>NC_090312.1:55015894-56241831 GCF_039906515.1 Pseudorca crassidens | reverse complement strand
TTGAGGTTTATTTTGGGATTCTTTTCTCAGTCATGTCTTACAGCCAGACATGCACAACCAAAGGTAAGATTTGTAATTTAATTAGATGGCATCTTATTGATTTTCTAGGATTAGCTTAATTAGTCAAGTGTATCCACCTCTAATATTTACATCCTGGGCAGATAGATCTTTTCAAGGAGATTCTATCTGGCCGATTTAATACATGAGCTGTCTTACAGGCTCTATATATACAGCCCCAAGTTAAAGCACTAAGGCAGAACTTGACATAAAACCATAAAAAATATTTAGTGTGAAAATAGAAATTCTTCCTCTGTGAAACAAATGCAGCATTAAACTTTTCCCCCAACATTTTGTTTTGAAATATTTCAAACAAACAGAAAAACTGAAAGAATTTCACAGTGAGCACCGTATATCCACGACCTAGACTCTATTATGAATATTTTACTCTACCTTCTTTGTCACATATTCCTCCATTTTCCATCCATCAATCCATCTTATTTTTTGGATGCATTTCAAAGTAATTTTCAGACAGTAGACACTTCTTCCTAAATACAGTACTTCAGAATATTTACATATATATAAAACTCAGAATATACTTCAGAATATATATATGTTAGAATATACTTCAGAAAAAAAATATATGTACTAGAGTTAATTATTGGTAAAGAGTTATTTTAAAATTTTGAACATACACTGAAAGCACAAATCTTAAGTATACTATCTGATACTATTTGATGAATTTTGACAAACTCGTACACCTGTATAACCCAGAAACCCATCAAGACAGAGAACATTTCCATCACTCCAAAAAGCTCTCTTTTCCCAGTCAATCCCTGCCCGCACAGGCAACTACTGTTCTAATTTTTTTCTGTCTCAGATGAGTTTTGCCTGCTTTAGAATTTCACACAATGAAATTACACAGTATATACACGGTTGTGTAAGATGTCTTTCACTCAAAATAATGTTTTTGAGATTTAGCTGTGTTTTTGTGTGTATCAGTACTTTATTCCTTTTTATTGCTAAGCACTATCCCTTGAATAACTATGGCACAGTATGTTTATCCATCTTCCTGTGGATGAACACCTAGGCTGTTTCAAGTTTTTGGTTCTTGTGAATAGACATTCTATGAATATACTCATATAATTTTTTTAGACATATATTTTCAGTTCTCTTGGGTAAATATTTAGGCTTGCAATTTTTGTTTTTAAGGTAGGTGTTATATTTAGTTGTAAAAGAAACTGTCAGATTTTATCCCTCCAACAATGTATGAGTTCCAGTTCCTTCATATTCTTACCCCAAGACTTGGTACTGTCAGTCGTTTTAATTTTAGCCATTGTGGTGGATGTGTAGTGGGACATGCAACTTTTAAAAGTACCCAATTTGATACTTTATGACTGGACTTTTAAACTACCCCAATCCACCTTAGTTCTAGGTTTCTGTAAATTTATCACTGAAGGCATCGAATATGGAGGAGAACGGTCTCATTAGAAGATAAACTCCTCAAAGACAGGTATTACACAATAGGAGTGTAATATATTTGTTAAATGACCTGAAAGAATAAGTGAAAGGTTATGCATACTTAGACTTAAGAACATAGGAAGGCTGTATCCGTGAGCACATCTATGCAATCCCCTTCTATACATGCTGCCAGCTGCCTTTCATCTCCCTTCTGGTCAACTGAATTCTGCTGTTCTGGAGGTTTTGTTACATTTTTCTAAGTGTCTAGTGTAAAGACCATTCTTTTTTTTTTTTTTTTTTGTCAGTGTCTGAACTGAAGTATCTAGGGAACCCTGAGTTAATACCTTCATCTACCCTGGTCTCATCTTCCTCCTGTGTAAAAAGAAGGGAGTAAGTTATCCTAATTTTCCCTAACACTAAGATATAGAGATTCTGACTCTTTCTCCATCCCATCTAAAGTCATGATTCCCATGACAAACTTGCTTGCTATTTTTACTCTTTCTTTTGACGGTCTATGTGTTAGGGATTGAGGCTAGGTATTTGCTAAGAGGTTTGTGCACGCTGGGAAATTTATGTCAGAAAATAAATAAATTGGGGTATATATGGATTAAGGGACATTGGGAACATTTCTGGGTACCAAATAACCTTAACTACTTATGTTTTCCTTTTGAGCTAAGTAAGCCATTTCCTACTTTGTCAAATTCCACAGTCAAATGAAGGATGCCATCTACTTAGTATAAATGG
Source organism: Pseudorca crassidens (assembly GCF_039906515.1). NCBI lineage: Eukaryota > Metazoa > Chordata > Mammalia > Artiodactyla > Delphinidae > Pseudorca > Pseudorca crassidens. Next base: position 56,239,629 of record NC_090312.1, on the reverse strand, counting down.
AAATGACTTCTTGTCTTCTATTGAAATGAACAGACATTGTTATTCTGATGAGGATTAATAAAATAGTAATAAATGACTCATTTTAAATGCTCACAATGCTCCACTTATGCCCCACAGTGCTGCATAGTTCTAACTAGGAGAAAGTTTACAAGTCCAGTGACTTCATAAGCAACCTTCAATTTATAGGTCATCAGAAACCATCACGAGGGTTAACTAAAAAAATGCTTTAAGCTTACATGGTCAAAGGGTAATATGGAATAATAGAAGGGGCAGGTGATGCTTAAAAACTGTGGGAAAATGTAAGTATGTTAATAACTGCCATTTGCAAATTATCTTAAAATACATATAAATGCTGCTTTTAAAGACATTTTATTTGTAAGGATGTGTCCCTGACAGCTGGTAACAGGATTATTGGACCTTTGGTTTTGGGTGAGAACCCTCCTATCTAAAGCAGCAGAGAATGGGGGCTGTATCATACCAGTGCTGTGAAATGTATTGAGGCTTGCTTTTTGGCCTAGAAAATGACTACTTTTTGTAATCTTTCCATGAGTAATTAAGAAGAATGAGTGGTTTCTTTTTCCAAGGAGAAAATGCAGATGGCCTATAGATATATGAAAAGATGCACAACATTGCTAATCATCAGGGAAATGTAAATCAAAACCACAATGAGATATCACCTCACACCTGTCAGAATGGCTATCATCAAAAAGAGCACAAATAACAAATGTTGGCGAGGATGTGGAGAAAAGGGAACCCTTGTACACTGTTGGTGGTAAAGTAAGTTGGTATAGCCATTGTGGAAAACAGTATGGAGGTTTCTCAAAAAGTTAAAAATAGAACTACCATATGACTCAGCAGTTCCACTCTTGGGCATATATCAAAAACAAAAACTAAAACACTAATTCAAAAAGATACCTGCACCCCAATGTTCATAGTAGTGTTGTTTACAATTGCCAAGATATGAAAGCAGCCTAAGTGTCCATTAACAGATGAATGGAAACAGAAGATGTGATACACACACACACACACACACACACACACACACACACACACATACACACTGGAATACTAAGCCATTATAAAGAATGAAATCTTGCCATTTGCAACAACATAGATGGACTTGGAGGGCATTATGCTAAGTGAAATAAGCCAGACAGAGAACGACAAATACTGTATGATATGTGAAATCTAAAAAATACAACAAACTAGTAAATACAACAAAAAAGAAGCAGACTCACAAATATAGAGAGCAAACTAGTGGTTACCAGTGGGGAGAGGGGAGGAGGGAGGGATGTTATAGGGATAGGGAATTGAGAGGTACAAACTATTATGTGTAAAATAAGCTACAAGGATATATTGTACAACACAGGGAATATACCCAATATTTTACAATAACTATAAATGGAGCATAACCTTTAAAAATTGTGACTCATTATATTGTACAGCTGTAACATATAATATTGTACAGCAACAATAACTCAATAAAAAAATTTTAAAAATTAATGAGTGGTTTCTAATTCTTGGGTACAAAGTTCCATTTGTATTTGTTAAATCAAGCTTTTTAATGGGTTCTCAAATCTTTTATATCTTTACTGATTGTCTGTGGTTGCTTGATCAGTCAATAGTTGTGTGTTGATGTTTCACACTTTGATGGTGTATTTGCAAATTTCTCTTCCTTCTAATAATTTTTGCTTTATGAATTTCTTTGATTCATCATAAGTACTTTGCATTAGGTGCATGCACATTTAGAACTGGTAAATATTGATAGTGAATTGAAACTTTTACCATTATATGATAACCTTATTTTTCCCTAAAATAATTTTTGTTTTAAAGTCTATTTTGACTAATATTATTTGACAGTCTCTTTTAGGTGGTGAATTTAATTCATGTTAACTTATTCTGCTTACTGATATATTTTAAGTTGTTTCTACAATCTTATCTTTTTTTTATTCTACTGATTCAGAAGTTATCTTCTCTATTTCTGTTCCTTAGTGATTATCTTACCACTCTACTCCAGCTTCAGTACCCACATTTGTTTTTTAGACTTTGGAGATTCCTTTTACTTTCTAGAGAGTTTAGCAATCATTGAAAACTGTTGTGATTATAATTTATGTAGAAATGTATCTTATAACAAGTAATTGCAATAACTAATACAACAAAAATTTCAAGTAGTTTATCTTCTTGTATTTTAGTGAGAGGACTTTGAATATCTGGTCTGCACTGTAGCTGGAATAAGACGTCTATAATATTAGACCAATGTAGCTTCAGTTTCTTATGGGTTGAAACTGAGGTTTCTTTCTTCTTGTTATAATACGGATTTGGTCATTCCTTCCTTTTTTCTTTACTCTCTCTCACACACTCACTATATGTTAAGTATTTAAAGAAGGCAAGCAGGAAGAGAGAGTAAAGAAACTTCCTTCTTGCCTTCTTTAAATACCTAACATATACTGAGTGTATGTTATATACTTAACAATGTTCTAGGCACTGGGAACAAGATATATTCTCTAGAAATGCTGCAGAAAGGCATCCAGGTATGAAAAGAGAAATAGCTCCACTTTTTCTGGATGGCAACTGTATATTATTTTGCTAATTTGATAAAAACACTTATCAGACCTATGAGTCTAATGATGTTGAATTACATACTTCTAGGCAATATTTAATATAGTTGGTATCTTACTCAGTTTTCTTTGTAGTTACTTATATTAAACTAAATACATATTTAATTCACATTCTAAAGGGAATTACTTATAGATTTGGTTATACACTTTCTTCTTGTTGTGTGTGTTTGTGTGTGTGTGTGTGTGTGTTTGTGTTTGTGTGTGTATTTCCCCGATCAGTGGGCCTTCTGACTTTAAATTTTTAAAATTAGTTCTGGTTAAAAGTTCAAAAAATGTTATAATCCCTCATTCAGATCCTGCTCACTCTAGCTAGGGTGTAATTTTGTGAGGTATCTTTACTGTTTTTGCTCTATCCTATAATTGCTTTCCTTCCCAAGGCTGCTGTGAGTTGCCCTTCAAAGTCATGCTGGGACCTGTTATTTTCCAGTAAGGACATTGCTTTATAATAGGCTCAATGTCATTTCACTGGAGCAGAAAGTTAGTGGAATCTACTTTATGCCAGGCCTTTGTATCTACCAAAAGGAAATTTCACTATTAAATAACTCAGTTGCCATTATTGAGCCCTGATTCTACTGTAATAAAATTTTCAGACAATCTCTTATTCTCAGGGTACTTGCATATCTAATTGCCAAGTTTAGTATATGATCCTTGTTACTTTGTGTTTAATTGAGTTAGTGGTTATAGCTGACTCATAAACCCATAAAGCTCTTCAGTGGTAAACTAATTAGCCACTGCATCTGCCCTCCAAATAATTAACATTCTTCATTACTAACAATCATCATAGGAGTTATTAAAAGTTACCTTACCACTCAGCTGTCTAAACACAGGCTTTCAAACTTTTTTGTTCATGATCCTGAGTAAGAAATGCATTCTACAGGTTAATCCAGGACACACACACACACACACACACACACACCCCCACACACACACGCACCCTACTCGGTATGACAGACTTGGATATTTTCTATTCTGTCCTCCTCTATTCTATCCTCCTTCACTTAAAAACATACTGACCTACTAATAAAGAGTTAATGGATTGTGATTTACAGTTTCAAAAAACACTAGCTTAAGAAAGCTCAAACTGAAACATAAAATTAAGAATAATCAATAAACGTTTCCTTCAAAATTAAAACTTACTTGTTTCCTTCACCATCATACACCCATCTGGTAGTTCCAATTCCTTCATAGTTTGAAGCCCAATAATACATACAGGCATTAATGTGCAGAGTAAAGAGCAAGTATCCAGTTGTTCGAATGCCTCTGGCAAGGAGAATAAATGCAAAGTAAGACTCATGTTGTTTCTGGAATACAGCCTATTTTAACATTTTATTTTCCTTAAAGTCTCTGCTGAATCTCCTTGCTTTAAATTTGTGAACTGTTAACTCTCATTAGTACAATATAAAATCATGGTGCCTTCACATGTTTTCTGACTGCAGTGTCTTGACTGGGACTGACAAGAGTAGAAAAAAAAAAATCCTCTCTTTTCACAAATGGTATGAGTCAACTCCCTGAAAGATATGCCTCCAGGGTCACCTCTCCACTTTGAGTCCCATAAAATACAGTATGCTGATTTCACTGGATATCTCTGAAAAGCTCATGGGATTTTATGCTACAATTAACTGACTAGAGGTCTCTGGGCAAGTTAAGTTCAGAACAGCAAATGAATGAAAATTCAGACTCGAATGAATTGTCATGAGAGAGATGTAAAAACTTGTGAAAGAGCACGTTTCTCTGTCTTTGTTCTGACTGAAGCAGGTAATACATCCTCTTTTTCAGTCTTGTATTCTTCTAAAATCTAATATAATTTTCATACTTTTATCTCACTTCAAAATGTTCAAATCTACTTTAGAACACAGCCCAATATTTTACATAGCCCAAAATCTGAGATTATTCCCTTCTCTTTTGCAGGGAGGCCATATTCTTCCCAAGTCCTGTCTAAAATATTTCACCATTGCTCTCTCTCCCAGCCCTGAAGTACATTGAGTTATACTTTACCTGTAGATATATGCCTTGTTCATTATAGACTCTAGGTGATGATTAAACTCAAAAAATGAAGTGTACTATGTAGAAAACAAGCAAAAGAAATCCAAAAGTGCATTAGTCTTAAATACATCTATTATATTTAAATAAAACAATATAAAATAGACTTTATTTGCTACTGAAAATAATTCTATTCATGTCTTAAAAAAACTAAGGTCTGTCAGTGGTATTTTCCTCCGGGTAGTACATTTTAACAAGGTGCCAAACTTTCAGAGCTTCTTGCTTTACTTTATTTCTACCCTCTAGTTACAGTCTTGTTTGTAATGCTTGTTGAAAATCAAGCTTAAAAACATTTCTTTCCTTTTTTTTCTTTTTTAAAGCATGTGGTAGAACTTTATTTTACAATAATTAAAAATCATACCTCCCCCCAAAACATAAGTAAGATAGTAAAAGCATAATAAAATACACTGAAATCATAAATAGGTGTGAAGGCCTGTTGCTCAACACTAGCATTGTTTTTAAGCAAGTTGCATTAAATGTGTATTTATTTCAACAAAATTTAAAGTTCAATTAATATTAGCATTTGTTATCTATTCTTGACATTGTTCAAAGACATAGAGAGTTTATATGCATTTAATCCAAACAGCTGTTATTTGCCTCAAGGTTTTCTTCTGCTTACACCCACTTCTATAGCAACAGATACTCCCTACATGCACTCTTACCCCCTACTTTCTCTTTTTAATCTATAGGCTGTAAAATGCAAGAGCAAGAGCATGAAATCCAGAGCCAAACACCAATCTCCTCTCTGCCATTTATTAACTGTGCGACCTTGGAAAAGTCACTTAATATTTCTGTACTTTGGTTTCCTCATCTGTAAATTGGGGACAATAAGAGAATGTACTTAGACTCATAGGATCTTACAGATAGGAAGGGCTGTTAGAGATTATTTAGTTCAAAAATTATTTAGTTCAAAATTTCATCCAATGTAGATAAGACTGTAATAGAACATTTGGAATTAGAAAACAGCTGTAATAGCAATGACTATTTAACTAGAAATATACACAAATGATTTCTTTATCCAGAATTCCTGAGTAGGAAACATCCATTAAGCATTCAGATTAAGATAATTTCAATTTGTGGTAACTTGTTTATTGTGCTCTTAACAGAAGTTTTCACAAAGGCACATTTTAAAATTTAGCTTAAGTGTTCACTGTAGAGAAAATTTATATTCTTAATTTGTTTTCTCATATATAATTTGGAGATAGGTAAATGATATTTTCCCTAGAGAACTGCACATTAAAATGACACACTTATGTGAAGATGACTGGACTGTGGGGTTATGTAAAGAAGATTAATGTTGGCTTTCAGGATCTCCTATATTATAAAAAAAACTACCTAATATAGTGAGTAGGTTTTTGGACACTGAAGGGACACAGAGATGGGGTTTGAAGAGTTAGCATTTTATAAATTTTTATTATAATGCCAGACAAACACTCAAATCCATAGGAACCTGAGTCTCTCTCAAAGTTGGTTACCTCTGAGCAGTGGCCTCCAGAAACATCCATTCTGCACTAGAAATTTGATGATAGATGGCCAGCCCACCAAGCTGCTGGGAACGTTAAGTTCTGCTCAATCTAGACCTACATTCTGTGGTCAAAACAGAAGTCTCTAGAGTTGTCTTGGATGGACGAGAATATAGAGTAAGGTCCCTCTTGACTTGGAAAAATCATGGGTGTGGAAGGAAAGCTCCTTCAGCCTGAAGTTTATTTGCCCATCTGATTATAGTAAGGAATTTGGAGTCAGAAAAAATATGTGATAGAATCCAGATACTGCCACTCACCAGAGTGTGTCTGGACAGATTTTTTTACTCTGCTAATTCTCATTTCCCTCATCTCTATAATGAGGTTGTTTGGAGGAATAAATGAGATAAAGAATACGAAGTTTAACAAAGTATGTAGCTACAAGTATGTATTCAACAGATATCAGCTGCAGCTGTGTTAGGATCCACCCGAGTCTCCAGATTATGTCATCTTGTTTACCCAAGGTGTCAAAGCGTTAACCACCTAAAACTGATAAAATCTTTGGTGTTCCTTTTAAGAAGGCTGTCTTTGGAAATACAAGCTATCGTTGCTATTATTAAAAATTTATATGAAATTTCACATCCTGACTCTCCTCAGATTCCTCTTAGGTATCTGATAAAGCTATGAGTTATAAAATATTTATGTCTTAGAACCTTTTTGAATAGGTAATACATTCACATAGTTCAAAAACAATAGGAAATATATACCTTCATAGCCTTTTCTCCTATTCCTGCCCCTACCCATCCTGCTTTTCCCTCCAGCTTCCCATCCTTACCTCAGTTAACCATTTTTATTAGATTTTTTGGGTAGTCTTCCACTGTTTATGTAATATAGAAAAATAGAATATTTTCCCCTTTCTGTTACAAAAGTTAGTATTGTTCTATAAACTGTTCTGTAACTAGCTTTTTTTTTTTTAACTGAGCAGTTTGTCTTGGAGATCTTTCATAGAAAACTTCCTCTTTATTTTTGCATTACAAAGTACTCTATAGATATACTGCAATGTATTTAACTATTTCCCTCTTGATGGACATTTGAGTTGTATCTAAGTATATAAATAATTTTGTTATGCAAAACTGTGCTTACATTTTTCTATAATTATAGAATTTTTGATGAGTGAGATAACTTAGAGGTCAGCTAAACTAATACCCTCATTTTACAGCCAGTATTGCAGGCATTCAGTGACTATGTAATAAATAGTGACAAGTGGAATAGAATAAAATTATAAAATATTCATTTGTAATTATAGCTGTATTTCAAAATATAAAAGCATTCCTATTTTAAGTTATAAAAATAGCTGTTATGAGATATAGACTCAAAACAACCAAAAGCAACTTCCATTAGTAGAAATAGGGATATTTTTCCTTCATTCAGCTTTTAAAATTCTTAGCATTGATGAGGGCATAAAAATGGAGGATAGTTTACGAAAAATTAAGAATATGACATTTTTAGGATATTTTAAAGTACTTTGAGATTTCCATTATTATAAGAAGACAGTTAAGTATAGTTATCTTACCTTTAACATCCTATTTGTCCTAAATATTGGATTAAACCCAAAGAAGAGGTAGAAAACATCAAATGGCATTATTGATGCCACATCCAACTGTTGGAAGAACACATTCACAATTATGTTGTGTTTACATGCTTTTTAGGACATGAATTGATTTATACCAATGTATGTAAAGGCTGACCAGTCACCATGATTTATTTGTTGCTTAATACAAAATTGCCTTCAGTTTCATATGCATGGTGTCACTGAAAGGTGTATTAGCGCCCTGAAAACAAGAACACTACTTCATAGCCTACTTCCAATGAATTTCATTTCCAGCTTCCTTCATCTGATCTCGGGTTCAGCACTGCATTTTCTGGGATTTTGTTGAGCTGTCACATATATTTAAGAGAGGGCATGGTTGCTACTGTTAAAATACATTTTAATAGTGTTTTAAACTTGGGGCTTTTGGACTGAAACTCAAGCCCATTCTTGATTTTATGTGAAACAATTGGGCATTCATTGTAGTGATATATTTTTATGTTTCAGGCAATTCTCCAGTGTTGAGGGCTAATTATATTGTTGGTGGTTCATCCAGACTCTTCAGTTCTTTCTACTACTGTCTACTTTGTATCATATTGCTAACAATAAACTGCTGTGAACATATCTATCAGAGACTGTACAGGCTAACAGAGAGGAGAGGAAAGAAGTCAGTCCCATTTACAATTATCAGTTCCGATGGGAGAAGGTATTGAAAGTACTATTATAGCTAAAGATAATATATCTTAAATTTGTGATGTATTTAAATTATTCTGGCCTTCCATTAACCTGGTAATTGTGAAATGACAGCATAACATTTGCATACTTTCCTGATTGCAATGATAACAATTAAAAAGTCTTTTACATAAGACAATTATTCATTTTCATTATTTTTTACGTCATCTTGAAAAACAGAGTACATTAAAAAAACGTTTAATTTATTTAAGACAATTAAGAGGAGTTAAGAGTTTTGTGTAAGGCCATACGTATGAAATGGAAAGTTGAGATAATTAATTGTGTACTACAATTTCAAAGCCTAGTGCTATTGAAAAGGAATGGGACTTTCAGTTTAAATGAACACACATTGGCTACTATAAACAAATTACTTACTAAAATAATTGGCTTAAAAATTGCATAATATCATCAAACCTCATTGATTTTACCCTACAGATATTGAGCCATATAACAAGTTGAGAGGTACACAGAGCAGTTACTAAAATAATGTCTTATAAATAAGGAAGCAGGAGCACAGAACTGTTGATTTGTCTAGTGCTATTTCAGGATCCAATTGCTCACATACTCACTTGACTTTTCTATGCAGAGAGTTATTAATCATGTGTGATATTAATACATTAATGTGGATTTGTATAGATAGAGATGATTTATTTCTCAATGAATTGTAGAAAATTGAATTAAGTACTGACCAACACTGTACTCTGTACAAGGAACTTTGCAAAGGCATGTTGGGGTTGAAATAGCAGTAAGATATTGTTTCTGTCCACAAGAAGTTAACAATCTAATGGTGGAATAACCAAGCGCAGAAATAGTGTAATACAATGCCATAAGACATACAGGATGTGCTAAGGAAATTCAAAAGGCATGACTTCAATTAAATAAATTTAAAAGTTTACATTTATGAACCCAAATTAAATATATGAGTTAAGTTGCCCTTATTCAAATTCAAGAAAGTGATTGTTTGGAATAAGGTCTGTGGCACTTACAAAACTATTCATCCTCTTTGTAGAGTTCATCAAAGTAGTTTAGATCTTTTATGAATATGTCTAAGTATGTGGTAGTTTTTTACAGAGAAAATTAATTGGAGATAAAAACGAATTGAAAGAAATTTTAATCACCATAGATCGCCAGTAGGGACAATTTGGCACCTAAACCGAGATTTGTATTTTTAACAAAATTTGAGGCCACTAAAGTGTTGTCCTTGAAATGTGAGGTTGGAGTTCACTCATACAGATTAGGTAACCTTGGAACACCCTCAAATCTCTGCCTATTTCTCGGGGTTAGGAGGAACAATAAAAGATAATAAAGTACTTTGCAAATAATTATGGGTGAAAAAACTACACATGGGTGAAAAAATAATATTATACTGTTATTTGAGAAAAGGAAGATGCCATGTTATCTAAATAATTGCTTCTTTTTTTTTTTGCTGTATGCCATTCTAACAATTTCCAGTGGTTTTATTTTTAAAATTATTTTATTAAAAATTTTTAAAAAATTACATATTGGAGTATAGTTGATTAACAATGTTGTGTTAGTTTCAGGTGTATAACAAAGTGATTCAGTTATACATATACATGTGTCTATTCTTTTTCTAATTCTTTTCCCATTTAGGTTATTACAGAATATTTAGCAGAGTTCCCTGTGCTATACCATAGCATATATTTTGCTTATATGAACAAGAAAGAAATAGGAGTAGAAACAATTTTGTAGACTTTTACATCATCATGCTACATGAATTGGAGGCTAGAATTATATATGGACAAGACAAAGTACACCCCATACTCCTTTGTTGACATTTAAATTGGAATTTAAATGTGGGCGCTAAGATTTTGTTCTGCCTAGTAAAGACCCATATATTGAATTACACATTTGCACATACTAGGAAGTATATTGTATAATTATTGAGAAGAAAAACTCTGCCTAATAAAACTTCACCTGTATAAACTTTGTTACAAGGGCTACAATTTTTAAAGGAAATAGATTTTTTTTGGTAGAAATTTATAGATGGAAATTAAAGTCAAAATTGTAATGGATTAGTTGAACAATTTTGGAATTGTAAGTCACCTACCTGAAATTTTGTAGAACTCCAGTAGTGTCTCTTTAGTTCATTTGAATCCACCTGAAATATGTTATATTTATAATTCATATTAATTTTAGCCAATTTCATTAAACATTTTCTCACTTTAAAAATATTTATAGCTATTCCTTTCTATTAGTTCCTTCTAACATCAGCCTATAAATATGCTCTATCTTCCCATATCATAAATTTAAAAACCTTCCTTGGCTTTGTTTTCTTTTTGTATTGCTCTAATTGTCACACTAACGCTTCTTAAGAGAGTTATCTACCTTGCTTTGCTCCACATCCTTTCTTCATATTTATTCTTCAACTCATGGCAATTTTGGTGGTGATTTGACTTTTGCTCACTTCTCTTATTCCATCAGGACTACCATTGTGAAAGCCACCAATAACCTCCTAATGATCATACCCAGGGAATCCTTTATATACTAACATTCTTTTATGGCACTCACCACATTTTGAAATCATACATATATGTCTTGCCCCATTTATTTAAGATCAGTCTATTCCATGAAATGGTAATCTATCTCAGGACAGGGTTGATTTTGTTTAGCAACTGTATATAACTAGTGACTATAATATATTAAAAGCCCAATAAATATTTGAGTGGATGAATAGGTAAAGGCATGAAGAGATGAGTAAAACTTTTGAAGCATTTGACTTTTGGGGGACAATTTTGTCCTTGGAACTTTCTCTTTCCAAAGAATCTGTAATGCCATTCTTGGTTTACTTTACTTCTTCAGTTCCAGTTTTCAGGGTCCTTCTTTTTTTTTTTTTTTTTTTTTTGTGGTACGCGGGCCTCTCACTGTTGTGGCCTCTCCTTTTGTGGAGCACAGGCTCCGGATGCGCAGGCTCAGCGGCCATGCCTCACGGGCCCAGCCGCTCCGTGGCATGTGGGATCTTCCCAGACCGGGGCACGAACCCGTGTCCCCTGCATCAGCAGGCGGACTCTCAACCACTGCGCCACTAGGGAAGCCCTTCAGGGTCCTTCTTGCATCCTATGGCTAGCCATTTAAAATCAATATTTCCCAGGATTCAGCCCTCTTCTCTTTTCTCTTCATATTTACTTCCTGGGAAATTTCATTCACTTTCATTATTTCAAAGATCACCATGTATGTGGATGCTACCAAACCTCTACCTCCACTTAATATTAGTATCTGGAGCTGTTGACCTGTCCAACAACTGATTATTGTCTCCCTCACTTAGCAGTTCTGCTCATCTCAAATTTAACCTACAACAAACCTGAATTCATCATCATTCTCCATTTCCCCTAAAGCCATCCATGCTCCTCCTCTTATTGAGTATCATATGAGGATCCTCATCTACACTAGTCAGTGATCCTACACCACTCACTCTCCCTTAGCCTTCATCCAACCAGCAACCAAGTTCTACTGATTCTCCTTTCTAAAATTTTCTCATGCCTATTTTCTCCTTTTGGCTTTGGTTTCCTTGCCTTTATTCTTGCTTTCCTTGATCAGTTCTACAATGGCAGTGAGATGGTCTCTCTAGATCAGATCATTAACAATTCTATTTAGGTCAAATTCTATGACTTCACATGACTTAAAGAAAAAAAATCCAAGCTCCCTTTCATGATATACAAAGCTCTATTTTCTCTGTCTCACTCACCTCCTGAAGCATCTTATACTTATTCTGTTTAGCAGTGCATAGCAGAGTTTCTTACCTTGATGCCTTTACCTATGCTGTTCCCAGAATTTAGGACATATTTTTCCCTTTTTTATGGGGACAAAAGTGTGCAGATAATTTCAATTAATCCATCAAAATTTGGACCAGGTGTTCCCTCCTTTATCTGGTTTTCTCTGCATCAAATAGCACCAAGGGCTTACCTCTGTCATGACTTACATCACAAAATTGCACCATTTTTCTTTTGTCTGTCCATGCTTCATACTCTGAGCTACTTAAAAGGGTAGGGACAATATATTTATCCTGTGTTTCTCAGTTCCTAACACAATGTCTAACACACAACATGTGCTCAGTAAATGTGTGGTAAGAGATAGAGGAATAGGAAGGTATTTGTTAACATTCAGAATTAATGCTAATATTGGGATTATACTTTTCTATTTCACTTATAGGTAGGAGGAAATTGTCTGTGTACTATTAATTATTTGACCAAAGTATTATAACTTGGACACATGGAAGCAGCATCTTCTAATAATTATTATCCAGGCTGTCTATGTTCAAAAATTTTAAATTGCTGTTGAACAATGTTTAAGATTTATTAGCCAAGTTCCCAATTCCTGCCCCACCACCCCATTTTTTTGGCTATAATTTCTACCCACGTGCACATACTAAATTTTACAGAAATACATTAGAATATATATGACATGCTTATTTAATGATTCTTTTCCCTTAAACAAAATGTCTTACTGAGCCACAGGCAGATATAGGTATATGTACAAGTTTACGCTGAATCATGCACCAAGCTTGAGTATAATGAGTCAGCTCCTTCAAAGCTTATATGGAACAGACAGACATATCAAGTGCACATATCAAGTGCTCCTTCAAAGCTTATATGGAACAGACATATGGAACAGACAGACGTATCATGTGCTAAGAAGTTAAGTTGAAGTATGACCCCATCCTCCAACTCTGGAAGAATGTTCTTAGCATATTTATCCCTTGAGTGGAGCTGGGTATTAGCATTGAGATGGAGATCTCTGGGAGAGCTTTTGCCACTTGATATTACGTGGAGCTGGGAGGTTTCTTCTGGACCAGTGTCCTGAACTTGGCTTTCCCACCTCAGAGGCACAGGCCTGACACCTGGCTGGACCACCAAGACCCTGTCAGCCACACAGCTCAGAAGAAAATGGAGTGAAAAAGAAAGAAAGAAAGAAAAAATAAAATAAAATAAAGGTATTAAAAGAAGAATAAAAAAGTTAGTAAAAATAAAAAATTTAAAAATTAATAAAAAAAGAGAAAAAGAAAGAATGAGCAATGAAACCAAAAAACAAATCCACCAATGATAACAAGTGCTAAAAACTATATTAAAATAAAAAAAAGAAAACCCCAAAAAACAAAAATGGACCAACAGAACCCTAGGAAAAATGGTGGAAGCAAAGCCATACAGATGAACACACAAAAAGCATACACATACACACTCAGAAAAAGAGAAAAAGGAAAAAAAAAGTATATATAAAAAAAGGAAGAGAGCAACCAAATGAATAAACAAATCTACCAATGATAACAAACTGTAAATACTAAACTAAGATACACATAAAACCAGAAACAAATTAGATGCAGACAGCAAACCCCAAGTCTACAATTGCTCCCGAAGTCCACTGCCTCAATTTTGGGATGATTCATGGTCTATTCAGTTATTCCAGAGATGCAGGGTACATCAAGTTGACTGTGAAGATTTAATCCGCTTCTCCTGAGGCTGCTGGGAGAAATTTCCCTTTCTCTTCTTTGTTTGCACAGCTCCTGGGGTTCAGCTTTGGATTTGGCCCTGCCTCTGACTGTAGGTTGTCTGAGGGCATCTGTTCTTCACTAAGACAGGACGGGGTTAAAGTAGAAGCTGATTAGGGGACTCTGGAGCACTGAGGCTGGGAGGAGGGAGGGATATGGAATGCGGGGTGAGTCTGTGGTGGCAGAGGCCGGCATGACATTGCAACAGCCTGAGGCACGCAGTGTGTTCTCCCGGGGAAGTTGTCCCTGGACCACAGGACCCTGGCAGTGGCGGGCTGCACAGGCTCCCAGGAGGGGAGGTGTCGATAGTGACTCGTGCTTGCACTTCTTGGTGGCTGCAGCAGCAGCCTTAGCTTTTCATGCCCGTCTCTGGTGTCCGCGCTGATAGCTGCAGCTTGTGCCCATCTCTGGAGCTTGTTTAGGCAGTGTTCTGAATCCCCTCTCCTCACGCACCCCGAAACAATGGTCTCTTTCCTGGACTCCCTCCCAGCTAGCTGTGGCACATTAGCCCCCTTCAGGCTGTGTTCACGCAGGCAACCCCAGTCCTCTCCCTGGGATCTGACCTCTGAAGCCTGAGCCTCAGCTCCCAGACCCCACCCACCCCAGCAGGTGAGCAGACAAGCCTCTTGGGCTGGTGAGTGCTGGTCAGCACCGATCCTCTGTGCGGGAATCTCTCCGCTTTGCCCCCCGCACCCCTGTTGCTGTTCTTTCCTCCGTGGCTCTGAAGCTTCCCCCATCTTCCACTCCCTGTCTCTGCCGGTGAAGGGGCTTCCTAGTGTGTGGAAACCTTTCCTCCTTCACAGCTCCCTCCCACTGGTGCAGGTCCCGTCCCTATTCTTTTTTTTTTTTTTGTGGTACGCGGGCCTCTCACTGTTGTGGCCTCTCCCGTTGCGGAGCACAGGTTCCGGACGCGCAGGCTCAGTGGCCATGGCTCACGGGCCCAGCCACTCCGCGGCATGTGGGATCTTCCCGGACTGGGGCATGAACCTGTGTCCCCTGCACCGGCAGGCTGTCTCTCAACCACTGCGCCACCAGGGAAGCCCCCGTCCCTATTCTTTTGTCTGTGTTTTTTCTTTTTTCTTTTGCCCTACCCAGGTATGTGGGGAGTTTCTTGCCTTTTGGGAGGTCTGAGGTCTTATGCCAGAGTTCAGTAGGTGTTCTGTAGGAGTTGTTCCACATGTAGATGTATTTCTGATGTATTTGTGGGGAGGAAGGTGGTCTCCACTTCTTACTCCTCCGCCATCTTGAAGGTCTCTCTGTAGACACTTATTTTTAGTATGTAACCCTATTTAATTCTCTCTGTCTCTTTTAAGTCTCATTATTATGCAGGCAACACTTATTCTGAGGAAGTTTACTTTAGAAAGGGTATGATAATTGCACTTAAATCTTTTTCAAACAGATAGTCTTTGAAGACCCTCATCTAAGGTATTATTATATTTATTTATTGTTTACCTCTTCTTTTAAATAATTCATAGAAAATCCATAATTTCACATAGAACAGATAAAAATGTTTCAAAATAGTAATACTATATAATACTACTACAAGGTAAACTAAACTGTTATTCAAGGGAAGAAAATCTTGAACCAAGACTGCCATTCATTCACTCCTTTAAACATTCTTTAGTGTACCCTCTGAATTCCTAGGATAAATAGGGAAATAAATTGAATACTGTCCCTACTCTCAAGAAACTTACTATCAGGTAGCAAAGTGAGCTACCTATGCAAATAGGAGACAAGAGGAAGTTAGTGTGTGGACATTCATTCATTTGATTCAGTCAGCAATTCACTGCTCATCTTCTAGAAGCCAGACCCTAGGCTAGGTGTTCACATTGTCTTACTTAATCTTCACAATAAGTTTATGAGGTGGGTGGTACTAGTTCTATTTTACGGATGACAAAGATAGTACACAATGAAAGGGTAAATTTTTTTTTCTCAAGTATTGCTGTAAGTTAATTTCAGAGGCGAAATTTGACCCTGGGCTATTTGTTTCTGCTACATCATAGTGAACTTAATTGTTATTTAACAATTAAATAACAGAAGTGTGAGTAAAATGTGCAGAGCACAGAGAAGGGAGTTGTTAATTTTCTCTAGATCAGTTTATAAATAGTAGCTAAAGGACCAAAAGCAGTTGACTATAATGACAGGCCTGATAGACGTGGTCACTAGAAGGCTCTGAGCGTTTCCATGGATCATTGTGATTGGAAGTCTTAGCAAAGTGTTGTGGGTGCAAGTCTCATATCTACATAACGTCCATGGTGTCATTCCCAGCTCTATTCCTGCTGTCTATAAAGGACATTTTAAATAAGAGACTCCTTTTGTTGGCCCTTGAATCAAAGTTCTGTTCTCTGTGCAGCACCGTTCTCAGAAGAAAGATACTGCACATAAATGCTGTGGAAAACTTGTAAACCCTCCCAATTCTCTCTGTTGTGGCCTCTAGTACCTCGATCTGGTATCTGTTTTCCCTCAAGCCCTTGGGGAATTGATATTTCCATCCTCCAGTTCTGGAATATCTGTCAACTATAGGTATTTAATAAATGTTTGTTGAATGAATGAATGAATGAATAAGTTGATGGTGTAAAACAAAGTTTGCATAGATAGCTAAATGTAGTGAGACTTTCAGGTTGGATACTCAACTTGCATAGTCCTTTTAGCAAAATGTAATCAAGTTTAAAGGCTAAAACTATCTACTCTACATTAAAGAAACCATTAAACTTCATTTGAACAAACAAAGCAATTAGTTCCTGCTCTATATTTGTAGCTTGTGATAATGCATTTTAAATAGAGACCATTGAGTGTGTTTTTATTTGTTATTTTTCTTGGTTTTAACACTCCATGTGTGCAAAGACCTCTTATAAAATTGAAAATAAAAGTCTCTCCTTACTGATTTTGTCATTTTCCATTTGTCAAATATTGATTTTCTCCCTCCTTTGTGCATCTAATGGAGGCTGAAATTAGTGCCCCCTTTTTTGGGTGTTATTTCTTATTTGTACACATCATCTTCATTCATCAAACTGCCAGTGAACTTAGGGGATCATGCTGGTGAGTTAACTAATGCTCTGAAGTCCACACAAGGAATATTTTGAATAGATTTTTGCTATAGCTTTAGCTCTTGCCTTTAGAATTTCTTCCTAGAAAAGATTTCAAATATAGGGGGCATTCCTCAACAAATTTTATATATATATATATATATATATATATATATATATATATATTTTTTTTTTTTGTGGTACGCGGGCCTCTCACTGTTGTGGTCTCTCCCGTTGTGGAGCACAGGCTCTGGATGCACAGGCTCAGTGGCCATGCCTCACGGGCCCAGCCGCTCTGCGGCATGTGGGATCTTCCTGGACCGGGGCACGAACCCGTGTCCCCTGCATCGGCAGGCGGACTCTCAACCACTGCGCCAGCAGGGAAGCCCACAAATAGTATTTTTTAAAGAAAAAAATAACCCAAACTCCTTTTAGCTTTTTGATAACTTAAAATCATCTGGAAATTCAAAAGAAAATATTCAGGAGATTAAGGAGACTACCTCTCTTCTTCAAAAACATATATGAACCCAAGGTGCCATACACTTGGTTGCTCTGCTCTTCCTACTTTGACATTGGAGGAACTGTTCCATGCAGCCCTCACTGCGACTGTGATGAGGATATCACAGTGGACATCAGTTGGAAAGGAAGCATTGTTCTAGTTAGCTGGGGAAGGGCCCGGGGGTGGGGTGCAGGGTATAAGAGGCTGTATGATTTGGATGTGTACTTGTGAAAACATAGTCTTCTCTTTCTGTCTTAGATTGATTGGATTGGCTCTGAAATTCCCTCAACAGTGAGAATAAATCCAGGGGAAGATGATTTCTCCTAAGGGTAAGAATGATATTTCTGAAGTGGACCAAACACTGCATTTGATGATGAGGAATGAGGTGTGATGAATCTGGAAAGTGAAGAGTGAAAAGAAGATAGGCACCAGACACAGTTCTAGGCACCCTACCTGCATTAATTCATTCAGTCTTCTCATCAGTATTATGAAGGTACTATTGTTATTCCCATTTTTAAAATGAGGAAACTAAGGTACAGGGAGATGCATGGTCCCCAGCACGTGGTGAGTGCTCAGTGGTTGTTTTGTTATTGTTGTTGTTATTATTATTGTTATTATACTGGTGGTTCCAGTGGTTAGAGACTCATACATGCAGACAATCAGTCAGACATTAAGTAACACAATGCTGTTAATTTGTTTTTTTGTAGTTCAATCTGATATTCCTTTGTCAGTTTGTGCTTCTCCCAAACCCTACTTACTATTATGTCTCCTCTTCTAATAAACTGGAGTCTGGGCTGGATTAACAGCAAATCGAAAAGGTAGATGGCATCACATATGATGTCCGTAATAAGCCAGTAGCGTGCGTTGTTTGGTGTTTGATATGGGAAGATGATGCGCAACGGTATAAGCCAGCAGTTCCAGTTAAAGGCAATGGTGACAAGCAAGAGCCACAGGAGATAGAATCGATCTAGAAAAATAGAGACTGGAGTAATCCACATGGTAGGTAAAAAACATTAAAATAATTCTGTTGCTTAGTTTGGTAAAGTTGGGGCACTACCTACTGGAGATAAGCAATTTGTATAAGAGACTCTGTTTAAAACATTCAGCACAATTCTGCCCCTAGAGCCGAGGCACTGGGGTTTACGAGGGATAAGTCACCTTATCAGCTTTTCTGACATTAAAGAGTGTTCTTCCTGTCTCCCAGAAAATGGCCACTGAGTCTGTCCCCATGAGTGACTGTACTATTTAGATGAGGAAAGGGGAACCCAGGGAAAAGTCAGAGGTACCGTGTCCAGGAGAACTGACTCAAAGGGCTTTATGCTGGTTGGTAATTAAGCTGCAGGGTCACCCAGGGCTTGTGAGCCAAAGGTCACATCCTTGCCCACAGGGGTATGACTGAAGTGGGGAGGGGGCAAATCAGCCAGTGAAGGCAGTCCATGACCCTGTACACAGAGCTTTCCTCTGCCCAAGGGAAGCTGTAGGAGGGGATTTGTTCAATTGGATTAATTAACAATGTGAAGCCATGGAAGAAGACAACCATTTTATAATGATTTTTTTTGGGGGGGTGTTCAGTGAACATATTACTTAATGCTTTGGGACTTCTTTTAGAAGTTAATTAGGGACAGGACAGGCCCTGGACTATTTTAAA
The DNA here is from genome assembly GCF_039906515.1 of Pseudorca crassidens. NCBI lineage: Eukaryota > Metazoa > Chordata > Mammalia > Artiodactyla > Delphinidae > Pseudorca > Pseudorca crassidens. The sequence continues at coordinate 56,220,518 of NC_090312.1, read as the reverse complement.
AACACACAAGAATATTTTTATCTCTTATCTTCACTGGAGAGGGGAAAACAACCCATTGCAGATAATACAGTTTAAATTCTGCTTTCTAGATAGGTTCAGATCACTGGCTAGAGAAAATGGAAGCTGTCTGTGACTTTGGGTTTCGGGGGTTCTTGGTAACAGCCAGCCCTCCCACTGAGATAATCCACCATTTGATGGTACCTGTGTACGAATCTATGCTTTTTGGAAGTCTGATTCGCTTTAGGTACTCTGTTAGAGGCACCTTCTGATAATGTTCTTCTTTTAGCTTAGCACTGCTTTCTTGTGTTGATGATACAACTGTGGGCTTTGCTTTATAGGAAAAAAGAGATGAAAACATTTTTAAGAGGTTAGGTTAGCTTAATGAGAAAAAAGCTTGGATTTCTTGGAATCAAAACATTCCAAAATCTTCCCCTCTCAATACAGGCAGATGAGGCATTTCATGACATTTAAAATATTGCCATTTGTGAAAATATCCAAGTAATGAAAACATCAAAAGTTGGAAATAAATAGCAGGTTAAAGTTTAAATTAAGTGTCCTAAAGATGTTACAAATAGGATATTTTAAATACAAGTTTCATTCCCACATATTTTGGAACATAAATAGTTAGTGCTTTGGATTTACATTGAACAGAAACATTACAAATGTGCACCATTCCACAGGTTTCAGTTTCATGCTTCTTTTTATTTTAAGTCTTTATTGAATTTGTTACAATATTGCTTCTGTTTTATGTTTTGGTTTTTTGGCCGCAAAGCATGTGGGACTCAGCTTCCTGACCAGGGATTGAACCGGCACCCCCTGAATTGGAAGGCAGAGCCTTAACCACTGGACCACCAGGGAAGTCCCCTAGTTTCTTGCTTCTTTAGCTTCATTTATATCCTTCCAGTTATGGGTAAGTAAAGCTCAAAATATTCTTTTCAACAAATCTTTATCAAGCTATAATGACTATATGTTAGACCCTTCTTTTTAAAAAGAAACTATATATAATACATAGTTTATTTTGAAAATCCAACTTTCTTCCTACAGAATTATAAGGAAATCTTCAACTCCATCCTATGTAATTAACAATTTTGTTTTTATTTATCTGTTATTAAACAACACACTTTCTTCTCTACTTTTTCTATACATTTATAAACATTATTTTATTAAAGATTTTTTACAAATTAATTAATTAATTAATTTATTTTTGGCTGTGTAGGGTCTTCGTTTCTGTGCAAGGGCTTTCTCTAGTTGCGGCGAGTGGGGGCCACTCTTCATCGCGGTGCGCGGGCTATAAACATTTTATATAGATGTAATTATGGTATATATATGTATATATACTATATATACATATATACACCATGTATCTATGTATATATGATGTATATATCACTTTTGTGCTCTACTTTATTGTACTTACTAATTTTTCATAAGCACATTTCTGTAATTATTAGATAGACTGATAATTGTCTCTCTCCTTATGTGACTAGTTCACTGATGTCCTTTGCTGTGTTGTGTACTCAGGTAGTATTCTTGTATTCTTATTATAAGTGCTTTGTTTATTATGGGTATTATTAATTAATATTTACAATAAAACTTTCTATAACAGATATTGTTGTTGGCCTGTGCATATTCTGTGGGCCAGAGGTCATGTGCAGAAGGCTCCTGCATCTCTCTGCCTTGGGGATTTCTCCCAGCTGCCTTGCTTAAAATGCTGGAGTTTTAGCAACATTCCCCAGCAGCAACCCTCAGCCAACGAAGGACAGGAGTTGATGGGTTGATACCCCAGCTTCCTCTTCCTTCAGGATAATTCTGATGTGTCATCCACACAGATTTTCAGCTGGCTCAAGCCCCAGTGGCCCACAGCAGTAACGCTTTATTAACACACCTTTATTGTCTTAACTCCCTTCTCTGTCTCTCTTGCCCACCCTCACCTCCTGGAGCACCCTCAATATAAAATATTTATAGCTAAATCATTGTCTTGGGGTTGGCTTTTGGGGAACCCCAAACTAAAACATTTGCAAAATACATGTCCACTCATAACCTCCTTCTTCCTGGTACTTTGAGTTCACACTGCTCACCAGTTTGGGGGCTGCCTTCAGGTGAGGACATATCACCTTCCACCAACTTTCTCTTGTAGAAATCTGTTCTTTGACGCAATCTCCTCACTAGGTTGTGTAGCTGGGCATCGGCATACTCATTAACAACAGGGGCTCCAAGTGGTTTGCTTTTTGGACTAAATGAGAAGAAAAAAAAGGTGACCGAGTTGGACCCATGAGGAGAAACATACAGGGAAGGGATTAAGTCTCTTCACCTTCCTTATATACCCAAGATTATTAACTGCTCCTTTCTGCAATTGGATCGAACAACTTAAGCATTAAATTTGATGGAAATAGTGCTCATGCAATAAGATTTTCCATTGAAAAATTAGAATCCAGAAATAACAAAGGAGTATTCTTGACTGTGGTTCTGCCATTAGACTGTATAGTGAGAAGAAAAAAAGCTATAGTTGACAAAATAGGCAGAGTTGTAAGATGGCTCCTTTGTGTACATGTCCTGTATGATCCCAGGGAAAATCAATATGGTGGATTTTACTCCATAATTAGTTGTGTTATGTGGCTCAGTTGATTTTAAGATAAGGAAATTATATAGCTGGGCCTGATGTAACCAAATGAGCCCTTTAAAAGCAGAGAGTTTCTCCAGATGGTGACAGAAGAAAAAGTCAGAGATTTGAAGCACAAGCGGAACTTTACTTAAGAGAAATTCTCCATTTTGGGCTTTGAAGGAGAAAAGGGTCCCCTGATAAGAATTGCATGAGGCCTCTAGGAGCTGAGAGTGATCCCTGGCTAGTTAACAAGGAAACAAGGACCTCAGTCCTGCAACCATAAAAAACTGCATTTTGCCAATAATTTGAATGAGATTAGAAGGAGATTCTTCTTTGGTGCCTCCAGGTAAGAACCCAGCCAGGCCTGGCTGACACCTTGATATCAGCTGTGTAAGACCTTAAGCAGGGAACCCAGCCAAGCCCACCCAGACTTCTGATCTATGGAACTGTGAGCTTGTAAATGGGTGTTGTTTTAGGTCTCTAAAATTGCCATAATTTGTTATTCAGCAGTAGAAAACTAATATATCTAGTGTGCTTTAATGAACTTCCCTTCTAAGAAAACACATAAAGCATAACATAAAGTAAGTCACCTACATACGAACGAGTTCCAGTCCAAGAGCATGTTCGTAAGTCCAATTTGTTCATAAGTCCAACAAAGTTAGCCTAGGTACTCAACTAACACAATTGGCTATATAGTACTGTCCTGTATTAGGTTTATAATACTTTTTTTTCACACAAATAATACATTAAAAACAAACAAAAAATAAAGAAAACATTTACAGTTTTACAGTACAGTACCTTGAAAAGTACAGTAGTACAGTACATCAGCTGGCATCCAGGGGCTGGCATCGAGTGAACAGGCAAGAAGAGTTACTGACTGGAGGAGGGAGAGGAGGTGGGAGATGGTAGAGCTGAAGGATCATCAGCAACAGGAGACAGAGGGCAAGCTGCAGTTTCACTCATGCCTGCCATTGATGGCACATGTTCTGGTTCCTTGCTGGATTCAATTCTATCTACCCTTTTGAAAAAATTATCCAGTGATGTCTGGGTAGTAGCTCTTTTTCTCATCATAAATGACACGGTAGCACTGGATTGCATTCTGAATGGCTGCTGCAACCTTCATGTACCGTTCTATGTTTGGGTCCTGTGCCTCAAAAACTAACAGTGACTCCTCAAATAAAGAAAATCCCCTTGCCATTCCCTGCATCGTGAATCTCTTTCATTCTTCAGTTACTTCTTCCTCTTGTCTCTCTTTGTCCTTCCTCTGGGCCTCCAATTCCACCAGGTCTTCATTAGTAAGCTCCTTGTGTTGCACAGCAAGGAGCTCAGTGAAATTGTCCTCTTGCAGATCTAGCTCCAGCTTCTCACTGAGAGTCACTAAGTTGCTGAAGACCTCTTTGGATTCCGCATCCACCTTCTCAAATCCACAAAAATCACGACCAAACTGCGGGCAAAGGTTCTTCCAAACTCCATTCATGGTGACGGCTGTAACCTCATGCCAAGCAAAGTCAATGTTTTTTTTTTATGGCCTCGTAGATGTTATTGTCCTTCCAAAATTGTCACAAGATTGTTCCTGATTTGTCACTCACCTTTACTGCCTGATGAAAAGTGCGACATAAATATTTCTTGAAAGTCCCTATAACTCCCTGGTCCATGGGTTGGATGAACGATGAAATATTCAGTGGCAGATTCACTACTTTGACGCTGGGATGAAAGTCGTCCATGAATGGGAGGTGGCCCGGAGCATTGTCCAGCAGCAAAAGAATTTTGAATGGGACATCCTTCTCCAAGCAATATTACTCTACCTCCGGGATAAAGGGTGGAAAAACTAATCCTGGAAAATGGCCTGTGCAACCTGGACTTTGGAGTTACTCTTCCACACAACAGGAAGAGAGCCCTTGGCTATGTTTTTAAGGGCTCCTGGGTTCTCTGAATGATAAACTAAGAGAAGCTTCAGCTTCATATCACCAGAAGTATTGCCACCAAACAACAGAATTAGCCTATCCTTTGCTGCTTTATAGGGTGGCATCAACTTTTCCTCCTTATTGATGTAACTTTGGTCTGGTATCCCTTTCTGGCACAGTCCTGCCACATTCACATTAAAAACCTGCTTGGGCAAATACGTGCATTCATCAATAATTTCTTGAAGCATTTCAGGAAATTCCTGGGCAGCTACCGTATCTGCACTCACTGCCTTGCCACTTACTTTTTTTTTTTTTTGCCACTTACTTTTATGTTGTAAATGTTGGCTCTAGTCTTGAATCGATAAAACCAGCCATGACTGGCATTAAAAGATGTGCCCTCTGATACTTCACTGTGTTTCTTCTTCAAGTCTTCATAAAGGGTTTTAGCTTTCTCTTGAAACAGCATTAAGCGGAGCAGGACTCAATGCTGATGCTGATCCTGTGTCCACAGGATGGAGAAGTTTCTCCATCTCCTCCATCACTTTTCCACGATTCTTCAATATTATTGTCAGCATCATTGGCACAGCAGATTTCACATGTTCCATGACCTTGTCCTTGTTCTTTAGAATCATGCCGATGGTTGAATGATTTATGTTATAAAAGTGAGTGATGTCTACCATCTTTTCACCTCACTCTCCTCTCTCAGTTATTTTCACTTTTGTTTCCATCATTATTGCTTGGTACTTCTTAGCAGTAACAGCTACATCACTGCTGCTTTTACGTTTGCTTCCAGACATCCTGGGCTTGAAATAAAGATACTGTACTACTGTACTCTATATAATACTGTATACTAAAATACACAAAAGCACAACCACTTGTAGAGAATGCATGCATGTGACAATGTACGCCAGACACATGAACTAACTTAAATGATTGGACATGTGAACGTATGTTCATGTCTTTGAAAGTTTGCAACTTGAAAGTTCATAGGTAGGGGACTTACTGTATAAACTAGTATACTTCATAATGATCTAAGTTTCCTCACAGCTTTTCCTCAAAGCTCTAACTCACTCTCTACCTTCCTTCTGAGTATGACACTGGGTCTACACGGTCCCCCATAAGTTCTATACGTTCTCACCTCCTCAAATCCATATTTGCCCTTTCCATCTCACTTCCAAACTGGAACCCATGCGGTTCACATTGGAAATGGATAACCTGTGGATTCCATTTAAAGAGCCCCTCTCGGTTTCAAGATGGCGGACGTGGAGGGCCCCTCCCGACTCGGCGCGGCGGCGTTCTGGAGCCGCGACTTTTCTGATGAAGAACAGTCAGTAGTGTGTGTTCCAGGAATTTCTACAGGAGGAAATATCAGATCAAGACACAAGATGGTGAATCCAAAAGCTGATGTTAAACTTAAGACTTCCAGGGTGACTGCTACTTCAGTCTCCATGGAGTCTTTAAAAGGTGCAGGGGATTCAGTAGATGAACAGAATTTCTGCAGGGGAGGAATAAAGAGTGCATCATTGAAGGATTTATGTCTTGAAGATAAAAGACGCATTGCAAACTTAATTAAAGAACTGGCCAGAGTAAGTGAGGAAAAGGAAGTAACAGAAGAAAGACTCAAAGCTGAGCAGGAATCATTTGAGAAGATCAGGCAGTTGGAAGAACAGAATGAACTGATCATAAAAGAAAGGGAAGCTCTTCAGCTACAGTATAAAGAATGCCAAGAACTTCTAAGCCTCTATCAGAAATATCTATCAGAACAGCAGGAGAAGCTCACTGTGTCTCTCTCAGAACTTGGTGCTGCTAAAATTCAGGAACAACAGGCTACGTGGTTCCTCTGTGAGTTTTTTCAAATTGTCACAAATCTCAAAAAATTTTTCCAATATATTTATTGAAAAAATCCACACAGAAGTGGACTTGCGCAGTTCAAATCCATGTTCAGAGGTCAACTGTATGGGAATTTTATGTTGAAGATGTTGTCGTGGTAGCTGACCAGTCTGCAGAATGAATTATTCTTACTAGGTTTTAAATATTTTACTTTGCTGTATGTTTTACCAGTTATTTATCATCTCCTTTTTATTATTTATTTGGACACTTATACAAATTATTATAGACCAGTTGCTACCAGTGTGAGAGAAGGGATAAGCCTCTGTAAACTCCAGTGAAAGTCATGCATACCTACTCCAGATCTTCGAATCAGGCTAAATTTAATAATAATAAATAATTATTTGGTGACATACTACAAGTATCATAATAGCTGAAAACCAAATCAACATTTTAGACATGTATTTACTATTGTCTTAATGTTAATTGTTTCAAATCAAATTGATTATTGGTACTTGGTGCACAGTTTTATATATACTTGCATATTCCACAAATATTTTTTCAAACCATAAAATCTATTGAAAAATGCAGTCTAGACATTGATACCTGGTTATTGACTTGAAGAAATATGTTTTATACTAGTAGTTTATAGATTCAAAATGAAATCTGAAAGGTGTTTAAACTGATAATATGATACTAATAATATTAAACTTTGTATGTTCTCTACATTAGGTATGACTGGGATACAGTGGTTAAAATGTGTAGGACAAATTTAGATTCATGATCGTTCTTTTTGGAGTCAAGAATGTTTGTCCTTATATTTGACTATTTATTTGATATTGATTCTCAACCCTAGATCACAGAAAGCTAGTTATGTTGTTCATTTATTTCAAATGAGCTTTGGCTCTAAGACTGCGCCATCTGTCATAGAGCATCATGGGATAGGAAAGGGAATCTAGTACTCAACAGATTGCCTCAATGATTCTACTTATATGTGGTTTCTAAAATAGTGAAATTCTTAGAAACAGAAAGTAGAATGGTGGATGACAGAGGCTGGGGAAGGGGGAAAAGGGGAGTTACTTTTCAATGAATAGACAGTTTTACTTTTGCAGGATGAAAAATTTAGAGTTCTGTTATGCAGCAATGTATATGGTTAACACTACTGTACTGCAGACCAGAAATGGTTAAGATGGTAACTTTTATGTTTGTGGTTTTGACCACAATTAAAAATAAATAGATAGATTGTCTCAGCCAAAGTATGAATGAATGTTTACTCATGCAACAGAAAGGCTTGATGTGGAACCAGTTCTGTTGTGGTATATAAGCAGCCACATTAGTAGTACTTGATTTTGCAGAGTTAACATCAGCATGCTGAGATAAGAAATCAGAGCGTGAGATCTCGCCCACTCTTCAATATTATATTGACATCGCCTGGTATCCATCTGGACTCTTTCAAAGCTAAGCTGTTGATCCAAGAGCCTCTCTAAACTGGAAGAAGTCCTAAATACTCTTCCCCCCATTTTGTATGGGAATATTGAAATTCATATATCAGGCATTACTGACAAAGCAATTTGACAGGCACCGTGCAGGTAAACACAAAAATGTAATATTTGACTGTGCTTCTGTTTATGGAGTCAAACCTTCTTATAACTTATCTTCCTTCAAGTGCCTGTTAGCTAAATTAAATTTCAGATACTTTTGCCACCTGATTTTTATTGTCTTCATTATTCAATGAACATTAAATTATTTCTTCCCTTAAAAAAAAAAATAAATAAAAAAAAATAAAGAGCCCCTCTCCACTAATAGCCATTTTCCACCAGGTCCACAAATATATCATAAATCTAGTTGTTTACAAATTCCCCAACCATTGGTGTCTTTCTCTCTCTCCTTGTAATTATCATAGTATAACTTATACCTCTTTCAAATGTCTAAAGCCCTGCTTCAGCATCAAGATTCTTCAAGTGTGTCCCACTAAGACCTCTATAAACCATTCAAGAATGGAGAAGATGGAGCTGCAGTGGAAGAAAATCTGATACATTGTACACAATATAGAAATAGGAGGACATTCAGTCTACAAAACCAAGAAAACCTTTTTTTCTGAGTAAGATGTGTTGTCATTTATATCATTTAATAAATTTCTGCTTAAAAATCTTAGTCTGCTTAGAAGTTTATTCATCCATCAAATCAGTTATTGTACTGGAAATAGAAAGATAAGTTAAACAGATACTAGCTCTATGGATGTTCATAGTTTAATGGGGGAGACAAGGATGTAAATAAGTAGCTAATAATAAGTAATAAAAATATGTACAAAATGCTATGCTCACACTGAACTTGGCCTGGGGTATCAAGGAGTGGCTTCACAGAGAAAGCATCCTAAGTCTGGAGGGATTAGAAGGTCTTTGACAGAAAAATGAAATAAGGGCCTTCCAGGCCTTTAGAACAATATGTTCAAAGATGTGAAAAAAATATGACATGTTCAGCAAGTATTTTGGCGTGACTGGAAGACAGTGTGTATGTGGAGGGCACCAGGTGGTGGGGTGTGTCTGAAGTGATGGTGGTTAGGTCTGGAAAGGTGAGTGGGGTCAGCTTATGATGGTTCCTGTATGATCTGCTTAGTAGTTTAAACATTGACCTATGGGCTAAAGGGAACCAATAGAGAATATTAAGCAAATGCGGGGTACGAGCAGATAGAAGTTTTGGAAAAGTAACAATAATCCAATATTATATACTGTGTTCCAAGGCCACAACCTTGGAATTTGCTGACATTTAAGGAGTAGCACAAGTAAAGGAACCGAGAAGTAGCAGTGAGAGAGGTAAAGCTGAGAGAGAAAAATATCGCAGAAGTTGGGGAAGGTAAGAGTTTGACAAAAGAAGTCAGTACACAAAGTGAGTAAGATGGGGACCAGGGGAAGACTTTAATTTAGCAAGTAAGATTTCATTTTTAAGAAAATTCGTTGGGGAAAAGTGTAATGTCATCAAATTTTGTCATTTTTCTCTTCATTTGTCTTAACAAGTATTTTGTAAAAGAAGTACTTAGAACCTGCCTTTGTTCTCTAAATAATATTTTAGATTTCCATTCATTAGTTCCTAAATTCATTTAAAAGAAGTATTTATTTCTTATAATAAGATCTTCTTGAATAATTTTTGGCTTTTGCAAACTTTGCTAGATTCTTCTTAATTAATGCCTAATTAAGAATTAATTCATTTTTCAATGACTTAACTCATTTAAAAAATTCCAGTTGGTCAAAATCTTTAAAACCTGCTATTTATTTCTTGAATAACAGACAGGAATTAGGTAAAGAAAATTATACTCCAGGAAAGGTGTGACCAAAATGGAGGAGTAGGGAGACCCTGAATTCACCTCCTCCCACAGGTACATCCAAATTACAACTATCTATGAGCAACTATCTAACAGAGCAACTACGTATGAGAAAGACCTGAAGACTAGCAGAAATAATTTTACAATGAAAGATATAAAGATGGGACCACAACAAGATGGGTAAGAGGGGTGGAGACATGGTATATTCAGGACCCACATTCCTGGGTCAGTGATCCACAAATGGGAGGAATATCACAGTCACAGAGGTCCTCCCCAAGGAGTGAGGGATCTGAACCCCAAATTGGGCTCTTCAGACTGGTGGTCCTGCATTGGGGAGATGAACCCCTGTAGTGTCCAGCTTTGAAAACCAGTGGGGCTTATGTTTGGGAGAGCCAGAAGACTACAGGAAACAATGACTCTGCTCTAAACAGGTGCATGTAAAATCTCACTCTCTACGTGTCTTAGCACAGAGGCAATAGTTTAAGAGGAACGTGGGTCAGATCCCCTTGCTCATCTTGAAAAGCCTCCTGGAGAGGCAGGAGGCAACTGGGTCTCCCCCTGGGGATGGAAATGCTGGCTGCAGCCAGTTTTGGGAGCTTGTTGCACTGTGTGGACACTGGTGCTGGAAAGTGTCATTTAGGATCCTCCCTCTAGCATATTAGCACTGGGGGCTTACCTGCCTACCAGTGGACTGGCACCAGACCCACTGCCTCTTATCCATGAACGGATCTGGCTGTGACCACTGGCAGGCTGGTACTAGTCTTGTGGCCCCACGACCCCAGGCTTAGCAGCCAGGCATGTGGGGACGTGCCCCACCTACCACTGGGACACAGTCACTGCATGAAGCAAGGCCTTGCAGTCAAGTGGGCTGGGGAAAGCCTTGCTTAACAGCGTGCCCACAGAAGTCAGACCTACCACAACAGACGGGGGCTCACAGCCCACATGGGGCACGCTTAGAGCATATATCTCTGGTGACCACAACAGTATAAGACTAGAAATCAACTACAATTTTAAAAAATGCAAAACACACAAACACTTGTAGTCGAAACAATATGCTACTAAACAACCAATGGGTCAATAAAAATATCCAAGAGAAAATAAAAAAATACCTGAAGACAAATGTAAATGAAAACAAAACATTCCAAAATTAATGGGAGGCAGCAAAAGCAAGTTCTAAGAGGGAAGTTTATAGAGATACAGACCTACCTCAGAAAGCAAGAAAAATCTCAAATAACACTCTATCCTTAAATCTAAAGAACTAGAAAAAGCAAGAACAACCAAAACTCAAAGTTAGAATGAAGGGAATAATAAAGTTCCAAGCAGAAATAAATGAGAGACCAAAAATAAATAAATAAATAAATAAATAAATAAAATAAATAGAAAAGATCAATGAAACTAAGAGCTGGTTCTTTGAAAAAATAAACAAAATTGACAAACCTTTAGCCAGACTCATCAAGAAATAAAGAGAAATAAATAAATAAAATCAGAATAAATAAAATAAAATAAAATAAATAAATAAAATCAGAAATGAAAGAAGTTTCCTTTGATACTGCAGAAATACAAAGGATCATAACATGAGCAATTATACACCAATAAAATGAAAAATCTGGAAGAAATGGATAAATTCCTAGAAATGTACGATCTTCCAAAAGTGTATCAAGAAGAAATAGATAAATATGAACAGACCAATTATCAATAATGAAAGTGAGTCTGTACTAAAAAATCCCAATGATCCCATCTTGTCCAGGACAAGATATTTATGATAAAAACTCTCAACAAAGTGAGTAAAGAAGGAACATACCTCAACATGAAAAAGGCCATGTATGACAAATCCACAGCCAACATCTTACTCAATGGTGAAAAGCTGAAAGCCTTTCCTCTAAGTTCAGGAACACGATAAGTATACTCTTGCCACTTTTATTCAACATAGTATTGGAAGTCTTAGTCACAGCAATCAGACAAGAAATAAATTAAAAGCTTTCAAATTTGAAAAGAAGAAGTAAAACTGTCACTATTTGAAAATGACATGGTAATATATATAGAAAATCTTTGACACCAGCAAAAAACTATTAGAACTAATGAATGAATTCAGTAAAGTTGTAGGATACATAATTAATATACAAAAATCTGTTGCATTTCTAAACACTAATAATGAACTAACAGAAAGAGAATTAAGAAAACAATCCCAGTCACTACTGCATCCGAAAAAAAAAAAAAAAAATACCCATGAAAAAAATCCTACCAAGGAGGCAAAAATCTGGTACTCAAAATATCAATGTCATTTTTCACAGAACTTGAAGAAATCATTCTAAAATTTGTATGGAAACACAAAAGATCTCTAACAGCCAAAGCAATCCTGAAAAAGAGAAATGATGAATTTATCATGCTTTCTGATTTCAAACTTTGTAACAAAGCTAGTGTAATAAAAACATTATGGTACTGACCAAAAACACACACATAGAACAATGGAACGAAATAAAGACTCCAGAAATAAACCCACACGTATATGGTCAATTAAATATGACAACGGAAACAAGACTATACAATGGAAAACTCTTCCATAAATGGTGTCGGGAAAACTGGACAGCTACATGCAGAAGAATCAAACTGCACTACTTCCCCACACCATATACAAAAATAAACTCATAATGTATTAAAGAATTAAATGTAAGACCTGAAACCACAAAACTCCTGGAAGAAAACATAAGCAGCATGCCCTTTGACATTGGTTTTAGCAATATTTTTTGGATCTGTCTCCTCAGGCAAGGAGAACAAAAGCAAAAATAAACAGATGTGATTACATTGAACTATAAAGCTTTTGCACAGGAAAGGAAACTAGCTACAAAATAAAAATTCAGCTTACTGACGGGGAGAATATATTTGCAAACAATATATGCAATAAGGGATTAATATCCAAACTATACAATGAGCTCATACAGCTCCACATCATAAAAACAAAAAAACCTGATTAAGAAATGGGTGTAGGATCTGAATAGACATTTTTCTAAAGAAGACATACAGATAACCAAAAGACACATGAAAAGTTGCTCAACGTTAGTAATCATCAGGGAACTCCAAATCAAATCCACAATGAGATATCACCTCACACCCATCACAATGGCTATTAAAAAATTACAGGAGTATGTGAGGATGTGGAGAAAAGGGAAACCTCATGCACTGTTCGTGAAAGTGTAAATTGATGCAGCCACTATGGAAAACAGTAAGAGGTTTCTCAAAAAGTTAAAAATAGAACTACCATATGATCAAGAGAATCCACTTCTGGGTATTTGCCCAAAGAAAATAAAACACTAATTGGAAAAGGTATATGCACAACAATGTATATTGTAGCACTATTTACAGTAGCCAAGATATTGAAGCAACCTAAGTGTCCATTGGTAGACAAATGGATAAAGAAGATGTGGCATATATATATAAAATATAATATTATTCAGCCTTAAAAATAATAAAATATTGGCATTTTTTACAACATGGATGGCTCTAGAGCATTACCCTAAGTGAGATAAATCAGCTAGAAGAAGACAAATAATGTATGATCCCAATTATATGTGGATTCTAAAAACAAATAAATAAAACAAAAGTATAACAGTCTATAGATACATAGAACAAATGGGTGGTTGCCAGAAGGGAAAAGGTAGGGGTAGGTAAAACTGATGAAAGGGATTAAGAGGTACAGACTTCCAGTTATAATATAAATAAGACACATGATGTAATATACATCATAATAAATATGGTCAATAATATTTAATAACTTTATCAGGGGACAGATGGCTACCACACTTATGGTGGTGATCATTTCATAATTTATGAAAATGTCAAATCTCCATGTAGTATACTTAAAAATAACATAATATTGTACATCAACTATATTTCAATAAAAAAGAATATTATTTTCTAATTTGGGAAGTTTGGGATGGGGAGAGGAGCAGGTCAGTTTTTTCAGTCTTGTATTTGTATTAATTAATGATAAATTCAGAGAGATGTCCTCAAAAGTTACATTTGAAGAAAAGAAATCTGATTTGAATAAGTGAAAATTTTTGTAGGATTAAATTTCTGAACAAAAATACTTGAAATTTGCACAAAATTCTGATTTTTATCAATGTATCTTGTGCTCTATCATAAAACCTACAAATTTTAAGCAAAAACTTGGGTCATTAATATATAACTTAACCAATTCTCACTTTGCTGTCTTCTCACATTTACCTCTAAATACTGTGAAAACTTTGAGTTGCTTGTCATATTTCATTTATACATATGGTATAGTTTGTAAACATTAATTTGTACATATGATAATGTACATATGGATATTACGATCCACAAGTTCCTAACCTAAATTATTCTTGATCTGTGTAGGACAGCCTATGATACATTTATGGCTACAAATATTGTTTGCAAACCTCTTCCAGCAGTCTACTCTCTAGATCTCTTCTTCTGTTAATCTGTAAGTGCTGGAGGTTGTGTACATAACACTTATTTTTATTGTTATGAATCACATTCTAATGGTCCATAATAAGTGTGGTGGTGCCTAAGTTTGTTAAAAGTTAAGTGACTACTTAAGACTAAAGTCACCAAAAAGTTACAAAAATATTGCCACATAGATTTTAAATTTATATCCGTAAGTCCCATATGTACACGTATATGCACACATATACACATACAAACACATCAACAACATAAGAAGAGTAACCCTTTCCAAACCTTTACCCAATTAGAAAGAGAATTTGGGTTTCTTTTATAGCATATCAATATCAACATGAAATAGTCTTAATACTAATACATTTCATTTTAATAAACATCTTAAATTCCCTAAAGAATTTCAGGTTTGAGAGTAAAGTAAGCAACAACTATATAATTTATTTTATACAATACCAGACTAAATGAGTCAAAGAATATGTTCACAAATGTTCCTGAAAATTGGTGTCTTGGGGAAGTTGAGATGCATTTTGAATGTCACATTCATTTATGCTACAGATATTTTTGCACACTAGTTTTCATCAGGAAAGATACCATACTCTGTATTCACTTTGAAGATTCTTTAGTTAATAGCCCTCTCTTTCATTTTACATGTGCCCTTACATTTGTTCTTACTTATTAGCTTCCTCTGAGTAAATTTCTCTTTTCTTTAAGAATTGATCTGTTAGAATGTGCTATGGACTGAATATTGTCCCCCCCAAATTCATATGTTGATATCATAACCCCCAATGTGACTATTTGGAGATGGGACCTTTAGGAAGGTAATTAAAGTTAAATAGGGTCATAAGAGTGAGATCCTAATCCAACAGGATTGGTGTCCTTATAAGAAGAGGAAGAGACACCAGAGAGCTCTCTCTCTCTCTCTGTACATTTACAGAAGAAAGGCCAAGTGAGGACATAATAAGAAGGTAGCTGTCTACAAGCCAAGAAAAGAAGTCTTTACAAACTATGACAGTCCTTTGATCTGGACTTCTAGCTTCCAGAACTGTAAGAAAATAAATTTCTGTTGTTTAAGCTGCCCAGTCTGTGGTATTTTGTTATGACAGCCTGAGCAGACTATTACAGAATGCTTACATGTCTAGAAAAAAAAAAGGGTAAAGCTATTTTAAAAAGCAGATAAAAAATTAGATCAAGAAAATAGGCTGAATGCCATAAATCTCTATAAATGACAGAAAAGATAATTAAGAAAATCTACAGTGATGGAAAACAGGAAATTGTTAGCTGGAAAATAGGAAATGTGAGAAGTTTCTTAGTGACAGAAGGTACATGGCTTCATGTACTCATTAACTCAATTTAATTCTCAAAAATTCTCACAAATTGTGAAGCTCTTAGAACAGGCCACTGTTGTTATTATTAATGAAGAAAACCACTACCTAAAACACTCACAGATGTTTCTTGCAAAGTGAGACGGGTTCTGGAAGTACTCTACCCTTGAAGAGGGTGGTTCAAGAGCCACAGTCTACGATTAGGGTGATTATATGAGGAACAATGTTCACAGTAAGTGAAGTAGGTTGACTTCTTTCTCACCAAGTCTGCATGGAGTGGATGAAAGCAGAAACAATTGTCTCTAGGGTGGGGCAGTAATATGGGCTTTGGACTGGAGAAGCAGAGCTGTATCCCAGGTGTTTGGCAAAACTCAGAGGGAATAGGGGACTATATGCCCAGACAATGAGTTAGTGTTATACCCTTAGCAATTTTTAAATTAAAGTATAGTTTATTTACAAAATTGTGTTAGCTTCAGGTGTACAGCATAGTGATACAGGTTTTTGGCTGATGTAATTTCAGATATTCCATTATAGGTTATTACAAGATATTGGGTATAATTCATAGTGTTTTACTGTAATCCTTGTTGCTTATCTATTTTTTTCTTAGCAATGTTTTCCCCCACAATCACTGTAGAAAGAAGACAGTAAATGGAACAGAATCCATAACAATGGCTTATCACGTGGTGGGATGAATTGAGGAGGTAGAGTGAGAGAGGGTTTAGTGGGACTGATCTTCCCCAGGTGACAGCAATTAAGGGGGGCAATGTCTGCAGAGAATTAAAAAAAATATACGTAACTAAAAGTCAGTCTTTTTATTGTCACTATGTGCTGATAGTAAACAATGTTGATTATAAAATACTTCCATCCCTAAGGTAGACCACATCTATTATCTCCCTTTGTATACAGCTGATCTACTGAAGTTATAGAGAATTTCAATACAATGATGATCACACAAGCCAAAGATTGTCAAACAATTGTGCAAAATCAGCACTATGAGAAGCATTAAAGAAAACAAAAACTAATACCTGAGGAAATGAACAAAACAGACAATAATTTTTATAAAAGATTTATATCTTCATGGAGATAAGAGAGGGAATCTATTTTATGTTACTTAGAATGTTAATTGTGAAAGACAATCAACTAGAGACTTGGAGATAAAAATTTTAACCATTCAAAAATCAAAAATAAAATAACAACAACAATAAAAACAAAAAAATTTATGAGATTAGCTAAATTACAGAATGGACAAAACTGAAGAGAGAATTAGTAAGCTGAAGAATTCTCCCAGAATATAACACAGAAGGACAGGAAATATAAAAGCATGCAAGACGCGGTGAGAGGATTGATGGTAAAAAAGGTAAGTAAGACATGAAAGATAGATCTAGAAGTTCTAACAAAAGCTAGTTAAGTTCCCAAAGGAGAGAATAGAGAAAAAGAAGGAGATAAATTAATTAAAACTATAGAGAAACCTTTTTTATAGAACTGAAGAAATGCACAAGTCTTTAGATTTAAAAAGGTCACCAAATGTGAGTGAGATAAGTAAGAGAAAACCCAAACCTAGCAAACTGTTTAAATCTCAGAACATTAAGATTAAAGAGAAAAATACTAAAAGCTTCCAGAGGTGGAAAAAATTACCTATAAATAAAGAAGCATTAGATTGGCATGAGATTTCTTATTGGCACTACTGGATACTAGAAATTTCTAGAAAATATTAGAAGACTTAGCAATTTCTAAGGGAAAATGAATTTTTCTTGAACTCCATGGTGTCAAACCTTATGTAAGACCAGCTCTTTGCTTTGCTCAGGAAGACTTAACCTTCCAAGCATAGCTCTGACTTGCTTATAAAGCAGTAAATTCAATATTCATATCAGGTGTTGTATGGAGGCTTCTTCCTCTGATGCTAGGAATATAATTTAAAAGGTAAAATAGTTTAAAAAGAGGAAGCAGATGAAGGAGTTGGGATTTTTTCCTGGTGGAGAATATAGAGCTCCGATAAAAACTATGTTGAGAAATTCAGTTCAGGCCTTGAGACTAAAGTACATTCTCCAACTTTTCCCTGAATCTAAATTGAAGCCACATGCTGAAGAGAGATATGCTATTTCTTCAGGGCAGACTGTGGATCTACTCATCCACCTACTAATCTTAAGTGAAAATATTCCCTAAGTAGAAATCTGCACCCAGTTAGTTTTACTGCATCAGAGAGGACAAAATCTAGAGAAAGGACAAGGCTTGGTTTCCTTTCCTTAAGGCACAGTAATCCCAATCATTACTAAACAATGGAAGATGAATGTTTTGGGTTCTGACTTCTTCTGCTATGAGTAAATTGGGAATGAGACCGTGGATAGCAAGAGGCAGGTGTGACAAAGATAGTGTAGAACAATTTCAACTCCCCCCTCAAAAATGTCAATTACCTTGAGGCATATTTGTAATTGTTTTAGCAGCAGTTCATGTTGCTGTGGCCTGAGGATGGAACAGAAGCTCATGATGCAGAGATTGATTTCCTCCATAAGGATGCCAGTGGAGAGCTCCTGGCAGGAAGGGCTTCCCTTTGGAGCAATTCAATAATTTAAGTGTGAAGAAAGGTAATTTATAGAAAGAGAGAAACCAAGACTGTCTGAGTCAATGAAGCAAAATCACAAGAGAGCCTCAGAGAAACTGAAAATAGCACAGAAATAAATCAGACTAGGCAGACTAGGGAGGAGAATTCAGGGTGCTGATCATCAAATAAGTGGAGTTAGGTTATGATTCTGCACACTGGGGCACAGGACTGTTGAACAGAAGTCTGAACTCTGGTGGCTTGTGTGTAGTTTCGGTCAGCTTTTTAAAAATTAAAGTGTAATTGACATACAATATTATATTAGCTTCAGGTGTACAACATAGTGATTCAACATTTACATATATTATGAGATGATCACCATGATAAGTCTAGTTACCAGATGTCACCATTTAAAATTAATACAATATTATTGTATATTTTTATATTTTTATTTTATATTTTTATTTATTTATTTATTTTGCGGTACGCAGGCCTCTCACTGTTGAGGCCTCTCCTGTTGCGGCCTCTCCTGTTGCTGAGCACAGGCTCCAGATGCGCAGGCTCAGTGGCCATGGCTCACGGGCCCAGCCGCTCCGTGGCATGTGAGATCCTCCCGGACTGGGGCACAAACCCGCGTCCCCTGCATTGGCAGGTGGACTCTCAACCACTGCGCCACCAGGGAAGCTCTATTGTATATTTTTAATACAATATATTCCTTATTCTGTGTATTACATCCCCATGACTTATCTATTTTATAACAGAAACTTTGTACCTCTTAATCCCCTTCAATTATTTCGCCTATCCCCTTACTCCTCTTCTCTCTGGCAACCATCCATTTGTTCTCTGTATCTATGAGTCTGTTTTAGTTTAGTTTAGTTAGTTTTGTAAGTGAAATCATAAGGTATTTGTCTTTCTCTATCTGACTTAATCCAGTTAGCATAAAACCCTCTAGGCTCACCCAGTTTGTCCCAAATTGCAAGATTTCATTATTTCTTATGGCTGAGCAATATTCCACTGTATATATGTGATATACATGTATATTACATCTTCTTTATCTATTCATCTATCAATAGACACTTAGGTCGCTTCCATATCTTGGCTACTGTAAATAGTGCTGCAATACACATTGAGGTGCTATATCTTTTCCAATTAGTGTTTTTATTTTCTTTGGGTAAATACCCAGAAGTGGAGTTGCTGGATCATATGGTAGTTCTATTTCTAATTTTTTGAGAAATTTCCATATTGTTTTCCATAGTGGCTGTACCAGTTTATACTCCTACCAACAGTGAACAAGGGTTTCCTTTTCTCCACATTCTCACCAACACCTGTTATATTTTGTCTTTTTGATGATAGCCTCCTTGAGTCCCTGGAATAAATCCCACTTGATCATAGTGTATGATCCTTTTAATGTATTGTTGACTTTGGTTTGCTCATATTTCATTGAGGATTTTTGCATCTATGTTCATCAAGTATATTAGACTGTAATTTTCTTTTTTTGTGTGATGTTTTTATCTGGTTTTGGTATCAGGATGATGCTGACCTTGTTGAAAGAGTTTGGAAGCGTTCCTTCTTCTTCAATTTTTTGGAATAGTTTGAGAAGGTTAAGTGTTAACTTTTCTTTAAATGATTGGTAAAATTTATGTGCACAGCTGTCTTGTTCTGGACTTTTGTTTGTTGAGAGTTTTTTTTTTTTTTAGCACTGATTCACTTTCTTTACTGATAATTGGTCTGTTCATATTATCTATTTCTTCCTGATTCAGTCTTGGAAGATTGTACATTTCTAGGAATTTATCCATTTCATCCAGATTGTCCATTTTGGTAATTTCTTATGATCGTTTGTATTTCTGCGGTGTCAGAGGCAACTTCTCTTTCATTTCTGATTTTATTTATTTGGGTTCTCTCTATCTCTTGATGAGTCTGGCTAAAGGTTTATCAATTTTGTTTATCTTTTCAAAGAACCAGCTCTTAGTTTCATTGATCATTTTTATTGTTTTTTTGGTCTCTGTTTCATTTATTTCTTCTCTGATCTTTTTTATTTCCTTCCTTCTAACTTTGAGCTTTGTTTCTTCTTTTTCTTTTTGTAGTTCCTTTAGGTATAAGAATATAATGTTGTTTTTTGATATTTTTCTTGCTTTTTGTGGTAGGTCTGTATTACTATAAACTTCTCTCTTAGAACTGCTTTTGCTGCCTCACATTGATTTTGCAATGTTATGTTTCCATTTTCATTTGTCCCCAGGTATTTTTTTTTATTGCCACTTTGATATTTTTAGTGACCCATTGGTTGTTGTGTAGCATATTGTTTAGACTCCATCTGTTTTTTTTTTTTTTTCAGTTTTAAAAATAATTGTAGTTGATTTCTAGTCTCATACTGTTGTGGTTAGAAGTGATGTTTCACATGATTTAAATCTTCTTCAAATTATTGAGATTTGTTTTGTGGTCTAACATGTGTTGTATCCTGGAGAATGTTCCATATACACTTGAAAACAATGTGTACTTTGCTGTTTTGGATGGAATGTTCTCTATATATCTATTAAATTTACTGGTCTAATATATCATTCAAGGCCAGTGTTTCCTTATTGATTTTCTGTCTGAATGATTTATCCTTTGCTGTAAGTGGTGTATTAGAGTCCCTTACTATATTGTTTTATCATCAATTTCTCTTTCTATGTCTGTTAATATTCTTTTATATATTTAGGTCTGCTATTTTGGGTGCATTAGTATTTTAAAGTGTTATATCCTCTTGTTGGATTGATCCCTATATCATTATGCAATATCCTTTTAAAAATCTCTTTTAGAACCTTGTTTTTAATGTCTGTTTTGTCTGACATAAGTATTGCTACCCCAGCTTTCTTTTTGTTTCCATTTGCGTATAATACCTTTTCCTTTCCCTCACTTTCAGACTTTTTGTATCTTCAGATCTGAAGTGTGTCTCCTGCAGGCATTATATAGATGGGTCTTGTTTTTGTGTTCATTCAGCAACTCTATGTGGTTTTTTTTTTTTTTTTGAAGTACACGGGCCTCTCACTGTTGTGTCCTCTCCCACTGCAGAGCACAGGCTCTGGACGCGCAGGCTCAGCGGCCATGGCTCACGGACGCAGCCGCTCTGTGGCATGTGGGATCTTCCCGGACCGGGGCATGAACCCATGTCCCCTGCATTGGCAGGCGGACTCTCAACTACTGCGCCACCAGGGAAGCCCTATGTATTTTTATTAGAGCATTTAGTTCATTTAAAGTAATGATACATATGTACTTATTGTCATTTTGTTTTCTTGTTTTTATAATTCCTCTCTCTTCCTTTCTTCTTCTCTTGTTTTCTCCCATTGTGATTTTATGACTGTCTTTAGTGTTACACTTGGATTCTTTTCTCTTTATTTTTTGTGTATCTCTTATAGGTTTCTGAGTTTTGATAGCATAACTTACATCTTTTTATTTTGTGTATCCCTTAACTAATTATTGTAGACATAGTTGATTTTACTACCTTTGTTTTTTAACATTCATACTAACTTTGTAAGTCATTGATCCAGTATCTGCTCTATATTTTTGTGTTTACCAGTGAAATTGTTTGTTTCATGTATTTTCTTATTGGTAGTTATGGCATTTTCTTTTTTGCTGAAAGTTCTTTTAACCTTTCTTCTACAGGCAGGTTAGTGGTGATGAACACCTTTAGCTTTTGCCTCTCTGGGAAACCCTTTATCTCTCCAAATCTGAATAATAACTTTGCAGTTAGCATATTCTTGTAAGTTTTTTCTTTTCAATACTTTAAATATATTGTTCCAGTTCTTTATGGCCTATAATGTTCCTGCAGAAAATTTCCTTATACATTACTAGTTGTTTTCTTCTTATTGCCTTTAAGATTGTGTGTTTAACTTTTGACATTTTCATTATAATGTGTCTTGGAGTGTGTCTCTTTGGTTCATCTTATTTGGGACTCTGCTTCCTGTACCTGGACATCTGTTTCTTTCTTCAGGTTAGGAAAGTTTTCAGCCATTATTTCTTCATATAAGTTTTCTGTCCCTTTCTGTCCCTCTTCTCCTGCTGGGACCCATATAATGTGGATGTTAGTTTGCTTGAAGTTGTCCCAGAGATTTCTTAAACTACCCTGTCTTTTTAAAATTCTTTTTAAATTAATTAATTAATTAATTAATTAATTTGCTGTTCTGATTAAGGGATTTTCACTACTCTGTCTTCCATTTCACTGATCTGTCCTTCTGAATTAGCTCATCTGCTGTTAAGTTAGTGTATTTTTCTTTCATTCTAGTTATAGTATTCTTCACCTCTAAGTGGTTCTTTTTTATATTTTCTATTACATTGTTGAAATTCTCACTGTGTTAATTCAGTTTTCTCCTGATTTTGGTGAGCATCTTTATGACCATAACTTTTAACTCTTTATTAGATAGATTATCTCAATTTCGTTTCATCCTTTTTCTGAGGTTTTGTCTTGTTCTTTTGTTTTGACCATATTTCTCTGTTTCCTCATTTATCCTACCTCTCTGTGCTTACGTGTTAGGTAGATCATCTGTGTCTCCTGGTCTTGAAGGAGTGGCCTTATGTAGAAAGTTGGGGCCTAGAAAAGCAATCCCTTCTCGTTAGTAGTTCCTGGTGTTCCAGATGTGTCCCCCACGTAGCCTGTATGTGGCCTTTATTTTGGTGGTGCCATGATTGTTGTGGGTGCACTGGTAGGTAGGGTTGCCCCTGGGTTGGGAGCCACTTTGGAGAGGTGCCTGTATGATCCAAGGATGCTAACTGGGTGTGGTAAGTTGGAAGCCACTCTAGGAGGGGCACCTATCCTGGCAGAGGCCACTGGCTGAGTGTGGAGAGGGAGTAGCTAATTTGAGGGTTGCTAGTCTGGTTCTGGGCCACCAACAAAATGTGGCAAGGTGGGAGCTGCATTGGAAAGGTGCTGACTAGGGCAGGCTGGTTGGGTAGGGCAGGTCAGGAGGGGAATGCCAAGGTGGGGCAAGGGGTGCTAGCAATATAGATGGTGAATGTCAGAAATGGAGCATGCCAGTGCCAGGCTAGCTAGGTAGAGGAGAATAAAAATGGCATCCACCAACACTTTGGTCCCCAGATAAATTTCCAGCAGACCCTTGCCTTTTTGGCACTTGCCCTAAAGTTAGTCAATAAATCTTCACTTATGGTCAGGTGCTTTTCAAACTGCTGCCTCTATGCTCAGATTTGTAGTGAGTTTGCATGTGAGCCCTTCAAGAGCAGAGTCTTGGTTTTCCATAGCCCACTGGCTCTTCTAGATGAAAGCCCTGCTGGTTTTCAAAGCCAGATATTATGGGAGCTTGTCTACTTGGTGAAGGTCCCCAGAGCTGGGGTGCCCAAGGTGGGGCTCAGATCTCTCACTCCTGAAGGAGGACCTTCACGTTTGTGATACCCCTCCTGCTTGTGAGTCACCACCCTGGAGGTGTGAGTCCTGACTCCTATCCATCTCAATGTTGTTTTTTCTTTATATCCATAGTTGTAGAAGAGCTGTTCTGTTAGTTTTCAGGTCATTCTCAGAGGATAGCTATTCTATGTGTAGTTATAGTTTTGGTGTGTCCATTTGAGGAGGTGAGCTCACGATCTTTTTACTCTGCTATCTTGATCCCTGTCCTGTGGTCAGCCTTTAAAGCCCTGGAGCACCAGGTTACCCATTCCTGCCCATTTAGAAGTTTGGCAATTCAGTGTCTGGCTGGGCAAACTTCTGGGATAGATTCTTCCTTAAGAGTGATTGAGTAGTAAATGTTAGCAGAGATACATTTCCTTGATTGAAAAATATTTGCCCAGCTTCTTTTCTCTGATAGTATAGAGATACATCAATTATATCCCAGATATATAATTAATAGTATCTAATAATGAAAGAGTAAAAAATGAGCATTCAGTTTAATGTTGAAATAAAGGAGAGAGTGGTGCATGTATTTAAGAGATACTCTGAATGTCCAATTCATTGCTTCTTCTTCCCCTTCTTCTTCTAAATGCTAAAAGAGACATCAAGTTGAACTGAAGCACTAAAAAGCCAAACTAAACATGTTAAAGCAGAAGGCTTTAACTTAAATAATTTTAGCATGTGGCTAAAACTTAAATAATTTTTGACCTTTAAACCACTAAATGAAAAGATAAAGTGGCTATTAGAAGTAGATTAATAAAGAGCAAGATGAAAGTAAACAAGTTGCAGATAACTGCTGAAACTCAGTGAAAGAACTGTGCCAGTAGTCTGGATCTATATTGAAACTTTCCTTAGGATGAAAGCAGGCCATAATAATTTTCCTTCTCTTCTAGTAATTATATTTTCATAAGGAAATTTGTACTGACTGTTTCACTGCCATAATCTTATTTATTTATTTATTTATTTTGGCCATGCTGCGCGGCTTGTGGGATCTTAGTTTCCTGACCAGGGATTGAACCTGGGCCCATGGCAATGAAAGCACTGAGTCTTAACCACTAGACTGCCAGGAAATTCCCACTGCCCTAGTTTTGATTGCTATCAGTTATCTATTGCAGGGGACAGACCTTCATGTTTGGGGACAAAACATTAATGCTACCATTAAAAATACACCAACTGATTTTTGACAAAGGTATGAAAGCAGTTCAGAGGAGGAAGAGCAGCCCTTTCAACACAACATTCTGCCACAACTGGACATCCAAGACAAAAAAATGAACTTAATCCTAAACCTCATACTTTATATAAAAATTAACTCAAAATGGATCATAAACTGTGTGTTGAATATAAAACTATAAAACTCTTAGAAATAAAAGGAGAAATTCTTCTGTGTCTAGGACTAGGCAAAGAATTCTTAACTTTGACACCAAAAGCATAGTCCATAAAAGAAACAAATGGATAAATTGTACCTGATTGAAATTAAAAACTTTTGCTCTGTGGAAGATCCTGTTAGAAGGATGAAAGGCAAACAACAGAGTGGGAGAAAATACTTGCAAGCTACATATCTGACAGAGGTCTAGTACCTAGAGTACATAAAAAAACTCTCCAAACTTACTAGCAGAAAATCAAAAGAATCCAAGTATACATTGAGCAAAAGACATGAACAGACATTTCACAAAATAAGATATACAGATGGCAAATAAGCACATGAAACATCTAGAACATCACTGACCATTATGAAATACAAATTAAAACTGCTGTGATCTATCACTACACATCTATCAAAATGGCTAAAATAAAAAAAGTAACATCGCCAAATGTTGGCAATAATATGGAGAAACTGCATCATTTCTTATAAAACTAAACGTGATTATCATATGGACTAACAATTGCACACTTGAGCATTTATCCCAGAGAACTAAAAACTTGTGTTCACACAAAAGCCTGTACACAGATGTTCAATAGCAGATTTTTTGGGGTCATAAGCCCAAACAGAAAAGAACTTAGATGTCCTTCAGTGACTGAATGATTAAACTATGGTACAGCCATATAATGGGTAAAAAAAGGAATGCATTATTTTTTTTAATTTCTTTTTTTTTTGATTGGAGTAAAATTGCTTTACAATGCTGTATTAGTTTCTGCTGTACAATGAAGTGAATCAGCTATATGTATACCTATATCTCCTCCCTCTTGCACCTCTCTCCCACCCTTCATCTCACCCATCTAGGTCATCACAGAGCACCAAGCTGAGCTCCCTGTGCTATACAGCAGGTTCCCACTAGCTATTTTACACATGGTAGTGTATTTATGTCAAACCTAATCTCCCACTTCGTCCCACCCTCCCCATCCCCCCCGTGTCCACATCTCCATTCTCTATGTCTTCGTCGCTATTCCTGCCCTGCAAATAAGTTCATCTGTACCAGTTTTCTAGATTACACATATATGTGTTAATATATAGTATCTGTTTTTCTCTTTCTGGCTTACTTCACTCTGTATGACAGACTCTAGATCCATCCACGTCTCAACAAATGACCCAATTTCATTCGTTTTTAGCTGAGTAATATTCCATTGTATATATGTGCCGCATCTTCTTTATCCATTCATCTGTCATTTGATGTTTAGGTTGTTTCCATGTCCTGGCTATTGTAAATAGTGGTGCAATATACCCTGAGGGATGCATTATTGATGCACACAATAACTTGCATGAATCTCTAGGAACTATACTGATTAAAAACCAGTCTCCAAAGGTTAGATGTTGACAGTTCCATTTATATAACATTCTTGAAATGACAAAATTATAGAGTTGGAAAACAGATTAGTGATTGTCAGGGGGCAGGGAAGGGAGAGGGTGCTGGGTAGGGAGAGAGATGCTTGTGGTTATAAACGGCAACAGGAGAGATCCTTGACAGAACTCTTTTGTATCTTCATTCATGATGGATACGTGAAGTTACACATGTGATAAAATTACATAAAACACACATGCACACACACAAATGAGTACAAGTAATACCGGGGAAATCTGAGTAAGATCAGTGGATTCTCAATGTTAATATACCAGTTGTGCTATTGTTCTATAGCTTGCAAGATGTTATCATTGGGTGAAAGTTATATGGGAGGTTTTTATATTATTTCTTATAACTGTATATAAATCTACTGTTATCCCAAATTAAAAGATTCATTAAATAAAAAAACAGCAAGTTACCTGCTCAGTTACATTTAGCATACTTAGGTAGAAACATGGAGTTTTATAACCTTGTCACTCAAAGTGTGGTCTGCGGACCTGTAGTATTGGCATCCCCTGAGAATTTTCAGAAACCCAGAATATCAAGCCCCACCCCAGATCTATTGAAAAAGAATCTGCATTTTGACTAGCTCCTCAGATAATTTGTATGCACAGTAAAGTTTGAGAAATATTGTTCCATGAGAGTAGTCTTTCAAGCTTAAATCTGTAAATGTTGGCAGAAGTCACACTTTTTCTTTTGCTTAAGCACCCATTTTCTCTTCTCGAAGGGAAGGGGGAAAAGTCCTAACTTTTCTTGAATGCTAGCTGTGTCAATATCACACATGTTTCTCACAAAACTCAATGAGATGGACTTTATTATATCCCTTTCCTGATGAACTAACTGAGGCCCAGCCTATATGATTAAAAAACCATGTATGAAAATAAGGGATAGAAGGTTCTTAACAAATTTTGACAGAACTGTAGAAGAAAAAAGGAAATAATTAGAACTCAATGTTTGGTGATCTGTGAAAGGTAAGTATTTTGATTTTAAGAAGCCAAACTAGTCTTATAGTGAGTTACTTCTCTTAAAAAGTGGAGAATATTCAGAGTACATCAACACAACTGAGTAAGAATCTAGTCATTTGGTCCTATTTTAGCAAAATGAACTGGAAGGTGAACTTGTTAAAATTGAATGACACTAACTTAAAGTTAGTTCGCTTATATGTAAGGTAAAGGGACAATTTTACAGGGGAGAATAAATGATAAACTATGGGAATACATTTGGATCTTTAAGAGGAAAATGTGGAAAACAAAGAACACCATATGGGACAATAACATAAATTTCCAAGGCTTTTTGGAGAGGCAACCCACTCTCCTGATGAACATTGTAATCAAGCTTTACAGTCAAAATTACTTACCATGGCATGTCTTGTGCAAATAATTTGCATAGTCTGTCACATACTGTACTACACTGAATATTCAATTCAAATAACCTAGTTTCTGAAGGGTATAACAGCACACAGCAGAAAATCTTACTCATAAATCATATGTGCATGGTTGAGGGAGCTCGCCATTTGATCTATTTGTAGTCAGTACAGATCTTGGATGTGCATCACAGATTTTTATGTAAATCAGGGACATCAATAGTCATATAAATTTGATTCCTCTTAGTGAATGTGACAGAATCACCTTATTGGCTACAAGCAAAATGCAGAAGTAATGTAAAAGAGATTATGGCTTTAAAATATTGCAGACTCCCTATGGCTCTGTTCTTTTTAATTTGATATTTGAGAAGAAGAGGTAATTGTCAGCAGAACTGTGTATGTATCCTTTTGGAAACAGAAATTTATGTTTGGTTTTCTAGCAATAAGCTGGACTCAGGGTGTCCTGCAATTGATAAGTGGCTGGGATTATTATGATTCCTTTCATGCTACCTGTAATACTATGTTCTTAAACATCTTTCTCAGGTGGTAAGATTATTTGTCAAAAAGGTTTAAGTCAAGCACGGTGACTTTGAAAGCAAAGGGATACACCACCATAGCTGGAGATAGGGATATTTCTGTTATACTCTTGAACAGTAGATTTTCTTATTTGCTTGCGTGCAGGGAGAATTCAAGTTTTGTGGGGCTGTAAACATATAATTTATAGGCCCCTTTTAATGAAAAAGAATAGAAAATTGAATTCTAATTTCAAAACAGTCTTCAGTGAGGGACACTGAAACGTAAGATTTATTAGCTTCACAGTAAATTTACCTCTACAGATGTTAAAAATGTGTTCAAAACCGTCCAATGTTTTAAAGTCACCATCCAGAGGTACCACTTCAAATCCAGTAGAGTGGTTTTAATTAAAAAATGAAAAATAAGTGTTGGCAAGGTTATGGAGAAATTGAAACCCTTGTACCTCATACGTTATTGGGCATATAGGATGGTTCAGTTGCTGTGGAAAGTAGTTTGACAGTTCCTCAAAAAGTTAATCACAGAATTATTACATGAGTTCATAACTCCACACTTAGGTATATGCCTCAAATAGTGGAAAACAGTTAGTTAAACAAATACATGTATAAGCCTGTATAATAGCCCTATTCACAAGAGCCAAAAGATGGAAATAGCCCAAATGTCCATCAGTGAATGAGTGGATAAACAAATTATAGTATATATACATACAATGGAATATTATTTGGCCATGAAAAACAGTGAAGTACTGATACATGCCACAACAAGGATGAACCTTGAGAACATTATGCTAAGTGAAAGAAGCCGGGAACAAAAGGTCACATATTATGTGACTCCATTTAGACAAAATATCCAGAATAGATAAATCCATGGAGACAGAACACAGACTGGTGGATGCTAGGAACTTGAGGGAGAAAAAAATGGAGAGAAACTGTTTAACGGGTAAAAAATTTAGTTTAAAGTGATGAGAATATTTTGAAACTAGATAGAGGTCGAGGTTGAACAACATTGTGAATGTACTAAATACTACTCAGTTGTTCACTTTAAAATGGTTAATTTTATGTTGTATGAATTTCACCACAATCATTTTTTTTAAAAAAGTCCACAATTCATTCAATGACTCAGTAACTAATTGTTACTAGTGTTGTAACTTTACAATATTACCTTCTATTACAGTGTGCTAAGCTCCAAGGAGAACTGATTGAATGTTTATGGGGTCCCTATTATGAAATAGGTATCGTGATATGCTAAAAAGTAAGTCACTTTACTTGTTCTTAAATAAGTTAGTATAAAAATTAAAAAAAACTATAATTGTTAACATATTTACAGAATTGTGTGACATTAACAATGTGTGATAAAGAAATGATTAGACAAGGCTTTGAAAGCAGATAGGCTTGAGATGATTTTGAAGAGTATGTGGTTTAAGTAATGGAGGAAACTAAGGGGGTAAAAGAGTGAGCAGAAGCATGAAGATATGAATGAGTGTGGGTCTCATGGGAGCTAAAGAAAAGACCAGCAGAGAAATGTTTTGGGTGGCACTTGGGTGTAACGTTTGTTAGTTACTATGGGGTTAGATAACAGAATTGTTGACCTAGCAGAAGGGAGGTGGTGAGGGCATTTTAGTGGAAGAAATAGCATGAGAAAAAGTATGGAGGTGGGAACTATGGAGTTATGTGCTCAGTATACTCCTGTAAAAGTTCTTAACTTAGTCTTCACTGATTATTTAAAGGTTCTTCTTTTGGTTTCAGAAATTCCTTGAAGCCCTGAAATTGCATACAATTTAAAAATGTGCATACATACTTTTCTGGAGAAAATGTCTATATATTTTTAGTAGATTTTCAAAGGGTAGCACCTCAACTGTTAGGATTTAGCAAAGTTCACATGTTGCTAAAAAAATTGCTAGCAAACACTATTCTTCTTTTCACACGTTAGGAACTCTTGTTCTTCATAGAGCCAGAAGTTCTGGCTTACTGGGGTTAAGTTTACTGTAGTTTTATCTACAACAAAAAGGGAAGACTTTTTAATTAGTAGATTTTATTATCGTTATTTTTTAATAAAGACTCCATATTTTAGAGCAGTTTTAGGTTTACGGAAAAATTGAGCAGAAAGTACAAAGAGCTCCTGCCTTCTATCCCTCTCCCCCACCCTCCACCCTCCGTTTCCCCTATTATTAACATCTTGCATTAGTGCGGTACATCTGTTACAATGATGAATAAATATTATTATGAACTAAAGTCTATATTTTACATTAAGATTTACTCTTTGTGCTATACAGTTATGTGGGTTTTGACAAATGCATAATGATATGAATCTATCATCACGATATCATATAGAGTAATTTCATTGTCCTATAACTCCCCTGTACTCTACCTGTTTATCCCTACATCCCTCCCACAAATCCTTGGAAAACACTGATCTTTTTATGTCTCTATAGTTTGCCTTGAAGAATGTTGTATAGTTGGAATCATACAGTATGTAGCTTTTCAGACTGGCTTCTTTTACTTAGCAATATTCATTAAAGTGTCCTCTATGACTTTTAGTGACTACACATTTCTCTTTATCACTGAATAATATTCTATTGTGTGGATATACACAGTTTATCCATTTATCTAATGAAAGACATCTTGTTTGCTTCCAAAATTTGGCAATTATGAATAAATAAAGCTGCCATAAACCCCTGTATGCAGGTTTTTGTGTGGACATACGTTTTCAACTCATTCAGGTAAATTTGGGTAAGAAGTGTGTTTGCTGGATCATATATTCAGACTATGATTAGCTTTGTAAGAAACTGCTGAACTGTCTTCCATAGTGACTGCACCATTTTTCATTCCCACTAGCAGTGAACGAGAGTTCTTATTGTTCCACCTCATTGTAGCATTTGGTGTTGCCAATATTTTGAATTCTAGCCATTCTAATAGGTGTGTAGTGGTATCTCTTTGTTTTAATTTGTATTTCCCTAATGACAAATGATGTCGCGTACTTTCCATCTGTTTATCTTTGATGAGGTGTCTGTCCAGATCTTTTGCCCATTGTTTTTTTATAATTGAGTTGGTTGTTCTGTTATTGTTGAGTTTTTTTTTTTTATTAAAGCATAGTTGATTTAATATAATATTAGTTTCAGGTGTACATAATAGTGACTTAATATTTTTATAGATTATACTCCATATAAAATTATTATAAAATGTTGACTATACTCCCTGTGCTGTACATTACATCCTTGTAACTTATGTATTTTCTAACTAATAGTTTGTACCTCTTAATCTTCTTCACCTGTCTTGCCTCTCCTCCCACCCTAAGGGGCTCTCCCTCAATCTGTGTTCAAGCGGTTGAATGTTTAAAACTTCTACTAGGAACTCTACATTTCTTTCTGGTATATTTCAAAAGAATATTTGAATTGCAGTTCATGATTTTAAAATGGTTTTTATGATTTTTTCCTCATTTGAATCTCACAACAACCCCATGAATGAAGCTACTTGTGATTATCCTCCTTTTCAGATGAGGAAACTGAGGTTCTAGCAAACTAAGAGATTTGTCCAAGTCTGTAAGAACAGTAAGTGAAAGTTTGAAGAGAAGAATCAAGTTCCTTTAGTTTCATTTGTTTTAATCTATTATTCCAATCTGTTATTTATTTTTTTAACCCAATCACAATTGTATCTGCCATCCTGTCTTATTTTGTTTCATTTATAGATTTGGGACTTGTATCATTTATGGCTTTTTCCTAATCACTGAAAAAAAATGTTGAGCAGCACAATATAACACATGGAGTCTGTAGTTATGTTATTAGAGATCAGATTTATACTGGCTCATTTATTAAAATTTAGCAGGTATACTTTTTCAGAGAACTATGAATTCACTGAACACATTTCCCTATCTTGCTTGAGAAGATATAAAAAGAGACTGTCAAATTCTTTTTTAAAATGAGGTTAATGGGACTTGAGTTTTAGCAACCCACATTTGCTATCTAAGGAGCGTCATTTATTTTCTAAGTGCTAAAACTCATATTTAACAATCCATTCTAGAGTTCTGCCAGGGACCAACATAGAACTGTGTGGTCTATAGCTTCCACATTCTACATCATACCCTTCTTTGAAAATTAATACATGTGCATTTTTTTTTTTTTTGTGGTACGCGGGCCTCTCACTGTTGTGGCCTCTCCCGTTGCAGAGCACAGGCTCTGGACGCGCAGGCTCAGCGGCCATGGCTCACGGGCCCAGCCGCTCTGCGGCATGTGGGATCTTTCCGGACCAGGGCACGAACCCATGTCCCCTGCATCGGCAGGCGGACTCTCAACCACTGCACCACCAGGGAAGCCCCATGTGCATATTTTTATATAGCAGATTCAAATCAGTTATAGTTGAAGATTCTTCTGAATGTTATTTGTTATTTAGATGTTCCTCGGAAATTAAATATAAATATAATTTTTATCAGGGCAAATGATACTTCTGAATCTACCTGTGTGTGAGCATTATTATGACCTTATAGTCAAGGGTAAGTAATTCTCTTTAGTGAGTGGAATAGAAAGCATACTTCAAGCTTGTTCTGGGTGGAGACTTTGATTGAGTCAAGGACATCTTTTTAGAAAGAGAGGAAAAAATTGCCTATTGTTTGATTCCTTTGCCCCCTTCCCTTCCTAGCGCTTCCCCTCATGTTCAATGATATTCAAAATTTCTTAATAGGGGAAAATCTTTCCATTCCACAATTAGAATTAGGGTCAACTTGTTTTTTTTTTTGGAAAAGAATTATATAATTTATGTTAAGATATAAATTACCAAGATTGTTTTATCTCCTGAAGTAGACTTAGGCATGGGGGTGTAGCTGATGGGGTGAGTGTTAGTGGTTAGTGGGAAGGGGTAGGGTGTTAGATGGAGAGAGTATTAAGAGCTTGGGATTTTCACTGTGGTGAAGAGGGTGAAAATAAGTTTAAAAAGCACTACCAGGGTGAAGTCAAGAGCCTCTATGGACCATGATGATAAATTTCAGCTACTTCACAGTTTAACACGGGGTCACTCTGGACCATAGCAAGTTTACAACTAAGGTGATAAAGATAGTTTGTCACTGAAGGTATTTCTCTCTTCTCTCTTACTTCTTTTCCTCTCTCAAACTTTCTCATTCTGGGCTCTTCTGTGTTCCCTGCCCTCCCCCCCACAGTCCTTATTTATGGTCTCCTCATCTACTTTGGCATATAATTTACTGTCCTGGGTGCTGGGTTTATTTTTCTCAGCTAATATTAGTTTTTTAAAAATAAGTAATCAATGACAGGGGAGGTGATCATTTGGGTACAGCTTTGCATTTTGAAGGTTAGTGAAGTAGAATACTCCTGTAATTAATTTGTTTATCTGAAAGCATGTTTTAAGTTCCTCTCAAGTTGAACCTCTTTTCCTGTTCCAACTATTGCACTTTAGTGTCATATTGGAAATTATAACAGAATTTAAAAATCATCTTCATCATGATTTTACATTACTGTGTTAATAAGTTAAGTATAAATTAATTGGCTCTTATTAAAAAATAAACAATAGAATTAAGTCTATTTAATGTCAAAATATTGCATATGTGAACTATTTCCAACAGACCATATTTTAGCACTTTTTTGATTACTCTCAAGGTGAATGCTTTCACATTTACTTTTAAGTCATTTTTTTACTTGTTAGTTGCCAGTTTTGAAGTCATATTATGTTTCTTATATTTCGTATGAGCTTTTCATATGTTATATAAATGTAAACATTTTCTCTGCTTATTGTGTCCCTGCTAGTTTTTTTTTTTTTTTTTTTTTGTGGTACGCGGGCCTCTCACTGTCGTGGCCTCTCCCGTTGCGGAGCACAGGCTCCAGACGCGCAGGCTCAGCGGCCATGGCTCATGGGCCTAGCCGCTCCGCGGCATGTGGTATCTTCCCGGACCGGGGCACGAACCGATGTCCCCTGCATCGGCAGGCGGACTCTCAACCACTGCGCCACCAGGGAAGCCCCCCTGCTAGTTTTTTTAAACAATGAAGTTTTAATTTTGATAGTTAAATTATCCACATTTTCCTTTGTCATTTCTTCCAGCATAGAAAGTTCTCCATGTATTTGATGAAAGTTCTCTTTAATTTTCTCATAATTTTTGAAAATTGATTTTGGTTTAAATTTCATGCATCTGAAATCTAGTTGGCTCCTTGGACTGATGTAAGGCTCTAAATACACCTCCCTTTCTTCAGAATAGCACACCACCTACCACAATTCTTTGAATAATCTTTCATTTTTCTTGTGATTTATGATGTCATCTTCATTTTCCATTAATGTGTCTTTTTTTTCTATTAATCAGATTTCTATTTTAAGCAAGGCTACTTAATCCTTCACATACATCAAATATGTATAAATAAAATATAATTCTTAATTCATAGCTTTATTGCAGGATCCTTTTCCTTCTACTTACAGCCATGGTCAGAATGAAAAACAGTGTGTATGTGTGTATTGGGTTGGTAAAGAGAGATGGGGGTGGGGATGGGGTGGAGAGGAGGAGGAGAAAAACGAGAGCTTTTGATCATTTATTTTTCCATAATAGAAGTTCGCTGAGTGCACACGATTTAATTTCTTTTCTAATCATTTTCTTCTACCCCTTAGTCATTGCTTTACTTTGATCTTTTTTCAGCTTTGCAATTATTCCAATAACGCATGTTGCTGCATTACATCTGGTGGATGGGCACTAGAGGGCAGTGTATGTGCATGTTTTTGGGTGCAAACCTTGATGCTGCTCAAAGGCAGTTCTGAGGAAAGTTCAAGCTTTGTTGTGATTGATTGCTGCTGTGCCTCTTTTTCTTAACAATCCATGCTTTGGTCCAGCAGCCCACAGTACAGTAGGAGCCAGTGCTAGGCAGACTATTGCCGACTGCCACGGACCTTGTATAATAGAGTAAAACCTCCTTTTGGTCTTACACTATGAACTTGTTCATTCATTCATTTGTATTTTTCAACAAAGAGTGAGTAGTTCTGGTGTTATATCTGACTCTTGTGATTATGAGTGGTTTTTACTTTTAGTTTGTGCTATTTTTCAGATTTCCAGCAGTGGAAATGTATAAAATATGAGAAAGAATAAATGTTATAAAAATTAAGACGCCTTACTGTTTCTAGCAGTGAAAACTTACTGTCAGTTATTAAAAGATTGTGCTTTAATGATAGAGAGAGGGGAAAACATCGTCAATCAAGCTGTATTTTCCTATATTGTTAAGCAGGGATACTGAAAACTTGGCTCAGGCACTGAGCCAAGGAAAGTGTTGGTAGAGAAGAAAAGAAAAATATAAATCACTGGAAATTAGGCTTATTTGAAGGTGCCCAGGTGGGAAGTTCTGCCTTCCGCCAAAAGACGAAAGCTTTGTCGCTTTTGCCACTTCCTTGAAGGTATTGCTCTGAAGGACTTTCTGCCCAGGCTTTGGAACCACATCAGGGACCTGGAGGCTACTCTCTAGGTGATTTGATCCACTGCGGGGAGTTGAGACAGGAGCTCTGCATCGGGGGCACCCTAGCAGTGATGTGTTCCAAGTTGGAACTCAGAATACAATTTCTCATGATTAGTTCTACAGTCCTTTTCAAGTAGCACTGGTCTTAAATAAATGATGATCTAAATTGAATTCTGTAGGTCTACCTTCCATGTGTTACTTTTAACATTGTTACAATGGAAAAATGCATTAGGACTTTCAAAACACCATCTTTTTTTTTTAAATTTGGGGGATCATTTGTATGAGCAAATGACAAGGGTAATAAGTCTCCTTAATTCAGAGGTCACTAGCATTCCAGGAACTAGAAATATGGTATCAGCAGCTGCATTTAAGGACATATTAGATTTAAAATTAGATTTGGAATTAATTTAAACCAGCCCATGTCTAAGCATTTAAAGCCACAGACGATAAACTCCTCCCCATATCTCTCGAAAAGCATCTTGGAAGAAGCAAATTGCCTAGGAATTCTAATTATCTGAAGTTGTTTGCCAGTATTTTGCTTTGAGTAGAATTCTCATATGTATTTCTGTCAGTGAGTAGGCAGCTTTTTTCTTTGGCCAATTAAAACTCAGGTCTTGGAAAGATTTCATTGTCATTGTTTAATTTTTGTTCAGTCTTTTACTCTATTTGCCCTCCAAAATTATGCTGAGGGTCTGTAAATTTTTTGAATTCTCCAGAGTGGATAAACCTCAGGTGTGAGTAAAAGAAAAGGTGGCCCTTCCAAAGGTGTCCGTGCTTTCATCTTTGGAACCTGGGAATATGTTATGTTAATGGCAAAAGGAATTTGGCAGCTTACAGATTTTAAAATGGGAGATTATTTGGGTGGGCCCAGTCTAATCACATAAGCCCTTAAAAGCAGAAAAACTTCTCTGATTGCAAGCAGAAGAGACTGTCAAATCCAAATACTGAGGGCTGCGTTGATATCAGGGACATACCTGACATGAGCGTATGAGGATTCAGAGAAAAATTACAGCCTGAGTTTCTGGGATGAAGCTGCAGATGGTTTACATATGGTACCAAAGGTTTTGGCCTCCAGTGGGCAGTGAGATGGTGAAATGTTAGGCCTGCTAAATTTGTATTTGTCCCAATGCATGGAGTTGATCCAAATGCTGTGGACATAGTGAGACATGGAATAGGAACAGGCAGATGCAGAACCAGATGCTGACCTGAAGAAACCAAACAGAAGCTGGCTGTTCAACGCGGCTAAATTTTCACCAAGTTATTGATGAGCACCAAGTTATTGATGAGCTGATCTGAAGAAATCAAAACAGAAGCTGGTTGTTAAACCTGGCTAAAATTTCACCAAGTTATTGATGAGCAAGAGTTGTTAACTTCAGAACTTTATTGAAGCCCTCTATTAATAGTGAGCTAAGTACGGTAATTTAATTGTAGCTGCCTGCATAAATGGCCTGTTAATCAGAACACAGTTCCTTCCATATTGTAGTTTATATTCCTCAGTGAATCTTTTCAAAATTGTCTTTCTAAGTCGGGAGTGAAGTACTTTGTCAGGTTCCATTAAAACCAAATATTTGATCTAAGAAGAATACATTGATGATCGAGTAATGATTGCTGTGCCTAAGGGGGCCAACTAGGCAAACAGCCCCTCTTCCCCTCAGATTAATGTCTGAACAAGGCCTGTTTCAGTCTACATGAACCATATGTTACATTTCCAGTTCCTTTCAAAACACATGTTGGTACGGTTTAAGCAAAACATTCATTACTTTAAAAAATATCCCCTGATTCTAATTTTAAAAGCATGTGAGTAAATGCATTGCTCATTAGTGGGAGAAAAACACTGCATTGAGCTCCAAGTGGGGAAAAGTGTAACAGCCTTGAGAGCTCTTTCATGTGGCCACCATTTATATCTTAATCCTGCGAGAAGCACACCTTTCTCCAATTAGTTTTGCCCTGAGTAGAAAGCTTACTGTGTCCCATAGCCTGGTGCTTTTGTTACACAGAGAGATGCCTACCGAAGTCCAGACTTTAACCATTGTTTTCCTTTCATTTGAGTCTTAACTCATGTCCTAGACTCTGGAGGTGACTACCGAGTGCAATCACCTCCGGATTACCGTGCCTTCTCAAAATCTGGTTGTCACATGAGTCATTAGAATGACTGCAGTTGAAACCAACAATTGTAGAGAGGAAATCAAATGCATAACTTCTACTTCTTATACTTGTGGAATCAGTTAAAGCATGAGGGTCCAATTTTGTTTTTGACCCCAAATAGCTTAAAAGCACATTAAATTGTGAATTTGCTATGAGACATTGTAAAAAACTTGGTGGTATTTTGTGATAAAAATTTTGTGAAATCAGACATGGAGCTTGATCAAATATATTCATGGAGGAAGATGTGCAGTTACTTAAGAGAAATTAACTTGACAATAGTTTAGATTTAAGAATTTTAAGAGTGAAGTAAATATTTATGGGAAAAGCATTATCTTCCCTCCAAAATTATATAATTTGTGGATCTCAATCATTCAATTATTCATTCATTCACTTATTGTATGTCTACTATATGCCAGGAGTCTTCTATATTGGGAATATAGAAGTAAACATAATGAAGTCCTTACTTTCTGGTAGGGAGAGACAGACAACATAGACATTTAAAAAATACAGACTATGTCAGGTGATGGTAAATGCAACAAAGAAAAAAAAATCAGGGTAATGGAGTTGGAGGAGTGAAAGACACTGCTATTTTCTATCGGGTGGTCAGGGAAGGTCCCTCCAGTAAGGTGAAATTTAAGCAGAGACTGTGAAAGAAGTGAGGGAGGAAGTTATGTGGAGATCTGAGGGAAGCCTGTTCGAGTGTGGCTGGGTCAGAGTGAGAGAGTGAAAGTGGTGGGAGCTAAGGTCAGAGGAGCAGTGGAGAGGTTGGTGGCAGGGGAGATAACGTAGGGCCCTGTGGGCCATTATGAGGACTTCAGCTTTCACTCAGAATGAAATGGGAAGCCACTGGAGAATCTGGAGGAGAAAGGGATGATTTGCATTTCAACACAATCACCCAGGCTGTTCTGTTGAACACAGATTATAGGGGGCAAACAGTGGAAGCTAGGTGACCAGTGAGGAGACATTGTAGCAGCTGTGTGTGAGATGTTGAGATGTGGTCAGATTCTGAATATGTCCCAAAGGAACAACCAACAGAATTTGCTATTGGATTGGCTGTACTGAATGAGAGAAAAAAGAAGGTGAATTTTTGAGCAAATGGAAGAACGAAGGTGCCTTCTACTGAGAAGGGGAAGACGTAGGAGGAACAGATTTGGAAGAAGTGAGGGAATTAAGGGACATGTCAAATAGACACCACAGTGGAAATATTAAGTAGGCAATTGGTATGTGAAACTGAGGTTCTGGGGAGAGATCTGGACTGGAGATATAAATTTGGGAATCATCAGGGTATCAATGTTGCTTAAAACCATAGGACCAGATAAAATCACATACTAAGAGAATGTAGGAAGAGCAGAGGAGGGGTCTGAAGATTGTGCTTGGAGCTTTCCAAGTTTAGAGGTTGGGGAGATGAGATGGAGCCATCAATGAATGGTGAGGAGAATGTCCACTGAGATAGGGCATAAATCAGAGAGAGAGGCATCTGGCAAACCAAATGAAGATAGTATTTCAAGAAGGGAGTGAGGGATCAACCCTGAATTGCTTCTGATGGGTGGAAAAAAGCGGAACTGAGGCCCGGCCATTGGCTTTGGCAACATAGGAGGTATTGCTGACTTTGGTAAAAGTAGACAAAGCCAATAAAAACGTTCATAAAAGTGGGAAAAAAACTGGTGGAATGAAGGAATAAAATCCTGGTTGAAACAGGGTCACGAAGACATGGGAGGAGGGGAAATAGAAAAAGTGAATATAGGTAATTGGTTTGAAGAGATTTGCTGTAAAAGGAGCAGACAAATAGGACAATAGCTGATGCTCACGTGGAACTAAGGGGGGCATTTTGTTGCTGTTGTTTAAATGCGAGAACTGCTACAACATGTTTAGATGCTTATAGAAATGATCCAACAGAGAGGTGGTGAGGGAGAAAAAGGGAACAGTGCCCGAGTGATGTCCTGAGTAGATGAGGGTGATGGGCACTCCTGGAGGAATCCCCCTTGAAACATGGTGTGTTCAGCTCATCCACTGTAATAGGAGCAAAAGCTAATTAAAAGGGTACAGGCCCAGAGCTTCCCTGGTGGCACAGTGGTTGAGAGTCCGCCTGCCGATGCAGGGGACACGGGTTCGTGCCCAGGTCCGGGAAGATCCCACATGCCGCAGAGCGGCTGGGCCCATGAGCCATAGCCGTTGAGCCTGCGCATCCGGAGTCTGTGCTCCGCAACGGGAGAGGCCGGAACAGTGAGAGGCCCGTGTAAAGTGTACAGATCCAGACACACATTACACTTGGTGGTGGAAGCATGTGGAACTTATGGTGGCTTCTGTTTTGTTGGCTTGTCCTCTTGCTGCTTTTTCCTTTTGGCACAGTTGTTTTTCTACTGTCTGTCAATGCCTTACCATGACCAGCGTTTGGGAGGGCTCAAAACAGGCCTGTTTTTGTGAGCTGGATGCCCAGATAAGGGCTCTGGTAAACAGTTGCATAAAAAAAGTTGGAATAAAATGAATCATTAGGCTAGGTAGAAGCGATTTACCTAGCTGATGGTTGGCACATAAACTAGTTGTGAAACTATTCCTTGCTTCAGCAGAATTAGGGTGAACATTTATTGGAATAGAATTATTAGACATTTAAGCTCTCCGTTGCATTTTTTACCACATTATATAACAAACTGGATATTATGGGATGCTGGAAAAGGGTAACAATAAACGAAAACATTACCTTTCATATAAAGATAAAGGAAAAACTGGCAAGACATATTATGATTAGTGAAAATAGCCATATTTGAAAAGATTCCTATATTTAAAATGAGAACAGTTTTCAGGCATTAAACTATATGTACTCATAAAATTTCTATCAGAAATTTAAAAAATATATATATATGTTTCACTTTGTGATCCCTCTTCTTGAAATCTACTTGGAGCAGAGTAAAATATACAATGTTTTATTCACAAAGCAATTATCTTCAGCTGCATATAATAAGTGCCAGACCCTGTGCTAAACATTTGAGATAAAATTGTCAACCTCTCTGGCAATTGCCCCACTCTAGTAAATGAGCAATTCTCCATAACTTTGCTGACTTGCTGAAACATTCAAGTACCTTCCTTCCTCAAGAAGGGTGGAGAGAGTGTGAGGGTGTCTGATAAGCTTGCATTTCCCATCCTGATTCCCACAGGCCAGCTTACTTTTAGGTTGCTTATGGGGTTGCTCCCCTCAGCTTATCTGCATAGCATTTTTGCTGCTTTTTAGAACCGATATGCTGCAAATCACTGTGCTAGTTTTGCTGTTCCCCATGGCTGAAATTGTCTCTCACTATGTGGGAAACTCTTTTTTTTCCCTTTCTCAGGTGATTCAGCTCTTTTGTCTGCTGCTGTCACCAGGTAGGGAGGTACCCCCTCCTTCATCTCTACTCCTTTGCCTCATCATGCTCTTGTCTCTTGCTAATGCCAGTCCTAGGCAGACCCATCATTTTCCTCTTCCCAAGGAGATAAAGATTTAAAAAAACACAATGACTCATCTAGTTATTCTCTCACATTAGGGAGCTTCCATTTTACCTTTTTTTTTTTTTTTTAACCAAATCTTCCAACTTCCATCAGTCAATGAACTTTCAAATAGAATCAACAAAACCTCTTTTCTAGGCTCTTGCTATTTATGCTATTTGGACTATTATGAATGCATTAAAGAGACTGGCTATAAAAACATGCTGTTCAAATGGAAGACTGCTTATTAAGTAATATCAGACAAAAGATATCTAAAATAACTAAAATATAATATCTAAAAAAATAATATAGTATAAACCCAAATCCTAAAAATAACAAAAATACTGAAAGGAAACGTACAGTTATTAATTATAATCCACAAGATATTCTTATAGTTTTGATTTTGTTCTCTATATGTGCTTCACATTGGGAACAGCAATAATGAATATTTTTCCTGTGGACCACATCTCTAATTTTATAATGGAATTATATTTTTTAACAGTCAACTTGTTTAGAACTAGCCTACCCTTTTTTTTTTTTTCGCGGTACGCGGGCCTCTCACTGTTGTGGCCTCTCCCGTTGCGGAGCACAGGCTCCGGACGCGCAGGCTCAGCGGCCATGGCTCACGTGCCCAGCCGCTCCGCGGCATGTGGGATCTTCCCGGACCGGGGCACGAACCCGTGTCCCCTGCATCGGCAGGCGGACTCTCAACCACTGCGCCACCACGGAAGCCCTAGCCTACCCTTTTAAGGCAGAGATGGTAGCTGTGTTTTGTTTGGCCTATAGTTTAAAAGAATTTCAAATTATTTTAGTAGTATTCATTGTGGGGTTTTCTTAAAAGAATCAGATAATATTGGCATCACTGGACTCATTTTTCCCTATGGCATCTCTCAGCTGGACTGGCTCTTTAAGGGAAGGAGGAATCCCTGGATGCACTCCAGTTCACCTCAGTATCCCCTCTTCTCCTGTCTCTTATCATCTTGCTCGCTCTGTTGTTTCCATATCCCATGTGCTTTATACATGGGTATTATTTGCCTGCCTCATAGTAATCTGAATTTGTCCACTTGCATAATTTTTAAAAACTTTCAAAAAATCCACCAATTATTCTATGGTTCCCTTCACTGTACTAGGTAAATAAGTAGATCTATTTTTTTTAGAAGTCACAATTTAGGTGCCATAAAATAATACAAAATTTGTCTGTTTTCCTTCTCTCTATGCCCCCCCCCCAAAAAAAAAGAAAGTAGACACAAATTCTGTCTGCTCTGGTTTTCTATGGCAACAGGCAACTGACATGTCAGAAGTGATTTAAATAGGGTCACAAACTGTGTCTGTAGGCTCGTTCCTCTCTCAAGGCAACTACGCATATTCATAAAATTTTTGTCTTCTGTCTGCTGACTCATGTCTAACTGCCTACTAGTAAATCACTCTTGATGTTTCTGATACTGGTCTGTTTCATCTTCATGTGCCACATATAATTTCTGGCACAATATTAATGACTTTTAAGAGTAGAAAGCACAGGTGGAGACTTTAGCAGGTAATTTGTCACCAAATATACTCATATATTATATGTATATGAATAATGTATACATAAGATATGAATATTATATTATATATAATATATGCAAATATATACACTACTAATAATTACTTTTTTTTGAGGTCAAGATGGACTTTCAGATTGCGCTGTATTGAGTGTCAGGATTATTATTTTACTCCTGGGATTACATGACATAGTGGTTTTGCTCTATGCTATTAGGTAAGTACATTGTACTTCTGGTATTAGATTTTAAAAAGAGGAAAATAAAATTGTCGTAGTAACATATCACAAAGATATCAACTTGATTGAGTCATTAACAGTTGTAAACTATCTTAATGAAAAAATTTAAATGTCTGTTAATCCCCAAATAAAATAATCAATCCCCAAAGAAAATAGCAGTGAGAATTTTCATACCTGGATATTTTGCTTATTTTGTCTCTTTTTTTTTGTTGCTTATAATTTTTTTGTAATGAAAAGTTTTTTGTTTGTTTGCTTTGCTTTTGTTTTACATAGTAATATGTATTAAGCTCTTGCTTTTTTGCTTCTGAATTTTGAATTTGGGGATTAATGTACCTTTCCAGGTTATGAAGGGGTTTGAACCTCTTTTCCTAGTACTTGTGCTGTTTCACTATTTTACATTTAAATCTCTGATTCATTGGGAATTTATCCTTGTGTGCTGCATGAGGGACAGATCCAATTTTACTTTTTTTCTATATGGCTATCCAGTTACTCTAATACCACTTATTTAAATCTACATTTTTTGTACTGATTTTAGATGCCAACTTTATCATACACTACATTTTTATATGCAGTTAGGTCTATTTCTGTATTCTCTATACTATTGGTTTAGCTATTCATGTGCCAATGCCACACTATTTTTTTTTATTACAAAGGTTTTTAAATAGGTTTTAATATTTGGTAGGACTTATACCACCTACATTACTCTAAAAACTCCATTTTCAGCGTTTTCCTTGTTATGTTTGCTTGTTTGTTCTTCCAAGAAATTTTATAACCAACTTTTCTAGTTAAAAACAAAAAAGGAAAAGAAAAAAAATAAAAGGAAAAAAAAACAAATACCTGTTAGTATC
The DNA here is from genome assembly GCF_039906515.1 of Pseudorca crassidens. Taxonomy (NCBI): domain Eukaryota; kingdom Metazoa; phylum Chordata; class Mammalia; order Artiodactyla; family Delphinidae; genus Pseudorca; species Pseudorca crassidens. The sequence goes on along the minus strand of NC_090312.1, from coordinate 56,176,880 downwards.
TTTATTATTCTGTAAGTTTGGTGTGCAATATTTTCATTGTGTTTCCTTTCTGAATATTTTCTAATTTCACTAATGATGTATTTGTTGACGCAAGGGCCACTTAAAAGTGTGATTTAAATTTTAATTATGTGAGATTTTTCAAAAATTTAGTTTTAAAAAAATTAACTTCTAACTTTATTGCATAGTGATTAGAAATATATTCAATGTGAAATCTTTAAAATTTATTAAGACCTACTTTAGGTTTCAATTTATGAAATGGTCACTCCTAGTGAAATGGTTCTCTGTCCTAGATGGACCTTGGAATCACTTGAGGAGTGATTTTCAGACACACTAAGGCCTAGAACCCACCCCAGACCAATGAAATCAGTATCACTGGGGGTAGAACACAAACATTTGTATTTTTAAAGAGCTCCTGGGAGATTTTACAGTGTACCTTGTTTGTTTGCTTTTTTTGTTTTACATAGTAAAATGTATTAAGCTCTTGTAATGTTCTAATTTTTGTAATGTTCTAAGTAAACTTGAAATAACTGTTTATTCTTCAGTTACCGGATATAAGGGTTCTCTAAATTTCTTTCAGATTTAAATTGTCAGTTGTGTTGTTCAAATATAATATATCCTTAATGAATTTTTAAATGTTAAGTCTATGAAAAAACAAAAAGAAGCATTTTAATATCACCCATCTAGGAGCATGGAATCATCAGTTTCATTTTGTAATTGACAGAATTGCTCTGTGCTCTCTCTGTCTCTCGTCTATCATCTTATAATATTAAAATCATATATGTTTACTGTATGGAGGTTAAATACTCTATTTTAATTAAATTAGTGTTCTTCAAATATATTTTAACATGCATGTTTAATTAAGAAGTTCTAAAATTGATCAAATTCTTAATTCTTTTTTATGCCAATCACCCTACTGTAGAGGGAATAGTTTAGTTCCATCTCACTTTTTACCCTCAATTTAGACATTATTATAATTATTTCATGGTGTTAATGTATATTTCTATTTATCCACATGCTTGCCATTTTCTCCACTCATTTCTTCTTGAATCTCTGTGCTGGATTGTCTATTTGCAATCAGTGGCATTTCTGTTCCTTTTTATACTTTCCCATGTTATTACAGTGGCTGAAAGCCTGGGAACCTTATTTTTAAGAATCCCTTGCCAGGAGGGTTCTGATTTAAATTCCACCAATGAGACACATTTGTAGGTGATTTGAAAGTTAAAAGGAAGGCACAGTTCAGTTGTCATCTGGCAGAAGACCAGAGCATAGAAGCAGAAGCAGCAGATCTCCTGAACTTTCTTCAGACTTTATATTCTACTGCCTGTCTCCACTTTTGAAATTAAGGGGCAGCTGTGGCTTTGGTAGCTACTTTCTGCACTTTTCTAATTTCTGTGTTGCAGTCTCCACCCTTGAACTTTGCTCTCCTACCTCTTACAAAAATTTTTAAACTACAGAGTCCCTTGTATTTAATTACTTCTCATTGAAATATTTAGAATAAATTCTTTTTTCCTGACTGATCCCTGACTACCCCAATTTGAGTCTTTCCTCCTCAGATAATTTTTCTTTTCCTGAAGTATACGTTAAAAAACTTCTAAGCTCCCTTCAGTTTTGCTTGACTGAAAATATCTACACTTTACCCTCTTTTTTGAACAATAATTTCACCTGGTATAGAATTCCAGGTTGACTATTACTTTTAGAATCTTGATAATGCCATTCTACTGTTTACTGGTTTCCATTGTTGCTGTTGAGAAGTCAGATGTTTGTTAGTTTACTTCTCCTATTTTATGTGGTCTGTATTTACTTTCTGGCTAATTAAAAAATCTTTTTCTTTTGTACTTTTAAGTTTTATTAGAATATATTTAGGGTTAATTCATTTTATTTATGCTGATTTGGATTTATTTGCCTTACTGAATTTGAGGGCTACTACGTTTTATCAATTGCATTATCTCTTTGAATATTGATTCTCCACCATTCTATTTATTATCTTTTTCTGGAATTCTGATTATCTGCATTTTGTACCTTTTCATACTTTCCTCCACACTTCTTAATTTTAATCTCTTATATTTTCCATCTTTTTTCTTTATGGTGGAAGTTGGGGTGATTTCTTCAGATTTGTCATCCACTTTGCTAACTCTTCAACTCTGTCTAATCTGCTGTCTAACTCACTGACTTTCTAATTTTAGAGATTATACTTTTCATTTCTAGATGTTCTTCTCAGTTAACTTGCAGAAATACCTTGTCAATTCTGACGATTTCTGGTTTGTTGTTTCTTATCTTATTTTCAATCTTCTCTTTTATTTCTTTTAATATACATCACATACTTATACAGAATACTGTTTTTGATAAATTCATCATCTGTAGGTTTTCAAGAGTCTGCAGATTTTGGTTTCTGTTGTCTTGTTCACAGCGATTTATTTCCTCATGTGTTTAGTAATTTTTGACTGTGAGTTCATGTTAATCAAAACTTTATCAATAGGGATATTTTGAGATGTGGTTTTAAAGTTTGTTTTCTTCCAGATTGTGTTGGTTTTTGGCAGATGTATGGGCTCTCAAGTTTAATTGTTTTAAATTTTTTTAGCCTCATTTTTTATTCAGAATATAGATAGTATAAGAATTCTGGTTCTAGGTCTATTTGAATATTGGCTTATGGCTAAGAATTGTTTTTCTTCCCCTTCCTCTTCTCCCCTTCCCTTTCTTCTCTGCCCCTTCCCTCCCCTGTCCTCTCCTCCTTCATTCCACACCCCCTGCCTCGCCCCCAATTTTAAATTTCTTCCATTTTTCCCACTCAAAGCCAGGACAAAGGCAAGTATTACTCAAGCTGTTTCCCTCTGAGAAGTAGTTTACCCTCCAGTGGGTTACCCTGTGGAATCCTAGTTTTATGAAAGAGTTTCCAACCTGTGTTTTGCATCCAGTTTAATCCCAGGTTTTGTTTCACTAATGACACATTTCAACTCAGATCTAGGCTGTAGAGTTTGGAAAAATCCTCGGGGCAAACACCAGTTCTTGAAACTTTCTATCAGTAGAATTTATTTTTCACTAGCTCAGGCATGGATTCAAATGTAGGTTTTATATTTACTTAGTAGTTTTTGTTCTTTTTTTGTTTTTTTTTTTGTGGTACATGGGCCTCTCACTGTTGTGGCCTCTCCCGTTGCGGAGCACAGGCTCCAGACGTGCAGGGTCAGCGGCCATAGCTCACGGGCCCAGCCGCTCCGCGGCATGTGGGATCTTCCTGGACCGGGGCACGAACCTGCGTCCCCTGCATCGGCAGGCGGACTCTCAACCACTGCGCCACCAGGGAAGCCCCATTTACCTAGTAGTTTTAATTACATTCTCCCCAAAGAGTTTTCTACAAATGTTTAGTCTGCCATATTGCTAGAAATATAAGTTAGCAATCATTATTAAAATGAGATGCCAATCTGTTGTTAAAATTGTTTGCAATGCCTAATTATAAAAGTATTGCTTACCATAGAGGAAAATTCTAATTTGGGGCTAAAAATAATAGTGCTTCATTTTTTATTATGCATCCCACAGAATTAGCACATGTGTAGCTGATTTTATTTTTTTACATGCTTATAAATTATTGTAGTATAAATAGTATTTTATTTTTATAAAGTTGATAGCTGACGTTCCTTTTCTATTTCAACTATAAAGTCACATATGGATTTTTAAGCATCTTTACGGCAGTGATTCTTGCTTTTTCTAGCTACAAGACAATACACGTCTGTGTTTATGAGTGCTGATAAGATTCTGAATTCTATTCTGCTCTCATTGTTCCTGCTGTGATATGACTGCTTATTTTAAAACCACCCAAATAGAGCCTGATTGCTATTATGAACAAAGAAGGCTATTCATAGAAATAACCTTCCTTCTTGGCATTATGGGTAGCAACGGTGATGAAAAGCCATATACTATAACTGTAAAAGTCAGTCTTGCAGTGCACCCCAGTCATGGGCATTGAACTTTTCACTCGCTTGTTCATCATTTAACCACTTAACCTATCAGGCGTTCAACTCTGTCTCCTTTTCAGACACAGCTATTTGACATTTCCAGGCAAAACACATCTTTTGCTTGCTATTCATTAGTGTCCATCAAAATGCACTTTTTTATATTAAAAAATAAGAATGTGCTGAGATGGAATGCCAGAAACAGGCTGTTTTTCTCGGTAATGGACAAATGGCATCAATGGGACTTTCCAGGGGTGAATCCCATGTCTTTCAGAAGCTAAATGATTCATCTGACAAGATAATGAATTGGTTGCTTTTTTCTGGGAAGATGTGCAAAGAATATTTTTCCCCTGGATAAACAACTTAGAGAACATTCTGAAAGGATATAAAAAAAGAATAAATAAATATATAAATAAATAATCTAGTTTAACACAAATGTATTCCAGTCAGAAATGTGGATATGTAATACTTGGATATCTTGAAAAGAAATCTCCTCCTGGGCTGACATGTATTTGAGATAAGTATTATTACTGTGGCTAGAAAATTAGTTTTAGGTTCTATTTAGAATCTTATTGAGAGTTGGATGAAAAAAAATCACAGAATCACAGAAGTGATTTTGTTTTATGAAATTCACATCTTTATAATAATAATGTCAACTTTACTGACCCCTTCTTTTTGTGTTTATATAAAGAGCTAAATAGACATAACATGTGAATTTGGCTTAGGCATATAACCATACTCTTGTATACTTACAAAACAATATTTGAGACAAGGAAATATTTTATAAACAGGATACCCAACTTTGTAAATAGTTAACATTAGAATTTCTGTTATGTGGCATGATGAAGAAGAAGGTCATTATTATGTATGCCCAAGGGTACTGAGGCTCTATGTTAGAGTTTTGGGTAAGGCTGGGTTGGGTGATGTCTTACTTGTTTAGACTGCTATAACAAATACAATGGACTGGTGGCATATAAACAACAGAAATTCATTTCTCATCATTCTGGAAGTTGGAAGTCTGAGATCACTGTGCCAGCAGAGCTGGGTTCTGGTGAGAGCTGTCTTCTGTTTTGCAGGATTCTTGCTGTATTCTCACATGGTGGAAAGAGAACAAGAGAGTTCTCTAGGTTCTCTTTATAAGGGCATGAACTCCATGCATGATGGGGTCCACCTCCTAAAGATCCCATCTTCTGATAATGCCACATTGGGGATTAGGGCTTCAAAACGTGAATTTTGAGGGAACACAAACATTCAGTCCATTGCAGGTGAGATGAGAGGACTGTGAAATGGTGAGAAAAGACTGCATTTTAGCATCAGAAAAACTTTCAGTTCCTTTATGTGAGTAATGGAGGTGGTGTGGTAATTGATTTTATGTGTCAACTTGACTGGGCCACAGGGTCCCCAGGTATTTGGTCAAAAGCTATTCTGGGCTCAAGCAGCTCAATATCAGAAAAACAAACAACTCAATCCAAAAATGGGCAGAAGACCTAAATAGACATTTTTCCAAAGAAGACATACAGATTGCCAACAAACACAGGAAAGGATGCTCAACATCACTAATCATTAGAGAAATGCAAATCAAAACCACAGTGAGGTATCACCTCACACTGGTCAGAATGGCCATCATCAAAAAATCTACAAACACTAAATTCTGGATAGGCTGTGAAGAAAAGGGAACCCTCTTGCACTGTTGGTGGGAATGTAAATTGATACCGCCACTATGGAGAACAGTATGGAGATTCCTTAAAAAACTACAAATAGAACTACCACATGACCCAGCAATCCCACTACTGGGCATATACCCTGAGAAAACCATAATTCAAAAAGGTACATGGACCACAATATTCATTGCAGCACTATTTATAATAGCCAGGACATGGAAGCAAACTAAGTGTTCATTGACAGATGAATGGATAAAGAAGAGATGGCACATATATATAATGGAATATTACTCAGCCATAAAAAGGAACGAAATTGAGTTATTTGTAATGAGGTGGATGGACCTAGAGTCTGTCATACAGAGTGAAGTAAGTCTGAAAGAGAAAAAAAATACCGTATGCTAAAGCACATATATGGAATCTAAAAAAACGGTACTGATGAACCTAGTGACAGGGCAGGGATAAAGACACAGTTGTAGAGAATGGACTTGAGGGCACAAGGGAGGAAAGGGAAGTTGGGATGAAGTGAGAGAGTAGCACTGACATATATACACTACCAAATGTAAAATGGATGGCTAGTGGGAAGCTGCTGCATAGTATAGGGAGATCAGCTCAGTACTTTGTGACGACCTAGAGGGAGGGGATAGGGAGGATGGGAGGGAGGCTCAAGAGGGAGGGGATTTGGGGATATATGTACACTTATAGCTGATTCACTTTGTTGTACAACAGAAACTAACACAACATTGTAAAGCAATTATACTCCAATAAAGATATTTAAAAAAAAGTTAAATGCTTTTACATGACTCAGATAATTGTTTTTTTTTAACATCCTCTAGAAATTGTCTATGTTATAAGAAGAAACTCATTTTAACTGAAAATTACATCATAGCTAATCTTTCCTTGTGCACTTTGCAATGGTCTTTGTGCCAAAGCAATAAAATACAACAGATATGTAAAAAAAAAAAAAAACAAAAAAACCCCCCAAAACCCAACTATTCTAGGTGTGTCTGTGAGGGTGCTTTTGGATGACATTAACATTTGAACCTGTACACTAAGTAAAACCGATTGCCCTCTCTAATGTAAGTGGTCATCACCCAATCAGTTGAAAGCCTGCCTGAATAGAACAAAAAGGCTGACCCTCCCATGAATGAGAGGGATTCCTCCTGCCTGACTGGGCAGGGACATGAGCTCTTCCTGCCTTCAGACTTGAACTGAAACATTGCCTCTTCTTGGGTCTTCAGCTTGCAGCTTTCACACTGGAATTAATAGCATCAGGCCTCCTGATTCTGAGACTTGCAGCCTCAGATTGGAACTATATCATTGGCTCTCTTGGGTTTCTAGCTCACTGACTGGAGATCTTAGGAACTTCCCAGCCTCCACAATCATGTGAGCCAATTCCTTATAATAAATCTCTTTATATATATAATCTTGTTGTTAAAAAAATGTATCCTGTTGTGATATCTATATCTATATCTATATCTATCTATATCTGTATCCTGTTGGTTCTCCTGGTATCTACCTCTGCCTGTCTTCTGTTGAGTGTGACAGAAACTAAAGGTATAATCAATAATATCACACTGCACTTCACACACAGAGACTGCAAAATCCACAGCATGCATTCTCCCCAATACAATAGGATGATATTGATCATCCTAAACACATAATTCCTATTCAAGCCATGGCTCAGGTCAGAGGATAATGTAAATGCACTTAGAATAAAAAATCTACCTTTAAATTTTATTTATTAATAATTAACCTTTTTGTTACTTCAAAAAGTTGAAGTGAGAGTCAGTCGCTCACACAGCATCTGTATTTAGTGCCTGTAATCAATGAAATCCTTAATGTTTTTCAAGGAGAAAGAGCTTTTTAAAACCTGGCCTTGCCCAAGTTTAAAACTGTTTATTTTTAATAACTGCAAATACCAAAATCATCTTTACTCATTGAGAGTATTGTGAAATAACACTTTTAATAGAAAGTTATTTTATCATTGATCTTTTCTAGCTATGTATAGAAACTCTGCTCTCTAGGATTCAAGATGTGGTACCACTGATACCCATGAAATCAAAACAGAAAGGCTTTGGTAAGTCCTCCATGGTATTGGAAATTAAGATTCCCAGTAATATTAGTCAAAAGTGACACTGGAACTCCCAGTGACCCTTTTAAGTTGCTCCTTCAATACAGCTGGTTCTCCCTCAATCTTGAGGAGAAGTGTGGCCAGCCATAAAGCCAGAGCTTTAAACTAACTTGGGTCTACTCAGTTTGTCAATAATTCTCAAGCGACTTTGCTAACTATATTGTAAAATGAATAATCAAACATTCCACAGAATAATCAATTCCTGAGTACAAGAGTCTGAAATAGGACAGGTATGACTGAAACAGGGAGATGGGACAACAGGGAAGGAACTGTGTGTTGGGGAAGACAAAGTAAAACAGGTGGGAAGTATACAAGGCTGTGTCAAGGAGTTTTGTGTTTTTGAGATATGACCCATTTTCTGTGTAATTGAAATGTTTGCATTTTCGTATTTCAGAAGAGTGAAAGTACTATACTGGGTTAAGAAGAATACATCCCTAAAAATGTTAGTTATGGCTTCCACTTCAGTCCTTTGAAAACTTATGTATCACCCTGGTTGTTACAAAAAATTAAATATACTAAAATAAACGCTAGAAAGAGAGATCAGTTCAGAAGGTTAAGATGTTGATTAAAAATGAGTGTATTGGTGGGAGCGAGGAAAAAGTTCCACTCAGGGATCTGAGTCTTTTGCAGTCTGATCTTGGCAGAGCTGACCTATGATTACAGGCAAACTAATTAACCTTTTTGTGCCTTGGCTGCTTATCTGTGGAGTAAAGATAACAATGACTCACTAACAGGACCGTAAATCATCTGTAAACACCAACAGTTATAGAAATAATATAATTACTTATCCCAGTTGTGAGAGTCTAATCTTTGCTTCAGAGTTTAAGTAACTTCCCTCTGCCTAAATAATATGTCAGGCTTAATTTTTGTCAAACTTTTTTTTTGTATGTGCGGTAGAGTGAGCTTGTGTTTATTTTCATATATAGTCAAATATATGCTTATTGAAAATGCACTCTTTCTGATGCCTATTGTTCAACCTAATACACCGGGTCCTAGATTGTCATGGTGACACCTATTGGCAGCACACAGCTTAATACAGTAGAGCTGCTGAGAGAGAAGTGGGAATGGGGGGTCAGGGGGAGGAATAAGTACTTTTAACTTCTTTATAAATGACAACTCTTCTTGCCTGTTAAATAAGAAGGGTACACTTATTGCAATTACGTTAACTATAGTCAAGCAATTCAAATTGGGTCAGCAGGCACATAAACATGCTAAGAAGTGGCCAGATGAAGGAGCTTCTCGTTGGGCTTTATTGTGGATTCACTGATTCACACTGACATTGCCATCTCCTTTGTGGTATTTCCAGTAATTTTGTAGGAAGTATTTATATAACTGTATTCCTTCAGTGGCAAAAAGATTATCTGCTTCTGTAATTATTCTTGGTTATCATACCACACTTTCTTTAGCAGATGAAAGGAAATAATAATCAATCTTCTGGAACAATAAAATGTTTACAGACTTGGAATAGCCATTTCTTTATGAATTCAGAGAAGAATCATACATTCTCTTCAAGTCCTTTTTAAAAAATTCATGCCTAGTAAATATGTAAGCTGTTTTCAAGCTGATACTAATGACTCAGACATGTGACTACAATGTTTTTGTTGGTGTGCTATGGCCTATGGACAAATGGCTGCCTAGAGATCCTGGTTAGTGGCCATGGCAGGCTGGTAAGGAATAATGAACTGGACAGAAACAACCTTTTAGTTCCGGCCCAGATCCCTTGTGTTATGTGACTATTGTAGTTCTCCTGACCTTTGCTCAGCTAAAGTGGGGGATAGGTGTTTGAATTTTTGAGTGCAGTATTATGTGTTTTATTGAGTTCTCACCTGACCAGGGCTTCTTTCCCAGTCCCCATTTCCTTCTGCTCTGGCTTTGTTCCAGTTGATTCTGCTGGATTTTGAGAGTCAGGGTTTGTGGTCTTGTCTTCAAGTGTATTTTTCTTACAGATTTTATCTATGGGAAAGAAACAACATATAGATAGAAGAATATATGCCACTTAAAAAAAAATAATTAATTAATTTATTTTTGGCTGCATTGTGGCCTCATTGCTGTGAGCGGGCTTTCTCTAGTTGTACAAGCAAGGGCTACTCTCTGTTGCCCTGCGCAGGCTTCTCATTGCGGTGGCTTCTCTTGTTACAGAGTACGGGCTCTAGGTGCGCGGGCTTCAGTAGTTGTGGCACATGGGGTTAGCTGCTCCGCGGCATGTGGGATCTTCGTGGACCAGGGATAGAACCCCTGTCTCCTGCATTGGCAGGCGGATTCCCAACCACGGTGCCACCAGGGAAATCCCTATATGCCACTCTTAATACAGCTATATTGGACAACATAAGTTACAGAGATGCTGCTTGTTTTTCCAGAATAGTTTTCGCAGGAACACCTCCCCTAGGATTCCTCTAAACAAAGTATGACCTTATGCAGGAGGAGTTAACCTGCAGACACCTTCACACTGATGAAAAAATATGCTTAAATTTGGTGTATTGTGCAACAGAAGTCTTACGTGGTATATTTCTTTTTGACATTAGCAAGGCTGAGATTAATAAGGAGCCATTATTCATAAGGCATTTTTGATTCTGCTAAAGTATAATTTATGGCTGAAATTGATGCATCATAAAATTCAGAAAAATAAAATAGGCAGAAATGATGTCATTGACATTATTTTCAAATTTTGCATTCTAATTTTGTTTTTTGATAAAAATCTTTATTTTTCCTTTGATCATCTTCAGCTGTGACATCTTTTCTGAAAAAGCAATGCAAACTAATATGTACTAGCTTCATTTTCAGTACAAGGATTAAATTTTTTCCTTCAAACCTACAAATACAATTTCCAATTAATATAGTTTAAATTATAATGTACCCAGAGAATAATCAATTCACTGCTAAATATTTGGATTTTAGAGAAGATTTTAATGAAAATAAATAAATTAATATAAAAAGAAAATATAGAGGGAGCAAAGAAATACAATGAACACAATTTAATCCATTATCCACAGTTTCTAATTTATTTTTAATTGGATGTACTGTGCTTAGAAAGTTGAAATGAAGGTCCAAATCATAATTCTTATTTTATTGTAGTACATTATAATTTTTAAAACTTAAGCCCACACAGTATCGAAAGTCTGGGCTTACAAAACTGATAAATCAGGGTATGATCCCTTACTTTACAAAAGTTTTCACCGTACAAGTCCTTTAATATGAAAATTTCTATGATCCATCTAAAAGTTTTCAATATACTGAACTGTTCAGGAACATGTTTCAAGAATAAAATGAATCATAAAGTCAAGCCATTACTTACCATTAAAAAAAATTTATGAATAAGAAAGAATAAACCCCTGAATTTCCCAAGACAGTTTTCTTCATTTTGCATCTCTTATCTACCTTTATTTTGGAATTATACTAATTTTGGCTGGAAGATAGGAAACACACACTTTCCATATGTCATTTTTTACTAAGAGGCTTTTGATAGAAATGAGAGAATTTTCCCTGTGTATTTGGATCAAACTATATTTTTCCATTTCTTTTTATCTAACCCCCCCAATCACTTTTCAGATTTTTGACATTGTTCCATGTATTGCTGCCTAAGAAAGTGATAGCCAAATCTTTTTCCTATATCTACAAATATTGGGGGCAATCACTGTACGATATTTTAAAGCAGAGAGTTCTTAACCTCTGGCCATGGATGTCCTGTACAATCATGGATTGGAACCTTTGAGACTGTATGTTGTATATGCATTTTTTTCCATGGAGAAGATCTAGGGTTAACATGAGCTCCTTAAAGGAGTCTGACCAAAAAAAAGGCTATGAGCCATTTTGTGCATGTATACATTTCTAGGGACACCTGTCCTCCAAAGAATATTAGGATTTAAATAGAGCATGAAAAAATGAGTAAAATAATTCAGAAAAAACCCTCCTGAATATAAAACAGGCAGAATCTGTAAAACAGAGTATTCCTTAAGAGGCTTTTAGTGACTGTTTCTTATAGAGGTATATGAGCATAAGCTGCATCGTCCTCTTCCATCGCTCATTCAAGCCACAGCATAGGTATTACATTTGCTGTTACTTTTCTGCTAGTACCAATTACATGACCAATTGTTTTGCAATAGTTCTTTTCTTCCATTCTAATAAGTAATCTTTGTTTATTCTCATAACATTTGGATTAAACTAACTTTGAGTAGATCTTCACACCTTACCAGGTCTCTTCTAGACATTACCAAGCCCTTCTAAAATGATGCTCTATTATGACAAATCTAGGCTATTTTAGAAGTTAATTATAGCCTAATTTGCTTTGTGGATAAGCATTTTATTATAAAATAAATCTTCTATCATAGCTTTTTTAAAAAAATCACAATGCCTCATTCTGTTTTTTTTTAAAGAAATAATTTTTTCTCAAATAATTACCTGCCATACACCAATATTGGCTGAAGGTTCTGAGAATGGGCGTTTGAAGACCCTGCACATTTTTAAGGCAACTGAATTAACTTCAGTGAGATTATTTAGCACAGCGAAGGCAGCTGCCAGTGGGTAAACACAGGAGAAAAGGCTCACATAACCAAACTGCAGGAATAACTCCAAGTAATCATCAAAGGTGCCCGAGTAAGTTCCCATTTCCTTTTCCAGAAGGACCTGTTCATATAATGTAGCATCTATGTCTGCCTTTAAAGCCTGTACCTTCCTCTTCACCTGCACATGCTGCTTCTTTTGGAACCAGTAAGAAAGAAGAGATTCTACAATTTGGTTAAGGATTTGAGAGGTAATCAGGAGAGTAGCCAAGCTCTGACGCAAAAGCTTCATATCCCTCAGGACAAAGGCAATGTAGAAGAGTGAGGCAAAGCAATTTAAAAAGTTGAACACTAACAAACACTTTCAGAATTAGGCGATTCTGGTAGGCAGATTCCAATCTGTGATTCTCCCATGAAGTTAAATACTCCCATGAAGATGAGAAACCAGTTATTTCCATTCTTGGATTCAAGGCAGAACAACCTGAAAAAATACCCATGAGGACCTAAAACAAAAGGATCTCCATCAACTATAGTCAGTATGGGTGTCTTTTTATCCATGCAGCATGTTATTTGTTTGTGGGAACAGATGGTCAGATTGTTTGCATCATCCTCATCATGAAAGAGAAATCTAAAATACGTGGCAAATCTTGCTTTGGTATCTGGGTAAAGTTTTGTGAACTACGCATGGTACTCCCCAGCTTCACACATGGACAGCAGGATTCCCTTTTTTGCAGCTGCCCAAATGAATAGAATAAGTCTTTCTGCCAACTGTACTCTTTGCACATTGTGTAGCAATTGCCAGATCACATCAGTGCACTTGGTCAAATTCTTCCCTGGACTGTGTGCCCGTGGCAGATATCAAAGGGTTCTGATATGGTTGCTTTTATTGAATGTGCAAGAGTGAGTACTGAGTTTGCTCTCCACACACCTGGCTGATTCTGTCTCCAGCCTGGCAGCATCTCACTCTGGGCCTCTGTAATACACTTTCAGACTGTTTGACCCCCTGGTACTGCACATGGTGGAGGTCTGCACAGGTGTGAAACGCATGCTTTCCTCTTTAAGAGAGGAAATAATTGATACAGAAAGCCATTAACCTTCCACATTTTATCACTGTCACTAAATAATTGCTGAAAAAGGAGGGATTCAAAGAAAGAAATTAATTTGGGAATAAGGTTGTTAATTATGCATTGGTTCAATTGGCCCTTTTTTGGATGAATGTAAAAAGAAGACCTAAAAATGCTTTCATTGGTTGGAATACCTCGTGCAGGTGATAATATCACTTAGTTAAATTTCTAATTCTTAAAACACCAAATACATTGTGGGCTTTGTCTCAGAAACAAATCTCCTTTTATTAGACACCAACAATACCTGAGTGCTAGATGTTAGATGAATTATTAAAGACTAAGTCTGAGTACTTTCATTAGATGCATAAATGATACTATTATTTTCATCTTAATGAATGAACATTTGGAGTTAAAAATGAATAACACAGTTTTAAGAAGTGTATGATTAATGATTATTTTCTGGCACCCAAGATTGTATTTTTGTCTCAGCTTGTGATTAATTTTGTAGTTGCTAGAATATATGTTTTCTTAGAATAATTTTAATTACAGCACCTTGATCACACTTGAAATTTTATTACATCTTTGTAGATTGTCAAATGACATGGAGGAAGTTGACAAATATTGTAGCAGTGCATACACAATGGAATCTGATGGAGTGCCTTAAATGCCATAGCATAGAAAAATGGAGTACTTTATACTAAGAAGTGCTCATGCAATCTATAAAAATCTAGAAGGAATCAGAGTAGGTGAGAGTTCTGGAAACTATCCTATTAGAAGAATGGTTGAAGAACTTATATTCTTTAGCTAAGGTATTGAAGACTAGCTAGTGACCTAGCAGTTATTTGCAATTCTTTGAAGGGCTGTTACGTAGACAGGAAAACAAAATTATTTCATGTATTCCAGAAGGCATAAGAGGGATCCATCAATGGGATTTACAAAACGGAAAAACAAACAAAACCCCAAACATTCTAACAACTCAACTTGTCTAACAGTGAAACATACATTTTTGTGAGGCAGCAAAAATCCCATTGCTGGAGGTGTACAGGCAGAAGCCTATGCCAAGAGAGCTAGGATGGGATCCTTGAACCTACTCAGAGGTTAGAGTTCCTCCAGGCAGCCTTAACATGCTAAAACGTCCTGAAGGAATTTTTACATTTAGGCAGATTTTGCTTTAAGGTACATCATCACAAGTAAAGAAATGAATAACTGCAAAGCAAAAAGAATACAGATCCATCTAAGGTAACTTTGGTACTGTGTCAGGATCAAGGAATCCTGTCCTCTCTCAATGGCATGCTTGTTTTCAGAGACCTTTTGTTGGGATTAGTTCATCTAGAAAATGCATTTTACATACAGGTATTAAGGAATGTGGTGAGTTATTGGTACTGGGTACGGAAGAGAGAGCTCTAATCCTAACATCGCTAATTCTCTGGGGGACTCTGGATAAGTCGCTTTTCTGTAACAGTTTCCTCATCCATAAAATGAGGAATACTTTTGTCATGGGGATTTCTGTGAGGAGTAGATAAAGACTCCGTTCGAGAAAAATGCAATATAAATACAAAGTATTCCACCAGCTAGACTAGGGTAAATTAAAATGATCTTTTTTTCAAAAAATATACATTAACTCCTTCAGGTCTACACAGTATTGATGTATGTGGGGCATACAGGAACTTCTATTTACTTAAAAGAGTTCCAGGGATCAGGAAAGCAGAATGCGATTTCCTACAAATCAGATATATTCTTTAGCAGAAAGAAGACTAAAAACACAGAGTTTGATGTAATTGAATTATGCAAATATATTTAAATCATGAAAACTGCAAAAAAAAATGGCATTTTATCCAAAAAAAAGAAAAAAGAAAAAAAAGTGAAAACACCCACTTTGGTGAGTCTCAAGTTTTTAGTTTAAAAAATAAGTGGACACTGAGGTATTTTATCATAGTCTCCTCTTCTGTTTGATATTTAAAACAGTGTATGATTTCTCTGCCTAACTTCTCCTTTTAGCTGTTATTGCTCTCTCCATCTCTGCTGTATCACATGCAGGAATGGTTCCTGATTGTGCACACAGCTGGGCACCTGACCTGAAGAAGGTAGCGATCCATGCTGGCTGGTGACTCATATATATGGTCACCTTGAAGGCTCTGCCCCGTGGGAACAATGGTCGTTATCTAAGTCAGGTAGACTGCTCTCTCTGGAATATGGACTGGGAAAAGAGTAGATGGAAAGAGAGCAGTCCAGAGTAGATATATACAGAGAAACACAACAGTCTTGAGAAACGAAGCCATGTTGACTGTGAACAAGAGTCAGAGACAGTAATTAGTTCCTACAGCTGCTTCCATCCCCTGAACACTTTTTCAGTTCCAGTTATCCACAAGTTTTCTTACGATGAGCTCTTGCCACCCAAGGTGCCCTGACTATGCCTATGTCCCAGCATGTCCTCAGCATGGTTGGGAATTTTCTTCATCGTTTCAAACTGCAAAGCCCATGTTACTTATCTTTTTTCTAGACTAAGTTTTCAGAAATTTCACATGCCAAGTTTATTCATTTCTCATTTCTTTTGTTCATCATCATATTAGGTATTAGTTTTGAATGAATATTTCTTATTGAGTTCTATAATTCTAATTGTATACTGTATAAGACTTTCTTTTGGGATGAAGCAGAGAAACATGCTTGAGTAATTTTGATAAAAAGTTTCATTCTTTTTTTTGCTGATGTAGTTTCTATATTCCCACCTTAGCCCTTGGCTGGTGAATAGGACCAATAGTCACAAAGTGGACTATACTGCTAAAATTAGCCATAGTAGTTCCTCTCATGCCTGCCAGTCTGTTTATATAGGGAAGCCTTTACTGATACTTGTAAATTAAATTTCAGTAGACAGTCTGCCTATTTTCCTAT
Organism: Pseudorca crassidens; assembly: GCF_039906515.1. Lineage (NCBI taxonomy): Eukaryota > Metazoa > Chordata > Mammalia > Artiodactyla > Delphinidae > Pseudorca > Pseudorca crassidens. The sequence goes on along the minus strand of NC_090312.1, from coordinate 56,160,695 downwards.
TCTACATAAGACAAGTTAAGTTGAATAAGTTAATTGTTACTACCAAGGACTAAAGAGTGGTCTCTTGTTTAAACAAGCTAAGATTTTCCCTCCTTTTTTCTCTCTATATTTTAAAATATAATATAATTTATTTTTTAGAGCAGTTTTAGTTCTAGAGCCTTTTTTTTTTTTTTTGGTTTATTTGTTTTTGTTTTTTTTGCGGTAAGCGGGCCTCTCACTGTTGTGGCCTCTCCCGTTGCGGAGCACAGGCTCCGGACGCACAGGCTCAGCGGCCATGTTTCACAGGCCCAGCCGCTCCGCAGCATGTGGGATCTTCCCAGACCGGGTCACGAACCCGTGTCTCCTGCATCGGCAGGCAGACTCTCAACCACTGCGCCACCAGGGAAGCCCTAGAGCCGTTTTTTGTTTGGTTGTTTTTTAGCTCTCTGGATGTCTGTTCAAACTGAGTTGGCTGAGATGCAGGCTAGGTCAGTTTGGATAGATGGTGGGGGACTGGCAAGGCCTGGGATGCCTCTGCAGACCTGGAGCTGTGCTGAAACTGGCACGCTGGGATCTTGGTTGTGGAGAGCGATTTGGCTCAGAAAGTGCAGGGAGGACCCCACACTTGTAGTCTGTTTGCAACATAAAGTCTGGGCTGGAGAGCATGACTGGAAAAGAAGGGAAGACTAAGAGGATAACTAAAAACATCTTGTCGAGTGTTGTCAATGTCCACAGGTTTTAACTACATGGAGTACCTACATGTGGTAGGTTAGAGGCCACAGAATGGTAGTATGGGCTACATTTGACAAGAATTCAGTTTTCTTTCAATGATGTAAAATAAGGGAATATTTAAACACTAAAAAGTCAATGTTTAAAAACTGGGAAATTTCAAGTTAAGATTTGTATTTGCAGTCTCTCTAGACTGAAGATGAAATGTCTGGCAGCACTTAACCCTCTTCCCCGCATGACAGCTATTGGTCGGAGCCGAGTGACCTCTGGCTCTTTAGACAGGGCATACGTGATCCTCGTTTAAGCTATCTGATTTCTATCAACATTGGAATTTACCAACCTCGATGCTAAATGCTTTATGTATATTAATTAAATTCATACCCACAACCTAGTGATGACAGTATTATCCTTATTTTATACACAAGCAAGCTAAGAGTCAGAGATGTTAAATATCTTGACCAACTAAGGTCACACAAAACTAGTTAAGTAGCAGAGTAATAATTTGAATTCAGGGGTGTCAAACTCTGTTTTCTCTAGTACAAAATACTGCCTTTAGTATTAATTGTATGATTGTTTGGACTGAAAATGTCATTTTCTTAATTGTGACTTTGAAAGTGTGGAGTATTTTAAAGCCATATATGTTAGTTTTCTATTTCTGTAGCAAATTACCACAAATTTAATGGCTTAAAGCAACACAGATTTATTCACTTACAGTTCTATAAGTCAGAAGTCTAAGACAGGCTGCATTCCTTCTGGAGGCTTTAGGAGAGAATCTGTTTCCTCATCTTTTCCAGCTTGTAGAGGCTGCCTGAATTCCTTGGTTCATGGTCCCTTCCCCCATCTTCAGAATGCATCAATCCAACCTCTGCTTCCATCATCCCATCTCCTTCTTCTGCCTTTGGCCCTTTTGTCTTCTTCTTATAAAGACCCTTTGACTACATTGAGGGCCCCTGGATAATGCAGAATAATCTTACCATCTCGAGATCTTTAATATAATCACATCAGCAATTTTTTCCCATGTAAGGTAACAAATTCATAGGTTTGGGGAGTTGGGGTATGGATACCTTGAGGGGCATTATTGAGCTTACCAAGCCATACAAGTTATGGGCACCAAACTTTGATCCACTTCCACACAAATAGAGTCACTTTATGGCATCATAAATCACTAGGTAAGTCATTTACATATCCTATGCTGGTACCAAAACATTAATTTAAAGAAACATTTAATGTAATATAAGTGAAGTGGAAGCCTAAGAAAAATGATTGTAATCAAAAGAGGACTTTAGTAAGTTATCTTTATTTGAATCAAAAATATGTTGCGCTCTTCATTTCTATGGCAGATATAAATTAAACCAGGCTCTGCAGAAGATAAGAGTTCTATAATCAGAAATCAACATCTGCAGATATTATGACATTGCACCTGCATGTTTTGAAGTGAAGAACACAGAAATACCAACCATGTATAAGAGGCTATATTTAAACAGTAATAATTTTGCTTTTTCAAAACAAAATATCTCAAATATAACTGTTATTCCTATTAAAGGTTCTGAAGACATGCTAAGTCTGCAAATTTAAATGAAACTATTTTTTTTTCCTTCCCACTCAAATAGCTCCTCTATTAAATGAAGTTTCCATGAAAGAGCTTTTATTACCAGCCAGGAAATATTAAGATTACAAACACACTTTGAATAGAGTATAACAAGAATAAGAATAAACTTGTAATCCCAAAGATGTGATTCTTGGTTTCATGTCGTCAAGGTTGTATTTTTATGTGAGAACTACAGATTTGAAACCATCACTATTATAAAATAACTCATAATATTAAAATCTCATCAAAAAATAAAGTACTTAGGAATGAACCTGATCAAGGAGGTGAAAGACTTATATGCTGAGAACTATAAAACATTGATAAATGAAATTGAAAGTGATTTAAAGAAATGGAAAGATATATCATCCTCTTGGACTGGAAGAATTAACATTGTTAAAATGGCCATATTACCCAAAGCAACCTACAGATTTAGTGTGATCACTATCAAATTACTCATGACATTTTTCACAGAACTAGAACAAATAATCCTAAAATTTATATGGAACCATAAAAGACCCAGAAGAGCCAAAGCAATCTTGAGGAAAAAGAACAAAGCAGGAGGCATAACCCTCCCAGACTTTAGACAATACTACAAAGCTACAGTAATCAAAACAGTGTGGTATTGGTACAAAAACAGACATATGAATCAATGGAACAGAAGAGAGCCCAGAAATAAACCCACACACCTACAATCAATTAATCATCCACAAAGGAGACAAGAATATACACTGGAGAAAAGACAGTCTCTTCAGCTAGTAATATTGGGAAAATTGGACAGCTGTATGTAAATCAGTGAAGTTAGAACGTAACATCACACCATGCACAAAAATAAACTCAAAATGGTTTAAAGAGTTAAATATAGACACAACACTTTAAAACTCCTAGAATAGAACATAGGCAAAACATTCTCTGACAAAAATCGTACCAATGTTTTCTTTGGTCAGGCTCCCAAGGCAATAGAAATAACAAAAATAAACAAATGGAACCAAATCAAACTTTTATACAGCAAAGGAAACCATAAACAAAACAAAAAGACAACCTACAAGACTGGGAGAAAATACTTGTAAACAATGTGACTGACAAGGGCTTAATTTCAAAAATATACAAACAGCTCATACAACTCAATAATGAAAAAACAAACAACCCAATCAAAAAATAGGCAGAAGACCTAAATAGACATTTCACCAAAGAAGGCATACAGATAGCCAATAGACACACAGAAAGATGCTCAACATTGTTAATTATTAGAGAAATGCAAATCAAAATACAATGAGGTATCACCTCACACAAGTTAGAATGGCCACCATTTAAAGGTCTACAAATAACAAATGCTGGAGAGGGTGTAGAGAAAAGGGAAAACCCTCCTACACTGTTGGTGGGAATGTGAATTGATGCAGCCACTATCGAGACCAGTATGGAGGTTCCTTAGAAAACTAAAAATAGAATGACCATATGATCCAGCAATTCTGGAAATAATGAAAACACTAATTCAAAAAGATACATGCACGCCCTAATGTTCACAGCAGCACTTTTAACAGTAGCCAAGACATGGAAGCAACTTAAATGTCTACAGATGAATGGATAAAGAAGATGTGGTATATATACACAATGGAATACAGCTCAGCCATAAAAAAGAATGAAATAATGTCATTTGCAGCAATATGGAGGGACCTAGAGATTACCATATTAAGTGAAGTAAGTCAGAAAGAGAAAGACAAATACCGTATGGTATCACTTATATGTGGAATCTAAAATATGACATAAATAAACTTACTTACAAAACAGAAACAGACTTACAGACTCAGAAAACAAACTTATGGTTACCAAAGGGGTAAAGGGCTGTGGGAGGGATAAATTAGGTGTTCAGGATTAGCAGATATAAAATACTGTATATAAAATCGATATATAACAAGGTCCTACTGTATAGCACAGGGAACTATATTCAATATCCTGTGATAAACCATAATGGAAAAGAATATGAAATATTCTTTATTTTTGTATAAATATGTATAACTGTATCACTTTTCTGTACACTAGCAACTAACACTACATTGTAAATCGACTATATGTCAATAAAAAAATTAAAATAACTCAAAATAAAACAGAATTATAGTTTGAATTATCTTGACAATTCTGTGCTTTTTTCTTCCTTTGGATATGCAGAGTTGATTTCTACTGTAGGGTGTTTCTCTCTTCCTCAATACCTCCATTTGTTAACCAACAGTTCATTGTATGCAATGAAAATTCTTATATGATCTACAGAAGAACCTTCTACTCCTTTTGAAAAATTTGAAGATTAAATAATGCTATTGATAAAAAGAGGTCAAGAGCTGGAGAGGGTATGGAGAAAAGGGAACCTCCTACACTGTTGGTGGGAATGTCAGTTGGTGCAGCCACTGTACAAAACAGTATGGAGATTCCTCAGCAAACTAAAAATAGAATTACCATTTGATTCAGCAATCCCACTCCTGGGCATATATCCAGACAAAACTATAATTCAAAAATATATATGCACCCCTATGTTTATAACATTATTCACAATAGCCAAGACATGAAAAAAACCTAAATGTCCATTGACAGATGAATGGATAAGGAAGATGTGGTACATATATACAATGGAATACTACTCAGCCATAAAAAGAACCAAATAATGCCATTTATAGCAACATGGAGGGACCTAGACATTATCTTACTAAGTGAAGTAAGTCAGAAAGAGAAAGACAAATAGCATATGATATCACTTATATGTGAAATCTAAAGTATGACACAAATGAGCCTATCTATGAAACAGAAACAGAATCAGAGACATAGAGAATAGACTGGTGGTTGCCAATGGGGAGGGAATGGGAGAGGGATGGATTGGGAGTTTGGGATTAGCAGATGCAAACTGGTATATATAGAATGGATAAACAAGGTCCTACTGCATAGCACGGGGAACTATATTCAATATCTTATAAACCATAAAGGAAAATAATATGAAAAAGAATGTATATATATATGTATATATATATACATGTATATATATATATATGTATATATATATACATGTATATATATATATATCTCTGAGTCACTTTGCCGTACAGCAGTAATTAACACAACATTGTAAATCAACTATACTCCAATAAAAAAATAAAAAAGAGAAAGAGACAACAGGAATCAGAGACTACAAGTATAGATAGCTATTTCAAGCAGTCTTACTCTAAAGGAGAATATGGGAATGAGGCAATAGCCAAAGAGGAAGTGGAATCAAGAGAGGTGTCTTTTGGTTGATGTTTTGTTTTTGTTGAGGTGGGAGGGAAAAAAATGTCAAGAACACATTTTTTTTATTATATCCTCTTGGTATAGGAGTCTTACTATCTGTGGAAGTAACATATGTGTGTGAACTTTTATCAGAAATGGAGGCTTTATGATTATTAAATGCTTCTCTTTCAGTGATACATCATTGTAAACATTTTAAATCAGATAATCTAACAATTGAAGAGCCTAGCTTTAGTAATCAGTTAGGAGGTAGTATTAAACTGCATTCATGTTGAAAAACATTGCAGAACATTTACTTTGTTTTTCTTTCTCCTCAAGTAAGTAAATGATGACTGTTTAGAAGACACTATTTTGCTGTCTTCTTGGCTGAGATGAAAATGCAAAAGAAAGTGAAAAAACCCAGCTGATCTCTATAGACACAGTAAGTATTCTCTACATTCTAATCAGAACAATAAAAACCTAGATTTGTACTTCCAAATAAATAAGTAAATAAATAAATAAAATCAAGAAAACTAAAGTGAATTTTCTTCCCTTGTTTTTAAAAATATATTGTTGAAAGCGGGTAGAGAGGAGATCATGAAAATAGAAGTATGAATTATTTACAAAACTATATCTGTATCTTTATAATGTTACCCTCCAAACTGGGAACATATTATTTTCCTCCAGTTATTCAAGATTATTCTACATTTCTCTGCTAAATTGTTATTTTCTTCACATAGATTCTTTGTTTTTCTTTTAAATAAGAGCAGTCAAGTATAATGACAATGGGACCATTTCTTCAGCATTTGATCGTAGGGATATTCCTATAGAGGAATTTGTTTACTTACAACCTTTCTTGTGATTTGCTTCTTTATTTACAATCTTGCCTGTAATTTTCACGTGTTTCTTATTTTTCCTCCTTAGAGATAGAAATTCTGGCTAGCAAAAACTCAATTGTGCTTCAGCTCCAAAATTTGTTCTAGTAAAAATTATCATACATCTACCTTTGTCTAATAGATGAAAAGCAAAAACATTTACTCTAGTTTTGTAACAATAATTGTATGTTTGCATTATTTAACAGTAGCATATTCTGTTCTAGTGATTCTTCTATCATTTTTATGTTTTATTGGTGATAATGTAGTGTTAATACTCAGGAGAAATAGGAGAGGAGCTGGTAATAGATTTCATTAGATCCTACCAAATCAGATGAAGTAATTTAGATTTTGTCCTGCAGGCAATATTGGGCACTTAAGGCTCTTTAGAAGAGACTAACAGAGATGTGAGATCAAAATAATGATTAATGGAAACTAATCTGCTAATACTGTTGGGGCTGGATGAAAAGGGGAGAGATTGGGTGAAAGAGTCCTAATCAGAAGAGATCACTTAGAGCCTGGAAGTCATGTAAGCATGAGTTACTAATAAGGATGGCATTAGTGGTGGAATTGGAAAGGAATGAAGTGGGTTTGAGGGCCATTATGAAAGGAGATCTGGTGACTAATTTCCTTTATAGAACAGCCTAGATAGAGGAATAAACATGAATTAGGTTTTGAGAGACTGAAAAAATAATAGAACCAGGAATAGAAATAAATCAGGAGAGGGCGCTTAGTTGAAGGGGAAGATAAGGAATTAAATTTTGGACATGCTTTCTTTAGGATGGCAGCAGAACATACAGGTATATTTGTCCAGTGGTTACTTGGAAAATATTGGACAGGGTCTTAAAAAAGAAATTGGTCTGATATGAATTTGGAATCATCAATGTAGAAGTGAATGTGGTAGCCCTAGGAGTAGATAAAATTTCTAATGGAGTTTCAAGGGCGAAGAGAACAGAACCTTTAAACATGTATAACCCACATCTATTTTAATGTTTTTATAACACTTACCTGAAATTTCATTGTTCGCTATACACTTATGTTAACACAAATTTGGCCCATATTCTTTACCACTGTATCTCCAACCCACAGAACAGGGCCTGGCATGTGGTAGGCGACAAAAAAGCGTCTATTGAATAACTGACTGAATGAAGAAATAATTTTTATAAATATCCAGATCTTCAAATAATCTCAAGTGTGACCCTACATAATTTACCTAGTCAAGGACAGGTGTTTCATCAGACAATACATTTCAGAGAAATATACATTTTACTTTTTAGGTTTTTTTTCTGCAGATTTGGGTTCTTACCTTGAATTTTGGTGTATGACTCTTCAGCTGAAACTGGAGGCATCTTGGTTTTGAGAGATTTCTTTTCATTTTTGTTTTCTCCCTTTGAGAAAAAAATAGAGATAGTACATGTGATTTTACATAAAATGAAGTTGAATGTAAAATATAAGAGTTTTTCATTCCATAATCAAGCCAGTCATTAAAATTGATCATTTGTTTATGATATACTAAAAATGATAATTCTTGCACTTAAATGAATGTTCTTGGCTCTATTATTGAATAATCAACTTCAATCTCCACAGTTTGTTGACCACAGTCTGTTTTTTTCACTGTGGTTGCTGCATCTCCCAGGCACATGTTTCTCCCAGTTCTGGTTCTAACTTCCTACAGCCTGGTTCTAACTTCCTACAGCCATAGCGTTGGTCCCAGTCTAGGTCTTTAGAGGTAGAATGTAAAATGATGGAAAGAAGAAAGTACCTTGGTGTCTTTACTCATAGCTCTCTTCCTTTTACATTCCATGATTTCATTTGCATCTATCTCATCATTTATCTTAACATTTAAGCTTTCCTTTGAAATGTAAGTATATCTCACTGGATGTGGCCAGTGTATACCTGAAGATTTTCCCATGGGGACAGGGTAAAATAAGATATAAGGTTAGAGCATAGAAAGTTTGGCTCCCAAGCTGCTCACAGCTGCATAGGGGGAACAAACACACACCAGTGCAACTGACATGAAATGTTATCAGTGATGACACAATGTTAGTAGATGCTAGGGGTGGGGCATAAAGGGGAGTGGTCAGTTCTTCTGGAGTTGAAGGTAAAGGAAGGACACTATTCGAAAGGAAGTGACTCCTGAATTTACAAATCAAGATGAGATTTTTGTTTTCCAGATGGACAAGGCATGGGAAATATTACAGGCAGTGGACGTATGTTTAGCAAAAGCCTAAGATGTATGTAGGTGAAGGGAGACTACAGAAGTGCTTGGAAGGGAAAAAGGGTGAGAAGATGAGGCTAGTGAAGTAGGAAGGGATTTTGAGAGTCTTTTAAGCCTTGATGTGAAGTTTGACATTATTTTCAGACACTGTATGTCAGAAACATTTTAAACTGGAAAGCAAATTGATCAGATGATTTAATTTAAGACTCATATGTGTTAGGCAAGGCAGGTATTATTATTCTTATATTATTGAATAGGAAATTGATTAAGTGGTTAGAAAAGTATGGATCCCTGGATAGATTATGAAGTAGTGATAAAGCCTTCTGACTTCAATCAAATACTTTTACATCATGCTATTCAGAAACATTTCCATCATAGTTTTATTGTACATAAATGTAGTTTTATGTGAATAGTGTCTTATTCTGGAGTATGAGAGAGAGTTTGTACTAGTCTGAGTTTGCAGTTTTTGATTTCATGGTTATTGACAAATTTGAATTACATATGATATTTTGGTTTGAGAATTAACTATTTAAATGACACTTAAAATACAATGTAAATTGATTTTTTCATTCATAGATTTTTATAGGACTCAAATAATCGATTTGTATTTCAGAAATATGTTGTTTAAATGTCATTTTAAAAGGTTATATTCTGTAGATGAAAAGAGGGTTTTAACTTTGTGTCATTTTTAACATTTAGCATATTTGAAACTGGAGAAAAACTATTTTTCTTTTACCAACATGTTACTGGAAAGAGTAGTTGCAAATAATTCCCCAGTATGACTTTTAAGATATGTGATGCCAGCAGACTTCCAGATTAACATCCACAAATTATGGCTGTCAGGAATGGCACAGGATGTGTCTAAGAGCTGCCCTACTTGTGTCTAGTCTGAGTAGCTCTCCAATATTAATGTTTCTGAAGGAAAGACAACTCTCTAAGGAGTTTCTGCTCATTTTGCCTTCTGTTTTGTATCAATATAACCTAGTGATTTAGCTCTCAGGAACTAAAGTCAGATAGAACAGGGTTCTGATCCAGACTCTGCAATTTGTAAGTTGTGCGTAAGTAGCAAATTATAACAGGGCCCATGAGAATTCAATACAGCAGTGCTTGGAAAGGGATAGCACCTTGCTTGGTACATAGTAATTGCTGTTAGCTACTATGTTCTCCAAGAGAATAATGTATTAGCTATTTTTATGTGCTCTGCAGGAAAATAATCATGATGGTAAGTTGGCATACATCACTGTAATGACTTTCCCAGAGAAAAACACAAGGCTAGTTGAAGGGAAGTACCCAGCTCAACATTTGTGATAGTCTATAAGTTTTTAAACATATAAGTAACTTTTAAAGTATGAGATTATTTATTTTGACACAAGTATTAGAAAAGTCAAGGGCACTCTCATAAAGAACATTCTCCACTTCTTTCCACTGCAGAAACAGTCAATGTTAATCAGAAAAGGAAGGCAAATTTTCTAGGGCCAACATTAGGTAATCTCGGTATTTTTTATACTCTAGGCTCATTTAAACCTGAATCATTAGACCATGCTATGCTAGTCCCTGAGGTACCTTCCTGTTTGTATTTGACATCTCTCATCCAGTTCTCCTAGATGTGAAAATAATTCTTGCTCTAAAAATCTTACATAGTGCTTTTAGGTAAATCTAGTGAGCAATTCATGAAAATTGTTTTATAAATAGCTGCAAGTGAATATTGATCATATAATTACCATTTGGACTTAAATCTGTCATAAGAACACAAATTATTAATAATGATGATGATAATAATTACCACTTAGGAATTCCCTACTATATGCTTTATCTATACTGTCTCTAGTTTGTATACCAAGGCTACAAAGCAGGTATCATCCTCATTTTATAGATGAACAGACTTAGAACTTGTGCAAATATTTGTCCAGAGAAGGGTTCCTCCACTTTGGCAATATTAAAAGTTTGAACTGGATAATTCTATGTTGTAAAGGGCTCTCCTGTTCATTCTAGGACATTTAACAGCATTTCTGGCCTTTCCCCTTTAGATGACAGTAACTTCCCTACCCCTGGGCTGTGACAACCAAAAATATCTTCAGACGTTGCTGATTGTCCTGAGTGCAAACTACTCCCTATTGAGAACTCCTGGTCTAGAGAAATTACTGTTAAAATGCAGTTTCCTAAGACCAGGATGTTTGACATTCTCTGTTGGAACTAGATCATATAACCAGTTTAATATTTGAGAAATGATTTCATTTTGGATGATGGTAGAAGTGAAAATCAGCAAGGAGAAGTCTTACTTTGCTTTTCCAAATCATAATAGGGTCTTCTAAACATTTATTATTCCATTCTAAAGCCAATATATGCAGTATGTATAAAATGATAAGGATAAACCCCAAAGACAAACAGTCCATGACCCAGATGGTAGCAAGTAAAACTGCAGAGAAATCACACATCATAGTGTTTATTCAAATTCCTCCCCAGACAAGAAATGATGAGAATCAAGACTGATTTAGGGATGTGGGGAGCATACCTGTCTCGTGGGTTGCTGTGACTCGCAGCTTGGATCAGAACCTTGTTTATTCTCATCGCTCCCATCACTAGGCTTCACCTTGTTGAATCTTATTGTCAGGGATTTAAACATCTTTAAGGTGGTTCTGAAAACTTCTGTTTTTATGACTCTGTGTCTGGAGGTAGAGAAATGTACTTTGTTTTTCTTTTCATTAGTAGACAAGCCAATTAGTTGCTTAATCAGGATTTCGTTCTGGTTAATTCCTAGAGGCAACTCTCTAGCTAGTCAGGGCTTTGGCTTAAAAGCAGCAAATTACTTCTGCTTGGATGATTTGAATTCTGTTTATGAACTTTAGAGAGTCAAAATACCCCTGTGAATAACTTATAAGTGAGAATTAAACAAAACTTCATTGTTGATTTAAATTGTTTAAATGATTGTTTAAATGTGATCACATTACCCATTGGTTTGTTTATTTTTCTTTCTTTCTAATTACCCACCCACCTATCTCTTCTATCTAACATTTGTCAAAGTACTACAGGCAAATGATGAAAAAACAAAATGTGCATAAAGGCTTATAATATAAAGCAACTCTCCCAAAGTCCTCACATGTAGTTCTGTACTGTGAAGTAACTACTTTTTCCTTTTTCTGTTCTTCTGGTGATTCTTTTTTTAATTAGTATTTTACTATTTGATTAGATTAATGATGTTCTTGGAAAATATAGTGAAAAATGAGACATAATGCTTTGCATTCCCAATAGCCTAAACATCCACCTCAGATTCATAATGATAAATACATTAGAATTAAGCAGAGAGAGTATATTAGTTTGCTAGGGCTGCCATAACAAAGTACCACAGACTGGGTGACTTAAACAACATAAATTTATACTGGAGGCTAGATGTCTGATATCAAGATGCCAGCAAGGGTAGTTTCTTCTGTAAGTTGTGCGTAAAGGAACAGTCTCTCTTCTTGGCTTGTGGATGGTCTTCCTCTTCCTGTGTCTTCACAGTGTCTTTACTCTGTTCATGTTTGTGTCCAAATTTCCTCTTCTTGTAAGGATACCAGTTATATTAGATTAAGGCCCACCTCAGTGATCTTGTTTTAACTTACCTCTTTAAAGACTCTATCTCCAAATAAGGTCACATTTTGAGGTAGGGGGATCAGAACTTCAACGTGAATTTTTGAGGAGATACTATTCAGCCCATAACAGAGAGACAGTATGTTTGATGAATATCACTTTGAGGAAATGTAATTCATTGCTCAGAAGCAATTTGTTCCAAAATTTCTTACAAGTTTACTATTTTCTTACAAATTGCTGAAATATTATGAAAGCTATCTATGTGATTACTAGTTTTCTAAGTCTAGATAATTCTGTTGGATTATTAATTTCATAAATTGTAAAAAAAATATGTATCTTTCTCCAGGATGAATTTTTTTCTCCGATTCACACTTTAACCAATAAGCCTAAACTCCTTGAAGGAGGACACCATGCATCACTTATTTTACCACCACAGATCCTTTATACGGAGTAGAAACTCAAGCCTCTTCTGAATAGAATTTAGTTGAAAGCGCTTTAAGAGATCTGACAACTCTAGTCCTCACTTATATCTCTGCTTTAATTCAAAACTAATTAAATATATTACACTTGCAGCATTTAAGTTTATGCATTTCTTAATACTTGGCACCACAATATGCCATTTCTTTCACTAATGTTTTCCTATATCTGTGTCTTCTCCCTAAATAGATGGAAAGATCATTACCATCAGAACTTTGTTCTGTCATTTCTCTTAGTATCACCTTGTCATCTACTATAGTATCCTTTCATTGTATCTGTATCATTTTAAACAGGTATGCAGAATATTCTAATACTTCTTTCACAATTTGACTGGCTAACATTTAGCTGTTTTTGAAAAAAATATTAGAGTTCTGAGAAACTCAAAATCTTGTAAAAGGTCCAAGTCACCAGAGTCTACAGCAGAAGTCTATGAAATTGCAGTGAAGAACTCTTCTTTTTCTTTTTGGAAGCTCAAGATCAAGGGAGGAGTAGAGGAAGGTAGGATCACAGTCTCTAAGAGAGCCATGGAGCTCTCATTTCCATCCTGGTAGTGACATATCTACTAGATGCAAGGAGACCCCAGTGTGAGACCTTAACAGCATTTTGATTATTAAAATACAGTTATCAGGGGCTTTCCTGGTGGCACAGTGGTTGAGAGTCCACCTGCCGATGCTGGGGACACGGGTTCATGCCCCAGTCCGGGAGGATCCCACATGCCGCGGAGCGGCTGGACCCGTGAGCCATGGCCGCTGAGCCTGCGTGTCCGGAGCCTGTGCTCTGCAACAGGAGAGGCCACAACAGTGAGAGGCCCGCGTACCGCAAAAAAAAAAAAAAAAAAAAAAGATAAAATGAGTATTTCAATTGTAGAAATTTATTCTGCTCTTTTAAAAAATAATTGAAGCAATTTACATAATAGAAAATGCTCTTTCCATGAAATGAAAATTTTTTAAAGTGAGATCTTGCTTACTACATGGAGTTCCAAGGACATTAAAATACTAATGAATTAACTACATCTTACCTGTTTTTATGGATAATAAATATTTTATAGAAATGTAAAAAAGTTACTTAAAAAAAAATCCAGGCTTCCAGTTGGGGGCATAAAAATACTTGCATATTTTGACAAGAATTGTCAATGTTTGGCCCTATTAATTGGTGGAATCTTACTCCTTAACTTGCCTTATTTTAAAAAGTAAAATTGACTTGAATTACTCCTGTTTTTCCCCAACTTTATTGAGATATAATTGACATGCACCATTGTGTAAGTTTAAGGTGTGCAATATGATGATTTGATACACATATATACTGCAAAATGACTATCACAATAAACTTAGACAACACATCCTTCACCTCACATAATTATCATTTTGTTGTGTTATATGGTGTGAACGTTTAAGCCCTACTCTCGTAGCAGCTTAACAATACAGTATTGTTAACTATAGTTACTTTTGGTGGTTCTTTCTACATTGTTAAAAAACTCTGCTTATTCTACTCTTTTTGTGTGTGTAAATTTAGACCCCAAACCTGTGTGAGGCACAAGTTCAACATTAAGAATTGTTAAGGATAACTTTATCTTCCTACCCAGAGCCTGGACAAACTTCCTTGATGCTTTGTGACATTGGACAGAGTTTCTTTTTCAGTCCAACAAGGATGCACTTTTTTAAGGGGGTCTTGTCTTTGTTTTTGTTTGTTTTTTTAATGGGACCTCTTCTCTTGTGCACTTTCCAAGTAAAACTAAAGACTTTCAGCACCAAGACCACCCTCCACACCCTCCACACCAGGGCAGCCTGAGTTAACTCATCTAATACTTCTTCCCTCTGTATTTCTGCAACCTGGGGATTTCCTTAAGATAATAGTTATGCATTTTAGGAAAAGAATACAAAAAAGAATATATATGTATATAACTGAATCTCTTTGCTGTACAGCAGAAATTAACACAACGTTGTAAATCAACTATACTTCAATAAAATTTAAAAAATAATTATGCATTTTAAAGTATATTTGTTGTAGAAAAAAATACAGAGGGAAAAATTTTAAGGAAGAATTTTAATTTAGTTTTTCATATTACCAAAATCATAAGTCCTTTACTGATTTTTAAAAGAAATTAGAAGTTTTAATTTTAGATTCAATCCTTTCATCAAAAAGAAACATATAATAAATAACTTGATTGATTATGAATATGACTTAATTTGTATGTCTTGAAAATGCAAAATTACTTTTGTTAAAATATGGGTGTTCATTGTTTTAAAAGGCAAAGTTTTCTTTTTTGTTACATTGTTGCTTCAGAAATAATTCTGAATGAATTATCAGATATGTATGGGGTCATTTTAGGAACTTCTCAGATAATCCTCTAAGCCTATAGTTGATTATATTTTCAAATTTAGGATATAAACATCAAAGGAAAAGTTAGCAGCAGGATTGTGACTGATTCTCTCCCTTCCTGGGACCCTCAGAGGAATAAAAGGCCTCATCAGACCTCTTTGTAAATCTGATCATGGTATTTACTCATGGAAAGATACCAGGGAGTCCCTACATATGAAATGTGTTCAGTAGGACATTTTTGGTCTGTCTAGATTGGTTATTGCAAATAAGCCTGTAATTTACTTATTTATGTGGCATGGTGGCTGGAGATGGGTGAAGGAAATAGTATGTAAGCTTTGCAAGGACATGTAAAATGGAGATGTCCTCAATCCAAACTGCTTTCCTTTTGTGAGAAATACCTTTGCCTACTATGCTCAAAAACTCCTTGTACATCTGAAATCAAAGTGTGCCAAAATGCAGGAGAAGGTGGACAGTTTTAAATGCTGTGTCTGATGGTTTTGGGTTTTTCCCAAAAAAGGATATTTTATCTCTGTCTGACAGTGGCCTGTATCAATTGAATCATTAATGAAGTTTGGTGTGAGGTAAGCTCTATGATTTTGGGGGAGTCTGCTTTGACAACTCATCCCTTAGGATTTATCACAGGTCATAAGAAAAATGATACAGATATTAATTCAATCATCTTTATCAATGACTTAAAATACTTCCAACATCTTGATTTTTGTCAGTAGATTGGTATCAACATGGGCATTAAAATTACAGATGAATACTTTCACATTGTCTAGATCAAGGGCCTGAAAGTTCAGAAAATGGGCAACTGGAAAGAATTCTAGAATGAGAGATGTGAATTTTGGTTCATTCTTTTTCACTGGATGGATGTGTGAGCTAAATCGAATCTCTTGCCTTAATCTGGATATAAGGTGGGCAAAATAATATTTACGCTTCCTTCTAACTCTAAATTCTGTGATTCTGTGTTCTACAGAGAGGCTTTCCAGTGAGCAAGAAGAAGACAAGGGAAAGAAGAGGGTTTCTTTGCTGGGTGAAGTGGCTACTAGAATTTCACCAATTGTCCTCTAAGTTTTTGTGCAAAGTTACTACATTGCTGCAGTAGTGACTGCCAACATGAATAAAAGCAATCATTCTCCAATATAAATCTGATCATGTGGCTAGATGAAGGCCCTCAGTGACTCCTCTTGCTTTTGGCATCATGTCCAAACTCCTACCATGACATTTCAGGCCCTTTATAATTGATCCTTGCCTAACTCTCTGTTTTCATTTATAACCCCCACTTCTTCCCACTCTCAGCTCTTACCATAATGAAATTAACTTGTGGTAACTTGAATTACTCTACTTTGTCTTACCTCTATCTATGTCTTTGCTCATAAGTACTTCTCCTGCCTAAAATGCTGTTCCACGCCTTGTGTATCTAGCTTAAGCTGGGTATTTTCTTCTCCCACCTTTTCCCCCTTTCCTCTCAACAGGTGTGTATTTAATCCCTTCTTTGTTGTCCTGATTGTAGCTTGTGCCATATGCACACCTGAATTTTATCAATTCTCATTTTTAGACCATTTCCAGATCTCTTTTTCCTATCAGAGAGTAAGCTTCTTCAGGCTGAGACTATGCTTTGGTCACCTTCATATCCCCTTTGTCTGGTTCTAGGTACTCCATGCATATTGGTTGAATTAATGATGAGAGAATGATGGTTTAGACAATCTTTTAGTTCAGGATTAATAATAAAGAGATTCTCTGTGGCAGAGGCAGCATGTAAGAAGTGGAGAAAACTTCTCTGGAGGACAGAGATGTTATGGTCTTGTTAACTTTTATCAGTAGTCATTGTATGCAAGACTTCGTTTTAGGCTGAGAATGGGGTGGGTTAAGAGAAGCATGCATAAAATAATGGTGGATTTTACAATAAATGGTGTTTTAGATTCGATGAATATGGTTTATAAGTGGCACACAGTAATATTTTATATATAACTTTAACTTCTATGGTTTTGTGTTGTTCTGCACATGTATATTTGTATATATCTATACAAATATATGTAATTATAAACATGCATACAGATGGTAACAAAGCCATACTAAAATAAAAAGAATCATCAGGGGCTTCCCTGGTGGCGCAGTGATTGAGAGTCCGCCTGCCGATGCAGGGGACACGGGTTCGTGTCCCGGTCTGTTTAGTTTCAACAGAACATTATCCATCATAACAATGTTGTTTGCATTAATCTTACTGATTTTTGAGTTTTATGTTAAGTTTACAAATAGGTTTTAGCTTTATGGTTATAGAAAATATACAGGCAAATGGAGTCTATATCTAGTTCCAGGTTTGAACATATTTACATCTTATTCCTATAAAATTATTCAAATAAGCGATGGAGCATCCATACTAAAGTTTCCACTTAATAGGTATCAAGTTTGAGTTCTAACTTTCTTTGGAATCTTTATTGATCAGATTTCAGACATTCCCATTGAAGAGTGATTTTGAATGAGGAGGCATTCCTAGTAGTTCTAAGGTCACAGCTTCCTTTGCTCCTGAGAGGGGGATGGGTTGGACCTTCCTTCCTCCCTCCCTCCCTCCCTTCCTTCCTTCCTTTCTTTCGGCAGACTATTGGAAATAAACTACAAAATCAGCTAAGGTTGTATGGTTGAGTCCCTTTGTTGTGCACCTGAAACTATCACAACATTGTTTATCAGATATACTCCAATATAAAAAAAAACATTAAAAAAACCCCCAAACAGCTAAGGTTATATTTTCCATTATGTCTACCAAAGAAAGTAACATTTAGATATTTTTCTGAGATCATTCTGAATTAAATTTAAATAATCTGAGTATTATTGCAATAGGAGAATAGTAGCCACTAAATTATAAAGGGAATGACTGGTTTACAGTAGATAACCTCAAGCAATAACTTGAATGGAAACAATAGATTTTTTCTTTCCAGGTTTTGGGGACTGTTCTATTTTTAGGATAGGATCATAAATTGATAATAAGTCTGAACTTTGACTAAGTCCTGAAAAATTCACTGCACTGAATACATCATATTTAGTAAGGCAGGGAAGTAGATAAGTTATGAGCATTTTTTTCACTTATAAGACTTTAGAGGAAAAAGTATTGGGCACATTGTCAGGTCACCTGTGAAGCCGGTTTTGGCCCTCATCCACAAAACAGAAGATAGAACAACAAGCTCTTAAGGATTTGGGGAAGATTACAAAAGATAATGAATATGATGACATATAAAAGGTACCTGGTAAAAATTAAAGTGCTCAACAAATATTTGTTAATTGAATAAAACAAATCGTGTTTCTGGAGAGCACTAAAATTTAAAATGCTCTGCTTACTAAAGTATATAATTTTACTGTGCAATAAACATTTGAGTTCTTTCTGTGTTTCAGGTACTCTGCTAGCTGCTGTGGGGTATATAGAGATGACTCACATATACCCTGTGACATACAGAGATTCTTGAGAGATATATGAACAATCTCAATTCGTCTTCTCTAATGGACGAATGTGAGTCATGTTATAGTAGCACAGAATAGCAGGTGACCGAGTCTGCCTAGGTGTAAGTGGGCAATAATCTGGAGAGTAAATCTTTTCAGAGGAGTTAATGCTTACAATGGGTTTAAAGGAGGAGGAATTCACTGACTAGAAGTGGAAAGATGAGACACTCCAGACGTAGAGACAGCATCAATTAATGAAGGTTTACAGTAAATGGCAGTTAATGTAGCCAGCACATTGCCCTTAGTAGACACGTAACAAAGCTTTATTAAACTACTGGTGAATATTAACAATAAATATGACAGTATACATTTTTTTACATTAAATATTAGCCATAGTCCATATTATTTCCAAGGGGGACCAAAGACACAGATTTTATGTTCTTTTCATTTTTGTAGGGTTAGCAAAATGTTAAGTTAAAAAAATAAATATCCAAAGAAAACTTCCAAATGTTTTTTCTTGAGTTGATGACATTGACTATTTAATGATCTTACAAAGTATATTTATAACAACTTAATTTAGAGAAAATTTTCCATCATAAAAAATATATATAACACTATTTAGAAATATTTGCCAGTGTGATTTTATGTGATGACAAATTTAGAGTAGGTATTTTTCTTGATCACCTGTGGGTTTAATGCGACTCAGCTGACATGAAGAATTTCTCCAACTTAAGTGATTTTAAATATAGTATTTCAGTGAGTAGAAATGCTCTCTGTTTCTCTGATTATAGTATTTTCATTGCTTCTAATTTATAATTAAAATGCATGAGCAGCAAATGTAACAAATATTAAGGGTAAAAATACCTTCAGGAAATTGTTAATAACTAGTGGCATCTGTGACTATTGAATGCTATATTGGTTTAGACTGTGACTAATAGAATAAATATTTTGAAAAAAATCCTTATTGTTAGTATTTTATAAACAGTAATCAGGTCATGATGTATTTGTTATGTGGATATGGATGGAGTAACTATGTGAAGTTTCCTCATTCTTTTACAGTCTTTTACAAAGTTGATTAGCCTGTTTCAGTATTTGGTTCTAATTATGGACTATCATTGCTTACTTATTTATTTTTTATCATCAAGTGAGCTAACTGAAAGCACTTCAGTTGATTGAACATAATGATCTACTGTTATGTAAGGAGATTAATAGTGCATTTCGTAAAGAAGATTGTCTATATACAATTAGCTCCCTAGCTAAGCTGGTTTTAACTGGATTTTTTGTTTTTTTTATATTCTAAATTTATTGGTGATCTAAACCGAATGTTTTAGGAATTTTCAAGCTGTACTAGGATGCTCTTAATTCTAATAAAAAATACATCCAGCCACTAGTGAGGTGGGGGTTGGTTTATGAATAATAGCTGTTGATTACCTCAATAATAAAAGCAAATATATTAATCCTTGACCCAACATGAAGATGTTATTACTTTTCAACACTCGAACTTACCGACAGTGAAAACTTTATTGATTGCTTAGGTGTGAGGGATGAATGTAATATATAGCAATTTGAAAATCTTCTGAGAATGATTATTAGTTCTTAATTTAGAAGCCAGAATCCATTTCACGCTTGGGTCTTAGCCTTATGGTTCCTACAGTCTGCTGGATGTTTAATTTGAAATGCCTATACGCACTTCATGATCAACCAACTTAAAAAACGAAATTATCTTCTTTACCACCAAAGCTTCTTCTGATTTCCTGTTTTATTAAAGGCAGTATCATTATTTTAGTTCCTCCCTTATCCTAATTATGTGAATTATTTATTTATTTCTTTAATTCCTCCTTTACAATTTCTGCTCTTATCCTTTCTACTTCATTCCCATTTTCACCATTCTATCTAAGCACTTAGAGATTGCTTTATTATTGTAATAACTTCTGGGTTGGCCAGTGGAAGCTGTGAGTAATGCATTTGGAATCCAGATGGTTAGCTTGTGTATGTGGAGGAGGGAGAATCTCACCGCTGAAAGGTAATGAGGAGTCCCGTAGAGCAGTTATTGGAGCAATGTTGTCCATATTTTTCTGTAATTTCAAAGAAGTCACTGGTTTCTTTGAATATAAGTTCTAAAACTGATTTATAAATATATCTCATTGAATCTCCCAATGCAATCAGTAGAAATTTAAAAATGAACTTATTTTGAAATAATTTAAAATTTACAGAAAAGTTACAGGGACACTACAGGTAAATCAGTATCTGCCTCATTAACATTCCCCAACTGGAATATATTTTACTGCATTTGTTCCCTCTCTGTCTCAGTGTTTCTCTGTATATATACTAATTATCACATTCTTTTCCTAAACCATTTGAGTGAAAGCTGCAAACATGATACCTTATCACTCCTCAGTCTTCAATGCATGTTTCCCAGAGATTCTCCCCTACATGACCACAGTTCAGACCTCCAGATCAGGGATTCGACATTGATATAACATTGCCATCCGATCCACAGACTATTTAAATTTTGCCAACTGTCTCAACCATTTCCCCTTCCCTTCCTGGTCCAGGGTCCATACAGGATAATGTGTTGCAATTAATTGTCATACCTCGGAGGAGCTTCAAGATGACAGAAGAGTAAGACGTGGAGATCACCTTCCTCCCCACAAATACATCAGAAATGCATCTGCAGGTGGAACAACTCCTACAAAACACCTATTGAACACTGGCAGAAGACCTCAGACCTCTCAAAAGGCAAGAAACCCCCCACGTACCTGGGTAGGGCAAAAGAAAAAAGAAAAAAACAGTGACAAAAGAATAGGGACGGGACCTGCACCAGTGGGAGGGAGCTGTGAAGGAGGAAAGGTTTCCACACACTAGGAAGCCCCTTCGTGGGAGGAGAGTGCGCGTGGCAGAGGAGGGGAGCTTCGGGGCCGCGGAGGAGAGCACAGCGACAGGGGTGCGGAGGGCAAAGCGGAGAGATTCCCGCACAGAGGAGCGGTGCCGACTGGCACTCACCAGCCCGAGAGGCTTGTCTGCTCACCAGCCGGGTCGGGCGGGGGCCGGGAGCTGAGGCTCGGGCTTCGGTCGGATCGCAGGGAGAGGACTGGGGTTGGCGGTGTGAACACAGCCTGAAGGGACTAGTGCGCCACGGCTAGCCGGAAGGGAGTCTGGGAAAAAGTCTGGACCTGCCAAAGAGGCAAGAGACTTTTTCTTCCCCCTTTGTTTCCTGGTGAGCGAGGAGAGGAGATTAAGAGCGCTGCTTAAAGGAGCTCCAGAGACGGGCACGAGCCGTGGCTAACAGCGCAGGCCCCAGAGACAGGCATGAGACGCTAAGGCTGCTGCTGCCGCCACCAAGAAGCCTGTGTGCGAGCACAGGTCACTATCCACACCGCCCCTCCCGGGAGCCTGTGCAGACCACCACTGCCAGGGTCCCGGGATCCAGGGACAACTTCCCCGGGAGAACGCACGGTGCGCCTCAGGCTGGTGCAACGTCACGCCGGCCTCTGCCACCGCAGGCTCGCCCAGCACTCCGTGCCCCTCCCTCCCCCCGGCCTGAGTGAGCCAGAGCCCCCAAATCAGCTGCTCCTTTAACTCTGTCCTGTCTGAGCGAAGAACAGACTCCCTCAGGTGACCTACGTGCAGAGGCAGGGCCAAATCCAAAGCTGAATCCCAGGAGCTGTGCGAACAAAGAAGAGAAAAGGAAATCTCTCCCAGCAACCTCAGAAGCAGTGGATTAAATCTCAACAATCAACTTGATGTACCCTGCGTCTGTGGAATACCTGAATAGACAACGAATCATCCCAAATTGAGGACGTGGACTTAGGGAGCAACGATATATATATATATATATATATATATATATATATATATATATATTTTTTTTTTCTTCCCTTTTTCTCTTTTTGTGAGTGTATATGTGTATGCTTCTGTGTGTGATTTTGTCTGTATAGCTTTGCTTTTACCATTTGTCCAAGGGTTCTGTCTGTCCGTTTTTGGTTTTTTTTTAGTGTAGTTTTCAGCGCTTGTTATGATTGGTGAATTTGTTTTTTGGTTTGGTTGTTCTTTCTTTCTTTCTTTTAAAATTACTTTATATATATATATATATATATATATATATATATATATATATATATATATATTTTTTTTTTTTTTTTCCCCAGTATGCGGGCCTGTCACTGCCGTGGCCTCTCCCGTTGTGGAACACAGGCTCCGGACGCGCAGGCCCAGTGGCTATGACCCATGGGCCCAGCTGCTTCGCGGCATGTGGGATCTTCCCAGACCGGGGCATGAACCTGTGTCCCCCGCATCAGCAGGCAGACTCTCAACCACTGCAACACCAGGGAAGCCCTAAAAATATTTTTAAAATAATTTTTTGTTTTTTAGTTTAATAACTTCATTTCCCTTTCTTTCTTTCTTTCTTTCTTCCTTTCTTTCTTTCTTTCTTTCTTTCTTTCTTTCTTTCTTTCTTTCTTTCTTTCTTTCTTTCTTTCTTTCTTTCTTTCTTTCTTTCTTTCTTTCTTTCTTTCTTTCTTTCTTTCTTTCTTTCTTTCTTTTTCTTTCTCCCTTTTATTCTGAGCCGTGTGGATGAAAGGCTCTTGGTGCTCCAGCCAGGCATCAGGACTGTACCTCTGGGGAGGGAGAGCCAAGTTCAGGACATTGGTCCACCAGAGACCTCCCAGCTCCATGTAATATCAAATGGTGAAAATCTCCCAGAGATTTCCATCTCAACACCAAGACCCAGCTCCACTCAAAAACCAGCAAGCTCCAGTGCTGGACACCCTATGTGCAAGACAGGAACACAACTCCATTCATTAACAGAGAGGCTGCCTAAAGTCATAATAAGGTCACAAGCACCCCAAAACACACAACCAGACGTGGACCTGCCCACCAGAAAGAAAAGATCCAGCCTCATCCACCAGAACACAGGCACTAGTCCCCTCCACCAGGAAGCCTACACAATCCACTAAACAAACCTTAGCCACTGGGGGCAGACACCAAAAACAACGGGAACTATGAACCTGCAGCCTGTGAAAAGGAGACCCTGAAAACAGCAAGTTAAGCAAAATGAGAAGACAAAAAACACACAGCAGATGAAGGAGCAAGGCAAAAACCCACCAGACCTAAAAAATGAAGAGGAAATAGGCAGTCTACCTGAAAAAGAATTCAGAATAATGATAGTAAAGATGATCCAAATTCTGGGAAATAGAATGGAAAAAATACAAGAAACATTTAAAAGGACCTAGAAGAACTAAAGAGCAAACAAACAATGATGAACAACACAACAAATTAAGTTAAAAATTCTCTAGAAGGGATCAATAGCAGAATAACTGAGGCATAAGAACAGATAAGTGACCTGGAAGATAAAACAGTGGAAATAACTACTGCAGAGCAGAATAAAGAAAGAAAAGTGAAAAGAACTGAGGACAGTCTAAGAGATCTCTGGGACAATATTAAACACACCAACATTCGAATTATAGGGGTCCAGAAAGAAGAAGAGAAAAAGAAAGGGACTGAGAAAATATTTGTAGAGATTATAGTTGAAAACTTCCTTAATATGGGAAAGGAAATATTTAATCAAGTCCAGGAAGCACAGAGTGTCGCATACAGAATAAATGCAAGGAGAAACACACCAAGACATATAATATTCAAACAATCAAAAATTAAATACCAAGAAAAAATATTAAAAGCAGCAAAGGAGAAACAACAAGTAACATATAAGGGAATCCCCATAAAGTTAACAGCTGATCTTTCAGCAGAAACACTGCAAGCCAGAAGGGCATGGCAGGACATATTTAAAGTGATGAAGGGGGAAACACTACAACCAATATTACTCTATCCAACAAGGATTTCATTCAGATTTCACAGAGAAATTAAAATCTTTACAGACAAGCAAAAGTTAAGAGAATACAGCACAACCAAACCAGCTTTACAACAAATGCTAAAGGAACTTCTCTAGGCAGGAAATGCAAGAGAAAGAAAAGACCTACAATCACAAACCCAAAACAGTTAAGAAAATGGTAATAGAAACATATATATCGATAATTACCTTAAATGTAAAGGGATTAAATGCTCCAACCAAAAGACATAGTCTGGCTGAATGTATACAAAAACAAGACCCATGTATATGCTGTCTACAAGAAACCCACTTCAGACCTAGGGACACATACAGACTGAAAGTGAAGGGATGGAACAAGATATTCCATGCAAATGGAAATCAAAAGAAAGCTGGAGTATCAATACTCATATCAGACAAAATAGACTTTAAAACAAAGACTATTACAAGAGACAAGGAAGGACACTACATAATGATCAAGGGATCAATCCAAGAAGAAGATATAACAATTGTAAATATTTAAGCACCCAACAGAGGAGCACCTCAATACATAAGGCAAATACTAACAGCCATAAAAGGGGAAATCGACAGTAACACAAACATAGTAGGGGATTTTAACACCCCACTTTCACCAATGGACAGATCATCCAAAATGAAAATAAATAAGGAAACACAAGCTTTAAATGATACATTAAACAAGATGGACTTAATTGATATTTATAGGACATTCCATCCCAAAACAACAGAATACACTTTCTTCTCAAGTGCTCATGGAACATTCCCCAGGATAGATCATAACTTGGTCACAAATCAAGCCTTGGTAAATTTAAGAAAATTGAAATCATATCAAGTATCTTCTCTGACCACAATGCTCTGAGAGTAAATATCAATTAGAGGAACAAAACTGTAAAAAAAAACCAAACACATGGAGACTAAACAATACACTACTAACTAACCACGAGATCACTGAAAAAATCAGACAGGAAATCAAAAACTACCTAGAAACAAATGACAATGAAAACATGATGACCCCAAACCTATGGAACGCAGCAAAAGCAGTTCTAAGAGGGAAGTGTATAGCAATACAATCCTACTTTGAGAAAGAAGAAACATCTCAAATAAACAAACTAACCTAACACTGAAAGAAATTAGAGAAAGAAGAACAAAAAAACCCCCAAAGTTAGCAGAAGGAAAGAAATCATAAAGACCAGATCAGAAATAAATGAAAAAGAAATGAAGGAAACGATAGCAAATATCAATAAAACTAAAAGCTGGTTCTTTGAGAAGATAAACAAACTTAATAAACCATTAGCCAGAATCATGAAGGAAAAAATGGAGAAGACTCAAATCAATAGAATTAGAAATGAAAAAGGAGAAGTAACAACTGACACTGCAGAAATACAAAGGATCATGAGAGATTACTCCAAGCAACTATATGCCAATAAAATGGACAACCTGGAAGAAATGGACAAATTCTTAGAAATGCACAACCCTCCGAGACTGAACCAGGAAAAAATAGAAAACATGAACAGACCAATCACAAACACTGCAATTGAAACTGTGATTAAAAATCTTCCAACAAACAAAAGCCCAGGACCAGATGGCTTCACAGGAAATTCGGTCAAATATTTAGAGAAAAGTTAACACCTATTCTTCACAAACTCTTCCAAAGTATAGCAGAGGGAGGAACACTCCCAAACTCATTCTACGAGGCCACCATCTCCCTGATACCAAAACCAGACAAAGATGTCACAGAGAAAGAAAACTACAGGCCAATATCACTGATAAATATAGGTGCAAAAATCCTCAACAAAATACTAGCAAACAGAATCCAACAGCATATTAAAAGGATCATACACCATGATCAAGTGGGGTTTATCCCAGAAATGCAAGGATTCTTCAATATACACAAATCAATCAATGTGATACACCATATTAACAAATTGAAGGAGAAAAACCATATGATCATCTCAATAGATGCAGAGAAAGCTTTTGACAAAATTCAACACACATTTATGATAAAAACCCTCCAGAAAGTAGGCAGAGAGGGGGCTTACCAACATGATAAATGCCATATATTACAAACCCACAGCCAACATCATCCTCAATGGTGAGAAACTGAAAGCATTTCCACTAAGATCAGGAACGAGACAAGGTTGCCCACTATCACTATTATTCAATATAGTTTTTGAAGTTTTAGCCACAGCAATCAGAGAAGAAAAAGAAATAAAAGGAATCCAAGTAGGAAAAGAAGAAGTAAAGCTGTCACTGTTTGCAGATGACATGATACTATACATAGAGAATCCTAAAGATGCTACCAGAAAACTACTAGAGCTAATCAATGAATTTGGTAAAGTAGCAGGATACAAAATTAATGCACAGAAATCTCTTGCATTCCTATACACTAATGATGAAAAATCCGAAAGT
Source organism: Pseudorca crassidens (assembly GCF_039906515.1). Lineage (NCBI taxonomy): Eukaryota > Metazoa > Chordata > Mammalia > Artiodactyla > Delphinidae > Pseudorca > Pseudorca crassidens. The sequence goes on along the minus strand of NC_090312.1, from coordinate 56,134,023 downwards.
GAAATTACAAAAACACTCCCATTTACCATTGCAACAAAATGAATAAAATATCTAGGAATAAACCTACCTAAGGAGATAAAAGATCTGTATGCAGATAATTATAAGACACTGGTGAATGAAATTAAAGATGATACAAATAGTTGGAGAGATATACCATATTTTTGGATTGGAAGTATCAATGTTATGAAAATGACTCGACTACCCAAAGCAATCTACAGATTCAATGCAATCTCTATCAAAGTACCACTGGCATTTTTCACAGAACTAGAACAAAAAATTTCCCAATTTGTATGGAAACACAAAAGACCCCGAATAGCCAAAGCAATCTTGAGAAAGAAAAATGGAGCTGGAGGAATCAGGATCCCTGACTTCAGACTATACTACAAAGCTACAGTAATCAAGACAGTATGGGACTGGCACAGAAGAAGAAATATAGATCAATGGAACAGGATAGAAAGCCCAGAGGTATACCCACGCACATATTGTCACCTTATCTTTGATAAAGGAGGCAAGAATATACAATGGAGAAAAGAAAGCCTCTTTAATAAGTGGTGCTGGGAAAACTGGACAGCTACACATAAAAGAATGAAATTAGAATGCTCCCTAACACCATACACAAAAATAAACTCGAAATGGATTAAAGACCTAAATGTAAGGCCAGACACTATCAAGCTCTTAGAGGAAAACCTAGGCAGAACACTCTATGACTTAAATCACAACAAGATCCTTTTTGACCCACCTCCTAGAGAAATGGAAATAAAAAGAAAAATAAACAAATGGGACCTAATGAAACTTCAAAGCTTTTGCATAACAAAGGAAGCCATAAACAAGATGAAATGACAACCCTCAGAATGGGAGAAAATATTTGCAAATGAAACAACTAACAAAGGATCAATCTCAAAAATTTATAAGCAGCTCATGCGACTCAATATCAAAAAAACAAACAACCCAATCCAAAAATGGGCAGAAGACCTAAATAAACATTTCTCCAAAGAAATTATACAGATTGCCAACAAACACATGAAAGAATGCTCAACATCATTAATCATTAGAGAAATGCAAATCAAAACTACAATTTAATATCATCTCACACCGGTCATAAAAGCCATCATCAAAAAATCTACAAACAATAAATGCTGGAGAGGTTGGGGCAAAAAGGGAGCCCTCTTGCACTGTTGGTGGGAATGTAAATTGATACCGCCACTATAGAGAACAGTATGGAGGTTCCTTAAAAATCTACAAATAGAACTACCACACGACACAGCAATCCCATTACTGGGCATATACCCTGAGAAAACCGTAATTCAAAAGGAGTCATGTACCACAATGTTCACTGCAGCTCTATTTACAGTAGCCAGGACTTGGAAGCAGCCTAAGGACTTGGAAGCAGCCATTCATCGACAGATGAATGGATAAAGAAGATGCAGCACATATATACAATGGAATATTACCCAGACATAAAAATAAATGAAATTGAGTCATTTTTAGTGAGGTGGATAGACCTAGAGTCTGTCATACCGAGTGAAGTAAGTCAGAAAGAGGATAACAAATACCGTATGCTAACACATATATATGGAATCTAAAAAAACAATTTAAAAAAAAGTGTTCATGAAGAACTTAGGAGCAAGTCAGGAATAAATACACAGACCTACTAGAGAATGGACTTGAGGACACTGGGATGGGGAAGGGTAAGCTCGGACAAAGTGAGAGAGTGGTAGTGTATATGTGGACATAGGTATACTACCAAATGTAAAATAGATAGCTAGTGGGAAGCAGTCGCATAGCACAGGGAGATCAGCTAAGTGCTTTGTGACCAGCCAAAAGAGTGGGATAGGGAGATTGGGAGGGAGGGAGAAGCAAGAGGGAAGAGATATGGGTATATATGTATATGTATAAGTGATTCACTTTGTTATAAAGCAGAAACTAACACACCATTGTAAAGCAATTATACTCCAATAAAAATGTTAAAAAAAAAAAGAAAAACCTATGCAGCCAAATAAATAAATAAGTTTATTTAAAAAAAATTGTCATGGCTCTTTAGTCTCTTTATATCTGGAATGAGTTCTCTGTCTTTTCCTGTCTTTCATGGCCTTGACAGTTTACAGAAGTACCAGCTTGTCTTTCCATAGAATGGCACCATCTATTTTATACAACAGTGTCCAATTAGTATTTCTAAAAAGTTTAATCAAATCTCTCAGATAATACCAGTCCAAATCCAAACACTGCCTCTCTTATGCTTACAGTTGAGTTTGGAGGTCAAGGAGTTTCCAAATGTTGCTTTTGTAACTCATGTCATTTATTAGATATCACCACAAATTATGCTTGTTTTCATCCCCTTGCTGATATATGGATTCATTTATTCAGTCATTAAATGATTCAGTAAACACAATAGAGACATTGAAGGCCAGTCACTTTACATGTGTTATTTTACTTAATGTTTAGGATACCTTATCAGATAGGTTTTATTATTGGCCCCAATAATCAGATAAAAAAATAAAAATGAAACTTACAAGAATCAAGTAATTTGCCCAAAGTCACATAGTTAATAAACAGTAAAGCTGGGACTCTGATGCCAAAGCTATAATGCTTTCAAAAATGTATTTACTGAGCATTGGAGCTGTAGAAATTGAGACACACTCTTCTCCAAAATCTTGCAGCTTAGTGGAGGACACAGGCATGCAGATGAATAATGTAAGTATTTAGATGTGGGGAATATAATTCATCCATTTTTGAGCCCTGGCAGTACTTTCTAATATGAAGGCATCCAGTATACCCAGGTAAATAAATAAATGCATTAATGGGAAGAGGTTAAAAAACACCCTGCTTAGTTACTTAATTATACCTAAGATTTGCAAATCCATTTTAACTTGAAGTATATTTTAATTTCAATATTCAGTGAAAATAGCCTACGTTTAAAACTGTATGTAATTTTGAAACAATTGATGCTTTTATGAGTAGTTGCAAACTGTTTCTACACAGGCAGACAAATGTAGAGAATTTTGGTTATTACTAGTAAATTTGTATAATAAATTATTAAATGAATCCTCTTGTGGGAGTCTATATTGAGTTAAATTATTGCATTTAATTCATAAAATACTTTCCAAATTCTACTCCTCACTCTATTTCTATACAGTAATACTAGCTATGTAATTTCAGTTATGTAAATTTATGTAAAGTTTCTGTTATGCCCATTTCTGATTTCACAGAATAGGTGTAACTAAAGGGTTTATGAATGTCAATTAGTCTATTCCTTTCTTCCTAGGATGCATACCAAAAGAAACTTGTCTGTATTATTGTGGAAATCTGTAAATCTATCTCGTTTTATCTTAACATTTTGATATTCAGTACATATTATTTTCATAAAGTTGAAACACCATCATGAATCATTAGAAAGAGGCAACCTAACCTAACAGGAAAAATAGAGTATTTGAATTAGAGAACGTGGATTAAAGAGCCAGTTTGAGCAGTTACTGTGTGGATTTTGGCAACTCACAGCTTATATGAACTGTAATTTTCTCCTCTGTATAAAGTACATAAGTGTGCCTCCTTCATAATATTTCCATCCATAATTAAATATTTTGATATTTAATTAAATAATATGTTTGTGATACTAATCTGCAACTTTGAAAATGCTTGACAATAGAAGTTTTAATGGTAATTGTAAACAATAGGTTAAAAATAAAAATTAGCACAATATTGAGCACCTTATATCAGGAACACTAAAAATAAGTTATTCTGGTATATATATATATATATATACTGATTAATGGATAATCTTGTTAACCCTTGTTATTATAGTACATCAAGATAACTACTTTAACATAATTTTCACCAAGGTTTGCTCAGTATTTATTGAAGAACAGTAGCTTATTCTACAAATACATATTGAGACCACAGTGAGTTACCACTACATATTCACCAGAATTGCTGTGAAGCTGTGGACACTCATATATTACTGATGAGAGTGTAAATGTTACAACCACTTTAGAAAACTGAGTTACATATCTACTCTGTGCCTCAGCAAGTCTACTCCTAGGAAAACACCCAAGAGAAGTGAGTGCTAGTGTCCACATAAAGACTTGTGTGGTAACGTTCAGAGTCCCTTTATTCATAATTAGCTCAAAACTGGAAATAACTTAAATGTCGATTATTGAGAAAATAGTTAAAATTGTGGCCTAGTCATACAAGAAAATATCTCAAAGCAGTCAAAAGTAACAGACAACTGATGTATACAATAACACAAATGTATCTTAAAACCATTGTATTCAAAATAATAGCGTAATTAATGATTTCATTTATATGAAGTGAAAGAAGAGACAAAGCTAATCTATGCGGATACAATTTAGAAGAGCAGTTGCCTTTAGTTGGTGGGGTGGGATTGGGGGTTGGGGGGAAGTTGACTGGAAAGAAGCAGGAGGGAGCTTTCTGGGGTGACAGAAATGTTCTCTATCTTGATCCGGGTGATGTTTACATAGGGCTATTGTATTTGTCAAAATTTAGCAGTCTACTTTTAATATTTATGCATTTTATTATATATTAATTATAGTTCAATAAAGTACTATGAGCTACATTTATATCTATATTGAGTGCTTTTTTCTTTGAGGCAACATTTCTGTCTGGATTAATCAGATAAACTCCTGCACTCTGGTCACATCCTAGTGGAGGTGGAGAGTGAAGAAGCAGCTGTAGATATTCAATTATACTAATCCTTCAATGGTGGGATGTATACTGTACAGGGACAGCACAAGGATGGAACGATTTACTTATTTGTTACATGATGTTTTCAGAAGGTTTCCCAGAAGCTGATTCTAGATGGCTGAATAAAAACTTGTGGGGAGGTCAAGTAGGGGCAAGGAAGAGATGTAAAGAGAGATTCTATTGTATGGAGGTATTGAGGGGGAGCATTCCAGGCAGAAGAGGGATGATTATGAATTGTGAGGGACTGAGCTGAATACAAATGAAGATTAGACCAAGCTACCCTCTAGAATTTGTGTTTCTGGGCTAAATTTCCTATTTGTTTTTTGGTCCTATTAAGGAAAGCAGATTAAATCTCTGAATTAGTTACCTTTTTAAGGTGATACAAAAATCACCTTAGCACTTAGTGCCTTAAAACCACAATCATTTAATTATCTCACAATTCTGTGGGCTGGTTTGACTGATCTCTGGGCTCTTTCATGCATCTATGGTCAGCAGGTGGTCAGCTGGCCCTGGCAGCTGGTGGATTTAGTCTGATGGTTGGTAGGATGTTGATCAGGCTCCCTTGATTCTCTTGCATGTGCCCTGTCATTCTCCACTTTCACTCTGTGTGTGTCTTTAGCTCTGGAGTGAGTTTCTTGTAAGCAGCATATAGTTAGGACTTGTATTTTCATGCAGTCAGCCACTATATGTCTTTTGACTGGATCATTTAGTTCATTGATATTTAAAGTGATTATCGATAGGTATGTATTTACTGACATTTTGTTATTTGTTTTCTGGTTGCTTTTGTAGTTCTTCTCTTTTTATTCTTCTTTTAGTTTCTTCCCTTATGGTTTGATGATTTTCTTTAGTGGTATGCTTATGTTTCTTTCTGTCTAGTTTTTGTTTATTTGTTGTAGGTTTTTGATTTGTTGTTACCGTGGGGTTCATCTAAGTTAAATTATAACTATATCTACTCATTTAAAATTAAGAGTCATTTAAGTTTAAACACATTCTAAGAGATCTACATATTTTACTTCCCTCTCCCACATTTTGTGTTTTTGATGTCATATTTCACATCTTCATATTTATCCCTTAATTGTTTATTGTAGTTATATTTGATTTTATAGTCTTTTGTCTTTTAATCTTTGTACTATTTTATTTAAGTGGTTGATTAACAACCTTTACTACATATTTGCCTTTACTAGTAGGATTTTTCCTTTCCTATAGATTCTTACTTCTGGTTGTATCTTTTTCTTTTCCTAGAGAAACTCTTTAACATTTCTTTTAGGGTCAGTTTAATTGATGAACTCCTTGTTTTTGCTTGTCTGTGAAATTGTTGATCTCTCCTTCAATTCTGAATGATGATCCCCCTGGGTAGAGTATCCTAGTTGGTAGATTTTTCACTTACAGCATGTCATATATATGATGCCAATCCTTTCTGGCCTGCAAAGTTTGTGCAGAAAAATCAGCTGATAGCCTTATAGGACTTCCTTTTTATGTGACCGTTTTTCTCTTTCTGCCTTTAGAATCCTTTCTTTATATTTAACTTTTGCAATTATGATTATGATATGTCTTCATGTGGGTCTTTTGGGGTTCATCTTGTGTGGGACCCTCTGTGCTTCCTGCATCTCAGTATTTGTTTCCTTATTCAGGTTCAAGAATTTTTCAGCCATAATTTCATCGAATATTGTACATTTTGACCCCTTTTTATCTCTCTTCTCCTTCTGGGACCCCTATAATATTAATGTTGGTATGCTTGATGTTGTTCCAGAAGTCCCTTAAACTGTTCTTATTCTTAAAAATTTGTTTTTCTTTTTGCTGTTCTGATTGGGTGGTTTCCATTCTTCTATCTTCCAGATCACTTATGCATTCTTCTATATCACCTAGTCTGCTATTAATTCTTTCTAGTATGTTTTTCATTTCAGTTATCTTATTCTTCAGCTCTGACTGGTTCTATTTTGTATTTTCTATTTCCTTTTTAAAATTCTCAGTGCATTCATCTATTGTTTTCCCTAGTTCAGTTAGCATTCTTCTTACTAAGGCTTTGAACTCTTTATATGGTAAATTATTTATCTCTTGTTTCATTAGTTTTTTTCCCAGTTTTTTTTTTTGTTGTTTTGAAACAAACTCCTCTGTCTTCTCATTTTTCTTAATTTTTTCTGTTTTGGTGAAATTAGGTGAAACCATTACCTATCCTGGTCTTGGAGGATTGTCCTTGTTTGGGAGCATCCTTATGCATTCTGCATGTGCCCATTGGCTTTGGTGGGAGAGCTGGATCTGATGTGAGCATGAGTCGTGTCTTCCCCCAGGGTGTGCTGCCAGCTATCTTCTAGGCAGGCGATGTGGCTAGAGATAGAGTGGCTAGAGCCAGAGCCGGGTATGAGCCTGGGCTTCTCCTTTGCTCAGTGGCAATACCATCCTGTCAGGGGTGAGGTCAGGTCCCAAGTTGCTGGAGCAGAAGCCCTGAAGTTTGAGTCTGAGCTGACTTTGTTCCCTCTAAGGTGTGTATTTCCCCGCTTTGAGCATTGGCACATTTGCCCCAGTGTAGAGTAGTGCTGGAGCAAGAGAGGCCAGAGCAGGTGCCCTGTACAGGCTGCAGTGCATGTTGGGGTATTCCTAGAACAGCAGTCAGAATTCCAGGCTGCCCCCTGTCTGCTGCTTCCATGAGCACCAATGATGTCTGTCCTTGTACCATTTGGATGCTATGCCAGGTCCAAGATGTCTCCGTCCCTCACAACTGTGCACTCTCTTTGTCCATGGTAGCCTTCACCCTAGTGTGGAGTTGCATTGTGGAGGGGCCAGACTAGATGCTTGCCTTGGGCTACGGTGGGTGCTAGGGCAATTGCAGGAAACTGCCCAGGGCCACAGAGCAGTTTTAATCTGTTTCCTCTATGTTTTTTGGGGGAGTAAACCAGCACGTGTGTACTCTTCATGAGTGTAGCCTAGGTTTTCTAAAGCCCCACTGTCAGTCCCACTGGTTTTTAAACCAGATAAGAGGACTCATCCTCCTGGTGTTGGACCCCAGGTCCCCAACCCAACACATGGTTCAAACTGCTCGCTCCCAGGGAATCTCTGAGCCCATGTAATCCCCCTCCTCTTCTGTGTCCCCTTCTAGGGACACAGGTCCTGACCTGATCATTTCTCTTCTTTTCCTACCTGACTCTCTGTGGATCTTCTTATAGCCTTGGTTGTTAAGAGTCTTTCTGCCAGTCTACCATTTGTTTTCAGTGAGAATTGATCCACATGGAGATGTCTGTTTGATGTGTCCATGGTGGGTGGGTGTGTGTGTGTCGGTGAGCTCAGCATCTTCCTATTCTGCCATCTTGATCTCCTCTCCTCTCTTATCCTCTTTCTTTCTTTTTTTTTGCTTTGTATAATATATATTTTCCTTTCATATACATCCAACTATCTGAATCATTATGTTTTAGATGTGTCTCCCATGAACAACATATACAGTAGCTGGATATTATTTTTTATCCAGTCTTAACAATTTTTATCTGAACCATTTAGTGTATTTATATTTAATGTAAATTAGCAACATACTAGTTTGAAATGCACCATCTTATTTTGTGCTTTCTATTTGTCCTATTTTTTTTATTTACCTATTTCTTTGCCAAGGAGAAGGAGAGTAGCAGGAGCAGTTTGCTCTGCTGGTGAGGACCTTATAGATTATTATTTAGCATTGTCAGTATATGATAAAAATAAAATTATTATTATTTAATTATCTAAAGACAATACAGCCCTCTTGTTCCCATAAGAGATTATCAACTTGTATCACCTCTTCCTCCTTGATACATCCATTTACCTTGTAATATTTTTTAGTACTATTTTTAAATTACATTCTTCTCCTTCTTTCTTTTTTTTCCACTAATGGTGTGGATGATATTCACTGTGTTTCTATTCATTTTATGGTTACCCTAAACATTCCTGAATTTATCCTCAATCTACCAAACTTTGTTACACAATGCTTTCACTCCTCTCTAAGACAAACAACGACCTTAGAATATTTAACTACAATTACTCTCTTCATGACATAAATGTTATTGTTGTTTTAGCTCTCATCTTTATATTAAAACCCCATGAAATATTATTCATGTTATTATTTTGCATAGTCAAAGTTCTTTTTAATTTACACACATTATTTATCATGTTTGGCCCTTCAAGTTTTCCTACATCTTAGATTTTTCATCTGACATAATTTTCTTTTTTTCTGAAGTACATTTATTGAAGTTTCTTTCATGAGAGTTTGCTAAAGGCAAATTCTCTCATTTCTTTATTTGAAAATGTCTTTATTTCACCTTCATTTTTGAGAAAAAATTTTCTAGATATATTCTTTCAGCACATTGACAGGTTATTATGCCCTGGCTTCCAGTATTGCTTCTGAGAAGTAAACTCTTACTCTAAATCTTGCCCTTTGAAGATAATCTTTAAAGATCTTCTATCTCATATTGTTATTCTGCAGCTTCACCATGTGGTATCTAGGTGCACCTTTTTATTTATTTTTATGAGATTGTTTGGGCATCTTGAATCTATGGATTAGTGTCTGTGACAGACAACATCCAAGATGAGTCCCAGTGGCCCCTGCCTCCTTGTATTCATGCACTTATTTAGTCCTCTACCACATTTACCAGGTTGGCTTGTGTTGGCCAATAGAATATGGCAGAAGTGATGGTATGTTACTTCTGAGATTATGTCTTATCCCCTCTCTCCATATCATTCTTTCTCACTCTTGGATCATCTTCTCTGGGGAAGTCAGCTACCATATTGTGAGTAGTCCTCCTGATAGATCCATGTGATGAAGAATTGAAGCCTTTCATCAACAGCCATGCTGATGATCTTGGAAACAGAGTCTCCACCCCAATCAAGTTTTCAGATGCCTGCAGCTCCAACAGACACCTTGATTATAACCTCATGACATGTTGTGAGCCAGAACTATCCATCTAAGACACTTTTGGATTCCTGATCTTTTCTTTGTGACATAGTAAATGTTTGTTGTTTAAGCCACCAAATTTTGGAGTGATTTGTTATACAGCAATAGATAACTAGTACAGTGTTTTTCATAATTTCTGGAAAATTCCCAACCATATCTCTTCTAATATTCCTGTTTTGCTCTGTTCTTTTGCCTCTTTTGATCCTCTCATTTAAAAATCTGTTTCTTTCCCTCTTTATTTTCCATTTTGTTTTGTCTCGTGCTGCATTCTAGATAATTTCTTCTGACTTACTGTACCTCATGAAATCTGACACCATTGATTTTAAAAGAAAGTCTGACAAAATGTTTTCTTATCACATTGATGAAATGTATATACAGTTTCAAAGATATTGAAGTGGAAAGTATTTATTTTAAAATTAGCCTATAATTTTCTTTTTTTGATGAATATACTGCAAAATTCTCAACAAAATATTAGCAAACCAAATCCAACAACACATAAAAAAGATCATACACCATGACCAAGTGTGATTCATCCCAAGTTCACAAGGATGGTTCAACATATGCAAATCAATCAATGTGATAAACAACATCAACAAAAGACAAAAACCACATGATCACCTCAATAGAAAATTTGTCAAATGCAGAAAAAGCATTTGACAAAATTCAATATCCATTCATGATAAAAACTTTTATGAAAATGAGTGCAAAGGGAACATATCTCAACATAATAAAAGCTAATTTATGACAAACCTACAGCCAGTATAATACTCAATGGTGAAAAGCTGAAAGCCTTTCTGCTAAAATTTGGAACAAAGGTGCCCATTCTCACTATGGGGTTCCTCAAAAAACTAAAAATAGAATTACTATATGATCAAGCAATTCCTCTCCCCTGCATATATCTGGACAAAACTACAATCCAAAAAGTTACATGCATCCCTATGTTCATAGAAGCACTATTCCTAATAGTCAAGACATGGAAACAGCCTAAATGTCCATTGACAGATTAATGGTACATATATAAAATGGAATACTACTCAGCCATAAAAAAGAATGAAATAATGCCATTTGCAGCAACATGGATGCAACTAGAGATTATAATACTAAGTGAAGTAAGTCAGAAAGAGAAAGACAAATATCATGTATGTATAACTGAATCACTTTGATGTACAGTAGAAATTAATACAACACTTCAATAAAAAAATAAAACATAACTCCATTAAAAAAATAAAGTATGCCAACATTAAGTTCACAAATTCCATTTTTGGCTGTGTTTCATCTGTTTTTAAACTGAATGATCAAAATATTAATTTTGCTTATTAAATTTTAATTTTAGAAGTTTTATATTATTCTATTTTCAAGTATGCTAGGTCACTTGTTATATATCCTTTTTTTCTGTAGATATCTTTTTTTTTTTTTTTTTTTTGCAGTACACGGGCCTCTCACTGTTGTGGCCTCTCCTGCTGCGGAGCACAGACTCTGGATGCACAGGCCCAGCGGCCATGGCTCACTGGCCCAGCCGCTCCATGGCACGTGGGATCCTCCCGGACTGGGGCACGAACCCGTGTCCCCAACATTGGCAGGCAGACTCTCAACCACTGCGCCACCAGGGAAGCCCACTGTAGATATCTTTAATTTTGTATTTTATTTGTGCTATTAGTATATATGTATTATTATAAGCAAAACTATTTTATAGTCTGTGCTGGAGGTTCATTGAACCACCCCCAGGTTCAGTAATTCACTAGAAGGACTCTCAGAACTCATCATATAGTTGTATTCATAGCTAATATTTATTACAGTAAAAAGATAAGCAAAATCAGCAAAGGGAAAAGGTGTATTGGGTAGTCTGGAGAAAAATAAGCTCAAGCTTCCATGGATCCTCTCCCAGTGGAGAAACACAAGACGAGATTAATTCTCCCAACAATGAGTTGTGACAACACATGTGAAATGTTGCCAACCAGGGGGGCTCATTAAGGATTCCATTCCCAGGGCTTTTATTGGAGGCTGATCATATGGGCACCTTCTGTTGGCAAATAATCACACTCCTAGAAGAACAGGAGTTTGGCATAAACCATATTGTTTACACAAACAGTTTAGGCACAGTGAGTTCCTCTTATAAATTAATGGTGGTGGAAACCCTTCTAAAATCCAAATTCCTGGACAGGATCCAAAAGCCAAACTTGTAAGCAGGTCTTCAGAGAATTGCACTCAGGCCTGCTATGTTAACTATTTTTTGCGTGTACTCAATCTCTGAAGACTTTGTGTATTATTTTAGGTACACTGTTTCTTGATTTTGCTGCTTCTTGCTCATGGGATCTAGTTTCCTGGTTATCTTTTTGCTGTTCCTGGTTATCTGTGAGTTTCTTATTGTTTTTGAAGAGTACATTGTAGGACTAATTTGAGGCCCATGATGAAATTACTTCTTTTAGAAAAGACTTGTTTTTGCTTTGCTTCTGTCCTGGACCATCTTAAACTAAACTCAAACCTTGAATTCTTTGGATGACTCTGGTGACTGGAACCTGAGAAGAAGAGCTATTCTACTTCTCGTACCGACAAAGATTCTCTCCTTGACCAAATTTTAGTCAGTCTCCTTTGAGCTCTTTTTTAAGTAGGCCTAGGCCTTAGGCACGTTCTCAAGAGCCCAATTTTAGCAAGAATCCTGCTACGTCACTTTAGCCAGAATCCCCCCACCTCCAATATCTGATCATCTTTATATCTGATCATCTTCCTCATCCCTCACTGTCCTCCAGGTAGTATCTGATCACTCTGGTTTTCCTTCAGCAATAATCCTGTTAAATCAATTAGCAAGAATTATCTTACCCTCTTAGTAATTTTCCATCCATTGACTCCCCCAGCCTGGTCCTTGACTATACAATCCCCACTTTTCCTTGTTATATTTGGAACTGAGCCCAATGTCTCTCCCCTACTGCAAAACTCTACCTATCATGACAGTTCCTTTGAACAAAGTCTAATTTACAATTTTAACAGTGTCATGAGTAATTTTTTTCTCTAACAGTTCACCTTTACACCAAGGCATGTTCTCTGTGTCCCAGTTTATTGTGGTTCCTGGGTTCTGATCTTGACCTCCCAGAGAAGCCATCCAAATGAAATTTCAAATTTTCTTGCATAGACAAATACCTTCAAGGTAAAGGTATCTTCTGAGTTTGTTTACTCTTCTAGATTCCCATTTTCTCCTCAACCTTGGCCTGACAATTTCCCACTATTTGTCAGCTATTTTTCAATACTTCCAACAGAGTACTTTTCATACGCTAATCAGCATCCCTGGTCAAATTCATTTGGTAGGGTTTGCTCACTTACCTTCAGTTTTCTCTCATATAAAATGAGAACTAAAATGAGAACTATAATAGCACTTTTACAATGTTGTAACAATTATGAGACAACATATTAACAAAAAAATATATTTTTCAAGCTTTTGGAGTAATTCCTAGTGTAGACTCCCAGACGTAACCCCTGCCATTTGTTAACTTAGCTTCTGTTCAGATGGATAAGAAGGTTCATAAGGGATTTTATTTTTTAGCTGAATAAAGACAGAAGAGATTTTGGTTGAGAGAAAGCGCTCCCCCTACCTCCACTCTGCAATGATAAAAGGGAAAGGAAAAGTAGAAAAATGGGGAAGTTGTGGAAATGCCTCTTGGTCTGGCCATATGAAGTAGAGATGATCATCTGTTGTTGGCTGGGAGGGACAGAACCTGCTCTGTGCAGGAGGTTCTGTGGGACCGGTACAAAGAGGGCTATGCTGGGGCCCAGGGAACAAAGTCTGCTTGATTCCACATATGAGCTCTTTCACCTTGAGAATCCAGAGTCCATCCATATCTGAGGCATGGACAATGCAGTTGTCATGAAATGCAATGGCAGAGTGAAGCAATAAGAAGAAATAGGCAGTTTTTGTAACAGTGCATAGGGGAAAGGGCAAGCCAGAGCAGGAGATAACTTATAAGGAGTAGGCTGAATTACTTCTGTTGACAGTCTTGATTATGATGTACCACTTTTGGGACAATCAGAGATCAAGGAAAGGCCTTTGAGAGGGACTGAGATGCTGCTGTGACACTAGAGGGGACACTTGAGTGTTATACAGTTGACATACTACTAATAGCAAACGTTTATGTGGCATTTGCCACATGCGAGGGGCTGCCCTAGATGTTTATATGTATTTGAACCCATATAATCTCCACGCCACTTTATGAGGTAGGTGTTATTTTACAGATGAGGCATTTATGAGGCAAAGGGAGGCTGAAGTGAGGTCTGAGTCTATGCTGTTAAACACCACGCTGCAGTGAGATTCATGAATTCACATAAAGAACTCAGGAACCTCAAAGTCATTTATAGATGCAGCATCCAGTGATGGACTACATTCAGGTATTGAGCTAGGTCCATCACTGTTGCCCAAACTCTGCAAACTGAACTTTTATTAAAAAAAGGTTTAAAAAATCTTAAAATGTATGAAAGATGGGACTTCCCTTGTGATCCAGTGGCTAAGAATCTGTCTTCCAATGCAGGGGACAGGGATTTGATCCCTGGTCAGGGAACTAAGATCCCACATGCTGCGGGGCAACATGGTACAACTAGAGAGAAGCCCACACACCGTAACTAGAGAGAAGCCCATGTGCTGCATGGAAAGGTGCTGCAGCTAAGACCCTATGCAGCCAAAAATAAATTTTAAAAAAATATGAAAAATGGGACTCTGCCCCTCAGAAATCATGATTTAATTAGTTTGGGGTACTTCTCAGGAGATCTATTTTTCTAAATTTCCCCAGAGGATTCCAATTTGCAGTCAGTGTTCACAATTGCTGTCTTAACAAGACTTTTTCCACTAAGTTAAATACACCTTGAATGATTAAGTTAGTGGTTCTCAAAGTATGGACCACCGACTGCATCAGCAGTACTGGAAACTTGCTAGAAATGGAAATACTTTGACACTACCCAGGCTTACTAAATCAGAAACTCCTGAATGGGGCCCAGTAATCTGTGTTTCAATTGGTAATTCTGAGGCATGTTATAGTTTGAGAACCACTGATCTTAGGCAATTACCGAAACTCATTTGTATATAAGTTTTATTTTGAAGTCATTGATGTTAAATATTAGATTGCCCAAATGATTTTCCCCCTTTTTTGCAAAGTAGTATTGTTAGGTTACATTTTGTATTTATTTCTGTATTTTACCCATCTAATTTTCTACATTATTAGATAAGTTCTCAATATGTCCCTTGTAAATTCACGCTAATAGATTTGGTTTTGGACAAGACTGCATCATCTTAAGTGTTATACTACATTTTCCCTTGATGAAACACACATGGGAATTATGAATAATTAATCATCTACCAATAGGCTGATAATATTTTAGTTAATTAACCTAAAATGTAGGAAAACAGGATAGCTTTTGATTAAGAAAATACCTCTGGGGAATAAGTCAGGAGGTAAAAACAAGTATATAAAATCTAGTCTCCTGTTACTTTTCTGAATTTTTTTGTTATGTGAATTATAGTAATTGTTGCAGTTAGGAAGATAAACACTTGGGAAGTTAGCTCGTGGCTTAGACAAGGTGGGAATTATTATTTGATAAAGTCACCACATTACCAGGTCTGGTTCTTAGCTCTGCAGGCTGAGAAATTAATTTTTCAAGCCTGCCCTTTGGTGACATCCTCTGGGCATTCTTACCATACCAAACTTCTAAGAGACTAGTGTGTTGTCCAGAGTTCTAACTTATTAACTTATCATTTTAAATATTTAACTTTCAGGCAGGGTAGGGTGAATTCGCTTTCCTCTCAGCAAAGCTACAAGAAAAGACAAATTGTAATTAGAAGGATGTTTGGTGAGCAAGGAGCCAGTCCAGAGGGAAAGAATTGAATGATAAATGTCTATTATATCTTTCTTTCACTTGGGGTATGTTTATGAGGGGAACTGGTACTTATTTCTAAAATCAGGATATGCCCTTCTCTGGATCATCCTGGTTGCTTTCTCTTTAGAGTCCCCATCCTATTCTGCCTTTTGATCATTCACTTTTTATTAATATATTTTCTCTTCTTAATGGAGACAACGAAATTTGTTTTATTATATGTTCTAATAGTCCTTGTCTGCTGAGGCTATATACTAATCTCAATGAATACAATCTGAAATTTATCTAACTCCCCAGTCACCAGTTTATAGGTTGTTTTTTAGGGTGGATGATGATGATGATGATTTTTACAGAAAACTATTCTAATTTATTTCATGTTGATTTTCTATACTTTCATTTTATGTTCAAAGTATACTTTGAATGTGCATGTGTGTGTGTGCACGCTTGCTTGTGGAAATGGAGGTGAATAAGATATTTGACTGTCATTATGCTGTACTTTATCAAATCTAGGACACTGTTATCGAGAAAAAATGTACTGTAGTACTAAGGAAAAAATCTCTGCCAGTCATGACACAATGCCTTAGCACTTAGACCCTTTATTTTATATTTATAGAAAGAGCACTTTTAGATTCATTTAAACATAATTGAAAAATATCATATATAACTCCTTTCTGTACTTGAAATAATATAAAACATAAATTGATTAAAATATTTTAAAATGAGCTCAATAATAGAATCCTATTCTTCGGAATCATTTTTCAACTTAGAGCTATTGACAGGTGTGTTTTCAATACAATATCATCTTCAGTGCCATCAAAAACATCGATAATGCAGTGTTTATTTAAAAGGTGCTCCATTGGTAGTCAGTTTGTGTTTTTTTAAAAAATTTATTTTGTTGAAGTATAATTGATTTGCAATGTTTCATTAGTTTCTGCTGTACAAGAAAGTGATTCAGTTATACATATTTTTTCATATTCTGTTTAATTATGGTTTATTATGGGATATTGAATATAATTCCCTGTGATATACAGTAGGACTCTGTTGTTCATTTTATAAGTTTTGATACTGGTCTTTTTCTGACTACTCATAATTATACTTTTTTTCCTCCACTGAATCACAAGTAGCTGGAAGGTAAGGGCTTATCATCAAAGACAGCAGGAAATTTTGTTTTTCTTCCAGTTTTATTAACATATAATTGACATGTAGCACTGTATAAGTTTAAGGTGTATAGCAAAATGATTTGACTTACATACGTCATGAAACTACTATAGTACGTTTACATGCATCATCTCATATGGATAAAAAATTAAAGAAATAGAAACAAAACTTTCCTTGTGATGAGAACTCAAGATTTACTCTCTTAATAACTTTCATATACAATGTACAGCAGTATTGATTATATTTATTATGTTGTACATTACATTCCTAGCACTTATTTATCTTATAACTGGAAATTGGTACCTTTTCACTGCCTTCATCTAATTCTCCCTCCCTTTAGCCCCCACCTCTGGTAGGACAAATCTGATCTCTTTTGCTATGTTTGTTTATTTGTTTTTGAAGTATAATTAACTACAACACTATGTTAGTTCCTGTTAAACAACATAGTGATTTGATATTTCTATACATTTCAAAGTGATCCCCATGATAAGTCTAGTTACCATATGTCACCATACAAAGATGTTACATAGTTAATAACTATACTACACACTGTACATTTTATGCCCATGACATTTATTTTGCAACTGGAAGTTTATACCTCTTAATCTTTCTCACCTATTTCTTTCCTTCCCCCCAACCCCTTCCCACTGGGAAGAATCTGTTTGTTCTTTGTATCTATAACTCTGTTTTATTATGTTTGTTCATTTGTTTTGTTTTTTGATTTCACATATAGTTGAAATCATACAGTATTTGTCTTTGTCTCAGCAGGAAGTTTTTGACTAATGATAGTCCTATACAACATATAAATTGATCACACCACCTTTCTTTCATTGCTTTGAATTTTTTCCATTTACTTGGAGGGAACTGGCGATTTACCCCACCTTCAGTTGCACTGCATGGTATGGAGAGAGGGAATATAGCACTTTTCAACATTAGCATCACCTGTGAGCTCATTAGCAATGTAGGATCTCTGGCCCCACCCAGACTCACTGAATCAGAACCTCCATGTTTAACAAGATCCCTAGATGCTTCAAGTTAGCCATGCATTGCAATGCATTACAACTTTATCCATTTGTGGGACTCTTCTTTTCTTAATTTCTGTAATGTTCTTGATTGCTCCTTTGCAAGAAAATATGGATTTGCAGTAATCCCGCCAACAATGATTATTATTTACTTAATCATTTCACCCACTCCTCTATTTCTATGTCTTTCGCACACGTAATAAGTTAGTTTTAGTGATAAATCATAGTCTATTTTTTTAAGACATTTAATTTAATTTATTTTTTTAACATCTTTACTGGAGTATAATCACTTTACATTGTTGTATTAGTTTCTGCTGTATAACAAAGTGAATCAGCTATACATATACATATACCACAGTATCCCCAACCTCTTGTGTCTCCCCCACGGCCCCTGACATCTCACCCCTCTAGGTGGTCACAAAGCATGGAGCTCATCTCCCTGTGCTATGCGGCTGCTTCCCACTAGATTTCTATTTTACATTTGGTAGTGTATATATGTCCACGCTACTCTCTCTCACTTCATCCCAGCTTACCCTTCCCCCTGCCCATGTGCTCAAGTCCATTTTCTAGGTTTGTGTCTTTAATCATGTGCTGCCCCTAGGTTTTTCAGAACCATTGTGTTTTTTTTTAGATTCCATATATAAGTGTTAGCTTACCGTATTTGTTTTTCTCTTTCTGACTTACTTCACTCTTTATGACAGTCTCTAGATCCATCCACCTCACTACAAATAACTCAATTTTGTTTCTTTTTATGGCTGAGTAATATTTCATTGTATATATGTGCCACATCTTCTTTATCCATTCAACTGTCAGTGGACAATTAGGTGGCTTCCATGTGTTGGCTATTGTAAATAGTGCTGCAATATACATTGTGGTACCTGACTTTTTTTGAATTATAGTTTTCTCAGGGTATATGCCCAGTAGTGGGATTGCTGGGTCATATGGTAGTTCTATTTGTATTTTTTTGAGGAACCTCCATACTGTTTTCCATCGTGGTTCTATCAATTTACATTCCTACAAACAGTGCAAGAGGGCTCCCTTTTCTCCACATCCTCTGCAACATTTATTGTTTGTAGATTTTTGGCTGATGGCCATTCTGACCAGTGTGCATGGGTTTATCTCTAGGCTTTCTATCCTGTTCCATTGATCTATATTTCTGTTTCTGTGCCAGTACCATACTGTATAGATAACTGTAGCTTTGTAGTATAGTCTGAAGTCTGGGAGCCTGATTCCTCCAGCTCCAGTTTTCTTTCTCAAGATTGCTTTGGCTATTTGGGGTCTTTTGTGATACCTCATTGAAGTTTTGACTTGCATTTCTCTAATGATTAGTGATGTTGAGCATCCTTTCATGTGTTTGTTGGCAATCTGTATATCTGCCTTGGAGAAACGTAAATTTAGGTCTTCTGCCCATTTTTGGAATGGGTTGTTCTTTTTTTTATATTGAGCTGCATGAGCTGCTTGTAAATTTTTGATATTAATCCTTTGTCAGTTGCTTCTTTTGCAAAAATTTTATACCATTCTGAGGGTTGTCTTTTCATCTCATTTATGGTTTCCTTTGCTGTGCAAAGGCTTTTAAGTTTCACTAGGTCCCATTTATTTATTCTTGTTTTTATTTCCATTTCTCTAGGAGGTAGGTCAAAAAGGATCTTGCTGTAATTTATGTCATAGAGTGTTCTGCCTATGTTTTCTGCTAAGAGTTTGATAGTGTCTGCCTTATATTTAGGTCCTTAATCCATTTTGAGTTTACTTTTGTGTATGGTGTTAGGGAGTGTTCTTTGTGTTTTTTTATACACATATATATAATTTTAATATATTTTTCCATTATAATTATTTACAGGATATTGAATATATTTCCCTGTGCTATAGAGTAGGACCTTGTTGTTTGTTTTATTTTATTTTATTGTTTGTAAACATCTTTATTGGAGTATAATTGCTTTACAATGCTGTGTTAGTTTCTGATTTATAACAAAGTGAATCAGTTATACATATACTTATGCCCCCATACCGCTTCCCTCTTGCGTCTCCCTCCCTCACTATCCCACCTCTCTAGGTGGTCACAAAGCACCAAGCTGATATCCCTGTGCTATTTGGCTGCTTCCCACTAACTATCTATTTTGTGTTTGGTAACGTATATACGTTCATGCCACTCTCTCACTTTGTCCCAGCTCACTCTTTCCCCTCCCCGTATCCTCAAGTCCATTCTCTAGTAGGTCGGAGTCTTTATTCCCATCTTGCCCCTAGGTTCCTCATGACCTTTTTTTTTTTTTTCGGATTCCATATATATGTGTTAGCATATGGTATTTGTTTTTCTCTTTCTGACTTACTTCACTCTGTATGACAGACTCTAGGTCTATCCACCTCATTACAAATAACTCAATTTCGTTACTTTTTATGGCTGAGTAATATTCCATTGTATATATGTGCCACATCTTCTTTATCCATTCATCTGTTGATGGACACTTGGGTTGCTTCCATGTCCTGGCTATTGTAAATAGAGCTGCAGTGAACATTTTGGTGCATGACTCTTTTTGAATAATGTTTTTCTCAGGGTATTGCCCAGTAGCGCGAATGCTGTGTTGTATGGTAATTCTATTTTTAGTTTTTTAGGGAATCTCCATACTGTTCTCCATAGTGGCTATTTCAATTTATATTCCCACAAACAGTGCAAGAGGGTTCCCTTTTCTCTACACCCTCTAGAGCATTTATTGCTTGTAGATTTTTTGATGATGGCCATTCTGACTGGTGTGAGATGATATCTCATTGTAGTTTTGACTTGCATTTCTGTAGAGATTAATGATGTTGAACATTCGTTCATGAGTTTGTGGAAATATGTATATCTTCTTTGGAGAAATGTCTATTTAGGTCTTGTGCCCATTTTTGGATTGGTTTGTTTGATTTTTTGATATTGAGATGCATGAGCTGCTTGTAAATTTTGGAGATTACTCCTTTGTCAGTTGCCTCATTTGCAAAAATTTTATCCCATTCTGAGGGTTACCTTTTTGTCTTGTTTATGATTTCCTTTGCTGTGGAAAATCTTTTATGTTTCATTAGGTCCCACTTGTTTATTTTTGTTTTTATTCCAATTTCCTTAGGAAGTGGGTCAAAAAGGATCTTGCTGTGATTTATGTCATAGAGTGTTCTGCCTATGTTTTCCTCTAAGAGTTTGATAGTTTCTGGCCTTACATTTAGGTCTTTAATCCATTTTGAGTTTATTTTTGTGTATGGTATTATGAAGTGTTCTAATTTCATTCCTTTATATGTAGCTGTCCAGTTTTCCTAGCACCACTTATTGAAGAAGCTGTCTTTTCTCCATTGCAAAATCTTGCCTCCTTTATCAACGATAAGGTGACCATACGTGCATGGGTTTATCTCTGGGTTTTCTATCCTGTTCCATTGATTTATTTTTCTGTTTTTGTGCCAGTACCATATGGTCCTGATTACTGTAGCTTTGCAGTATAGTCTGAAGTCAGGAAGCCTGATTCCTCCAGCTCCGTTTTTCTTTCTCAAGATTGCTTTGGGTATTCAGGGTTTTTATGTTTCCATACAAATTGTGAAATATTTTCTTCTAGTTCTGTGAAAATTGCCAGTGGTATTTTGATAGGGATTGCAATGAATCTGTAGATTGCTTTGGGTAGTATAGTCATTTCACAATGTTGATTCTTCCAATCCAAAAACATGGTATATCTCTCCATCTATTTGTATCATCTTTAATTTCTTTTATCAGTGTCTTATAATTTTCTGCATACCAGTCTTTTTTTTGCCTTAGTTAGGTTTATTCCTAGATATATTTTTTGTTTGTTTGTTTTGTTTGTTTTTTGCAGTACGCGGGCCTCTCACTGTTGTGGCCTCTCCCGTTGCAGAGCACAGGCTCCAGACGCGCAGGCTCAGCAGCCATGACTCACGGGCCCAGCTGCTCCACGGCATGTGGGATCTTCCCAGACCGGGGTACGAACCCGTGTCCCCTGCATCGGCAGGCAGACTCTCAACCACTGCGCCACCAGGGAAGCCCTATTCCTAGATATTTTATTCTTTTTGTTGCAATGGTAAATGGGAGTGGTTTCTTAATTTCACATTTAGATTTTTCATCATTAGTGCATAGGAATGCAAGGGATTTCAGCCTTAATTTTGGAACCTTCTACTTTACCAAATTCATTGATGAGCTCTAGTAGTTTTCTGGTAGCATCTTTGGATTCTCTATGTATACTATCATGTCATCGGCAAACAGTGACAGCTTTATTCTTCTTTCCTCTTTTGGATTCCTTTTATTTCTTTTTCTTCTCTGATTGCTGTGGGTAAAACTTCAAAAACTATGTTGAATAATAGTGGTGAGAGTTGGAAACCTTGATTTGTTCCTGATCTTAGTGGAAATGGTTTCAGTTTTTCACCATTGAGGACAATGTTGGCTGTGGGTTTGCCATATATGGCCTTTATTATGTTGAGGAAAGTTCCCTGTATGCCTACTTTATGGAGGGTTTCAATCATAAATGGGTATTGAATTTTGTCAAAAATTTTCTCTGCGTCTATTGAGATGATCATATGGTTTTTCTTCTTCAGTTTTTTAATATGGTGTATTACATTGATTGATTTGCATATATTGAAGAATCCTTGCATTCCTGGCATAAACCTCACTTAATCATGGTGTATGATCATTTTAATGTGCTGTTGGATTCTGTTTGCTAGTATTTTGTTGAGGATTTGGGCATCTATGTTCATCAGTGATATTGACCTGTAGTTTTCTTTCTTTGTGACATCTTTGTCTGGTTTTGATATCAGGGTGATAGTGACCTCGTAAAATGGGTTTGGGAGTGTTCCTCCCTCTGCTATATTTTGAAAGAGTGTGAGAAGGATAGGTGTTAGCTCTTCTCTAAATGTTTGATAGAATTTGCCTCTGAAGCCATCTGGTCCTGGGCTTTTTTTTGTTGGAAGATTTTTAATCCCAGTCTCAATTTCAGTGCTCATGATTGGTCTGTTCATATTTTTTATTTCTTCCTGATTCAGTCTCGGAAGTTGTGCCTTTCTAAGAATGTGCCTTTCTAAGAATTCCTTCCAGGTTTTCCATTTTATCGGCATATATTTGCTTGTAGTAATCTCTCATGAACCTTTGTGTTTCTGCAGTGTCAGTTGTTGCTTCTCCTTTTTTCATTTATAATTCTATTGACCAGAGTCTTCTCTGTTTTTTTCTTGTTGAGTCTGGATAATATTTTATCAATTTTGTTTATCTTCTCAAAGAACCAGCTTTTGGTTTTATTGATCTTTGCTATCGTTTCCTTCATTTCTTTTTCATTTATTTCTGATCTGATCTTTATGATTTGTCTCCTTCTGCTAACTTTGGACTTTTTTGGCTCTTCTTTCTCTAATTGGTTTACGTGTAAGGTTAGGTTGTTTATTTGAGATGTTTCTTGTTTCTTGTGGTAGGATTGTTTTGCTATAAACTTCCCTCTTAGAACTGCTTTTGCTGCATCCCACAGGCTTTAGGTCGTCGTGTTTTCATTGTCATTTGTTTCTACATATTTTTTGATTTCCTCTTTGATTTTTTCAGTGATCTCTTGGTTATTAAGTAGTGTATAGTTTAGCCTCCATGTGTTTGTATTTTTTACAGATTTTTTCCTGTAATTAATATCTATTCTCATAGTGTTGTGGTCTGAAAAGATACTTGATAAGACTTCAATATTCTTCAATTTACCAAGGCTTGATTTGTGATTGAAAATATGATCTATCCTGGAGAATGTTCCATGAGCACTTGAGAAGAAAGTGTATTCTGTTGTTTTGGGATGGAATGTCCTATAAATATCAATTAAGTGCATCTTGTTTAATGTATCATTTAAAGCTTGTGTTTCCTTATTTTCATTTTGGATGATCTGTCCATTGGTAAAAGTGGGGTGTTAAAGTCCCCTACTATGATTGTGTTACTGTCGATATCCCCTTTTATGGCTATTAGCATTTGCCTTATGTATTGAGGTGCTCCTATATTGATTGCATAAATATTTACAATTGTTATATATTCTTCTTGGATTGATTCCTTGATCATTATGGAGTGTCATTCTTTGTCTCTTGTAATAGTCTTTATTTTAAAGTCTATTTTGTCTGATATAAGTATTGCTACTCCAGCTTTCTTTTGATTTCCATTTGCATGGAATATCTTTTTCCATCCCCTCACTTTCAGTCTGCATGTGTCCCTAGGTTGAAATGGGTCTCTTGTGGACAGTGTATATACAGGTCTTGTTTTTGTATCCATTAAGCCCGTCTATGTCTCTTCGTTGAAACATTTAATCCATTTACATTTAAGGTAATTATCAATATGTATGTTCCTATTACCATTTTCTTAATTATCTTGGGTTTGTTATTGTAGGTCTTTTCCTTCTCTTATATGTCCTGCTTAGAGAAGTTCCTTTCCTATTTGTTGTAAAGCTGCTTTGGTGGTTCTGAATTCTCTTAGCTTTTGCTTGTGTGTAAAGTTTTTAATTTCTCTGTCAAATCTGAATGAGGTCCTTGCTGTGTAGTCATCTTTGTTGCAGCTTTTTCACTTTCATCACTTTAAATATATCCTGCCACTCATTTCTGGCTTGCAGAGTTTCTTCTAAAAGATCCACTGTTACCCTTATGGGGATTCCCTTTTTTGTTATTTGTTGCTTTTCCCTTGCACTTTTAATATTTTTTGTTTGTATGTAATTTTTGACAGTTTGATTAGTATGTGTCTTGCTGTGTTTCTCCTTGGATTTGTCCTGTATGGGATTCTCTGTGCTTCCTGGACTTGATTGACTATTTCTTTTCCCATATTAGGGAAGTTTTCAACTATAATCTCTTCAAATATATTCAGTCCCTTTCTTTTTCTCTTCTTCTTCTGGGACCCTATAATTTGAGTGTTGTTGCATTTAATGTTGTCCCAGATGTCTCTTAGACTGTCCTCAATTCTTTTCATTCTTTTTTCTTTATTCTGCTCTGTGGTAGTTATTTGTAGTATTTTATCTTCCAGGTTACTTCTCTGTTCTTCTGCGTCAATTATTCTGCTATTGATTCCTTCTACAGAATTTTTAATTTCATTTATTGTGTTGTTCATGATTGTTTGTTTAGTCTTTAGTTCTAGGTTCTTTTTAAACGTTTCTTCTATTTTCTCCATTCTATTTCCAAGATTTTGTATCATGTTTACTATCATTACTCTGAATTCTTTTTCAGGTAGACT
Organism: Pseudorca crassidens; assembly: GCF_039906515.1. Classification (NCBI taxonomy): domain Eukaryota; kingdom Metazoa; phylum Chordata; class Mammalia; order Artiodactyla; family Delphinidae; genus Pseudorca; species Pseudorca crassidens. The sequence goes on along the minus strand of NC_090312.1, from coordinate 56,109,206 downwards.
GCCTATTTCCTTTTTATTTGTTTGGTCTGGTGGGTTTTTACCTTGCTCCTTCATCCACTGCATATTTCTCTGTCTTCTCACTTTGCTTAACTTACTGTGTTTGGGGTCTCCTTTTTGCAGGCGGCAAGTTTGTACTTCCCATTGTTTTTGGTGTCTGCCCCCAGTGGGTAAGGTTGGTTCAATGGGCTGTGTAGGGTTCCTGTTGGATGGTACTGGTGCCTCTGTTCTTGTGGATGAGGCTGAATGTTGTCTTTCTGGTGGGCAGGATTGTGTCCAGTGATGTGTTTTGGGGTGTCTTTGAACTTAGCATTATTTTATGCAGCCTCTCTGCTAATGCTTTGGGTTGTGTTCCTGTCTTGTTAGTTGTTTGGCATGGGGTGTCCAGTACTGGAGCTTGCTGGTCATTGCATGGAGCTGCATCTGAGTGAGACGGAGATCTCTGGAACAGCTCTCGCTGATTGGTATTATGTGGTTCTGGGACGTCTCTGGTGGCCCAATGTTCTGAACTCGGCTCTCCCACCTGCGAGGCTCAGGCTTGACAGCCAGCCAGAGCAGCAAGACCCCGTGAGCCATACAGCTGCTAGTGCTTGAGGATCTCCTGCAGAGGTGGGAGGTGGCTGTGGCTCACTGTGGGTACAGGGAAACTGACAGCATTAGTTCTGGGAAGTACTCCTTGGTGTGAACCTTCTGGGAGTCTGCCATTGGCCCCAGTCTAAGACGTTTTAAATTTCACTCGTAGTACCAATAGTGCACATAATTCAGTTGAAACAATAACAATATGCACAATTATGTTTATGATCTCTGGCCTAGAGTGATTTAAAAATGATGTAACTCACTTTCAGAATGTTAAAATATGAACAAAATGTGTGTGCATTAAGGTTAATGAAATATGATAATTATTTCATTAAATTCTAGGTTTTTCCTACCCTTTGCTTTTTCACTCTTTTATCCTGAAAGAAAGGAGATGACAGTGGAGTTGAGATTATAAGTTTAGTGTTATGTTTAGAAGATGAGAGTTCTTGCACTCTGCAGAGATAGGAATAGGGAAGACTGGAGAAGACTTCAGGATGGCAGATCAAGCTTATGTCTTCAGAGCCAGTTTGTGAAAATAATTTTCTTTCAACATTCATTCTCAACACAGCAATAACAATTTCCCCTACTCTCTTGGAGTCATAAGTCTCACTTTTCCAGAATCTCCATGGCTCTTTGGATGGGCTTCTTACATTTAATATTTGCACTGCCATCAATGCCATCAGGTAGAGTCAGTTACTAGTCCCACAGAGTGGCTCAGGGTCTAAGGCCAGAGATAAAAACCTCATCAAATTAATTTGGCTGAAGTAAAACAGGGATGTGGATTCAGCTTAGTGTAGAGCTGTTGGATTGCTTACCTCATATTTTTTTCTGGGCAGATTCTCAAGTGGTTTGTGGCTACAGTAAAGTCAAAGCACTAAAAAATTGGAATATTGAGCATAGGAAAATTCAAGTTCATCCACATGAAAGCTTCTAGATCTTAAATGCCTCTTTAATTTTCATGCAATCATTTTTCCCCTTTTGTGTTACCAAATGCCTTGCTCATTGAAATTCTGTAACATTTCTGGGCAAATTTGACCTGTACGTCATGCATTGATGAAAAATGTATCCTTCTGAACTTTACTATGTCTTTCAACATCTTTAGGATAATATTTGTGCTGAAAGGTAACCCATATAATATTTACTAGATTTAATTTTCTCAAATTGACTGGAAAATCCTTGTTAATTTATTTTTCTCTTCAGATATTTTTATATTTAGAGTCAGATATTACTGGGGGAAAAATACATATCCATTTTGTGGACAGGGTCCTGTAAGCCTCAGGGCTCTTACACATCAAAGAAAGAAAAATAATGTATTTTTCTTTCTGTAGAGAATGAAAATAGGAGACCTGTTGTTTGCATCGACCTTTAGTAAACTGTAGCTCCCTGGGTAGCTAAAATGTGCCACATTATCAAAGAGATGTATTCCTTAACGCTCTCTCGTTGTCTGCACTTCACCAATACTTCTTTATTCTGCATTGACACTGACTCCAGTTCTTTCATCGTGAATATTTAAAGCTTGTCACTATAAAAATCACATTAGCTAGTTATAGGTGGTACTTGGTTGTCAAAGCGTGGAACTGGGAATAGGTAAAATTAAAAAAAATTAAAGTAGTTCATTCTCTACTACTAGAGAATGGACTTGAGGATATGGGGAGGGGGAAGGGTAAGCTGTGACAAAGCGAGAGAGAGACAAAACAAAACAAAACAAAACAAAACAGTCAGGTGATCGTTTACATATGAAATTCAAAAGTTGAAAACTGTGGATTTATTGTAATTACATTATTAAAGAGTTAGGCAGCTTTATTTTAGCCCAAATCATTATCTTTTTGAAACATTTGGATGGAAACGTATCTGTGCATCAACTGGGACCCTACTTGGATATTATTTGCTTACCTTAATGTGTAATGTTACACTAGTGCATTCAACTGGTTCTCTTGAAAGTTGTCTGTGAAGCTTGTCTGTTGTATAATTACAAGGTTACAGGAAAGCAGGTCTTTTTGAGATTTTAGCAAAAGGCCAATAATATACTTTTACTTCCGTTTCATTGCTGTATTTTGGAACTAAATTAACACAAAAATTTGAGAGTTTTTTACAAGGTATAAAGCAGGCAGCTTTGCAATATGGCTTCTTAAATAAATAGCATTTAAAGTGAATTCAAAAGCATGTTTAGTGCTTAAATACATGTGAATATTAGAAACACAAGCAAGTAGAAAGGGCTATAACTAACTCAGGCTTCTACTCATCAGAGCTAATTCCTATAAAAATCTTAGTTATCGATCTCTCTCTCTTCATATGGGTAGATATGAATAAACATATCAATTGATAAATAGATGTAATATTTGGGGTTGTATAGTACATACTTTATACTTTTTTATTTAGTAATAATATGTCATGAACATCATTGTGTCAGTAAATATTACACTACAACCTTATTTCCAATGTTGTAATAATTGTATGAATTTATCAAATTAATTAAATTCCTTAATGTTGAACAATTTACAATGAAATGAAAACTTACTAAAACAGGTCCTGGGCTTCCCTGGTGGCGCAGTGGTTGAGAGTCCGCCTGCTGATGCAGGGGACACAGGTTCGTGCCCTGGTCCGGGAAGAGATCCCACATGCCACGGAGCGGCTGGGCCCGTGAGCCATGGCCGCTGAGCCTGCGCGTCCGGAGCCTGTGCTCCGCAACGGAAGAGGCCACAACAGTGAGAGGCCCGCATACGGCAAAAAACAAAACAAAACAGGTCCTAGTTACCTTGAACTTTGATTATTAGACTTTGTTTACACAAACAGAGGATTAAAATGTGTGGAGAAAGAAAAGTTTCAGGGGTTAATTATATGTTGCTTATATGCAAGATATACTAGAAAATAAAGAGTGCTCAACTTTCAGGTTAAAGAATGAAGATGGTAATAATATATAATGGAATACAGTTTTCTTCACCAGTCATACAGATTTAAGGAAAAGAACCCCAAGGACCCTTGTCACCGACTTGTTCTTAGGCAAGACTCTGAAACATACCCACTGTGTATTTTTCTGCCTTTTGGGAATCTGGAGATATTAATAATTCTAGAGAAATTTAGACTCAAAAAGATTGTGTAAGGACAAAAGAATAAAGATCAGATTTTGAAAGTTGTTTAATCTTGAGTCTATATAATTGTATGGAGTTGTTGACAAGTAAGTAGTTCATACCATTCATGAACTAGAACTAGTTCGTGAACTAGAACTAGTTTAGGCAAACATGATATACCATAAGTAGATGGTGAAATGCTTTTTTTTCATTTTCTTTTTTTTAATTGAAATATAGTTGACCTCTCTTTCTTTCTGAACTTCCACACTTAACTTCCAGACTTAAACCTTTTCCCCCGGTTTAAGTCATTTTCTTGAGGTCTAGACCTATATATCTACTTATCTACTCTTACATATTTCTATTTGGATTTCATAAAGAAAACACAAACTCAATCATAAAAACTTGAACTAGTTTTCTCTTCCCAAATTACTCCTTCTATATATTTTCTATTGGAGGGCCTGGAACCCTCCTCTACCTACTGCCCAAGTCAGAAGATTACCATTTCTCACCCCAGAAAAACATCTGTCTATTCACTGTGGTTATGAGAGACAGAATCAATGTAGCTTCAAAACATTATGGGGATATTTATATGAACTAAGAGCGTATTTGGTGAATACAGGAAAATTAACAAGAATTCAAAAGTTTTCTTAGAAATAAGATATTTAAGAAAAGATAGCTGGTGCTCTTGCTAAGATGTTATGGATTTAACACTTAGAGAGCAAGGACTCTGCTGATCCTTTACACTATTATTTCCCCAGTTCTTAGCATGGTGCCTGGCATATAGTAAGGGCTCATTGGAGATCAGAAGACACTTGGTAAGAATGGAAGGAAAAGAAAGTAGATAGACCAGTGAAATATTTTATTGAGTCTATTGTAAGAAGAACTATCCTATGAAAGCTAGTGGCCCTACTCACCAAAATTCTAATAATATCTCAAAGTCAGAATCTATCTTGCCTCCAGCTTGCTTCTCTCCCCACTTAGCCACCAACATGGATGGGTTAACCTAAGTAGTTCATGCTTTTCCATTCTCTACTTCATGTTTTTCCATACCTTACATTAATGATATTTGACTGTTAATGATGAGCTGTTTGGGTATCCTGCAATTTCAGCCCCTGACTGGCACATTCTCTAACCAGAGGCAAGCTCCACATGGAGTCACATTATACCATTCTTCCCCCTATGTTAAATAGTTAAAGCAGCTCTAGGGAGTGGGTGATTTATAACTTTAAAAATTTTATCAGAAAATGAGAAAGATTGAAAACAAACCAGCTAAGCATTCAGCTCATGAAGTTAGAAATAGAGCAATAGAGCAAACCCAAATAAGCAAGAAGGAAAGAAGTAATAAGGGGCAGACATCCATGAAGTACAGTACAAAAATAACACCAGAAAAAACAATAAAGAAGCTTTCAAAATGGATCTTTGAAATTATTAATAAGATATGGAGATCTCTGGCAAGATTGATAAAGAAAAAAAGAAAAAAGAAAATGACATGCAAATAGACAAAATACAGAATGAAAAAGGGAAAAGTTATAATCACACAGAGATTGAAACTAAAAGAAAATTAAAACAACTATACTCTAGCTACTTTAAAATTCAATGTGAAATATATACATACTCGAAAAAATATAAAAGGGCACAAAATTGGAAGAAATGGAAAATCGAATAGACTAATAAACATGTAAATAAATTGAAATGGTAGTCAAAGACTCCCCTTTCTGAAATCTGGGCCAAAATTCTACCAAACTTTCAAGAAGCTCTTAATTCCAAACTTATAAAAGTTTTTCCAAAATATAAAAAGTAGAAAAAGATGCCAAGCCTATTTTATATAGTTAGCTTAAGCTTGATTCTAAAACTGGGAATGATAGCACAAGAAAAGATGCCCACTTTACTTACTAACACAGATGTGAAATTCCTTAATAAAAAAGCATTAGCCAACTCAACTCAAAAGTGTATAAAAATAATACATTATGAAACAGATTTTATCTAGAAATGCATGGATGTCTGAATATATTAAAACATCTAAGAATTTAATTTATCCATTAATTGACCAAAGGTAAAAAATCATAGTTATCTTAAAATTGCAGAAAGATACATTTGATAAATTCTATATATTATAATACCCTTAGGAAACAAGGAATAGAAGAGAAAGTCCTTAATTTGGAGAGGTTATATATAAATTCTTATTGCAAGCACACCTGATGGAAAAAATAAACATATTCTTTTGAAGATCAGGAATAAGATGAGAATTTCTCCTCTCACTGTCACTGTTTTACACAATATTTGATGTTCTGACCAATACCATAAATAAAGAAAAAAAAAAAGAAATGAGTTGTAAGCATTGGTAGGAGAGAAATTCATGTCATTATTTACAGATATATGATTATCTATTATATTATTTTCCTGGAGCTGGCATTACAAATCAACACAAGCTGGTTGGCTTAAAGCAACAAAAACTTATTCTTTCACAGTTCAGCAGGCCAGAAGTCCAAAATCAAGGTCCAGAATCAGCAGGGTTGATTCTCTCTGGACATTTTAATGGTGAATCTGTTCCATGCCCCTCTCCAAGCTTCTGTTGGTTGCCTTGACATCCCTCGGCTTATAGCTGCATTGCTCCAAAATCTGCCTCCATCATCACATGACCTTTTCTTCATCTGTGTGTCTTCACATGGCTTTTATAGAAGGACAACAATCATTGGATTTGGGGCACACTTTAATTCAGTATGACCTCATCTCAACTAATTACATATGCACTGACATTATTTCTAAATGAGGTCACATTCTGACGTTCTAAGTGAATATGAATTTTTTGAGAACACTAATTCAGTACATCTGAATAGAATAAAAAATCCAACAGAATCAAAAGATGAATTTAGAATGAATATAAAATTTCAGCAACATTGTCAGAACAAAATCAATATTTAATAATCAATAACATTCCTCTACACTGTATCTAGAAAATACAATCAGAGATAAAATATTCACAATAGCAACAAAATTCATGAAGCTTATTGAAATAAATATATGAAAGAATACACAAGACATCTAAGAAGGAAACTTAAATGTTTTTTAAAAGTATGTGAAAAAGATCAGAATAAAAAGAAAGATTTCTGTTTCCTTAATAGGGTGGCTTAACATTAAAAAGGCATGTATTTTCTCATTAAAGTATAAATTCAATACAATCATAATAAAAATTCATCTAGTTTTTTTTGAGGAACATGATAAACTAATTCTAAAATTTATGTGGAAGAATAGAGATCTAGGAATAGGAAAACTAATTGTCAGAGAAAAAAGAAGGGACATTTTATATTTTACACATACAAATAAAAAGGTATGCATTAATTAAGCATATTAGATTGGATACTTATGCGAAGTTAGGGAAATAGGATTGAGAAAGGCAATAAGTACACAAATGAATGAAGAGGGACATTGTTCAGACAGATGTGTAAACTGTAAATAAACTGAGGCTTAAAATAAATTACTTTGAGGGCATAGAGTCAGAACAATGGCATATTTAAGGGGATTTCACTCTCTATAGAAGGGATAATACTTTTGTCATCATTTCCATGTATTAGGTATCTGTGCCAAGTCTATACATCTCTGCAAAGTTTCTTCCTCCCTCCCTCCCTCCCTCCCTCCCTTCCTTCCTTCCTTCCTTCTTCCCTCCCTTCCATCATATCTATCTATCATCTATCTATCTACCTATCTATCTATCTATCTATCTATCATCTATCTATCTATTAATCTATCTATCATCTCTCTCTCTATCATCTTTATTTCAACTTTAGGTGGCACAGTGTCCCTATTTGGTAAGTATTCTTTTCCAGCATTTAATAGATGACTAACTGTTGCTCAGGGAAATCTTGTGTCTTTCCCCCTCCTCACCTAGTGCAATCTGATTTCTGCTTCCTTTATTCTCCTGCAGTTCTTAGTTGCCTTGTCTGTTGTGTATTTTTCAGCCTAATTGTTACTGGGTATATTTGCACTCTTTATGTTTTTTCCCTCTAATTGCTTACTTCTTTAGGCCAGGATCTCCTACTTGTCCTCAGAGCTCTCTGAGTGCTGCTTATTTGTGTCCCTTGCTATTCCTTCACCTTAACTGTTCGCATTCTTTTCACACTTTTCATACTCTCCTCTTGGATTTGAACATATTCTCCTGAACTACTAGCTGTCTGGATAGATATAGAGATCTGGTAGTTATACTTCTCACAGGGTCCACTCTTGCTCGCCTTCCTGATATTGCTTATCTTCTCTCAGACTGGACTGCCTTTCTCTTCAAACCCTCTGCTTCATGACCTTCCCTTCCCCACTCTGTGCACTCTCCTCCTGCTCCCAGGCAAACTCCTGGTTCAAAGAAAGCATTCCATAAATACAGTCAAATGAGGAAAGGGAAGGGACAGAAAGGAAAGGAGGAAGGAAGGGAGGCTCTCCCAGCAGACCACACAAGTAGGAAATGACAGAGTTTCAAGTTCTAATCTAGAACTTTCAACTGCAAAGATTGGCCTCTCCAGTATGTTTTTGTTTTCCAGTACAAAGAGCAAGGCCTGCACATGCCATTTTAGGGACTGGGTAAGGGTGAGGTGGGGCCATGCCTTGCTTCTATATATGTCTAACATATGTATATGTATAGTCTAGTATGTAGATATGTGCCCAGTATTTGTTCATTATTGACTTTAGCTTTGTAGAGTGACATTTTCTATACTTATCCTGAAAGTCTGAGATTAATTCTTACTTGAAACCTATAATCTGTTGTCAATTGAATAGATTTGGTACCTCAACAAATCATGGCTATGTCTCTTAATCCTAACAAATATGTCTTCTTGTGACTCTAGCCAGTTTGGTTAGTTTTTAATGCTTCAAAATAGTCACTTATCTCTTTCACATTCATTCATTGAACAAATATTGTACACTTGCTGAGTGCCAGGGAGTCACTGGACACTGGGGATATTGCAGGGAACAAAACAGACCAAATGTCAACATTTAAGTAGTTATGTGGGGCATTGCTGGGGAAGTCAGGCAATAAATTAAAAATACAATGTAATATCCAATAGTGGTAACTGTCATGAAGAGAAATAGAGCAGATCAGAGGATGGGGATGAGGGTAGAGTAGGAGGCCGCTAGTTTAGATGGCATAGCAGAAGACTCCTCTGAAGGTAACATTTGAATTGATACCTGAGTGAAGTGACGGAGTGAAGTCTGCAGCTCTCGACAAGCAGGAGGAATAGCAAGTGTGGGTAGGAGTGTGCTTGGTGTGTTTGAAGGTGCCGAAGGAGGCCAGGGTTACTGGAATAGAGTGAGTGAAGGAGAGCGGTAGGAGATACATTTGGAGGAGTACCCAGATCAAGCAGTAAATTGTAGGTCTGGTAAGGGCTTTGAACTTGAACTTCAAAGGGAGTATAATTTAAGGAGTCACTCAGTGTTAGGTTCCTGCACCTGATACCTCACTAGCCTCATCCCAGACCTGGCTTGCCAGACTGTGTCTCCAGCCTCATCTTCTGTGTCTTTCCCTTGTGCTCACTCCACTCCAGCCACACTGGCCAATCTGTTGATTCTTGAGCACGCCAGGCACAATCCTGCTTTAGTGCCTTTGTACTTGCTATTGCTTCATAGCTCTGGAACGTTCTTCACCTAGATATTGGAATGGCCTAATTCCTCACTTCATTAAATCTCTGGTCAAATGTCACCCTCTCTGAACAGGCTTCCTGATGATCCTAGATGAAATATCAGCCTCCATCATTTTTTATCCGCTTCTTACCTTTTACTGTTTTATTTTTTCCTCCTAGTACTTATCACTCTTGACATCACATCATTGTTCATTTGTTTTCTACTTTTTCTGCTAGAATGGCAAAGTCTTTGACTTCAATACCATTTATCACCAGGTGTAGAAGTGTCTGGCATATCAAAAATGCTCAATATACACTTGTTAAATGAGAGGATCTTAGGAAAGACTTGGCAAGTTTACTTCTATGAGTCACACAGTAAACACTGATCAAATACTTTCTATGAGCCGGACATTATTCTAAAAACTCTAAGTATTTTAACTCATTTCATCCTCTCTATATTTGCAGATGAGAAAACTGAGGCAGGGAGAGGCCAGGTAACTTGACAAAGTCACCCAACTAGTAGCATCAGAACTGGTCTGAATCTAGATAACGTGGCTCCAGAAGCTGACACTCACCCACGTTTAAGCTCACATTGTATTTTTATTTTTTTTATGCTTACTGAAGGATGTTGAAAATTACTATACACTATAGTATGCTATTAACTTTTAAAATTTACTACTGCTCTAAACATGATAACAAATTGTTTACTTAAATGAACTTTAATATTATTGAAAGTTTTATTAGGAGTTTCTGGATTAAATTATGGGAGAGGGAAAATTTACTGAGCATTTATTAATTCGTCTAGGTCAGGTTGTTAGAGAAGTTAAATATTGTTTCCTTTCTGGTGCATTCATTAGGAAAGAATATTCATTTTTAACTTGATTATTCTTTTTTTTCCAGTAAGTCCAGAATGAGAGAAAAGAAGGGAGTAACTCTCATGTGGATAAGCTTCCTAGGGTGGCACAGAATGAGAAATAGGATAAAGGCTAGTTTTATAAATTTCTAAAAATATGAACTTGGGAAAATTATTCTTAATAAGCAAGAGTGTTGACATTTAAGAAATGTGTGCCAGATGGTCTGATGGAAACTCAACACCACTCTTCCCCTCCTACGCTTTCTCCTGAATTCTTGGTAATAACATTTTCCCAAATCTATGCCAACAGGGTTCTGGATTAGATTCCACTGATGAGAGGATCTTGTGCAAGATTTGGAAGGTGGAAGAGCAGCAGAAGCCATTAATGCTCCTGCAGGCAAGTTCATGGGCTTCAGCAGAGGGGCATATGTGAAACCCTGCCAGCCGCTTCCCAGCATCCTCCTGTGAATCACCCACTTTGAGGTTGCGGGCAGTTGAGCTCACTGGTGGTGGTAAGTCTGCACTTCCTCATCTCCTAAAAATTAGCAGAGGCTTTTCCTGATCTGCACTGCCCCAACCCTCTAATTGTTTTGTAAACCTCATTTTATTAAATTTATTTCTGCATGAACTACTTTAGACTGGCTTCTGGTTTTCTGACCTGACTCCTAATTGCTCTACACACATTTTCTCAGGAAGAATATTTTATTTGATATGGGTTTTATAATTTGTTTCCTTCCACAAGATATTTAATGGTTAGAAAATGAATGAAGACATTAGTGTCAATTACTGCCTTAAAATGTTTCATTTGGGTCATTAAAATGGGTAAGTCAAACCAGTTATTCAATAATTTATACTTATATAATATTTATAACTTTTTTAGTACTCTTACAGTTTTTACAATAGAGTAGTTGGAGATTTCCTTGGTAAGTAAGCACTGGCAGATTTTCAATACAAAGAAGTGGAAGAGCTATTCAAATACTGTTTAAAATTATTTGGATGCAACTAATCTCTTCTTCAAAGGAAGATATTTGCACTATCTCTTGATTCTTCTGGCCACTCCTACTTTCAACCATGTTCTATGTCATTAAACTAAGGAAGAAATAAAATGACTCATCTTTATACAGGGCTTTTAGTTTACAAAGCATATTCCATATATGATAACATTGCATCCCCACATGTTTAAGCTCACTTCCTCTATGTTTCCACAAATGTATTGCATTTACATTTTTATGCCTCTTTCACTATCTCTGTATTTCAAACATTTTGAGAACAGAAATCATGTGCTAATGATCAATGTGTGCCTGATGATTAGCCCAGGGCCAACCTCTGAGCAGATACTCAGAGGAGGTATATTTAGTGGATGGATGAAAGAGGCTGAGTTTGAGTTGATCCAAGGCATTTTGGATTCTGAAATCCATGACCTTTATATGATGTCACTTTACTTCTCATTCAGAGTATATTTATGATACCAAATAAATTGGTAAAATAATTGAAAAAAAACCCTCACAACATATTTCAAGGAAACTACTATAAAAAGAGAAAGGGGTATTTGGCTTTATTGTTATTTTTAACTTGTATTAACCCCAATTTACCTTTTCACATATGTCTCCCTGATCCCTGCAACATAAATATTCCATGCCATCCAATAGCTGTGAATGACAGGGAGATGGTTAACAAAAATAATTCACGTTATGTGCCTAGAAAACTTGACAAATGCTTCAATGTCTGAGAAATTCAGGGAAGCAGAGAAAAAGCAGTGACAGATGGGGAGGTTTATTTTGAGCCAAGTTTTAGGCAATCTTTATGTTGATGAAGAGTTATTCATTCTGGAACACTACTATATGCAAAGAGTTATACAAGTGCTTAGGAGAAGAACATGTGTTAGGCATGGTGTCTATCCTCAAGGAGCGTAACACCTTGTGGAAGTGCCAGGTATTCAACAGGTAAAATAAAGTGTGACAAGTGCTGAGTAGAAGACTTTATGATGGACTTTATATTAAAGGATGCTCTTCACACTCGGATTATGCTGGAAGAAGTATCCACTTGATGCCAAGTCAACAGACACAGAATCAAGGAGTAGGAAGGACTGATATTACCTCTACCAATCACCTGCTTCCAAGTATAAAGTACAGTCTACCCTAGAGGCCATTGCCTTGTTTTAGAACAATTGGTTGGGAACAAAGTGTTCCAAGCACAGAAAAAAATTAAATAATTGCTAATGCTTTTACTACTACTTTTTAAGGAAAAGAGAACTTACCCAACTACTTTTAAAGGAAAAGAGAAATTAATGTAAGTCTTTTCTCCTTCTTGCAGGTCAGGGTGAAGTCATATAAAAACTGTGTATCTTCATATAAATGTTTAATTTGAAGGAATAGTGCCCAAGAACAGGCTTTGGAGTGAGTGGGAAATGTAGTTAAAGTGAAAGTGGACTTGGATTAAGGAATGGGGTTCCTTCATGAATGCAAGGTAATTTCACAGTTCTATTTTGCACTGAATTGAATTCTTGCAGGTGTGTATACTAATGTTACGTATTTTGGATTGTATATCCATAGTAGGAAATTTTAAAAATTATACATCATCTTAATTATAGCCAAAAGATTTCACATGATTTAATCCACTAATTTTTTTTTTCCCAAAGCAGAGTGACTTTTTATTTTGGTAGACATTTCTTACCAGATAAAGCACACGTTCATCAAGAATTACTGTGATTGCCTAACAGTGAGGGAAAAAACACTAACCTAAATTAAAAATAAGACTCATCTACTTTAATTATAAAATGAGAATGATTACCACTATTACTGATTAATTAAATATTCATGAGAAAATGTCTCTGAATTTAGATGGCTGTATTTAAAGATAAGATATGTTTACATTTCTTATAAAGGGAATAGTTAATCCTTTTCCCCATGGTGGAGCTCTGGGAGAGCTATGGAATATGTCTTTCTTGCTTTCTGTACATTTAAAGGTAGTGAGTGTCAGTGAGGGAGTTTTTCTCCTGAGTCAAATGGAATGGATCATGATGCTTTGGCCTTAAATGCACAAAAATAATTTATTCTCTTATTCCTTTTGATTGCACATAACGCTTCAAATATTGACTATCTGAATTTTGAAATTTGACATATCTATTTTTAAAATATCCACATAGAGTGAATAGAATATTGCCTGGTGCCCAGGGGAATTCTGTGACTACCTGGTAAATACTGGAAGATCCCACACACCCTGGATAAACTGTTGTTCCAATGCTTAAATGTGAGAGCTGGAATTGACTCTAGGAATAATCCAGTCCAGGCCATAATTTTAGTGATAATGAGTTGAAGAGATAAAAAGTCAGATTTAGTGAGAAATGAGATCAAAATCCAGGCTTCCAGAGAACCTGTTTAATGCCATTTCTGATGTTTTGCAATTTTTGGGCTTTCTTAGACTTCAGGGATAAGCATTTCAATTCCCACATCTGACTTTTCCTCCAAGCAAGATTATCAATTAGGAAATGTGTCTCTGCCCACAGTATCTCTCCCTGTGACCTTTCTCCCAGTCCACTTTCTTACTCTGTTCCTTGTGCTTTGTCTTGTTCCTCTTTGCCTTTAAAAAATCTGCTATGTCATTAAAGGCTTACCTTTGAGACTGCCATCTAGTTAATTTGTTGATATGATGGGATGGGATGAAATGGTATGGATGAGTAAAAAGACACTCTATCTTTTCCTTGACATTCTCTGAATGTTCTGTCTTGTTTTGATCAATATTTTTAATGAATACTATTATTACTTCCCCTACTAGGTTTTGTACATCTGGAGGGCAAGGGCCTCAGCATTTTCTCATTTTTCTGTTATTTGGCAGAAAAAGAAGAGCCCAACAAACATAGCAAGTGTCAATACATATGTATTTAAGCGGTACTTTAATCAAAGCAGCAGAAGAACACATAACACCACCCACAAGCTCAGTACCAAAGCTTTGTGACATAACCAAATGTGATATGAATGATATAAGGCTAAGGACACATTTCCATTAATTCTTTTTTGAACTTATAAAATCTGCTAACAAGCCATATGTCATCTCAGAAAAGTATAGCATACGTTGTCCAAAGTTTGGTCATGAAAACAAAAACCACTCAAGATATCTCAATCAGAAAAGGATTCAATAAATCAGATGATAAATTGAATTAAATTAGATAAATTTAATTTAATAGATTAGGCTAGATAATGAAGGTAATTAGATGCTTACAAAACCATTAGCAGAGCTGGAAGAGTGAAAGCCAGAATAGGACCATTTACTCCCAGGTGTTGTAGTTTTCAGAAAACCTCTGGAATTACAGGAAACTACAGATTATATTCACAGCTGCTTCCAGAGCTGACTCGGTGATTCCCAGGAAAACACCCAAAGGCAGATGTAAAGTATCCCATCTACTGAAGCTCTGCGGCTTTGTCTGCCTCCAGTGGATAAACAATAACATGGTTTCTGCTTTTCTTTTGCCTCTCAAATTTTATGCAAGTGATCCTGGCTGGCACTCTCTAGCTTGCGATCCTGCTCACAGGAATTTTGAGAAATGTAGCTTCTGGGCTTCTAGCTTTGCAACACCAAGGAGAGCGTGGGGCAGGTGGATAGAAATGGTGCCAGGAGTCTAACGACAATCTAATACATAACAATTTCCACAGCTTTTAATTCCTTTGCTTTCACCAATTATTTTAGATTGCATTAATTAAAAAAAATCCTCCCGGGTGTTTTATTCATCTGGTGATTTGAGTGTGTAACTCATCTATGCATAATACAGTTCTGATTTTGCCAAGAACAGTAGTTTGAGTAATTATTCATTAGACTGTCCTGTAGGAGAGAACATGATATTTGGGCCATTGAAAGAATTCTTCAAATGAATAAAATGGTGTGGCTGTACTCTGACAAATACTCACCTCAGGGAAATATTTTGGCTTGAAAGAGTTTTAGTTTTGAAAGGAAAGTATGATGAATGCAAATCATTTTTAAAACTATTCCTTTTGCTTTGGGGAGAGACTATAACTTTGGGATCAGAAGGCTTAAATAACTTACTAGTGTTACTTACAGGCATATGATTCTTCTTTGCTTGTACCAATGATGGTTTTCCAAGTATGACACATACCTCAAGAACTTTCATGGTAACATACAGAACTGCTGATACTTGGGGGATAATAAAGTTCTTTTTGTAGAAAAAAATACTATTTTCCTGCCATTGACCATTATTTAAATATTTAATAATTTACAAATATTTAATAATTTACACTTGTCAAAGCTATCAACATATGGAAGTTAAATATATTTTATTTCCCAGAGAAAATATTATTTCCTAATGGATTTAGAAAGAGAGTCACAAAAAAAGATGATAGAATACCTGTATGAATAATAGCTATCTATAAATAGATCTTCCCACTATTGTTCTTGGAGGGAAAATTGTACTTTTGTGAGTGTGATAGGCTAAAATTTGTTGATGTTGTACCGATCATAGTTTATTAGCTTTGCTGACCCTGAAATTGTCAGTACCAGGATAGGGAGAAGATATTTGTAAACACTACATAGGGAGTCTAGGTAGAAGACAGAGTAGGGAAGTGTTTGGGAGAGAGAGGAACTGACAAACAGGAGTCTCTGGAGCGTGTGTGGGGAGGGTGAAAAATGTTGGAACAAAAAGGATTAGTGAGCGACATGACCTGTGTTCCTTTAATGCCTTTGGAGAGACACGAGGGAGACTGAAATTCTGCTTTATTAATTATTGATATTAGTAATGTTATTATTTGCATCTTTGGACTGTACTTCTTTAAATGTAATATTGACCCTGAATTGAACCACAGGGGTTATGGCTCAAACAAGTTTTATGAGTATGTGAGGTTTATAATTGGATGACCACACGTGGACAGGAGTGGGCCTAAGAGAGCAAGAGAATTTCTGCTCCTTACCTACTCGGCTGGTCAACTTCTATGCATCCTGACACTGGGGCCAGATTTTGGAGACTATGTGCTCATGCAATAAGCAAGTCTTCCTTGTGGTATGAAACTTCAAGGGCTGCTCATCTCATGTTTTGTGGTTGGATAGTCCCACAAAGAGGAGACTGACTTCCATAAATATCAAGCTCGTCAGTCAGGTAGCTCAAGAAAACCTAGCTTTTTATTCAGCCATCCTATTTACTTTGTGTGTTTGAACTTGTGTTTGAATACCCCATGAGTTGATATCCTGGATATGGGGTCTCATTGTCTTGGCCTTAAGGGCCATCCATACTCTTAGACACTTTTCATATGTATGAAGAAGTAGGCTCAGTTTTGGAAATACAATAGAGAAAAAGAAAGGTGAGGTCCCAATCTTCATGGAGCTTTCATTCAAGAGGGAAATATAGACATTTAACAAGTAAAAAAACCTTAAGATACTCACAGACACTGATAAGTACATTGTAGGCAATAAGCAAGGTGATGAGATACAATAGGAGAGGACAACATAGGCCAAGAAAAAACTCTCTCTGAAAAGACATTTCTCAATAATGAGAAAGATGCATCTGTGGGAAAAGCTTGCTGGAGAATATTTTAGGCCAAGGGATCAGCCAGTATAAAATTCCAGCAGCTAGAAAGAGGGGACCAGAATTTGCCAATATGGCTCCCAGTTTGCAAAGATTTACTTTGGTGACTCTCTTCCTTCTTTCTCTTCCATTTCGTAACTTTGGGAAATTTTACTTAATCTTTCTAAGACTCAGTGTCCCTATCTTCATTGCAGAATGATAACATATTTTAAGATTGTTATGTAAATTAAATGAGACAATAAAACACCTAGCTTGGTCTTCAGCACCTAATAGGTGCTAAGTAAATGATCACTTTTATCATCATCATCACTATTATTATTAGAAAAATAAAAATATAAACTAAAGGTGATGATAAGTCTTCCAGCATTCTGTCTATATCCTTCTGGTTTTATCCAGCTTTTAGAATGGCTTAGGTTGCAACTGATGTTGATTAGAAGTGATCTTAGAGCTGTGTAACTGGGAAAACATCTGGGCAGAAACATTACAGTTGTTGCTATGAACCTCTCCCTGCTCAATCATTTTTACTGTATTCATTGAAGAAGTTTTAGAAAATCACTGCATGAGAGGGAAACACTTTTATCCCAAACCCACGGCTGCCTCAATCCATATGCCATAAAAAAAAACCCAAATTGACTCTTTACCAATGGTTTGGGAAATTGGGCTCAAGATCTGTAATCATGGATATAGAAAACTTAATAGTACTCTATAAATGAGTAATTAATTACCAGTATTTTCAGTTTGATTGTCTAGACTGTAATGACTAAACTGAGGACAGATTTTATACTTGGCATACTGCCCTGAATATTTCCATGAACTTCAAAACAACTCCCCACTCAAATCACCTTCACTGGAGTGTGCAGTTAGATAAGCTGATTTCTTCAACTGTGAAGTGTGGATTTCTTCTAATTCATTTCGCTCATGGGACACACTTGTGGAATTCTCATTAATTATTTAAGAAGTACTTTGTAAGAAAAGTAAAATGTACCAAGTTTGTATTTAAAACCCATATGTATGCAAGCCCTGCCTTACCTATCTATCCTTCTTTGAATATATCTATCCTTCTAAAGATAGCAATACTAAGATAGCAATACTAAATAAAGGAAATATATTTTAAAAGAGAATTTTCCTGAAAAAAGGCAAGAGTTTCCATATGGCTACTGGAAGCGGTTGCTGCAAACAGTATTGACTTCTGCATCAGATGAAAGTTTCAGTCAGTTTTCTTTTGCAAAAGGTAAAGTATGCCAGATATAAACTTGGAATAATAATAGTTTACCTAACTTGTGGAGTTATTGGAGGGTTAAATGCATGTGAAGTGATGGCACATAGCAAATAAAACCACCATGACAGACCAGGAGAGAAACTATGGAAGAAAGAAAAAGGTTTATGTTTCAGTACCTTTAATGACACTTTTCCCCTGCTTTTTTGGACACGTGACCCCACATTTTCATTTATAACTGAGATCCCCAACCCTGTTCATCTCCATTCTTTCCTTTCTATTGCTATTAACAGTATCTCTCCTACACAGGCCTTTGAAGTAAACTTCCAGATGGTCTTTCTTACCATCATATTAGTTTCTTCTCTCCATCATAGATACCATTTGTCATTTGCCATTAATATCAGTAGATGATTATCATAACTATTAATAGAACTTTCAATAATATGATAAAAATATATAACATTAATAATGTGAACTGACTTGTATAAATTATAGCTTTAGTAAAAATAAGTTAAATACTGTTATGCTAATATACTAATGAGGGGTTTAGAATGAATGACTTTCTGTGCAAGTTGGTATATACATGTAAAAATGTATAAATTGAGATTACTCTGAACAAGAGCTTCAATATTAAGAGAGTGCTTTGAATGTTGCTTAGGTGCAAGTTCTCTGAACTCAAGACATAAACTGAGAAGATAACTTGGTATCCAAGGAATGGCAGTATAATATAGTAAGAAACTAACAGGCTTTGGTATTGGAAAGAATGGAGTTTGAATCCCCTGCTGCACCATTACTAGCAGAGTGAGATTGAAAGAGTTACTTAACCTCTGAATGTTAATTCTTTCCTAAAAATTCTTTTCCTAAAAAAAAGTGTCCTAAAAATTCTTACTCTCTCTCTCTCTCAGGAGGCTGTTTTAAATGCTGTATCAGTTAACACATACAAATTTACAAATATGTTGTTAGGGAAGAAGAAAGTCAATAAACCATGGTTATTAACACAGCAATGATGTGATATGAATGATATAAAGAATAACTGGTAAAGTTTTGCCATCTTCCTGGACGTTGGGATGCATCAGTATGGAATCATTTGTTAAAAACTGCTAATTGGATCTGGGTAGAGGGAGAGCTGGATTACAAAAGAGATGGAAGAAAATTTAGAGAGAGAGAAATAATTGTGAACTTGATTATGGTGATAGTTTCATGGGTGTATACATTTGTCAAACTGATAGAACTGTACAATTTACATATGTGCACTTCACTGTAGTTCAATCATACCTCAGTTAAGTTGTAAAATTAATACACTTTGTCTAAGAAAAAACAAAACAGAACACTGCTAAGCAAAGGAAATCTTTTCGAAAAGCAGGTAATCTCTGTGTGCAAAAAGGAAGATATGTCACATCTCTGGATTATGAACAATGGAAATGGAATTTGATGAGAGCATGCTATTGAAACTACAACTGGAACTTTCTTTCTTTTCTCTTTCTAAAATACCCAGCCGTTTCAGTGCATCCACCAATCTGTGGTAATTTATGAATTGAATGTATGAACAGTGTGACTAGGAAGGAGTGTGTGAGTTTATGTGTGTCTGTGAACATTAGTATTTCTCCATTTGGCCTTTCCCCTCTCCCCTGTGATTTTCTGCTCTTCTCTGTTGGACCTGCAATCCTTGTAGACTGAACTCTAAGCACCACATTGCCTTATCTCCTTTGCCCTTTAGCTTTTATTTGGTTCAACCAGTGGTCACCTACTGGCAGGAGATGGAAGAGCGGGTGAGAACGAGGTTGAAGTATTGATGTTCTCCCCACCCCGTTCTCTTCTTGCAGAGTCTCTGTTTGTCAGGGCTTCTCTTCCTTTACCTATGGACACCACTCTTGTTAAGCTCCATTCCTACGGCGATAGATCTCACCAAGTTCAAATAACCCGAATTCTCCTTTTGCCCCTTCAGGACTCTGCAGATAATGCCTTTCTTCTGTTGCTGGTCCCTGGGTTCCCTTAACCTTGCCTACACTCTGGCAAACAGTCCCTTTGAGGTCTATTTATACTCTCTGAATGTGTCATCTGTGGAACCTGACTGATATATTGTTTGTGTGTGATTATGTAGGTGAATTTCAGAGAAGAAGAGAGAGGAAAAGGGTGATGATTAACTCCTCCATAAACCAAAGTCTGTGGCCTTTTGCAATTTGCCTTGATCACTTCGTACCAACATGTCATATTGCAAAGAAGGTCAGTGAGGGAACAGGGAAGAAAAAAAGATATAGGAAAGAGAAAAAAATAAATGGAGGAAAGAAAGAAGTTTTAAATTCTAATTAAATTAAAAAGCACTATTTTTAGAGTGGATTCACTAATGGTTAAAGTAGTAATGAGAGGATAATAGATGGAAGGAACACTAGCTCTATTCATTGTCAGAGGAGTCCCAAGAAGTAGAATTTGTGAATTGCTATCTTTTTCTAGAGATTACCATTAGTAAATATTATCTTAAAAAAAAAGAGTTCAGCCTTTTCATGATTGGCACAGAAATTCCATGGTTGAAAAGTTGTGAGTGAAAATGACAATAATCTTTAGTTGTTTAGTTTTTAGAAACAGCAGGAAAAATCTGGATTTAACTCTTCAAACCAAAGTTGAATTTATTTGTTCTAGAGACACATTAGCTCAGATAAAAGAGCATGGATTAGGGCTTCTCTGGTGGCGCAGTGGTTGAGAGTCCATCTGCCGATGCAGGGGACACGGGTTCGTGCCCCGGTCCGGGAAGATCCCACATGCCGCGGAGCGGCTGGGCCCGTGAGCCATGGCCGCTGAGCCTGCGCGTCCGGAGCCTGTGCTCCACAACGCGAGAGGCCACAACAGTGAGAGGCCCGTGTACCACAAAAAAAAAAAAAAAAAAAAAAAAAAAAAAACAGCATGGATTAATAAGTGACTTTTAAATAGTAGGAGCTCCATTTGTTAAGAGGATCATGTGGAAACAAAAATGATCTATAATGTATTGTACCTACACCCTGCTGCCAGTGGTTGATTAGAAAAAACTGTGTATGCATAAACAGGAAGTGAATATTATAATACTTTGCCTACTTACCTTTGATGATGGGAAAAAAATATTTTGTGTAGGGATACCCTTCTTGAAAGACAGATTCTAAGAGAATTCAGGTAAACAGAATCAGATTTCTCTTTTAGCACACTAAAAAAGAGATAGATTTACATAAAAATATTTTGAGCCCAAGATAAAAGATATTTTAAAATACTGACTTAGAATAATTTATAATATATAAATGTTGTGCAGAAATTATTTTGAGTCTAGATGTTTTGGATAGGGAAATGAAACTCTGGGTTTGTAAGATCTTTTGTAATCAAACTTCAGCTCTTTGTCAATGCTCCCTAACCTTTAAATACTTCTGTTTGAAATGTTTATTTTAAATGATATTTTCTAAATTATGAACCTACTTAACAGTCCTGGGTAAGGTTATTCAGTGGCTAGTGATATATTTTGATTTCATCTTTGATAAAGGCTGACTTAGAAAAGGAGAAAATATATTGTTGAAAGAAGAGAGATATTTGTCACCAAAGATACTTTGTTGAGAGGATTTTGCTTTTTTCAGTAGGAAGTTAAGAATTTTGCTCCAGATACACTTCATTCTGCTTAACATCCACTAAGATTTGGCCTTTAGATTCATGTTAATCAAATTTTAGATCAAATTTTGGTGGAAATGGGTTCATCAATATGACACTTGATTAAAAATTTTTTGAAAGCTTTTTCTTTCAGTCTTGGGGTGGAGGTTGGTGGGGCAGAATTTACTGAGGCTGGAGTACATCAGAATTTGGTGAAAAAGTTAACAATTACCCTACCTATTCCTTTTATGATTTTACAGATTTTCATCACACTTTTAAAAATCTTTAATTATTAAAATTAACTTTTTGGTCTCCATTTGACCAAATTCAAAGTACTCATTCTTTGGGGAAACATAATTTTTATGGAGTAATTTTTATTATTGACTTGAAGGTCTTAGTAGATCTTCTCTTAATTTTATCTAATTTATTAACATCCTAGCTATGTAGTATTATAGGGTGTTATAATAATATGTTTCCTTCTGATTGTTACAGTTTTGGAAAGCTTGGATTTCTGGTTTGCTGGTTTCTTGTGATTGGAAGAATATTTCTATATGAGATATTTTTCACCAGGGGTTAATTGAATATTATTTGCTGTGTATATTTCTAAAGTATTGATCACTTCAATAATATACTGCTGTATATTTTATATCATAATCTATTAAAAATCAGGAAATATTTATTTAGCTCTAGTATACTGTTTTTTGCAAGTATATATTTTAACTACATGTTAAATAGGCAGTTATTTTGCATGTCAGGATTATATTGTAACATCAATGTGAAGGTCTATTTATTTCTATAAAGGAAAAGATCCAATTTGAAGAACTTTTCTAAAATAATTTAGCTCAAGATTTACTTCTAGTTAGATTGTTTAAAAAAATCTCTTGCATATCTCTTCAGTTTTGTCTGTGCAAACATAGATTCAGTTTGAGAATTTTGGTTTTACCTTTTTTCTAAGTCTTTCCATAATTTATATACTTACAGCAATACAAAGAAGTTACAAAAATATTTTCTCCTCATGTGCCTATTGATGAAAAATTAGAAATAATCACAACAGTCTGATTTTCAGAGACTGTGTTGTACAATATTTTTTTCTTATTTGGATATAAATCAGTTTGTGTGTGCAAAAGCTTTTCTAAACCTCTATTCATTACTTGTTTTGTTTCTAGAAATGTTTGTTTGTTTTCCCAATTTCAGACACTTTAAGACTACTTACCAAACTATATGAGCATTTTCTAAAATTTATGATATTTACAAAGCCAAATCTTGAAGATATTGCAAACCAAATTTGTAAGCATAGGCACTTTAAACACGAATTGTTTTATCACATCCTTTGAGGAAGAAATTTTAGTTTCTAAATAATTGTTTGAGAAGAACTTAGCAACCATTTGAAACCTTTTAGTTAATCCCAATTATCTTATTTTTCATTTTATTTCACATGAAATTAAAATTGTAAAACCACTTTAATTTAATGCTTAGTTACATTTAACAACATCTATTTTAATTCATATTAGATGAATCATGTAGCATTAATTTTATTTATTTTACAACTTTTCTTCATTAAAATAATACACATTCATTGTAGAAAATTTGGAAATAGAGGATATTGAAAAAATAGAAAATTAATAGCAATTAAAGATATTTTAATTGAACATTTATTTTAAGGAAAAATGTTTATGCTGTGGGTTAGATTTCAGCTTTTTGAGATGAATGAACATTACCAGGCATAAGAACACTGGTGGCCTTTTAAATTTTCTATTGTTCCTCATGTGTTTTATTATAATGGCAATCACAAAAATCAAATGTTTCTGCCTTAGTTTGATGCAACTATAACTTAGTAAACTTAGTTTGAGAAAAGGTATGTAATGAAAGAAAAGGACTGCACAGCACAGGGAGATCAGCTTGGCGCTTTGTGACCACCTAGAGAGGTGGACTAGGGAGATGCAAGAGGGAGGGGATATATGTATATGTATAGCTGATTCTCTTTGTTATAAAGCAGAAACTAACACACCATGATAAAGCAATTATACTCCAATAAAGATGTTAAATAAAAAATAAAAAAAATAAAAATATTAGGAAAAAGAAAAACCAAAAAAAACGAAAACAACCTTTATTATGTTGGTAAAGAAATCATGGACTTTACATGTTCAAGACATTTGATGTTTTAAAATTAAAGAAACATTTTAATTCTATCATTCATAGAGCATTATGTAAGTGTAAGTAAATATTTTGTGTTAAGTTTTTAGAGAGGAGATGAGGACAAATATTAACAAGAGGAATTTCTTTTTCTTTTCCTAAATGACAAAAACCATACAGTTCCCAAGTCCATTAAAGAAAGAACAGGAAGGGGGAACCAAGATGGCAGAGTAGAAGGACGTGCTCTCACTCCCTCTTGTGAGAACACCAGAATCACAACTAGCTTCTGGACAATCATTGACAGGAAGACACTGCAACTCACCAAAAAAGATAACCCCACATCCAAAGACAAAGGAGAAGCCACAATGAGACGGTAGGAGGGGCACAATCACAATAAATTCTAATCCCATAACTGGTGGGTGGGTGATTCACAGACTGGAGAACACTTATACCACAGAAGTCCACCCACTGGAGTGAAGGTTCTGAGCCCCACATCAGGCTTCCCAACCTGGGGGTCCGGCAATGGGAGTCAGAATTCCTAGAGAATCAGACATTGAAGTCTAGTGGGAATTGACTGCAGGACTTCAACAGGACTGGGGGAAACAGAGACTCCACTCTTGGAGGGCACACACAAAGTAGTGTGCGCATCAGTACCCAAGGATAGGAGCAGTGACCCCAGGGGAGACTGAACCAGACCTACCTGCTAGTGTTGGAGGGTCTCCTGCAGAGGCGGGAGGGGGGGTCTGTGGCTCACTGTGGGGGCAAAGACACTGACAGAAGAAGTTCTGGGAAATACTCCTTGGTGTGAGCCCTCCCAGAGACTGTCATTAGCCCCACCAAAGAGCCCATGTAGGCTCCAGTGTTGGTTTGCCTCAGGCCAAACAACTAACAGGGAGAGAACCCAGTCCCACCCATCAACAGTCAAGTGGATTAAAGTTTTACTGAGCTCTGCCCACCAGAGCAACAGTCAGCTCTACCCACCACCAGTCCCTCCCATCAAGCCTCTTAGATAGTCTCATCTACCAGAGGGCAGAGAGCAGAAGCAAGAAGAACTACAGTCCTGCAGCCTGTGGAACAAAAAACACATTCACATAAAGATAGAGAAGATGAAAAGGTAGAGGGCTATGTACCAGATGAAGAAACAAGATAAAACCCCAGAAAAACAAATAAGTGAAGTGGATATAGGCAACCTTTCAGAAAAATAATTCAGAATAATGATAGTGAAGATGATCCAGGACCGTGGAAAAACAATAGAGGCAAAGATTGAGAAGATGCAAGAAATGTTTAACAAAGACCTAGAACAATAAAGAACAAACAAACAGAGATGAACAATACAATAACTGAAATTAAAACTACACTGGAAGGAATCAATAGCAGAATAACTGGGGCAGAAGAACGGATAAGTGACCTGGAAGACAGAATGGTGGAATTCACTGCTGAGGAACAGAATACAGAATAAAGAATGAAAAGAAATGAAGACAGCCTAAGAGACATCTGGGACAACATTAAATGCAACAAAATTTGCATTATAGGGGTCCCAGAAGGAGAAGAGAGAGAGAAAGGACAAGAAAAAATATTTGAAGAGATTATAGTCAAAAACTTCCCTAACATGGGAAAGGAAATAGCCACCCAAGTCCAGGAAGCACAGTGAGTCCCATACAAATAAACCCAAGGAGAAACACACTGAGACACATAGTAATCAAATTGGTAAAAATTAAACACAAAGAAAAGTTATTGAAAGCAGGAAGGGAAAAACGAAAAATAACATACAAGGGAACTCCCATAAGGTTAACGCTGATTTCTCAACAGAAACTCTACAAGCCAGAAAGGAGTGGCATGATATACTTAAAGAGATGAAAGGGAAGAACATACAACCAAGATTACTCTACCCGGAAAGGATCTAATTCATATTCGATGGAGAAATCAAAAGCTTTACAGAAAAGCAAAAGCTAAGAGAATTCAGCACCACCAAACCAGCTATACAACAAATGCTAAAGGAACTTCTCTAAGTGGGAAACACAAGAGAAGAAAAGGATCTACAAAAACAAACCCAAAATAATTAAGAAAATGGTCATAGAAACATACATATTGATAATTACCTTAAATGTGAAAGGATTAAATGCTCCAACCAAAAGACACAGGTTGACTGAATGGATACAAAAACAAGACCCATCTATATGCTGTCTACAAGAGACCCACTTCAAACCTAGGGAAACATACAGACTGAAAGTGAGGGTGTGGAAAAAGATATTCCATGCAAATGGAAATCAAAAGAAAGTTGGAGTAGCAATACTCATATCAGATAAAATAGACTTTAAAATGAAGGATGTTACAAGAGACAAAGAAAACACTATATAATGGTCAAGGGATCAATCCAAGAAGAAGATATAACAATTATAAACATATATGAACCCAACATAGGAGCACTTCAATATATAAGGCAACTGCTAACAGCTATAGAAGAGGAAATCGACAGTGACACAATAATAGCGGGAAATTTAACACCTCACTTACACCAATGGACAGATCATCAAAAATGAAAATAAATAAGGAAACAGAAACTTTAAATGACACAATAGATCAGATAGATTTAGTTGATATTTATAGGACATTCCATCCCAAAACAGCAGATTACACTTTCTTCTCAAGTGCGCACAGAGCATTCTCCAGGATAGATCATATCTTGGGTCACAAATCAAGCCTCAGTAAATTTAAGAAAATTGAAATCATATCAAGCATCTTTCCTGACCAAAATGCTATGAGCTTAGAAATGAATTACAGGGAAAAAAACGTAAAAAACACAAACACATGGAGGCGAAACAATACGTTACTAAATAACCAAGAGATCACTGAAGAAATCAAAGAGAAAATCAAAAAATACCTAGAGAAAAATGACAATGAAAACATGATGATCCAAAAACTATGGGATACAGCAAAAGCAGTTCTAAGAAGGAAGTTTATAGCTATACAAGCCTACCTCAAGAAACAAGAAAAATCTCAAGTGAACAACCTAACCTTACACCTAAAGGAACTAGGGAAAGAAGAACAAACAAAACCCAAAGTTAGCAGAAGGAAAGAAATCATAAAGATCAGAGGAGAAATAAATGAAATAGAAAGAAAGAAAATAGCAAAGGTCAATAAACCTAAAAGCTGGTTCTTTGAGAAGATAAACAAAATTGATAAACCATTAACCAGACTCATCAAGAAAAAGAGGGAGAAGACTCAAATCAATGAAATTAGAAATGAAAAAGAAGTTAAAACAGACACCGCAGAAATACAAAGCATCCTAAGAGATTACTACAAGCAACTCTATGCCAATAAAATGGACAATCTGGAAGAAATGGACAAATTCTTAGAAAGGTATAAGCTTCCAAGACTGAACCTGGAAGAAACAGAAAATATGAACAGACCAATCACAAGTAATGAAATTGAAACTGTGATTAAAAATCTTCCAACAAAGAAAAGTCTAGGACCAGATGGCTTCACATGTGAATTCTGTCAAACATTTAGAGAAGAGCTAACACCCATCCTTCTCAAACTCTTCCAAAAATTTGCAGAGGAAAGAACACTCCCAAACTCATTCTATGAGGCCACCATCACCCTGATACCAAAATCAGACAAAGATACTACAAAAAAAGAAAATTACAGACCAGTATCACTGATGAATATAGAAGCAAAAATCCTCAGCAAAATACTAGCAAACAGAGTCCAACAACACATTAAAAGGATCATACACCATGATCAAGTGGGATTTATCCCCGAGATGCAAGGATTCTTCAATATATGCAAATCAATCAATGTGATACCATATTAACAAATTGAAGAATAAAAACCATATGATCATCTCAATAGATGCAGAAAAAGCATTTGACAAAATTCAACAACAATTTATGATAAAAACTCTCCAGAAAGTGGGCATAGAGGGAACCTACCTCAACATAATAAAGGCCATATATGACAAACCCACAGCAAACATCATTCTCAATGGTGAAAAACTGAAAGCATTTCCTCTAAGATCAGGAGTGAGGCAAGGATGTCCACTCTCACCATTATTATTCAACATAGTTTTGGAAGTCCTAGCCACGGCAATCAGAGAAGAAGAAGAAATAAAAGGAACACAAATTGGAAAAGAAATAAAACTCTCACTGTTTGCAGATGACATGATACTATACATAAAGAATCCTAAAAATGCCACCAGAAAACTACTAGAGCTAATCAATGAATTTGGTAAAGTTGCAGGATACAAAACTAATGCACAGAAATCTCTTGCATTCCTATACAGTAATGATGAAAAATCTGAAAAGGAAATTGTGGAAACACTCCCATTTACCATTGCAACAAAAAGAATAAAATACCTAGGAATAAGCCTACCTAGGTAAACAAAAGACCTGTATGCAGAAAACTATAAGACACTGATGAAAGAAATTAAAGATGATACCAACAGATGGAGAGATATACCATGTTCTTGGATTGGAAGAATCAATATTGTGAAAATGACTATACTACCCAAAGCAATCTACAGATTCAATGCAACCCCTATCAAATAACCAATGGCATTTTTTACAGAACTAGAACAAATCATCTTAAAATTTGTATGGAGACACAAAAGACCCCAAATAACCAAAGCAGTCTTGAGGCAAAAAAACGGAGCTGGAGGAATCAGACTCCCTGACTTCAGACTGTGCTACAAAGCTACAGTAATCAAGACAATATGGTACTGGCACAAAAACAGAAACATAGATCAATGGAACAAGATAGAAAGGGCAGAGATAAACCCACGCACCTACGGTCAACTAATCTATGACAAAGGAGGCAAAGATATACAATGGAGAAAGGACAGTCTCTTCAATAAGTTGCGTTGGGAAAACTGGACAGCTACATGTAAAAGAATGAAATTAGAACACTCCCTAACACCGTACACAAAAATAAACTCAAAATGGATTCAAGACCTAAATGTAAGACCAGACACTATAAAACTCTCAGAGGAAAACATAGGAAGAACACTCTTTGATATAAACCACAGCAAGATCTTTTTTGATCCACCTCCTAGAGTAATGGAAATAAAAACAAAACTAAACAAATGGGACCTAATGAAACTTCAAAGCTTTTGCACAGCAAAGGAAACCATAAACAAGATGAAAAGATAACCCTAAGAATGGGAGAAAATATTCACAAACAAATCAACGGACAAAGGATTAATCTCCAAAATATATAAACAGCTCATGCAGCTCAATATTAAAGAAACAAACAACCCAAGCCAAAAATGGGCAGAAGACCTAAATAGACATTTCTCCAAAGAAGACATACAGATGGCCAAGAAGCATATGAAAAGCTGCTCAACATCACTAATTATTAGAGAAATTCAAATCAAAACTACAATGAAGTATCACCTCACACCAGTTAGACTACGCATCATCAGAAAATCTACAAACAACAAGTGCTGGAGAGGGTGTGGAGAAAAGGGAACACTGATGCATTGTTGGTGGGAATGTAAATTGATACAGCCACTATGGAGAACAGTATGGTGGTTCCTTAAAAAACTAAAAATAGAATTACCATATGATCCAGCAATCCCACTACTGGGCATATACCTAGAGGAAACCATAATTCAAAAAGACACATGCACCGCAATGTTCATTGCAGCACTATTTACAATAGACAGGTCATGGAAGCCAGATAAATGTCCATCAACAGACGAATGGATAAAGAAGATGAGGTACATATATACAGTGGAGTATCACTCAGCCATAAAAAGGAACGAAATTGAGTCATTTGTTGAGATGTGGATGGATATAGAGAGTGCCATATAGAGTGAAGTAAGTCAGAAAGTGAGAAATAAATATCGTATATTAACACATGTATGTGGAACCTAGAAAAATGGTACAGTTGAACTGGTTTGCAGGGCAGAAGTTGAGACACAGATGTAGAGAACAAACGTATGGACACCAAGGGGGGAAAACCGCGGTGGGGTGAGGATGGTGGTGTGCTGAATTGGGCGATTAGGATTGACATTTATACACTGATGTGCATAAATTGATGACTAATAAGAACCTGCAGTATAAAAAGACAAACAAAGAAACAAAAAAAGCAACTGATACTAAACTTTCTTTGGGTTATTTGTGTGGAAATATGTTAATATAAATGTTTCAGACATTACATGAAATTTCTAAAAATATTATATATTCTGGTATAATGTTATAAGTCATAATTCTAGTTATTACTTTAAAATGTATATCTCAGAAATAGCTAAATTTCCTTGTTAATTGCATTATTATGAACTTCCATCAAATCTTTGTGGTCATTTTTAAGTCTTTTGTCATTTACAGACAGTTCTTGGTGTACTCTGATGCTTTTGCAAAAATGTTCCTATAAAAGGGTTTCATCTTCAAGGAATTCATGGAAAAGACTCTGACAAGTACAGGTTTCTGGTAACTGACTCTACTGCTGAACTGAATGAATAAGCATTTTCAGAACTCTAATGGGAAACTGATGAATTCATAAAAGTGCTAACAAAAGATCAAGATGAAAAAAAATAATTACATGGTACTGAGTCAACTGATGAGGATGATTATAATTTTTGTGACTTTCTGTTTGAATAAAAATAAATAAATAAATCCCACAAGGACTCAGAGGCAAAAAATATACAAATCAATTTTCACTGCAAAGTAAAGGAGCTGTTACAGTGGAGGATTACTGGACTGACTGTCAATATTATGACATAGTATGAGTGTGTTTCGTGTTTTGTAATTGCAATCATTGTTGCTTTTGTTGTGTTGTGGTCATCCATTTACAATGCTTGGTGTCAGTTTATTTATCTCTTGTAAAAATAAAATACAATGTGTGTGTGTGTGTGTGCGAAAAAATATCTACAAACAATAAATGCTGGAGAGGGTGTGGAGAAAAAGGAACCCTTATGCATTGTTGGTGGTAATGAAAATTGATACAGCCACTATGGAGAACAGTATGGTGGTTCCTTAAAAAACTAAAAATAGAACTACCATATGACCCAGCAATCCCACTACTGGGCATATACCTAGAGGAAACCATAATTCAAAAAGACACATGCACCGCAATGTTCATTGCAGCACTATTTACAATAGACAGGTCATGGAAGCCAGATAAATGTCCATCAACAGACGAATGGATAAAGAAGATGAGGTACATATATACAGTGGAGTATCACTCAGCCATAAAAAGGAACGAAATTGAGTCATTTGTTGAGATGTGGATGGATATAGAGAGTGCCATATAGAGTGAAGTAAGTCAGAAAGTGAGAAATAAATATCGTATATTAACACATGTATGTGGAACCTAGAAAAATGGTACAGTTGAACTGGTTTGCAGGGCAGAAGTTGAGACACAGATGTAGAGAACAAACGTATGGACACCAAGGAGGGAAAACCGCGGTGGGGTGAGGATGGTGGTGTGCTGAATTGGGCGATTAGGATTGACATTTATACACTGATGTGCATAAATTGATGACTAATAAGAACCTGCAGTATAAAAAGACAAACAAAGAAACAAAAAAAGCAACTGATACTAAACTTTCTTTGGGTTATTTGTGTGGAAATATGTTAATATAAATGTTTCAGACATTACATGAAATTTCTAAAAATATTATATATTCTGGTATAATGTTATAAGTCATAATTCTAGTTATTACTTTAAAATGTATATCTCAGAAATAGCTAAATTTCCTTGTTAATTGCATTATTATGAACTTCCATCAAATCTTTGTGGTCATTTTTAAGTCTTTTGTCATTTACAGACAGTTCTTGGTGTACTCTGATGCTTTTGCAAAAATGTTCCTATAAAAGGGTTTCATCTTCAAGGAATTCATGGAAAAGACTCTGACAAGTACAGGTTTCTGGTAACTGACTCTACTGCTGAACTGAATGAATAAGCATTTTCAGAACTCTAATGGGAAACTGATGAATTCATAAAAGTGCTAACAAAAGATCAAGATAAAAAAAATAATTACATGGTACTGAGTCAACTGATGAGGATGATTATAATTTTTGTGACTTTCTGTTTGAATAAAAATAAATAAATAAATAAATAAATCCCACAAGGACTCAGAGGCAAAAAATATACAAATCAATTTTCACTGCAAAGTAAAGGAGCTGTTACAGTGGAGGATTACTGGACTGACTGTCAATATTATGACATAGTATGAGTGTGTTTCGTGTTTTGTAATTGCAATCATTGTTGCTTTTGTTGTGTTGTGGTCATCCATTTACAATGCTTGGTGTCAGTTTATTTATCTCTTGTAAAAATAAAATACAATGTGTGTGTGTGTGTGTCTGTGTGTGTGTGTGCGAAAAAATATCTACAAACAATAAATGCTGGAGAGGGTGTGGAGAAAAAGGAACCCTTATGCATTGTTGGTGGTAATGAAAATTGATACAGCCACTATGGAGAACAGTATGGTGGTTCCTTAAAAAACTAAAAATAGAACTACCATATGACCCAGCAATCCCACTACTGGGCATATACCCAGAGAAAACCATAATTCAAAAAGACACATGCATCCCAATGTTCACTGCAGCACTATTTACAGTAGCCAGGACATGGAAGCAACCTAAATGTTCATCAACAGAGGAATGGATAAACAAGATGTGGTACATATATACAATGGAATTAGCCATAAAAAGGAATGAAATTGGGTCATTTGTAGAGACATGGATGGACACAGAGACTGTCATACTGAATGAAGTAAGTAAGAAAGGGAAAAACAAATATTGTATATTAACACATATATGTGGAATCTGAAAAAATTAGTATAGACGATCATATTTACAAATCAGAAACAGAGACACAGACGTAGAGAAAAAATGTATGGATACCAAGGGGGATGCTGTGGAAAAAAAAAAAAAGAGCAGGACATTTCTTATGTTGTAGATTTTGGTGGGTTTGTGCTCAAGGTTTAAATCTTCATTAAAAAATAAAAAATTCTAAGTCAATCCTGAAAAGGTACATAAAAAGAAGTTAATTCACAACTAAAATTAATATGGAACAATGGAACTTTGCTATCAAGACTCCATCTAATATTTATCAAGATAAATCATTTCTATATCTAAATGTGTATATAGCTAGCATGATGTTTAATAAGTTTTTTTTAAAGTTGCCTATGAAGATGGCTAGAAAAATTAAACTCATATATAAGCTCAACAAAGTTTTCCCTGGTAGTAATCAAAGACAATGAATGAAAGACTGAAATTATGGTCAGTAACATATTAGCTAATGTGTTTTAAATGCTCAACATGGTGCTAAAGAAGAAACTATGAAGATGCTATATTCTATTAAAAACTCAAGAAAAACTATATAAGCAGAATATAGTTATGTTGTTACCAATGTTGATTTCCTTCTTGATTTATCTTCACCATGGAGAAACAGAAAAAGAATATTTTCTTGAGCGGAAAATAAAGAGTAAGTTAAAGGAATGTATATGGTCATCAATAATTGTGGTTATTTACAAGGGGATTAAAGTTGAATTTTCATAAAATGTGAAGACAAATTTTCAATAACTTCTAAATATATTTTTGTTACAATGGTTACTGTGGGATATTTCCTGAATTTTCTCTGCTAATCTTACAAGGACACTGTGAAATATCAAACCAAAGAATTATCCAGTAAATGTAAACATCTTTAGTAATAGCACATCTAGAATGTAAAATCTTTGATTTCCTTTCCTTTCCCTGTTTGATTAATTTGTAGTGGAGAAATTTGTTGTTTCCCATTATGAATTTAAAAAAGCAAGATGGAGAGACGGGCGCGGGTTCCCGGGATCCGGGGACGATTTCCCCGGGAGAGCGCACGGCGGGCCTCGGGCTGGTGCAGGGTCACGCCGGACTTTGCCGCCGCAGGCCCGCCGGCCTCAGTACGCCAGAACCCCCGAATCAGTGGCTCCTTTAACCCCGTCCTTTCTGAGCAAAAAACAGACGCCCTCCAGCGACCTACACGCAGAGGCAGGGCCAAATCCAAAGCTGAGCCCCTGTGAGCTGTGAGAACAAAGAGAGAAAGGGAAATCTCTCCCAGCAGCCTCAGAAGCAGCGGATTAAAGCTCCACAATCAACTTGACGTACCCTGCATCTGTGGAATACATGAATAGACAGCCAATCATCCCAAATTAAGGAGGTGGACTTTGGGAGCAAGATCTATGATTTTTTTCCCTATTCCTCTTTTTGTGAATGTGTATGTGTATGCTTCTGTGTGAGATCTTGTCTGTATAGTCTTGCTTCCACCATTTGTCCTAGGGTTCTATCCGTCCATGGTTTTTTCTTAAAATTCTTTTCTTAATAATCAATTTTAATTTTAAGAACGTTATTATACTTTACCGTCGTCCTTTCTTTCTTTCTTTCTTTCTTTCTTTCCTTCCTTCCTTCCCTCCTTTAGACAACGAATCATCCCAAATTGAGGAGGTGGTCTCTGACACCAAGATTTATGATTTTTCCCCCTTTACCTCTTTTAGTGAGGGTGTATGTGTATGCTTCTGTGTAAGATTTTGTCTGTATAGCTTTTCTTCCAACATTTGTCCTAAGGTTCTATCCGTCCCGTTTTTTTTTTTTTTCTAAATAAGAATTTTTTTAATTCAATAACTTTATTATACTTTATTTTATTTTTACTGTATCTTCTTTCTTTCTGTTTTTCCTTCTTTCCCTCCTTCCTTCCTTCCTCCCTCCCTCCCTCCCTCCTTTCGTTCCTTCTTGCCTTCTTTCCTTCTTTGCTTCTTTCTTTCTTTCTTCCTTCTTTCCCTCCTTCCTTCCTTCCTTTCCTTCTTTCTTTCCTCATACTTCTACTAATTCCCTCTACTTTTTCTCCCTTTTATTCTGAGCCGTGTGGATGAAAGGCTCTTGGTGCTCCAGCCAGGAGTCAGGGCTCTGCCTCTGAGGTAGGAGAGCCAACTTCAGGACACTGGTCCACAAGAGACCTCCCAGCTCCACATAATATCAAACGGCGAAAATCTCCCAGAGACCTCCATCTTAACACCAGCACCCAGCTTCACTCAACGACCAGCAAGCCACACTGCTGGACAACCTGTGCCAAACAACTAGCAAAACAGGAACACAACCCCACCCATTAGCAGAGAGGCTGCCTAAAATCATAATAAGGCCACAGACACCCCAAAACACACCACCAGATGTGAACCTGCCCACTAGAGAGACAAGATCCAGCCTCATCCACCACAACACAGGCACTAGTCCCCTCCACCAGGAAGCCTACACAACCCACCGAACCAACCTTAGCCACTGGAGACAGACATCAAAAACAGCAGGAACTACGAACCCACAGCCTGCAAAAAGGAGACCCCAAACAGAGTAAAATAAGCAAAATGAGAAGACAGAAAAACACACAGCAGATAAAGGAGCAAGATAAAAATGCACCAGACCTAACAAATGAAGAGGAAATAGGCAGTCTACATGAAAAAGAATTCAGAATAATGATAGTAAGGTTGATCCGAAATCTTGGAGATAGAATGGACAATAGAATGGACAAAATGCAAGAATCAGTTAACAAGGACCTAGAAGAACTAAAGATGAAACAAGCAACGATGAACAACAAAATAAATGAAATTAAAAATACTGTAGATGGGATCAATAGCAGAATAACTGAGGCAGAAGAACGGATAAGTGACCTGGAAGATAAAATAGTGGAAATAACTACTGCAGAGCAGAATAAAGAAAAAAGAATGAAAAGAACTGAGGACAGTCTCAGAGACCTCTGGGACAACATTAAACGCACCAACATTCGAATTATAGGGGTTCCAGAAGAAGAAGAGAAAAAGAAAGGGACTGAGAAAATATTTGAAGAGATTATAGCTGAAAACTTCCCTAATATGGGAAAGGAAATAGTTAATCAAGTCCAGGAAGCACAGAGAGTCCCATACAGGATAAATCCAAGGAGAAATATGCCAAGACACATATTAATCAAACTGTCAAAAATTAAATACAAAGAAAGCATATTAAAAGCAGCAAGGGAAAAACAACAAATAACACATAAGGGAATCCCCATAAGGTTAACAGCTGATCTCTCAGCAGAAACCCTACAAGCCAGAAGGGAGTGGCAGGACATACTGAAAGTGATGAAGGAGAAAAACCTGCAGCCAAGACTACTCTACCCAGCAAGGATCTCATTCAGATTTGATGGAGAAATTAAAACCTTTACAGACAAGCAAAAGCTGAGAGAGTTCAGCACCACCAAACCAGCTTTACAACAAATGCTAAAGGATCTTCTCTAGGCAAGAAACACAAGAGAAGGAAAAGACCTATAATAACGAACCCAAAACAATTTAGAAAATGGGAATAGGAACATACATATCGATAATTACCTTAAATGTAAATGGACTAAATGCTCCCACCAAAACACAGATTAGCTGAATAGATACAAAAACAAGACCCTTATATATGCTGTCTACAAGAGACCCACTTCAGACCTAGAGACACATACAGACTGAAAGTAAGGGAATGGAAAAAGATATTCCATGCAAATGGAAACCAAAAGAAAGCTGGAGTAGCAATTCTCATATCAGACAAAATAGACTTTAAAATAAGGACTATTAAAAGAGACAAAGAAGGACACTACATAATGATCAAGGGATCGATCCAAGAAGAAGATATAACAATTGTAAATATTTATGCACCCAACATAGGAGCACCTCAATACATAAGGCAAATACTAACAGCCATAAAAGGGGAAATCGACAGTAACACATTCATAGTAGGGGACTTAAACACCCCACTTTCACCCATGGACAGATCATCCAAAATGAAAATAAATAAGGAAACACAAGCTTTAAATGATACATTAAACAAGATGGACATAATTGATATTTATAGGACACTCCATCCAAAAACAACAGAATACACATTTTTCTCAAGTGCTCATGGAACATTCTCCAGGATAGATCATATCTTGGGTCACAAATCAAGCCTTGGTAAATTTAAGAAAATTGAAATTGTATCAAGTATCTTTTCTGACCACAACGCCATGAGACTAGATATCAATTACAGGAAAAGATCTGTAAAAAATACAAACACATGGAGGCTAAACAATACACTACTTAATAATGAAGTGATCACTGAAGAAATCAAAGAGGAAATCAAAAAATACCTAGAAACAAATGAAAATGGAGACACAACGACCCAAAACCTGTGGGATGCAGCAAAAGCAGTTCTAAGGGGGAAGTTTATAGCAATACAAGCCCACCTTAATAAGCAGGAAACATCTAGAATAAAAAACCTAACCTTGCACCTCAAGCAATTAGAGAAAGAAGAACAAAAAAACCCCAAAGCTAGCAGAAGGAAAGAAATCATAAAAATCAGATCAGAAATAAATGAAAAAGAAATGAAGGAAACAAAAGCAAAGATCAATAAAACTAAAAGCTGGTTCTTTGAGAAGATAAACAAAATAGATAAACCACTAGCCAGACTCATCAAGAAAAAAAGGGAGAAGACTCAAATCAATAGAATTAGAAATGAAAAAGGAGAGGTAACAACTGACACTGCAGAAATAAAAGAGATCATGAGAGATTACTACAAGCAACTCTATGCCAATAAAATGGACAATCTGGAAGAAATGGACAAATTCTTAGAAATGCACAACCTGCCAAGGTTGAATCAGGAAGAAATAGAAAATACGAACAGACCAATCACAAGCACTGAAATTGAAACTGTGATTAAAAATCTTCCAACAAAGAAAAGCCCAGGACCAGATGGCTTCACAGGCGAATTCTATCAAACATTTAGAGAAGAGCTAACACCTATCCTTCTCAAACTCTTCCAAAATATAGCAGAGGGAGGAACACTCCCAAACTCCTTCTACGAGGCCACCATCACCTTGATACCAAAACCAGGCAAGGATGTCACAAAGAAAGAAAACTACAGACCAATATCACTGATGAACATAGATGCAAAAATCCTCAACAAAATACTAGCAAACAGAATCCAACAGCACATTAAAAGGATCATACACCATGATCAAGTGGGGTTTATTCCAGGAATGCAAGGATTCTTCAATATACGCAAATCAATCAATGTGATAAACCATATTAACAAATTGAAGGAGAAAAACCATATGATCATCTCAATAGATGCAGAGAAAGCTTTTGACAAAATTCAACACCCATTTATGATAAAAACCCTGCAGAAGTAGGCATAGAGGGAACTTTCCTCAACATAATAAAGACCATATACGACAAGCCCACAGCAAACATCATCCTCAATGGTGAAAAACTGAAAGCATTTCTACTAAGATCAGGAACAAGACAAGGGTGCCCACTCTCACCACTCTTATTCAACATAGTTTTGGAAGTTTTAGCCACAGCAATCAGAGAAGAAAAGGAAATAAAAGGAATCCAAATCGGAAAAGAAGAAGTAAAGCTGTCACTGTTTGCAGATGACATGATCCTATACATAGAGAATCCTAAAGATGCTACCAGAAAACTACTAGAGCTAATCAATGAATTTGGTAAAGTGGCAGGATACAAAATTAATGCACAGAAATCTCTTGCATTCCTATATACTAATGATGAAAAATCTGAAAGTGAAATCAAGAAAACACTCCCATTTACCATTGCAACAAAAAGAATAAAATATCTGGGAATAAACCTACCTAAGGAGAAAAAAGACCTGTATGCAGAAAATTATAAGACACTGATGAAAGAAATTAAAGATGATACAAATAGATGGAGACATATACCATGTTCTTGGATTGGAAGAATCAACATTGTGAAAATGACTCTACTACCCAAAGCAATCTATAGATTCAATGCAATCCCTATCAAACTACCACTGGCATTTTTCACAGAACTAGAACAAAAAATCTCGCAATTTGTATGGAAACACAAAAGACCCCGAATAGCCAAAGCAATCTTGAGAACAAAAAAAGGAACTGGAGGAATCAGGCTCCCTGACTTCAGACTATACTACAAAGCTACAGTTATCAAGACGGTATGGTACTGGCACAAAAACAGAAAGATAGATCAATGGAACAGGATAGAAAGCCCAGAGATAAACCCATGCACATATGGACACCTTATCTTTGATAAAGGTGGCAGGAATGTACAGTGGAGAAAGGACAGCCTCTTCAATAAGTGGTGCTGGGAAAACTGGACAGGTACATGTAAAAGTATGAGATTAGATCACTCCCTAACACCATACACAAAAATAAGCTCAAAATGGATTAAAGACCTAAATGTAAGGCCAGAAACTATCAAACTCTTAGAGGAAAACATAGGCAGAACACTCTATGACATAAATCACAGCAAGATCCTTTCTGACCCACCTCCTAGAGTAATGGAAATAAAAACAAAAATAAACAAATGGGACCGAATGAAACTTCAAAGCTTTTGCACAGCAAAGGAAACCATAAACAAGACCAAAAGACAACCCTCAGAATGGGAGAAAATATTTGCAAATGAAGCAACCGACAAAGGATTAATCTCCAAAATTTACAAGCAGCTCATGCAGCTCAATAACAAAAAAACAAACAACCCAATCCAAAAATGGGCAGAAGACCTAAATAGACATTTCTCCAAAGAAGATATACAGACTGCCAACAAACACATGAAAGAATGCTCAACATCATTAATCATTAGAGAAATGCAAATCAAAACTACAATGAGATATCATCTCACACCAGTCAGAATGGCCATCATCAAAAAATCTAGAAACAATAAATGCTGGAGAGGGTGCGGAGCAAAGGGAACACTCTTGCACTGCTGGTGGGAATGTGAATTGGTTCAGCCACTATGGAGAACAGTATGGAGGTTCCTTAAGAAACTAAAAATAGAACTACCATATGACCCAGCAATCCCACTACTGGGCATATACCCTGAGAAAACCGAAATTCAAAAAGAGTCATGTACCAAAATGTTCATTGCAGCTCTATTTACAATAGCCCGGAGATGGAAACAACCTAAGTGCCCATCATCGGATGAATGGATAAAGAAGATGTGGCACATATATACAATGGAATATTACTCAGCCATAAAAAGAAACGAAATTGAGCTATTTGTAATGAGGTGGATAGACCTAGAGTCTGTCATGCACAGTGAAGTAAGTCAGAAAGAAAAAGACAAATACCGTATGCTAACACATATATATGGAATTTAAGAAAAAAAATGTCATGAAGAACCTAGGGGTAAGGCAGGAATAAAGACGCAGACCTCCTAGAGAACGGACTTGAGGTTATGGGGAGGGGGAGGGGTGAGCTGTGACGGGGCGAGAGAGAGTCATGGACATATACACACTAACAAACGTAGTAAGGTAGATAGCTAGTGGGAAGCAGCCGCATGGCACAGGGATATTGGCTCGGTGCTTTGTGACAGCCTGGAGGGGTGGGATAGGGAGGGTGGGAGGGAGGGAGACGCAAGAGGGAAGAGATATGGGAACATATGTATATGTATAACTGATTCACTTTGTTATAAAGCAGAAACTAACACACCATTGTAAAGCAATTATACCCCAATAAAGATGTTAAAAAAATAAATAAATAAAAAAAATAAAAAAGCAAGATGCTCTATTTTGTTAATGGAGAACACTGAGTGTGTATTTTTTTCACATTGTGGTTGTAATATTTTTCTTACTTTTGATCTGTCACTTTACCTCTAAAGATTAGTTTTGGTCTTTTTTTATTGTGTAAGTTTCAGGTGTAAAGCATTATAATTTGATATCTGCATACACTACAAAGTGATCACCCCCTAAACTCTAGTTACCATCCTTCATAGTTTTGGTCTTATTTTCCTTCAGAGATTCATCAGAGGCAAAATAACTCTATAATAATCTTCATAGGAAATCACAGATACATAAATTTTTAGAATCAGATGCAGAAGTACTACTGTGCTAGTCATCAAATATATAAATCCTCTTCAAATGTTCACTTTAATTCATATAGTCATTCAAAAATATTTATTAAATACCTCTTCTGACCCAGGCACTTGTGAACCAGTTAAGATATCTGGTCCTCAACGGGTTTACAGTCAAGTGGGAGGACGGATATACTTGCATATATAATAAAATGTGCAGAGAACAATGATAACATTAGTTTTAGGGTATTATGATAGCATTTAGAAAGTTACCTAATACCCATGCTTCTGGTGATGGAGAGGCCACTTCACTGTATAATAGTTTCATCTTCAGGCAGCTCTTATAACCAGAAATGTCTTCCTAATTTAACTTTATTTAATTTAATTTAAGTAATTTATTTTGGGTACCTGCATATTGGTTCTCAACCTTTTTCCCTTTCTTATCATTCTTGAAGTATACTGTCCATTTCCATTAATAAAAATTATTTCATTAGTACTCAATGGGAAGAGATAGGAGCATATATCAAATAGCGGGTGGGCAAGTTATGTACTTTGTATCAGGCTACTTTCCCCACTTAAGTTGAAACCCATAATGTCAGACAACTTAGACCTCTACAGTACCAGGAGAGGAAGAGATCCAATATTCACCCATTACCTGAGACCCCTTGATTGAAGAAAGCTAACTGATGTTCTTTCTTTCCACCAGAGAGGGTTACAGGACTTGTTATGGGCAAAGATAAGGGGCCTATTGCCTGAGTTATAGGTATGCGACCCCTACTCCAGTGATTCTGATATGTCTCCTAAAAAGTGAGGTTCACTGGCTTATCTATTTATGGTACTATGTTAGGTGATACAGAAAAAAATATAAGAATATAAAAATGCCTTTAAATATCCTAAAGAGTATCGGATGTCAACTATCAAGTTGTGAGATAATTTGCCAGTGGCTTGTGATTGATATTACTTAGACTAATGAAATCTCAAATTACTTAAAATATCAGGGTAAATTAAACTTAATTCCGTTCAATTCTCTACCTTTTTTCCCTGATCTCAATTTGTTTTCTTGAGTGGGAGAGAAAGAAATAGAATGACAGAGCCCAATGACATAGTATTGCACATGTGAACATCATCTGTTTATAATTGCTAAAGAATAAAATGGTGATAACCCACTGTGACAATGAGAGAAGACAAAACCATAGATGGGTATAATTTAAGGCTAAATGTTTCAGGGGTCAGGAGTGAAGTAAGAACAGAGGAAAATGGAAATTCTTATAAAAACGCAATGACATTGTGTTGAGTAATGGGAGAGTAGAGAGAATCCAGAAGAGCTTTAGGAAAGGAAAAGAGGAAAAAATTCAAGATGCATCTTAAATATTGATAGGACTTAGACAGTTGAGGTAATGTGGGCATGATGTAGGATGGTGAACCAGTTTGCTGCAGGCACAGACAACATAAAGGATTGCAAGATAACATCGAAAACGGAAGCTGAAGCCTGATCAGGGTGGAAGAAATCATTTAGATTTTACAGTCTTAGCAAGAGATAATCATTGAGGATTTTGGATTTAGGGAGCAGCTTGATTATAACTGGAAATCACCTTAATTTCAGCCTTATTTCTGCCATCTACCCCTTTCTGATGTCCCCAATCTTTACTCTTTAATTTGATAAATATTTACTGAAGTCCTGCTATATACTGGATATGTTCTAGGCATTGTGACAATTCAGCAAACAAAACAGACAACAATCTCTACCTTCCTGAAGCTTACATTCTTTCCTTTCCCCGTGGATCCCTTCTTTCCATTGTTAACTTTGTTCCCTGAACACACCTCACAATTAAAAACCTCTTTAGGAATTTAGGAGTAAGAGAGAGCTGGGAAGAAAAAGAGATGAGAAATGGCAAGCAATTGGTAGAATGCTGGAGATTGAGTAGGTAGGTAGAAGTGACTGAAGGGTGTCTTTTTGTTTCCTTGTTAAGAACAGAAACGTTTAGTCTTTACTCTTCAGTCATTCAGGTTGCCATAGTGTAAGCTCCCTACATTTCTGCTAATGTTCAGGAAGGCACATGCAGACGACAGCAAAGGAAAAATAACAAATGCTCAACGGGAAACCTATAAGGCAGCTGAGTTTTTCATACCCCACCGAAGCACTAGTGAGGTTGTAGGTTTTAACAGTCAGTGCCTGACAATTCTATTGCCAGGAGCAATAGAATTTATAAAGTTTTGGATATACTGGATGTGAAAGAAAGGAACTTCAAATAAGAGCAGTTGACGGACTCTGCCACCACTGTAAATACTCTAAAATGCTGTGAGAATATGTCAATGTTTCAAATACTAGTCTTTGAGAGAAGTGACAGGATGCATAGTAAATATAGCATGGTAAATATTTAAAGTCTAAATTAAACTTCTGCTGAGAGCTTTTTCCAATTGAATTTAAGTTCACAGTCCTTAGCTTCTGAATGATTGGCTTAAACTGACTGGCATGCTGCTGTGTCTGCTATGGCCTTTGGCAAAAGTAATGACTGTATATTGGACATATTCTGCCTGAGATAATTGTCTAGGGCTTGGGGACTGGTTACTTTCTAAATTTCCAGGATGAGACCTTTGCAAAATGTGTTGTAGTAACTTTTTGGATTTTTTTAAAGTTAAGCATGTTAGTGACTTGGTGTTGAATGGATTCAACTGCCAATATCCTGAGGGTAACACACTGAGCTGAGTTTCCTTAATTTATGTTGTCCTAGAACATCATCTATTTCATACAGGCTTTTGAATACATATGAGGGAATTAACCTCTAATCTTGTCTTTTAGTCTTTTCCAATTAATGACTCCTCATTTTGTGCTTTTGTGTGCTCCTTTTCTTTTCTCCTTTACCCTTGATTAGTTTATCTAATGACCTGTCTGCTAAAACCTTTTTTTCAAAAAATTATTTCTTGCAATCATTTTCATTAATTTATATTTTAATTTTTATCAGTTATTTTTTCTGCTATCATTGTATTGGTTTTCTTTATTTTTTTTCAGCTTCTTGAATTGGATGCTTATTTATTTTTGTTTTCTTTTTTCAAATGTAAGTATCAATATTTGAGGTTGTGACTGCTCCTCTCAGCACAACTTTATCACATTGCTTCCAACACAAATTAGTTTTCTTATTATTTTCCGGATGTCTTTTCGTAGATTTTTTAATTTCCATTTTGAATCAACAGTTTTTTTTAAACCAGGTGGTATGTTTTTCGTTTTTCATTTTGTTATTAATTTCTAGTTTTATTGTTTTGTGATCCAAAGTATGTTGCCCTCATTGTTTCTACTTTTTGGAATTTGGTTGAGTTCTTTTTGCCTACTAAGTGGACAAATTTTGTTAATGTTCCATGGACATGTAAGAAATAGGTATAGTTTTTCTTTTTGTGATGTAAGGGTTCAAAGCACAGTGATTACATGCTACATTATTAATTATGCTCTTTAGGATTCCTACATTTTTACTTATTATTTCTCTACTTGATATGTCAGGGATGAGAGAGGTAAATTAATATTCCTTACTACTAATGCATTTGGCTGTTTCTCGTTGTATATCCTATATAGGCATACCTCGAAGATATTGTGGGTTCATTTCTAGACCACCACAATAAAGTGCATATCTCAATATAGAGTCAGACGAATCTTTTGGTTCCCCAGTCCATAAAAAGGTTATGTTTATACTATACTGTATCTTATTAGGTGTGCACTAGCATTATATCTAAAAATTGTATATACCTTAATTAAATAACACATTATTGCTAAAAAATTCTAACCATCCTCTGAGCTTTCAGCAAGTAGACATTTTGCTGGTGGAGTGTCTTGCCTGATGCTGATGACTGCTGACTGATCAGGGTGGTGGTTGCTGAAGGGTGGGGTGACTGTGGCAATTTCTTAAAACTAGACGACAATAAAGCTTGCTGTATCGAAAAACTCTTCCTTTCATGAATGGTTTCTCTGTAGCATGCAATGCTGTTTGATAGTATTTTACCCACAGTAGAACTTCTTTCAAAACAGGAGTCAATCCTCTTACACCCTGCCTCTGTTTTATCAATAGAGTTTATATAATATTCTAAATCCTGTGTTGTCATTTCAGCAATCTTCACAGCATCCACACCAGTAGTAGATTCCATCTCAAGAAACCACTTTCTTTGCTCATCCATAAGAAATAACTCCTCATCCATTAACATTTTATTATGAGATTGTAGCAATTCAGTCATATCTTCAGGATCCACTTCTATCTATCTTGCTGTTTCCACCACATCTGTAGTTATTTCCTCCACTGAAATCTTGAGCCCCTCAAAATCATTCATGAGGTTTGGAATCCGCTTCTTCCAAACTCATGTTAACATTGATATTTTGAATTTCTCTCATGAATCACAAATGCTCTTAATGGCATTTAGAATGGTGAATCATTTCCAGAAGGTTTTCAATTTACTTTGCCCAGATCCATCAGAGGAATCACTATCTATGGTAGCTGTAGCCTTATAAAATGTATTTCTTAAATAATAAGTCATAATTCCTCCTTAATCCATGGGCTGCAGAATGGATGTTGTGCTAGCAGGCATAAAAACAACATTAATCTCATTGTTATCTCCATCAGAGTTCTTGG
Source organism: Pseudorca crassidens (assembly GCF_039906515.1). NCBI lineage: Eukaryota > Metazoa > Chordata > Mammalia > Artiodactyla > Delphinidae > Pseudorca > Pseudorca crassidens. The sequence continues at coordinate 56,064,223 of NC_090312.1, read as the reverse complement.
GTGACCAGGCACACTATCAATGAGCAGTAATACTTTGAAAAGAATCTTTTTTTCTGAGCACTAGGTCTCAATAGTGGGCTTACAATATTCAGTAAACCATAATTTGTTGTTCAATTTATAGAGCCCAGGCAGAGTAGATTTAACATAATTCTGAAGGACTGTAGGATTTTTGGAATAGTACATGAGCACTGGCTTCAACTTAAAGTCACCAGCTGCATTAGCCCCTAACAAGTCAGCCTGTCCTTTGAAGCTCTGAAGCCAAGCATTGACTTCTCTCTAGCTAACAAAGTCCTAGGTGGTATCTTCTTACAATATACGGTTGTTTTATCTACATTGAAAATCTATTGTTTTATGTAGCCACCTTCATTAATTATCTTAGCTAGAGCTTCTAGATAGCTTGCTGACGTTTCTGCATTAGCACTTAACGTTTCACCTTGCACTTTTATATTGTGAAGACAGCTTCTTCCTTAAACCTCATGAACCAACCTCTGTTAGCTTCCAACTTTTCTTACGCTGCTTCCTCACCTCTCTCAGCCTTCACAGAATGGAAGAGAGTTAGGGCCTCGCTCTGGATTAGGCCTTGGTTTAAGGGAATGTTGTGGCTGATTTGATCTTCTATCCAGACCACTAAAACTTTCTCCATATCAGCAATAAGCCTGTTATGCTTTCTTATCATTTGCATGTTCACTGGAGTAGCGCTTTTAATTTCCTTCAATAACTTTTTCTTTACATTCACTACTTGGCTAACTGTTTTGTCCAAAAGGCCTAGCTTTCAGCTTTTCTCAGCTTTAGACATGCCTTCCTCACTAAGCTTAATCATTCATAGTTTTTGACAAAGTGAGAGCCTCTTTCTTTCACTTAAACTTTTAAAGGCCATTGTATGGTTATTAACTGCCCTAATTTCAATATTGTTGCATCTCAGGGAATAGGGAGGTCTGAGGAGAGGGAAAGAGATGGAGAACAGCTGGTCAGTGGAGCAGTCAGAACGCACATAACATTTATCAATTAAATTTACTGTCTTATATGAGGGCAGTTCATGGCACACCAAAACAATTGCAAGAGTAACATCAAAGATCACTGATCACAGATTACAAATATATTAATAATAATAATGAAAAAGTTTGAAATCTTGTGAGAGTTGCCAAAATGTGACACAGAGACAGGAAGTGAGCAAATGCTGTTGGAAAATTGGCACTGATAAACTTGGTCTACGCAGTTACCAAAAACCTTCAATTTGTAAAAAATGTAGCACAATAAAATGTAGCAAAGTACAGGGCTTCCCTGGTGGCGCAGTGATTGAGAATCTGCCTGCTAATGCAGGGGACATGGGTTCGAGCCCTGGTCTGGGAGGATCCCACATGCCGCGGAGCAACTAGGCCCATGAACCACAACTACTGAACCTGCGCGTCTGGAGCTTATGCTCCGCAACAAGAGAAGCTGCGATAGTGAGAGGCCCGTGCACCACGATGAAGAGTGGCCCCCGCTTGCCACAACTAGAGAAAGCCCTCGCACAGAAATGAAGACCCAACACAGCAAAAATAAATTAATTAATAAACTCCTACCCCCAACATCTAAAAAAAAAAAATGCATTCTTTAAAAAAAAAAATGTAGCAAAGTACATTAATTTTGTGAATTTTACTGCTAAGTTATTTGATCATAATTGTAATTCTGTATTTTGAATTATACACATTTTCTTTCTTTCTTTTTTTTTTTTTGCGGTACGCAGGCCTCTCACTGTTGTGGCCTCTCCCGTTGCGGAGCACAGGCTCCGGACGTGCAGGCTCAGCGGCCACGGCTCACGGGCCCAGCTGCTCTGCGGCATGTGGGATCTTCCCAGACCGGGGCACGAGCCCGCGTCCCCTGCATTGGCAGGCGGATTCCTAACCACTGTGCCACCAGGGAAGCCCAGTTCATCCTTCTTAATGTGTGTACTTCAATTAAAAATGGTTATGGCATCTGTTTCCTTTCTGTTTTCATTTGCCTTATATATATATGTCCATCCTTTTATTTTTACCTTTTTGATTTGCTTTAGAAGTCTCCATGGTCAAGCTAATAGGTTGAATTTAGCCCACTAGTATAAAAGACATGTTTGGTATTTTGTATTTTATCATATTACTGCAATTTTTTTGTTTTTACATTTTTATATTTCTGTTTGTTTTTGAAATGCAATGTAGTTTGAATTTGTTTTGCTGCTTTCTTGTTTTGTGTAGTTTATAACTAATTTGTAATTATTTTGATTTTTTCTTAATAATTATATTTCTAACTGTAAATTTATATAAGAACTTAGTTCTTTATTTTTAAATGGAAAGTCTATTGACTAGTTACTGTCTTTAATAATAAAATGATTATATTTCAATGTTTTATCACCTTAGATCTTTCCTTTCTGTACCTGATCTTCATTAATAGAAACACTTTTCTTAGTTTTTACACTTATCCTTTTTATTATTTTCAGACTTCAAGTATCAGCTTTAAATGACTCCTCTTTCCCTTACCCCAGATACAAGAGATATGAAAATAGGAGCTTAACTCAGAAATACCTTGGTGTCGGAAGTTTTGTCTGCATTTTTCCCCTGAGATATCATGTGTCATGTGAATCCATAGATTTAGTATTTTAAAATTTTGAGATAATTTTATTAAACCAAAGCTTTTTATTTTTCTCTAACATTATGTTGGATTTTTTTTATCAACATCAATTTTGCATATAATGGAATCTCATTTCTCCTCCATATGTGTGATTTTCTCTAATCAACTTGCTCATTTTTATCTTATTTTCTTCCTTTTCCCAATCCTGCCTTCCATATCCTTTACTGTGTTTTCAGCAATAATTACTTTCTAAGTCTGCTTCCCACATGGACATCATTTCTATGATGGCACCATGATTTTTTTCCCCCACTTCTTTTCTAAGTTCAACCATGCCATGTTTTACCTTATTCTGTTTTCCTACTATTTTTCTCCAGAGCTCATGTTTCTTTGTTTTGATATTTTTTTTTTTTGGAGAAATTTATTCATTACATTTAAAAAATTCATGGTGACATTGATGTTCACAATTTTCATTTGCTTCTTTTTTATTGAGGTATATTTGTTTTACAATATTATATTAGTTTCAGGTGCACAACACAGTGATTCAATACTTTTATAGATTATACACCATTTAAATTTATATGCTTCTTTATCAATATTTTTCTAGTGAGTTACTAATTTCTCCTGTTTTTTCACTCCTTTTATTGTCTTTTGATATGTTAGTAAAGACTTGTACAAAATCCTTGCATACTATTACTCATTTTCTTTGACGAGGTGTGTTCTACCTGGACTACATGTTTTCCTTGAGAAAAAGGTCAAGGTAGTCTTCCAAGCTGGTAGAAGTTCTCGTTATAACATTAGCATGTGTGTGAGTGAGGTATTTATAGGGTTTACTTCCTCCCAGTCATCTAAGATTGGCAGCTCCAGGGCTATCAATGATTCAGTCTCTTTCTTTCAAACTGTCTCACCAACAGACTGCTTCCTGACAATGCAGTCTGCTTGCGTGATTCCTCATCCATCTCTGCTGCCAGCTTCTGTTTGAGGACAAGCCATTTTGGAGATGCTCCCACAGCTAGCCTGTGTGCTCTGTTCCTGTTAGCTCCTAGTTATCTCCTACTTTAAGACATAAGGGGTTGTTTTTCAGGTTTTCCTTCCTCCTTGTTTTGGATAATTTCTGAGATGAGAAGTGGTCAGCACTATTTTAAAATTAGAAGTCTCATTTTCACTATAGATCTTGCTTATCTAAATCTCTTCTTTATTTTCTATAAATATGACACCATGATTAGTTGTCTGCATTTATTAATCCATTGCTGTAATGCATGGTGTCGTATTTTAAAGCAGTTAGTCTTCTTTGTTCAAGGTTGGAGAATTAATGTGAGGGAGTCATCTTTTTGCTTCTAAGACAGAAGCAGAAATTAATAATGTTATAATTAGCATAATGGCTTTAATGTAAGTTTTGGGACCTCACTAGTAGGATTAGAAATGGGGTCCTATTTCTCACTGGTTATGAAATCTATGTGCCTCAGTTTCCTCATCTATAAAATTTTTTTTTTTTTTTTAAATCTTTCTTGGGCTTCCCTGGTGGCACAGTGGTTGAGAGTCCGCCTGCCAACTCAGGGGACACGGGTTCATGCCCCGGTCTGGGAAGATCCCACAGGCCGCGGAGCGGCTAGGCCCGTGAGCCATGGCCGCTGAGCCTGCGCGTCCGGAGCCTGTGCTCCACAACGCGAGAGGCCACAACAGTGACAGGCCCGCGTAACGCAAAAAAAAAAAAAAAAAAAAAAAGTCTTTCTCATACAATTGTTGTGGGGATTAAATTACCTAATACATATAATGTACTTATAACTGTGCCTGAACATAATCAGTATTTGATAAATGTAGCTCTTATCTCATCATCATTGTTATTTTCACTATTGTTATGCATGCTTGTTTCATTAAAAATAAGTTTAAATATTTATAGGAACCTCTGTTCACTAGGAAAACTTTTGAAGTCAGTTAAGAAGGAGGTGACCAAATTATAAATTTATAACATTCTAAGTGGTTAATATGAATCTTTTAGGAAATATTTCACAGTCTTCACAACTCTGCATAAAAAATAATGCAGAGATCCTTGTGCTTCATACTTTGTCTAGTTCTAGTGCTTATATCTGACAGCCAGTGCTTCTTTATTGTCTTCTGTATATTGTTTTTGAAAAAGACATAGATACATGTGGAAATCTGAGACAACAAGTGAGGGGTATATAATTTAAAAAAATTATATGAAGGCATCTTGTTTTGGAGAATTATTTCATAACTGCAACAGAAGTTAAGTCTAAACTTGTCATATTGCACTTTAAAATCTAATTCTTCCTAGCAGCTTCCCTTCCTTTAAAAATGCTAATTCACAAAAGTGGTGCAAGATGTAACTGAGGCGTAATTAAAATCAAGTCTTAATGTAAGGTTTTGAAGAAATGATGTGAATACTAATTTGATATAGACTATGTTGAGCATTTATAAGATGTTTAAGAAAGCCAAATGTTTCAAATAGCCCCTTGATTTGATAATGTCGACGTGAAATAATCAACAAAGGACTTTTCAGGTAAGAACTGGTAGGAAGACTTTAGGAATAATGTGATCAATGAAAAGACAAACAATATTAGTTGAACATCCAATCATTATAGAGTAGAGGTCATATTATCTGTTATCTTTTGGAATTATTTTATTGCACATATCTTTGTGCAGGGATCATCAATATTTATTGTTAGTTAAGTAATCATATTACGTATAGAAGAAAATCAAGATTTAATTGATTCTTAAAGTTAAAAGGAATTTAGAGGTCATCCAGTGCAAGAATTCTCTTTACAATACTCGAGGCAGGCAGTAATTCAGCCTTTGCTTAAATTTTACCTGAAAAGCAGGCCTGTCTAATTTGGGACATTTGTAATTGTTACAGAAACTATTGGACTAAAATTTGTGTCTCTATTACTTAAGCCCTTGGAACCAATCTTTCCTCTTCTGCCACATTAAGTATGATCACTTTTCCACTGTGAACATGAGCTTTGGGTTACCCAGTACTGAATTAATATGCTCTCTGTTCTGTTCACTAATGGTATGACAGGTTGTTAATTTTTCTTGGTCTCATATGAATCAGAGTATCTTTGATTAAAGTCTGTTACCCTAAATGCCAGAGGTGGAAACATGGTTATTTTTCTTACAGTTAAATCCTGAGTGATGAACATAGTACTTGGAAAAAATTAGGGGCCTTTATGATGTCTATCCACAGTAGATCATCAATTATGACTCATAATTAGTTCATGAGAATCATTTGAAGTCACCTGATGCACAACTTGGCTTACAACTCAAAGTCTTTATTTAGAGATGTTTTCCAGTGTATGCAATACACATTCATGATGAGACAACCTTATTCTTTCCATTTCCTAATCGTTAATAATCTTCTCTCTACCTTCTCAGGTACTGTCTATTCTTCAAGGCCCAATTCAAATTCCACCATTTTCTTAAGCCTGTCTTGTCATGTACAAAGTCAGTAAGGACTGAGCAATTGAAGTAGGTGACTGTTTCTTGGTGCACTAGACTCTTCTCTGGTAGTGGGCCTTCTTCCTTTTTAGGCAACTTCTTTGGGATAAGTTCTGTGATTTATGGTGCCCCATTGAGTAAGCCCCCAAACTTACTCCTTTTCCTTTCAGATTCTTTTCCTTACATCTTCTTGATCACTCTATTTCTTTCCCCAATTCCCCATCACTACAATCATTCCATTCTTTTTTTATTTTTTCTTAGTAGATACTGAAGACCCATTAAGCTTGAATTATTAGCAAATGAAAACTAGAGGTCAAAAAGGGCAAAATCTTCCAACTCTATCAGAAAGTGAGGGGAAATAATTGTATTCTATTTTTTTAACGCAATAGATAGAAAAAAAACTAAAACAGTTAAGTTTCCAGTAAAAACAAGATGAATGTCCTTATCCCATCACATGATTCTTGATATGTTTATATATTTAAAAAAATTTAACTTCATGAGTGATATATACCTGTTTATCTATCTCTCTATCTATCTATCAATCATCTATCATCATCATCGTTTACTCTACCTGTATAACTTGTCATCTTTTAGTAGCTATCCCCCGCTCATGCAACATAAAAGAGTTTATTATATATATTTTGGGAATGGAAAATTTAGATTATTTTGACTAGCATTTTTAGCTTCTGTTAATCAAGGAACCTGGGAATTTTGGAATAAGAAAATATCTTAGGAAGCCCATTATAACATTTTTACATGCATAATCCATGTTGGTAACAACTGTTCCAACTGCCATCCAGAGTAATTTGGGTCATTTCTGTAAAATTGTAATGAAACAGGCGTTGTTTTTAAAGAATGCAGTCTGTTCATAACTCCTTGAATCATCTTGATTCCATAAGATTGTGTATATGTGATCCAAAGAATTTTTTTTTGTTTCAGTTATGAATCTTGAGCACATCTTCAACTCCTAAATATCAGTTACTGCAACAACATGAACCCTGATTTTATATTTTCACTTTGTTGATAGTGGTCTGCTCAAAGTGAGTGATGCTCTTGTTATGCTGAAGTCCCTCTTTCCATCCATATGTACCTAAGCAAGGAGGACCAGTCCCTATGTAGTCATCAGCTCCATTGACACGTTTCAGGAAACTGAAAAGACAGGCTTTCTGTGGTCAGGTCACAATTTTCAAACTTTCTCTGACCTCAACTAAAATATCCCTTCATGAACTTCTGAACATGGAGGAAAACACAATAATAATATATATTTTTTCACTTTGACATTTAGTCATGGTAGATTAGAATTCTGTTGTTTGGGATTTAGATTTTATGATTTCTTTTGATTTTTCATTTGTCCTGAGTTTTTCATCAGTAAAGTTTAGAAATAAAGTTTGTATTCAAGTTTAAGCAAAGACCCTGATACATATTTTATAAAAATTCTAAATATCACATTTGAATGACCCAATCTGTTTTTTTTTTTCTGAAAAGAGTTTATGTAAGAATATCTAACATTAAATAACTAGGGAAAAACAAGTAATATCTTCTAAGCTCAAAGAAGGTGTTTCCTTTTGCTTTTTACAAATGAGAACTGTTTTATTATGTAAGTATGGTGAGTTTGGGGACATAGAACTCAAAATGCACTTTTTTCCTTTTTCTTCATAAAGATCAAAAGGCAATACTGTTTCTGAAAACATCAAAACTCTACGAGAAGATTGATAATGTATTACCAGAAAGCTTTTCTTCCTGAATGTGTCTATGTGCTTTCTTGGGCAGCAAATCTCTGAGAATGTCTCCTAATGCTCATTGACACACTGGTTCTCAACAGTGCAGGCAGATCTATCAGGTTTTCCGAGTAAACTCTTTCTTTTATAATTACCTAAAACTATGTATATGTCCTCATGACAGCATGCAGTGGCTTGTGTATAATGATTGCAATTTTTTTTGTAAAATATATTCTTTTAAATCACAAAAAATATTTCATTTGCTCATACTTGTAGATATTATTATTTAAAGATGAGAAAAGTGAGTCTTTGAGCATTAAGTAACTTGCACAATCTCCCCCTGTAGAAAGCAGCAGAACTACTGAGTGTTTTTATTCTAGTGACAGGCTTTTTCCATCAAACCATTGCTGGTGCTTTGGGAAACTGAACCCAAAGGATACTCTAAGTCTACCCTTGCTGTGATTGAAAGCTCTTTTTTTCTCTTTGACTTCTTTTCCCTCTCTTCCAAAGTGAATATTCCGTTGTGAAGAACTTCTAGCTCCCATGGTGATCTTTAAATGCAGTGTCTGCTGCAGGGGTTGGATGCACACAGGATAGAGAATGTTATCAAGAGCTCATGAAACCCTTTCTAGGAATAAAGAAAAAATATAAGCTTCTGGGGATATCACCAAGAAATTCTGCCAAAGCAGGGAATTAGGTCATTGGTGAAGAATAGATTTTGCCAAGACACAGATTATTCAAGAGGGGTACTGATGACAATATTCTAAAAGTTTATAAACTCTTTTCCCTAGAAAAGAACTGTATATTTTAACAGATTGCTGGAGCAGATGGAGATTTGACATTCACTACCATAATTTACATTAACATGCTACAAGACAGATTTTCCTTGATAAGAAAAAAAGCCCAAACCACTTCAAAGACTCAGAAACAGCTTTTCATCAGTTCATTTCATCTCATTGAAATTTGATTTGATTTAGTTGATTTTGAAAAGAGGGATGTCATAAATTTACACCAGGTAGATGATATACTGTAGCAAAATGCTTTAAAATGTCCCACGTTCAAAAAATGTAATGCATAAAAATGATGATCTCTTACTGCCAAATGTGTCTATTTCATTATGATGTTCCCTGTTTACTGAAATAGAACAGTGAATGATGCATCTGTTCAAGGAAGCAGAGTAACATTTAAACATCTGTCCCGTATCGTCACATATGTTTAAACCTATACTGAAAATTCCTTTCTTTAATCTTGTAGGCCCACTTTAATGGAGTTAAAATTCTTTGTTTTAGATTTTTGTCAAACAACTTAACATTAGAATTCCCTGTACTTGACACGGATAATGTACTCAATCTAATTCAAGCTATTCTGTTATTAACAGTGTTTCAATTATTGAGAGGATTATAGGAATAAAAACATGATAGGGTCAAACAGATGGGATCTAATCATAACCAAAGTGTGAAATAATGGCTGTTCCTGAGAGGAAAATTATCTGGCAAGTCTTTATAGTCTGTTCAGATCATATTTAGATGTTCTATATAGGTGACTTTCTTACAGCACATTTTCAGTATATTAGGTTATTTTGGTTTACTTCATATTGATTGGACATGTTTCCTAAAACTGAGGTAAATTAAAATTTTCTGGGCTTCAAGGTTAATGATGGGCAAATATCACTCTTCTGAGTTTAAACTTAATACAAACAATGTCTGGAGTCTTAAAAATATGGGGCTGTTCCATAGCATATTTCTAATTGCTATTTCACAGTGGCCTTGTGTTAATCTACACAATAATGAGCTATTGGAATTTATTAAATTGAAACATGAAAATCCATTTGTAGTAGTTTATTCCCATCAAAAGAAAATGTATATACCAAAATCACATGCATTTTTGTTTTTTACTATATTGTATACAAGCTCATTTTTTATCCAATCAGTTGAGACTTGTATATGAATCATCTTTTCCAAAGCAAAGCAAGATTTATGAACTTTGACGCAAACAATGACGTGTGGTGAGTCAGAATAAGATCAAATAAATTAGTCAGTATGTTCAAGTCAGTTTCACACATGGTCTGGGCTTTTATGAAGCTGTGCCTAACTTCTGGGTAATATGCAAGAGCTTATAGCACTCTATATAAGGAAGCTATTAATTATCACCAACTACAGGAAAATGTTTTCATGAAATAAAGAATTTATACTCAGTGAGATGACAAAGCTCACAACTCTTTCAAGGACTTTAGTAGGAAATAAGGCATACTGTGGATAATCTTTAGGAGAGAAAGAAACAGAGACCGAATATAGGTTTACTTGTTGCCTCTATTGGCATCTGTGAAATTTCCCCAGATATCATTTTTACATAAACTCCAATAATGGGTATGATAAAACTTTGTGAAATGCTCTCCCTGCAACAGAAATGCATAATTCTAAACTGGGCATATGTCACTTAGCCAGGAATTGTTTCTAACTCACAACTAAATACAGGCTGATTTAGATACACTGTTTCTTTGAAATGTCTGTCACAGGACTTAAAAGATCTCAATTGTTATTTATTCTATCACATTGGTAAGCATTCTGAATTTTTATCCTCTGGCCTGAAATATTCAGCTTAGTCCTCAATAGTTGGATTCTCATCCAAAGATGCTAATATTATATTCATCGTTTATCAAAGTGAAGATCTGTTTGCTTGTCTATCACCTGAATGTGAATAAATACATATAAAGGTCACTATAAAGAACTGTATGAGCTGTGCCTGATGAGGAATATCGGTGCTGATCCACAGGAAAGTGGTAATCAGACCTTCCTGTATTCAACTAATAAGGAACTTTTTGTTTTTGGGAAAATCACTTACCTTTGCAGACTTTAGTTTTAAGAGGGTGAGTGGGTACAGGACAGGGGGATCATGATGGTGAGGAAATGGGAAAAAGGTGACTTTAAGTAAGGTTTGATAGACTTGGTTTGATAGAATTTAAAGATATTGGCAAAGGAATATTTCAGGGATGTGTGTGTGTGTGTGTGTGTGTGTGTATGTGTTTGTGTGTGTGTATGTGTATTTGTATGTGAGCAAGGATATGGTGGGCATGGAGAGGGGTCTCCTGGAAGGGGGACATTATAATTGTCTTCAAATATTTAAAAGACTAATGTTTGGATGAGGGATTAGGTGGTTTGGCATAGGCAGAAAAAATACTCCTCAATAGGTAGAATTAACAGAGAGGGAACTAAATTTTGTTGTTTTTTTTAACATAAAGAAAAGATGACAAACTTATCATTCTAGGATAGAAGGTTCAAATATAAGTTTGAAAAACACTTGAATCATTAATGGTGGGAGAGTTATGAGCATGAACAATGATATTAGGCAGATCTTGATTTGAATACTACCTTTACCACTTAACTAGTTTCGTGACCTTTGGCAAATTCCTTAACAGTTCTCAGCTTGCTTCACTTTCCTGCTTCATAACATAGGGGTAACATGGATTAACCACTGGACTTCTTATGAGGATTAAAAGAGGTAATACATGTGAAATTCTTCAGCATTGTAAGTCCTTGATACTTTATATTATAGGAAAGAGTGAATTAAGTATCACATGGGCCGTGGTTGGATATCACACAGAAAACCATGACTAACAAAACCAAAAAATAGCCTATTTCAGCACCCAGATAAGTCCTGTCATTATTAAAAAAAAGTAATTCGTGTATATTGTTAGATAATTCAAATAATACAATAAGGTATACGATTAAAAATTAAAGCTTCCCTCTTCCTGAGTTCTTTTATCCATGATAGTCACTGACGTGAGTCTTTCCCGAAAAATTTTTGGCTTATGCATAGAAAGCTTAGAATGTTTTTGGTTGTAAGCAAGGTAAAGCTCTACTCAAAATGGTTTAAATAATAAAGGGAATTTACCAATGTATAAAGCTAAAATACCCAGAAGGTCAAATTTAGACAAGGGCTTCATCTAAAAGTTTATATTGTCATCAGGACCCCAGGTCTGAGTTTTGGGTGTTCTCAACTCTGTTCTTTTCCATGTGTTGACCTTATTTGCAAATTGGCTTCCCTCATGGTTAGAAAAACAAATGATTTCAGCAGCTCCAAATTGTCCAGACCAAGAAAACACCTTTTACAGAAAATTCCAAGCAAAAGTTCTAATATTCGCATTGAATATTAGAGTCTGGCTTAGTTCATGTGCACCTGCATGAACTAGTCTCTGTGACTAGGGGAAAACATTGACAATTAGATTACCCTATATCACTTCTCCTACCCTTGGAGCTGGGGGACGACTTGGTAGTCCCAGAGCTACATGGACTTCAAATGAACTGGGGACATTTGGAAAGTGGAAAATGGGATATGCAAGATGGGGAGGCATTCTGGTTGTCTATTATTGTATGCCAAGCCACCTCCAAATTCTGTGGTTTAAAACAACTATCATTGCAACATGCTCACTGGCTCTGTTTATCAGGAATCTGGACAAGTCATGGTGAGAACAGCTTGTCTTCATAATGTCTAATGTGTCAGCTGGTAATATTTGAAAATTTGGGGACTGAAATCTTTTTGAGACTTCTTTACTCATGTTTCTGGAAGCTGAGCTGGAATGCCACACAGGCTGGTCTCAGCTAAGACTGTTGACCAGAGCACTGTATAGAACCCCTCTCTCACTTTTTCTCTCTTTTGTTAACTTAAGGGAAATTTTATTGTCTTCTTTTTAAAGCAATCTAGTTCAAAAAGAAGTTGAGGTTAAGAGAAGAAAGAACAGGAAACCTTCTAATAACCGAGTAAGACAGACAGACAGGAGGGAGGATAGCACGAGTCAGGAACCTCCATATCAGATCTTTTCCATCTTGGAAATGAACTTGTCACAGATTCTGATCAGTTCATTGTTTTCGTTAGTCTTCTGCCCAATGTTCTTCTCCAGTGAGTGGATGTGTGTCTGCTTCTTCCTTAGGTTTTCCTGGAAGGCCCAGGAAAAGCTGGACCTGGGCGATTTCCTCATTTGCCAGCTTGAGTTTCTCTTCTGCGTGGGCCTTCAGTGCTGGATATCTTTGGCCTTCCTTTTCAATTCTTCCTATGTAATCCTCAACACATTTCTTCAGTGATTCATCATGTGTGTGGTAGCCTTCAATCACCTTCTGTTTCTCAAACTGCTTGAAGATGTCAGAGAAGATTTTTCCACAAAGTTCAAGTCTGTGGTAACTTGGTCCTTTTCCTTCAGAACCTTCTGGATTTGGGGATGTTCCAGTTCAAGATGGCAATGTAGGAGAATCCTGGGCTCACTTCCCCTCACAGGCACACCAAATCTGCAGCTACATATGGAACAACTTCCTCTGAAAAAAACCTAAAAATTGTCTGAGCAACTCTTATTCATCTGGCAAGCAAGAGAAGGTCCATGTCAAAACGAGTAGGAGATGATAGGACACAGTCTCACCATAAACTCCATCACCAGCACAGAGACCCATCATAGGGAGGGGACTCACAACCTGGAGATTCTCCCTGAGGAGCAAAGTGTTGGAACCTCACATTGGACACTCCAACTTTTAAGACCTGCACCTGAGAGATGAGACTCCAAGAGATCTAATTTTGAAATCTAATGGGGCTCTTGTCCAAGAGAACCACAAGACTATAATGATCTGAAATGGCTCTTAAAGGGCTCAGGTGCTTGGATTCACCTGCTCCAGGGATTAGCTCAGAGGCAGCCTATCGAGAGGGGCCCAGACTTTATGTGAATGTGGCTCACTTGCTAATCTTAAAGTGGCAGCCAGAGTGGCAGGCATCTAAATTAGGACATATCTAGGGGTCTGCTGGCTGGTGGACACCATCTTCATGCTCTTCCTCTATTTCACTCTTAGCCAGTAGACACCATCTTTTCATCTTTTTTTGGTCTTTGTTATCCTCTCTTTTCCTCGAGTGCCAAGTATATGTTCCCCCTCTGCCTCATTCTAACCTGTAGGTGCTGTCTTTGCACTCCAGCTGGTGGGCACCCTCTTTTTTTCTTTCCTTTTATTTTCCTTTTCCCCAGTCCATCTACATGCATCTATATGCTGACCTTCTGCCTCATCCCAGCCAGTGGATGGGGTCTTTGCTCTCTCTCCCTCTGCTGCACTCCAGAGTGTGATTATCTCCTAGTGGGGTGTTTTTACACATGTCTGGTGCACTGGTTTTTGCAGCTGCCACCCAGAGGACACCCTCTGTATCGCCTGGCTCTGGAGGTCAGGGGAGCTTACAATCCTGGGTCCTAGGAGACTGTAACAATCTGAGAGACAGTTCTTGGCAGACTACCAACCCAGAGGACTACACAGATAGCAGTCTGAAACACACCCCCAGTCTTTCTATGAAAGACGTCTATTTGCTTATCCAGGAGCTTCAGCCTGAGGGGCAGGCTTCTGGTTTTCCATATAAGTAGGGGCCTATGGAGGTGCTCTCAAGGAATGGAGGCCTGTGGATGCATTCTTTGTGCTCTCCCTCTGCCTTGCTCAAACTCACCTGTTTCTCCCAGAAAGGAGCTCATATCCATGTCTGGAACCCTCGTTTTGCAGACACCACCAGGGGACACCTCTACATCACCTGCCTCTGGTGGCCAGTGGGGCTTATGAGCAGGGGTCCCACAGGACGGTAACAAAAAAATAGTTCTTAAATGGCTATCCCCTTGCCCCCCAGGGCACAGCAAGAGGCAACAGACCCAAGAGCTGTCTTTCTATGAAAGTGACCTATTAGACTAGCATCATAACTACAACCTGATGAGAAGGCTTCTAATTAAACACACATCTAAGGGCCGACTGTAATCCTTTCCAGAGACCTCGAAGAGTGGGCACTGTCTTCACACTCTCCCCCAGCCATGCTCCACAGCACCAGTACCTCCAGGAGGGGAGATTTTACATGCATCTGGTACTCTGGTTTTTACATAGGGTGCCCTGGTTTTTGCAGCTGTCATCCAGGGGACACCTCTTGATCACCTGACTCTGGAGGCCAGGGGGCTGTGTTCTTGGGTCCCATGGGGTTGTAATAATCAAAGAGACAGTCCTTGGCAGTTTACCACCCCAGAGCACTGCAGAGATATCCAACTGAAACATATCCTCAGTCTTTCTGTAAAAGAGGCCTATTTGCTTGTCCTGGAGTTTTGACCTGAGGACCAGGCTTCAGGTCTGGCACACAACTAGGAGGTGCTCTCAAGGAATGCAGTCTGGCCAATGCCATTTTTCCACTCTCCCTTTGCCTCACTATAGCTTGCTGATCTCTTCCAGAAAGGAGCTGTCCACAGCCCCAAATTTTGCAACTCCCATGGAGGGGATACCTCCAGATTGCATGGCTCTGGTGGCCAGAAGGGTTTATGCTTGCAGTCTCACAGAGCTATATATATTTGCATACTTTAAAAACTCTTGCCTGAGGGTCTGCCTTCCATTCATCCTGAAACTAGGCGCTGACTGAGATCCTCCCCTTTGGGACACTGGCAGGTCTTGGCACACCTCCAACTACTGAAATTTACTAAAAATAAAATGTTGCTTGGACAGTTGCAAAGGTTTCAGAAAAAACTGAGAGTTAGGGGAGAGCTGAATGATAAGGTTCATCTCCTACACAAGGCCACTCCTTCAAGGATATGAGAAGTGGCTGTTTTATCTAACGCATAGAAACCAACATGGAGAGTCAAGAAATATGAAGAAACAGAGAATTATGTTCCAAATGAAAGAACAAATAAAACCTCAGAAAAAATCTTAAACTTATTGAAATGGAGGTAAGTAATTTACCTGACAAAGAGTTTAAAGTAATGGTCATAAAGATGTTCACTGAACTAGAGAGAAGAATGAACACAGTGAAAACTCCAACAAAGAGGTAGAAAATAGATGAAAATACAAAATAGAAATCACACTGAAGAATGCAATAACTGAAGCAAAAAGTACACCAGAGGGGTTCAACAGCAGACTAGATGAGGCAGAAAAAAGGATCAGTGAAATTGAGGACAGAGCAGTGGAACTCAACCAATCAGAACAGCAAAAAGAAAAAAAAGGAATGAAAAAAGGTGAGGATAGCTTAAGAGAAATACAGAATAACATCAAGCAGATTAACATTCACATTATAGGGGGCCCAGAAGGAAAAGAGAAAGAGAAAGGGGCAGAACATTTATTTGAAGAAATAATGGCTGAAAACTTCCCCAACTTGCTAAAGGAAATAGACGTCTATATACAGGAAGCCCAAATACCTCCAAATAAGATAAACCAGAAGAGACTCACACAAAGAGGCATTATATTTAAAATGTCAAAAGTTAAAGACAAGAAAATAATCTTACAGCAGCAAGAGAAGAACAACTTACTACCTACAAGGGAATCTCCCATAAGACTACCAGAAGATTTTTTAGCAGAAATTTGCAGGCCAGAAGGGAGTGGCACAATATATTTAAAGTACTGAAAGGAAAAATTTCCAACCAAAAACTTTAACAGGCAACAGTATCATTTAAAATTGAATGAAAGATACAGTTTTCCAGACAGACAAAACCTAAATGACTTCATCACCACTAAACTGGCCTTAAAAGAAATGTTGAAGGGAATTCTTTAAGCTGAAAAGAAAGGGTGTTAACCAGTAACAAGAAAACATATGAGGCGAGAGCTTCAAGATGGCAGAAGAGTAAGAGGCGGAGATCACCTTCCTCCCCACAGATACATCAGAAATACATCTACATGTGGAACAACTCCTATAGAACACCCACTGAACGCTGGCAGAAGACCTCAGACTTCCCAAAAGGCAAGAAATTCCCCCACGTACCTGGGTAGGGCAAAAGAAAAAAGAAAAAACAGAGACAAAAGAACAGGGATAGGACTTGAACCTCGGGGAGGGAGCTGTGAAGGAGGAAAGGTTTCCACACACTAGGAAGCCCCTTCACCTGCGGAGACTGCTGGTGGCGGAGTGGGGGAGCTTTGAAGCCACGGAGAAGAGCACAGCAACAGGGGTGCGGAGGGCAAAGTGGAGAGATTCCTGCACAGAGGATCGGTGCCGACCAGCACTCACCAGCCCGAGAGGCTTGTCTGCACAGCCGCCGGGTCGGGCGGGGGCTGGGAGGGTCGGAGTGCAGGGAGAGGACTGGGGTTGGCTTTGTGAACACAGCCTGAAGGGGGCCAGTGTGCCACAGCTAGCCGGGAGGGAGTCGGGGAATAAGTCTGGAACTGCCAAAGAGGCAAGAGACTTTTTCTTGCCTCGTTGTTTCCTGGTGCACGAGGAGAGGGGATTAAGAGCCCCACTTAAAGGAGCTCCAGAGACGGGCTCGAGCCGCGGCTACCAGCACGGACCCCAGAGATGGGCATGAGACGCTAAGGTTGCTGCTGCCACCACCAAGAAGCCTATGTGCAAGCACAGGTCACTCTCCACACCTCCCCTGCCACTAGCCTGTGCATCCCGCCACTGCCAGGGTCCCATGATCCAGGGACAACTTCCCAGGAGAACACACCTCAGTCTGGTGCAATGTCATGCTGGCCTCTGCCGCCGCAGGCTCGCCGCGCACTCCGTACCCCTCCCTCCCCTCTGACCTGAGTGAGTGAGACCGGAGAAGCAGCTGCGCCTTTAACCCAGTCCTGTCTGAGCGGGAACAGACACCCTCAGGTGACCTAAACGCAGAGGCGGGTCCAAATCCAAACCTGAACCACGGGAGCTCTGCGAACAAAGAACAGAAAGGGAAAACTCTCCCAGCAGCCTCAGGAGCAGCGGATTAATTCTCCACAATCAACTTGATGTACCCTACATCTGTGGAATTCTTGAATAGAGAACAAATCATCCCAAATCGAGGAGGTGGACTTTGGGAGCAATGATATATATATATTTTCCCCTTTTTCTCTTTTTGTGAGTGTGTATGTTTCTGTGTGTGATTTTTGTCTGTATAGCTTTGCTTTTACCATTTTTCCTAGGGTTCTGTCTGTCTGGGTTTTTTTTAAAATTCTTTTCTTAATACATTTTTATTTTAATAACATTTTATTTTACTTTATTTTATTTTATTTTATCTTCTTCTTTCTTTTTTTCCTCCCTTTTATTCTGAACCATGTGGAGGACAGGCTCTTGGTGCTCCAGCCAGGCATCAGGGCTGTGCCACTGAGGTCGGAGAGCCAAGTTCAGGACACTGGTCCACAAGAGACCTCACAGCTTCATGTAATATCAAACGGCAAAAATCTTCCAGAGATCTCCATCTCAATACAAAGACCCAGCTCCACTCAAAAACCAGCAAGCTCCAGTGATGGACACCCTATGCCAAACAACTAGCAAGACAGGAACAAAATCCCATGCATTAGCAAAGAGACTGCCTAAAATCATAATAAGGTCACAGACACCCCAAAACACACCACCAGACGTGGAGGTGCCCACCAGAAAGACAAGATCCAGCCTCATCCACCAGAACACAGGCACTAGTCCCCTCCACCAGGAAGCCTACACAAGCCACTGAACCAACCTTAGCCACTGAGGACAGACACCAAAAACAACGGGAACTCCGAACATGCAGAGTGCAAAAAGGAGATCCAAAACACAGTAAGATAAGCAAAACAAGAAGACAGAGAAACACACCAGCAGATGAAGGAGCAAGGCAAAACCCACCAGACCTAACAAATGAAGAGGAAATAGGCAGTCTACCTGAAAAATAATTCAGATTAATGATAGTAAAGATGATCCAAAATCTTGGAAATAGAATGGAAAAAATACAAAAAAACGTTTAACAAGGACCTAGAAGGACTAGAGAGCAAACAAACAGTGATGAACAACACAATAAATGAAATTAAAAATTCTCTAGAAGGGATCAATAGCAGAATAAATGAGGCAGAAGAATGGATAAGTGACCTGGAAGATAAAATAGTGGAAATAACTACTGCAGAGCAGAATAAAGAAAAAAGAGTGAAAAGAATTGAGGACAGTCTCAGAGACTTCTGGGACATTAAATGCACCAACATTCAAATTATAGGGGTCCGAGAAGAAGAAGAGAAAAAGAAAGGGACTGAGAAAATATTTGAAGAGATTTTAGTTGAAAAATTCCCTAATATGGGAAAGGAAATAGTTAATCAAGTCCAGGAAGCACAGAGAGTCCCATACAGGATAAATCCAAGGAGAAACATGCCAAGACACATATTAATCAAACTATCAAAAATTAAATACAAAGAAAACATATTAAAAGTAGCAAGGGAAAAAAAAGCATATAACACATAAAGGAATCTCCATAAGGTTAACAGCTGATCTTTCAGCAGAAACTCTGCAAGCCAGAAGGGACTGGCAGGACATATTTAAAGTGATGAAGGAGAAAAACCTACAACAAAGATTACTCTACACAGCAAGGATCTCATTCAGATTTGACAGAGAAATAAAAACTTTTACAGACAAGCAAAAGCTAGGAGAATTCAGCACCACCAAACCAGCTTTATTACAAATGTTAAAGGAACTTCTCTAGGCAGGAAACACAAGAGAAGGAAAACACGTACAATAATAAACCCAAAACAATTAAAAGAATCGTAATAGGAACACACATATCGATAATTACCTTAAATGTAAAGGGATTAAATGCTCCAATAAAAAAACATAGGTTGGCTGAATGGATGCAAAAACAAAACCTGTATATATGCTGTCTACAAGAGACCCACTTCAGACCTAGGAACACATACAGATTTAAAGTGAGGGGATGGAAAAAGATATTCCATGCAAATGGAAATCAAAAGAAAGCTGGAGTAGCAATTCTCATATCAGACAAAATAGACTTTAAAACAAAGACTATTACAAGAGACAAGACACTACATAATGATCAAGGGATCAATCCAAGAAGAAGACATAACAATTGTAAATATTTATGCACCCACAGAGGAGCACCTCAATACATAAGGCAAATACTAACAGCCGTAAAAGGGGAAATCGACAGTAACACAAACATAGTAGGGGACTTAAACACCCCACTTTCACCCATGGACAGATCATCCAAAATGAAAATAAATAAGGAAACACAAGCTTTAAATGATACATTAAAAAAGATGGACTTAGGGCTTCCCTGGTGGCGCAGTAGTTGAGAATCTGCCTGCCGATGCAGGGGACACGGGTTCGTGCCCCGGTCCGGGAGGATCCCACATGCCGCAGAGCGGCTGGGCCCGTGAGCCACAGCCGCTGAGCCTGCGTGTCCGGAGCCTGTGCTCCGCAACGGGAGAGGCCACAACAGTGAGAGGCCCACATACTGAGAAAAAAAAAAAAAAAAAAAAAGATGGACTTAGGGCTTCCCTGGTGGCGCAGTGGTTGAGAGTCCGCCTGCTGATGTAGCGGACATGGGTTCGTGCCCCGGTCCAGGAAGGTCCCACATGCCGCAGAGCAGCTGGTCCTGTGAGCCATGGCCACCGAGCCTGCACATCCAGAGCCTGTGCTCTGCAGCGGGAGAGGCGACAACAGTGAGAAGCCTGTGTACCACAAAAAATAAATAAATAAATAACTGTAACTACAACAATTACTTAAGGGGTAAACACACAAAAAATTGAAATGTGACTTCAAAAACAAAACTTCTGGGGGTAGAGTAAAAATGTAGTGCTTTAGAATGTGTTCAAACTTAAGTCGTTATCAATTTAAGTAGAAAGTTTTAAATATAAGTTGATATATGTAAGCTGCATGGTAACTACAATGCAAAACCTACACAAAAGATAAAGAGAAAGGAATATAAGCATAACATAAAAAGTCATCAAACAACAAAGTAAGAGAGCAAGAGAAGAAGAAAGGTACAGAGAGAAACTACAAAATGGCCAGAGAACAATTAATGAAATGGCAATAAGTACATACCTCTCAATAATTACTTTAAGTGTAAATGAACTAAATTCCCCAATCAAAAGACTGAGTGGCTAAATGGATTTAAAAAAAGACCCATCTCTGTAGTGCTAAAAGAGACTCACTTCAGATCTAAGGACACAAACTGAAAGTGAAGAGATGGAGAAGATATTCCATGCAAATGGAAACCAAAAGAAAGCTGGAGTAGCAACAGTTTTATCAGACAAAATAGACTTTAAAACATGGACCATGATCAGAAACAAAGGAGGGCATTATGTAATGATATATGGGTCAATCTAATGAGTCTATAACATTTGCAAATATTTATGTCTTAATATTGAAGAACCTATGTATTTAAAACAAATATTAACAAGCTGAAAGGGAGAAATAGACAGCAATACAATAAATAGGGAACTTACATCAATGAATAGATCATGCAAACAGAAAATCAATAGGAAAATATCATCCCTAAATGACACATTAGACCAGATTAGCTTGCTCTTTCTCTCTCTCAAACATTCCATCCAAAAGAAAGAGAATGAACAAATTTTCTCAAGTGTGCATGGAATATTCTCCAGGAGAGGTCATATCTTAGGCCACAAAACAAGTGTTAATAAATTTAAGAAGACTGAACTCATATTAAGCATTTTCTCCATCCACAATGCTAGAAATAAATAAGAAGAAAACTAGAAAATTTAAAATGTGTGAAGACTGAACAACATGCTATTGAACAACTAATCAGTCATAAAAGAAATCAAAAGAAGAATCAAAAATACCTTGAGACAAATGAAGATGGAAATGGAACATACCAAATATTATGGGATACAGCAAAAGCAGTTCTAAGAGGAAAGTTAATAGCAATATACACCTATCTCAGGAAAAAAGAAAAATCTCAAATAAACAACCTATCTTTATAGCTCAAGGAATTAGAAAAAGAAGAAGAAATCAAACCCAAAGTTAGTAGAAGGATAAAAACAACAAATATCACAGTGTAAATAAATGAAATAGAGACAACTTCTTAATCAAAAACCTCTTAACAAAAAAGAGTTCAGGACCAGATGGCTTCACTAGTGAATTCTACCAAACATTCAAAGAAGTATTAATATCAATCTTTCTCAAACTCTTCCAAAATAACAGAAGAGAAGGAAACACATGAAATCATTTTATGAAGCCAGCATTACCCCGATAGCAAAACCAGAGAGGACATCACAAGAAAAGAAAATTACAGGCCGATATCATTGATGAATATAGATGCAGAAATCAACAAAATAATAGCAAACAAATCCCAACAATATGTTAAAAGGATCATACACCATGATCAAGTGGGATTCATTCCAGGGATGCAAGGATCATTCAACATCTGCAAATCAATCAATGTGATACACTACTTTAAAAAATGAAGTATAGAACTCATATGATCAATTTGATAGATGAAGGAAAAGCTTTTGACAAAATCCAACATCCATTCATGATAAAGACTCTCAACAAAGTGTGTATAGAGGGAACGTATCTCAACATAATAAAGATCATATATGACAAGCCAACAGCTAACATCATAGTCAATGGTGAAAAGGTGAAAGCTTTCCTTCTAATATGAGGAACAAGACAAGTATGCCCACTTTTATTTAACATATTATTAGAAGACCTAGCCAGGGCAATTAGGCTAGAAAAAGAAATAAAAGACATCCAAACTGGAAAGGAAGGTGTAAAACTGTTACTGTTTGCAGATGACATGATATTATATACAGAAAACCTTAGAGGTTCCACCAAAATACTGTTAGAACCAATAAATGAATTCAACCAAAGCTTCATCTTAATTATAAGGGCAGGGAAAAGAAAACAAGTTTATTTCATGCTGCCTCTTAAATATTCTGCATGGAGTGACAAATGTCACTTCTGCTCCCAGCTGACTGAAATAAATCACACAACAATGAGTAAATTCACCAGGATAGTGATATATAATCCTTTCACTTGAAGGGCATCAAGTATTTGGGAAAATAATGTAGTTTTTTTTAACAAATACTAACTATATATTTGACTATATTAAAATTATGATGTTAAAATTATGCAAAAGTAAAATAATTATAAGGGATAACTGTAACACATTAAAATATGATATAAGCCTAAATTATCAAAGAGCATGGTACCAGTACATGAATACACAGATTAATGAAAAAAATAGTCCAGAAATGTATGAGCAACACCTCCAAGTAGCAAAGAGCACAATACCAGATCTTGATTTCTAAATACCATTCTTCATGAAAAGGAACCAGATCTTTTTGGAGAAATGGGTTATTATAGGTCTTGGTCATGGAAGTGTAAGGTAAGCCTCAGATCCCTTTTTAGCCAAAACCAAAGAAATGCTCAAAGTCTAATGGTCTCATGTCAAAAGACAGATGGTGACTTGGATGAGCTTCTACTAACTTAATTTAGAAAAAGAAAAAAGAAAAAAAGAAAAAAAATGAATTCAACAAAGTTGCAGGATACAAAAATCAATATACAAAAATATGATGCATTTGTATATATTAATAATGAACTATCAGAAAAAGAAACTAAGAAAACAATCCCATTTAGAACTGCATCAAAAAAAAATAAAGTACCTAGGAATAAATTTAACCAAGGAGGTGAAAGTCTTCTGCACTGAAAACTGTAAGACATTGATAAAAGCAAATGAAGAGGATACAAAGAAATGGAAAGATATTCCATGTTAATGGATTTAAAGAATTAATATTGTTAAAATGTCCACACTACCCAAAGTAATCTACAGATCAAATGTGATCCTTATCAATATGCCAACGGCATTAAAAAAAAATAGAGCAAACTATCTTAAAATTTGTATGTAACCATGAAAATCCCCAAAATGGCCAAATAAATCTTGAAAATGAAGAACAAAGCTAGAGACATCATGTGTCTTGATTTTAAACTGTATTACAAAGCTATACTAATTAAAACCATATGGTATTGGTATAAAAACAGACATGGAGATAAATGGAACTGAATAGAGAGTGCAGAGATAAACTTGTGTATGTATGGACAATTACTTTATGACAAAAGAACCAAGAATATACAATAGGGAAAGGTCAGTCTCTTCAATAAATGGAGTTGGGAAAACTGAATAGACACACGCAAAAGAATGAAACTTGATCACTATCTTACCCCATAAACAAAAATTAACTTTAATTGAATTAAATAATTTAATGTAAGACCTAAAACCATGACACTCCTAGAAAAAAAACATAGGTGGTAAGATTCTTGACATCAGTCTTGGTGATGATTTTTTTCTTTTTTTAAAGAAGATGTTGGGGGTAGGAGTTTATTAATTAATTTATTTATTTTTGCTGTGTTGGGTCTTTGTTTCTGTGCGAGGGCTTTCTCTAGTTGTGGCAAGTGGGGGCCACTCCCCATCGCGGTGCCCGGGCCTCTCACTATGGCGGCCTCCCTTGTTGCGGAGCACAGGCTCCAGACGCGTAGGCTCAGTAGTTGTGGCTCACGGACCTAGTTGCTCCACGGCATGTGGGATCCTCCCAGACCAGGGCTCGAACCCGTGTCTCCTGCATTAGCAGGCAGACTCTCAACCACTGCGCCACCAGATAAGCCCCAGTGATGATTTTTTAGATCTGACACCAAAAGCAAAGACAACAACAGCAAAAAATAAATAGGTGGGACCACATCAAACTAAAAACTTTTTAGACAACAAAGGAAACCGGCAACAAAATGAAAAGGTAACCTATGAATTGGAGAAAATATTTTCAAACTGTATATCTGATAAGGGGTTAATATCCAAAGTATATAAAGAAAGCAAACAACTCAATAGCAAAAAATAAACAATTTGATTAAAAAGTGGGCAGAGGACTTGAATAGACATTTTTCTGAAGAAGATATACAAATGGCCAACAGGTACATGAAGTGATGCTCAACATCACTAATTATCAGGAAAATGCAAATCAAAACCATAAAATATAATCTCACACCTGTTAGAATGGCTATTATCAAAAAGACAAGAAATTGAATTAGTTGCAAAACCTTAAATGATGAAACTCTCAGAAGTAAACATAGGAAAAAATACTTGACATAGGCCTTAGTAATGAATTTTGGAAATCACATCTAAAGTACAAGCAACAAAATAAAATAAATGAGTGGGACTACATCACACTAAAAAGCTTCTGCACAGCAAAAGAAACTATCAAGAAAATAAAAAGGTAACCTATGGAAAGGGAAAAATATTTGCAAACCATATATTTAACAAAGGATTAATATCCAAAAAATATAAAAACTCATATACCTCAATAGTGAAATAAATAATCCAATTAAAAATGGGCAAATGACCTGAATACACATTTTTCCAAATAAGTTCTAAGAATAGCCAAGAGGTACATGAAAATATGATCTAAACTACTAGTCATTAGGGAAATGCAAATACCTGTTGGAATGGCCATGATCAAAAATACAAGAGATAGCAAATGCTGGTGTGGATATGGAGAAAGAGAAACACTTTTGCACTGTTGGTGGGATTCTAAATTGGTAAAACATGGAGGTACCTCAAAAAATTAAAAATAGAACTACACTATGATCCAGTAGCTCCACTTGTGGGTATATATCCAAAGGAAGTGAAAACACTAACTTGAAAAATTACCTGCACACCCATATTCATAGCAGCATTATTTACAACAGCCAAGACATGAAAACAACCTAAGTGTCTATCAATGGATGGATGAATAAAGAAATTGTGGTATATATTTACAATGGTATAGTATTCAGCCATAAAAAAAGAATTCCAACCGTTTGTGACAACATGGATGGACCTGGAAGGCACTAGGCTAAGTGAAATAAGTTAGATAGAGAAAGATAAATACCATAAGATCTCACTTATTTGTGGAATCTAAAAACAAAACGCCAAAAAACACCTCCCCCCCAAAAAAATCAAGTTCATGGATTTAGAGAATCGATTGGTGGTTGCCTATAGTGTTTGGGAGGGTGAAATGGGTGAAGGTGGTAAAAAGGTACAAATTTCCAGTTATAAAATGAATGTCATAGGTGATTATAGCTAACAATACTGTATTGCATATTTAAAGGTAGCTATGAGAGTGAGGGTGGATCTTGAAAGTTTTCATCACAAGAAAAAAATTTTGTAACCATGTATGGTGATGGAAAACTGGACTTATTGTGATCATTTTTCAATATACTCCTGACCCTTGAACAATGCAGGGGTTAGGGGTGCCATTCCTGCACAGTTGAAAATCTGAGTATAACCTTACACTTGGTTCCCCTGTGTTGTGGGTTTTGTTTTGTGGATTCACCCAACTGTAGATTGTGTAGTACTGCAGTATGTAATTATTGAAAAAAAATCTGTGTATAAGTAGACCTGTGAAGTTCAAATCCATGTTGTTCAAAGTTCGATTGTATACAAATATTGAATTACGTTGCATACCTGAAACTAATATAACAATATAAATCAATTATACTGAAATAAAAAAATAATAAATTCAGTTAAGAATGGAAAAAAAAAGAATTAACTTTAGAAGTACTTATTTGTAAAAAAAGTAAGTAACATATTATTTAACTATAAGTTTACATTAAGTTTTCTCTTGTTTTGGACAGTCTTGTGAATGCTCAAATATTTTCCCTCAGTGGAGAGGTGGTACAGGTTTGACTCAGGGGACATGATTAGCCTCACCATTACTTGGAGACTGAAGATACTTCCTGGACCCAAGGGGACAGTTTTAACCTTACCTGAGACACCTGAAAGACCATGGTGGGACCTTGTATAACAGCCTCAGAGTCCTTTGAGTCAGAGTTCTACAGGCACTTATATTGAAACACACTCACTTTAACAAAGATAAACGAATTAAATAGAACTTTCATTAAAAAAAAAAAGCAAATAAATCAAGGTTTGAATGGTTTTAAGAAAAGAAAAGAGCCTTCTGGATTTACACTTTAGCAAGTTCCTTCTGTTTCTGAACCTCCTCCGTCCCCTAAATCCCATTCATGATTTTCCCCATTTCCTGGTTCTTCATGTGGAGCCCCTCACACTGGCTTTTCATCAACAGGTTCTCCTTTTGTGTTGTTTCCACCACTGCATCCAGGTCTTTCAGGCAGTCTGCAGCACATCCATGATGGACCCCAAAGGAAGTGGCAGACCCCCAGGCCTGAGGACACATGAGGGTGAACATGCACAGGAACACCTGGAGCTCCTAATAAATCATGTTTCACCAGTTTTGCCTCAGGCAGAATTCCTGGAGAAGATGTGTCATCAGGTTACAAACTGCTTGTCTCAGGGAAATACCCTAGCTGAATTTCATGCAAAGGCAGCAGCAAGAGAATCTATAAAAATTATAGCACATGTAGATGTAGTCCATTCTGCCCCTTTAAAGATAATTTTTATAGATTCTCCTAGGAGGGGGCCAAGATGGTGGAGTAGGAGGATATGGAGCTCATCTCTCCTCACAAGTACATCAAAAATACATCTACATGTGGAGCTATTTTCACTGAAAGTGACTTGAGACTGGCAGAGAGATTCTTATATAACCAAGGCTGTAAGAAAGAACCACACAGAGTTGGGTAGGAAGAGAAGAGAAGCAATCAAATTAGGACCTGTGCTCTTAGGAGGGGACCGAGCAGAGGAGGGAGATACCACAGGCTTGGAGATCCTCCCTGGGGAGTGAGAATTTAGAACTACATATTGAGCACCCCAGCTCTGGGGAACACCAGGAGAACAAGTCCTCTTAGCTGGTTTGAAAACCAGTGGGACTACAGCAGTATTGTAAGAAACTTAGACTCTGCTCATGAAGGGTGCCACACATTTGCTTACTCTTGAAACAAGGTGGAGGAAGCAGATTGAAACTTCCTGGGACTCTGGCTGTTTCCCATGACCAACCCAGGAACACTTCATCCTGAGCAGAGCACCTATCATGTCCCCTCTTGTCCCATGGTGCAGCTCCACACCAGGGCAAAGCCTGCAGTGGCTGAGGAGAGGGTGCAACTGTAAGGGACAGAGCCAGGTCAGACCCAGCACAGTATCCAAATAGGGAAAGGGCAAACATTACTGGTTCATGGGGCAGCATATTGAGAGTGGTCTGGTATTTTGACTGGGGCCAGGACTTCTCCAGCTCATGCCCTGGCCCAAACGGAGTGCCCACTCTGGCCCCTCTTCCCCATGGCACATCTCCACACTAGAGTGAGTGCTGAAATAGCCATGGAGAGTGAGCAGTTGTGAGGGTTTTCGAAAACATAAACAACATAGATATACACTTAGCCAGGCTCATCAAGAAAAAAAGAAAGAGGACCCAAGTAAAATAAGAAATGAAAGAGAAGCAATGACAGCCAATATCACATAGATACAAAAAATCATAAGATAATTTTATGAATGATTATATGCCAACAAACTGGAAAACCTAGAAGAAAAGGATAAATTTCTATAAATATACACTCTTTCAAGACTGAATCAGGAAGAAATAGAACATCAGAACAGGCTGGTCACTAGTAGTGAAATTGAACGTAGTATTTGTATTCCTTGTTTTTATTTATCTTCCCTGATTTTATGTATGTTCTCTTTGACAGAAATTCTGTATTCTCCAATCTTTGCCAGTTGAAATCTTATCTACCATTTGAGGCTCATCCAAAATCCCATTTTTTCTATATTTCTTTCTCAACTTCCTTAATAAGTTGTCTCCCTCCTATGAACTGAGTTTTGAAAACTGTGTTTTGTAGAAACAAGTTATCTGGGCAAAATATTCCTTCTAATGCAGTTACTTTCTTCTGCATAAGTTTATTAACATATAAAAAATTTTGTGGCAACAGCCTATCTACATTTGGCTAGACTCAGAGAAAGCTTGGTTGTAAATGGAATATTTTGGACCTTATCAAAATTGATCTACACAAGACCCTCTCTTTTTTATTTGCTTCCCTTCAGCCCCATTCAATATTTCCATTTCTCTGTGCTCATTCAACAGGTGCAAATAAAACATACCCTTGTTTATATGTTCTTATAAGATGTTTTCTGGTGCTTGTGTGCAAATATATTTAATTTAAATGATAATTTACATCTCATTTCATTTGTTATTTTCTTGATCTATATTGCTGTGTGAACACGTAGTCCACTAATACTAACTAAAGCTTAGTACTCCACACAGGGCTGTTTTTCAGTCGGTATGCAGGTGTACGGTTATACAAGTTGTTAAAATATATAAATGCCTTAACATGAATTGATGAATAGTCTCTATTTAGGATCTTCTGAGGGCTCCTCTGATAGATGAATGGATTTCTCTACAATGCAGCATTTACAGGGTTAACACCAAGCTATTTTGTGGAGAGAGGAGATGGGAGGTCTCCAGGACCCTGCTCCAGTGCGAAGGCTGGTATTCATTTTGACTGACTGAGACTGATGCCATAACATTTGTTACATATTTTGAGCATCAACCTGATTGGTATGAATCCACCACACTTTGCTTATCTGTTCTTCCAGTGACAGACAACTCGATTGCTTCCAAATTGCTGCTGCATCAAACAATGCTTGATGAGCATATTTTTAAATGTCCCCTTATAGACATGTGTGAGAATTTCTTGGTATATATTGCCAGATGCAGAATTTCTGGGTCATAGGTTGAGGCTGAGTTGAAGAGCCATCATCTTTCTCACAGGAATGAACAAACAAAGCCCATGGAAAGCAATTTCCTTTTAAGCAATGGTGTGATTTTCATATAATCTGTTGGGGAGAAGTTGGTCACATAGTCATGATTAGCTGCAAGAAAAGATGGGAAACATTGTTTTTAACTGTCTTGCCATGTGCACAGAAAAAAATTATTACAGTATAAGTAAAGGGAATAGATTTTATATAAAAAAGAGCAATCTGGAGGAACCTTCAAGATGGTGGAGGAGTAAGATGTAGAGATTTCCTTCCTCCCCACAAATACATCAAAAATACATCTACATGTGGAACAACTCCTACAGAACACCTACTGAACACTGGCAGAAAACCTCAGACTTCCCAAAAGGCAAGGAACTCCCCAGGTACCTGGGTAGGGCAAAATAAAAAAGAAACAACAGAGACAAAAAATAGGGATGGGGCCTGCACCTGTGGGAGGCAGCTGTGAAGGAGGAAAAGTTTCCACACATTAGGAAGCCACTTCACTGGCAGAGACAGGTGGTGGGTGGGTGGGTGGGAGCTTTGAAGCCATGGAGAAGAGCACAGCAACAGGGGTGCAGAAGGTAGAGGAAACATTCCGGCACAGAGGATTGCTGCTGACCAGCACTCACCAGCCTGAGATGCTTGTCTGTTCACCCGCCAGGGCGGGTTGGGGCTGGGAGCTGAGGCTCAGGTTTCAGAGGTCAGATCCCAGGGAGAGGATGGGGGTTGGCTGTGTGAACACAGCCTGAAGAGGGCTACTGCACCACAGCTAGTCTGGAGGGAGTCTGGGAAGAAGTCTGGAACTGCCTAAGAGGCAAGGGACAATTGTTTCGGGGTGTGTGAGGAGAGGGGATTCAGAGCACCACCTAAACGAGCTCCAGAGATGGGCACAAGCCTCAGCTATCAGCATGGACACCAGAGACAGGCATGAAATGCTAAGGTTGCTGCTGCAGCCACCAAGAAGGCTGTGTGCAAGCACAGGTCACTATCCACACCTCCCCTCCAGGGAGCCTGTGCAGCCTGCCACAGACAGGGTCCCGTGATCCAGGGACAACTTCCCTGGGAGAACACACAACACACCCCAGGCTGTTGCAATGTCATGCCTGCTTCTGCTGCCACAGGCTCGCCCCAGATTCTGTTCTCCTCCTTCCCAGTGACCTGTGTGAGCCAGAGCCCCCTAATGAGCTGTACATTTAACCCCATCCAGTCTGGGCAGGGAACAGATGCACTCAGGTGACCTACATGCAGAAGTGGGGCCAACTCCAAAGCTGAACCACAAGAGCTGTGTGAACAAAGGAAAATTTCTCCCAGTAGCCTCAGGAGTAGTGGATTAAATCTTCACAATCAACTTGAGGTACCCTGCATCTGTGGAATACCTGAATAGACAATGAATCACCCTGAAATTGAGGTGGTAGATTCTGGGAGCAACTGTAGACTTGAGGTTTGCTTTCTGCATCTAATTTGTTTCTGGTTTTATGTTTATTTTAGTTTAGTATTTACAGTTTATATCATTGGTAGATTTGTTTACTGATTTGGTTGTTCCCTTCCTTTATTTTTTGTATAGTTTTTAGCATTTGTTATCATTGGTGGATTTTTTTTTAATTTGGTTGCCCTCTTCTTTCTTTCCTTTTTTTAAAATTAGTTTTCATTTTTTAAATTTTTAATAATATTTTTTATTTTAATAACTTTATTGTATTTGTTTTTCTTTCTTTCTTTCTTTTTTCTACTCCCTTTTCTTCTGAGTCGAGTGACTGACAGGGTCTTGGTACTCTGACCGGGAGTCAGGCATGAGCCTCTGAGATGGGAGAGCTGAGTTCAGGACATTGGTTCACCGGAGACCTCCCAGCCCCATGTAATATCAAACAGCAAAAGCTCTCCCAGAGATTTCCATCTCATGCTAAGACACAGCTCCACTCAGCAACCAGCAAGCTACCGTGCTGTACACCTTATGCCAACAACTAGCAAGATAGGAACACAACCAAACACATTAGTAGAAGGGCTGCCTAAAATCATAATAAGTCCACACACACCCCAAAACACACCACCAGATGCAGTCCTGCCCACCAGAAAGACAAGATCCAGCCTCATCCACCAGAACACAGGCACCAGTGCCACCTAACAGGAAGCCTACACAACTCACTGAACCAAACTTACACACTGGGGGCAGACACTAAGAACAATGGGAACTAAGAACCTGCCACCTGCTAAAAGGAGACCACAAACACACTAAGTTAAGCAAAATGAGAAGACAGAAAAATACACAGCAGATGAAGGAGCATGGTAAAAACTCACCAGACCAAACAAATGAAGAGGAAATAGGCAGTCTACCATAAAAAGAATTCAGAATAATGATAATGCAGATGATACAAAATCTTGGAAATAGAATGGAGAAAATACAAGAAACATTTAACAAGAACCTAGAAGAAATAAAGAGCAAACAAACAATGATTAACAACACAATAAATGAAATTAAAAATTCTCAGAAGGAATCAACAGCAGAATAACTGAGGCAGAAGAAAGGATAAGTGACCTGGAAGACAAAAGACTGGAAATAACTATCACAGAGCAGAATAAGGAGAAAAGAATGAAAAGAACTGAGGACAGTCTCAGACACCTCTGAGACAACATTAAATGCACCAATGTTTGAATTATAGGTGTCCCAGAAGAAGAAGAGACAAAGAAAGGACTGAGAAAATATTTGAGGAGATTACAGTTGAAAACTTCCCTAATATGGCAAAGGAAATAGTCAATCAAGTCCAGGAAGTGCAGTGAGTCCCACATATATTAATCAAACTACCAAAAATTAAATACAAAGAAAAAATATTAAATCAAACTACCAAATCAAACTACCAAAATCAAACTACCAAATTAATTATATTAATCAAACTACCAAAAATTAAATACAAAGAAAAAATATTAAAAGCAGCAAGGGAAAAGCAACAAATAATGTACAAGGGAATTCCATAAAGTTAACAACTGTTCTTTCAGCAGAAACTCTGCAAGCCAGTAGGCAGTGGCAGGACGTATTGATAGTGATGAAAGGGAAAAACCTACAACCAAGATTACTCTACCCAGCAAGGGTCTGATTCAGATTTGATGGAGAAATTAAAATCTTTATGGTATTGTAAAACAATTATACCGCAATAAAGATGTTAAAAAAAAAATCTTTACAGACAAGCAAAAACTGAGAAAATTCAGCACAACTAGGTCAGCTTTAGAACAAATGCTAAAGGAACTTCTCTAGGCAGGAAATGCAAGAGAAGGAAAAGACCTAAAATAACAAATGCAAAACAATTAAGAAAATGGTAATAGGAACATGGATATCGATAACTACCTTAAATGTAAATGGATTAAATGTTACAAACAAAATACATAGATGGGATGAATGGATACAAAAACAAGATACATATATATGCTGTCTCAAAGACACCCACTTCAGACCCAGGGACACATACAGAATGAAAGTGAGGGGATGGAAAAAGATATTCCATGCAAATGGAAATCAAAAGAAAGCTGGAGTAGCAATTCTCATGTCAGACAATATAGACTTTAAAATAAAGACTATTACAAGAGATAAAGAAGGACACTACATAATGATCAAGGGATCAATCTAAGAAGAAGATATAACATTGTAAATATTTATGCACTTAACATAGGAGCACCTCAATACATAAAGCAAATGCTAACAGCCATGAAAGGGGAAATCAACAGTAACACAGTAATAGTAGGGTACTTTAACACCCCACTTTCACCAATGGACAGATCATCCAAAATGAAAATAAATAAGGAAACACAAGCTTTAAATGATACATTAAACAAGATGGATTTAATTGATATTTATAGGACATTCCATCCAAAAACAAATGAACACACTTTCTTCTCAAGTGCTTATGGGACATTCTCTAGGATAGATCATATCTTGGGTCAGAAATCAAGGCTTGGTAAATTCAGGAAAATTGAAATTATATCAAGTGTCTTTTCCGACCATAATGCTATGAGACTAGATATCAATTACAGGAAAAAATCTGTAAAAAATACAAACACATGGAGTAAACAATACACTACTTAATAACCAAGAGATCACTGAAGAAATCAAAGAAGAAATCAAAACACACATAGAAACAAATGACAATGAAAACACAATGAACCAAAACCTATGGGATGCAGCTAAAGCAGTTCTAAGAGGGAAGTTTATAGCAATACAATCCTACCTCAAGAAACAAGAAAGATCTCAAATAAACAACCTAAGCTCACATCTAAAGCAATTAGGGAAGGAAGAACAAAAACACCCTCAAAGTTAGCAGAATGAAATAAATCATAAAGATCAGATCAAAAATAAATGAAAAAGAAATGAAGGAAACAATAGCAAAGATCAATAAAACTAAAAGCTGGTTCTTTGAGAAAATAAACAAAAGTAACAAACCATTATCCAGACTCATCAAGAAAAAAAGGGAGAAAACTCAAATCAACGGAATTATAAATGAATAAGGAGAAGTAACAACTGACAATGCAGAAACACATGAATCATGAGAGATTACTGCAAGCAACTATATGCCAATTAAATGAACAACCTGGAAGAAATGTGAAAATTCTTAGAAAAGCACAACCTTCCAAGACGTAACAAGGAAGAAATAGAAAATATAAACAGACCAGTCACAAGCACTGAAACTGAGACTGTGATTAAAAGTCTTCCAACCAACAAAAGACCATGAACAGAGGCTTTCACAGGCAAATTCTATGAAACATTTAGAGAAGAGCTAACACCTATCTTTCTCAAACTCTTCCAAAATATTGCAGAGGGAGGAACACTCCCAAACTCATTCTATGAGGCCACCACCACCCTGATACCATAACTAGACAAAGATATTACACAAAAAAGAGCACTACAGGAAATATCGCTGATGAACATAGAAGTAAAAATCCTCAACAAAACACTAGCAAACAGAATCCAACAGCACCTTTATAGGCTCATACCCCCAATCAAGTGGAGTTTATCCCTGGAATGCAAGGATTCTTCAATATATGCAAATCAATCAATGAGATAAACCACATTAACCAACTGAAGGAGAAAAACCATATGATCATCTAAATAGATGCAGAAAAAGCTTTTGACAAAATTCCACAACAATTTATGATAAAAACCCTTCAGAAAGTAAGCATAGAGAGAACTTACCTCAACATAATAAAGGCCATATATGACCAACCCACAGCAAACATTGTTCTCAATGGTGAAAAACTGAAACCTTTTCCACTAAGATCAGAAACAAGACAAAGTTGCCCATTCTCACTACTATTAGTCAACATAGTTTTGGAAGTTTTAACCACAGCAATCAGAGAAGAAAAAGAAATAGTAAGAATCCAAATCAGAAAAGAAGAAGTAAACCTGTCACTGTTTGCAGATGACATGATACTATACATAGAGAATCCTAAAGATGCTACCAGAAAGTTACTAGAGCTAATCAATGAATTTGGTAAAGTAGCAGGACACAAAATTAATGCACAGAAATCTCTTGCATTCCTATACACTAATGATGAAAAAGCGGAAAGAGAAATTAAGGAAGTGCTCCCATTTACCATTGCAACAAAAAGAATATTATATCTAGGGATAAACTGACCTAAGGAGACAAAAACCTGTATGCAGAAAACTAAAAGAAAATGATGAAAACAATTAAAGATGATACAAACAGATGGAGAGATATACCATGCTCTTGGATTGGAAGAATCAACATGTGAAAATGACTATACTACCCAAAGCAATCTACAGATTAATTGCAATTCCTATTAAACTACCACAGAACTAGAACAAAACATTTCACAATTTGTATGGAAGCACAAAAGACCCTGAATAGCCAAAGCAATCTTCAGGAAGATAAATGGAGCTGGAGAAATCAGGGTCCCCAACTTTAAACTATACTAAAAAGTTATAGTAGTCAAGACAGTATGGTACTGGCACAAAAACAGAAATATAGATCAATGGAACAGGATAGAAAGACCAGAGATATACCCATGCATATATGGTCACCTTATGTTTGATAAAGGAGGCAAGAATATACAATGGAGAAGACATCCTCTTCAATAAGTCGTGCTGGGGAAACTGGACAGCTACATGTAAAAGAATGAAATTAGAACACTCCTTAACACCATACACAAAAATAAACTCAAAATAGATTAAAGACCTAAATGTAAGGCTAGACTCTATAAAACTCTTAGAGGAAAACATAGGCAGAACACTCTATGACATAAATCAGAGCAAGACCCTTTTGACCCACCTCCTAGAGAAATGGAAATAAAAACAAAAATAAACAAATGGGACCTAAGGAAGCTTAAAAGCTTTTGAACAGCAAAGGAAACCATTAACAAGGTGAAAAGAAAACCCTCAGAATGGGAGAAAATATTGAAGGAATTGACAAAGGAGTAATCCAATAATGAAGCAACTGACAAAGGAGTAATCTCCAAAATATATAAGCAGCTCATGCAGCTCAATATCAAAAAAACAAACAAGCCAATCCAAAAATGGGCAGAAGACCTAAATAGACATTTCTCCAAAGAAGATATACAGATTGCCAACAAACACATGAAAGAATGTTCAACATCTTTAATCATTAGAGACATGCAAATCAAAACTACAATGAGATATCATCTCACAGGTCAGAATGGCCATCATCAAAAAATCTACAAACAATAACTGCTGGAGAGGGTGTGGAGAAAAGGGAACCCTCTTGCACTGTTGTTGGGAATATAAATTGATACAGCCACTATGGAGAACAGTTATGGAGGTTCCTTAAAAAACAAAAAATAGAACTACCATGTGACCCAGCAATCTCATTACTGGGCATATACCCTGAGAAAACCATAATTGAAAAAGAGTCATGTACCAAAATGTTCATTGCAGCACTATTTACGATATCTAGGACATGGAAGCAACCTAAGTGTCCATCGACAGATGAATGGATAAAGATGTGGCACATGTATATAATGGAATATTACTCAGCCATTAAAAGAAATGAAATTGAGTTATTTGTATGAAGTGGATGGACATAGAGACTGCTATACAGAGTGAAGAAAGTCTGAAAGAAAAAAACAAATACTGTATGCTAACATGTATATGTGGAATCAAAAACAAAAAATGGTTCTAAAGAACCTAAGGGTAGGACAGGAATAAAGACACAGATGCAGAGAATGGGCTTGAGGACACAGGGATGGGGAAGGGTACATTGGGAAGAAGTGAGAGAGTGGCATGGACATATATACATTAGTAAATGTAAAATAGATAGTGGGAAGCAGCTGCATGGCACAGGGAGATCAGCTCAGTTCTTTGTGTCCACATAGAGGGGTGGAATAAGGGGGGTGGGAGGGAGATGCAAGAGGGAGGAGAAATGGGGATATATGTATATGTATAGCTGATTCACTTTGTAATACAGCAGAAACTAACACACTATTGTAAAGCAATCATACTCCAATAAAGATGTTAAAAAAGAAATGAAAAGGGCAATCTGCCATGCAGGGAAGTGTTAACCCAGCAGGCCAACATTGCTCAAATCCTTCACACTCCCAAGAAAATGTTGTCTTCAGGACTGACCCTTGTCCAGCTCTTGGGAGATAAGCTCTACATCTTTGGAATACTTACCTGGTAAGAGAGTGTATCCCTAAGGCTGTAGGCCATGAGGTAACAGCTTGATCAGATAAATTATGTAAACTATATAATTTACAGTGAACATTTGGTTTTGCTCTGTGAGGGACTACAGTCTGAGTAGCTAAGGTCACTCTTGTAAGCAAGCACCACATGCATGTGTTATTGAGCCCCCACTAAAAACCCTGGACTTCAGTGAACTTCTCTGGTTGGCAATATTTAGCACATTTTGTCACACATTGTTGCTCGGAGATTTAAATGTATCCATGCCACTCCACTGAGAGGACACCTGAAAACTTGTGTCTTGTTTCTCCTGGAGTTTGCCTCATAAAACCCTTTCCCTTCACTGATTTTAATTGGTAACTTTTGTAATAATAAACCATAAATACAAGTTTAACAGATTTTCTGAGTCTGGTGATCTTTCCTGTGAATCATTGAGCCTGGGTGCTGTCTTGGTGATCCCTGACACAGACCCAAATTTCATCCTTAGAATATTGAAAAAAATAAAAGAAATTCAGTAATTTATAATACTTGCAACCAAATGCATAAATATATAAAATTTTAAGAAAAAGGTCCTCCTTTCCCCCTTTTTAACGTTTCTGAGAACATATTGGGTATGTGAGAAGTTGTGTTAACTCTTTCACAAGTCACAAGGATACTCTGTAGTTCAGTGACTCGCATTGAATCACATTAGAGAGTTTTACAGCATCAAATATATCCATCCAACTTAGTTAGAGTCAAGTTGATCAGGTCTCAGCAACTGAGGTTGGAGGGGGGCGGACAGGCATTGTCAAGCACAACTTTACCGTACTTGATAAGGTTCATTGCATGAGAGAGCTATCTGAAGGAGAGAATTGGAAAAATAACACCATTTTACTACTCATCATTTGAGTTGGCATGGAAACATTGTTTCAACAAGTTGGCATGATGACCATCTTCTCCATGATCCTGAAGAACCAGAAGGGTAGGGCTTAAAATTTGGGTACATAATTTAGAAGGTTGCTGACACTTGATACAATGTAATACTTTTCTGATTTGGATTCTTACTTTTTCTTCTATTTATAGTTATGTACTTTTCTTGAAAATAAATATTTCCTGCTTACTATTCTGGATATATTACTCTAACTTAATCACCTAGCACAATCATTTTTCATGATAATTGCTTTTGCAAGCCATTCAGTTTACTATATAGCAGTCATAGAAAATTCTCCCTTGGGCTTATTCCCATTTGCCAAATAGTTCACTTTCTATTCTCCATGTTTATTTGCACCCTTTAAAATGTACTGATTTTAATAATATCAGATATAAAACATGCCTTAAAGTTATTTTGTTCTGAGTCTTCAGATGCCACTGAGAAAGGTAAAAGAACAAAGGTGAATGCTTGAGTGAATAAAGGTGAATGTTTGAGTAAATAGAGGCCAATGCTGACACACTATGCATACTATACACTCTCAGTGTATCATAACTACTATAAATTTAGGAAGGAAGGTTATAGGAATAAAAACTTAATATAAGCTTCCTATTGACTCTCAAGATTTGGTAATTTGATGGTTTATTATCTGTTTAGCCTACGTTTTAGGTTGAACTGTGTGAAATTGCCATTTATTTCAATCTTTTCAAGCTATAGTAATACAATGTTGTTCCAAAGCAACTATTTCCTCTGAGACCGTAAGTTTCTTAATGGCAGGATTCATATCCATTTTATCTTCTGCATCTGTACATTTTTTGAAAATAGCTTTGTATATAATATAAAACATATTTATAAGGAATATTTATAACATTTCTGACTGGATGACATCAATTTCATTTCCTAATTGCACCTTGCTTTTGTTTTGTAGAGTTGCCTCTCTTCCGTCATATACAGTCTTGGTGGGTAGTGACACTGGTGACAATCTCCCCCTATGAAAGTAGAAGTATTGAGGACCTCCCTCTCTCTGCTAGGTGATGGGCTCATGAACCTAAGCCAGGTCAATTGACCACCTGGATAACTTTAATACACAAGCAAATAATACCAGAATGGGAAGAGTGTGAAGTAATAGTGGAGTAATCACCAGAATGTTTTACCCTCAATGTTTGCTCTTTGGTTTCTGCTGCCTGTTCTCTGCAGCCCTGTGGCTCCTTCCCACCTCCCATTGTGAGCCTCCAGCCTCTAGCCAATTCTGGGATCCTCCTAATACTCTTCCCAACAACTGTTTTTCTTTTAAGTTAGAATTTATTTCTATTGCCTCTAACGAAGAACACTACTGATAGGGTATTTGTGGTTTTACTCATTGACTCATATTCACAAGTCATGAATGAATAAATATGAGTAAGTAAATACATAAATCAAGTTCTATGAAAAGTGAAGAAAATACTGTTTATCTAATAAGACTTCAAAAATATTTAATTTACCTGTAAATTAATCCTTACAGGAAAAATTTTAGCAATCCTTACAGAAAAAATTTTAGAGCAATAATCTCCTACTCAGATGTGTTGAAGAATGATTTTTTCTTCAGAGTTTTTACAGCTGCTTCTTTTCTGCTATTTATTTCAGTCAGAAGAATATAGGCAAGGGAAAGATGAAATATAATCTAAAGCAGCTGAATGACTAACTATACTCCTACTTCCTAACATTCAATCAATTGATCATTCAGCAGACATTTATTGAGTTCTTAATATGTCTTAAGCATTATACTTTGCCTTGTAGGTACAAGGTTGAATAAACACAAGATGATGACAAAATACCTGTCCTAAAGAGGAATCAGTCCATTAGTGGAGGGAGAAGTATATAAGATGAAATAGCATAAGCTCTGTGTTGGATTTCTGTGCAAATGTCATGGAGGCCTAATGAGAGAGCATCTAACTGGGAAGAAGGAAAATAAGTATGTCAAAGCAGAGAAGATGATGCCTGGGTTCAATATTGAAAGAGGGAAGAGATTTTTACAGGTGGAAGGAACAAAGGTTAAGGGGATATTCATTAGTCATAAGGGGTATATCATGGAGAAGTAATATAGGCATTTTAAAATGGATGAGTGGATTGATGAAAGACAGTGTGCAGGTTACACCAACATTTTGAGTTAACTGTGATTTTTAAAGATTCTTACTCTCTCTTATTAATCCACATAAGTAAATTGTAAATTTAAGTTCAGGTATTTCCCTGACCATGTTACACATGAGTAATGTAAGTACACCATACATTTGCAGCATAAATCTGCAAATTTTCTGTAGAGACTCAGAAATTTATCTGAAAATTGAATTATCCTCTATGAACAAAACTGAGTTTGAACACTAACCATGTTACGTGCTTATTCATTTTTATCCAACAAGGCATACTCCTTCTCATACTTTTAGCCATTAGGCCAGCTAACATCAATTTTATATAGCTTCCACATCCATCTCCAACATACTTGAGCTATAGAGGTGAAGTTTAAGATGAAATTCTCTGAACTCAGCCTTGAGTATATGTGATTTTGGAGAGTGTGGAAGGGAACTAGGAAGAATTGATTGAGAGATGTTACTATGCTGTCATCATGATGCTGCTAATGATCTTATGTTCACAGGCAATCAGAAAATGTCTTTCTCCTTAGATGTCTATCTTTCCCCTTATTCAATTCATTTGTGTTAAACGTGTACAAGAACTTGTAATGATATTCTTTATTATGTACATCACACACTCACTTTCTCTATCCGTGTTCTTTTCTGTCTTCTATCTATGATGTGGGAGTTTTTGTTTAGCCAAAACCATTTACTACTTTATCAGTCCTATTTAAACAGGTGTGTAAAATGTATGCAAATTATAGCTGACCTTTGAACAACACTTGGCTTAAAATGGGCACATCAGCTTATACATGGATTTTTTTCAGCAAATATATACTACAGTATCACATGATTTGCAGTTGGTTGAATAAACAGATGTGGAATCTTGAAGACCACCTGTAAAGTTATATGGGGATTTTGACCTCGTGAAAGGTGGGGACCCCTAACCCCTGCTTGTTCAAAGGTCAACTGTGTATGAAAACATTGTAGGACTATCATCACTAAGAGTTGAAGGCTTTAGTTACTATAACTATAATTGAATATGGCTGCTTACCTTAGGACAGAAGGAATGAAATCAGGTAGTGTCAAAGGGACAACTCATGCCAAAATTTCTCAGATTATTTGTATTTGCACTCTAGGAATACAGGACACCTATTCTCTCAATTATGGGTGACATTGGAATAAAGCCACTGACTTGAATGCTATGTTTACTGCTGGTATGACTGGTTGTTATTCCTACTCTTAAG
Source organism: Pseudorca crassidens (assembly GCF_039906515.1). Classification (NCBI taxonomy): domain Eukaryota; kingdom Metazoa; phylum Chordata; class Mammalia; order Artiodactyla; family Delphinidae; genus Pseudorca; species Pseudorca crassidens. The sequence continues at coordinate 56,023,228 of NC_090312.1, read as the reverse complement.
AGTGTGTTGTGTATCCTGCCTAGGATGTGGTAATTGAGCTATCCATGTCCAGCCATGGAGAACAGAATGGGATGATTTACACCAAGAGTTGGGGGTTGAGACAGAAGAAAATACTTAAACAAATAGCCACCCTGCAGTTTACTGATTGCCAGAAAAAGGACAGTAGTTTGGCCAGACACACCAGCTTTATTTGGTTGAATTTAACATTCCGAAATTAGGCTATCCTTCTACCCAAATGATATAAGAGTGCTAATAAACCTAGCAAAAAGAGGAGCTTCTTATTGGTGACAGGAGCAATGAGAACAGAACTTCTCTGAAAAAGAAGTAGTCATAGTGTGGTCTTTTGGGGACAAACCATCTGGGGGAGTGTCTCTCAGCTTACATATTTGCCTCCAGGGTGGAGTTTCATGTGTGTAATATTACCCATGGTAGGTGTTTGGTGATCATGCCCTAGTGAAAAGGCAGCTGGAGTTTCAGTTGCCCAGAGAACAAAGTCTTAAGTGAAGACAATCTAGATTTATGTTTAGATAGATGTTGTTACCCCAGGCACTAAAAAAGACAGAGGAAATATCAAAAGGACTATGTGCTCTGGGTTTGACTATATGCTGGGGGAATGGGAGAGATACTAGAACTTCCCCATTCTGAAGCAAAGATACCTCTCTATTCTCCCCTGGAGCCTTAGAACACATTTTCGCTGAACATCTTACAGAGAAAAACTCTAAAGAGAGTGCTCACTTTTCTATGAAAAGTTTCAACTTGTATTGAAATTTAGACAACCTGTCTCAATTTGTTCTGAAATTTAGATAGCCATCTTCGTACAGTATTTTCTAGAATCGTATTTGCTAGAATCTTCTTTTTGAGCTCAAAATCAGGAAGAAAGAATCTAATTATAAAAAGTTTTTTTTTAAATTTCTGGTCAAAATAGTCTAACATTTTTCTAACAACTCAGTTCTTTAAAAAAGTTATTTTTAATGCTCTTCTACTTTTAATGATCTTCTGTCATGTTGTAATGAAGGGTATAATAGCAGGAAATTGAATAGTTTTTCATAAGTAGGATTTCTTCACCTTAGGTTAGCAAATAAATGGTTTCTTGTTTGCTTCTCTCTCACTCATTTTTCTAGGATACATGTTATATATTTATATCTTATTTTTTATCTGAGATTAAATTCATCTTATTTTCTTCTATGATTCGTTTTATCCAATGCCTATATTCATTTAACATTCTGCCTCCTTTTTTAAATTGAAATGTAGTTGACATACAATATTATGATGTTAGTTTCAGGTGTCCTACATAGTGATGACATTTGCATACATTTGAAATGATCACCATAAGTCTAGTAACGATCTATCCCATAAAAATTTATTACAATATTATTGACCATATTTCTTATGCTATATATTATATCCATGTGACTTACTTATTATATAACTGGAGGTTCATACCTCTTAATCCCCTTCATCTATTTCATCCACCCTTCACTCCCTTCCCCTCTGAACTACCCATTTGTTCTCTATATCTATAGCCTGCTTTTTTGTTTGTTTGTTTTTTTAGATTCCACATATAAGTGAGATCATATGGTATTTGTCTTTCTCTGACTTATTTCACTTCCATTTAGATCCACCCATGTTCTCACAAATGACAAGATTTCATTGCTTATGGCTGAGTAATATCCATTGAATATATATATATATATATATATATATATATATATATATATATATATATATATACACATACATATATACTACATCTTCTTTATCCATTCCTCTGTTGATGGACACTTAGGTTGCTTTTATATCTTGATATTGTAAATAATACTTCAAGAACATAGGGTTGCATATATCTTTTCCAATTAGTGTTGTTGTTTCCTTTGGGTAAATACCCAGATGTAAAATTGCTGAATTATATGGAAGTTATATTTTTAATTTTTTGAGGAAACTTCATACTGTTTTCCACAGTGGCTGCAGCAATTTATATTCACACCAACAGTGTATGAGGGTTCCCTTTTCTCCACATCTTCACCAACACTTTTTATTTGTTGTATTTTTGGTGATAGCCACTCTGACAGGTGTGAGGTGGTATCTCACTGTGGTTTTGTTTTGGAGTTCCCTGATTATTGCTGATGTTGAGCATATTTTCACGTGTCTGTTGGCCATTTGTATGTCTTCTTTGGAAAAATGTTTATTCATCTCCTCTGCCCATTTTTAAATCAGGTTGTTTGGGGGTTTTTTTGGTGTTGAGTTGTATGAGTTCTTTGTATATTTTGGATATTAACCCATTATTGGATATATTGTTTGCAAATATCTTTTTCCATTTATTAAGCTGTCTTTTTGTTTTGCTGATAGTTTCCTTCACTGTGAAAAACCTTTTTAATTTGATGTAGTCCCTTTTGTTTATTTTTGCTTTTGTTTCTCCTGCCTGGGGAAAGATCCCCTAAAATATTGCTAAGACCAATGTCAAAGAGTATATTGCCTATGTTTTCTTATATGAGTTTTATGGTTTCAGGTCTTACATTTAAGTCTTTAACCAATTTTGAGTTTATCTTTGTATATGGTGCGAGATAGCAGTCTAGTTTTATTCTTTTGTATGACTGTACAGTTTTCCCAGGACCACCTATTGAAGAGACTCTTTTCTCCATTGCTTCCTATGTTGTAAGTTAATTGACTATATAAGTGTGGGTTTATTTCTGGGCTCTCCATTCTATTCCATTGATATGTGTGTTTGTTTTGCACCAGGGCAATTCTGTTTTGATTACTGTAGCTTTATCGTGTAGTTTGGAATCAGGGAGTGTGATATCTCCAGCTTTGTTCTTCTTTCTCAAGATTGCTTTCGTTATTTGGGGTCTTTTGTGTTTCCCTATAGACTTTAGAACAGTTTGTACTACTTCTGTGAAAAAATTTCTTTAGTGTTTTGATAGGGGTTACATTGAATCTGAAGATTACCTTGGGTGATATGATCATTTCAACAATATTAATTCTACCAATCCATAGACACAGTGTATCTTTCTATTTGTTTGTGTCACCTTCAATTTCTTTCATCAATGTCTTCTAGTTTCCAAAGTACAAGTCTTTCACCTATTTGTTTATTGTGTTTATTATTTTCTTTATATAATATACTATTATGTCATGTGCAAACAGTTACACTTTAACTCCTTTCTTTCCAATTTGGATTCCTTTTATTTCTTTTTCTTGTATGATTGCTATGGCTAGTACTTCCAATACTATGTTGAATGAAAGTGGCAAGAGTGGACACCCTTATCTTATTCCTGATCTTAAAGGAAATGCTTTCAACATTCTGCCTCTTTTTGCTAAACATCTTATTTGTGCTCTGCGTTGTATTTGATGTTGGGCTGAAGATGTGGCCTATATTTGAGAAGAATTTGAGGGAGGTTAGATATATGTTTTCCTTTCTCAACCAGCAGAAGGGAAAAATCAATGAGATATTTTTTTTCTAACTTTGAACATTAGAGCTCTACCATAAGAGAAAAGGACTTAGATCCAAGAAATCTAATTTCTAATATTATTTCCTCTATTTACTGTAAGTCTGTTGGAAAAGTTACTGAATCTCTCTGAGTCTCAGTTTTTCACATCAATAAAATGATTATAGTTAATATTTACTTCAGAATGGCTTTGAAGTTCAAATGGGATAATACTGGTGGAAGTACTTCATGAAATGTAAAGTGTTATATACAGGTGAAACAGTACTGCTGTATTAGTTAATAAATGTCTATTGACAATTTTGAACCCATGAAAACATAGATACCTTTAATGAGTTCTTGGTGTATTAAGTAAATATATTTATTGTCTACTATGTACCAGACACATTTTTATGGACGGGGTATATAACAAGAAATAAAATATGCTCTCCAAGAGTTAGGCAAGATGATGTAGCCATAACTGCTTTTAAAGGATTAGAAATAATTCTCTTTTCCCATAGGGATTCTTCAGCAAAAGAGTGCATTTGTTCAATTAGGTTTAGTCCTCTGAACATAAAGGTCATAGTTTGGCCTCAACACTTCAGACTGGCTATTCTCCTGGAAAACAAGCCAACATTCTACATTTTTCCTGTGACCTTTTTTTCACCTGACTTGGGTTTTTTGGATTGCAGTGAACTTTGTTCTCTTGACTTCAATACTAGCTTTTTCCCCATGTCTTATCTGCTTTTGGCTTTTTTCTGATGTCACTTGTGTGTGTTTATCTACTAGTTGCCTGACTTCAATTAACAACTAGGTAAGTCATTTGTTCTAACTTATGCTACAACTCAATTTCACAGCCTTGCCCTACCCCAATAATCCCAAGGACCTAACCTGTTCCCAGTTTTGGAGTAATGAAGAGGTTGTAAGTTCACTATTGCTTCTTCCTTAAGGGTACTTATTTCAGCAGTTCAATTTTTGACATAAAGCACCAGAGCACCTAAAGAACTATTGTAATTGCAGGGTTAACATACACTCATGCATTTAGGAGGAGGTAGTTAATGATTTCTTGAATACTCACAGTTTGATGTTTTCCATTTTCTCTGTACAAAAGTTGTAGCATTATAACTTTTAAAGGCACAAATAGTAACAGGAGCCAGGATTATTTGTAGGAAAGACTGATGGTATATCTTCTATTAAATTACATTATTCTGAAAACTCAGATTTTATTTATGTTTCTCTATGTTTATATTTACCTATGAGAAAAATCATAAAGTAATTGGCTTAAGAAATACTTCCTTTATCAGATTATTTGGGGACATGCCTAACCACCAATGAAAAATAGCGACTTTATCTTAACAAATTTATTCCCAATCTTTCCTCCTATGTGAAGAATGTTGTATGGAATTGGAGGAAGGCTTGTCTCTCTTCCAAGATCAGAATTGTATGTTGCAAACACTGTCAAAGACACAGAAGAATATGGGCTTCCCTGGTGGCACAGTGGTTGAGAGTCCGCTTGCCGATGCAGGGGGCAGGGGTTCATGCCCCGGTCCGGGAAGATCCCACATGCCGCGGAGCGGTTGGGCCCGTGAGCCATGGCCGCTGAGCCTGCGTGTCGGGAGCCTGTGCTCTGCAACGGGAGAGGCCACAACAGTGGGAGACCAGCGTACCGCAAAAAAAAAAAAAAAAAAAAAAAAAAGACACAGAAGAAGAAACCGTGTCCACATAAATTGATGGGTGTAACAGATACTTAGAGGTAATTAGAACTATCAATCTCTTGGAGCTTTTCATTTGTTGCAGCAGTAGCCATAGATGGTATCACCAAACCAAATATTCTTTGGTATTGCATTTACACAGAGGGTCAGGAATCATGTCAGTGTGTAAGCCTGCCCTAGTTGGGCTGGCATTAAGTGCACAGAAACCAGTGAAGACTTGGTTGTAATAAGTTCCTTCAGGAGTTTGAGTTCAATTTTTGTTACTGGTGCATTGTTCTGGTTAAAAATTTTCTTTGACTTGCTTGAATTCTTATTATGCAGACTCTTGTCTGGGCCCCCATTCCCTTGTGGCCTGCCTATCCTGTAAGTTCCAGGGTTTCTCTATGTCACTTAATAGTTAAGACTTCTGATGACTATTCTCCTTACTTTGGGACTCTTATGCTATAATGCTCCCTGAATTGAACTGAGGAAAATAAAATTATTTATCAGAGTTGGTATTTTACCTCTTCTGCATAGTTTCTATTCAAAGTTAGTTACTTCTTCGGTATATTTTTATTCTCAAGATATTCTAGTGCTGAAAAGCTCTTCAGTACCTCTTAAGTCAATTGATCCATAAGTAGTAATTCTAAAACTGTAAGTCTTATGATTTTTTAAACTTAAAATCGTATATTGGTTTACTTCTTAGTTGTTTCGGGTACCTGTTTTAATGTTTGAACTTATTCTGAAATTTGCTTTTATTGTAGAGCGTGTAATTCAGTCAATTCACTAAAAGGATAAATGCTCTTAGGAAAGAAAAAATACACAACTTCTCTTTGACAAGAACTCAAATTCAAAGGCCAAAGTTTATTGGTAATTTTTTGGTTTTTTAGCTTTTCTTGAATAGACAGATATGGCTGGAACCTAACAGCAATTCCAGACAGATTTGACAATTTACCAGGAGACTGCAGAATGACTTTGATGCTTTTGAAAATACAGCTAACAGGCATCTCAACTAGGGTCATCATCAGTCAACTGTTCAGCTTGACAGTCTTTTTCAATGTTTAGTCAAGACTGCACTGGAGTATATTTTTTTCTTTGAAGAATTTTTATGATATTTTCCCTAGAGCATCTGCTTTTAAAACTTAAAAATAGATACAGCATTCTAAATCTGGGGCACAAAACCATATCTGAAACTTGATGCCAGTCCAATAAGTATGATTTAACATGAAATAAGTGAGTAAAATATTGAGAAGCTTTTTAAGGTTTTTAAATAGTTCATGTACTGCCAGTACATTCTTAACAATGACTGATGCAAATGTAGCCCTACTTATTTTCTCTTTGCCGTGTAGCTCTCTCAAAATACTTTGACCATCATTATCATCATTATTATGATCAAAAAACTTTAAGACCAAATTACACGCATTGTATGTAGACTTTTTTAAAGCAAGTGATCTTTTTTTTGAGCAGTGGACAATCTAATAAAAATATTATTGGCACAGGTTATTTCAAAATACCTTCATTGCAATATGATGATAGTGATGGGTGCCAAGTTTCTTTCTCTATTCCACTGTGAAGCCACAGCATGGCTAAGTAGAGGCTGCAAGTTTTCAGTACACAATTCATTTTAATTGCTCAAGAAAGAAGTACACTCAAGTTCAAAGATGAATTTCATAACCCCAATTACCAGTTATAAAGACATAATAGAAAAATTATCTAAATCAGTTATATTTGCTCAGAAGCACCTGATATAAAACTCCAATTGTGATGAAAGTCCTTTTAATTAAATTGCCAGTTAAGTCAACAGTAAAATTATTATTTAATCTAGAACCAACACATTTATATAAATTACGATGAAAATCATTAATAATTAAAAACTTTAAAAATAAAATTTGTTAGTGCTAAGAAATTTTAGAAAATCTGTGTGGTATGTTCAGAACACAAAATAGTAATGCTTTGATAAGATAGGTTTCATCAAATATAATTAAATACAGCAAGAGTTGTGGTGATATCTTAGGATATTTAGGTAAACTTTTCTCAAATAACCAATCAACCATCTGAAATGATGATATATTGTATATCATCTCTCTCTCTCACACACACATACATACATACATACATATATCTATATATCTATCGGTTATACAAGCTTCCCTGGGAAGGGGGTACCCTTGTGAGTAGCAGCTTTCTCTGTAGCTGAGACTAAACCTGTTGCTGGGGCAACAAGTCATCCATTGAAGGAAGATTCTGGCAGCTCATATCCATGTTCATAAATACAATTCTATAAGCCAGTTTAACTGATATCCTTGGACAGTGCTGATTAGAAGGAAAAAATTAGAAGTGGAGAAGTTGCCACACTAACAGAAATAACTTTAAACATGTTAAAATTGGGAAGGATTCTCTGAAATTAAAAAAATGAGTCAATTTAATAGTCTGGCAGATTTAACAACAACAGCTTCCAAAGGCACTATTATAGTACTCTAGAATAATAATTGATGTTCTTACTGATAATCCTGAATCAACAAGCCAAAAATCTATTCATCAGCTTCTGTTATTTTCTTGTAAAATATTTTGGTGCTTTAAAGTTTAAGTTCAGTTATCTAGAAACATTTTTATTGGTCTTTCTATCACCTTATGCTAGAGGTTTCAAATCTGGCTGTGGGCAAGGTGAGGAGCAGCAAGAGGTGTTACAGGTGCTATGATGCTGTGAATCAGTGAACCACACTGTGTGGCCTGTTCTCAAGAGGAGAAATAAAGGACAGAGTCCAGAACTGAGCTACTTGTTAAAGGGGCCAAAGTGAGGGTGGGAACCAGTTTGGAAATGAAAAAAAGAGCAAGAGTGGGTAGAATGGATGAACAAATATTGTTAGAACATACACATACAAGGCAAATCTGAAGGAATTTGCAAGGCAGAGAGTGGGTACCCATGGGGGCTTTTGGTACAGTTTACCACAACAACCTGAAGAGGGTGACCTAGAATGAAGAATATGTTAAAAAGTTCTGGCATAGGGCCAGATATTCATATATTATGAATTATGCCATGTGAGGAAGCATTGTTAGTGTATTAGTTTCCTGGGGCTGCTGTAACAAAGTACCCAAAACTAGGTGGCATAAGACAACAGAAATTTGTTGTCTCACAGCTCTTGAGGCTAAAGTCAGAAAGCAAGATGTCAGCAGAGCTATCCTCTCTCTGACAGCTCTAGAAGAGAATCCTTCCTTGCCTTTTCTAGCTTCTGGTGTTTACTGGCAACCCTTGGAATTCCTTGGCTTGTAGATGCATCACACCAGTTACCTGGCATTTTCTCACTTTGTTTTCACATTGTTTCCCCTCTGTGAGTGTTCAAATTACCCCTCTTCATAAGGACAACAGTCATATTGGAGTAGGGGCCACCCTAATGACCTCATTTTAACTTGATTATCTCTGTAAAGACTCCATTTACAAATAAGGCCATATTCTGAGGTACTGGGGATTAGGACTTGTTGAAATAAATTTCTAGGCCCAAGATAGAGCCACTCCTGGTGGGATGCCATGTCAGCAAACCAGAACTTAGATAACTTTTGTGTTCCTGTAAATACTCCCCTTTACCAGAAACACAGTATGTCCAGCCAGGCAATGCCCAACTGCCAAGAATCTGTAATGATTTCTTTGTTCTAAATAAGGTCAGATATGCAATCCCAGCCAACCAATTTAAGCCAAATACTCTTCCCTTATTCCCTGATTGCCTTCTTTTATTATAAAAGCTCACAGTCCTGTTCCTTGCCTTGTAGTTCTCTGGACTCTTGAGAGGGCAGACTGTCTACTTCATGAAGCAAAAAAATAAAATTTGCTTAGACCAGTTAAATTGTACTCTGAATATTTTAACAGATTTAAGCATATCATTTTGAGGGAACACATTTCAACCCATAACAGGTAGATTCTCATTAATCTTACTCCACATGCTTTAAAATTTCATAGAGTTCATTCAGATTTTGTCATCGTGTTGTCTATCCCTTTTAATTTTTGATTTTATACATTTTGTCTTTTATGGAATTTTTTTGACTTTTACTGAAAGCTTGGAAGCGTTATCCTGGAGTTGGTATCCAGATACCAGTTTGAACAATGCTGTTGTTCTGCTCTCTTGAATGTATACTGCATGGTGATTTAGCAGTTTCTCTTAATATTTTTAGGAAAATGTTTAGAGGAAAAAGGAAATCAGATAAAAGTTGAGCAATGATTTGGTGAGGTGGATTTGGATTATGTCACTATGTAAGCTCAAATCTCTATAATAAATCCCTTATTTCATATATCTCCTAGTGGTTCTGCTTCTCTGATCAAACCCTGACTGATGCAGTTGTTAGAGGAAGCAGCAGCTCAAACTCTGAAAATCAGTTAGAATTATTTTTAGATCCAACCCATCCAGAAAGTGAATCAAGTACAATTTTGAAGGACAATTTGATATACCACAGAAAGTAGATAAAGCATCAGAATTGATGTGATCCAAAGCTGTGTTTTGGCCAGCTTTTGTTTGGTAGTTGTTTCTCTCCTGTATTTGACCTAATAAAGTCAGGGGTTTGCTTCAACTAAGCCATTTGTCATTGTCTATAAATCTGTTCTATGTTTGTTGCAGATACCATGTAACAAAGTAATGATTAATAAAAATATTCAAAACAGGCATCAACTCTCTCTTACTGACTTCCAGTTTATTAATGCATGAACACATATGCATGTTTTTTATTCAAAGACACTGTATCTATTAAGGACTAAAGTGTAGTTTTAAACTATAGTAGCCACCAAACAACAACCAAAAAAAAAAAAAAAAAACCTAGAAAAATGTGATTCATACCAGGCTTTCTTTGTGAACGATAAAATGTGACTAATAGTTCTCTAAAGAAAAAAATGCACAACAAAGGCTACTTACCTAAGTAACATTTTATGCCAAAATAGCACAGTGATTTATAATATTATAGGCCATTTCAGAAGTTGCTACAGGACACCTCGTGCAGATAGTGTACTGTGTGGTGCAAATTACAGTGATTTGTGGAAGTGTAGAGTGGAAGACTGGAGCAATAAAGAAGGAAGAATAATGTTCTTCCTTGAATCACTGGGGAAAAGCACAGCTCAGCACACACCCCCAGGCAACTTTGAATAGTACAGTGCATTGAAGTTCAAGTCTCTGAAATGTTAAACCTAAATGACAATGAGATTACATTAGAAAAATAATCAAGATGACAAGCAGCTCAGTTGATGCTGTGAATAGTATCTTCATAAAAATCACTTATGGTGTGGTACACTGGGAAGCACTGCAAGTTATTAGGTGAGGGAAATAGTATTTACTTCTTAAATAACTGAGGGAAGTGGAGCCAACCACGAGTCAGAATTTGGCTGGGCAAAGAATTTTTAATCTAGGCTTCAATCATGACCCATTTCTTGATTCATTGTGTGACCCTCAGAAAGTTGAAGGTAGATTGGATGAAGTAGTGAGTCTAATTCTGTCTGCCGCACAAGTGAAAAGGAGAATCATATGTTCAGGAAGTAGGAGGCTCTCAGTAGCCTCACCCCAAGAAAGAAGAAATGCCTCATGCCCTTCATAGCCTTTGTGAATGCTGCCATGTCTGTGTTTCATCCTCTGGCCGCATAATCCTGTAAATTAGGAAGTAAGAATGTGTAATGAATGGGCAGGATTGGGCAAGGAATCATGTTCCATGCACGCCTCTGTGACACTTCTAGATACTTCTCTAGGCAGTTGTGAATATACCCAAGTGAATCTTTAGGATATCTTAGTCATATGAAAGAAAATGCAAGAGTGAAAGAAAGAGAAAGGGACATATTTTCCCTTTTAAGTTAGGGGGACATGTTTCACATCCTTCTGGGTTTAAAGGGGATGTTGCACTCTTAAATTTGAATGACTTTTGAGCACCTGCAGAACAAAATATTGTGAATTCAGAGTAATATATCTGGAGAAAAGTCAAGAGAAAAAACAGATTGTGCATCTAAGGAACTCATGCCAGTTGGTATTCACAGCATGCAGGAACAGTCAGCAATGTGTGTCTTTGTTAAGAACACTTATTTGTTTAAATGGGGGCTTCCTTCTAACAAGAGGCACTGACATTTAAAACAGGTTTGGGAAAGTGTCTGCTGAATGTGTGTTCCTTTGCTTGAATTAATGCTGAACCAACAGGCTGAAGAGTTTGGAGGAATTTGAATCCTGAAGGTGCATTTCAATGGCCAGAAGAACTGAGAAATTATTTATCATCATGAAGACTTTGTTTTCAAATTGTAAACTGGGAATAGTACCTGCCTCATAGTTTCTGCCTCATAGACTTTTGCAAAGATTCAACTAAATAGGAGATAACGCATGGAAATCACTTAGCTTGGCAGTTGGAATATAGTCCACAGATGTTATCTGTCATTCAATTACTCTCATGAGAATAGAAATTCAAACAGAAATGCCATGAATTAACCTTCTCTCACAATGTTATTGAAGTAAACATTGACCAAATAAACTCAAAGAGCTTGGTAGTAAGTGGAGCACAAATAGGTTTGTGACTTTCAGAGTGAATTTTGAACAGACGTTAAGATACTAGGGCAATTCATAATCCAGTAAAATAAATGGCTTAACATGCCACCTTGGTTAAAATTCTTTGTAATGTAAACATTTTGTACTCTTTCCCTATTTTATTTAGGAAAAATTTATTTTTAGTAAGGAGACTCCATCTGTTTGTAAGTGCCCATAAAGGGAAAGAAATTTAAAGTCAGCAAGAGAAGATATTTTTATAGTTTCGTGATATATTGAATGTGCTTCAAATAATTTTACCTGAAAGCCATCAGGGGAATTGCTAATGCCATCAAGTCTGACAAGGATTTCTGATCTCAGTACCTTTCCAGGCTACATAGTTGTTATAATGTTTAATTATTTCCTTAAATAGTTGATTTCATTTAAAATGTATTTTGTTTACGATCAACAGTTGATAACATCTTGATCATTTTAAATAGTTATCCTTCAGTGTTCATATGCTCTGTACTTCTTGCTGAATATTTATATTTCTTATAAGATGGGCTCAAAATATTACCTTGATCTTTTTGGTTAATAATATTAAGAGTTATTTAAGAATGATAGTTTATTTGTATGCTTTAAGAAAGCATTTATCTAGTATTATGATGTCTTTTGAGAAATATTCTCAATTTTTAAAAATCAAATTGTATCTGGATTCGTCTTCATAGTGATTTATATGTTGAAATGACATTCTTATAAATGAGATCCCAAATTTTTATAGATATTTCCCCAAGAATATAAACAGAGAAAGCAACTGTGATTCATAGATAAAATACAGTTTAATTATTGTGAGGAAGGAGAGAGGAGCAGATATCCCATGTCCCTTCTTTTCCTAATCCACTCATTCTTTAATGAACTCCTAAAAATCCCTTTTTTTAGGTCGAGCCTCTCTGGTCCTTTTGCTATAGGTTAAAAGTAAGAACTGTTCTGCCCTCTATCACCTTCTCACGTTAATTACCTCTACATACCTCAGTTTTCTTATCTATAAAATAGGGCTAGTAAATTGTACCTACCCCATGGGGTTGTGAGAGATAAAGAAGTGTAGAGTGTCTGAATTGATGCCTTGCAAAAAAAGTGCTTATGAAATATTGACTATGTCATCGTCATCACCATCATCATCATCATTATATTTTGGTCTCTATTTCAGTTAGTGTAGCTGCATCCACCCTAACACTAATGAAAAATCCTAGGAATCCTCATTCTTCTCCCCAACCTCCATTTGTTATTAACCATTTCCTCCTTTCCTTTCCTGCTACACTGCCCTAGTTCAAACCTCCCTCATCACTACCCAGAACAGTTCCAACAGCCCCTTATCTGGTCCCCCTTCCTTCACCTTGTATTCTGTAATTTATGCTCCCCTAGCCCTACAGTTCCAGTTCTGAAACAGACCTCATTAAAATTCTGAGCCCCCATGCCACTGTGTGGTTTGGACAAACCCCTCCATATTCCTTGGTTTCTTCATTTGAAAACAACTATTTGCATTTCTTATGTGGAAATGTTGCAATGCTGAAATGCGTTCAGAACACTTTGATTTCATAAAGTACCATGCAACACTGGTTATTATTAAGATGAAAACTAACAGAAGCCAGGTTTAGAATGGTTATAAATAAATATTAGACACCATTGGGTTTATCTTTACATTTTCAAAATAATTTACATCATTCATTAAATAAAATTACATATATATAGTCTGGAGTAAGATTGGGCCACATATAAAAAAGAGAATGTCAGGAAAGTGTAAATCACTTATTACATGATTATTTTTGTTTGCTACTATTTGCCAGAACTGAGGACACAAAGACAGGAGCTCAAAGTGTCTGTTCTATTTTTACTCTTAGTATAAAAATAGCACACTCAAACTGGGACTCAAATTAAGGAGTGGATTTGACCTAAAATGACAGCACATTTATTAGCTGAAAAATCTTAAACTCAACATATGGAACACTACTACCACTGCTGTTCTCACTGCTGCTATTGGAAATGCCTAATCACAACTACTTATTTTGAGTACTTACATGTGCAAGGCCATGTGGTAAGCATTTAAAAACATTGTCTCATTTTATTCTTTTTCATTTTAATTTATTTTTTAATTAATTTTTATTTTATATTGGACCATAGTTGATTTACAATGTTGTGTCAGTTTCAGGTGTAAAGCAAAGTGATTCATTTATACATATACATATATCTATTCTTTTTCAAATTCTTTTCCCATTTAGGTTATTACAGAATATTGAGCAGAGTAGGTCCTTGTTGGTTATCTATTTTTTAAAAAGTTTTTTTATTTTATTATTTGGCTGCGTTGGGTTTTAGTTGCAGCACATAGGATCTTTGCAGCATGTGGGCTTCTCTAGTTGTGGCACACAGGCTTATCTCTAGTTGTGGCATGCAGGCTCCAGACTGTGTGGGCTCAGTAGTTGTGGCACGTGGGCTTAGTGGCCCTGCGGCCTGTGGGATCTTAGTTCCCCAACCAGGGATTGAACCCATGTCCCCTGCATTGGAAGGCAGATTCTTAACCACTGGACCTCCAGGGAAGTCCTTGGTTGTCTATTTTAAAACTCCCAATTTATCCCTCCTCCTCACCTTTCCCCTTTGGTAACCATAAGTTTGTTTTCTAAGTCTGTGAGTCTGTTTCTGTTTTGTAAATAAGCTCATTTCATTTTAGATTCTGCATATAAGCAATATCATATGATATTTGTCCTTCTCTGTCTGACTTACTTAGTATGATAACCTCTAGGTCCATACATGTTGCTGCAAATGGCATTATTTCATTCTTTTTAATGGCTGAGCTGAGTATTATTCCATTGTATATAAGAATGGTAAATGGGATTGTTTTGTTACTTTCTCTTTTTGATCTTTCATTGTTAGTGTATAGCAATGCAACAGATTTCTGTCTATTTATTTTGTATCCTGCAACTTTACTGAATTCATTGATGAGATCTAGTAGTTTTCTGGTAGCATCTTTAGAGTTTTCTATGCATAGTACGATGTCATCTGCAAACAGTGGCAGTTTTACTTCTTTTTCTTCTCTGATTGTGTGGCTAGGACTTCCAAAACTATGTTGAATAAAAGTGGTTAGAGTGGACATCCTTGTCTTTTTCTTGATCTTAGAGGAAATGCTTTCAGCTTTTCATCATTGAGTATGATGTTGGCTGAGGTTTGCTGTATATGATCCTTATTATGTTGAAGTATATTCCCTCTGTGTCCTATCCTGGAGAGTTTTCATCATAAATGGGTGTTGAATTTTGTTAAAAGCCTTTTCTGCATCTATTGAGATGACAATATGGTTTTTATTCTTCAATTTATTGTTGTGTTATATCACACTGATTGATTTGTGGATATTGAAAAATCCTTGCATCCCTGAGATAAATCCCACTTGATCCTTTTAATGTATTGTTGGATTTGGATTGCTAGTATTTTGTTGAGGATGTTTGCATCTATGTTCATTGGTGATGTTGGCCAAAATTTTCTCTTTTTTGTGGTATCTTAACCTGGTTTTGGTGTTGGGGTGATGGTGGCCTCATAGAATGTGTTTGGGAGTGTTCTTTCCTCTGCAATTTTTTGGAAGAGTTTCAGAAGGATAGGTGTTAACTCTTCTCTAAATGTTTGATAGAATTTGCCTGTGAAGCCATCTGGTCCTGGACTTTTTTTGTTGGAAATTTTTAAATCTCTGTTTCAATTTTGGTACTTGTGATTGGTCTGCTCATATTTTCTACTTCTTCCTGGTTCAGTTTTGGGAGATTGTAACTTTCTAAGAATTTGTCCATTTCTTCTAGGTTGTCCTTTTTATTGGCATATAGTTGGTTGTATTTCTGTGGTGTCAGTTGTAACTTCTCCTTTTTCATTTCTAATTTTATTGATTTGAGTCCTCCCTTTTTTTCTTGGTGAGTCTGGCTAAAGGTTTATCAATTTTGTTTATCTTTTCAAAGAACCAGCTCTTAGTTTCATTGATCTTTTCTATTGTTTTCTTTGTCTCCATTTATTTCTGCTCTGCTTTTATGATTTCTTTCCTTCTACTAACTTTGGATTTTATTTGTTCTTCTTTCTCTAGTTGCTTTACATGTAAGTTTAGGTTGTTTATTTGAGATTTTTCTTGTTTCCTGAGGTAAGATTGTATTGTTATAAGCTTCCCTCTTAGAACTACTTTTGCTGCGTCCTGTCACTTTTGGGTCATTGTGCTTTCAATTTTGTTTGTCTCTAGGTATTTTTTGATTTCCTTTTTTATTTCTTCAGTGATCTATTTGTTGTTTAGTAGAGTATTGTTTAGCCTCCACATATTTTTGTTTTTTACAGTTTTTTCCTTGTAGTTGGTTTCTAATCTCACAGTGTTGTGCTTGGAAAAGATGCTTGATATGATTTCAATTTTCTTAAATTTACCAAGGCTCACTTTGTGGCCCAGCATGTGATCCTTCCTGAAGAATGTTCTATGTGCACTTGAATGGGTATTCTGCTGCTTTCAGATGGAATGCTCTATAAATATCAATTAAGTCAATCTGGTCTAATGTGTCATTTAAGGCCTTATTGATGATTTGTGTTTTCTTATTGATTTTGTGTCTGGATGATCATTTCATCATTGATGAAACTGTGGTGTTAAAGTCCCCCACTATTATTATGTTACTGTCGATTTCTCCTTTTATGGCTGTTAGTATTTGCCTTATCTGTTGAGGTGGTGCATATATATTTACAATTGTTTTAACTTCTTGGATTGATCCCTTGATCATTATGTAGTGTCCTTTTTTTTCTCTTGTAACAATCTTTATTTTAAAGTCTATTTTGTCTAATATTAGTATTGGTACTTCAGCTTTTTTTAAAATTTCCATTTGTGTGGAATACCTTTCTTAAGGTAAATATTGATATGTATGTTTTTATTGCCATTTTGTTAATTGTTTGAATTTGTTTTTCTAGGTTTTTTTTCTTTCCTTCCTCTTTTGTTCTCTTCTCTTGTGATTTGATGACTAACTTTAGTGTGTATTTTGATTCCTTATTCTTTTTTTGTCTTTGTATCTATTGTAGGTTTTTGGTTTGCAGTTACCATAAGGTTTTGATATAGTGGCCTGTATATAAACAAGATTGTTTTAAGTTGCCAGTCTTTTAATTTCAAATGTATTTCCAATATCCTGAATTTTTATTCTCCTCTTCTCATGACTGCAGGTTTTGATATCATATTTGTGTGTGGATGATTTCCTACCTTTACTGTTTGTTTTCTTTTACCAGTGATCTTTTCCATTTGTAATTTTCTTGTTTCTAGATGTGGTCTTTTCTTTTCTGCCTAAAGAAGTTCCTTTAGCATTTGTTGCAAAGCTGGTCTGGTTTTGCTGAATTCTCTTATCTTTTGCTTGTCTGTAAAGCTTTTGATTTCTTTGTTTAATCTGAAACAGAGCATTGCTGGGTACAGTATTCTTAGCTGTAGTTTCTTCCTTTTCATCACTTTAAATATATCATGCCACTCCTTTCTGACCTCTAGAGTTTCTGCTGAAAAATCAGCTGATAACCTTATGGGAAATCCCTTGTATATTATTTGTTGCTTTTCCCTTGTTGATTTTAATATTTTCTCTTGGTATTCAATTTTTGTCAGTGTGATTACTATGTGTCTCTGTGTGTTGCTCCTTGGGTTTATCCTGCCTGAGACTCTCTGTGCTTCCTGGACTTGGATGACTGTTTCCATTCCCATGTTAGGGAATTTTTCAGCTATTATCTCTTCAAATATTTTCTCCAGTCCTTTCTCTTGCTCTTCTCCTCTGGGAACCCTATAATGTGAATGTTGATGTATTTAATGTTGCCACAGAGGTCTCTTAGACTGTCCTCATTTCTTTTCATTCCTTTTTCTTTATTCTGTTCTGCAGCAGTAATTCCACCATTCTGTCTTTCAGGTCACTTATCCATTCTTCTGCCTCATTTATTCTGCTATTGATTCCTTCTAGAGTACTTTTCATTTCAGCTATTGTATTGCTCATCTCATAGTTTGTTCTTTAATCTTCTAGCTCTTTGTTACACATTTCTTGTATCTTCTTGATCCTTGCCTCCATTCTATTTCTGAGATCTTGGATCATCTTTACTGTCATTTTCTGAATTTTTTTTTCAGGTAGGTTGCCTGTCTCCACTTCACTCAGTTGTTCTTTTGGGGTTTTTATCTTGTTCCTTTGCAACATATTCCTCTGCTGTCACATTTGATTTAACTTTCTGTGATTGCAGTTTCCATTCTTCATGCTGCAGGATTGTAGTTCTTCCTGCTTCTGCCGTCTGTCCCCTGGTGGATGAGAATGTTCTAAGGGGCTTGTGCTGGCTTCCTGGTGGGAGGGACTGGTGCCTGCCCACTGGTGGGTAGAGCTGGGTCTTGTCCCTCTGGTGAGTAGAGCCATGTCAAGGGGTGCATTTATTGGGCAGCTGTGGGCTCAGGATGACTTTAGGCATCCTGTCTGCTGATGGGTGGGTCAGTGTTCCCTTCCTGTTGGTTGGCTGGCCTGAGGCATCCCAACCTTGGAGCCTATAGGTTATTGGGTGGGGCCAGGTCTTGATGAGAAAATGGCGGGCTCCAAGGGAGCTCATACCAATAAGTACTCCCCAGAACTACTGCTACTAGTGTCTTTGTCCCCTCAGTGAGCCACAGCCGCCCTTTGCCTCCACAGGAGACCCTCCAATACCAGCAGGTAGGTCTGGCCCAGGATCTTGTGAGGTCACTGCTTTTTCCCCTGGGTCCTGGTGTGCACAAAACCTTGAATGCACCCTCTAAGAGTGGAGTTTCTGTTTCCCTCAGTCCTGTGGAATTCCTGTAATCAAGCCTTGATGGCCTTCAAAGCCAGATGCTCTGGGGGCTCCTCCTCCTGATGCCAGACCCCCAGGCTAGGGAGCCTGATGTGGGGCACAGAATTTTCACTCTTGTGGGAGAACTTCTGTGATATAATTATTTTCCAGTTTGTGGGTCACCCACTTGGTGGGTATGGGATTTGATTTTATTGCGATTGTGCCCCTCCTAATGTCACATAGTGGTTTCTTTGTCTTTGGATGTAGGGTATTTTTTTGGTAGTTTACAGCGATTTTTTGTCACTGGTAGTTCAGTAGTTGTGATTTCCGTGTTTTTGTGAGAAAGGATGAGCTCACCTCATTTAAATCGTATAACAGTCCTGTAAGATTGAGCTATTGTGGTCACTAAACAAGAACATAGATATATAAGCATTAAGTGACCTCTGCTTTTTTCCATCCTTCAAAATAATCCTATGGGTAGATATCTTTCCATTTTACCTACAAGGAAATTGAGGCCTGTAAATAATTTGTCATATAGGGCAGAGCTGGTTAATGGCTGAGATGGCACCTGAACCTCTGTCTACTTGAACTTTTGTATGATAATAATACATATATAAGAGTACTATGGGGCTTCCCTGGTGGCGCAGTGGTTGAGAGTCTGCCTGCCAATGCAAGGGTCACGGGTTCGTGCCCTGGTCCGGGAAGATCCCACATGCCGCGGAGCGGCTAGGGCCGTGAGCCATGGCCGCTGAGCCTGCGTGTCCGGAGCCTGTGCTCCGCAACGCAAGAGGCCACAACAGTGAGAGGTCCATGTACCACCAAAAAAAAAAAAAAAAAAAAAGAGTACTATGGTTTACTATAACTGATTCATTTCTTTCCATTGGTATTGGTGAAGCCCTTAGCTAGGAGTGGCTTATCAGTCTTTATTCTTGCTTATCATTCTTTGTTCTTGTTTCCTAGTTTCTGAGTCAAGTGTTGATCCACTTTGCTAGTACCTGGGGGCTATTTTCTATGATTGTTCAGCCTTTTGCTTATTGCCTTTCTAGGCTTTGCTATTTAAGAGTTACATGCCTGATCTAAGGTTATACAAGCTTTGGAAATGTGATTAGTTAATTTTATTCATCTACTAAACCTACTTGGATATAACATATACTTGTGAAACTCTAGACTGACAGGGAAATTGTTTTGGTAAATCTTTGAGATCCTCTATTAAATCATGCACATTTATCTTAAGTTGATTTATCTTTCCTAATAAAGTTTACAAATATACCATAATGAAACACTCAGAATAGGTTTCAGTTCACAGGTGCAGTGATTAATGCAGCTCTGGAGAAACTGCCTTAACAGCTGAGTGACAAATTATACAAATGTGTGTAGCTACATCAATTGAGAAATTTGATCCCCTTCTTCAGATAAATAAATAATCCATTCAAATAGAAGACCACAGTTTTGTGATTAAAATTTAATACGCACTTAAAGAATATGTATATCTGTGGCAAGTGCTGTGAATATTTGTACATGAATGTACTATTGCTTAGGTCTATATATGGCAAGAGACTGACAGGAATCAAAAAAAAAGATTTTTTGATTATGGGTAGTATATTATTTATACATTATAGACAAATAGATATTCATATGTGTGTACACCAATTTATCATTCACAATTGGTTCTGGAAAATAGATTTGTTTCTTTAGTAATGTATTTATCAATACATTATTCAACTTATCAGTTGGAGTTTAAATTGCTTATAAATTAATCTCACAGTAAAAATTACCATTTGTGAGGACATAAAAATTATACCTCAGAGCAATTTACAGTAAATGAAACAAAAGAATTTAAGTCATAAGTTAATGACAATATTTTTGTACTGTGTACTCATTTTTTTATTAGCAAATTTGACACCGATTGAAGTAGGTGTACAAATTTCCATATAAATTTCATTTCCATATATGTATAAATAAACAAATAAATAAATACTGTACTTCATTAATAGGGTAAGACTATATACAGATTATATACATTCTAGTTAATTTGAATATTATTTTTAATCATTCGCACGAAAAAATATGTACATATATAAATATATTTATATATTAATGATTTATTTTGTTTTGCAGTTATTATAGGCATGTGCATATGTAATTTATAGACTGTCTTTCAAAAGACAGATTGGTCAATTATATGATATGTAACACTTTATTTTATATAAATGAATTTTGTAACTAACTAGTTTTAATTTATATAAATATTTTGATAATTATACTTTAAAATACAAATATATGTGCTGAATTGCTTTAATTTTAATTGAAGCATTATTCTCTCTGGAATTAATTCATTTGAAATAGTAATAGTCTATAGAAAATTATCACGGTAAATTTGGTTATTATTAGTTTTGTGATATGGGATTGATACCTAAGGTGTATCTAGAAAAACATACCTGTAATATGTTACTGTTGACTATGTAGCAGGAAGGGTTGAACCCATATAAAATGTATGTTTGAGAAAAAGTATTTATGTATTTAAACCTTTTTTAATCCATGTAAATTTCTCAAGGTTTACCTCGTAATAATAATATTATTATTGCTAGTAACAATGATAAATGAGTGATTACTATATCTAGAAACTGTGCTAGGATCTTTATATTCATTAAAGTTTTTATATTCACTGAAAATTTAGTGTTCATAAAATTTGTATGAGGTATTATCATTACCTTTATTGTGTAGATTAGGATATTGAAACTAAGATTAAGTGACTTGCACAGGATAATTTTACAAGTAAGTATTTGAGAAGTGAGTAGACTTCTGAGGAATATCCAGGAACTGACAAAAAATTTCATACATCTGTCTGTCAAAGACAAATCAGTGATTATGTTATTGTTCTTGGAATGAATTTTAAGACTATTCAGAATATATTGCAGGGACTAATCAAAAACATTTGGGGGAAGCTGAGTTTGTGATTTGTTGGATTCTCTTTGGATATATACCAGCAGATACTAACAGATGTTCACACAAAGTCATGAAGATTACATAGACTTAGATAAAATGAAGTAAGATTTTTTTAATTGCTTATTTTGCTATTTCTTTCTTAATGTTCTATGTTCTTGTTTACTTGCATTGTCACTATATATATACATATATACATATATATGTATATATATACACACTTGTATATTTTTCAGTTGTTTTCAAGCAAGGTCCAATTGATGTGAAATTATTATGATGCTAATTATCTTTCAATACATATAGTTTTTTTGTATATGAAATACAGAACAGAAAAAAGGTGAAAATTTTAAAAATAAGGGAAAAGAACTGGAAAATAAATAAAAATAAGAACTTATGAAATTGGAATCAGAAAGGAAATTGATCAGTATGAACTTAGGGCCTTAGAAAACTTTTCTTACATAATTTGATCAAAACAACTTGCCAAAGGGAAAAAAAAAAACATCTAATATAGCCCCATCTGTTTAAAAATCCATGAAAAATGCAGGAGTATTTTATAATTAACTTTTTAAAAGATGTCCTTGGGCTTCCCTGGTGGCGCAGTGGTTGAGAGTCCGCCTGCCGATGCAGGGGTCACGGGTTCATGCCCTGGTCCGGGAGGATCCCACATGCTGCAGAGCAGCTGGGTCCGTGAGCCATGGCTGCTGGGGCTGTGTGTCCGGAACCTGTGCTCCGCAACGGGAGAGGCCACAGCAGTGAGAGGCCCGCGTACCGCAAAAAAAAATGTCCTTGGTTCTTTGAGTTTTAAATGTAATATTGGGAAGAGAACGGATCTGGGATAGTCTGTCAAACGAAGGCATAGGAATTCAGAAGGGGGTACAGTTGGGACGGCTAGGTGCCATTCTGAGGTGCGAGCCATACATTGAAGGTAGCTGGCTAGTGTAGAAAAAAATACAAGATTAAAAGCAATGATGAACCAAAAAGAATTGAGTCTACACTGAGTCCAGAGTTTATAGAACTGGGGACAAGAAAATATATTCAACTGAAAAGTTATGGTGAAGTAATTTTATTGTGCAGAGACAATTCAATAGGAACTGTTGCAAGATAAACGTGTTCCTTTTGTAATACAACTAAAGTTTTCAATTCTTGTTATTAGTGTTTTCTAGATGAAGTTGATGGATAAATAGTTATCACTATATATCATGCTCAGGAGTCAGTCACAGTCCTTTTGTGCATAACCTATTATAGTTATGACCCCAGAAAATATTTTTAAAACCCTTCTGAGATGATACACAGAAGTAAAAGATATATTAAGATTCTAAATCCTAGACATTGTAATGAGCCTTAATTATTGTGAAGCAGCAGAAAATAAGAGAAACATATATCACACCTAGCAGAATATGGTGAGTTTATTGGTGTCTGATTGTTAAAAGGTATGTTTTACTCTATGTATGTAGCCATGGAAAGCAGTATAAATATCCTGTTGCTGCTGCTACAAAAAGGGTCTCCAATATGCAATGTAGACATTTAGTAAGCTGAAAAGAGTCTCTGGACAATGGAAGATCAATGACATGAATTCTTCCTTTACCTAACCTAGGCTCATGTGTGCTATTGATTCTGCTGTATCTGCCGGTACAATATTATTTCTCTCTTCAGTCGTACTATTCACTATAGCTCACAAGGCCTCCTTCATAAGTTCCACTAGACTAGAATATCTTTCTTCCTGGTCTAGGTTTCCCTCTCAGAATGCTGTACACACGTAGAAGAACTGTGAACATGAAGATTCCGTAATACACAACCTATCAGAGAGTACCTTGAGGGTTCTGCTTTGTGATGCCTCAAGGAAAAGAGTGGTCATTTGCCTCTCAAATAGCCTCTGGTTAGCTGCCTTTGAGCCGTCAAGATGCCTATGTCTTCTCTCCCAGCAGCCATTTTATCTCAAATGATAGCTGTAAACAATGTGTCTCCTCCTCCACTTCTCAGTATTCCAAGTGAGTGGGGAAAATCTGGAGGGTCTGCCGTTGTTTTCAGTGTACTTACCCCAGAGAAGAGAAGTGGGGCAGTTGAGGGTTGTTAGACACACTGGGAGTCTTATTGACAGCATAGTGGAATGGAAAGAACATAGATGTGCAATTCCTGCTTTGTTCTCCTGAAGCCATTTCTATTCTGTAGGTCTCCAGTATTTTTACCCAGTAAAATGAGGGTTTTTATGAACTCTCAGAAGTTCAAATAACAAATACTTTTAAAGAGGAGAGAAAACAAAGTCTCAGAGAAGTCACTTGGCTTACCAATGATCAGGCCCCTTGTTTCTGACAGGTCTTCCTGTGCCTACCCAGAGTTAGTTTTACTGCCTTTCATAAGCTATTTAATACATACTTTTTACTAGGAGAATTCTTATTTAAATTTTTTAAGAAAAATAAGAGATAATTCCCATTATCCTTGTTTTGAAATTTATTCTCATTTTATTTTAATTTTGTAGTTTTTGATTTATGATATCATAAGAATTATAAATATAAATATTTTCAAGTTTATACAATTTACAGTATTTTCTTATTTTATATAGTCAGCCTAACACAGAATATTTTTCTCAAGACTTTTTTTCATCAAATTCATAGATCTATTATTTTGTCACTAATAATATGTAATAGTCCTAGTGATAGTTGAGATTTTAAAAATCTTTCAGATACCAGTGGTAATAATTGTGACTCTTTCAACTTCAATAAAGCATTTACCTTATTATTTTAATATTCATTGGGTAGATTTCTGGTATAGATCTGAAAAAGCTAACCCATCTATTCTTTTATCTTCCTGTGAGAGTTGAGTCTTTTATGTATACATATTTTTAAATTAATGATCATAGTCTCCAGGGAAAAAGTTGCCACAGGCAGGAGTTGATACCCTTTGAAATGGGTAATGCTATACTTATGTCTTGAACAGCATTAGACAAAGTCCTTATGTTAAATCAAATTTATTCCTACACATGTTATTTTATATGTTTTTTATTATTGTTATGAAAAATTTCTTGTATATAGCCAAAGTTATATTTCAATACAAGTTGAAATAAATATTAAATGTAATTTTGCCAAAAACCACAGTTTCTACTGTGCAGAAAAAAAGTCACCCTAAGACTATTTCTTTTTTAGCAGCCTAGGAAGTGCAGTATCTGGGAGTTAAAAGATCAAATTAATTTAGAATCAATGGGATGAGATATGTGCTACCCTCTGTAGTGTCTCCCAAGGACACTTAACTTGTGTGAAGTGATTAAAAGATGAAAAATCAGCAGCATTTAAGTCTCAGAACTGAATAGAGCATAATGGAAAGCAGTGGAGCTCCCAATTTTCCCTTTAGAGGTTCCTGCTTGATGTTCTATGTGTGACTTCTCTTTGGAGACGTGTCCTGCTTGCTCAGTAACTGTGTCTTTTTGCTAACTCTAGCAAGTCGGCAATTTCCCTTAGCGAACTCTATCATCACTGCTGAAACAATGACCTCAGGAAAGCATATGTGAGAATGCTTTCAATCCATAATACGACTGAACCTGAATTATAAAGGGATATAAAAGGGAGTGATTCAAAATGTAATGGACATAAATAGGAAGGCTCAGTTAAGGACCTTAAGGAAAATCTAGGCATTATATACATTCTGGTTTACTTTGAATGCACTTAGCCAGGTTACATTTAGTGAGTCATGCCTATCTTCTCTATAAATTTTATATGTGAATAATGTTTACTGAGGACTTTCTATAAGCAGTGTGTGAGCATTTTGCATGTTTTGTTGTTATTTCATTTATTTCCCGCAATGAACCTATGAGCTCTGTTGTAGGCAGAACAATGGCCCTCAATGATGTGCATGTCCTAATCCCCTGAACCTGTGAAGATGCTATGCTTCTTGGCAAGTGGAATGAAGAGGAATGGAAGATGGAATTGGGGCTGCTAAACAGCTGACCTTGAGATGGGAGAGTCTTCTGGATTATCTGCTGGTCCACTGTAATAACAAGAGTCCTTCTGGGTGGAAGGAGGAAACATTTATGAGTCAGATGCAGGATGAGAAAGGCTTGACTAGCCATTACTCGCTTTGAAGATGGAAGGGGGCCATGAGCCAAGGAATTCAGGTGGCCCCTAGAAGCTGGAAAAGGCAAAGAAATGGATTCTCCCCAAGAACTTCCAGAAGGAATACAGTCCTGCTGACAGCTTGATTTTAGCTCAGTGAGACCTATTTCAGACTTCTGACTTCCAGAACTGTAAGATAATAATGTTGTGTTGTCTTTAAGCCAGTAAGTTGGTGGTAATTTTTACAGTGGCAATAGAAAATGGTCTATTTTACAGTTAGGCATAGTGAGGCTTAAGTTTCATGCTAAAGTTCACATAGTTGTCAAGTGATAGAGACTCTTCATAGTATCATCCATGTAATGAACTTTCTCTACTTATAAAAACAACAAACCAGAGTGTCAGCAGCATGCTGGTTTCCTCCTTGTCCACTACCCTGAAATCCCTGCACAGTTTACTAGTTAAATGATGGTTGTGCATTTGTTGAATTTTGCCATTTTCACTACTTTGACACTTTAGATTTAAGGAAGAGAATGTATCCTCATCTTCAACACCCACCCCCCCTCCCCATGCTGTCTGCTTAACTCTGAAGTTCAGACTCAAAAACACTCCAAGCAGTTAAGCTTCTTGAATCACTTACAAATATTTTCTTTGAAACTTCCAAGTCTTCTCCTTCTATAGTCTCTTTGACTTGTGTCTCTGGATTCTTCATAGCATGCTTATGCTAGGAAAGAGGTGATTGTTCTCAAAAGCAAAAGACTCATGGCACTTTTTACTCTGGATGAGAATTGTTTTAAAAACCTTACAGTTAGCAAAACCTGCAGTAGTTTTACCACCTACATGAAATAGCATCTGGTCTAGGGACATGCTTGACCCATTATTATTAGAAGTTGATTTCTTGAAGAGACAAAAGGAAGAAAGTTGTCTTAAAAATTCTTTTTAAGGAGACAGGGAGCCACATTTTAGCATTTGGCTGGAGGAAACCATTTCATACTACGATTAGGAGGGTGGTCCAGTTAGATACCTTTTTTGGGTTAATAAGCTATACCTTTATTTTATTCATGCTTATTAGGCTTATCTTTCTAAGAAAGGACAATTTCAAAAATGTGCTTTACATTTTGCCTACTGGTTTATCTGGTAGAAAGAATTTCTGTGCTTTAACCAAAGGGTTTTTTGTTTGTTTGTTTTCCCAGTAAAAAAAGGCTTTCAAGTTCACAAGATATTTGTAGGTACATTTTGCTTCTTCCAACATGTGAGGCTGTAGAAGAAGAAGAAGAAAAAAAAAGCATTCAAGAGAAGACCAGAGACACTTGAAGGAATTTAGAAACAAGATACTACTCCTAAGTGAATGTTTTCCTTTGCTCTTTTCTTTCATGTTATGGGCATACATTTACAGAAAACCTGAAATAATGGTGTCATCATTCCTAAAACTTCACAGGCATTTCCTGTAATTTGAGAGTTTTCAGTTCTTTAGCAGCTAAAGATTAAAGGAGTTTCAAGATATATATTTATCTGAAAAGGTGAATATTGCTCGATTTTAAAGTTTTACACCATTCAGGAGTAAAAATAAGAAAAAGGGGGGGCTTGTCAGTGAAGAAGCAGACTTTGTAATGTATAAAGAAAGCAAGGCTGAAAAACAGTTGAAAGAGATGAGAATGGGTATTCCAAGAAGGAATAAAAGATAAAAAAGTGGTTGAATGTTTGTGTATGTCTCTGTGTTTGTGTAATCAATAATAGTCCCTATGGAAAATACCATCAGATAATTTAGGAAAGGAAATATTTGAAAATTATTTTTTCTATTTTTCAGTGTAAAAGTCACTTTTATCTTTTTTTAAATCCCAAAGGAGAAAAGATGAATATTTTATTGAAACAGCACTGTTTCTACTTTTTTTCTTACCACCGTTATAACCATCTCCGTGTGCTCGTACTTTCTGTTAGAAGATCTTGAATGGCCTTTAGAAATTGTTATGTTAACTTAAACTTGAGCTTAATCATGACTGGGGTGTTCAGGCAGGAAACCTTGAAGTAATTGCATTGCATTGCAAATCAGTTCTCTCCACTAGAGGTCACACCAGGTCACCCCTCAGTGTCAGGCTGCTGTTCTGTTCTCAGCAGTCTCTCAGAAGTACCTCCTGCATCAGTCCTCTGTTATCAATCCCTCAGCCATCTGGATCCTCTATCACCTTCCTTCAACATATATTGTGGACCAGATTTCCTTTCTGATATGATGATTAAAATATGAATTTGATCATATTAATTCTCTGCTCAAAAGATAGCAGGGTCTTACTTGCCTCCAAAACTTAGATTACAATCCATTTCCCTCAGTCTGGCATTTAAACTTTTCATAATTTGGCTAAAATCTGTCTTTCATGTCCTAGACTTTACACTGCTATTGATTGAACTCTCCACTGTAGCTAAAATGTTTTGATTGACGTTCTTTAAACCCATCTGCATCACTGCTCAGGGAGACAAGAGGGCTTTCTCGGTCCAAGTAAACATTCACATCACCATATTTGGCCCCTGTGCTCAGAAGGATATAGGATAGAATCAGTCTTCCAGAGGGCAGAATCAGGTGTTTCCCTTTTGTGGAAGCAGTTCTCACAGCTGCCTAGGCAGTAGCCCACAGTCCTCTTTGCCCCCCCCAGGTGGTGGTTCAGGTTCAAGGTAATGAGAGTCACAAAGGGCAGGTGATAAATAACCTTGGCTTAAAATTCATACCTGCAGGAGCCAATTTTTATAACCATGGCCTATAAAAATTCCATAGGCATAGAATTTCTCAGTTACAAGAATCACTGTACTCAGGGAAGCCCATTTCTGTGGCTCAGGTACTTGCAGATCATCACTAGTTTGTTCTAGTCCAGGTACAACTCATCAATCAGGCATCATTGTTATCATAAGCAACGTTCCCTAGCAATCTGGTTAACACCCTCTATCTGGCCTCTCGTAAATAGAGCTGGAGAGTTCTCATGCTGAGGGGAAAGTTACTCCTTGAGTTACACCATTATACTCTTCACCATACTCTCCTGCCTTAGCTCATGTTTCCTCTGGGGTTCCCTTCTATCTTGCTCTATTTGTTCCTATCATTCCAATTCTTCAAAGTTCTGCTCAATGACTTTAATCTCCACAAAGACTCTCCTGTCCTCTCCAGCAGGGATCTCCAACCCCAGGGCTGTGGACTGGTACCGGTCCTGGGCCTGTTAGGAACTGGGACACACAGCAGGATGTGAGCAGTGGTGAGCAAGTGAGGGGAGCTTCATCTGCCGCTCCCCATTGCTCGCATTAACACCTGAACCATCTGACCCCCACAACACTGCCACCCTGGTCAGTGGAAAACTTGTCTACCACGAAACTTGTCCCTGGTGCCAAAAAAGGTTGGAGACCACTGCCCTCCAGTATGAAGTAATCTCTTCCATATCTCTGAACTCCCTTAGCAATTTCTCTACACCCTTTCTATCCTTAACACCTTTAACTTCACTTAGAAACCTCATATACTTGTGCCTTAGGGCTATGATTCTAATTAGATGAATATCTAGAAATAAGTGGTTATCCCTCACATTTGTTTCTCCAATGCCTAGCATACAAGTGTTTAGTAAATTGACAGAAAAATGAACAAGTCTCACAATTTATGGGAGTTTTGGTGAATAGTTCTCTTTTACAAATTATTACATAAATAGCATATGCCTCAGGCACAAGAAAATATTAAAATTTGAGTGAGTCTTCCTCCCAACTCATACTCCTGATCTTATCCTCAGAAGTAACTATCATAAAAATATTTTTCTTGAAATTTTCCATGCATATTCATGTTTATATATGTATATATATTTATTTTAGTGGTTACATTATATTTCATTGCTTGAGTACACCAAGATGCTACTAATGGATGTTTAAATTATTGTGTCTCATCTTCAAGTCCACCTTTTATATTCTGCTTCATGAGGTTGGGGCTGGGACTCTGCAAACCAGTTTTTCCCAGGAAGCCAGGGGGCTTCCTATTAAGCTCTGTCAATAGCAGGTATTAGAGGGGGATTGAAAGGCAGGAGGAAAGTTAAGGAAAGTGTTCATTCTTTTGATTGCCGTTTCTGGTTTGCTTCTTGTGAGTGTCTCTCCAGTAATGTGTCATTTTCACCCAAGCCATGGCTGTTTGTTCCAGCAGCAGTAGTTTATTCCATTTGCAGTTTTACCAATATTCTCAGAAATAGCCCCATTGCACCCCCTCAAAAATTCAGTGCCAGCTACTACGTCCTGTCCTCAGAGGGATGTGTCTCAGCTTTGTAGGGACATTTCTCCAAAGCTTCTAAGTTTTGGTAATTAAACCTCTTTCCTTTTCTTCATCGGCTGAAATAGGGGTGGTAGATGCTTTCTGCATGATATTTGGTGTTCCCTTTTTTTTTCTTTTCAGTTTTCTAACACCTAACAGTTCTTTGTATCAATTTTTTTCCATTAAAAATACTGATATGGTTTCTGTTTCCTGGCTACTGGATCCTAACTAATATGGTGGGAATTGGTTTCTAGCAAGTTTTGCTGTTTAAATCAAATAAACGTTCTGTATGTATCTTTTTAAGTTGGTAAGCAAGTGTTTCAACAGAACTCCAAGGACAAAGAATGTGTGCATTTTAATTTGATAACTACTGACAAATTGTCTTCCACAGAGTTTGTACTAATTTCTAGTTCTACCATCAGTGTATACGAACTTCTATTTTACAACATTTATGCTAATATCATGTACTATAAGACACACGTTTTGCCAATAAATGAATTGCAAACAGTTTTAATTGATCTTTAAGTTCACTTTTCTTAAAGAGTGAGGTTTAGAATCTTTTCATATATTTATGGCCATTTGTATCTATGTGAACAGCCTGTTTATGTCCCTTGACTATTCACTATTTCTTTTTTCTTTTTTTTCTTTTTTTGCTGTAAGTGAACCTCTCACTGTTGTGGCCTCTCGCGTTGCGGAGCATAGGCTCCGGACGCGCAGGCTCAGCGGCCATGGCTCACAGGCCCAGCCGCTCTGCGGCATGTGGGATCTTCCCGGACCGAGGCACAAACCCATCTCCCCTGCATAGGCAGGTGGACTCTCAACCACTGCACCACCAGGGAAGCCCTATTTTTTCTTTTATTTAAAAAAAAAAAAAAAAAAAAACTCTTTGTTTATAAAAGAAATTAGCCTTTTGGCATGGCATATACTTTACAAATATTCTTCTCAGTTTGCATTTTTGTTTTGTCTTTATGATTTTTGTGTCCTACAAAGGTTTTAGAATGTTTGTGTAGTTTTTGTCCTCTGTTATTGATTCTTGCTTAGAATGCCATTTTTCCATGCCAAGATTTAAACATAATTCCTCCATGCTTTCTCTTAGTATTTATGTAATTTTACTTTTCAGTATTAAGCCTATTAAATATTTGGTGCATCTGGAATTTATTTTGAATACATTTACTTTAGAATAGTGATGTAAGGCTACAACATAATATTTTTGCAAGTGACCAACCAACTGTTCTAACACCATTTGTTGAGTAATTCTTTTTTTCCTGCTAATTTGAAATACCAGTTTTTATTAAATACTAAATTTTTGTATGCATTCTGGATCTATTTCTGGAATATATTATTTACTTTTTCCACTAATCTCTTGTCTATATATGCATTCATGTTAAACTGTTATAATTTTGAAGCATTATATTTCAATATCTGGTAAGATTAACCTTTACTGATTACTCTTTTTTAAAAGATTTTTCTGGCTATTCTCCCATTTTAATTTTTCTGTGTGAACTTTATAACTATTTGGGCTTCTTCAGCAAGTAAACATTTTGGTATTTTAATTGGAAAATGTGTAAAATTTAAATTAACTTATGAAGGGCTTCCCTGGTGGCGCAGTGGTTGAGAGTCTGCCCGCCGATGCAGGAGACACGGGTTCGTGCCCCGGTCCGGGAAGATCCCACATGCCGCAGAGCGGCTGGGCCCGTGAGCCATGGCCGCTGAGCCTGCGCGTCCGCAGCCTGTGCTCCGCAATGGGAGAGGCCACAACAGTGAGAGGCCCGCGTACCGCAGAACAAAAACAAAAACAAACAAACAAAAATTAACTTATGAAGAATTGACATCCTTGTGGTATTGAGTCTTCCTACTCAGGAACTGGTATCTTTATTCAACCGTTCTACTTCCAAGTTATGCAAGTGTCCTTTTTATGACACTCAGGAAAATTTATTCCTGGGCATTTTACATTTTTTCCTTACTATTATGAAGATATTTTTCTCATTATATTTTCTAACTATAAAAGTCATCATATGAGAGATCTATTGAATTTTAAAAAATAAAGAATTGAAACCACAATTTTACAGAAATGTTGTAAATTCAATAAAAAGAAATATATTTTTCCAGAGCCATTTGACACTCCATCATCCTTAAATATTTTGGTATGCATTTCTTAAAAACAAGGACATTCTCTTATTACATAATCACAATACATTCATCAAAATCAGGAATTTAACACATATAAATTACTGTAATCTAATCCTTAGACTCCGTTTAAATGTAGCCAATTGTTCTGATAATGTTCTTAAGTAAAAGCATCCAATTCAAAATCTCATGTTGCATTTCATCGTCTTATCTCTTCAATCTCCTTTAGTCTGGAACAGTTTTTAAGTTTTCCTTGACTTTCATGACCTTGATGCTGGGAGTTACAAACTATTATTTAGAAGAATATGCTTCAGTTTGGTTTGTCTGATATTTCCTTATGATTAGTTTCAAGTTAGAAATCTTTGGCAGGAATGTCATAGAAGTGATTCTGTGTTCTCCTTCCATCTTACCAGGTGGCACATAATTTCACTTTAATCAGTTGACTAAGGTGGTACCCAGAGAGCTTCTCTGCTGTAAATTTGCTTTTCCCCCTTTTGTAATTAATAAGTATTTTGTGAAAAGGTATTTTGAAAATATATAAATACCCCTTTTCTCATGAAATATTTAATCAATCAATGTAAAATTATGATTTCCTAGTTTATTCAAAGGGTTTTAATTAATTACTATCATTATATATTTTGATGCCCAAATTGTTTAATTGTTCAGTCTGGCCACTGGGAGTGCCTTCAAGGTGGTTTAAGCATTTCCTTGCTTTCTGGAGCAGTAAGATTTTTCAGGCTCATCTTGTACTTTTCCCTACTTGATCCTGACGACCAGCTCTTTTCCCAGAGAGCCCTAGTTTATTTTAATGAAGAATTAGATTTAAAAATCAAGCTCTGGGTGCTATGTGTGCTCATTGATGTTAGAGTGTCACTGCCCCTAGGCCCTCTCAGTGGACAGATCTAAGGAATAAAAATGTACATTTATGTTGTTTGCATATCAATTTATATCTATGAAAACCATGAGTTTACACCAATTCGTTCAAGTCCAATGCAACACTACAGTCATTTTGGCTTTCTGTGTTTGTAACTCTCTTCTCTCAAGTAAGAAACCTTGCTCCTATTAACCTAAATACATTTGATCAGTTCCACTGTGTGTAGCCAATCTTTCATACTACTGCCACCCCATCCCCACTAAGGGTCCTACACTCAACACTGGCATATCCTGTCCCCCTCCCACCTTTGCTCTCCTTACCCCTCTTGGCCTCTGATATTCTGCACAAGCCCACCCCACATGTGGATGCCCACCACATCCTGGTCTTGTCCACTGGGAAACCCTACCATTCTCCCCAAACCTACAGCTGGCATTTATGCCTACCTTCCTCTACTATCCTCAATGCTTTTGCAACTCATTTCTTCAGGGAAACGGGCAAGCTATTGAATATTTGGTTACTTCCATTATCAACCACTTCAGTCAATACCTTAATGGATTTTCAGTCTATGCAATTCTGTTTTCTACTTATATAATTACAATATTATCAATTATTTTTGTTTCTCTCTTTTTCTTTCTGTTTTTTTTTAACAGGCAGGCATACCTTGTTTTATTACACATTGTAGGTATTGCATTTTTTACAAAATAAAAGTTTGTGGCAGGCTTGTGTCAAGTAAGTCTATTGGCACCATTTTCCCAACAGCATTTGATCAGTTCCCATCTCTGTGTCACATTTTAGTAATTCTCACAGTATTTCAAACCTTTTAATTATTACTATTGTATTTGTTATGGTGATCTGTGATCAGCGATCTTTTTTTGTCTCTTTTTTTCTAATTTTTATAACGTGTGTGTTTCTTTTATCAAGTTGTGTTGCTTGGGGCTTCCCTGGTGACTCAGTGGTTGAGAGTCCGCCTGCCGATGCAGGGGACACGGGTTCGTACCCCGATCCGGGAAGATCCCACATGCCGCGGAGCGGCTAGGCCCGTGAGCCATGGCTGCTGGGCCTGCGCGTCCGGAGCCTGTGCCCCTCAACGGGAGAGGCCATAACAGTGAGAAGCCTGCGTACAACAAAAAAAAAAAAAAAAAAAAATTGTGTTGCTTGGTACTTCCAGACATGTGTAGCACTAGTGGTATTTGTAAGCTCTTCCTGAATTTATGCTATTGCTTCTAGTGTTTCAACATTAAACATGATGCTGTCTTTTGTTTTGACATATTCATCAAATTAAGAAACTTTTTTCTACTTAAATTATTTAAAAACAATATTGAATTTTACTGAATACTTCTGTATCTGGAGATTATGATATTTAAAATGTTGACTTGTGGTAAGTTATATGGTTATACTTTGTAGTTGAAATTTCTTGGAATTACTAGGATAAATCTTACTTTTTGTGTGGTATTACTGTGTCAATATGTTTCTGGGCACTATAAAATTATAATATTTATTTTTATTTATGCACGAGATCAGTCTCTGGTTTTCTTTTACCCACTGTCGTCACATTTGGGTATCATTGTTTTACTTGCTTCATCAAAAAAATTTGGAAGCTTTTCTTCTCTGTGTTCTGAAACATTTAACTAGCATTAGAATTATTTCTCCTATAAGGATTTGATGGAATTCACCCGTGATAACACCTTGGTTACGTACATTTGTGTGTGTGTGTATTTTTGTGTGTGGGGTGTGTGTGTGTGTTTGTATGTGGGGTGTGTGTGTGTGAGAGAAAGAGAGAGAAACTACTGTGAGATTATTTTCCACTTTTTTCAAGACAATTTATTTATTTAGGTTTTCCCTCCCTTCTAGGGTCAATTTAGGTAATATGCATTTTCCTGAAAAGTCATTCATTTTTAATCAGAATTTTAATTAGTTTGGCACATAGTTGTGAAAAATACTTTGATTACCTATATAATGATATTTATCATTAATTACTTCCCAGTTGTATTTCTGACATTGAGTACTTATGATATTTTTTCTTGTTTAGATAAGCCAGTAGTTTTTTTCCCTTCAAAGAACCAGCTCTTGAATTTGTTTACTCTTCTACAGTTTTTCTTGTTTTATAAGTTCATTAATTTCTACTTTTCCATTTTCTCTCTTTTATTTCTCTTATTTATTTTAATTTTCTTTTCCTAACTTCTTGCATTGAATGCTTCATTCTTTCTCCTTTCTTGTAATATAAATATTTTGGGGAATGTAATTTCCCCAGAGAAAGACTAATTATATTCCATTGGTTCATGAAAGCAGTCATTGTTTTTACTTTCTTGATATTTTATAATTTCAGTTTTGATATACTGTTTGATTTAAGAATAGATTTGATATATGATTAATATATCTCACTAATTATGTAGAATATTTATATACTCAGTCATTCATTTTCTACTTAATTTTTGGGTAAAAAGGAAGGGAAGATACTGTGGAAGTTATTTTGTCTCCTGAGGTTTTTTTTTTCCCATTTGCTCTTTTTTTTTAACAATTTTTAAAATTGAAGTACAGTTAATTTACAACTGCTGAGATTTTTCATTTATAAATTTTAAGGCCATATAATTTGGAACACAAAAATATTTAATAGTAAGGCTCCATACCTAAACCTTTCTTGATTTAACAACTTTAGACAATGGATATTCACAATCTAGTATGAAATGAGAAAACTTTGTCTCTGCACATCTTAATTTGATTATTAATGTCTAATCTGAATAGTAAAATCTAAGTCTGGCTAATTTCATTCATACCTTCACATATTATTATTCAACATACATTATTTTAAAATACTCTTTAAACTGTAGCTATTAATTATTTGCTGTGAGAGGGAATCTATACAAATATATTTTATACTTCCAATTCTCTGTTGAAACTTCCAATTTGTTACTCATTATTATTTACACTATTGTCACTAGAATCTATGAAGAATTTATTGTTTGTGTTAAGGTTTACAGAATTTACCTACTGTTTATTAGTATAGTCCATATTACTTAAGCCTTAGTTGTATTGTTATCAAAGTGTATTTTTCAGAGAGCTCATGGTACTTTATATTCTCTGAGGTCTTATATTTATTTGTTACCTTTATATTTATTGGAGAATAAAACTCATGAGTCACATTTTTTTTCCCCCTGAGATTATCTTACTGTTTGCCAGGACTGTTCTGTGGAGAAGACTAAGGCCAAATTGAGTTTTCACTCTTATAGGAGACTTCCTCTTTTGCCTGGGTGCTAAAATAATAGTTTATCTTTGAAAAAGTGACATTTAGCTACGAATCTAGTACATCTAAAATATCTAGTCTCCTTGTAAATCATGTACTATGATTTCTCTTTCCCTTTCTGGGTCATGATATTATATTTAGTTCTTCAGACTCAGGTCTTTATATGAGAAAAGTGTTCTTGTGTAATATGTTTGAGCATATTTTGTCCTGTGCCATTATTACTATTTTCTTATTCAGGAACAATTTTCACATGTAGTGTCGCCTTTCTATCTTCATTTATCACTTTCTCCTGTTCTTTTCTCTATTTATTTATGTTTACCTCAATGTTCTGTGACTATATTTTCTTACATCTCTATTGTCATTTTTGTTATGTCTAATGTGGGTTTTGTCATAATTATTTTTCTCTTCTTTCCTGAATATAACCTGTTCATTAGTAATTTATTTCTATTTAATGCCTTATAGATCTTTGTTTTTCTTTCATCATGTGTATGTGTGTGTGGTCTTTCTTCTCATTTCCTGCCATACTACATCTTCTGATGTGTATTATTTGATTTTTGTTTGATAAGTTAATTGTTTTTCATGCTTTCCTTAAGAGTATGCTATGCCTAGGTGCCAGGATTATTGAACAGTGGTTATTTTTTGAAAGCAGTTTACTTGCTAGAAAAATAAATAGTGGTGGGGAATGAGCTGGGATAACAGACAGATAGAATTTTCTTATATGTTAACTTTGAATACTTTCTCATCAACTTTGTTCTGTACTCTTCCCTAAATCATATGTCTCTAATTAGTAGTTCATATTCCAAAGGTTTCTTGGTAGTGATTTCTCTATTTCTCTTTAATGACTGAGATCAGCTGCTTCTGCATTGATTGCCACCTAATATTTGTCCTCTGTTTTATCACCGCAACAACCTGACTCTTAAAAAACTATGAGTATAGGTAGGATCCTTTTGCAGCCCTACATTCCATATATATCATGGGCTTGGGGTTCCTTTTAGTGTGTCCAGTCTCAAGAACTTCCCATTCCAGGTAAGAGTTCATTGGTTTACCCCTCAGGGCTAAGGGAACCTACCTTTCTCTGGAGAACTCTGCTTATTTCCTCACACAAGAGAAGTATGCATATGAATGCCTCTTTTAAAATTTATTGAAATCACATCATTTGGCTGATATTCTTTAGAGTTTGTAGTAAGGAAATATTTTTAATCCTCAGTTTTAATGAAGATCAAAGTTTTTTCTTCTTTTTACACTTCGTTACTTAGTGAGCTTTGCCATGGTGTATAATGTCAAAAATGACATTCATATGATCTTCAATCTCATATAGAAAGGTGATAAAATGATTAAAGTATTGCCTGCAAGGGGCAGAGGGTGTTTTGTTTGTTTGCTGTTCATTTATTTTTTATGAGTTTTTGGTGAATATTCTTTAAACACAACTTTATATTCCTCATATAGTCCTGCCTTCATTACTTTTCCTTGATTTATTTTCCTTGCATACAACTCATCCTTGCCTGACATATTAGAGCCATGTTCTTATTATTTATTCATTATAATTTAACAAATAATATTTATTTAAATTGAAACACAGTTATAAGTTCTAGTGTTTCATATATAAGTAGGGAATGAATCCTACCCTTAGGGGATAGTGTTAAATAGAAAAAAAAAAGGTATAAATGAAAAAGTCATAAAGAAAGATAATGCTTGCTTAAGGGAAACTATTTTCAGGTTTAGCACAGCTACTTTTTTCTAGGGAAGAGAAGTTTAAATGTCACAGATGGGTTAACTTTTGAGGTGGATCTAAATGAATGGATAAGTTGAGAAAGAACCAAAGATAATATCATATTGAAGGACAAGGTATGGGACTTCCCTGGCAGTCCAGTGGTTAAGACTTCACCTTCCAAGGCAGGGGATGTGGATTCGATCCCTAGTCAGGGAGCTAAGATCCCACTTGCTTTGTGGCCAATAAACCAAAACATAATACAGAAGCAATATTGTAATAAAATCAATAAAGACTTTAAAAATGGCCCACATCAAAAAAAAAATCTTAAAAAAAAAAGGACAAGGTATGTTCATGGAGCAGACAGAAAATGTGTTGTTGAGAGATGGGGGAGAGGCAAGGGAGATGAACATGGTGGTGGTATTTAATGAGGTTCCACTTGGATATGATTATAAAAGGCATTGTATTCCATATAAAGTTATGTAATCTCTATCGGAATTTTGGAAAGTACTGTGATAGTAGTGTGAAGGATGAGTTGGAAAGGAAGAGGTTCGAGTCAGGGAGACTAGACAGGAGGTAATGGCAGTAGTACAAATGAGACTCAACGAGGGTCTAAAACAAGGTTCTGACGTGTTGCATGCATGTGAATAGCACTTCTTCACAGTGTGCACAAAGTATGGCCCTCTTCAGTGGCCCTGTCATTAGGATTGGAGAGGATATGTTTGAAAGATACTTAGGATACATTTCAAAAGAGGCAGAATTGATGGCTTTCATAACACCTTGGTCCTGAAGGGGAAAGAATAGAATAGGATCCCAAGGTTGGTGATAGAATTGTGAAAGTGATAGGGATTTTCTTAACCCAGGTGGAGAATTCAGGAGGAGGATCAAGATTTTGAGGGAAAGAAGTATGAGAGGAATTTTAAGTGAAGATTTTGTTATCATGAGTCTGATTTTCCTGGATGACATTCATGTGAATATTAGTGGAGTGAAAGTTAGAGTTCTGGGCTGGAGAGTTTGATTTGAGGATCTGAAGTGTATGTGTGATAGCTGGAGATGTGGGTGTTGATAAGGTCATGCAAGAAGTGGGTCTAAACTGAGAAGAGAAGACAGGGATACTGAGAATGGATTGGTGGGCAACACTGATGCTCAAGAAAAGAAGATAGGAGTTGGTAGAGCAGTCTAATATGGAAAAAGCAAGCGAGGAGAGAATGCTGTCACAGAAGCCTCATAGGTAGAAACTTCACCAGTGTCAAATGTCACTGACAGAGGTTAGTAGAATGGTGACTGAAAAGAGGTTATTGGACTAAAAACTACAAGATTTCCTATGATTTTTAATAAAACAAATTTTAATGAATAATGAATGTGAAAGATAAATTTTAGTAAGTGGAGAAGCGAATCTGAGTTGAGGAAATAAACATGAATGTAGATGACTGCATTCATCAAGATATAACGGGAAGCTATTTCAATAATTTGTTGTATATCATTCCCCTCTATTTTCACTTTTCAGTTAATATATGTCTATTTTAACATCTTAACCACTCAGACAAGGGGCAGGGACAACATAAGCCCACTTGCATAATTGTCCCTGTTGGTGTGTCAGCTTTTATTCATAGAAGTCCATGATTGGGCACTATTCCTTTGCCTCTTGATGGTCTATTTAATTGAGATTTTTCAGGTGCCTTATGTTTATTGAATGTTACTTGAAGGAGAATTAACTTTGAGATTTTAGAAAACAACAAATTATTATTTGAAGGGAAAAGAATAAACACACTATTAACCACTAACATAGGTATGCTTAATTCTCTATTATTACACAAGTTTAGACTTATTTAAAAACATAGAACTAGATCAATTATCTAAGTATATAGGGGGAATTAATTACACTTATAGTCTCTGATGGATATTTTCTTTTTACTCCTATCCAACTCCTTGTTCTGTACTTTAGTCTTATGCTAGAATTCACCTCCTGCATATAAGAACTGCTATTCTTACTAAAAGTTCGTTGATAATGTTTCTGTTGCTATTGCTGTTGAACTGTTTCTTTGCACTCTGAATACTGTATTAAGCAAAGTTCTACCTATCACTGGATTAGTCATTAGAGTGTGTGCTATAACTACTTTGCAGAGGTCTGTTTTCTAGCCTACCATACTCTGAAATTTCCACATTTTCTCTTTGTTGTTGTCACATTTTCTCTTTGGCTCTGTTGTCCATTTCTTTTACCTTGCCCTATAAACCACTCAGATGAATTTAGTCTCATAGCAAATAGGGGTTATTCATTTACAATATTGTTAAGTCTTCACTTAGTCTACTGCTTCCTCTTAGATTTTGCAAGGGATATTTATCTACTCTTAAGAGGGAAAGCTTGTTGGAGAAAAATAGTTTAGTTTTATTTTAACACTCACAAAATATATCTTTATATGTTTTAACATATCTTTATAACTCCTATCACAAACATACTTAATTCACCATACTGCATAAATATGAAAATATATATCTACCCCTGAGAAAACATTAACACATGTAAACAAAAGATCATCGTGTCACTCACATATAACATTGGATTTTAGTTTCTCTATTTCAATAATATATAGTAGGCCTTATATCAATAAAGATAATTGTTTTTTTAATTTCACCATGAATTTCAAGTTTAAAATTCTTTATAACCACCCATTTATATCAGCTGCTAATCCCCTTTCAAACTTACTCTGGTTAAAATCCTTGATTTTTATCCCCATTATAGGGTTAAGCCTCTTCTACTCTGCCAAAAGCCCAAGTAAGACATATTCATGAGCAGAGAAAAAGACTGGAAAACAAATGTAAGCTTAGTATTCTTTAAACTCTTTAAGCTTTATCCCTGTATTAAATTTGATCACCAGAGAAGCTCAACTTTACAATTTCATGGTGAAATCTTTTGGTTTTTTTCTTTTTAATGAAACTCTTCAAAGACAATATCCAGTAAATTGCTCAAGGGCCTTTATGTGAAGATCCTTGTGACAAATACCTCTTGCAGATGAGGATCGGTGAAGAAATTATTTTGTGAATTGTATAGTGTCCTTCTAGGCTGTGAGTACTACCTAGACTATTTTTTTTTAACATCTTTATTGGAGGATAATTATTTTATAATGGTTTGTTAGTTTCTGCTTTATAACAAAGTGAATCAGTTATACATATACATATGTTCCCATATCTCTTCCCCCTTGTGTCTCCCTCCCTCCCACCCTACCTATCTCACCCCTCTAGGTGGTCACAAACCACCGAGCTGATCTCCCTGTGCTATGCGGCTGCTTCCCACTAGCTATCTATTTTACATTTGGTAGTTTATATATGTCCATGCCACTCTCACTTTGTCCCAGCTTACCCTTCCCCCTCCCCATATCCTCAAATCCATTCTCTAGTAGGTCTGCGTCTTTATTCCTGTCTTGTCCCTAGGTTCTTCGTGACCATTTTTTTTTTTTAGATTCCATATACATGTGTTCACATATGGTATTTGTTTTTCTCTTTCTGACTTACTTCACTCTGTATGACAGACTCTAAGTCCATCCACCTCATTACAAATAACTCAATTTCATTTCTTTTTATGGCTGAGTAATATTCCATTGTATATATGTGCCACATCTTCTTTATCCATTCATCTGATTCTGGTTTTGAGTTTACTTGGCTGTGCCAAGCCCAGTGCAAAGTTGCACCCTCAGGTGCCACAGCTTTCCTCAGGCAAGGTGAGTTTTCAATTTTTCTATTCTTTGCTGGCAATTCTTAGTCTTATAATATCTGTTCTGTGATTTTTATATTTTTGCTTTAACTGAAAGTTGAAGATATTTACTTTTTCAAAGTCCTTTTTAAAGTCAGAATTTCTCAAACCTTGTCCTTTTCCCAAATCTCTATGCCACCATCCCCCTTTTATGTCCACACCAGTCCCCAGGGCTATTTCTGACCCTCTTCTTAAACTGGGTTAGGAAAATGGACTAAACCAATACTTAGTAGAAGTCTTTTCTTAACCTGTGTATATAAAAACTACTGTATGACAGATGAATGGGTAAAGAAGACGTGGTATATATATACACAATGAAATATTACTCAGTTATAAAAGAAAGAAATAATGTCATTTGCAGCAACATGGATGGACCCAGAGATTACCATACTAAGTGAAGTAAGCCAGAAAGAGAAAGACAAATACCATATGATATCACTTATATGTGGAATATAAAATATAACAGTAATGAACTTATCTATGAAATAGAAACAGACTCACAGATATAGAGAACAGACCTGTGGTTGCCAAGGGGGAGAAGGGATTGGAGGACAGATGGATTGTGAGTTTGGGATTAGCAGATGAAAACTGTGATATATAGGATGGATAAACAACAATGTCCTACTGTATAGCACAGCAAACTATATTCAGTATCCTGTGATAAACCATAATGGAAAAGAATATGTATATATATATGTGTATAACAATCACTTTGCTGTACAGCAGAAATTAATACAACATTGTAAATCAACTATACTTCAATAAAATTTTTAAAAATGAAAAAATACTACTATAATTAAGATTTTTTATAATATCCCATATAAGAAATATTACTATACTAGAAGTATTTTTTATATAATCTAGCTGTAACTTGGATCATCTAAAATAATGATTCCATATAATGCTAAAGTGCAATGAGGTAATTTTTTTCTTTCTGAAGGCTTAACTGAGTAAGGTAGGTAAGAAAATACCTAAAGCATGTAATTAGTATTTTCAGGTTTATTAAATGGTAATGATTCATGTGGTAACAACCAGTTTTCTGTTTATATTTTACTATTTTCAGTTTTGTATTTAGAAAGTGGTTATTTGTTATTGATGATTCAGTTTTAGAGCACAAAAAGCTTAAACAAA
This sequence comes from Pseudorca crassidens, assembly GCF_039906515.1. Classification (NCBI taxonomy): domain Eukaryota; kingdom Metazoa; phylum Chordata; class Mammalia; order Artiodactyla; family Delphinidae; genus Pseudorca; species Pseudorca crassidens. Next base: position 55,980,783 of record NC_090312.1, on the reverse strand, counting down.
AAGTGTTTGAAATTTTATGATTCAGTTACCTGGAATTAAAATGGATAAGTTTGGACATGTCAAATTCTAATTCTTCCTTATTGGGATGTGGTCAATGAATATGTCTTAAAAAGGTTAGAAATGCATTAGGCCGGTGATTCTCTCAGTACCTGTTCACTAAGGGAAGGAATAATGTGCATCTTCGTATTTATTACTGCTTTCCATTTTAAATTTCCAACAGCATGCATTCTCCTGGGGTATGGAGAGTACCTGTGATGTGAAGCCCCATCTTTGTAATTATGCTTGTTGTCAATATTCTATTTTCCTTTTCATCTCCTTTGAAGGATGTCAGTTCTTTCTGGTACTGAAGGGGAATCACAGTTAGTTGCTTTTAGCTATGACTACTATCTTTCTGCTTGTAAGGGAACATATGTGATTTGCTTACACTTGAACTTCAGAAGGAATTGCAAACTGAATCCAGACACTAGAAGGTGCTCTGTAGATTTCTGAAGAGGAGCTAGCCAAAGATGGGGACCTGCATAGGAATGAACAAAAATTACTAGTATTACAGAGAAGGAGAAGGAGATGAAGAGGGAGAGGGAGACCTCAAGAAAACTCTTCTTTGAATTGTCATGTCTGGAGTTCTGGAACCAGTTCACATTCTAAAGGTATAGGATAAGGATTCTGAAAGGCTTACTTCCAGAGGAGTGACATTATATGACACATGTTAGCACCAGAATTTACTGGAATTAAACAAATAAACAAACATAATATTCCAGACTAGATTTGACATCAATGAAAAACATTAAATTCTTTCCTCATTTTAATCACCCTATTCAATTCTGCTTGTGTAAAAAAGACTGTTAATACATCACTTCCATAGTCACTGAGTTCTTTTACTATGATGAATGTTTGCAATTAAATTGTATTTACAAACTTGGTTAATAAGATTGCCGAAAATTGCTTACATTTTTAATTGATTTTTTTTAATTTTGCAGGCTTGCAAATGCCTAAGAACATTGATTATCCTCAGCTGAATACATTATGCCACATGAGAGGAATACAATACAGGTAAGTTATCACACCTTTCTTTTCCTGTCATTCAAATGAATATGAATAGGTTTGTTTCATGGATAAAGTATAGTAATAAACCATTGTTGACTCTCAGAGGTACCTGATTTACCACACAGATAAAAACATTTGAAAACCTGGAGGTTATTTCTCCAGGTTGAAGGGGCAGAATATATATGTCATATTTTTAGGAAACAGTTTAGTGTGAAACAAACATAACTCATCCTTAGCTGGGCTCTTTGTAGTACTCAAAAACAGTCATAAGGGAAAAAAGCTTTAAATGGTTGAAAACACAAATCCTGAGTGAAACAAGTACTTTAGCAGTGCCTAGGAGATGCCTAGTTGAAATATAATGGAGCCAAAGAACTAAGAAATATCACGGTTCATAGCTCAGGGTTCCTAAGATGTGTGACACTTGAAAATATAATTTTTTAAAATCTATTTTCTTGCCAACTCCTTTTCCCAAATTGAATTTTTTGAAATTATAAAACTAGTTAGTTTCTTTCCCATCCATCAGTGTCCATCTACCCTCCCACTTTTCTTCACTAGGAGAGGAACTTGCCTCATCTTAAGTCACATCCTCTTAACCACTTCAAATTATTTCTACATCTTCATTGACTTTTCCACTCCTTTTTCAGAGAAAAAGAGAGGGTATGCTTTTTTTTTATTTATCTAAATAATACTTTTTTATTATGTGCTTCTGCCCCTTCCTCACTCTTGACATCTTTCAGCGTAGGGTAAAGAATTAAATACATGCCCTCTGGAGTCAGGTTGCCTGGTTTGAATCCTGGATCAGCCACTTCCCAACTGTGTGGTCTTGGACTGGTTACTTAATTTTTCTTTACCTCAGTTTTCTCATTAGTAAAATGGAGATAATAGTCATATCCATTTCAAAGTGTTATTAGGATGATTAAATGAGCTAATATATGTAAAATAAACAGTGTCTGACACATGGTTAAGAGCTACATAACTATTTTTATTATTGTTATTCAAAAAAGCTCACCCAAGTTTTTAACTGTTGAACTTATATGCTGGTCCCTTTTTTCACACGTAACAAGCTAGTTAAGGCTTTTGGAGTAGAATACCTTTTTTCCTCTTATTTTCCTTTTGCTTTCTAGCCCAGGCATTTAAAAAATATATTGTATTTCTAGATTCCCACCTCCCTACCACCTTTGGGGAATCATAATAAGAGAGATTAAATCATCTAGATCTGGGTCTGCCAAAGAATCCATTCTACATAAATTTTATCAGCCTTCATCTTCCTGGTTTGAGAATCCCCCCCAGGCAGTGTTTTCTCATCAGACCATCATCTGGTCCAGGCAGTCTGGTTGTCCTGCCTGACTTCCCTCTATTAAGTCTCACATTTACTGTACCTTTTCTCAGACAGTCCCCTGAATTTCTTGGATGTTTTCTTTTGAGGCAGTGGCACACACCAGGGGCCTGGAAGGGGACACATTTTACGGGAACTGTGCATAGGTTTTGGGTCATTCTTTTAGAAAAAGAATATAAGATTACAAATACAAAATTGGATGTGAAAATGAGTATTTACTTAGAATGAGAAAATAAACTACAACAAATTAATGAAGGCTTAGCAGTTCAGGTCCTTCTTCCTCCCTGAAATTTCTTTAGGCAATTTATCAGAAATGTGTACATAGAAATTGTCTTTCAGATTACAAAGCTTTCAATTGATTTCAACAAATTGAGAAGGGATTTAAGAAAAATATGTTCCTCCATATTTATTCTATATGTATTATATGTTTAAACTGACCAATGAAATATACTTTCCCCCATAATAAAAACAGAAAGGCTGAGAATTAAATGACTCAAGGATTGAAATTTTTTATACATTAAACATATGAAGAGTCTTAGTTTTGATACTATACCACACACACACACACACACACACACACACACACACACACGTACATATGTATATTCATCTTCTTTGGATAACTGTCCTTCCTCCCAGGTCCTTCCTTTGGCCCAGGGTGGGAAGATGGAGGGGAGGCTGCTACTCTCTACCACTTCCCATGTACCTCTACCATGGGCTCCACTCTATTGTTACAACTGCTTCTGTCCCCTATCTGGGTGCATGTGAGCACTTCTCACTGGATTACATATATATATATTTACATGTATATATGTATACACTTTGTACAAAAGGCAAGACCCAATGTTGTCGTGGCTGCTGCCCATATATGTGTGGTCTCAGTCAATTGGTGTCTATCTGATATTTCTTCTCCTCAGAATAAAGGCAGTAGATTGGCATATTCTGGGTTTTCTTTTTAAACCACATAAAAGAAAAACTGAATAACAAAGGGAAAATGATGTCACTTTGGATTCCTAAATTCTTGGATATAGGACTTTTTATCTCTAGTAGACTATGTTTCATGAGAGCAGATTTGTTTTATTTTTTAATTTTATCTACTTATTTATTTTTAAAAATGATTTCCTAATGTATTCTTTTTTTAAAATTTTATTTTCTTTTTTCTTTTTGGCTGCGTCGGGTCTTAGTTGTGGCATGCAGGCCCTTCGTTGTGGCGTGTGGGCTTCTCTCTAGTTGTGGAGTGCGGATTTTCTCTCTCTAGTTGTGGTGCGGGCTCCAGTGTGCATTGGCTCTGTAGTTTGCGGCACGTGGGCTCTCTCATTGAGGTTCACAGCTCAGTAGTTGTGGTGTGTGGGCTTAGTTGCCCAGCAGCATGTGGGATCTTAGTTCCCCCACCAGGGGCCAAACCATTGTCCTCTGCATTGGAAGGTGGATTCTTTACCACTGGACCACCAGGGAAGTCCCAGGAGATTTGTTTTATCTTATTGCTTTCTACTCTTAGACTTTAGGCATAGAGTTCAATGTTTTGCATTGAATTATGTTCTGATGTTCAGTAGAAATAAATATTTTCTTAATGCTTTAAAAAACATTACGAATTTTCTACTTGTGTTGATTATGAGGAAAAATACACATTAATAGTTTTTTTTTAGTATTGTCTAGATAGCTAATCTTTTTAAAACATATATTTTAAAACAACACAGTAGCTTCTGTTGGTCTGACATTCCAAATTTCTTCCTGGACTATATGCTTTGGAAATAAACTTAAATATTCTTTGAAGATTTCTTTGGTTTGTCAAAGTACTCTATGACTTAATCAGTCAGCTCTTATGTTCTAAAGTTCAATTTACTTAGTAAAAAATAGAGCAATATGGTTTAAAAGGAATTTTATGTTCTCCTAAGTTTCAAATAGAAAAAAAATGAGGCTACAGCTTTATAACTGCTTTTTCCTTTGTGGTCAGTACTTTTGTAACTTCATACAGAAATCTTTAAACATTTATAAACTTGGAAGTATAAAAGACAAACACAGTTATGATGCATTTGCATTTGTACATTTGTATAAAAATGGTCCTTGTCAAACAATTTGGTTTTTGACTAGGATATAGCAAAAGTTCTATCTTTATTAGTGATTAATATTACCAATATGTAGCCATTTATACTCAAATACAGATGTAGTTATGTTGATTGTATATTTTTATACTTACAGAGTCTATAACTCATAAATAGGTTTTAGCCCAAAGTTCACTAATAAGTTGATTATGTAGCATTCAGCATTTTCCCATAGACACAATATTGTAGAGTTAGAGGATTGTACAAGAAGAAATCAACTTAGAAATCATCTGATGGAAACTCCTTAATTTATAGATGATTAAATGTGCCCATTTTCCCCAAAATGTATCTTTAAATTATATACTTTTATGACAGAAAGAGAAAAATGATATTGCTTAAATTATAGTAATTAATTAAAACATGAAAACATTGAGTAATTATTTTTCTCTCATTGCTTCCAATTAAGGTAAAGTACATCAAATTAGTAGAGCAGTTATGATGATTTTAAGGAGGCTCCTGGACTTGGCTTGTCAGACATGGACATTGTTTGACATAAACATGAATATATGAAGAAAAAGGTGATTTTTATTTTTAAGGAAAATAAGGTTTGGAAGAGAAAGGGGAGATAAGAAGAGCTTTAAAAAGATGTTTTATGTACACATAAAAAAAAATTAACTGAGCTGTCCCACAAACATTGCTCTGTCTGGAATGAAGTCAATTTTTATTTTGAATAGTTTTCATTGGTAGCTACCAGTTGGCACTGTCAATCAGAACAGACTTGTTATCTTTTGTGGTGGCAGAAAATGTGGGCAGACACTGATGGAATCTTACTTTTATTTAATAGATTGTGAACAAGTTGGAGGCTTGTGATTCAAGGTGTGCCTGTTAATGTTATTTTGCCTAAAGTTCATAGTCTTGTATTCAGTTGTCTAGAGCAAGATCCTCTAAGTGAGGCAGTACTGCCCCTAGAGGACATTTGGAAATGTGTACCCACTTATAGATTCCACAATGACTAGGAGGTAGCACTGACATTAAGTGGGTAGGGGTTGGGCATTGTAAACAGCAATGTGCAGTAAAATCCTGCATATTGCTCCATCCAAAATGCAAATAGCCCTCTGTGGCATTGTGATTTACAATAAGAAGTATATGTTTGGTCTTTGTCCCCATTCCTGGCATAGTGCTCCTAAAACTTTTGGAATTTCCTAACTGATGAGAGTGATAAAGATATCTTTTGTTACGTTAATGAGGTGAATTTTGGACCCCATCTAAGGATCCAAATTGCCAGGAAAACCAACAATGTGATTAGAGGGTTGGAACTTTCAGTCCCACCTCCTGACCTCTGGGTGAATAATTTAATCAATCATGTTTATGTAATGAAGCCTCTATCAAAACCCAGAAGGACTGGGTTCAAGGAACTTCTGAGTTGGTGAACACATGGAGGTGCTGGGATAGTGATGCCTGGAAAAGGTATGGAAGCTCTGCACCCATTCCCACATAAGTTACCCTGTGAATCTCTTTTTTCAGGATGTCCATCTGTATCCTTTATCATATCCTTTTGTAATAAACTGGTAAACATAACTAAATAAACAGTTTTCCTGAATTCCCTAAGCCACTGTAACAAATTAATCAAACCTGAGTAGAGGATTGTGGGAACCTACATTTGCTTTGATAGTTTTCTAATGGTATTTCTTTGATACATTTAGGTTAATATATTTTACTATCATTTCATTGCTCAAGACTATCCAATGACTATTCACCACATAAAAGATAAAGTCAAATCCACTTAGATAGCAAACAGACACCTCAAACTTTACAAATCTACAACATAAATTTTGATTTTTTTCTTTTCACCTATTAACCTTCTGTATCCACATTTTAATAAATGGTAACTGTGCAAATTCAAGGTCAAGCCCCAAATCTTGGAGTCATCAGAGCCTGCTATCTTTCTCTTTTATACCTCGTATCTAACCTGAAAGATATCCTGATAGCTCTACCTTCAAAATATATCCAGAATCTAACCATTTCTTACCACCTCCGCTAATACCATCCTGATCCAGAGCACCAGTGCTCTTGCCTGGATTACTGCAGTAGCCTATTGATTGGTTTTCTTGCTCCATCCCTTGTCCTTTTACAGTCTGTAGTTGGCACAGTAGCCAGATGAATCTTGTTAAAATATACACCAGAATATTATTTGCTCATAATATTCTAATGGTTTCCCTATCACTCAAGGTAAGAGTTAAAAACTTCACTGTGGCCTGTAAGGTCATACATGATCACATCCTACTGCATCTCTGACCACTTCTTCTAGACAAGACTGTCTTGCTTATTTTGCTCTAGCCATAGTTGTCTCCATGCTCTGCTCCTATCACACCAAGTGTGGTCCAGCCTCAAGGCCTTCACACTTGTAGTTTCTATCTGGAATGCTCTTTCTTCAGATGTCTACTCTCCTTTATCCCTTACATCCGTCAGGTCTCTGCATTCTGTGACCAGCCTATATGAAACAGATACTCTTAGTACTTATTATCCCCTGATTTTTGCTTTCATTTCTTAATAGTATGTCTGACATATAGCTACAAATTTATTTTTATTGTTCCTCTCTCTACATTGAAAACTTCATGAGGACAAAACATTTTTTATTTGCTGATGTATTCCCAGTGATTATAATGGTATCTGACACATTATTGGTGCATATTAAATATTTTTTGAATAAATCTCCTTTATCTGTCATTTGAAGTCCTCTAGAATCTGAGACAATCAATATATTCTTATTACTATTTGCTGACGTGAATTTTACTCCTGAGTAAATATCCCCTAAACCCCCACCCTTCTTTACCAATTCCTTTATTCTTATAAACTTATTAATCTCCCCTATACCAAGTTTAATTTTATTTATTTTTCAAGGTTCAGATTGTCTCACAGCAAACTTCATAGCTTTTTATTCCCTATACATCTGTTCCAAAAGACTTTAAGCTGAGAGTCTGAAAGAATTCACCTTCTAGCTCTTGCTCTGCCACTAAATGTGATTGAGGTTATTGGAATATCAGTTAAACTCTCAGGGCTCAGTTTTCTCATTTGCAAAAGGAAAGATATAAATTTGATTTGACATAAAAAACTTTTAGGCTTATTACTGTATAAAGCTGAAGCTATATTTTCATCCACACTTTTATCTTATTGGATGGCAAAATTATCTACCCAGCTGTGCAAGCCAGAAACTGTTAAATTGTAGAATCTTCCCTCCATATTAGACACACATTGGATAAGTCAGTTATAATCACATTACTTACAAGAACTTTTATAATGGGATAATTTTTACATCTCCAGCCTTGTCTCCCAGTGACTCTTCCTTTCCTCCCAGCCATGACATGACTGGTGGTTTCTTGACTATACCTGCACCATGTTATTGAGGGCTTTGTACTTTGGCTCATACTGATTTTTCTGTCTGAAATACCATCCTCCTATTCATCCCCACCTACCAATAAATAGGTAAACTAATCTTCATGTTCAACCTGAAATCTCCTTCTCCAAGAAGAGTTGTCTTCTCCATTTCCACTTGACTCTGTATTGTTTTCTATCAGAGCACTCCTGATAATTTCTTATGCATTTGTTTAAAGACTCTTCCCCTCTATTTTAACATAGGCAGCTCCTTGAAGGCTGTTTTCATTAGATTAGGGTAACTGCCAGTATGATGTAACAATAAAACTAAAAAATGCTGTGGTTTAAGTAAAAAGATTTTCATCCTTAGTTTGAAAGTGGCGCTCTGGTTGTATGTAGAAGTTCTACTGCATGAAATCATTCAGGGACGTGTGTTGGCCTCATCTTGGTGTTTTGATATCAGCTTGTCATTTTCTTTTCAATACAGGTGAAGAGGCCACTGCCACATCTAGTTTCCACTTCATGGAAAGGAAAAATATGAAGTCAAGGAAAGCAATTTCCTATTTGACAAAGGAGGCAGAATTTCTAGAATTACTTCTTACATTCTACTGGCAAGAACTTTCTCTTAGGCTAATTTCAGTTTAAAGGAGGCTGGGAAATGCAGTCTTTAGTTGGGCAACCATGTGTTTGGGAAGAAGTGGAGAGTGAATTTGTGTGGGGTCAACTAGTAGTCTGTAAACCCAAACAGAAATCCCATCTTATTAGTCTTTCTATTACTAGAGACTAGAATACCCTAGGGGCTCCATAAATGTTTTTAATTAATAAAATAATAAATATTTTATAATTCTTTTTTCTGTTTTGCACCTTCTTATTTCTCTATGAAGCATTTGGGAATATCTAAAGACATATTTTCAAGTTTATTATTTTTTTATACACCTGTCTCTAATCTCTCATTCACTGAGTTTTTTTATTATTAATTTTTATGGAAGTATAGTTGCTTTAAAATATGTTAGTTTCTGCTGTACAGCAAGTGAATCAGCTATATGTATACATATATCCCCTCTTTTTTTGATTTTCCTTCCCATTTAGATCACCACAGAACATTGAGTAGAGTTTCCTGTGCTATGCAGTAGGTTCTTGTTAGTTATCTATTTTATACGTAATAGTGATTATATATCAAGCCCAATCTCCCAGTTCATTTCACCCCCTTCCCCGCCTTGGTATCCATACATTTGTTCTCTAGGTCTGTGTCTCTATTTCTGCTTTGCAAATAGGTTCATCTGTACCATTTTTCTAGATTCCACATAAGAGCGATATACAATATTTGTTTTTCTCTTTCTGACTTACTTCACTCTGTGTGACAGTCTCCAGCTCCATTCATATCTCTGCAAATGACACAGTTTTGTTCCTTCTTATGGCTAAGTAATATTCCATTGTACATATATACCACATCTTCTTTATCCATTCCTCTGTTGATGGTCATTTAGGTTGCCTCCATGTCCTGGCTATTGTAAGTAGTGCTGCAATGAACTCTGGGATGCATGTATCTTTTTGAATGATGGTTTTCTCAGGGTATATGCCCAGTAGTGGCATTGCTGGGTCATATGGTAGTTCTATTTTTAGTTTTTTAAGGAACCTCCGTACTGTTCTCCATAATGGCTGTATTAATTTACATTCCCACCAACAGTGTAGGAGGGTTCCTTTTTCTCCACACCCTCTCCAGCATTTACTGTTTGTAGATTTTTTGATGATGGTCATTCTGACCGGTGTGTGGTGATACCTCATTGTAGTTTTGATTTGCATTTCTCTAATAATTAGTTATGTTGAGCATCTTTTCATGTGTTTGTTTGGCCATCTGGATGTCTTTTTGGAGAAATGTCTATTTAGGTCTTCCACCCATTTTTTGATTGGGTTGTTTGGTTTTTGATATTGAGCTGCATGAGCTGTTTGCATATTTTGGAGATTAATCCTTTGTCAGTTGCTTCATTTGCAAATATTTTCTGCCATTCTGATGGTGGTATTTTCATCTTGTTTATGTTTTCCTTTGCTGTGCAAAAGGTTTTAAGTTTCATTAGGTCCCATTTGTTTATTTTTGTTTTTATTTTCATTACTCTAGGAAATGGGTCAAAAAAGATCTTGCTGTGATTTATGTCAAAGAGTGTTCTTCCTAAGTTTTCCTCAAAGAGTTTTATAGTGTTTGGCCTTACATTTAGGTTTTTAAGGCATTTTGAGTTTATTTTTGTGTATGGTGTTAGGTTTATTCCTAAGTATTTTATTCTTTTGTTGCAATGGTAAATGGGACTGTTTCCTTAATTTCTCTTTCAGATTTTTCATCATTAGGGTAGAGGAATGCAAGAGATTTCTGTGTGTTAATTTTGTATCCTGCTACTTTACTAAATTCATTGATTAGCTCTAGTAGTTTTCTGGTAGCATTTTTAGGATTCTCTATGTATAGTATCATGTCATCTGCAAACAGTGACAGTTTTACTTCTTCTTTTCAAATTTGGATTCCTTTTATTACTTTTTCTTCTCTGATTGCCATGGTAGCACTTCCAAAATGATGTTGAATAATAGTGATGAGAGTTGACATCCTTGTCTTTTTCCTGATCTTAGAGGAAATGGTTTCACTTTTCACCACGGAGAACAATGTTGGCTGTGGGTTTGTCATATATGGCATCTATTATGTTGCAGTAGTTTCCCTCTATGCTCATTTTCTGGAGAGTTTTTATCATAAATCGGTGTTGAAATTTGTCAAAAGCTTTTTCTGCTTCTATTGAGATGATTATATGTTTTTATTCTTCAATTTGTTAATATGGTATATCACATTGATTTGCATATATTGAAGAATCCTTGCATCCCTGGGCTCAATTCCACTTGATCATGGTGTATGACCCTTTTAATGTGTTGTTGGATTCTGTTTGCTTGTATTTTGTTGAGGATTTTTGCACCTATGTTCATCAGTGATATTGGACTGTAATTTTCTTTTTTTGTGATATGTTTGTCTGGTTTTGATATCAGAGTGATGGTGGCCTCGTAGAATGAGTTTGGGAGTGTTTCTCCCTCTGCTATATTTTGGAAGAGTTTGAGAAAGATAGGTGTTAGCACTTCTCTAAATGTTTGATAGAATTTGCCTGTGAAGCCATCTGGTCCTGGGCTTTTGTTTGTTGGAAGATTTTTAATCACAGTTTCAATTTCATTACTTGTGATTGGTCTATTCATATTTTTTATTTCTTCCTGATTCCTTCTTGGAAGCTTATACCTTTCTAAGAATTTGTCCATTTCTTCCAGGTTGTCCATTTTATTGGCATAGAGTTGCTTGTAGTAGTCTCTTAAGATCCTTTGTCTTTCTGTGCTGTCAGTTGTAACTTCTTTTTCTTTTCTAATTTCATTGCTGTGAGTCCTCTCCCTTTTTGTTCTTGAGTCTGGCTAAAGCTTTATCAATTTTGTTTATCTTCTCAAAGAACCAGCTTTTAGTTTCATTGATCTTTGGTATTGTTTTCTTAGTTTCTATTTCATTTATTTCTGATCTGATCTTTATGATTTCTTTCCTTCTGCTAACTTTGGGTTTTGTTTGTTCTTCTTTCTCTAGTTGTTTTTGGTGTAAGTTTAGTTTGTTTATTTGAGATTTTTCTTGTTTCTTGAGGTAAGATAACTTTGCTATAAACTTCCCTCTTAGAAGTGCTTTTGCCATTTCCCATACGTTTTGGGTCATTGTGTTTTCATTGTCATTTTTTTCTAAGTATTTTTAAATTTTTGATCTCCATCTCGCTTTCTCATCTTCTGGGACCCCTAGAAAGCAAATATTGATATGCTTAATGTTATCACAGAGATCTCTTAAATTGTTTTCATTAAAAAATTCTTTTTGCTTTTCTTATTGTGTGATTTCCATTATTCTATCTCCAGATCATTTATGTGTTCTTCTGTATAACTTGGTCTGCTATTCAGCCCTTCCAGTGTATTTTTAAATTTCAGCTATTGAATTCTTTATTTCAGATTGGGTCTTTCTTATATTTTCTAGTTTCTTGTTAACATTTTCACTGGGTACATGTATTTTTTTCCCCCTAATTCAGCCACCATTTTTATTACCAATGCTTTGGATTCTTTGCTGGTGAATTGTTTACTTCTTTTTCATTATTTATTTTTTCAAGAGTTTTCTCTTGCTCTTTCAGTTGAGACCAGTTCCTCTGCCTTTTCATTTTGCTTAACTTTCTCTGTCTCTATATATTTAGGTGAAATGGTTACCTATTGTTGTCTTGAAGGTTTGTTGTTATGTGGAAGCACCCCTATACAGACTGCATGTACCCAGTGCCTTTGGTAGGCGAGCTGTATTTACATGGATGATAGTCACAGTTTTCCTTAGCGTGTGCTAGCAGTTATCACTTTGGTAGGGGGTGGGGCTGGAGATGGAGGCACTAGAGCTGCAGTGGGTTGTGAGGTGGGACATCCTGTCTGCTCAATTGCCATCATCACCCAGTTGGGGTGGCATCTGATCCCAAGTTGCTGGAGCAGAAGCCTTGGGGGTCACGCTCCAGCTGTCTCTGTTCCATTTAAGTGTGTGTTTTCTCCTCTCTCAGCATTGGGCCCCTTGCCCCAGAGGAGGTAGTGTTGAAGCAGGAGATGCTTGTGTTGGCCTCAGACAGAAGTTCGAGCTGTCTCTGATGTGCTGCCTGTGCAGGCACCCGCAATTGTTTCCCTTGTTACACTTAGATGCAGCCTCGGGTGCAAGTCCCCTTTGTCCCTCACAGCCAATCACTTCCCCCAGCCTCCACCCCCATCCTGTTGTGGACCCATACCACAGGCCAAGCAGGGCCCATGTAGGCTCTTAGTATATACTGGGAGGTGAGCTGTGAGCCACTGTCAGAGATCTGGGCTGCATCTAATGCACTGCTTTAGTAAGCACCAACAATGGTCACTGCCACCCCACCTAGGCTCTTCTCCAGTAGCAGGTTACCTCTGTCTCCTATGGTCAGATCTTTCCCTACTTGTGCCCTCTCCAGATCCAGTGCCACACTGTGACATGGAGTGAGCAGGGCCGAGTGTTTGCTCGACTAGGGCTGGTGTGCATGCCAACGTGCTCTTCCTCATGAGTGGAGTCCAGGCTTCCCACAGCCCTCCCTTTAGTCCCAGCAGTCCTCCAACCAGCAAGAGGGCTCATATCTCCCATGTAGGACCTCTGGACTGAGGTGCCCAGTCTGTGACTCTCACTCCCCAGGGTGGTGTCTCCCGTGTTATCTCCCTTTTTCTCTGAGTCCTCTCCCAGGGGCACAGTCCTGACCTGATCACTTTTTTTCCCTTCCTACCTGATTATGTGTGTATCTTATAGCCTTGGTTGTACAGGATTCCTTCTGCCAGTTTCTAGTTTTCAGTGAGGATTGTTCTTCATATAGTTGTATTTTTGATGTGTTTGAATGGGGAGGTAAGCTCCACATCTTCTTACTCCACAATCTTGATTGATTTCCTCAAGCTATAGGTTTTGCATGCACTTCTTCATCTGCTTGAAGAAGTTGGAGATTTTTCCTTGTAGGTAAATTTCCTTGCATATATACTTCAGTGAAGTGGCAAATTTTTTTCATAGACAGTGTTTACTCATAGCATGGGAAACTATGAAAGTATTTTCTGGACCATATTCAAATTGTCAAATAGTTATTTGGATCCATGGTCTACTCTCCAACCCTCCTATAATTCTGAATCTTTCTTTGTCCTTAGCTTTCTTATTACATTTATTTCATGTTTCTTTGAATCTACTTCTCTTATCCACATTTAGGGGCATTCATTTACAAATTTCACATGGTTTTAAACCAAATGTATTCCTACTAAACACATAGGATTATATGTTTCTGTTTTGACAAGAGACTCAGAAATAGGAGTAGACTGCCAAATTACATTTTGTGATATAGAACATCCATCAGAGCATTATAGGGCAGTTAGGGCCTCATTCTGAAAATTAGCTCTAGCATTTGACTTTTCTATTTCAACCTTCCACCTCTTTCACTTCTTGGGCACATTAATTTGGAGACATAAATTATAAACACCAGGTACATGTATACTAGCCACCACATCTTGAAAATTCTCAAGGGTTAGATAAAGCAGACATCTCAGTCATACACATAGAAAAGGACAAGAGTGAAGGTTTTAGCATTTTGGTGTAGGCTTCTTAGCCACTCTAAAGATGATTTATCTAGATTACAGATTGGATTAAGGTTCCAAGTCTTGTAGAATGGGCTCCATGTAGAAAATTTTTTTAAATCACACTTTTGTACTTCTTTAAGCCTCAGTTTTGTTACCTACAAAATGGAGAGAATAGTAGTATCAGCTAATATAGTTGTGTAAGGATTAAATGATCTGATACATGTAAACTGCCTAGAATAATGCCTGGCACATAGTAAGAACTAACATGTTTTATTATTTACAGGGGTGGTATATCCAAAAAGTTAAGAGGATGGGTTTAGAAGTCAATTCAGTTTTCATATGTACTCTTTGTTCTCCATTTCCTAGTAACATGAATTAAGCAAATTATTGTTTGTAGTTTATTTATGTGTAAAATGGGAATTAAAGAATATCAGCCTCTTCAGGTTATATAACTATACAATGAGACAAAAATAATGTAAAGACCTTAGCACAACGTTTGTCATATAAGAAGTACTAGATTTATAACAGGTAGACCTGTAAAACAGATGATTGTAAAATCTGAGTTCCAAATAGAAAAAAATGAAAGAAGAAAGATCTTGAGAAATCTTCCACTTATTTCAGTGGTTGGAATTTAAAAAAAAATAGTAGATCCTTGGTCTACTTTATAGTGTGAGATAGTAGGAATGAACATTTCTAATGTCATATTAAATCACATTTCACATTGCATTATTTGAATCAATTAAGTTAAATTAAATTAAATAGGTTTCTTAAAGTATATAGTATTTGTTTTGTGTAAAGAATTAACATGGTGTTTTATGAACTCTGGCCAAGAGAAAAAAGCTGTTATAAATATTTTAAGGTGTTATTATTTACATTGACAATGAAATTGAAAAAGCCTTCTCGAGGATTTTTATATTCATTGCCATGAGGCAAATACTGACTAAGATTTAAGCATGATTATTTTTGATAATTATTCATATAAGCTGTCAAGATGAATGTTCAACATTTTAAGAAGCTGACCAGCTTTTCATGGTGGTTGTCAATTGAAAATTGAACAGGGTAGATTTTCCAGAAACAAATGTCATTACTTAACACTGAATGTCAATTTGCTATATTCCAGTGGATCTTGTTATTTACATTTTAAAATATTTTAAGTGTACTGAAGCCTAACTGCAAATAAAGATCACTTGGAGGCTGATAGTTAAAATAGAGAAGCCCACCCAGACTCAACATTTGGAGCTCTTGCTTCATCAGGAAAAGGATCAGAAATCTGTACTTAAAAAAACATCCCAGATAATTCCATTGATCTGGATTTGGGAAATGCTGAACTTTTGGTCTAAGACATTTTTGTTCTGGTCCTAAAATAGTGCAAGAGACTCATAAGTCATTGCAAAGAGTCAGATAAATATACTTTTCAATAATGTATATGTAAGCTCTATGTGAATCATTTTGGGGGAATTTTAATTATGTGGTATATTTTATACAAGAGCTTTAATAAATGACAGAAAAAAACTTTAAGAAGACTCAACTTAAAAATTAAATTTTTGACATTGTCCTGAATTTGATATTCTTAAAATATTTCTCACTGAAACACACTATAGACAATTTTTATAGTGGATATTTTTAAAGCATAAAATGTTTATGTTTCATATTTTTGTCATTTTCTTTTTAGACTAAATAGTATAGAATTAAGTTGTATATATTGAGTTAAAAATCTTTGCCTCCTCAGAAGCTATTTTCTTATGATGCTTATAATGCAATTTCTCTCTCTCTGTCTCTCTCTCTTGTCTCTGTCTTTCAAGCCAGACCAATATCCTATCAGCACACAATATATTTATGAAGCAATATCCTAAAATATTCTTGCAGAATAAAACCAGACTGCCTAAACTTTTCAAAGAGGAAGGAAAAAGGTAATGATGTTTTCTTTTAAAAGCAAGGTTGTATGTGTGTGCATGTGTGTGTGCGCTCACACACGTGCATGCATGAAGAGCAAGTGGAACTCAAACACTGAAAGTGTTTGGTCAGTTCCCAGTATTGCATGTTAAGGATCAGCCAAGGAACTACAAAGCTACAGTAATCAAGACAGTATGGTACTGGCACAAAAACAGAAATATAGATCAATGGAATGGGATAGAAAGCCAAGAGATAAACCCACACACATATGGTCACCTTATCTTTGATAATGGTGGCAAGAATATACAGTGGAGAAAAGACAGCCTCTTCAATAAGTGATGCTGGGAAAACTGGACAGCTACATGTGAAAGAATGAAGTTAGAACACTCCCTAACACCATACACAAAAATAAACTCAAAATGGATTAAAAACCTAAATGTAAGGCCAAACGCTATAAAACTCTTAGAGGAAAACATAGGCAGAACACTCTATGACATAAATCATAGCAAGATCCTTTTTGACACATCTCCTAGAGAAATGGAAATAAAAACAAAAATAAACAAATGGGACCTAATGAAACTTAAAAGGTTTTGCACAGCAAAGGAAGTCATAAACAAGACAAAAAGACAACCCTCAGAATGGGATAAAATATTGCAAATGAAGCAACTGACAAAGGATTAATCTCAAAGATTTACAAGCAGCTCATGCAGCTCAATATCAAAAAAACAAACAATCCAAAATGGGCAGAAGACCTAAACAGACATTTCTCCAAAGAAATTATACAGACTGCCAACAAACACATGAAAGAATGCTCAACATCATTAATCGTTAGAGAAATGCAATCAGAACTACAATTAGATATCATCTCACACCAGTCAGAATGGCCATCATCAAAAAATCCACAAACAATAAATGCTGGAGAGGGTGTGGGGAAAAGGGAGTCCTCTTGCACTGTTGGTGGGAATGTAAATTGATACAGCCACTATGGGGAACAATATGGAGGTTCCTTAAAAAACTAAAAATAGAACTACTGTATGACTCAGCAATCCCACTACTGGGTATATACCCTGAGAAAACCATAATTCAAAAAGAGTCATGTACCAAATTGTTCATTGCAGCTCTATTTACAATAACCAGGACATAGAAGCAACCTAAGTGTCCATCAGCAGATGAATGGATAAAGAATATGTGACATATATATACAATGGAATATTACTCAGCCATAAAAAGAAACAAAATTGAGTTATTTGTAGTGAGGTGGAGGGACCTAGAGTCTGTTATACAGAGTGAAGTAAGTCAGAAAGAGAAAAACAAATACCGTATGCTAACACATATATATGGAATCTAAAAAAAAAAATGGTCATGAAGAACCTAGGGGCAAGACAGGAATAAAGATGCAGACCTACTAGAGAATGGACTTGAGGATATGGGGAGGGGGAAGGGTAAGCTGGGACAAAGTGAGAGTGGCATGGACATATATACACTACCAAATAAAGTAGATAGCTAGTGGGAAGCAGCTGCATAGCACAAGGAGATCAGCTCGGTGCTTTGTGAACACCTAGAGGGGTCGGATAGGGAGGGTGGGAGGGAGGGAGACACAAGAGGGAAGAGATATGGGGACATATGTATATGTATAACTGATTCACTTTGTTATAAAGCAGAAACGAACACACCATTGTAAAGCAATTTTCCTCCAATAAAGATGTTAAAAAAAAAAAAAAGGAGAAGCCAAGGAAATAGAGATTGGTAGGGAAGGTTCAATTCGTACAGTCATTTTGGAGGCATTTTAATTATGTGGTATGGTAACTGGTACTAATAAATATATGTAGCTCCCTGAGTTTTTTCACTAACGTTAATAAACAACTAGCCCTATATAATAAACATAATAAGATAAAATACTATTAGGAGTGAAAAAGATAACATAATAAATGATGCAGAGAAAACCAAGAAAATTATAAATTATGATAGAATACTTTATATAACTTAGAAATAATCTAGATATTGTTAGTTCATTTTCTAAAAAATATGTACTACTGTATTTATTCAAGAAGATAGAAATAAAGAATAACTATGTATAAATAGAAGTTGTAAAAATTACTCTTCAAAAATATTTTTGAAGCTAAAAGAACAAAAGCAAAAATTAAAAACCCATAGTCCAAGTGATATCACTATAAGTTTTATATCAAGAAAAGGTATTTTCTCTGCAACTTAATGTCCTTGGAGTATAGAAAATGAAAAATAGGTTGTATATTTGCCATGCCTGTAAAACTCTGATGCAAAAATTTAACAAGAATAACATAAACAAGAAATAACAATTTTAGTTATGAGTATATAGGCATACATACAAAATAAAATATTAGCAAATGAAATAATGCAGTAGTCTATTAGCAGATTTGTACATTATGGTTAAGTTGGCTTCATCTCATGAGTACAAACTTGGTTCATTAGAAAAGCTATTATTAAAATTTTATAATATTAGTAGCTCAAGGAGGAACTATATGATGATATCTACAGATGATGAAAAGGCTTTTCATGTAATTCAGTATCCATGTCTCATAGTAAAAGCAAAATCATGCAGGTAAAAACGTAATGTGTGCAGTCATGTGACTATTAAGAAATACAAAACATTTATATTTTTTCAGCCAGAAAAAAAACCTCTGCTCTAAAATAGCAATAAAAATATCTTAAACTGAATGAAAATAAAATTACATAAAATATATCAAGAAATTGTAGATCTCCTCTAATCTTGGGTTACACTGGTCCCTCATGTAATGTGATAAACCCATACATGCCCAGGTGGTGGAACTAGAGCTGCAGTAATTCAGAGAAGCGTTTGGCAGAATAAAATCGATGAGGAAACATGAATCTTGGTAGACACTAAATGTCTGCTTTATTAAAATTATTCTTCAACAACTTTTACCTCTTATCATTGTCATATTCAACACTCTATAATTCATTTAACTCAAATGTCATATGACAGATACAATAGTGAGACTGAAGTACGGCACCTGCTTGGCTGTGGGCAGATGGCGAGAATGCCTGATACCAGCGCATTTGCTAAATATTGAAGTAAGACAGTCGTGTGCAAGGAGAATAGAAGAAATGCTTCATACACCATTAATACCTTGAGAAAACCATAATTCAAAAAGAGTCATGTACCAAAATGTTCATTGCAGCTCTATTTACAATAGCCAGGACATGGAAGCAACCTAAGTGTCCATCCATCAACAGATGAATGGATAAAGAAGATGTGACACATATATAAAATGAAATATTACTCAGCCATAAAAGGAAATGAAATTGAGTTATTTGTAGTGAGGTGGATGGAATCTAAGAAAAAAAAAAAAGGTCATGAAGAACCTAGGGGTAAGACAGGAATAAAGACATAGACCTACTAGAGAATAGACTTGAGGATATGGGGAGGGGGAAGGGTAAGCTGTGACAAAATGAGAGAGAGGCATGGACATATATACACTACCAAACGTAAAATAGATAGCTAGTGAGAAGCAGCTGCATAGCACAGGGAGATCAGCTCCGTGGTTTGTGACCACCTAGAGGGGTGTGATAGGGAGGGTGGGAGGGAGGGAGACTCAAGAGGGAAGAGATATGGGAACATATGTATATGTATAACTGATTCACTTTGTTATAAATCAGAAACTAACACACCATTGTAAAGCAATTATACTCCAATAAAGTTGTTAAAAAAAAAAAAACACTAGGAGCAATGCTACACTAATGAAAATAAATGGAAGACCTGGCTGAGACATAGGGAAACATTTCTACATGAGCAAAAATTGTGAGTAAATGACAAGAATGAGACCAAGGACTGCTTGGAACTGTGATCATTACCTAAAATTTATTTTTTTGGTGGATCATCTAGACAGAAAGTGAACTTTTGGTATATTCACAGATACAGGAAATCAAATAGATACATTGTTTTAAAAAGAACACTGAATTTTGAACCAGAAGACTTGGATTTGAGTTTTTATTTCATCCAATATCAGCAACATGCCTTTGGAATTGTCTCTGAACATTGAATGCATTCAGTTTTTACTCAGAAAAAGAGGAAAACATTATCCTACTTGAGAGTTATGAACTTAAAGAGCTTTTTAATTGTACTGTTTCACTGGTATCATGGACTATAGATGACAATGTTATTTTATATAGATTTATGCCATCTCTCAAGAAGTTCTGCCTTTTTATTTAAACAGGCTAAGCAACAATCACCACCATTAAAAATTAATAAAAAATCATTGCATTGCTTGCTTCAAAAGTGTTTTTAAACAACAAGAAAATAAGTAGACTTTTAATCAATACATTTTTACATCAGTTTATTTCCAGAGGAAAAGAAGTTTAAGGAAATGACAGTAACTGAAGAAACAAATAATATGAATCCACAGAATTGTGGAAACCTATGTAAAAGATACATTTATTAAAGGTGTGGGTTTTTAGGGGGATAGAAATTCAAATATTTTCAAGGAAGCCTGCATTCTTATTAATACCTTACTTGAATTTTATAAAAATTCCTATTTAATGTTACAGATACTTTAGGGAGACATAGGTAAGGAAGATAATATTTTGTATTCTCTTTTGATATATTGTCCTAATAATATGACCATTTCCCTTCCTGAACTCTATGCACCATCATGGTTTCAGAGAGAAGGGAAGGGTAAATAATACTTTGAGAAGCAGGAAGATATAAAATGTAGGCACTTGGGGGAAAGTAGTGATATAGAAACAGAGGAAGTTAGATAAGCTCGAGAACTGTTGATCTTCATCTACTCCCATCCTTGATATGAAACTCTCCATGGGGATATGAGGGTTGAAGAAACATCCAGATAGCTACTGAAGAAACTGCATCCTCTGGGGCAGTGATAAACAACTTGTACTGCACATTAGAGTCACCCAGAGAGTTTTTACAAAATACTGGTGCATGGTCTCCTTCCAACCCAGACTTTTTAAATTGGAATCGCTGACTTGGAGCCAAAGCCTAAGTATTTATTTAAACAAATAATCCTAGATGATGCTTGAAAATTATTGTTACAGTAAGACCTAAATTGGACTTCATTCAACATGAAATGAGAATAATAGCACAACATTGGTGGAGAAGATGCTGAGAGATAACCTGGAGCTAATGCCATTGGTTCCACTCGTCCTGTGTCTAGCATGTATGAGGTCCAGAAATTCCTGTGAACGCTGGTGAGGAGACAGTGAAATGCTAATAGGACTGAAGGGTTGTAGGATCCTGGAGAGGGGAAGAGCTGGCTGCTGAGGTAGAAATCTGGATGCCCAAGGAAAAGGTAGTCAGCAAGAGCAAATGATGTTGCCAAAAAATACAGTCTTTCCTCAACAGATACCAATCTAGGTTCCTGCATAGATCTGCAGCCACTCTGCAACAGGAACATGATGATGATCAGCTGACAGCTCACAGGGAAGAGGAGCTTCTCTCTCCAACAGTGGTCATATTAGCAACCTCAACCTCTCCCAACATACACCGATACCCAGTTCAGAAAGGAAATGGACTGGGAAGAAAATGGGCATGACTGAGCCTTTATTCACTTGACAGAAAACAAAGTTATTTTAATCAAACTGTTTCAAATCAATGGGACAGACACCATATGATGGCACTGGGGGAAGAGAATCTGCAAGCTTATGGGAAAGTCTTGGGTTCTTTATAAAAAATAAGCAAGTTGTCTTCTTTGTACATGGTAGGGTTTAAATAAAATTAAATCCCACTAATCTACTTAAGTATTAAAATATCAAAACTGTATCCATAAAAAGAGGAGCCAGAGGAAAATGTTCTTTAACAACGAGAAGCTGCGGGGGTTACTGTCTCTATAAACTATGTTATTCTAAATGATTACATCTCAGGATGGCAGGGTTATGGCACAACTAACATGGAATCTGTCATAACTTTAATAGAAAAGCACTTGGAAATCTAATTAGGACATTGTAAAAATGAAATTTCATGGAGTAATGCTAGCAAAAATAACCTCATGTAAATAGATGTCTACATCATGTATCAATCGGGATGCAAATAGAAACAACGAGATACACAATTATTAGAAGGGCCAAAATCCAGAACACTGACAATGCCAAATACTGGCAAGAATGTGGAGCAACAAGAGCTCTCATTTATTGCTGGTAAAAATGCAAAGTAGTACAGCCAGTTTGGTGGTTTCTTACAAAACTCAACATACTCTTACCACATAATTCAGCAATCACATTCCTTGGCATTTACCCAAAGAAGCTGAAACTCATGTACACACAAAAACTGGCACACAAATATTTATAGCAACTTTATTCATAGTTGCCAAAACCTGGAAGCAATCAAGATGTCCTTCAGTAGGTGAATGGCTAAACCAACTGTGCTACCTCAGACAATGAAATATTATTTAGTGTTAAAAAAAAAAGAGCCATCAAGCATGAAAGGACATAGCGGAAACTTAAATGCATATTACTAAATGAAAGAAGCCAACCTGAAAAGACATACTGTATAATTCCAACTGTATGACATTCTGGAAAGTGCAAAACTGTGGAGACAGTAAAAAGATTAGTGGTTTGGACTTTAGATTCTAAAGATACTAGGATATCCCAGCTGCTTGAATTGAAGCTTAGAATTTCACTCCTAGATCTAAATGCAGTAGTAACAAGTGGCTTTGTTCTGGGTTAAAATGATGTGGAACTTTGTAATATGTATATTTTTCCAGACATTTTAAAACAATCACTTGGTATAGTACATATACTACCTAGGTGGATTATAAATTCTCTCTAAAAGTGTAAGTGAAGAAAATGTTGGAAATTAGAGTTGAATATTTGGAGATAAAGAAACTGAAAACCTAGACAAATGGATTCTGAAAGACTGACTTAAAAACATCTTTCTGAAAAATTGATTTTTTGCTTGTGATTTTCTTCTGAGATTTTGGACTCTATTTCTTTCTCTAACATTGTCAAAATTACCCATGTGCAACAGCTTGGATCTGGCCTCAGGATAATCAACCATAGGTTATTTGGAAAATATGTATTTAACTTTAGAACAAATAAAACTATTCTTGCTATTATTGTAAAACCCATATTTTCACTGAAGTTCTGAGATCCATTGAATGAGATGTTCCCTGTATTTTTAAAAGTCAGAATTAGAACAATTCTGTTTCACTATTTTATTCTAAAAAGAAAAGTAAAATTTTACACACTCTGGAAAGAAATTTTATGAGACAGTCTTATTCATTTATTCATTTACTTAATATACTCTGAGCAGTGATCATGTGCTGAGTATAGGTCAGTCAGGGTCTCTGTACTCAGAAGGTGCAGGTTGGTGGCACTGACAGGCCCTGAGTAAGAGGAGATGAATGAAGCATAACGGGTGTCAGAGGTGATTACAGGTTTGGGGGCTGGTTGCACTGAAAGTGCTTATACTAACCACAGATGGTGTCCTGGAAGGTCAGGGCAAGCATCCCTGAGGAAGGGATGTTTAAATTCAAGGATAAGTTAAGAGTTGGCTAGAAGAAGAAGGGAAAGAGTCTCTGAGGCAGAGAGAACTGCATGTAATAGTCTTCACACTGTTGATTATCTAAGTGCTGCTGAAGTTATCTTAGCTGATACTCTATTTACCCAGTTTAGTAGTTGTGAACAGAAACCTGAAAACAGTAGTTTTAAAACCTGTCCATGATCTCCCCTATGGGTACCAATATGAAAATGGTGGCTGGGAGGGATGCAGGAGGAGAAAGGAGGAAAGGAAGGAAGGAAGGAAGGAAGGAAGGAAGGAAGGAAGGAAGGGAGGAAGGAAGGAAAGAAGGAAGGAAGGAAGGAAGGAAGGAAGGAAGGAAGGAAGGAAGGAAGGAAGGAAGGAAGGAAGAAAAGAAAGAAAGAAAGAAAGAGAGAGAGAAAGAAAGAAAGAGAAAGAAAGAAAGAAAGAAAGAAAGAAAAGAAAGAAAGAAAGAAAGAAAAGAAAGAAAAAGAAAGAAGGAAAGAAAGAAAGAGAAAAAAGGAAGAAAGAAAGAAAAGAAAGAAGAAAAGAGAAAGAGAAAGAAGGGTAGAGAAAGAGAAAGAAAGGAAGGCAAGAAAGGGAGAGGAGAAAGAGAGAGAGAAGAAGGAAAGAAGGAAAGAAAGAAGAAAGGCAGAAAGGGGAGAGAGAAATACAAGGGAGAAATGAAAGACTGTCAGGCCAGTTCAGGAGCAATATTTTGACCTTTAGGAGAATTCTATGAAGGGAAAAGGAGGGAACTTTATAGAAATCTAACTGGTTGCCTCAGCCATGCTCTGGTGTCATCGTTTGTGGCCCAAATTAAAGACTTTACTATGACATAAAAATAAAACTCTGGATGGCTTGAGCATTATTGTAGCAAAGTGATGGTGATTTGTAGAAATTGCCTACATGTATAGGATTTCCCTGTATCAAAGTGGAATGATACAAGAAAGTTTTAAGCCTGAGTCTAAAAAAAATGCCATTTATGTTTATGATTACCACTGAGGAATGATAGATTTTGCCAGAAGGAAGGACCTTTTATCATGCTTCTTTCCTGAAGTGTCTGGGAGTAGGTGCTGAGGAGGGCTGGAGTGCTCTGCCCGGTAGAGGCATTCTAATTTGGAGTTGTGGAGCAAGCCAGGAGTGAGGAAAGGCAGACAAAAATGGGGTAGAAAAGAAGCAAGAATAGCCAGGAAATAATTGAAGGAAGGTGTGCACTGAGTGAGGAGAACCCACTGGTCCTGGACATGGGGGTAAGGACATTTAAGAAAAGAAAGATCTATTAATGGATTTCAAGTACCTGCATCATATGTGATACAAACACCTAAGATAACCCCAGCATTTAATGAACTCTACTATGCTTACAAACGCTGTGAGTACTTGGTTTAATTTAATTTAGTTTTGTTGAGGAGATATAAGAAAGGTTGGTTTTACTTCTACATAAGCAAGACATGGAATAAAGAGAGTATTTAAGGACGAAGCACAGTGGCAGAGGTAACATCAGAATGTAATCTCCTAGGAAATAGCTGAAATTTTAGGAAGAGCTTTCTACTTGCATGAATTTTCATGGGAACTTATTTAGATTTTAAGGGGCCAGTAGATCCCTGCTGATACCATCTGTATTGCATGGAATTACCAACTAATATCCCAATAATGGAAAAATGTGATACCATCAGTTAAGAGTTAGGTAGTGGACATGGTGAAATTATGAGTTCAGCTGAAGAAGTAATGTAGATGGTGATGTCTTATAAATCCTATTCATCAAAGACCATATGCAACTAAGGGAGAAAAGCCATCTTTGATTCAAAGAGAGTCAGTTTTTTGGTTCAGAAGGATATGGTTGAAAGTTTGGAGTTTCTTCCAGGTTGTATAACATTGTTGGCAGGAAATTTGCCTCCCTGTCTCTAAATTGGTCCTTCCATTTCCCCAAATTAGGGGTTCCATTCATTACTTAGATTAGCCCTATGGGGTTAAGACTTACTTGAGGAGATTAATATAAAATCAAAAGAGAAATTCTGAAAATTCACAGGCCACATTTTCTCTGCATTTAATTCTTCTCTTCAATAAATCAAAGTTGATCTAAGAATGAAATTGTTTTTATAAGGAAAGCTGTTTTTCTATAAGAGTGAAGGTGTTGCATCAGGAGAGCATCATGGACATCTGAGGCTGCTGCTGAAGCACTCTGTAGCTCAGCTGCTGAGGGGCACCACCAGGGGCTGATCAATTAGAACAAATGAATAAGCAACTATGGTGAGGGGACATTTAGACTATAAATACCCAGAATCGTGAGGACTATCTGAGAATGTTTGGCCTCAGCAAGGCAACTCTGCTCATCAGAATAGGTCTCTGAAGACCTTGTGGCATTAGCTTCCTGTCAGGGTAAGACCTTTTACCAGCAACGGTGAAAACAGTGCAGCAGCCCCACCAAGATCATTTAGCCGGTCAACACTTGAGTCTTCATTCCCTAGCAGTGCGCTCCAACAGCAACATTTGACTTTTGCTTTTGTGCCTTCAGCTTGTGGTTTACTAAGCCAACTCTCCTGGGAACAAACTGTTAAAAAGGTACACCTCTCCTAAATTTGGACTTTTTAAAAAATTTGTCATTAGTTTGGAGATTATTTATTTATTGGCTTCTTAAGAGACATTATTCTGGGACTTCCATGGTGGTCCAGTGGCTAAGACTCCGTGCTCCCAGTGCAGGGGGTCTGAGTTTGATCCTTGGTCAGGGAACTAGATCCCACATGCCACAACTGAAAAAAAAGATCCTGCATGCCGCAATTAAGACCTGGTGCAGCCAAAATAAATAATTTTTTTTTAAAGCCTCAACTTAAAAAAAAAAAGAAAAAGTGACATTATCCTGTATGCTATTGGCTTGTGAAATTATTATAATTCCTGCAGTAAACCTGTGTTAAACAAAATATTGGCAAAGACAAATCAATCAATCATCAATCAATCAAAATTAGGTTCAGCTTGAGTGACACTACAGCTGAATAACTGGAATGGGATTTATAATTATTTCTCAACAGTCAATAATAATCATTAATTCCTATATAGAGGTTAGGTAGAGAGCATTAGTACTGAAAGAAAGGCTGTCTATAGAATGTGGAAATGGGGCTGGAAAAGGAACTAGATGAAAGCCATTGAGGTGACTGCATGAGAGCTTGACAAAGAGCTAATTTAAGAATGCTGAGCAAAATCAAAGATCAGTTAAAATTAGATAACGTAGATTTGTAATCATCCAAGTGTGTGACCAATTCAGCAATGTTCTGTGGGTGGAAAAAGTAGGGTGATTAAATGGAAAAATGGAAATGATTCATACCTGGGAGCTGAGATAATGAACACAGTGAACTCTGCTTGGGCTGGGTGTTCAAGAAGCGTTCGCTGAATTGAATTGTGACTGGAGGGAATTTAGGTTATAAGAAAAGGCAGAACATGGTATTTGATCATTATTTTGTAAATGTATGTTAATATACTGCTATATTAAAAGTTGTCTTTAGATATCCCAAGTTTTTGATTTGGGGCTCGATTTCAATCAATCCTTAGGAGGTAAATCTGTGAAATAATCTTCTCCAAACAACTTAACTTTCTTGCATATTTGTATAGCTTGTCATATATTCAGGAAAATGTATTGCTCCTTTATTCTGTAGAGTACATGTAAGTCCAACTGTTCGTTTTTAACTGTGGATTTTCTATTGCTCTTTGGAAATGAAAAAGAAGACTTTGAGTTTGTCAAGGACATTAATTTAGTAGAAACCAGGGACATATTGCTTACCTCTCTCTAACCTTAAAATATTCTTTCTTATATTATAAGAGATGACAGGATTCCAATGTTGACTGTCAAGAGTTTAAAATGGAACTTACCTTCAACTCTCCTCAATTTTAACTTTGGATATGTTGGCAATGTGTGGGACAAAGTCAGCACTCTTGCTCAGCACGGAACAAAGTCTGCAATTCACCAGCTTTCATCCTGGGGGTGGAGATTTACCTATTGTTATTTCCCTGGTTTGGCATTAATGATAATTAGGCTAAAATCAACAGATAGAGTTAACTTAGTGTACTTGAAGTGACTGAATTTAATTTTTATTTTTAAGTCAGGATGACTTCAGTTTCTTGAAAAAGTGATTGAAGAATCCTACAGAAAGTATCTTAAGAAAGAGTACATATATTAATCTGGCTCTAACTACTACTTAGTAAAATTTATATGCATTTACAAAAAGTGGTGGAGGGGGCTAAAGAAGGATTTTGAAGAATGATAAAAAAGCTTGTAAGAGCTCTGATGCAAGGATATATGGAGAATAAAGTTTTGTGATGGCCTCTGGACTAATCAGATCTGGGTTTGAACTTCAGTTCTGCAATTTGGCAATTATGGTACTTTAAGAAAATTACCTTAAACTTTGAATCTTAGTCTCTTCATCTAAAAATGGGGACAATAATACATACTTTAGAGTGATGTTGGAGGAATGGATGAGATAATGCATGCAAAATTTTACTTTATTTTCCTTAGTGCTGGTGCTAATCGCTATGAATTTACTGAGGCATTTAAAAAAAAAATCTAGAATACAGCCAATTAAAAAACATTGCTCTTGGGCTTCCCTGGTGGCGCGGTGGGGACACGGGTTCGTGCCCCGGTCCGCGAAGATCTCACATGCCACAGAGCGGCTAGGCCCGTGAGCCGTGACCGCTGAGCCTGCGCGTCCGGAGCCTGTGCTCCGCAATGGGAGAGGCCACAACAGTGAGAAGCCCGTGTACCGCAAAAAAAAAAACAAAACAAACAAACAAAAAAATTGCTATCTATAAAAACTATATTTTGCACTATGAATGGCTCTTTCACCAATGTATGATTTTGTAATACATACATTGGTCATTTGGAAAACATTGGTCCATTGAACTATGCAGATCTTGCAAATGTAGACATGTTTCTTTATGTAATATTAGAAAAAAACACAATTGTGATATTGTTAATATCACAACTGATCTCATCAGAAAAGCCTTTATGTACTGGGAAGCTGTCAAACTTACAGAGAGAGGTAAATACAAGTTTTCCAAAATTCTGATTTTCACTTGAAAGCTTGCATTTTATCATTGGCAACAAATGCTGTATCTTCCTTGAATTGACAATCCCACTTCACTCATTTTTGAAAAAATAAATCCTAAATATCCAAGTCAATTATTGTAGCTGGTTGGTTGTTCTTTCAAGTAACTATACAGCACAATGAAGAAAGTGGATAATTCAGCTTGCAACTCAGTAGTAGAAGCACTTTTATTTGAGACAAAAATTTCTTTAGAATGCCACAAAAATACTTTATCTGCAATTCTCATTTTGTCACGCAAAGTATCACAAAGAAGTGTACTCAAGGGTCAAAGGGTTAGGATTAAGCAAAATTACTATTTTTCTGTTTTTTTAAAACTGCAAATGTGTGGCAATGAGGAATTAGATGCTATTAGTTTGATGCCATTGTCTTGGTTCATGCTTACATGCAAAACAATGCCAAAAATAGTTAAAAGTCGATAGCAGAGAAAGGAATAGAGTTACAAAATTACTAGCGTTCTATGGTATCTATCCAATACTATAAATAATTTCATGCACCCATATCATTTACTTGGAGTAAAAATTAATTCACAAATAATTGGACATGGTGATGCCAAAAAAGTATGAATAGATTAATAGAGAATATTTATCTGTTGAACAGCGGCTATGCCTATATGGCAGGGTAAAAATATTTTTGAGTAAAATTTAGCATTTTTAGAAGTTTCTTCTCCAGAAAAATTCCTTTTAGCTTCTTACTGGAATATTTTTTGTCTAACGTTTTGTCATCTTATATGTCTCAGCTTTTACACTCTGATAAGCACCCTAGGGTTGTTTTCACAATGTGTATAAATTCTTCATATCACTTTTAACATCTTTCAATAGCACATTTACAAGACTGATTATTCTATTAGTGCCTTCCTGCATTAGATATTAAGGAACATAAAGACAGAAATACAATAGATGTTTTGTATATTAAACTTTTACTCAGCATCTTTACTGAATTCTCTTATTGATTCTAGTATCTGTAGATTCATTTGGATTTTCCATGTATATAATTTGTCATCTGAAAAAATAATACCTTTACTTGACCTTTCCAATTCTTATACTTTTAGTTATATTAATTTTAATGCCCAGGACTTCCACTATAGTATTAAATAGGTTAGAACAGTATGCATATTTTGTTTTTGATTCCAGAGGCAAAGTTTTAATATTTCACTCTAAATACTGTAGTTTTTGCAAATACTTTTGTCATATTAAGAAAATTCACTTGTGTTCAGTTTGCTAAGATTTTGATTACAAATGAATATTGTATCATATTAAATATTATTTAGTTATTAATGATTTTTTCTCCTGTGTACTGTTAATGTGTTGAATAACATTTCTGGAATAGTATTCCTGGTGTAACCTCAACTAAGCTATGCTATATTATCTTTTAAAATTATCACTGGATTCAGTTTGTTAATATTTTGCTCCAGATTTTTGCATCATGTTATTGGCTTATAATTTTTGTTTCTTGTAAGATCCTTGCCAGATGTTGATATCAAGACTATGTTGATGTCATAAAACTAGACAGAAAGTATATATGACTTTTCTATTTTCTTGAAGTGTTTGGTTTTATTTATTTATTAAGAGTTTGTAGAATTTATCAGTAAGGCCACTTTGGCTGTGAGTTTCTTTGTGAGGAGATTCTTATTTAATAGTTATATTCTTTAAAATATCTAGAAAAATTCAAATATTCTATTTCTTCTTGTGTCAGTTTGTTAATTTGTACTTTCATAGTTACTTTTTCCTTTCATCTAAATTTTTCATAGTATAATCTTTTATTCTGTGGGATCTGTGATGAGGTCTCCTTTTTCATTCCTGATATTATTTATTCCTGCCTTCTCTCTTTTTGTACTTGACTAATGGTTTGCCAAGATTATTAGATATGTTTGTTCCAATTTTATTATATACTTATATACTTCTACTTATTTTGGGTTAAGTTGCTCTTCTTTTTTCACTTTTTGAGATAGATCCTTAGCTCATAGATTGTCAACTATTTTTTCTTAAAAACTATATGCATTTAAAGCAATAAATTTCTTTCCATTTATTTTCATCTACACCTTTTTATCTACCACCCAAAAAATCCTTAAGATGGTCAACTGAAAAAAAAAAGAGCTTATTAAAGTAGCTGATTACTGAGGAAAAGAGGAAAATAGTTTATGCTACCACAATGATCAATAAAACTGAATTTTATTTTAAAAATCCTAAACATATCAGTTACAGAAATATTATTACATATATACAAGTAACGTAATAGTGCAAATATTACATATCTTGGAACAATCTTATCATGTAACAAGTAGGACTTGTATGAAAGAAAAAAATCTTTAGAGGTCTGAGAATAACACAAAGGATTCAGTTATCAAATTAGACTTACGAGAATCAGAGATTTTACCCAGTATAAAATTTCACTAAAAATTTAAAGGTACAGGTAATTGTGAAACACAGAAACGTAGAGAAGTCTGAGATTACAAACATAGCTCCAGAAAAGATGTGAATCATGTCCACAACCTCCTATACTCCCACTTGCCTTGGCAACTTACACATTTATTAATCCCTCATAAAATGATTTTGAATTTTATATGACTGAAAATTTTAGATTATATATATTGAATTGTTGCTAGTTTTAGTATATAAATATAATGATGAGGATTATTTTCTACCATTTACCAAAGAGCATAGGACACAGCTTAATCAATCAGTTAATTAATTAATATATATGACCATCTATTTCCTGCTGTTGCTTTTGGTGGTTTGGTATCACCTGCTTGGCTTCAAATATCTTAAATATCAATGGGGACTATTCTGAATCCTTTGGCTGCCTTGTGATTTTCAATGTAAAAGCAGGAATGCCAGGAATCTCTTGCCTTGGACAAATATGATGAACTTGAGCCAGAAGAATACTGGGTCCATGGGGACTCACTTTCTAAATTTCCCTCACAAAGTTTACCATATCTACCTCTACCTTGCCCTCCAGTCCACAGACCTCTCTCCTCTAGAAGAAAAGAACTCTATTCCATTTCATTTGAGAATCAGAGCTGGGTGGAGGAAAGCAGCCAATTGCTTTATATCTGAATCTTAACCACTGCTGAGCTTTACTGTACTTACTATTTATAGACATAACTGGGAATAGAGTTTTAAATAGTGTCCTACGTCTCTATGGATAGAATGGCTGAGCTTCTGTGAAAGTGGTGTAAGGGGAAATGGATTTTGGCTCTTAATTTTATCTTTGTAAGTTATGCTAAAGTATCTTTGCTTCTGTATATATCAGATAAGTAAGTTTTGCTATTAAGTTTTAATATTCTGTGAACTTTAGATTGCAAAAAACTCTTTCCAGCTCTACTGGAAAGTGGATAAGAGTGGTTAGGCAAATTATATAAACTCTTTAAGCTGCAATTTCCTCATCTTATTAAATTGAGGATCATATTGTTTATTTCACTTAGTTAATGTTAATGAGATATATGTATATAATGTTTAATATAGTAGTCAGCACTTTTAAAAGGACTCAGGTAGATGTTAATGTGATGATTGTTATTGTTATTCCACATCATGTTTATCTTATATTTAACTTAAAAAAATCTTTTCATGTATTAATTAAAGGTGACTAATCTATGATCATTTGGATTTTTAGCATCTCCTCCACTATTTTTTTTCTTAAGGATGGACAACATTTGTTAGATTGTTTTTCCTTAGGTTTTTAGTGACCTCTTAATAGGAAAGCTCTGAGCTGGAAGGATAAATGGGAAATGGCTATTCATTCACACATCTCTTAGGGACTTAGTTGTGTAATATACTATAGCACAAGAATGAAGTATGGTGACTGCTTCCAAGACATTCATAATTTACCAGTTGGAAACAAAAGTTAAAAAAAATTACTTTTATCATTGGTGTCAAAAAAACCCCCAAAAAACCGGGGCTTCTCTTGGTGGCACAGTGGTTGAGAGTCCGCCTGCCGATGCAGGGGACACGGGTTCGTAGCCCGGTCCGGGAAGATCCCACATGCCGCGGAGCGGTTGGGCCCGTGAGCCATGGCCGCTGAGCCTGCGCGTCCGGAGCCTGAGCTCCGCGACGGGAGAGGCCACAACAGTGAGATGGCACGCATACCGAAAAAAAAACAAAAAACAAAAAACCCACAAAACACTGAGAAACAACTGTAAGAGTGTAAAAGAAGGGTGACCATTGACTTGAAATATTTCCCTAAATATATGCACCTAATTTATTATGGAAGATGTTTCAATCACTTGGGACTGTTATATAATACCTATAACCAAATTCTGTACATAGAAAATATTTTTTTCTTTTTTTTTTTTTTTTTTGCGGTACGCGGGCCTCTCACTGTTGTGGCCTCTCCCGTCGCGGAGCACAGGCTCCGGACGTGCAGGCTCAGCGGCCGTGGCTACAGCCCTAGCCGCTCCGCGGCATGTGGGATCTTCCTGGACTGGGGCACGAACCCATGTCCCCTGCATTGGCAGGCGGACTCTCAACCACTGCACCACCAGGGAAGCCCCAGAAAATATTTTATATATGTGTTTAATTTCATTATTAATGACTGGGAAAAAAACAAGCATTGAGAAAGAATATATTATTAAAATGCCAAATTACTTCAGAACAGTGCATTTCTACTCTTGAAAGTAAAAAGTCATGTCAGCAATTTTTATACAAAACACAACACCATAAAATATTATGCTTCCTTGTTTAGAAAACCTGCTGAAGGCACAGCAGAAAGTAAACCCCAACAACCTGATGATTCTCACAACATATCTATCCATGTTAAAAAAACACGTGGTGGCCATACTTTATATGGACCAAAAACATCTGAAGAGAAGTTAGTAGAATTCATGGCTATCTTAAAGAAATTGTAAGTATTTTAAATATATTAATTCTTGTAGTTGAGTAATTCTTTTGAATAGATTTTTTTAAAAGTTAGTTGTTTGCAGCTAAGTGTACTTTATTTACAAACTAGCACTAATGATTGATTCAGGAGAGCTGGAAATACTGGAGACTGATTCTAGATGAGTGCAATTTTCATCAATTCAGTCTTCATGGCATAGAATAGATATGTTGGTACTATATCCAATTGTGGCACATCATTTTAATTTTAAGTTGCAAGCAAAATAGTTGTTATTTACTGATTATGCTAAACCAAAATTATGTTTAAGATTTCACTAACTTATGGTTAGGCAGTCCTTCACAAATTTAAACTGTCTTCCCCAACAAAGAGCCTTTAAATAAATTTACCTCATATTCTCTTTAATTTTCTGGAGTGCTTTGTGCTGTGACTGGGGTACAACTGTCTGAAGGAGATGAAGATGGAGAAAAGGGGGATTAAATCTGGGTGGAGGCTGGTTATTAGAGATGGTGTTGGATTTGTGAATACAACTAAAGTTGAAAGGAAACCATGGTACAGTGTTGGATACTGGAATTGAGATTGACAATAGAAACAAAGCCAGAAGTAAAAGTATCATACTAGAAATGAGGCTAAAAGACCAGTAGGGTGGATGAGAAATGAAAAATCTGGTATTTATGTTTAGAGAAATACACTATGAATTCTATGCCATAAGTACTTTTCTTCGATTTTAATGGCAAGTTTGAGAAAATATGGTCAGAGCTTCCAGGAACTTTGAGAATGGTCAGATTTCTGATGCTTTTACTTATAAGAATGACAATAAATAAACACAGCAAAGACTAGTTACTTTATAGGAAAGCATGTGTGAGGGAATTGTAGAGAGGGACATCATAACCACCTGCCATACAGGAGTACAGTTAAACTGGTAAGCTGTAAAAAATAGCAAATTTAACTAGAATGTGTTCAGTGAATGTGTTAAAAAATATACTTGTTAGAAAAATCACTACAGCACTAAAAGTTATTGGAGCTATAGGATGCTACAGCAATTTTCATTCTTAATGAAATGTCAACCATAATGTTGAATAAAAAATGTACTGATTAAAAATTTTAAGTGTCTAGAAACCCATGAATCACTCACTGCTGATTTCAGATTGTGCTGGGCTGCAGAATTTTCAATGGATTTTCAATCCTCATCTTTCTGAAAATTAAAAGGTAGCAGTTTCTGGATAACAGAAAGTTCTTATCTTAGATGCAGGAGGAACACAAGTGGCTATGGTTCTCCAGCAAGGTGTCAAAACACTAGGAAGTAAATCTACATTCAAGTCAGGATGGAAACAAGAAATGGATGAGAGCCAAGCACCATGTGAGCAATGGACTGAAGTGAAAAGGGGTCATGGGTAGAAGGTTATCTAAACACAAGGGAGAATGAACAAAGAAGCTACTGCTACATCCTGATGTGGACCTCAGTGGAGTCCATATAACAACCAGTCTCCAAATACTGTAACAATAGATGCTGGGACAGTGGTAATCTCCAGAACCCACTTCTCACTCACATGTGACACAATGGGTGGGTGGGTGGGCAGAGGAGATCCTGAAGTACTGCAAGCTTCCACTTTCAGTGGCTCAGAATTATCCAAATGTGACTCTTCAGAATGAGGGTTTTGACTGCTGTCAATGAGTGGGGCTGTGACACCCACTGAGTTAAATAGCAGAGTAAATGAGGAGGAAACTCACTTTTATGAGATGTTTAATATTCACACAAAGCCTTAAAATCTACACATAAGATTTCTGATTGAATCCTCACATCAGTGCTTTGAAGTGGATATGATAAACTAGTAAGTAAAAGAGCAATGAATGTGCTAAATCCACAATCTATGACTGTTCTACAGACATGAATTTTATCTTCTTGTCTCCTTGGTATATGAGTGAATTTGTTTACTATTACTGTGTAACAAATTACATAAATATAGTGGCTTGAAACAACATACATTTGTTATCTCTCTGAACAAAATTTAGCTGTTCATGTCTCAGAATACTTCAATCAAGGTATCTGCCAGACTATACTCTCTTCCAGAGCATGAGGTCCTCTTCCAAACTCACGTGTTCTTGGCAGAATTCAATTCCTTTTGGTTCTAGGACTGAGGGCTTTACTTTCTTCCTGGCTCTAGTTGAGGGCTCCTCTTAGCTCCTAGAAGTCACGCAGGTCCTTGCCATATCATTCTCTCTCAGACCTTCTCACAACATAGAAGCTTAAATCTTCAAAACCAGCAATGGAGAGTCTCTCTCTCTATGTCTGTGTCTCTGTCTCTCTCTCATTCTGCTAAGATGATGTCTTATATAACCTAACTAAAGGCATTCATATTCCATCACCTTTGCCATAGTCTATTGGTTAGAAACAAATCATTGCTTTTGCCTCCACCCCCCCAAAATGCAGGGAGAGGTGACTGAGGGTCCCCTTGGGGTGTGCTAGCCATATTTGGTAACATTATAAATCTCATTGTGACTCTGTTAATCACATTTGTAATGGGTCTGTATGCTTTATGTATTCACACAAAAGTAGTTCAACTAAAATCTGTTTAATTGATGGATAAGTTCTCTTGTCTGTAAGCCCTCTGTTTATCTTTAAATGAACCATGATCAGATCCACAGACTACTTGAGTGATGTCATTGAATACATTTAAAAAAGTAACTACCTTATACTCTCTAAAATTCTTCACTTTGTCATCCTACTTGAAAAATATTTTAAAGTATTTATTTAATTAATAAATTTGTTTGGCTGCACTGGGTCTTAGCTGTGGCACAAGGGATCTTTAGTTGCAGCATGCAAACTCTTAGTAGCAGCATGTGGGATCTAGTTTTCTGACCAGGTATCGAACCTGGGCCCCCTGCATTGGGAACGTGGAGTATTAGCCACTGAACCACCAGGGAAGTCCCCCTACTTGAAATTTTAACAAATTAATTTTGAGTAACGGTAACCTCTTTTTAAAGAAATACAAATATGCTTGACAAGATTAAGAATATCGATTATTGATAACTTGATTATTTTGGCTTAATCATATCGATTACTTCTTAACTTATACTTCAGTTCAGCAACTCTGAGTAAACAGTGCTAGATGGGAGGAAGGATAAATGATGTTGAAACATTAAAATTGTTGCAAAGGGCATGTATGGGGGATGTCACCATAGAGGAGGGGTTTGAGTAACTACAGTACACTGTAATAGGGAAGTGTGTGTGGAGAACAGACAATGGGAGGGAGAGATGAGAGAGAGAAAAAAGAGAATTGAGAAACTTTCCGTTAAATTTTGTATTTTGAGGTATGTCAGATTGAATATAAGCTTACCATATGTGTTAGTTAAATTTTGGATTGTAAACAACAGAAACCGATTCTGGCTAATTAAAACAAATAACCAAGAAAAGGAAGGGGGTAGAGGGGAAACCTGTGGAAGAATATTGGATAGCTCCCAAAATGGAGAAGAAGTATTAGATGCTGGATATGATATGCACCTCTGGATATCTTTTTTTTTATTTTTAAACTTTTTATTTTATATTGGAGTATAGCCAATTAACAATGTTTTGATAGATTCAGGTGTACAGCATAGGGATTCAGCCATACATAAACATGTATGCTTTCTCCCCCAAACTCCCCTCCCATCCAGGCTGCCACATAACGTTGAGCAGAGTTCCCTGTGCTCTATAGTAGGTCCTTGTTGGTTATCCATTTTAAAAATAGCAGTGTGTACATGTCGATCCGAAATTCCCTGACTATCCCTTACCCCCATCCTTCCCCCCGGTAATCATAATTTTTTTCTCTAAGTCTGTGAGTCTGTTTCTGTTTTGTAAATAAGTTCATTTGTATCACTTCTTTTTAGATTCCACATATAAGGCATATCATACAATATTTCTCTTTGTCTGACTTACTTCACTCAGTATGACAATCTCTAGGTCCATCTATATTGCTGCAAATAACATTATTTCATTCTTTTCAATGGCTGAGTAATATTCCATTGCGTATATGTGCCACATCTTCTTTATCCATTCCTCTGTTGTTGGATATTTAGGTTGCTTCCATGTCTTGGCTATCATAAACAGTGCTGCAATGATCACTGGGGTGCATGTATCCTTTCGAACCATGTTTTTCTCCAAATATATGCCCAGGAGTGGGATTACAGCATCATATGGTAGCTCTAGTTTTAGTTTTTTAAGAAACCTCCATATCGTTCTCCATAGTGGCTGTACCAATTTACATTCCCACCAACAATGTAGGAGGGTTCCCTTCTCTCCACACCCTCTCCAGCATTGGTACAACATTGGACTCAATCAGGTACAACTATTTTTGATTGGGGGTTATTAGGCTCACACTTTAGTTTCAAGGATAGGGAGTCAGATTGTTGTAGTTTGTTTTCAATACTCACCTCTTGAATAAATGCTGATGGGGGCTGTACATTATAATTTACAATTTTACTGAAGTTGTATTCAATTGGTAAGAGATAGCATTTCAAAAGAGAAAGTATTTCAGAAAGAGGGGAAATGGATCATGAATAAACAATATTAAAAGCAATGAATTAATATATGGCTTGGAATTTTAATTTATAAATAATTTTGATTTTATTCTTCATTTATTAATGAATTCAATATATACTTTTGTATTCCCACATGTTTCTGAACATACCCTTGGTATTGGGACTGCAGTGGTGAACAGGCAATATTTTTGCCTTTATGGGGAGCTTATGTTCTAATGTAAGAGAGATAATAAACACATATATATTATGTTAGTGATAAGTATTAGAAACAAAAACTAGTGCTGAATAAGTGTATAGGGCATGATGGAAATGATTAGAGAAGTCAGATAATTTAATGAAATGAGAGAGATAGTGAGTCAAATATCTTGGAGAAGTGAATTCCTGGCAGAGGAGACACAAGTGCAAGAGCTCAGGATGGCAATGTGCTTTGCAAATTGAAAAAAATTAGCAAGGGAGGCCAGTGTTATGAAAGTGCCTAAATGAAGGGAAGAGTTGGTGGAAATGAGGCTTCAGAGGTAGCTGAACCAGATCACTACTTAGGGTCTTGTAGGCTGTGGTACATTTTTAATCTTGGTGTGATAGGCAAAATGGGAATTATGTGTTTTGATTTACATGGTGATGGGTCATGTGTGGAGAGTCCATTGTGGGTCCCAGGAGGAGATTTGGATGACCTGTCAGAAGACTATATGGAATTGGTCTAGGCAAGAGATGACTGTGGCCTGAATTCTGTTTTAGGGAGTACAATATGACATGTAGAATTTGATTTATTTTTTTAAAAAGACATGAGCTAGTTGATAATGGATGGTGCTGGAGCGTAAGGCCCATACCCGGTGTCATAAGACAACTCTCAGAATGAGAGAAAATATTTGCAAATGAAGCAACTGACAAAGGATTAATCTCCAAAATATACAAGCAGCTCATGCAGCTCAATATAAAAAAAAAACAAACAACACAATCAAAAAATCGGCAGAAGATCTAAGTAGACATTTCTCCAAAGAAGATATACAGATTGCCAACAAACACTCGATAAGATGCTTAGCATCACTAATCATTAAAGAAATGCAAATCAAAACTACAATGAGGTATCACCTCACATGGGTCAGAATGGCCATCATCAAAAAATTGACAAACAAAAAATGCTGGAGAGGGTGTGGAAAAAAGGGAACCCTCTTGCACTGTTGGTGGGAATGTAAATTTATACAGCCACTATGGAGAACGGTATGGAGGTTCCTTAAAAAACTAAAAATAGAACTACCATATGACCCAGCAATCCCACTACTGGGCATGTACCCTGAGAAAACCATAATTCAAAAAGAGTCATGTACTACAATGTTCATTGCAGCTCTATTTACAATAGCCAGAACATGGAAGCAACCTAAGTGTCCAGTGACAGATGAATGGATAAAGATGTGGCACATATA
Source organism: Pseudorca crassidens (assembly GCF_039906515.1). NCBI lineage: Eukaryota > Metazoa > Chordata > Mammalia > Artiodactyla > Delphinidae > Pseudorca > Pseudorca crassidens. The sequence goes on along the minus strand of NC_090312.1, from coordinate 55,941,643 downwards.
TACAATGAAATATTACTCAGCCATAAAAAGAAATGAAATTGAGTTATTTGTAGTGAGGTAGAGGGAACTAGAATCTGTCATACAAAGTTAAGAAAGAAAGAGAAAAACAAATACTGTATGCTAACATACATATATGGAATCTAAAAAAAAAAAAATTGTTCTGGTGAACCTAGGGGCAGTATAGGAATAAAGACACAGACATAGAGAATGGACTTGAGGACACGGGAAGCAGGAAGGGTAAGCTGGGACGAAGTGAGAGTGTAGTATTGACATATACACACTACCAAATGTAAAATAGATAGCTAGTGGGAAGCAGCTGCATAGCACAGGGAGATCAGCTCAGTGCTTTGTGACCACCTAGAGGGGTGCGATAGTGTGGGTGGGAGGGAGATGCAAGAGGGAGGGGATATGGGGATATATGTATAGCTGATTCACTTTGTTTTACAGCAGAAACTAACACAACATTGTAAAGCATTATACTCCAATAAAGATTTAAAAAAAAAAAAAAAGACGAACTGAACAGTTTTCAATTGATGTTCCTGGAAGCATATTAGATTACTTGCTCAACTTGACCACCAACAAAGAGAATGCTGGGCAATTCATCTAATGCTCTCACATGTTCATATTTGATTACATTGCCTATAACACCACCAGCTTTAAAAATACAATTATGGATTTCTTTGGTAAAAATAATTGGTTTCTTTATAAATGGCTAATTTCTGGGAAGAAAAGTATTGTGCATATGTATTTGTGGGGGCTGTAGAAAGTGTAGGAGAAGAGACAAATTTATAAATGAGCGGTGAAAAGCAGTTTAAGATCTTCTGAGAAAACTTGGCCCAAATGTTTTTTCTCCTACTTTCTCCAATTAAAGATGTTTCCTTTGAGGGAATGAGGCATCTGAAGATCTTTATGTTTCAGTGGAGCAGTGATGCAAAGCCACTTCTCAGGAATGACTCAGAGGAATTTCTCCCTAAAAGGACATGAGGATTTTTGCTTTTTAGATTCAAGCTTTTTAAAATGCAAATGCAATATGGTTCTTACAGTGCTGTTTTCTAGTGAAATGGCGTATAAGATGAGGAATTGTCATCTCAAACTATGTTTTAGGTCTACATGCTATTGAGAGAAAAACACTTTGTGGGTTATTAATTCTGTTAAAAATACAGAATCAGGTTATAAACTAAGTGAAATTGGAAAGGCCCTCTCCTCTAGAAAAGAAAGTCTTTATTTGAAGCTAAAAGAGAAAGTAAGACAATAACGAATTGTGTAAATGCTAAAAGTAATTTAGATTTCTGACAGAAACAGTGATCATTTATAAGAATGGAAACTAAAAAAAGAGAGCTATCTGTGTTAAGGAGATGAGTTAGCCAAGGACAGAGATTAAAAACTCATTGACAGATTTACAGTATAGAAGAGCAAGGCACTGAGTCTTGGCCCACCAATGACAGAGTTAAAGTTACATTCGGGATGCACGTATTGCAAAATGCCTGGACTTTGGAGTCAGGAAGAAATGTGTTCTGAACTGGGCTCCTCTAGTTATTAGTTGTATGACCTTGGGCAAATTTCTACCTCTTGATACATAATTCACTAATCTATAAAATGGGCACAATTATTAACCTCAGAGGATCATTGTTGTGAAGCCTAAATGAAGTTAAAAATGTAAAGCCTCACAAATATTACTTGGTCCATCATAGGCCCTTTGTACAAGTCAATCTTCCCTTTCCCAAAGAATCTTCCATATCATGATAGAATTTTTTTATAAAAGCTGCCAGTGATATTTTTGTACTGGAGTTTCAGAAGTTACTAATTGGTCACAAATTAACTAGTGTTTAAGAAAATTATATCTTTGTATCTTTCTTCTATTGTTTGGAAATAAGCAAATGCCCTCAATTACATAGTTCTTGTAAAAAAATTTTTTTCACTGTATAGCTGCATCTTAGTCCATTTGGGTTGCCATAAAAAACAATACAATAGACTGAGTGGCGTAAATAACAGAAATTTATTTCTCACAGTCAGTTCTGGAGGCTGGGAAGTCTAAGATCAAGGCACCTGCAGATTCCTTGTGTGGTGAAGGCCCACTTCCTGGGTCATAGGTGGCCCTCTTCTTGCTTTGTCCTCACATGGAAGAAGTGGTGAGAGCTCTCAGGGTCTCTTCTCACACTCGTTGTCCAATGTGTGAAATGGGGGTTCCCTGAACCAACAAGCAATTCAACTCAATTTTGATGCTACCTACTCAGAGATAGCATCAGATTTCACAGCTTTTGGGTTCAGTTCTACAACTACTGTCTTTTCTCCATCCCATCCTCCCCTTTCAGACACCAGTTGAAAGCCTGTGCTTCTGACTGACCTACTACAGATTAGAGGTTCCCACAACTCCCTTCTTGGACTTCAGATACCAGTCACAAGTCCAAATTGTTACCTGTACTTCTGACAAGCTGACTATAAATCACAGGTTCCCATGGTCCCTTCCTTGGGTTCAATTAATTTGCTAGAGCAGCTCATAGAACTCAGAGAAACAATTTGCTTACTAGTTCACTAGTTGATTATAAAAGGATATAACTCAGGAACAGCCAGATGGAAGACATCCATAGAACAAGGTATGTGGGAAGGGATGTGGAGCTTCCATGCCCTCTTGGAGCACACAATTCTCCCCAAATCTTCACATGTTTATCAACCTGGAAGCTCTCCAAACTCTGTCCTCTTGGCTTTTCATAGAGGCTTCATTACATAGTCAAGAGTGATTAAATCATTGGCTATTGGTGATTCAATAGCCAATGGCCCTCTTCCTCCCTGGAGGTTGGGGTGGGGTGGAGAGGTGAGGTGCTGGGGGTTGGGGATGGAGGGTAGGACTGAAAATTACAATCCTCTAATCATATGGTTGGTTCTCTTGGCAACCAGCCCCCTTTCTCAGGTGAAGTCCAAAAGTCACTTTATTAACCTATCAAGAGACATTTTTGTCACTGTCAACACTTAGAAAACTCCAAGGGTTTTGGGGGTTGTAAGCCAGAAACTACAAACAAAGACCAAACATATATGAGAAATAGCTTTTGGTCATCTGAATGACCAAATCTATATTGCTTATAAATCACAATATTGAAGCCACTAATCCCATTCATAAGGGCTCTACCTTCATGACCTAATCATTTCCCAAATGTTCCACCTCCTAATACCACATCACATTGGAGCTTGAGATTTTAACATAAATTTTGGGAGGACATAAACATTCAGTCCATAAGATATATGTTATTTCAACATAGATGTGAATGCTAAAGCTGAGACTTATTGCCTTGGGTGACTATTCATTTGTTCATTTCAAGTTAGAATCCTTTTTGTCATAGAAATATTTTCTAGGTATTTGGTATAAGTGCTTTCTTACTATATTAGATTTGTAAGTGTAATAGAAAGCACACGTCATGCATTGAGAGATCAGAATGGATAACTCCAATGGGAGTTTTTATCATGTTATGTATTACAGATTTAATGACAGAATAGAGTATGATGCTTTTAAAATATTTCTTATGACAATTGCTGACATTATCACAAGATGCAAATTTTTGTTAAAAATTTAATGTCTGGACATATAAAAAACATTTCTTGCCTTCCTAATGTAATTATTTAACAGTCTATTAAAGTCATCTTGAAAGTTAGTTCTAACTTTATCAAGTAAGATGTCTTAGTTACATATGTATGAAATTGTGGATTATACATTTGGACAGAATGCCTTTATACCCAAGGAGCTGTTATCTCATGGCATGAAGAACTATTTTGGAGAGATTTAAAAAATAAGTCTAGGCTTAAGTAATATCTTATTAGAAAATCTTGGAAAGATTGTTTGTTTCTAACAGAGTATGGTTCTGCATAGTAACTCTTGCTTGTCAAGTCCTGGGTCTAACTGCAGAGAGGTAATAAAACAATTTGGTAGTCTTTAAAAGCCTGCAACATATTTCCTTATGTGTCTTTCCTCTCATCCATTAAACATTTATTCTTACAAAATAATGGTTTAGTTGGTTCCCTTAATATTCAAGGATGACATGCTCTCAATGGATTTGTGACTATACCTCCTATCTCATGGTCTGCATGGAATTTAGTTTCAAAATGAGCCACTACATTGAGTTTGTTGCACAGCAAATTATACCATCAGGATATGGATCAATATTCTTTCTTTAGTGTATTAGATCTTTCTTCAATGTTCAATGTATTAGATCCTTGTCAACTAGCTGAAAACTATGCTGGCAAAAATTCTCTGAAGCATTCATTCTCTGTTTGGTTAACTGATAATTATTCTCATATTCTAGCTAAACATTTCTAGACATTACTTCTCTTCTGTTTGCTATTTGGTGTCACAAACTTAATAATTTAACATCTAAAATTCTTATTTGAAATCAACAAAACCTGATTCTTTAGCTAAGAGAAATTATCAAATTTCTGGTTATTTAGAATGATTTCCTTGAAATGGAATTACTGGTAGATAAAAGACTAAGATATTATAATTATTAATACTTTAAACCACATTTATTTTTGGAAAGAATGAACTAATTGATATTGCCCTTAGCAGTGAAATTAGCTTTAAAATTTTTTCCAATTTCATAGGACACAACAAAAACATCACAATTGCCTTTGTTTTTGCTTCCTTCTTAAGCTGAGGTTTTCTTCATTCATTTATTGGATATTTGTATTTGTTTGTGTTGGTGTGAGCTATCTGATCTTAGCCTTTTCCTGTCTTTTCTATTGTGCTTTAATTGTGTATTGCTAATATAAAGAGCTTTATATGTGTTATATATTGTAGACATAAATAATTGTAATATGAATTGAGTACCATTTATGCAAAGGAGAACAAAATCTTCACAAAAAGGATTTTGCCTAATATGTATATTTACCCCAAATATTTGATATTTGTCCAGAATATATTTGCAGATCATGATAGATTTTGACAAGCATCAAATAAAGAAGAAATAATGACTTTATGTATACTATTATTGTGTAATAATATACACAATATTAATATATTATTGTGTAATAATATACACAATATTACTATATAATATATATCATATCTTATTAATATAAACAGCTTTATTGAGGTAAAATTTACATACAATAAAATGCATATTTTAAAGCATTCAGTTTGTCTTGACGCATGTATACATCTATGAAACGATTATCACAATCAAAATAATGAACATATTCATCATTCTCAAGAGTTTCCTTGTGCAACTTTGTAGTCCTTTCCTTTTGCCCAACCTTATACCCTGTGCCCAAGCAATCACTAATCAGCTTTCTGCCACTATAGATTAGTTTATATTTTCTAGGATTTTATATACATTGAATCATATAGTATATACTGTATTTTAATCTGGCTCTTTCACTCAACACAATTAATCTGGAGATTCATTCATGTTGTTTTGTGTATCAGTAGTTCATTTCTTTATTTTTTTTTTTTTGAATAGTAATCCACCCTATGAATATACAACAGTTTATTCATCTGTTGATAGACATTTGGTTTGTTTTTAGTTTTTGGCTATTACATAAAGCTGCTATGAAAATTCATGTACAAGTATTGGCATGGGCATTTGTCTTCATTTCTATTAAGTAAAAACCTAGAAATGGAGCAACTTAGTCTATGGTGAGTGTATGTTGAACTTTTTAAGAAATTGCCAAACCGTTTTTCAAAACTCTTGTACCACAAGACATTTTCACTATTAGTTTATGAGAGTTCTAGTTCCTTTGCATTCTTGTCAAATCTTAATTTGGCCATTCTTTAAATTTTAATAATTCTAATAGGTGTGTAGTGATATATCATGATTTTAATTTGTACTTCCCTAATGACTAATGATATTTAATGTATTTATTTGTCATTCATCTATATTGTTTGGTGAAATACTTGCACAAATACTTTGCACATTTTAAAAGTGAAAACTCAATTTTAAAAAGGGAAAATATTTGCACAAATATTGAGGATTTTTATATATTCTGAACATATATTTGAACATATATCAGATATATGCTTTGTAAATATTTTCCCGGTCTTTGGCTTCTCTTTTTCATTCTCTTCACAGTGATTCAAAAAGTAGAAGTACTTAATTTTGATTAAATCCAATTTAATAATTTTTCTTTTATGAATCATGCTTTTGATATTATATCTAGGAAATGTTTGCCCTACTAAAAATCTCAAAGGGTTGATTATATGTTTTCTTCTACAAGTTTTATAGTTTTAGGTTTTGCATTTAAGTCTATTATCCATTTTGAGTTAATTTTTGCAAATGGTATAAAGTATGATTAGAAGTTTTCTATTTATTTATTTATTTGTTTGTTTGTTTTGTTCATTGATATTCAATTATTCCAGTACATTTTTTGAAAAGAGTACTCTTTCTGGATTGCACTGCCTTTGTAGTTTTGGTGGAAATTATTTGTGCATATATGTGTGGGTCTACTTCTGGAATTTATATTTTGTTGACATATGTCTATGTTAGTCTAATATTACAGTGTCTTGATTACTATAGTTTTTAAATATGTCTTGAAATCAGGTGTGTGAATCTTCCATTTTGTTGTTCTTTTTCCAAAATTGTTTTAGGTTATCTTTAGTCCTTTGTATATTCATATGAATTTTAAAAATCAATTTGTAAGTTGCTAAAAAAGAAAAGCCTGCCTGGCATTTTTATATATTTATTGCAATTTTCCTTCAATTGCTTTTTTAATGTTATGTTTGTTTTAGGTAATAGAACTTATTGAAGCTTACTGGGTTTTTAACAAGTCTAGCTGTAGAGCTCATTTCAGAATAAACTTTATACAGATAAATAATGTGTTAAACAAATAAAACCATGACTATTTTGGTTGAGAGATGGTGGGATCTGGAAATCTTTCTACTCTGTGTATAAATCCTACAAATCAGTATTACTAAGACTTCAAAGAGTCTTTTTTTTTTTCTCAGTTACCCACAGTTTTAACATTTTCATCTCTTCATTTTTTTTCTGCCTGAAGTATACCCTTTAATATTTTCTTTAGTGTGGTCTCTTGATAGAAAATTCTTTCAAGTTTTGTTTGTTAGAAAAATGCCTATATTTGTTCTTTATTTTTGGAAAATTTTTTTTTTTTTTTTTTTGCTTAGAATGGAATTTGAGATTGGCAGTCATTTTCTTTTATCTCTTTATGGCTTTGTTTCAACTACAAAGTCAGCTATCTGTCTCGTTCATTGTTATGCCTTTGTTCCTCTTTTGAAAGTAATAAGACTTTACTTTTTCTTAGATTTTTTTTTTAAAAAGATGTTGGGGGTAGGAGTTTATTTACTTATTTATTTATTTTTGCCATGTTGCATCTTCATTTCTGTGCGAGGGCTTTCCCTAGTTGTGGCAAGCCGGTGCACTCTTCATCGTGGTGCGCTGGCCTCTCACTGTTGCAGCCTCTCTTGTTCCAGAACACAGGCTCCAGACGCGCAGGCTCAGTAGTTGTGGCTCATGGGTCTAGTTGCTCCACAGCATGTGGGATTCTCCCAGACCAGGGCTCGAACCTGTGTCCCCTGTGTTAGCACGCAGATTCTCAACAACTGCACCACCAGGGAAGCCCCTTCTTAGATGTTTTTAAGATTTTTCTCTTTGGTTTTAAAATTTTTACTGTGATTAACCCAAAATTTGATTTTTTTTCATCTTCAGTTTGTAGTTCTTCTTCTTCTTTTTTCTTAATAAATTTATGTATTTATTTGTTTTTGGCTGCTTTGCGTCTTCATTGCTGCTTGTGGGCTTTCTCTTGTTGCAGTGAGCGGGGGCTACTCTTTGTTGCAGAGTGCAGGCTTCTCATTGTGGTGGCTTCTCTTGCACGGAGCATGGGCTCTTGGCATGCAGGCTTCAGTAGTTTTGGCACACGGGCTCAGTAGTTGTGGCTCGTGGGCTCTAGAATGCAAGCTTAGTAGTTGTGGCACATGGGCTTAGTTGCTCTGCAGCATGTGGGGTCTTCCCAGACCAGGGCTTGAACCTGTGTCCCCTCCATTGGCAGGTAGATTCTTCACAACTGTGCCACCAGGGAAGTCTCTGTAGTTCTTCTCAAAGTTCAGGTTTGATTTCCTTAGTTTTGGAAAAATTTTAACCATTAATTTACCAAATGTTGCTCCTGATGAGCTCTCTTTATGCTACCCTTCTGGAACTCCACTTATTCATATGTTAGAATTTCTTATAATGCCTTATATGTTTTCTATCTTGTTTCCATCATTGGAAAATATCTTGTATTTGCCATCATTTTGTCTCATCTTGTGTATTTTTTTGCTCTTATCTTCCTGTTCACCAGTTCTTTTTAGTTCATTCATGGAGTTCTTAATTTCAGTTACTGCACTTGTCATTTCTAGAAACTTCAGTGGACTCTTTTCTATAATTTATGGTTCTTTGCCAAAATCTTCATATTATCATTTAAATTCTTGGGCATTTCAGTCATAATTATTGCTTTGTTATGCAATTTGGTCACATGTTAACCTTATATACTTGGGCTAACTATTGTTCTATTGATGTCTACTCTTATGCCAAATTCATCTGAATTAAAAATAACCTTAGCTTTATGGTGTGTGTTGATATCTGGTAAGATAATTTCTTACTATTTTTTTAGTTCTTACTAGTCTTACTTTTTTTTAATTAATTATATATATAAAATAATACATATATATATATAAAATAGTAACTTTCTCATTCAGGAACATGGCGAATATTTTGCATTTTTTTAGTCTTCTTTTGTGACTCAATAGAGTTTCATATAATTTCATATAGCTTTTATATCTTTTTGTGAATGTTATAAATGCATTATTTTCTTATTGTATTTTTTTTCAACACCAGGCTCAAAGGAAATTAGGGGGCACAATTTAAGAAGTACTTTTTTCTTTCAGTTTTATTGAGCTATAATTGATATACAGCACTGTATAAATTTAAGATGTACAGCATAATGACTTGACTTACATGTATTATGAAATGATTGCTACAAATTTAATTAACATCCACAATCCCATATAGATACAATTTTTTTTCCTTCTGATGGGAACTTTTAGGATCTATTCTCTTAAAACTTTTCAAATCATTGTATTTTCTAAGTATTGCAAGTATATGGGAAAGCTATTTAACTAGGTCTATATATAGTTGTAACTGACTGCCTTACTGAACTAATATTTATTCTAATATATTTCAATTGACTTTATTTTAATTGTTTTAATTGCCATAATACTGTCTGGGAATAATGATCATTTTATCTCCTTTCAAATAGATATACTGTGTTTTTACTTATCTTAATGCATTAAATATAACATTACAATAGCATTAAATAAACAATTGTAGGGATAGTGAGAAGCTTTTTCATGTATTTTATTTTAATAGTATGCTTCTAGTAATTTATCATACTGTGTGATATTGTCTCTTTGTTGAAGGGAAAAATACATTTTAGAGTAGTAGCATTCTTTTAAAAAAGTCTTGAATTGAAAACCCAGCTTGCAACTTGCTTACATGATCATAAATATTTTATCTAACCTGAGTTTCCTTATTTTTAAACAAGTGATAAATATATCTATCCCCAGGATTTTTATGAAACTTAAGGAGAGAGCATATGAAGTGCTTACTCCAATATAAAATAAAAATAAAAAAAAAGGTTATGCACATAGTAGGTAATATACTCACACAGGTGCATGCACACACACATATACTTGTTTCCACCCTGCTTTATGCCCCAAAAGTATGACTTGTATAAACTGTGTCAGTTACTCTTCCTGGACATTTTTTTCTGGTTGAATTTAGTATTACACAATGGGAGACACTAGGAGATAAAAAGGGATAGAAGGAGTTTGAAGTCAGAGTAACTATTCCTTTGGGTCTTTTCTTGCTGAGTAGGCAAGGTTGGCTGTGTCCTTCTACTGAATGCCATAGTAGTCCCCCTTCTACAACTATAGCCCACTCAATATAAAAAGGACCCCTCCTTTCCTTAGTGTAGATATTGAACCATTCTTGCATCCCTGGGATAAATCCCATTTGATTATGGGGTATGATCTTTCTAATACATTGATGAATTCAGTTTGCTAATATTTTGTTGAGGATTTTTTGCATTTATGTTCATCAGCAACATAGACCTGTAATTTTCTATTTTTGTGATGTGTTTTTCTGGCTTTGGTATCAGGGTGGTTCTGTCTTCATAGAATGAGTTTGGAAGCATTCTTTCCTGTGTAATTTTTTTTTTGGAATAGTTTGAGAGGCATAGCTGTTAACTCTTCTCTAAATGTTTGGTAGAATTCACCTATGAAGCCACCTGGTCTTGGAGTTTTGTTTTCTGGAAGTTTTTTTTTTTTAATTACTAATTCAATTTCATTACTGGTCATTGGTCTGCTCATATTTTTCTATTCATTCCTGCTTCTGTTATGTGAGATCATACGTTTCTAGGAATTTGTCCATTTCTTCTTGGTTGTCCATTTTTTTAGTGTATAATAGCAGTATTCTTGTAATCCTTTGTATTTCTGCAGTGTTGGCTGTATCTTCTCCATTTTTGTTTCTAATTTTATTTATTTTCACCTTCTCCCTTTTTTTCCCTGATGAGTCTTGCTAAAGCTTTATCAGTTTTGTTTATCTTTTCAAAGCATCAGCTCTTAGTTTCATTATTCTTTTCTATTATTATTTTAGTGTCTATTTCATTTATTTATGCTCTGATCTTTATGATTTCTTTCCTTCTACCAACTTTGGGATTTGTTTATTCTTCATTTTCAAGTTCCTTTAGGTGTAAGCTTAATTTGTTTATTTGAGGTTTTCCTTGTTTCCTGAGGTAGGCTTGTATCACTATAAACTTCCCTCTTGGAACTGCTTTTGCTGCATCACATAGCATTTGAGTCATGTTTTCATTTTCATTTATTTCCAGGTATTTTTTCATTTCTTCTTTTATTTCTTCAGTGACCCCATTTGTTGTTTAGTAGCATATTGTTTAGCCTCCACGTATCTTTTGTTGCAGCTTTTTTCCCTTGTAGTTGGTTTCTATTCTCATAGCATTTTCATCGAGAATATGCTTGATAGAATTTCAAAATTTTTAATTTATGGTAATTTATTTTGTAGCCTAGCATGTGATCTACCCTAGAGAATGTTCCATGTGCACATGAAAAGAATGCTGTTTTTGGATGGAATGTTCTATATATATCTATTAAGTGCATCTGGTATAATGACTTATTGATTTTCTGTCTGGATGATCTGTCCATTGATGTTAGTAGGGTGTTAAAGTCCCCTACTATTATTGTGTTATTGTTAATTTCTCCCTTTATGTCTGTTAATATTTGCTTTATGTTTTTAGGTGCTTCTATGTTGCGTACATATATATTTACAATTGTTATATCTTCTTTGATTGATCCCTTGATCATTATGTAATGTCCTGCTTTGTCTCTTGTTAGTTAGTCTTTGTTTTAAAATCTATTTTATCTGATATAAGTATTGCTACCCCAACTTTCTTTTCATTTCCACTTGAATGGAATACCCTTTTTTCCATCCCTTCAATTTCAGTCTGCTTGTGTCTTTAGATCTGAAGTGAGTTTCTTGTATATGGGTCTTGTTTTTTTTTTTTTTTTTTAATCCATTCAGCCACTCTATGTGTCTTTTGACTGGTGCATTTAGTTTATTTACATTAAAATTAACTATTGATAAGCATATACTTATTGTCATTTTGTTAATTGTTTGTGGGTTGTTTATGTAGTTCTTTTCTGTTCCTTTCTTCTTTTTCTCCCTTCAGCGGTTTTATCTTGTTTCTTTTTATAGAACATATTCTTCTGTCACCTCATTTTGCCAAATTAATTGCTTTTATTTCTGTGTATTTGGTAGGTTGGTTATGTTTCCTGATCTTGGAGAAGTATCCTTATATAGGAGAAGTCCTGTGTAGCCTAACAACACACTCCTCTCTGGTGATTAGAGTTATATGCTTTATGGGTATCCTCTATGTAGGATGGGTGGGTCCTCCTGTTGTGGTAGGTTGACAAGTGTGGAATGCAGATAGGCATGGCTGGTCCACAGTTTGTTTAGTTGCCAGGCCCTACCTTGTGTGGAGGCTGTTGGCTGCTAGTGGTTGGGGCCAGGTCCTGGCACAACTTGCCATAAGGATAGGGGAGTCCTGGTCCTGGTGTTGGCCTGCTTATGGCTAGGGCCAGGTAATGAGGTGGCTGGCTGCAGAACCCTCATGGCTCCTGGGGCTAGTGTTGGCCCACTGGTGGGGAGACCCAGGTTTAGTGTTGGTTGGCTGTGGAGTCAGGGGTTCCAGAGCCAGTGTTGGCCTGCTGATGGACAGGATCATGGTCCATGGTGTCTTGGGGTGATGCCAGCCTCTTGGTGGATAGGCCAGATTTAAAAATCACTGGCTGTGGGGTCCAGAGGTCAAGATCAAGGCCCTGGGGGTCCTGGGGCTGGTCCACACCCTCTAGTGGGTGAGGCCAGGTCCTGGGGCTAGTGCCAGCCCATTGGTTAGCAAAGTTATGTCCTGCATCCATTGGCCATGGAGCACAGGGGTCCCAGAGCTGATGTTGGCCTGTTGGTTGGTTGGGCTAGGACCCAGGGACTTCTGGGTCTAGTTCTGGCCCACTCATGGGTGGTGCCAGGTTCTGAGGCCTCTGAGGTTAGATTCTGGGATGGTTCGGGGCTCAGGATGTCCTATGGTAGCTGGTCTGCTGGTGGGTGTGACTGTGTCCATGTCTAGCTAGCTGATTGGTCTGGGATGTCCCTGGACTGGTGCCTACTGGCTGGTGGACAAAGCTAGGTCCTCACATTAAAAAGCTAGACTGAGGTTTCCATAATAGTGCTTACCAGCACCAGTGTCCTCATGGTAGGATGAGTTCCCTAAAGTGAATTCTGCCAGTGTATATGTACCAGGGTTAATTTCAGAGTTGTCTTCTGCCTCTTTGGGAGGCTCCCCAAGATCAGTGAGTGAGTCTGACCCAGGATTCCTTCAAATTATTGCTTCTGCCTTGGGTCTCAGAGCATGTGAGATTTGTGTGTGTCCTTTAAGAGTAGACTGTCTATTTCCTACAGCCCTCTTCTTCTCCCTAAAGTAAGCCCTGCTGGCCTTCCAAGCCAAATGCTCTGGGAGCTCTACTCCTGGTGCAAAACCCCTGGCTGGAGTGGCAAATATGGGACTTGGACCTCTCACTACATGGGGAGAACTTCTGCAGTTGTAATTATCCTCTCATTTGTGAGCCTCCACCCTGGTAGTATGAGTATTGACTATACCATGCCTCTGTCCCTCCTATTTTTCTCATTGTGGTTCGTTCTTTGTATCTTTAGTTGTAGGATACCTTTTCTGCAAGTCTTCAGATCTGTTCTCAGTGATAGTTGTTCTGTAAATAAATGTAATTTTGTTGTACTCATGAGAGGAGGGTGAGCTCAGGGTCTTCCTGCTCCACTATCTTGGTTACTCCCAGATGTTCCATTCTTGAGCTGGATGATGAATATATGGGCGTTTAGTTCATTTTTATTGTGTTATTGTTTAAAATATACATATGCATTGTTTTGTACATAGCTGACATATTAGATAGGAGAGTTTAAAAAGTTAAGTAGATCATCTTAAAATAAGTCTATTCCTATCTTAAAATGCAAAAACTAAAAATCCATTCAATGGAAGCCTAAAAATTGGAGAGAAAAACTATTGGGAAAACTCCTCTATGAACAAATAAAATGAAAATATTCTCTGTGTTTGGATATATTACATTGGTGTACATGAACTCTATATTAAAGTAATCTATACTGCTTATGAATTACCTTTTAATGTCTGGTCTCACATGTTAAGACTGTACTATTTCATTCTTCCTATTTTCTTGTCATTTGAACTTATGCTTGTCATTTACAGTCCCTTTAAATGTTCAGTAGATAATTTAGAGAAGATAAAAGCCATTTTTCACTAAAATTTACCTCAAGACAGTAATCTAGTTGACAGAAAGACAATCTATGTTGACCTTCATTTCTTTAAGTGTCAGTGCAGGTGGATGAGCTTCCTTTTCAGGAAACAGCAATAATATTATTAGTGATATGAATCACATTTTAATTCTATCTTCTACAAGCATAAATGAGACAGGAAATAACCTAGACATAGTATGCGAAAAAAAATCATGTCACTAATTCAAAGTTAAATTTACTTGGGCTATTATTTGAAATTAGATTTATAAAGCATTATGAATTCTGTGTTCTTAATAAGTATGTCTTTTTGCCTTGCACAGTAACCCATGCTAATTTTTGTGTTTGTAAATGACATACTTTTCATTTTAGTAACATATATTCTGAGTATAGCCCTCTTTGTAGCAAATGAATATATTTTTGTAGGAAAAAGTACAATTTATACCATAGCCTAAGAATATTTTGAATATGAGTATATACACTGAACATTCCAAATGACACAAACTATGTAACTTTTCATTGTGTTTTTTTTTCCACTTATGGAAATGTTAAGATTATGTCTTTAAATCAGCTCAAGTTTTGAATCCATCAGTGAGTTATTAATTCATAAAATAAAGTTAAAAATCAGTTCACATTTTCTCTTTGTAGTCAACATTGTCCTTATCATTAATCACTAAATAACAATAGTGTTTGTTTTCTTGTGCATTTGTAATATGGACAATATATTTTCCCTTAGTTTAAATAAAATGTTGGAATAAAAACTATAATAAATAACACTGAATATCTAATTCCAAATGATTATTCTCCTAGAAATATTTCTTAATACAGAGGTATTTCAGATAACTTAGCTCTTCAGTATAGAAAGACTTTTTTTTTTTTAAACATCTTTATTGGAGTATAATCACTTCGCAATTGTGTGTTAGTTTCTGCTTTATAAGAAAGTGTCTCAGCTATACATATACATATATCCCCATATCACTTCCCTCTTGTGTCTTCTTCCCACACTCCCTATCCCACCCCTCTAGGTCATCACAAAGCAATGAGCTGATCACCCTGTGCTATGTGGCTGCTTCCCACTAGCTATCTATTTTACATTTGGTAGTATACAGTAGTCCATGCCACTCTCTCACTTCATCCCAGCTTAACATTCCCCCTACCCTGTCCTCAAGTCCATTCTCTATATCTGAGTCTTTATTCCTGTCCTGTCCCTAGGTTAACAAGAACCATTTTTTTTCCTTAGATTCCATATATATGTGTTAGCATATGGTATTTGTTTTTTTCTTGCTGACTTACTTCATTCCGTATGACAGACTCTAGGTCCATCCACCTCACTACAAATAATTCAATTTTGTTTCTTTTAATGGCTGAGTAATATTTCATTGTATATATGTGCCACATCATCTTTATCCATTCAACTGTTGAAGGACACTTAGGTTCCTTGAATGTCCTGGCTACTGTAAATAGAACTGCAATGAAGATTGTGGTACATGACTCTTTTTGAATTTTGGTTTTCTTAGGGTACATGCCCAGTAGTGGGAATTGCTGGGTCATATGGTAATTCTATTTTTAATTTTCTAAGGAACCTCCATACTGTTATCCACAGTAGCTGTATCAATTTACATTCCCACCAACAGTGCAGGAGGGTTCCCATTTCTCCACACCCTCTCCAGCATTCATTGTTTGTAGATTTTTTGATGATGGCCATTATGACTGGTGTGAGGTGATACCTCATAATTTTGATTTGCACTTCTCTAATGATTAGTGATGTTGAGTATTCTTTCCTGTATTTGTTGGCAATCTGTATATATTCTTTAGAGAAATGTCTATTTAGGTCTTCTGCCCATTTTTGGTTTGGGTTTTTTGTATTTTTGCTATTGAGTTGCATGAGATGCTTGAAATTTTTGAGATTACTCCTTTGTCAGTTGTTTCATTTACAAATATTTTCTCCCATTCTGTGGGTTGTCTTTTTGTCTTATTTATGGTTTCCTTTGCTGTGCAAAAGTTTCAAGTTTCATTAGGTCTCATGTGTTTATTTTTGTTTTTATTTCCATTTCTCTAGGAGGTGGGTCAAAAAGGATCTTGCTGTACTTTATGTCATAAAGTGTTCTGCCTATGTTTTCCTCAAAGAATTTGATAGTGTCTGGCCTTACATTTAGGTCTTTAATCCATTTTCAGTTTATTTTTGTGTATGGTGTTAGGGAGTGTTCCATTTTCATTCTTTTACATGTAGCTGTCCAGTTTTCCCAGTACCACTTATTGAGGAGACTGTCTTTCTCCAATGTATACTCTTGCCTCCTTTATCAAAGATAAGATGACCATATGTGCATGGCTTTATCTCTGGGTTTTCTAACCTGTTCCATTGATCCATATTTCAGTTTTTGTGCCAGTATGATACTGTCTTGATTACTGTAGTTTGTAGTATATTCTTAAGTCAGGGAGCATGATTCCCCCAGCTCCATTTTTCTTTCTCAAGATTGCTTTGGCTATTCACAGTCTTTTTTGTTTCCATACAAATTTTGAAATGTTTTGTTCTAGTTCTGTGAAAAATGCCATTGGTAGTTTGATAGGGATTGCATTGAATCTGTAGACTGCTTTGGGTAGTAGAATCATTTTCACAATGTTGATTCTTCCAATCCAAGAACATGGTATATCTCACCATCTGTTTGTAACATCTTTAATTTCTTTCATCAGTGTCTTACAGTTTTCTGAATACAGGTCTTTTGTCTCCTTAGGTAGGTTTATTCCTAGGTATTTTATTCTTTTTGTTGCAATGGTGAGTGGGAGTGTTTTCTTAATTTCTCTTTCAGATTTTTCATCATTAGTGTATAGGAATGCAAGAGATTTCTGTGCATTAATTTTGTATCCTGCTACTTTACCAAGTTCATTGATTAGCTCTAGCAGTTTTCTGGTAGCATCTTTAGTATTCTCTATGTATAGTATCATGTCATTTGCAAACAGTGACAGCTTTAATTTTTCTTTTCCAATTTGGTTTCCTTTTATTTTTTTTTTTCTTCTCTGATTGCTGTGACTAAAACTTCCAAAACTATGTTGAATAATAGTGGTGAGAGTGGGCAACCTTGTTTGTTCATGATCTTAGTGAAAATGGATTCAGTTTTTCAACTTAGAGAATGATGGTGGCTGTGGGTTTGTCATATATGGCCTTTATTTTGTTGAGGTAACTTCTCTCTATGCCTACTTTCTGGATGGCTTTTATCATCAATGGGCATTGAATTTTGTTGAAAGATTTTTCTGCATCTATTGAGATGATCATACAGTTTTTCTCCTTCAATTTGTTAATATGGTGTATCACATAGATTGATTTGCATATATTGAAGAATCCTTGCATTCTTAGATTAAACCCACTTGATCATGGTTTATGATTCTTTTAAAGTGTTGTAGGGTTCTGTTTGCTAGTATTTTGTTGAGGATTTTTGCATCTATGTTCATCAGTGATATTGGCTTGTAGTTTTCTTTCTTTGTGACATCTTTGTCTCATTTTGGTATCAGGTCGATGTTGGCCTCTTAGAATGAGTTTGGGAGTGTTCCTCCCTCTGCTATTTTTTGGAAGAGTTTGAGAAGGATATGTGTTAGCTCTTCTCTAAATGTTTGATAGAATTCACCTGTGAAGCCATCTGGTCCTGGACTTTTGTTTGTTGAAACTTTTTTTTTTCTGTACGTGGGCCTCTCACTGTTGTGGCCTCTCCCGTTGCGGAGCACAGGCTCAGCGACCATGGCTCACAGGCCCAGCCACTCCACGGCATGTGGGACCTTCCCAGACTGGGGCACGAACCTGTGTCCCCTGCATCGGCAGGCTGATTCTCAACCACTGCGCCACCAGGGAAGCCCCTGTTGAAAGATTTTTAATCACAGCCTCAATTTCAGTGTTTGTGATTGGTCTGTTTATATTTTCTATTTCTTCCTGGTTCAGTCTCAGAAGTTTGTGCTTTTCTAAGAATTTGTCCATTTCTTCCAGGTTGTCCATTTTATTGGCATATAGTTGCTTGTAGTAATCTCTCATGATCCTTTGTATTTCTGTAGTGTCCATTGTTACCTTTCCTTTTTTGATTTCTAATTCTATTGACTAGAGTCTTCTTCCTTTTTTTCTTGATGAGTCTGACTAATGGTTTATCAATTTTGTTTCTCTCCTCAACCAGCTTTTAGTTTTATTGATTTTTGGTATTGTTTCCTTCATTTCTTTTCCATTTATTTCTGATCTGATCTATATGATTTCTTTCCTTCTGCTAACCTTGCGGTTTTTTGTTCTTCTTTCTCTAATTGCTTTAGGTGTAATGTTAGGTTGTTTATTTGAGATATTTCTTGTTTCTTGAGGTAGCATTGTATTGCTGTAAACTTCCCTCTTAGTAATGCTTTTGCTGTGCCCCATAGGTTTTGGTTAGTCGTGTTTTCATTGTCATTTCTTTCTAGGTATTTTTAAATTTCCTCTTTGATTTCTTAGTGATCTCTTTGTTATTAAGTAGTGTATTGTTTAACCTCCATGTATTTGTATTTTTTAAAGATTTTTTCCTGTAACTGATATCTAGTCTCATAGCATTGTGGTCAGAAAAGATACTTGATACAATTTACCAAGGCTTGATATGTGACCCAAGATATGATCTATCCTGGAAAATTTTCCATGAGCACTTGAGAATAAAGTGTATTCTCTTGGTTTTGGATGGAATGTTCTATAAATATCAATTAAGTCCATCTTGTTTAATGTGTCATTTAAAGTTTGTGTTTCCTTATTTATTTTCATTGATGATCTGTCCATTGGTGAAATTGGGGTGTTAAAATCCCCTGCTATGATTTTGCTACTGTCCATTTCCCCTTTTATGGCTTTTACTACTTGCCTTATGTATTGAGGTGCTTCTATGTTGGGTGCATAAATATTTACAATTTTTACATCTTCTTCTTGGATTGATCCCTTGATCATTTTGTAGTGTCCTTCTTTGTCTCTTGTAATAGTCTTTATTTTAAAGTCTATTTTGTCTGATATGAGAATTACTACTCCATCTTTCTTTTGATTTCCTTTTGCATGGAATATCTTTTTCCTTAACCTCTTTTTCAGTATGTACAGGTCTTGTTTTTGTATCCATTCAGCCAATCTATACCTTTTGGTTGGAGCATTTAACCCATTTAAATTTAAGGTAATTATTGATATGTATGTTCCTATTATCATTTTCTTAATTGTTTTGGGTTTATTATTGTAGGTCTTTTCCTTCTCTTGTGTTTCCTGCCTAGAGAAGTTCCTTTAGCATTTGTTGTAAGGCTGGTTTGGTTGTGCTGAATTCTCTTAGCTTTTGCTTGTCTGTAAAGGTTTTAATTTCTCTATCGAATCTGAATGAGATCCTTGCTGGGTAGAGTAATCTTGGTTGTAGGTTTTTCCCTTTCATCACTTTAATATATCCTGCCACTCCCTTCTGGCTTGCAGAGTTTCTGCTGAAAGATCAGCTGTTAACGTTATGGGGGATTCCCTTGTATGTTATTTGTTGTTTTTTCCCTGCTGCTTTCAATATTTTTTCTTTGTATTTAATTTTTGATACTTTGATTGATGTGTGTCTTGGTGTGTTTCTCCTTGGACTTATCCTGTATGGGACTCTCTGTGCTTCCTGGACTTGATTAACTATTTCCTTTCCCATATTAGGGAAGTTTTCAACTGTAATCTCTTCAAATATTTTCTCAGCCCCTTTCTTTTTCTCTTCTTCTTCTTGGACCCCTATAATTCAAATGTTAGTGCATTTAATGTTGTCCCAGAGGTCTCTGAGACTGTTCTCAATTTTTTTCATTCTTTTGTCTTTATTCTGCTCTGTGGTAGTTATTTCCATTATTTTATTTTCCAGGTCACTTATCCGTTCTTCTGCCTCAGTTATTCTTCTATTGATTCCTTCTAGAGAATTTTTAATTTCATTTATTATGTTGCTTATCATTGTTTGTTTGCTCTTTAGTTCTTCTAGGTCTTTGTTAAACGTTTCTTGCATTTTCTCCATTCTATTTCCAAGATTTTGGATCATCTTTACTATCATTACTCTGAATTCTTTTTTAGGTAGACTGCCTATTTCCTTTTCATTTGTTTGGTCTGGTGGATTTTTACCTTGCTCCTTCATCTGCTGTGTGTTTCTCTGTCTTCTCATTTTGCTTAACTTACTGTGTTTTCTGTCTCCTTTTTACAGGTTGCAGGTTCATATTACCTATTGTTTTTGATGTCTGCCCCCAGTAGCTAAGTTTAGTTCAGTGGGTTGTGTAGGCTTCCTGGTGGTAGGAGACCAGTGCCTGTGTTCTGGTGGATGAGGCTGGATCTTTCTTTCTGGTGGGCAGGACCACGTCCAGTGGTGTGTTTTGTGGTGTCTGTGACCTTATTATGATTTTAGGTAGCCTCTCAGCTAATAGGTGGGTTGTGTTACTGTCTTGCTTGTTGTGTGGCATAGTGTATCCTTCACTGTAGCTTGCTGGTCATTGAGTGGAGCTGGGTCTTAGCATTGAGATGGAGGTCTCTGGGAGAGCTTTTGTCATTTAATATTATGTGGAGCTGGGATGTCTCTGGTGGACCAATGTCCTGAACTCGGCTCTCTCACCTCAGAGACACAGACCTGACACCTGACTGGAGCACAAAGACCCTGTCAGCCACATGGCTCAGAAGAAAAGGGAGAAAAAAAAGAAAGAAAGCAAAAAATAAAACAAAATAAAATAAAGTTATTAAAGAAAAAATAATTATTAAAAAATTAAAATTAATAAAAAAAGAAAAAAGAGAGAAATAAAAAGTACAATAAAATTATTAAAATAAAAACTAATTATTAAAAAATATAAAGTAATAAAAGAGAAAAAAAGAAAGAAAGAAAGAAGAGAGCAAATAAACCAAAAAACCAATCCACCAATGATAACAAGCACTAAAACTATACTAAAAACCCCTAAAAACAACAAAAAAAAACCAGACAGCCAGAACCCCAGGACAAATGGTAATAGCAAAGCTATACAGACAAAATCACACAAAGAAGCATACACATACACACTCACAAAAAGGGAAAAAGGAAACAAAAATTATATATAATTGCTCCCAAAGTCCACCACCTCAATTTTGGGATGATTCATTTTCTATTCAGGTATTCCAGAGATGCAGGATACATCAAGTTGATTGTGGAGATTTAATCCACTGCTCCTGATGCTGCTGGGAGATATTTCCTTTTCTCTTCTTTGTTCACAAGCTCCTGGGTTTCAACTTTGGATTTGGCCATGCCTCTGTGTGTAGGTCACCTGAGGGCGTCTGTTCTTTGCTCAGACAGGACAGGGTTAGAGTAGCAGCTGATTAGGGGGCTCTGGCTCTCTCAGGCCGTGGGGAGGGAGAGGTATGGAATGTGAGGTGAGCCTGTGGTGGCAGAGGCTGGTGTGACTTTGCAACCACCTGAGGTGCACCCTGTGTTCTCCTGGGGAAGTAGTCTCTGGATCATGGACCCTGGTAGTGGCAGATTGCACAGTCTCCTGTAACAGGCAGTGTGGATAGTGACCTGTGCTTGCACACAGGATTCTTGGTGGCTGCAGCAGCACCCTTAGCATTTCATGCCCGTCTCTGGTGTCCGTGCTGATAGCCGTGGCTCGTGCCTGTCTCTGGAGCTTGTTTAGGCCATGCTCTGAATCTCCTCTCCTTGTGCACCCTGAAACAATGGTCTCTTGCCTCTTCAGCAGCTCCAGACATTTTCCTGGACAACCTCCTTGCTAGCTGTGGCACACTATCCCCTTCAGGCTGTGTTCACACAGCCAACCCCAGTCCTCTCCCTAGGATCTGACCTCTGAAGCCAGAGTCTCAGCTCCCAGCCCCTGCCTGCCCCAGTGGGTGAGCAGACAATCCTCTCCGGCTGCTGAGTGCTGGTCGGCACCCATCCTCTGTGCAGGAATCTCTCTGCTTTGCCCTCTGCACCCCTATTATTGTACTCTCCTCTGTGGCTCCAAAGATTCCCTCCAACCACCCCCTGTCTCTGCCAGTGAAGGGGCTTCCTAGTGTGTGGAAACCTTTCCTCCTTCACAGCTCACTCTCAGTGGTGCAAGTCCTCTCCCAATTCTTTTGTCACTGTTTTTTCTTTTTTCTTTTGCCCTACCCAGGTACGTTGGGAGTTTCTTGCCTTTTGAGAAATCTTAGGTTTTCAGTCAGAATTCAGTAGGTGTTCTGTCAGAGTTGTTCCACATCTAGATGCTTTTCTGATGTATTTGCAGGAAGGAAGGTGATCTCAACGTCTCACTCCTCAACCTCCTTGAAGGTCTCACTTAGAAATAGATTTTTATCTCAGTAAACATCTACTATAGGAGGTCCCATAGAGTTGTGTTTCTAAGATTATTGTCTGTGCCAAAGGCTGTAAATGGTTTCAAAACCTCAGCTTGGACCACCTACTATCACCTCTCAGGTTAACTGCAATTTTTACAGAGTAACAAGGTGATATAAAAGCAAAGTGGGACATGCTAGATTCTTCCAATGTTGTTGAAAAATGTAACAATTTAAGGTGCTTGACAGAAAAATCTTTTTTTTTATTTTTCGGTACGCAGGCCTCTCACTGTTGTGGCCTCTCCCGTTGCGGAGCACAGGCTCCGGATGCGCAGGCTCAGCGGCCATGGCTCATGGGCCTAGCCACTCCGCGGCATGTGGGATCTTCCCGGACCGGCGCACGAACCCATGTCCCCTGCATCGGCAGGCGGACTCTCAACAACTGCGCCACAAGGGAAGCTCAGAAAAATCTTTTTCTGATGGAATTACTTTACTTATATTAAATAATTTTGCTTCCACAAACACATATTACTCAATTTTTGCTATTTTCAGTGATTTTGAAGCTTATAAGTTCTAAAAGTTAGATTTATCACCAGCTTTCAAGTATTTGCCTTTATTTTCTCTTCTGACTACTGTTTTTTGGTTGTCTTCATTCTTGAGACTAGAATTTTTATAACATTTGGAAATTTATTACTTTAAAGAATGAGGCAAATCAAACAATGTTCCAGGAAGAGTTACTTCAGTTATGGTATTGTGAGTAGTCCCCTGGCCCTCAAGGTGATTATTCCCCTGGCTGTGAGCAGTGTTACCAGCTGCTGGCTCACAGCTGCCAGCTCTCAGTGAGTGAGCTATCCACTCCAAGTTTATGCCCTCTTTCTGGCATTCAATAACTGATGTGGGGCTGGAGATTGTTTAATGCCATATTCACTTTACACATTTCTTCACCTCTTTAGCAAATGTCTAGCTCACTGCCCAATTTGTATATCAATATGAATTTATTTTCATATTTTAAACACATTTTCAAAAAGTATAAAAAGTTTTACCAATTTAGATAAAACACCAAAGACATGATTCATGAAAGAAATAATTAATAGAGTTTATTAAAATTAAAAACTTCTGTTCTAAGAAAGACAATGTCAAGAGAATGAGGATGAGTTAAGATATGTCAGGAGACTGGGAGAAAATATTTACAAAAGCCATATCTGATAAAGAACTGTTATCCAAAATATAGAGAACTCTTAAAACTCAACAATAAGAAAATAAACAAACTGATTAAAAGAAATAGACCAAAGACCTTAACAGGCACTTCACCAAAGAAGATAGACTGATGTCAAATAAGCATCTGGAAAGATACTCTGCATTACATATCATCAGGGAAATGCAAATTCAAAGAACAAGGTGATACCACTACACACCTATCAGAATGGCTGAAGTCCAGGACACTGACAACATCAAATGTTGGTGAGGATGTGGAAAACAGGAACTCTCATTGCTAATGGGAATGCAAAATGGTAAAGTCACTTTGGAAGATAGTTTGGTGGTTTCTTACAGAACTTAACATACTCTTTGTATATCATCCAGCAATTGTTCTCCTTAGCATTTACCCAAAGAAGTTAAAAACTTATGTCCCCAGAAAAACCTGCACATGGATATTTATAGCAACTTTATTCATAATTGCCAAAACTTGGAAGCAACCAAGATGTCCCTCACTAGGAGGGACATCTTGAAGTTGCCTGAAAAATGGCAAAAGGTAGTGGAACAAAAGGGTTCAAAAGGGTTCAAACAAAAGGGTAAAAATTTAAAAAGTGTCTTTTATTTTTACTTAAAAAGCTGAAGGCACTTTTTGGCCCATCCAATATTTTCTGTCATTAGATTTTGGCATTTACTAGAATTTCATATGAAAAGAATGAGATAGCATGCAAGTTTCTTTTGCACATAATTTCTTTTCAATTATCTTAATATTTTTGAAATTCACTCATGTTGTTTCATGCATCAGTATTTTATTCCATTTTATTGTTAAGTAGTATAACATAGTATGGTTATACCACAATTTTTATCCATTTACTCGGTCATGGTCATTTGAATTGTTTTCAGTTTTTGACTACTGTGAATGATGCTTTTATGAACACTCATGTACAATTTTATGTTTATATTTGTTTACATTTCTCTTGGGTAGACACATAGAAGTGGGATTGCTAGGTCATACTGTGTTATGTCTTACATCATAAGAAACTGTTTCCAAAGAAGCTGTACCAACTTTCATTCTTATTAACAATGTATGAGTTTTCCAGTTGCTCCCCATCTTCACTAACTCAGGATTGTCAATCTTTTTAATTTTAGCTATTTTGTTAAGTGGGTAGTGGTATATCATTGTGAAGTTAGTTTTCATTTCTGTAGTAATAATGTGAGCATCTTTTCATGTGCTTATTTGCCACTTGTACATCTTCTTTTGTGCCCATTTAAATGTTTTTGGTTGTCTTATTGAGTTTTCTGAGTTTCTAAATCTGGAAACAAGTTCTTTGTCAGATGTATTTTCTGCAAATATGTTCTCTCAATTTGTAACTCTCCTTTTTATTTTCTTCATTGTGTCTTTCAAAGAGCAAAAGTTTTAATATGTCACAATAATTTTCTCCTATGTTTTATTCTAATAGTTTTAGACTTTCAGCTTTTACATGTAGATCTGTGATTTAAGTTATTGTTTAATTATTTTGTACTGTGTGAAGTAAGGGTTGAAGTTCTTTTATTTCCATACAAATAACCAGTGCCATTGTTGCAAGGATTCTTTTTCCCCATTGACTTACCCTGGTAAGTTTGTAAAAGTCAATTGATCAACAGCTATCAGTTTATTTCTAAATTCTCTTTCATGTTGCATATATCTATATGTTGATTCCTATAATAATATAACATTGTCTTGCTTATAGTAGCTTATATTAATTCTTAAAATCAAGTAGTGTGAGTTCTTTCACTTCATCTGTTTTTGTCAAAATTGTTTTGCCTTTTTAAGGTCCCTTGCTGTTCCATATAAATTTTAGAATCAGCTTGATAACTTTACACAAAATGCTTGCTGTGATTTTTGAATGGGATTACATTGAGTTGATGGATCAATTTGGAGAAGGTTCTATTTTAGCAAAATTGAGTGTCCTAACAGGAACACATTATCTTTCTCCATTTATTTAGATCTTAATTACTTTCATTTTGCAATGTTTTGTGATTTTCAGTGTATAAGTTGTTCACAATTTTTGTTAAAGTAATTTCTAAGAATTTTATTTCCTTGATGCTTGTATAAATAAAATTTTTAATTTTGGTTTTGAATTTTTAAATTTCTTTACTGTTAGATTATTAAAATATCAATTTTTGCTTTTTAACATTTTTATTTCTAGCTTACTAATATTCTTAAAAATCATAAATTGTAGTTAAGTTTTGTCTAATGTTTTTTCTGCATCTACTGAAATCATCTTAAGTTTTTTCTACTTTATTATATGGTTATTAAATTGGTTGCTTTTCAGATATTAAACTTGCAATCCTAGGTAAATTCCAATGGGTCATAATGTATTATATTTTTTTAACACATTGTAACATTTAATTTGTTCATATTTTCTTAAGAATTTTTCCTGTTTATTTATGAGAGGTATGAATCTCCAGTTTTATTTTGTGATCACACCCTTCTTTATTTTCGGAAAGAGTTTGTATAGGATTCGTTTTATTTATTTCTTAAATGTTTGATAGAATTCACTGGTGAAGCCATCTGTGCATGGAACTTTCTTTAGGGATGATTTCAGATTATAATTTCAGTTTAATTAAGAAAAGCTTCTTCAAAATTTCTATTTCTTCTTTCAGGTTTGCTAATTTGTGATTTTCAAAGAACTTGTCTTTGAAATTTATGTTATCGAATTTATAGGTATAACACTGTAACAGTCACTTATTCTTTTAATGTCTATGGGATTTGAAGTGGTATCCTCTTTTCATTTCTCAATTGTTATTTTGTGTCATTTTTTTTTCTTCATCAGTCTACTAGAGATCTATCAATTTCAGAACCAGAAACTATGCTAGTGTTTGATGTAGAATTATTAGGTATTTTGAGAATATAGTGATGAAAAAGCAGATGTAATGCTTATTTTCATGGAAATTGCAGTGTCACAAAGTAGTCTGACAATAAGCAAGTAAAAATGTAAAGAGTACTACTTTTGTTAATTGCTATGAATTATGTAAGTCAGATATTTTGATAGAGAATAATAATAGGAGTGGAGGATGGGGGTTAAGGACTACATATGATAGTCAGGAAGGAGGCCTTTCAGAGGCTGTAACAATTAAGCTGAAATGTGAAGTGTGACAAAGAGCCTGCCTTGTGAATGGCAAAATTAAAATTGTTCTGGACAGAGGGAACAACTTGTGTGAGGGTCTCCAGGTAACAATGATTGTAGAGTATTAAAGTAACCAAATAGAGAGGTCAGTAGAGATTGAAGGGGATGCAAGTAAATCAATAAGCTTGAAGAACAAGGCAGGATTCAACTTAAGCAGCAATTTATGGAACACTGTAGAAACAGTTCCTGACTTATTTTATGTATGACAAGCATACATAAACAAATATTTATGAAACAGCATGGTAAGTTCTACAATAGAGGCATAAACCATAAACCAGGGTTGGCACTCTTTTACTTTAAATGTTCACATGGTAAATATTTTAGTTTATTTGGACTGTACAATCTCTGTTGCAACTACTCAACTCTATATCATGGAACAGAAACAGCCATAGTACATAAATAAATGAGGAACAAGGCTGTATTATTATTATTTTTTAACATCTTTATTGGAGTATAATTGCTTTACAATGGTGTGTTAGTTTCTGCCCTATAACAAAGTGAATCAGTTATACATATAGATATGTTTCCATATCTCTTCCATCTTGTGTCTCCCTCCTTCGCATCCTCCATATCCCACCCCTCTAGGTGTTCACAAAGCACTGAGCTGATCTCCCTGTGCTATGCTGTTGCTTCCCACTAGCTATCTATTTTACGTTTGGTAGTGTATATAAGTCCATGCCACTCTCACTTTGTCCCAGCTTCCCCTTCCCCTTCCCCTTATACTCAAGTCCATTCTCTAGTAGGTCAGTGTCTTTATTCCTGTCTTGCCCCTAGGTTCTTCATGACCCTTTTTTTTTTTCTTAGATTCCTTATATATGTGTTAGCATACGGTATTTGTCTTTCTCTTTCTGAGTTACTTCACTCTGTATGACAGACTCTAGGTCCATCCACCTCACTACATATAACTCAATTTCGTTTCTTTTTATGGTTGAGTAATATTCCATTGTATATATATGCCATATCTTCTTTATCCATTCATCTGTTGATGAACACTTAGGTTGCTTCCATGTCCTGGCTATTGTAAATAGAGCTGCAATGAACATTTTGGTACATGACTCTTTTTGAATTATAGTTTTCTCAGGGTATATGCCCAGTAGTGGGATTGCTGGGTCATATGGTAGTTCTATTTCTAGTTTTTGAAGGAACCTCTATACCGTTATACATAGTGGCTGTATCAATTTACATTCCCACCAACAGTGCAAGAGGGTTGCCTTTTCTCCACACCCTCTCCAGCATTTATTGTTTATAGATCTTTTGATGATGGCCATTCTGACTGATGTGAGGTGATACCTCATTGTAGTTTTGATTTGCATTTCTCTAATGATTAATGATGTTGAGCATTCTTTCTTGTGTTTGTTGACAATCTGTATATCTTCTTTGGAGAAATATCTATGTAAGTCTTCTGCTCATTTTTGGATTGTGTTGTTTGTTTTTTTAATATTGAGCTGCATGAGCTGCTTGTAAATTTTGGAGATTAATCCTTTGTCAGTTGCTTCATTTGCAAATATTTTCTCCCATTCTGAGGGTTGTCTTTTGGTCTTGTTTATGGTTTCTGTTGCTGTGCAAAAGCTTTCAAGTTTCATTAGGTCCCATTTGTTTATTTTTGTTTTTATTTCCATTTCTCTAGGAAGTGGGTCAAAACGATCTTGCTGTTATTTATGTCAAAGGATGTTCTTCCTATGTTATCCTCTAAAAGTTTTATAGTGTCCAGTCTTACATTCACGTCTCTAACCCATGGTGAGTTTATTTTTGTGTATGGTGTTAGGGAGTATTCTAATTACATTCTTTTACATGTAGCTGTCCAGTTTTCCCAGCAACACTTCTTGAAGAGACTGTCTTCTCCATTGTATATCCTTACCTCCTTTGTCATAGATTAGTTGACCATGTGTGCATTGGTTTATCTCTGGGCTTTCTATCCTGTTCCATTTGTCTATATTTCTGTTTTTGTGCCAGTACCATATTGTCTTGTTGACTGTAACTTTGTAGTGTATTCTGAAGTCAGGAAGTCTGATTCCTCCAGCTCCGTTTTTTTCCCTCAAGACTCCTTAAGCTATTCGGTGTCTTTTGTGTCTCCATACAAATTTTAAGATTTTTTGTTCTAGTTCTGTAAAAAATGCCATTGGTAATTTGATAGGGATTGCATTGAATCTGTAGATTGCTTTGTGTAGTATAGTCATTTTCACAATATTGATTCTTCCAATCCTACTACATGTTATGTCTCTCCCTCTGTTTGTGACATCTTTGATTTCTTTCATCAGTGTCTTATAGTTTTCTGAGTACCTCCTTAGGTAAGCTTATTCCTAGTTATTTTATTCTTTTTTTGCAATGGTGAATGGGATTGTTTCCTTAATTTCTCTTTCTGATCTTTCATTGTTAGTGTATAGGAATGCAAGAAATTTCTGTGCATTAACTTTCTAGCTGCAAGTTTACCAAATTCATTGATTAGCTCTAGTCGTTTTCTGGTATCATCTTTAAGATTCTCTATGTATAGTATCATATCATCTGCAAACAGTGACAGTTTTACTTATTTTCCAATTTGTATTCCTTTTATTTCTTTTTCTTCTCTGATTGCTGTGGCTAGGAATTCCAAAACTATGTTGAATAATAGTGGCAAGAGTGGTTATCCTTGTCTTGTTCCTGATCTTAGAGGACATGCTTTCAGTTTTTCACCATTGAGAATGCTGTTTGCTGTGGGTTTGTCATATATGACCTGTATTATGTTGAGGGAGGTTCACTCTATGCCCACTTTCTGGAGAGTTTTTATCATAAATTGGTGTTGAATTTTGTCAAAAGCTTTTTCTGCATCTATTGAGGTAATAATATGGTATTTATTCTTCAATTTGTTGATATGGTGTATCACATTTATTGATTTGTGTATATTGAAGAATCCTTCCATCCCTGGGATAAATCCCACTTGATCATGGTGTATGATCCTTTTAATGTGTTGTTGGATTTTGTTTGCTAGTATTTTGTTGAGGATTTTTGCCTCTATATTCATCAGTGATATTGATCTGTAATTTCCTTTTTTGTGGTATCTTTGTCTGGTTTTGGAGTTTGGGAATTTTCCTTCCTCTGCAATATTTTGGAAGAGTTTGTGAAGGATGGGTGTTAGATCTTCTCTAAATATTTGACAGAATTCACTTGTGAAGCCATCTGGTCCTGAATTTTGGTTTGTTGGAAGATTTTTAATCAGTTTCAATTTCATTAGTTGTGATTGGTCTGTTCATATTTTCTATTTCTTCCTGATTCAGTCTTGGAAGGTTATACTTTTCTAAGAATTCTGCATTTCTTCCAGGTTGTCTATTATATTGGCATAGAGTTGCTTGTATTAGTCTCTAATGATGTTTTGTATTTTTGCAGTGTCTATTGTAACTTCTCCTTTTTCATTTCTAATTTTATTGATTTGAGTCCTCTCCATCATCTTCTTGATGAGTCTGGTTAAAGGTTTATCAATTTTGTTTATCTTCTCAAAAACCCAGTTTTTAGATTTATTGATCTTTGCTATTGTTTTCTTTGTTTCTATTTCATTTATTTCTGCTCCAATCTTTATGATTTCTCTCCTTCTACTAACTTTGCATTTTGTTTGTTTTTCTTTCTCTAGTTCCATTAGGTGTAAAGTTAGATTATTTATTTGATATTTTTCTTGTTTCTTGAGGTAGGATTGTATTGCTATAAAGTTCCATCTTAGAACTGCTTTTGCTGCATCCCATAGATTTTGGATCATTGTGTTTTCATTTGCCTCTAGTTATTTTTTGATTTCTCCTTTGATTTCTTCAGTTATCTCTTGGTTATTTAGTAACATATTGTTTAGCCTCCATGTGTTTGTGTTTTTTACATTTTTTCCCTGTAATTTATTTCTAATCTCATAACATCATGGTCAGAAAAGATGCTTGATATGATTTCAATTTTCTTAAATTTTCTGAGGCTTGAGTTTTGTCCCAAGATGTGATCTATCCTGGAGAATATTCCGGGTGCACTTGAGAAGAAAGTGTAATTTGCTGTTCTTGGATGGAATGTCCTATAAATATCAGTTAAATCTATTTGTTATTGTGCCATTTAAATCTTGTGTTTCCTTTTTCATTTTCTGCTTGGATGATCTTTCCATTGGTGTACATGAAGTGTTAAAGTCCCCCTCTATTATTGTGTTACTGTTGATTTCCTCTTTTATAGCTGTTAGTATTTGCCTTATGTATTGAGGTGCTCCTATGTTGGGTGCACATATATTTATAATTGTTATACCTTCTTCTTGGACTGAACCCTTAATCATTATGTCATGTCCTGCCTTGTCTCTTGTGACATTCTTTATTTTAAAGTCTATTTTATCTGATGTGAGTAATGCTACTCCAGCTTTCTTTTGATTTCCATTTGCATGGAATGTCTTTTTCCATTCCCTCACTTTCAATCTGTATGTGTTCCTAGGTCTGAAGTGGGTATCTTGTAGACAGCATATGTAGGGGTCTTGTTTTTATATCTATTCAGCAAGCATATGTCTTTTGGTTGGAGCTTTTAATCCATTCACATTTAAGGTAATTATTGATAAATATGTTACTATTACCATTTTCTTAATTGTTTTGTGTTTGTTTTTGTAGATCCTTTACTTCGCTTGTGTTTCCCACTTAGAGAAGTTCCTTTAGCATTTGCTGTAGAGCTGGTTTGGTGGTGCTGAATTCTCTTAGCTTTTGCTTCTCTGTAAAGTTTTTGATTTCTCCATTGAATCTGAATGAGATTCTTCCTGGATAGAGTAATCTTGGTTGTAGTTTCTTCCCTTTCATTACTTTAAATATATTGTGCCACTCCATTACTTTTTTTTATTTGTTTGTTTTTTTGCTGTACACGGGCCTCTCACTGTTGTGGCCTCTCCCACTGTGGAGCACAGGCTCCAGACGTGCAGGCTCAGTGGCCATGGCCCACGGGCCCAGCTGCTCTGCGGCATGTGGGATCCTCCTGGACCGGGGCACGAACCTGTGTCCCTTGCATTGACAGGCGGACTCTCAACCACTGCGCCACCAGGGAAGCCCACCACTCCCTTCTTGCTTGTAAAGTTTCTGCTAAGAAAACAGCTGTTAACCTTATGGGAGTTCCCCTGTATATTATTGGTCATTTTTCCCTTGTTGCTTTTAATGATTTTTCTTTGTCTTCTGTGCTTCCTGGACTTGGGTGGCTCTTTCCTTTCCCATGTTAGGGAAATTTTTGACTGTAATCTCTTCAAATATTTTCTCAGGGCCTTTCTCTCTCTCTTCTCCTTCTTGGACCTCTATAATGCGAATATTGTTGCATTTAATGTTGTTCCAGAGGTCTCTTAGGCTGTCTTCATTTCTTTTCATTCTTTTCTCTTTATTCTGTTCCATGGCTGTGAATTCCACTGTTCTGTCTTCCAGGTCACTTATCTGTTCTGCCTCAGTTATTCTGCTATTGATTCCTTCTAGCGTATTTTTCATTTCAGTTATTGTATTGTATTGTGTTACTGTAAATTTCCTCTTTTATCTCTGTTTGTTCTTTAATTCTTCTATTTCTTTGTTAAACATTTCTTGCATCTTCTTGATCTTTGCCTCCATTCTTTTTCCAAGGTCTTAGATTATCTTTGCTATCATTATTCTGAATTCTTTTTCTGGAAGGTTTTCTATCTCCACTTCATTTAGTTTTTTTTCTGGGGCTTTATCTTGTTCCTTCATCTGGTACATAGTTCTCTGCCTTTTCATTTTGTCTATCTTTCTGTGAATGTGGTTTTCATTCCACAGGCTGCAGGATTGTAGTTCTTCTTGCTTCTACTGTGTGTCCTCTGGTGGATAAGACTATCTAAGAGGCTTGTGCAAGCTTCCTGATAGGAAAAGTTTTATTATTGATTGAATGTATTTAATGTTAAGATTTTTGTTGCAATATTTTAAAAGATGGATGAACATAAGACCTAAAACTGTAAGTTTTGAGTTTGGCAAAAATTTCTTAGATATAAAATCAAAAGCACAGGTAACAAAAGCAACATAAACAAGTGAGACTACACCAAAGTAAAAAGCTTCTGTACAGCAAAGGAAACCATCAACAAAATAAAAAGACAACCTTTAGAATGGGAACAAAAATACTTGTAAGTCGTATATCTGATAAGAGGTTAATATCCTAAATACAAAAAAAGTCATACAGGGGCTTCTCTGGTGGCGCAGTGGTTGAGAGTCTGCCTGCCGATGCAGGGGACGCAGGTTCGTGCCCCGGTCTGTGAAGATCCCATGTGCTGCGGAGCGGCTGGGCCCGTGAGCCATGGCCGCTGAGCCTGCGCGTCCAGAGCCTGTGCTCTGCAATGGAAGAGGCCACAACAGTGAGAGGCCCGCGTACAGCAAAAAAAAAAAAAAAAGTCATACAATTCACCAGCAGAAAACCAAATAATCTAATTAAAATATGGGCAAAAGAACTGAACATTTTTCAAAAGAAGACATAAAAATGGTCAACCTGTACATGAAAAAATGCTCAACATCAATAATCATCAAGGGAATGCAAATGAAAACCACAGTGAGATATTATCTCACACTTGTTTGGCTGGCTATTATAAAAATAAACAAAAGCTTAATGTTGGTGAGGATACGGAGAAAAGGGAAACTTTGTACATTGTTTATGGTTGTGTAAGTTGGTGAAATTGCCATGGAAAATAGTATGGAATTTCCCCAACAAATTAAAGATAGAGTTATCATATGATCCAAAAATTCAACACTTCTGGGTATATATCTGCAGGAAACAAAATCAGCATTTCAAAGAGATAGCTGAACTTCCATGTTCATTGCAGTATTATTGATGAGAGCCAAGACATGGAAATACCTAAATGTCCTCCTAAACACCTAAACGTCCATCCACCAAATGAATAAAAAAGTAGTATATACATACAACAGGATATTATTCATCTTATAAAGAAGGAAATCCTGTCATTTGTTACAATTTGTAACAGATAAGCTTGGAAGGCATTATGATACATGAAATAAGCCAGACACAGAAGAAAAAATACCACATGATTCCGGTTATATTAAGAATCTTAAATAGTAAAACTCATAGAAACAGAGTAGGTTGGTAGTTACCTGGGGCAGAGGGGGCAGCCAGAATCAGGGAGATGTTGGTCAAGGGTATAAGTATCACTTATGCAAGATGAATAAGTGCTAGACATCTACTGTAAAGCATATTGCATATAGTTAACAATACTGTATTTGTTGAAGGTAGTCCTTATGAGAAAAGTGTTCTTACCAAAAAAAAAAGGGAGGGGGGAACTTTTAGAGCTGATAGTAAATTTATTGCATTGTATATGGTGATGGTTTTGTGGGTATACACCTATTTTCAAGCTCATCAAGAGGCAGATGGAGGACAATGGGTGAGGAGGGTCTATCCCAGGAAGGCCCCATAGGGTCCTGCTCAGTTACAAAATGTATACATTAAATATGTACAACTTTTCATATGTCAATCATATCTCAATAAAAATAAAATTATGACTTAAATAGGGAAAGGAAATCTTTGGGTCATCAAGGCTGTAACTTGTGATAATAACAAGGAAGATTTGAAATTATCAATTTAACATAATGCTCCTTCTAGTTAAAACATAGTAGGACCCCTGGGTGATAGTGTATTGACTCTTGTTACTCATGTCAAAAATGAAATATTAGTTCCATAATTTCTATCCACATTTTTGGCACTTCAACTTGTTTATTTATTGAGCAATAGATATTCAGTTCTCATATACCTGTAATTGAGTAGGACCACAGTGTCAAAGAAAAATTGCACCAGACATGTTAAACAGGTAAATAAGACTTTATTCAAGACTATTGCAATAGAGGAGAGAAAATAGGATGCAAGTCTGCTGAAAAAAAGGTGGGAGTTTTTGAGCACTGGGGTGAGCTAGTGGAAAAGTACCAGACAACTAACAGGGAAGAGGTTGGTCAATGTCATTAGGTCATCTGTGTTTGCTAATTGGTGCTTATCTAAGTCTTACCCTCCCACAGAGGCTGAGAGGTAGGGGCCCTATATTTCTGGATGGTTACATTTCAAAGGGATGGCTCCCAGATACTTGGGAAAGACCTTTCTAGATTGTAGAATATTTACATATTTACATCTCAAAGGGGTAGAAAAAGAATTTATAGTTGTAAGTATTCTAAAGTAAATTCTCTAAGAAAAGGGGGATTAGGGGCTTATAGTCAGGAAAAATCCTGTCTAAAGTTTAGTCAAACCGAGGGGAAAATTAAGGCCCTCTTGGTCAAGGGATCCTACAAGCACATTTTGGAGCTGAGATCTCAGTTAAAGGCAAGACTGTGAAACCTGCTCAGGCAACTCTTTTCCCTAAATTCTCTCTGGTTCTGATTGACCATTTTCATTCCAATACTCTGAATTGGGGAACAAGAGTGACCTTCTTCAGTGAGTCTCCTTGTTGTCCATCTCCTCAGCCCTTACCTTAGTTCTAAGTGAGGTTTCTGGAAGGAAATAATATTTCCCAGACAGAAGGCACCACCAGTCTCATTTTCTTTATAGTTATAGCAAGTGTGAAATGAACAAGCCAAGAAGAAAACGATTAATCTCCTTATTTTCTTGCTTTAAATGTTTTACTTCCTAATACAAGCTAATGTAAGGTAAAGATATATAACTATTATGATTTTCTTATGTTGGCATTGAAATGAACATTGTGAAGTAAAAATTCATATTATTACTGATTTTCCTAAATATATTCCCTATTTATTTTCATCTTTTTATGCTATAGAGAATGCAGAAATATTAAACTTCTTGGAGACTTCATTCTCAGCAAACTGGAAAATATTTTCTTAAAAAGTCTTTAAACTCTTATTTTTATATTTTCAACTAACATATGCTTTTGTATTATGTAACAATTTTCCCTTGGTTTATATTTCATATCTTTTGGACACGAAAGTATTTTTGAGCTTCCAGTGATGTTTCAACAACTGACATAGTAACTTTGCTCTATCTGAAATTGTAACTTTCCATTTTTGTTCATTGAGCTAAGTTACCTTTGTCTCTTTCCCCATGTTACTTATGATATTTCATTACATGAAGAAGTGGTTTCCATCTTTATATTAGTTTTCTCCTAGCCTGTGAAATTTAGTTCCCCTTGTTGTACTTCAGTAGAATGAAAAAACTTATTACTAAAAAATATGTTTTAGATGGATGACATTCTTAATATTTTCCTTACAAATTTGCAAAAGAATGTTTAAATATTCCTACTTATATGTTTATGGTAAATTAGCATTTTTCTACTTATTTTATCTTATTTTATTTTATTTTTCTTTGAGGTTGACTCAAAGAGTTTGACTCAGGGCTTGAGTTGCGTTTATTTATTTTTTTAATTAAAATTTTTATACAATTTTTAAAGTTTACATTCCATTTACAATTATTACAAAATATTGGCTATATTTCCCATCATGTACAATATATCCGTGAGCTTATCTTACACCCAATAATTTGTGCATCTCATCCCCCCACTGCTATATTTTCCCTCCCCACCTCCCCACTGGTAACCACTAGTTTGTTCTCTACATCTGTGAGTCTGCTTCTTTTTTGGTTATATTCACTAGTTTGCTGTATTTTTTAAATTCCACATATAAGTGATATACAGTATTTGTCTTTCTCTGACCTATTTCACTTAGCATAATGCCCTCCAAGTCCATCCATGTTATTGCAAATGGCAAAATTTTGTTCTTTTTTATGGCTGGGTAATATTTCATTGCATGTATATATGTGTGTGTGTGTGTGTGTGTGTGTGTGTGTGTGTGTGTATATATATATCTCACATCTTCTTCTTTATCCATTCATCTGTTCATGGACACTTAGGTTGCTTCCATATCTTGTCAATGTTGCTATAAACACTGGGGTGCATGTATCTTTTGAATTAGTTTTTTGTTTGTTTTCTTTTTTGGATCCAAAAAATTTTTACTAATTTTAAAATTTATTTATTAAATTTTCAAATGTCTATATAAGATATTAAGAAAATCAATTTACTAAAGTTTTTCTTAATAAAACAGTACTCAATCACTAAAATACTCTAAATAAAAGCACAATTTGTACATGAATATTCTTAAATGATATTTGAGGTGAAGGATAAGAGTAGATCTTATCTTAGTAAACTAATATTTTGATCTACATATTTACTTTCATATAGATTTGAAAAGCATCCAAGTTTGACATATTACATTAAGCTTTTGGAATTTTATCTACATAGACTACTTCTATGAGATGGAGACTTCTCTTATTGCCTACTAGTTTGAAATGCACATCATTAATTTCTTTGTGTTTTAAAATGTCAATTCAGGGTTAATGTAATGGGTTGGCAAAAAGGCCTATATGAGCTCTCAGCTTATCCTAGTTATTTTGTTTTAAATGTCAATCTTTATTTGAATCTATTTACATTTGTTTCTAAGCATATTGCTTGATGTTCTCTTAGTTTAATGTGTTTTTTATTATATGCTTAATTTTAGAAACACTGACTATAGAAATCTGGTGGTGAGTATCACTGTATTGGTGTTTCTCAGATGTTTTACATGATATTGCTTTCCTTGCCATAACCTTTGTATTTTTTTAGTCTTAAAAGTGCTTCCTGAAGAATTTATCCAGTAAGAGTTAGTTTAGGTATGCTGGGGTTTATTTTTAATGTACATCTGAATGCTCAGTGTTGACAAGTCAAATGTATCACTGCATGTAAGGCCCTGCTGAGTGAAATGTTTTGCCACAGCTAGAAGTCTGGAAAGAAAAGCAGAAATCATCAGGGAGTTAACTTGATGTACGAAAAACCCACAGGAAACAAAATTGAATTGATGTTAGCCAATAGTAGCAATTAAGGAAGAATGGGCTTGTGCCAAAATATTCCTGTAAGCTTATTTGGGGAACCTGTGCTTCTTTGTTTTACCAAACAACATTTATTCATCCTTTTATAAACAAAATGTCCCATTCATAATTGCAAACACATTTTCCTTCAATGCAAAGAAAATTTTTTGTTCACATATTCAATAAATTTATATAGATAATTTTTTACTGTCTGAGAGTCTTTGTCTTAGTTATGACATTTATTCTATTTATTATTTAAAGTAATTATCATATATTTGAATTGGAATCTGCCATTGGTTTTCTATTTTAACTATCAAATTTTCTTTTTCTTATTTCATAGTTTCTTTCCTGTACATTATCTGGTTAGCCATGTATTCTTTCATTTACTTCCTTAGTAATTATTATTTAAAACCTTGATTTACTAGAGTCTATGACAAATTAATGTTTTTCCACTTTCAGAAAATTGAAAGGATCTTAGAACTGTTTAACACCATTTAACTCTCTTTGCCTTTTGTTCTTTTTTCATCACTTTATTTAATTCTACACATATTTTTCCATTGGTCAAATGTTATTACTATTATTGATTATTTAAGTCAATATTCATTTCAATTCACCCATCTATTTATCCTTCCTTGTACTCTTCATTTCTTCCTCATTCCCATGCCTTAATCAGATCACATTTCTTCTTCAGGAAGAATTTCTTTCAGTATTTCTTTCTAGCTTAGGTCAGCTGGTGACAAATACTCTTGGCTTTTATTTATTTGAAACATTTTATTTTATCTTTATTTTTAGAGGACATGTTTACTAGTTAGAAAATGATAAGTTGCAGTTATTTTAAATTCATTAAAGGTGCCACAACAGTGTTTCAGACCTCTGCTGCTGCTTCTTTGTCCCCTCCCCCTACTCTTCCTCATCTCCCTCCTCCTCATCTTCCTCTCCATGCTCCCTCTTCTCTTTGTTCTTTTTCTTTGAAATAAAGTCAACTGAGAGTCTTATTTCTCTGTTTCAAGGGGATATCCTCTCATGACTCTTGCTACTTTTGTTTTCTTCCTTATCTTTGATTTTTGGAATTTTTTCCTGTAATATATTAATTTGTTGTTTGTTGGTACAGATCTTTCATGTTAATAAAATGTAATGCGTCTGTGGTCTTTTATTAATTTTGGAAAACACTGAACACAGAGTTTCCTCAAATATTGCTTCTATCCCCACCCACCTCCATTTTTTCATTCTTTGGCACTTTAAATGCATGTGTTACACCTATAATCAATGGCTTACATGTTTCTGAAACTATTTTGGTTTTTATCTTTTCATTTCTAAAAGCTTTAGTCTGTATATTTTCTACTGATCTAATTTCCAATTTACTAATGCTCTACTTTGTGTTTAATCTGTTGTTAAATCTACCTATTAGGTTATTTTTTCCATTATAGTATTTTCATTTCTAGAATTACATTTTTTTCCTTTTTTATAAATTCCAGCTCTGTGGTAAGATTCATCATATTATCATCTATCTTCTTGAATATATTGAAAACATTTATTTGAAATCCACGTCTAAAAACTATATCTGAATTTCTTGTAGGTATATTTCTGTCTTTAACCCCCACCCCCTTTTTCTCTGTCTTGATTTTTAGTCATTTGGTTTATTCTCCTGACATGTCTAGTAATATTTGTTTGTAAGCCAGTCATTGAGTGCGAAACACTGTAGAGACTGGATAATGGCATCTTTGTGGGGAGAAGATTAAATTCTTTTCTGGCAGAGAGAATAGGAACAGATCACCATGTTGCAGTCATAGTTGGAAAATTTAGGACTGGATTTAGTCTTTCCTAGGACTGGTTTTATTTGTTTTTCATTTTTTCCTAAAGTATAGCTCTTTAGGGTTTTTAATTGAAAACATGGGATGTTTACTAGGGTTTTTTTCCTTCTTGGCAGTCTCTGAATTCCAATATTTAATCTCCCCAGCACCATGAGACTGTGGAAAACTCTGCTTAGATTTTCTGTTAAATTTTATATTCCATTTGGCTTCATAGACTCTTGCCTTATGTAGCTTATGAATCATCAAATGCCTTGAGGAAAATACAGCAAAAACTGTTGGGCTCATTTCTGTGAGTGTCCCTCTTGCAGCACTTTGGCTCCTTTCTTTGTTACATTAAAAAATATGTTTTTGTTTGTTTGCTTTTGTTAAATTTACCCAACTCTTATGATTTTTCTTTTTTTCTTTTTGGGGGGTAGTTAACTGAGAAGAGCTACTGTATTATAGCCAGAGCAGAGTATTTGTTTAAATCTTCACCTAATATCTTCCAGTTACATTTTAAAAATACTTATTGAAAGAGTTAAATCTTTATTTTTTTTTCATTTGAATAATAACAAAGTAATCATTTGATTTAAGAAAAATATTTTGTTAAAAGATCATGTTTTATTATTTTCTGTTTTTAGAGTTAATACCAGTTATTGTCTATTTGTTCCAGGAAAATAATTTAAAAAAAAAAACATGAGGATCACACTGTTTTCAGGGAAGACTAGTTGAAACTCTGGAGAAGATAAACATATTAGAAGAATAGCTCAGACAATTGACACTAAGAAAAATTGTACATGGAAAAAATTTGTGTTTGAAGGAGGAGGACAGATTAATTGGAGTATAAAAGCTAAGGAACATCTGAAAACTTTGTTTTTGTACCTTTTTTCTGTGAAGCAAAAGAAATTTTAGTATAAATAAAACCATGTAGGAGAAATTCTCTAGAGGACATCTAGATCTCTTGTGAGACATGTTCATTGTGATTTTTAAATTTACAAGCTGTAAAGAATTACAGAGTCACTAAGTGAGCACTGAAAAACATGCCATCTCTAACAGCAGATGAATGAGCAGGAAATTTGTGTCCAGCTTTAAAGCAGAAATCTCTGGTTTCAGAAGTGTTAGTGATTTTGTTCATTGTTCTTGTTGCTGATTTTTGTGAGGGCAGTGTTGTACACAATATGTATAGCTTATTGGACATCTTTTATTCTTTCAAAGTACTTTTATAAATGTTAGTTTGAGAAGTTTTCCTACAGTTGGGAAATGCTTTTGTAGTGCATTATTCATATTGCATAGACACCAGAAGTGTGTATAGATAATTAGATGTGATTTTGGAGCTGTATTTCTTACATACTTGAGTTACTTTGAATTACAGACTTTCTACTTTTTAGCATTCTGATGACTACATTTTCTTATCAAAAGTTAAATTTTAGATTCATGGATTTAAACCAGTGGGTCTCAACTGGGGATGATTTTACCTCCTAGGTGAAATTTGGAAAATCTGGAGATATTTTTGGTTGTCACAACATGGGGTGAAGTTCCCATTGGCATCCAGAGGGTAGAGGCCAGGAAAGTGCCTTAATACACTTACAAAAAGTATTTCCAGTACAAAATGTTAGTTGTGTCAAGGTTGAGATACTTTGATCTAAAGATAAAATTAATATAAGTAAAATTTTAGAGAAAATACAGATAAACACACATTCAAATCAGTAAACATTATGAGTGTCTAATATTAATCAGATATGTACATTTTCAAAGGTGAATAGATGAAGATCATAAGTAAGAGAAAACAATACACAAATAAGTGTACATTTTAATAAATGAAAATCAATATTTTTCATGAAAAAAATGTATATTTTTGTATTAGAAACAGCAATAACAGCAAGAATATGTGCATGTCAAGGCATGTCCATGTTTTGACTTATAATTAGAGTAGCACTGTTTACAAGAGCCAAGACATGGAAACAACTCAAGTGCCCATTGATAGACAATTGGTTTAAGAAAATGTGGTACATATATGCAATGGAATATTACTCAGCCATAAACAAGAATGAAACACGCCATTTGTAGCAACATGAATGGACTAGATAATATCATACTAATTGAAATAAGTAAGACAAAGAAAGACAAATATTATACCACTTATGTGTGGAATCTAAAAAATAATACAAATGAATCTGTGTACAACACAGAAACAGACTCACAGACATAGAAAGCAAACTTACAGTTACCAAAGGGGAAAGGGAAGGTGGGAAGGATAAATTAGGAGTGTGGGATTAACAGATATAAACCACTAACATAAAATAGAAAAGCAGCAAGGATTTGTTGTATAGCACAGGGAACTATATTCAATATCTTGTAATAACCTATAAAGGAAAATAATCTAATATATATATACATATATGTATATATATATATTTATTTATATATAAAACTGAACCACTTTGCTGTACACCTGAAACTAACACAATATTGTAAATCAACTATGCTTCAATAAAAATATTATTGTGGAGAGGTATATCTTTCTCCTGGTGAGAAGAGAAATAAAAGATTGCATCAAATGAGTCCACTGAGGCAAATAAAGTGAAAAATAGAAGATTATCTCAGATGATTCCAAGTGAGGTATCCTGCCAAAAGGAAAAACAAATATTGGATACTCTGTGCTTTAAAGATTCTGCTTCAGGATTCATATGATTTTGGTTACACTTTGTTTACTCTGGCCCTTAAATTTATTAAATCCACAATTTGAATACACATTTATACTGCAGCTTTTTGTAACCACTATTACTGAGATAATAATTTTGAAATTATCTTGCCTGTTTTTATTCTGAACATTGTCAAATCTACTGCCCAACCCCCAGAAAAGTGAATAAAATAGCAAACTGATTCTCTATAAATATCTAATAATTGCTGGAAACATTTTAATAGTTTATTTGATAGAGATGATTTGAAATTTAAAGACACCTTGAATTTCCTTGCTTGAAGTCACAAAATTTGAATTCCAAATTTGAAAGTAGGGAGGGAGGAAAGAGGCAGTTTAAGAAACGGCACTGTGAGCCCAGCCACCTTCAAATATTATAGTACTTAAATCTTATAGTAACGCTTCTAAGTGGATGTTATTATCACTTTTATGTGAAAGGAAACTGAAAGTACTGTTATTAGTGTCACTCAGCTCCTAATTAGAGAGATGAAACCTGAATTCAGAACCTTTGAAGCAAAGGTAAGTGGTTGTTATGGAATGAAAGTTTGGGGTCCCCCTCCTTCATAGTTAAAGCTAAATCCCCAAAGTGGTGCTATTTGGAGATGGGATCTTTGGGAGATGACTGGGTCATGAGGGTGGAGCCCTCATGAATGAGATTAGTGCTCTTATAAAAGAGACCCCAGAGAGCTCTCTTGTCTCTTCCAGCAAGTGAGGATAGCTGTCTGTAAACCAGGAAGTGGGCTCTCTCCAGACCCTGTACCTGCCAGTGCCTTGATCTTGGACTCTTCAGCCTCCAGAACTGTGAGAAATAAATTTCTGTT
Organism: Pseudorca crassidens; assembly: GCF_039906515.1. Taxonomy (NCBI): domain Eukaryota; kingdom Metazoa; phylum Chordata; class Mammalia; order Artiodactyla; family Delphinidae; genus Pseudorca; species Pseudorca crassidens. Next base: position 55,899,081 of record NC_090312.1, on the reverse strand, counting down.
GTTTATAAGCTACCCAGTTTATGGTATTTTGTTATAGCAGCCCAAGTAAACTAAGACAGTGGTCTTTCCTCAAATCATGCTTCCTCTATTTGACAGAATACTGTATTTATGTTCATGACTTCATTGAATCTCTTTTGTTTGGGAGATTTTGCTGAAGATAACAAATGAACAATATACAAACAATACTGATAAGGGGCTCACAATGCAGACTTTATGGATCTTGTAGACTGAACACAGCAACATGTTAAAAATATAGAATATTGCAGTAAAATATACCTTTAAACATGTCTGAAACATGTAAAATGATCATCTCAAATATAATTATAGAATTTGCAGCCTACTTTATTTTATATTGTACTTTTATTCTCTTAGTGTGATCTTTGAATCTGAAAATGAGTGTCACAGGTCCAAATACAATTTTTACACTTTGACCTTTTGTACTAGTTCCTCATCCTTAGAAACCCTTAATACTACTTATTTATGCAAAACAGTAATTAGATCATATATCTCCTTAGTAAAATTTTAATTCAAGTATTTAATTGCCATCTTAACCATCTCTTCCTTGTAGTCCTGAATACCTAACAGCTATAATCATGCTGAATTAGAATTCCTAACCACTTGCTTAATGGGTGAACATGCTTTGTTAGTGTGGTTGAATGTCTTCAACCCAGAAAACCTAGACTTTATCATTTTAAATATTTATTATGACATTTAAAACTTTTTTTGAAGTTACTTAATTTTATCATTAATTAAAACAGATATAATCAGGTATTTTAGCTTCAAATTATACATTTTCTTTATGTTAAAAGATAGGTTATCCCTGAAAAATATTTCACAAAGAAAGAGAAGTGTCCATGAATTATTACAATACATAAAATATAGAAACATCTTTTTAGAATCAAATATTTCATTATGTTTCTGAGTATTGATAAAGCATAGCATTTTAATAGCTACAACCTCGTTTTGTCTGTTTTTTTTTTTTTTTTTTTTTTTGTGGCACACGGGCCTCTCACTGTTGTGGCCTCTCCTGTTGCGGAGCACAGGCTCCGGACACGCAGGCTCAGCGGCCATGGCTCACAGGCCCAGCCGCTCTGCGGCATGTGGGATCTTCCCAGACCGGGGCACAAACCCTCATCCCCTGCATCGGCAGGCGGACTCTCAACCACTGCGCCACCAGGGAAGCCCTGTCTGTTTTGTTTTAAAGACTTCCTCAGCTAGATAACAGTGAGATAATTTTGTAACTTAGATGATTCTGCAACAATTTCTATGATCTCAAATGGCAGCTGACCGTATAAAACTGTATAAATAAGAATAACCTTGAGAAATTGTTTTATGAGGATGAAAGAAACATTTATAAAATCAAGTTAAATCATTTGAAATATGACAAGTTTACTTGAATGCATAGAAAGTGACTAAGAAATAAACAACAAAAAAGAGCTGACATCCTTTTGTGTTTATTGGGGTAAGTTATTGGGTGGGATGAATTAAGTGCAGGGTAGGGAGAATGGATTGATGAAAAAGGAGGGAAAAGAGATAGTTAAAACCTATGATCCCAAATCATATGATTGATATCTTTTCTTTTACAGGAGGCATTTTCTAAGTTTTCCAAGAGGAACACTATTATGTTTTTAAATAGGTTTATGAGGTATTAAGTTTTTGCCATAAAATATTTTATTTAATACCAAATGTTTTGCTTTTGTTTTAAAGTAGAATAAATTGATGTTACAAAACCATTTCTTTTGAAACATCTTTTCAATCCCCACAGATCAGTGAGACCTATTTGGTCCTCCACTGGGAGGACCAAATTCTGTCTTTACAAATGTGATTTTCTTGCTTTTAATAGAACTAGAGAGCCATGATTGAGAGAGTTTTCTTTTCTCTTTTGTTTTTTCTCTTCTCTTCCTCTTTCCTTTTCTCTCCTTTTCCCTTCCTTCCTTCCTTCCTTTCTTTCTCTCTCTTTCACTTTCTTTCTCTTTCTTTCTTTCCTTCCTTCCTTTCTTTCTTTCTTTCTTTCTTTCTTTTTTTTCTTTCTTCCTCCCTCCCTCCCTCCCTCCCTTCCTTCCTTCCTTCCTTCCTTCCTTCCTTCCTTCCTTCCTTCCTTCCTTTCTTTCTTTCTTTCTTTCTTTCTTTCTTTCTTTCTTTCTTTCTTTCTTTCTTTCTTTCTTTCTTTCTTTCCTTCTCCCTCTCTCTCTCCCTTCCTTCCCTCCTCTCTTTCTTTCTTTCTTTCTTGCTTGCTAAGAGTATAGAGTACTTCTACATGTGGGGAAAATGTGGTATTTCTAATCTTTAAAATCTATGTGCATAAAACCTCTGTTCTACAATCTGCTTAATCTTCAGATTATGGATTTATATTTCAAAATGAAATATGGGGTCATTGGGACTATTTTATGATTTGGAAGTTCTGGGGGCCTAAAAGTTACTCCTGATTTACAAACAATATTATGAAGCAGAAGAGTAATACTAGAATATTAAAATAAGTCTAATTGAAATGACTATTCTATGTATGCATGAGAAGACACATATAAAAAGTTATTTTGTAATATCTATTTATTCTAATTTAAAACATAAGTGAAATATTTGGTTTTAAATAGAAGGTGAATAAAAAGCATTTGTTTTTCCTGCAAAATTTTTCATGAAGAAGAGAAGTGTTCTTATCTTTCCTTCCCAATTTCTATCTTTTATTTCTTCATTTGAAACCTCAGTATGTTTCTTTTAAAAATATTATTTCAGATTTACTTACATGAAGAATGAAACAGTGCAATATCATGCAGGAGAGAGCAAACAAACAGACAACTAAACAACAAAGGAATCATTGCCATGGTACTCTTCAAAGGCATATTAATTTAAACACTAAATACAGACACAACCATAATTATTACAATTTTTGTATAGTTATATAAGTATTAGAAAGTGTGGGAGGTAAATCAGTGTAAATAAGGAAGGTAAAAATAGTCAAAGGTGATTGAGTTATGTGAGAGAGACCAAGGGAGGGGTGAGAAAGTATCTCAAGTATTTTGTTATAAGTCTTTAAAAATACTAATTTGGAAAATAAAATTGTGTCATTAGGAAAAAGATTTATAGAAAATAATTTATATATTATTATTTTGCATCTTAATTTATTTGTTAATTTGTTTATTTGTATAACTATTATATTTATTTGTTATAAATCTATTTATTTATTTTTGGCTGCATTGGGTCTTTGTTGCTGCATGCAAGCTTTCTCTAGTTGTGGCAAGCGGGGGCTGCTCTTCATTGCAGTGTGCAGGCTTCTCATTGCAGTGGCTTCTCTTGTTGTGGAGCACAGGCTCTAGGCTCACAGGTTTCAGTAGTTGTGGCACATGGGCTTAGTTGCTCCACGGCATGTTGGATCTTCCCAGACCAGGGCTTGAACCTGTGTCCCCTGCACTGGCAGGAGGATTCTTAACCACTGCACTCCCAGGGAAGTCCTAACTATTATATTTAAACTGTAAGGTTATGAGGTGTTGTTTTTAAGATGTATTTTCACTTTGAGGGATTAATTTCCTGAAATACCAAATCTGAACCTATTTAAAAATAAAATAATTATAATCTGCCATTAAAATGAAGACCTTGAATAATTTATGTCAATCTGATTTTTAATATACTGTGGCAGGGACATGTATGTGTGTTCAGCATTCCACATACAAATTGCAGTCACAAATATTATCAATTGGAATAAAAGTGAAATAAATTTAGATACACATTTTCTTAATGAATTCTGTACATTGTTCACTGAATTTAACACATCTGCTGAGTTTTCAGAATTATTATCATAATACAACAGAGATGATTAGTAGTCAAGATAAACTCTTCTAAAAGTTTTTTAAATGCTGATGACACTAATTTTTTTTAAGCAGCCTGATAAATGTTTTATGCCTGCTGGAGTTAATAGAAGTAACCATGGAAACTGTCTTACAATGCTTTGTGAATGGGATTTAAAATATCCATTTTAAAACATAAACAACTTTGACAGCTGTGAGAATATTTACATTTCCTAAAATTTTGATTTGATGGCACTTCTTGGAAAATGGGAGAAACAAAGATTAAAACAGAAGCAGTTTTAGATATTCCTAGAATTCTTATGAAGTACTCCAGTACTTTGGTTTATCTTTATAAATTGGTCTACTTTTGGGGAGGTAGTGAAGGAGTAGGGAAATTATGATTCCAGACATCCTATTCAGGTACATGGAAATCATCTTTTCCTCTTTTTCTCTCATCTCCATATACTATATTCCTTTGGCTCGTTCTTCCCGTGTCCTCTCTTCCTAATCTACCTGACTAAACAAATTTTGAATACTTGAAAAAATTTGAAGTAAAATTGTCAGTGTACTTTTATGCTCTAGAATTTACTCAGGGATGCAGTATACCATTAGTATTCTTACTAAAAATGCACACATTTGCCATGCTATTTGAAGTGGGATGTGCAGTGATTTGGCTAGAACTCAGTATATGATGGAGGGAAACAGCTCCAGCCATAACATCCATTTTCAAGGCAAGAAGAGGGAAAGAAGATGATGACCGTGTGTTCCTCTGTTTATCTGAAAGAGCATGTAACTTTCCCAGAAGGCTCTTCATCAAGCATATTTTTCGTTATGTTTCATAGTTGGGTCTTATGGATGCTCTTAGCTTTTAAAAAAGTTTGAAAAAACAAAAACATGCCTTTCTATCTTCAATCTGTAATGAGATATGGTGAGGGATGGGAGGTTGGAAATGGCATTTTTATAATCAATCAACAGTGTCTATCCCAGGGAATTAGACATGGGAAAATGGAGAAGTAAAATGTCATAAGCACACATTTAAGTTTTAGTAGAAAATTACTAAATTATTACCTTGGAATATACTGTGGCATGAAAATATGTCCAAAGATCTCTGTCTAATTAGACATTTGTGGGTTAAGTAATCCAGTATCAGGTAACAAAGAATGAAGCTCTAAAATCCATGGTTGCTTCAACATGAAGTGTAAAGAAATTTATTTTATAACCAAGAGGGACAGAGCTAGTCTGTATTTTTAAGGAAGACACTGGAAAGCTAACACTTGACATATCTACTGGCCAGAACTCAGTTCTGTGACTGTACCTGCGATGAAGAGAAGTGGGGAAATACAGTCTTTATTTTGGGCAGCTATGTGCCGGCATAGCCTTCTATTATTGCTATGGAGAAATGTGTGTGTGTTGGTAGGGACTGGTAGTCTCTGGAACACTTTTATTTTTTGATTTTTCAATTCTAGACATTCTCTATTGACTTCTTACTATGGAAATTTAGGCTATCCCTCAAACACCACGTCCTACTCCCTGTCCCTACCATTCATGCTTTTTTCCTCATAATTTTTGATTAAATATCTGTTTGATGTTTTACATTATTATTATTTTTTTGTTTTGTTTTTCATTTCTTTATTTTTATTTATTTCTTTATTTATTTTTTACATCTTTATTGGAGTATAATTGCTTTACAATCGTGTGTTAGTTTCTGCTTTATAACAAAGTGAATCAGTTATACATATACATATGTTCCCATATCTCTTCCCTCTTGAGTCTCCCGCCCTCCCACCCTCCCTATCCCACCCCTCCAGGCGGTCACAAAGCACCGAGTTCATCTCCCTGTGCTATGCGGCTGCTTCTCACTAGCTATCTACCTTAGGTTTGGTAGTGTATATCTGCTGTGCCTCTCTCTTGCTTTGTCACAGCTTACCCTTCCCCCTCCCCATATCCTCGAGTCCATTCTCTAGTAGGTCTGTACCTTTATTCCTATCTTACCCCTAGGTTCTTCATGACATTTTTTTTCTTAAATTCCATATATATGTGTTAGCATTTGGTATTTGTCTTTCTCTTTCTGACTTACTTCACTCTGTATGACAGACTCTAGGTCTATCCACCTCATTACAAATAGATCAATTTCATTTCTTTTTATGGCTGAGTAATATTCCATTGTATATATGTGCCACATCTTCTTTATACATTCATCTCTCGATGGACACTTAGGTCACTTCCATGTCTTGGCTATTGTAAATAGTGCTACAATGAGCATTGTGGTACATGACTCTTTTTGAATTATGGTTTTCTCAGGGTATATGCCCAGTAGTGGCATTGCTGGGTCATATGGTAGTTCTAATTGTAGTTTTTAAAGGAACTTCTATACTGTTCTTCTCCATAGTGGCTGTACCAATTCACATTCCCACCAGCAGTGCAAAAGTGTTCCTTTTTCTCTGCACCCTCTCCAGCATTTATTGTTTCTAGATTTTTTGATGATGGCCATTCTGATTTGTGTGTGATGATATCTCATTGTAGTTTTGATTTGCATTTCTCTAATGATTAATGAGGTTGAGCATTCTTTCATGTGTTTGTTGGCAGTCTGTATATCTTCTTTGGAGAAGTGTCTATTTAGGTCTTCTGCCCATTTTTGGATTGGGTTGTTTGTTTTTTTGTTATTGAGCTGCATGAGCTGCTTATAAATTTTGGAGATTAATTGTTTGTCAGTTGCTTCATTTGCAAATATTTTCTCCCATTCTGAGAGTTGTCTTTTTGTTTTGTTTATGGTTTACTTTGCTCTGCAAAATCTTTTAAGTTTCATTAGGACCCATTTGTTTTTTTTTGTTTGTTTGTTTGTTTTTTCCATTTCTCTAGGCGGTTCGGTCAAAAAGGATCTTGCTGTGATTTATGTCATAGAGTGTTCTCCCTATGTTTTTCTCTAAGAGTTTGATAGTTTCTGACCTTACATTTAGGTCTTTAATCTATTTTGAGCTTATTTTTGTGTATGGTGTTAGGGAGTGATCTAATCTCATATTTTATAGGTACCTGTCCAGTTTTCCCAGCACCACTGATTGAAGAGGCTGTCCTTTCTCCACTGTACATTCCTGCCTCCTTTATCAAACATAAGTTGACCATATGTGTGTGGGTTTATCTCTGGGCTTTCTAACCTGTTCCATTGATCTATCTTTCTGTTTTTGTGCCAGTACCATACTGTCTTGATTACTGTAGTTTTGTAGTATAGTCTGAAGTCAGGGAGCTTCATTCCTCCAGCTCCGTTTTTCATTATAAGTATTGTTTGGCTATTTGGGGTCTTTTGTGTTTCCATAGAAATTGTGAAATTTATTGCTGTAGTTCTGTGAAAAATGCCAGTGATAGTTTAATAGGGATTGCATTCAATCTGTAAATTGCTTTGGGTAGTAGAGTCACTTTCACAATGTTGATTCTTCCATCCAAGAACATGGTATATCTCTCCATCTATTTGTATCATCTTTAATTTCTTTCATCAGTGTCTTATAATATTCTGCATACAGCTCTTTTGTCTCCTTAGGTAGGTTTATGTCTAGATATTTTATTCATTTTGTTGCCATGGTAAATGAGAATGATTTCTTGATTTCATTTTCACATTTTTCATCATCAGTGTATAGAAATGCCAGAGATTTCTGTGCATTAATTTTGTATCCTGCTACTTTACCAAATTCATAGATTAGCTCTAGTAGTTTTCTGGTAGCATCTTTAGGATTCTCTATTTATAGTATCATGTCATCTGCAAACAGTGACAGCTTTACTTCTTCTTTTCCGATTTGGATTCCTTTTATTTCCTTTTCTTCTCTGATTGCTGTGGTGAAAACTTCCAAAACTATGTTGAATAAGAGTGGTGAGAGTGGGCAACCTTGTCTTGTTCCTGATCTTAGTGGAAATGCTTTCAGTTTTTCACCATAGAGGATGGTGTTGGCTGTGGGTTTGTCATATATGGCCTTTATTATGTTGAGGAAAGTTCCCTCTATGCCTACTTTCTGCAGGGTTTTTATCATAAATAGGTGTTGAATTTTGTTTAAAGCTTTCTCTGCATCTATTGAGATGATCATATGCTTTTTCTCCTTCAATTTGTTAATATGGTTTATCACATTTATTGATTTGCGTATATTGAAGAATCCTTGCATTCCTGGAATAAACCCCACTTGATCATGGTGTATGATTCTTTTAATGTGCTGTTGGATTCTGTTTGCTAGTATTTTGTTGAGGATTTTTGCATCTATGTTCATCAGTGATATTGGCCTGTAGTTTTCTTTCTTTGTGACATCCTTGTCTGGTTTTGGTATCAGGGTGATGGCGGGCTTGTAGAATGAGTTTGCGAGTGTTCCACCTTCTGCTATATTTTGGAAGAGTTTGAGAAGGATAGGTGTTAGCACTTCTCTAAATGTTTGATAGAATTTACCTGTGAAGCTATCTGGTCCTGGGCTTTTGTGTGTTGGAAGATTTTTCATCACAGTTTCAATTTCAGTGCTTGTGATTGGTCTGTTCATATTTTCTATTTCTTCCTGATTCAGTCTTGTCAGGTTGTGCATTTCTAAGAATTTGTCCATTTCTTCCAGGTTGTCCATTTTATTGGCATAAAGTTGCTTATAGTAATCTCTCATGGTCCTTTGTATTTCTGCAGCATCAGTTGTTACTTCTCCTTTTTCATTTCTAATTCTATTGATTTGAGTCTTCTCCTTTCTTTTCTTGATGAGTCTGGCTAATGGTTTATCAATTTTGTTTATCTTCTCAAAGAACCAGCTTTTAGTTTTATTGACCTTTGCTATCGTTTCCTTCATTTATTTCTTATCTGATTTTTATGATTTCTTTACTTCTGCTAACTGTGTTTTTTTTTTCTTCTTTCTCTAATTGCTTTAGGTTGTTTATTCGAGATGTTTCCTCTTTCTTAAGGTAGGATTGTACTGCTATAAACTTCCCTCTTAGAATTGCTTTTGTTGCATCCCATAGGTTTTGGGTCATCGTGTCTCCATTGTCATTTTTTTCTAGGTATTTTTTATTTCTTCTTTGATTTCTTCAGTGATCACTTCATTGTTAAGTAGTGTATAGATTAGCCTCCATGTGTTTGTAATTTTTACAGATCTTTTCCTGTTATTGATATCTAGTCTCATAGCATTGTGGTCAGAAAAGATACTTGATACAATTTCAATTTTCTTAAATTTACCAAGTCTTGATTTGTGACCCAAGATATGATCTATACTGGAGAATCTTCCATGAGCACTTGAGAAAAATGTACATTCTGTTGTTTTTGGATGGAATGTCCTATAAATATCAATTAAGTCCATCTTGTTTAGTGTAACATTTAAAGCTTGTGTTTCCTTATTTATTTTCATTTTGGATGATCTGTCCATTGGTGAAAGTGGGGTGCTAAAGTCTCCTAGTATGAATGTGTTACTGTTGATTTCCCCTTTTATGGCTGTTAGTATTTGCCTTATGTACTGAGGTGCTCCTATATTGGGTGCATAAATATTTACAATTGTTATATCTTCTTCTTGGATTGATCCCTTGATCATTATGTAGTGTCCTTCTTTGTCTCTTTTAATAGTCCTTATTTTAAAGTCTATATTGTCTGATATGAGAATTGCTACTCCAGCTTTCTTCTGGTTTCCATATGCATGGAATATCTTTTTCCATCCCCTTATTTTCAGTCTGTATGTGTCTCTAGGTCTGAAGTGGGTCTCTTGTAGAAAGCATATATGTGTCTTGTTTTTGTATCCATTCAGCCAATCTGTGTCTTTTGGTGGGAGCATTTAGTCCATTTACATTTAAGGTAATTATAGATATGTATGTTCCTATTCCCATTTTCTAAATTGTTTTGGATTCGTTATTGTAGGTCTTTTCCTTCTCTTGTGTTTCTTGCCTAGAGAAGTTCTTTAGCAGTTTTTGTAAAGCTGGTTTGGTGGTGCTGAACTCTCTCTGCTTTTGCTTGTCTGTAAAGGTTTTAATTTCTCCATCAAATCTGAATGAGATCCTTGCTGGGTAGAGTAATCTTGGTTGCACGTTTTTCTCCTTCATCACTTTAAATATGTTGTGCCTGTCACTTCTGGCTTGCAGAGTTTCTGCTGAAAGATCAGCTGTTAACCTTATGGGGATTCCCTTGAGTGTTATTTGTTGTTTTTCCCTTGCTGCTTTTAAAATGTTTTCTTTGTATTTAATTTTTGACAGTTTGATAAATATGTGTCTTGGCATATTTCTCCTTGGATTTGTCCTGTATTGGACTCTCTGTGCTTCCTGGACTTGATTAAGTATTTCCTTTCCCATATTAGGGAAGTTTTCAACTATAATCTCTTCAAATATTTTCTCAGTCTTTTTCTCTTCTTCTTCTGGAACCCCTATAATTCGAATATTCATGTGCTTAATGTTATTCCAGAGGTCTCTGAGACTGTCTTCAGTTCTTTTTGTTCTTTTTTCTTTATTCTGCTCTGCAGCAGTTATTTCCACTATTTTATCTTCCAGGTCACTTATCCGTTCTTCTGTCTCAGTTTTTCTGCTATTGATCCCATCTAGAGTATTTTCAATTTCATTTATTGTTTTGATCATCATTGTTTGTTTCATTTTTAGTTCTTCTAGGTTCTTGTTAAATGTTTCTTGCATTTTCTCTATTCTATTTCCAAGATTTTGGATCATGTTTGCTATCATTATTCTGAATTCTTTTTCAGGTAGACTGCCTATTTCCTCTTCATTTTTTAGGTCTGGTGGGTTTTTATCTTGCTCTTTCATCTGCTGTGTGTTTTTCTGTCTTCTCATTTTGCTTATCTTACAGTGTTTGGGGTCTCCTTTTTGCAGGCTGTAGTTTTGTAGTTCCCGTTGTTTTTGGTGTCTGTCCCCAGTGGCTAAGGTTGGTTCAGTGGCCTGTGTAGGCTTCCTGGTGGAGGGGACTAGTGCCTATGTTCTGGTGGATGAGGCTGGATCTTGTCTTTCTGGTGGGCAGGTCCACGTCTGGTGGTGGGGTGTCTGTGGACTTATTATGATTTTAGTCAGCCTCTCTGCTAATGGGTGCGGTTGTGTTCGTGTCTTTCTAGTTGTTTGGCATAGGGTGTCCAGCACTGTAGCTTGCTGGTCGTTGAGTGAAGCTGGATGCTGGTGTTGAGATGGAGATCTCTGGGAGATTTTCACCACTTGATATTATGTGGAGCTGGGAGGTCTCTTGTGGACCAGTGTCCTGAAGTTGGCTCTCCCACCTCAGAGGCACAGCACTGACTCCTGGCTGGAGCACCAAGAGCCTTTCATCCACATGGCACAAAATAAAAGGGAGAAAGAGTAGAAAGGAAGGAAGAAAGAAAGAAAGAAAGAAAGAAAGAAAGAAAGAAAGAAAGAAAGAAAGAAAGAAAGAAAGAAAGAAAGAAAGAAAGAAAGAAAGAAAGAAAGAAGGAAAGAAAGAAAGAAAGAAAGAGAGAAGGAAAGAAAGAAAGAAGGAAAGAAATGAAGGAGGGAAGGAGGAAGGAAGGAAAAAAGAAAGAAGATAAAGTAAAATAAAATAAAGTAAGATAAAATATAATAAAGTTATTAAAATAAAAATATAATTAGTAAGAGAAAAAACAAAAACGGATGGATAGAACCCTAGGACAAATGGTGGAAGCAAAGCTATACAGACATAATGTCACACAGAGGCATACACATACACACTCAGAAAAAGAGGAAAAGGGGAAAAAATAATAAATCTTGCTCTCAAAGTCCATCTCCTCAATTTGGGATGATTCGTTGTCTATTCATGTATTCCACAGATGCAGGGTACATCAAGTTGATTGTGGAGCTTTAATCCACTGCTTCTGAGGCTGCTGGGAGAGATTTCCCTTTCTCTCTTTGTTCTCACAGCTCCAAGGGGCTCAGCTTTGGATTTGGCCCTGCCTCTGCGTGTAGGTCGCCGGAGGGCGTCTGTTCTTCGCTCAGACAGGACGGGGTTAAAGGAGCAGCTGCTTTGGGGACTCTGCCTCAGGCCCGGGGGAGGGAGGGGCATGGAGTGCGGGGCGAACCTGCGGCGGCAGAGGCCGACGTGACGTTGCACCAGCTTGAGACGAGCCGTGCTTTCTCCCGGGGAAGTTGTCCATGGATCCCGGGATGCTGGCCGTGGCGGGCTGCACAGGTTCCCCGATAGGGGTGTGTGGATAGTGACCTGTGCTCGCACACAGGCTTCTTGGTGGTGGCAACAGCAGCCTTAGCATCTCATGTCCGTCTCTGTGGTCCGCACTTTTAGCTGCGGCTCGCGCCCGTCTCTGGAGCTTCTTTAAGCAGTACTCTTAATCCCCTCTCTTCGCGCACCAGGAAACAAAGAGGGAAGAAAAAGTCTTTTGCCTCTTCAGCGGGTCCAGACTTTTCCCCGGACTCCCTCCCGGTTAGCTGTGGTGCACTAACCCCCTTCAGGCTGTGTTCACGCTGCCAACCCAGTCCTCTCCCTGCGCTCCGGGCTGAAGCCCGAGCCTCATCTCCCAACCCTGCCCACCCCAGCGGGTGAGCAGACAAGCTTCTCGGGCTGGTGAGTTCGTGAGTGCTGGTCAGCACCGATCCTCTGTGCGGAAATCTCTCCGCTTTGCCCTCCGCACCCCTGTTGCTCTGCTCTCCTCCGTGGCCCCGAAGCTCGCCCCCCTCCGCCACTCACAGTCTCTGCCCGTGAAGGGGCTTCCTAGTGTGTGGAAACGTTTCCTCCTTCACGGCTCCCTCCCACTGGTGCAGGTCCCGTCCCTATCCTTTTGTCTCTGTTTATTCTTTTTCTTTTGCCCTACCCAGGTACGTGGGGAGTTTCTTGCCTTTTGGGAGTTCTGAGGCCTTCTGCCAGCGTTCAGTAGGTGTTCTGTAGGAAATGTTCCACGTGTAGATGTTTTTCTGATGTATCTGTGGGGAGAAAGGTGATCTCCACGTCTTTATCTTCCACCATCTACCCCACAGAGCCTTTTCCATTATTTTTACAGAGTAAATATTAGTCACAGCTGTTCCATATAGTATCACATTTCCTTTCTCATACAACATTTTGCTTTTTCTGGAGATAATAAAGTCTTTGATTTTTTTATTTACTCAGTTGTTTTTATATCTGTCATTAATTTACTTCCAAACTGTTCAAAAAAGTGTAAAGTTCTCTTACTAAGGTCAAATATATCAAGTCTATGTATCTATGTATGTATCTATGTATCTATCATCTATCTATCTAAAATTTTTTGTGTTTGAGGCAAGCTTCCTGGAGACCTCTGTCCTTCTACTTCATTTATAATAAATGCTGCCCAAGCCTGATGCTCATCTGGCATCCTGGGACTTTCTTCCCCTTTATCCTGTCAAGTCCCTTTAACTTTTACTTGTTCACATAAATCTGTCAAATGCTGTGTCTTCCCTCTGTATTTACTCCCTCCTTTGAAGGGCGGCAGTTCCTCTGTGAACTTCTAAGAATATGTACATTTTTGGGGACCTTGAATATAAAAATATGCTTTTTATCCTACTCTCACTTTAATTACTAGCTTGACTGGATGTAGAATTGTACAGTTCAAAATGATTTTACCTCATAATTTTGTTGCCTTGTCTTTCAGCTTCCAGGTTGCTTTTGTGAGGAGTTTGGTGATATTGTGATCAACAATTCTTTGAAAATATATTTTTTTCAAAAAAAATTTCTTCCTGGAAGCTTTTAGGATCTTTATTTCTGGAGTTCTGAAAATTCACAATGATGTAACTCTTGTGGGCATTTTTTCCATTCATTTTGCTGGCCACTTGATTGACATTTTCAGTCTCTAAGTCATAACCTTGTACAATACAAAAATTTCTTATATTATTTCTATAATAACTGCCTCACTTTTTCCACTTTATCATTTGTATGGAAGATAAAAATATTTCAACTTTATCTCCCAACCCTTCTATTGAATTTATATATGTGCTTTTTTTTTCCCCAAATTTATTCTTTGTTTTTCAGACATTTCTTTTTCATGGAATCCTTTTATTTTAAGGATTTAGTATTCTCTTGTCTTTCTTGGGTTACTAGTTTTTGAAAAATGTATTTCCAAATCCTTTGTAGAATACTTTTTGATTATTCTAAAAGTTTGGTTTTGTGTTTATGTTTTTTGTCATTGCATTTCACGTTGGAAACTTTTCTCAGTTGTCTGGTTATTACCTGTTGCCCATATTTAAGAGTGAGGCATTAAAATGCTGATTCAAAATTGTATTTGTAGGCCTCACATAGGATGAAATAGCTTGTTGCTGGGGATTTCAGTCTCTCCGTGTCATTTTCTAGGGCTGTGTTGCTTTGCAAACTGGCCCCTGTATAAGAAGACAAAGGGAGACTGAAGAAAGAGTCAGACCACTGCAGATTAATATTTGGCAGGTTTAACAAGCCAGAATTTGCATACAAAGCTTGTCTTGGGCAGCCTCAAGATGAATACATATCTGCACAGTCTCACTAGAGTCTTAAATGTTTTTATAGGGGCCTTAACTGGGGTCAGTCACGTATACTGTCCAGATGGTCTCAGCAACACATCGCTTTCTCAAAGCTGTGTTCTTTGAAAATGGCTCCCACCGTGGGACATTCCAAGGACAGGGGAGGCAGTAAGGAGCTTCCCATTGCCCTGGTCCAGCTTGAGGGTCAACTGATGGTCATGTCTTCTCGATGACTTCCTTCAGTAAACTGCTTAGTTTCTCCCAAGTATAATCTTTTAATTTCTGGTCTGTTTGTACTGTGGGTCAGAGCCTTGCAGCCAGTGTTCCTGATGATGGGGAGGTGAACCGAGGGGGTCTCACAGTTCAGTATATGGACTTATACTATCTCCCTGTTTTCAGTAACATGACTCACTCTGTCTTCTGCTGCCCAGAGACTGAACAAATGGTACACATTCTGGTGTCACTTGTATGGCAGGAGGGAGGAAATCTAGTGATCTAATGTCTAGCATAGGCTCATGTTCAGTCAGTATCCCTTTTTGTAGCAGTCCCACCTCCAATTCCCATGAATGCCCTTAGTGAGACAAGTTGCCTCTGATTCCTGAGATTTTCCTGGAGTTTCTGTAGTAAATCTCTTACTTTTGTGGGCTTCCCCCCAAGTATAAGCCTTTAGCAGAGCAGAGAAAGTTGAAACTTAACTCAATTACTATTGTCTTTTCATTTTCTAAAATTTTATTTTCCTCTCTCATCTGCTGTTAACTTTTTCCATTATTTGTGTAAGTTTGGATTTATATATCTTCTTAGATTCTTTCACTTGTATTTTAGTAATAGTTCAGGAGGAGTGATGATATCTTCAACCTGTTATGTTTAATTGGAAGTTGATTATCTATTGCATATGCATACTTTAATAATCTCTAATGATTTTTATTGGTGTATGTCCTTGAAATTCAAAACAGACTTTTCTATGAAAGTTTTCTACCTCTTCCCAAATTTGCCTTAATATTTCAGTTAGTGGATCACAAATTCCTTAAATATGTTTGTACTTACAGGTTTCAATTTTTTCCTTAGCCCTTTTCTCATTATTATTTCTGAATATTCATGAGTCCTCCCATTTGGGGGGTCAGATTTATCAGAGACTTATCCATTTTATTTTCCTTTTCTAAGACACTACTCTTGGTTTTATTTCTCACTTCTACTGTTTCGTTCTTAAAAACAGGATTATAATGGATTAACTTTGTCTTATTTAGTTCTTAACAAGTAATTTTCTTAATACTATTTTGTGGTTCTTATCTTTGATTATTGAGTTGAATGTTTAACTTTTTTTTCTTTTTAACATCTTTATTGGAGTATAATTGCTTTAAAATGTTGTGTTAGTTTCTGCTGTATAACAAAGTGAATCAACTATATGTATACATATGTCCACATACCTCCTCCCTGTTGAGTTTCCCTCCTACATTCTCTTTCTGACACCTCTAGGTGGTCATAAAGCATCGAGCTGATCTCCCCGTGCGATACAGCTGCTTCCCACTAGCTATCTGTTTTACAATTAGTAGTGTATATATATCAGTGCTACTCTCTCACTTCGTCCCAGCTTACCCTTACCCCGCCCTGTGTTCTCAAGTCCATTCCTTACATCTACGTTTTTATTCCTGTCCTGCCCCTAGCTTCATCAGAACCATTTTTTCCTTTCTATTTTTTTTTTTAGGTTCCATATATATGTGTTAGCATATGGTATTGGTTTTTCTCTTTCTGACCTTTTTCACTCTATATGACAGAATCTAGGTCCATCCACCTCAATACAAATAACTCAATTTCGTTTCTTTTTACAGCTGAGTAATATTCCACTGAATATATGTACCACATCTTCTTTATCCATTCATCTGTCGATGGACACTTACATCGCTTCCATGTCTTCGCTATTGTAAATAGTGCTACAATGAACATTGTGGTACATGACTCTTTTTGAACTATGGTTTTCTCAGGATACATGCCCAGTAGTGGGATTGCTGGGTCATATGGTAGTTCTATTTTTAGTTTTTTAAGGCACCACCATATTGTTCTCAATAGTGGCTGTATCAATTTACATTCCCACCAACAGTGCAAGACGGTTCCCTTTTCTTCACACCCTCCCCAGCATTTATTGTTTGCTGATTTTTTGATGACAGCCATTCTGACCAGTGTGAAGAAATACCTCACTGTAGATTTGATTTTCATTTCTCTAATAATTAGTGATGTTGCGCATACATTCATGTGTTTGTTGACAATCTGTATATCTTCTTTGGAGAAATGTCTATTTAGATCTTCTGCCAATTTTTGGATTGGGGTTGCTTGCATTTTTTGATACCGAGCTGCATGAGCTGCTTGTATATTTTGGAGATTAATCCTTTGTCAGTTTCTTCATTTGCAAATATTTTCTCCCATTCTGAGGGTTGTCTTTTCATCTTGTTTATGGTTTCCTTTGATATGCAAAACCTTTTAAGTTTCATTAGGTCCCATTTGTTTCTTTTTGTTTTCTTTTCACTTCCCTAGGAGGTAGGTCAAAGAGGATCTTTCTGTGATTGATGTCATATAGTTTTCTGCCTATGCTTTTCTCTAAGAGTTTTATAGTGTCTGGCCTTACATTTAGGTCTTTAATACATTTTGAGTTTATTTTTGTGTATGGTGTTAAGAAGTGTTCTAATTTCATTCTTTTACATGTAGCTGTCCAGTTTTTCCAGCACCACTTATTGAAGAGGCTGTCTTTTCTCCATTGTATATTCTTGCCTCCTTTATCAAAGATAAGGTGACCATATGTGCATGGGTTTATCTCCGGGCTTTCTATCCTGTTCCATTGATCTATATTTCTGTTTTTTGTGCCAGTACCATACTGTCTTGATTACTGTAGTTTGTAGTATTGTCTGAAGTCAGGGAGCCTTAATCCTCCAGCTCTGTATTTCTTTCTCAGAATTGCTTTGGCTTTTTGGGATCTTTCGTGTTTCCATAAAAATTGTGAAATTTTTTGTTCTAGTTCTGTGAAAAATGTCAGTGGTAGTTTGATAAGGATTGCATTGAATCTGTAAATTGCTTTGGGTAGTAGAGTCATTTTCACAATGTGGATTCTTCCAATCCAAGGACGTGGTATATATCTCCATCTGTTTGTATCATCTTTAATTTCTTTCATCAGTGTCTTATGGTTTTCTGCATACAGGTCTTTTGTCTCCTTAGGTAGGTTTATTCCTAAGTATTTTATTCTTTTTATTGCAATGGTAAATGGGAGTGTTTTATTAATTTCTCTTTCAGATTTTTCATCATTGGTGTATAGGAATGCAAGTCATTTCTGGGCATTAATTTTGTATCCTGCTACTTTACCAAATTCATTGATGAGCTCTAGTAGTTTTCTGGTAGCATCTTTAGTATTCTCTATGTATAGTATCATGTCATCTTCATACAGTGACAGCTTTAATTATTCTTTTCCGATTTGGATTCCTTTTATTTCTTTTTCTTCTCAGATTGCTGTGGTTAAAACTTCCAAAACTATGGTGAATAATAGTAGTGACAGTGGGCATCCTAGTCTTGTTCCTGATTTTAGATGAAATGGTTTCAGTTTTTCACCATTGAGAATGATGTTGGCTGTGGGTTTGTCATATATGGCCTTTATTACGTTGAGGTAAGCTCTATTTAAGTTCCCTCTATGCCTACTTTCTGGAGGGTTTTTATCATAAATGGGTTTTGAATTTTGTCAAAAGCTTTTTCTGCATATATTGAGATTGTCATATGGTTTTTATCCTTCAGTTTGTTAATATGGTGTATTACATTGATTGATTTGTGTATATTGAAGAATCCTTGCAATCCTGGGATAAACCCCACTTGATTATGGTGTATGATCCTTTTAATGTGCTGTTGGATTCTGTTTGTTAGTATTTTCTTGTGGATTTTTGCCTCTATGTTCATCATTGATATTGGTCTCTAGTTTTCTTTTTTTGTGCCATCTTTGTCTGGTTTTGGTATCAGCATGATGGTGGCTCATAGAATGAGTATGGGAGAGTTTCTTCCCTTGCTATATTTTGGGAATGTTTGAGAAGGATCAGTGTTAGCTCTTCTGTAAATATTTCATAGAATTCACCTGTGAAACTACCTGGTCCTGGGCTTTTGTTTGTTGGAAGATTTTTAATCACAGTTTCAATTTCAATGTTGTGATTGGTCTGTTTATATTTTCTATTTTTTCCTGGTTCAGTCTCGGAAGGTTGTGCTTTTCTAACAATTTATCCATTTCTTCTAGGTTGTCAATTTTATTGGCACATAGTTACTTGTAGTAATCTCTCATGATCCTTTGTGTTTCTGCAGTGTCAGTTGTTACTTTTCCTTTTTATTTCTAATTCTGTTGATTTGAGTCTCCTCCCTTTTTTTTCTTTTTGAGTCTGGCTAGTGATTTATCAATTTTGTTTATCTCTTCAAAGAACCAGCTTTTAGTTTTATTGATGTTTGCTCTTGTTTCTTTCCTTTCTTTTTCATTTATTTCTGATCTTATCTTTATGATTTCTTTCCTTCTGCTAACTTTAGGGTTGTTTTCTTATTCTTTCTCTAACTGCTGTACATGTAAGTTTAGGTTGTTTATTTGAGATGTTTCTTGTTTCTTGAGGTAGGATTGGATTGCTTTAAACTTCCCTTTTAGTACTGCTTTTGCTGCATCCCATAGGTTTTGGATCTTCATGTTTTCATTGTCATTTTTTTCTAGGTATTCTGTGATTTCTCCTTTGCTTTATTCAGTGACCACTTGTTTATTTAGTAGTGTATTGTTTAGCCTCCATGTGTTTGTATTTTTTGCAGATTTTTCCCTGTAATTGATATCTAGTCTCATAGTGTTGTCGTTGGAAAAGATACTTGATAGGATTTCAATTTTCTTATTTTCCAAGGCTTCATTTATGACCCAAGATATGATCTATCCTGGAGAATGTTCTGTGAGCACTTGAGAAGAAAGTGTATTCTGTTTTATTTTGCATGGAATGTCCTATAAATATCTATTAAGTCTATCTTGTTTAATATTTCATTTAAAGCTTGTGTTTCCTTATTTATTTTCATTTTGTATGATCTTTCCATTGGTGAAAGTGGGGTGTTAAATCTCCTGCTATTGTTTTATTGTCAATTTCCCATTTTATGGCTGTTAGCATTTGCCTTATGTATTGAGGTGCTCCTATGTTGGGTGCTTAAATATTTACAATTGTTATATCTTCTTCTTGGATTGATCCCTTGATCATTATGTAGTGTCCTTTGTCTCTTGTAATAGTCTTTATTTTAAAGTCTATTTTTTTCTTATATCAGAATTGCTATTCCAGCTTGCTATTAATTTCCATTTGCATGGAATATCTTTTTCCATCTCCTCACTTTCAGTCTACATGTGTCCCTAGGTCTGAAGAGGGTCTCTTGTAGACAACATATATATGGGTTTTCTATTTTCTTTTCTTTTCTTTTTTTTTCTTTTGCAATACGCGGGCCTCTCACTGTTGTGGCCTGTCCCATTGTGGAGCACAGGCTCTGGATGCGTATGCTCAGCAGCCATGGGTCATGGACCCAACCACTCCGTGGCATGTGGGATCTTCCCGGACTGGGGCACAAACCTGTGTCCCCTGCATCGACAGGCAGACTCTCAACCACTGTGTCACCAGGGAAGCCCGGGTCTTCTTTTTGTATCCATTCAGCCAGTCTGTATCTTTTGGTTGGAGCATTTAATCCATTTTCATTTAAGGTAATTATTGATATGTATGTTCCTGTTACCATTTTCTTAATTGTTTTCGGTTTGTTTTTGTAGGTCTTTTCCTTCTCTTGTGTCCTGCCTAGCAAAGTTCCTTTAGCATTTGTTGTAAAATTGGTTTGGTGTGCTGAATTCTCTTAAATTTTCTTGTCTGTAAAGGGTTTAATTTCTCCATCGAAGCTGAATGAGATCCTTGCTGGGTAGAGTAATCTTTATTGTAGATTTTTCCCTTTCATCACTTTCAGTATGTCCTGCCACTCCCTTCTGGCTTGCAGAGTTTCTGCTGAAAGATCAGCTGTGAACCTTATGGGGATTCATTTTTATGTTATTTGTTGCTTTCCCCTTCCTGCTTTTAATATTTTTTCCTTGTATTTAATTTTTGATAGTTTAATTATTGTGTGTCTTTGTGCGTTTCTCCTTGGATTTATCCTGTTTGGGGCTCTCTGTGCTTCCTCAACTTGACTGACTATTTCCTTTCCTATGTTAGGGAAGTTTTCAACTATAATCTCTTCTAATATTTTTTCAGACCCTTTCTTTTTCTCTTCTTTTTCTGGGATCCTTACAATTTGAAAGTTGGTGTGTTTAATGTCCCAGAGGTCTCTGAGATTGTCCTCAATTCTTTTCATTCTTGTTTCTTTATTTTGCTCTTCAGTAGTTATTTCCACTGTTTTATCTTCCAGGTCACTTATCCATTCTTCTGCCTCAGTTATTCTGCTATTAATTCCTTCTAGAGAATTTTAAATTTCATTTATTTTGTGCTCATCATTGTTTGTTTGCTCTATAGTTCTTCTAGTCCTTGTTAAACATTTCTTGTATTTTCTCCATTCTACTTCCAAGATTTTGTATCATCTTTACTATCATTACTCTGAATTCTTTTTCAGGTAGACTGTTTATTTCCTCTTCATTTGTTTGGTCTGGTGAGTTTTCCCCTTGCTCCTTCATCTGCTGCATATTTCTCTGCCTTCCCACTTTGCTTAACTTACTGTGTTTGTGGTCTACTTTCGCAAGCTGCATGTTCATAGTTCCCTTTGTTTTTGGTGTCTACCCCCAGTGAGTAAGGTTTGTTCAGTGACTTGTGTAGACTTCCTGGTGTAGGGGACTGGTGTCAGTGTTCTTGTGGGTGGGGCTGGATCTTGTCTTTCTGGTAGATAGGGCTGCTTCTGGTGGTGTGATTTGGCATGTCTATGAACTTAGTATGATTTTAGGCACCCTCTCTTCTAATGGATGGAGTTGCATTCCTGTCTTACTAGTTGTTTTCCATAGGGTGTCCATCACCATAGCTTGGTGGTCATTGAGTGGAGCTGGGTCTTGGCGTTGAGATGGAGATCTCTGGGAAAACTCTCACTGATTGATATTATGTGGGGCTGGGAGGTCTCTGGTGGTCCAATGTCCTGAAGTCAGCTCTCCCACCTCAGAAGTTCAGGCCTGACACCTAGTTGGAGCACCAAGACCGTGTCAGCCACACAGCTCAGAAGAAAAGGGAGACAAAGAGAAAGAAAAATTAGTTTAAAAAATAATAAAATGAAATAAAATAATTAAAATTTAAAAATTATTAAATAAAAAATGTTTCAAAGCAATAAAAAAAGAAGAGAGCAATGAAACCACTAAAGAAATCCACCAATGATAACAAGCACTAAAAGCTATACTAAGGTAAACAATAAAAATCAGAAACAAGTCAGTCGCATACAGCAAACCCTAAGTCTACAGTTGCGCCCAAAGTCCACCACCTCAATTTTAGGTTGATTCATTGTTTATTCAGGTGTTTCACAGATGCAGGGTACCTCAAGTTACTTGTGGGGATTTAATCCACTGCTCCTGATGCTGCACGGAGAAATTTCCCTTTCTCTTCTTTGTTTGCACAGCTCCTGGGGTTCAGCTTTGGTTTTGGCCACAGTTCTACATGTAGATTGCCCTCATGCATCTGTTTCCACCCAAATAGGAAGGGGTTAAAGGAGCAGCTGATTACCAGGCTCTGGCTCACTCTGGCCAGGGTGAGGGAGGGGTATTGTAGTTATAATTTGAATGTGGGGTAAGCCTGTGGTGGCAGAGGCTGGCATGACTTTGCAACAGCCTGAGAGGTGCCATGTGTTCTCCTGGGGAGGTTGACCCTGGATCATGGGATCCTGGCAGTGGCGAGCTGCACAGGCTCCAGGGGTGTGTGTGTGTGGATAGTGACCTGTGCTTGCACACAGGATTCTTGGTGGCTGCAGCAGCACTGTTAGCTTTTCATGCCCATCTCTTGTGTCTGAGCTGATAGCCGCAGCTCACGCCTGTCTCTGGAGCTCGTTTAGGCAGTGCTCTGAATCCCCTCTCCTCGAGCACCCTGAAACAATGGTCTCTTGCCTCTTAGTTCCAGACATTTTCCTGGACTCCCTCCCAGCTAGCTGTTGAATATTAGACCCCTTCAGGCTGTGTTAACACAGCCAAACTCAGTCCTCTCCCTGGGATCTGACCTCCGAAGCCTTAGCTTCAGCTCCCAGCTCCCACCCGCCCCAGTGGGTAAGCAGACAAGCCTCTCAGGCTGGTTGGCACCAATCCTCTGTGCAGGAATTGCTCCACTTTGCCCTCTGCACCCCTGTTGCTGTGCTCTCCTCTGTGGCTCCGAAGCTTCTCCCACCTCTCCCACACCCTCCGCCAGTGAACAGGCTTCCTAATGTGTGGAAGCTTTTCCTCCTCCACAGCTCCCTTCCAGAGATGCAGGTCTCGTCTCTATTTTTTGGTCTCTGTTTTTTCTTTTTCTTTTCTCCTACCCAGGTATGTGGAGAGTTTCTTGCCATTTGGGAAATCTGAGGTCTTCTGCCAGGGTTCGGTAGGTGTTCTGTAAGAGTTGTTCCACGTGTAGATGTACTTATGATGTATTTATGGGGAGGAAGGTGATCTCCATGTCTTACTCCTCTGCCATCTTGAAGGTCTCCTTTAATAATTTATTTTTAGTATTTTTCATTTAATAATGAAATAAGAAAGCTTTTAAATCTTCTAGTGAGATATGATAAAATATTATATGTTCTATTTGAAAGTATTCTTCCTATTATTAATTTCTATGTGATACATTATTATAGTTCTAATTAAAATAACTTATTGTTTCAGATTATAAAAGTAATGCAATAGTTCAGAATACTCAAACATAGGGAAGAGATTATATTGTTTTGGGAGGTTTCAGTCAGTAAAAGGTACAAATAAAAAAATAGTGTAGTCTGAAGTTGTGATAAGTGCTTTGAAGAAACATAAAGAAGGAAAAGGGACTAGCAGGAGGAGTGGGAAAGGCTAGTTTGGACATGGTGTTAAGGAAAGGCCTCTTTAGGAAGGTGACATTTGAAAAGATAACTAAATGGTATATAGGAGTGAGAAATGTGAATTTTTTTGTGGGGTAGGGGGTTGTGGGAGCATATGTGAGAGAGGAAACAGCAAATGTAAAAGTCTGAGTCAGGAATTAGGTTATTTGCAGAAGAGCAAGAATAGCAGTGCAAGTGCAATGGCATGAGGGAGGAGGAAATTGCCATTAAATGAGAGAGAAAGAGCATATTAGTCAGAGTTCTCGAGATAAGCTCTCTCTATATCTATCTATCTAATTTATCAAGGAGATTTATTGCAAGGAATTGGCTCACAAAATTAGGAGACTGAGAAATCCTGTGATCTGCCACATGCAAGCTGGAGATCCAGGAACACCCATGATGTAATTCAGTCAGAGTTGGAAGGCTCCGTCAGGGGAGACAATGTTATTCATCCCAGTCTGAGGGAAGAAGAGACTAAGATGAGATGTCCCACTTTAAGCAGTGAGACAGGAGGAAAAAAGGGGCAAATCACTTCGTCCTCAGCCTTTGATTTATTCAGGTCCTCAACAGATGGTATGATGGCCACTCAACAGATGGTGTGATGGCCACCCACATTGAGAAAGCCATCTACTTTACTGAGCCCGTGGATTCAAATGCTAATCTCATCTGGAAACACCCTCACAGACACCCCTATAAATAATGTTTAGTATAGTCACTCTGTGGCCAGTCAAGTTGACACATAAGATTAGCTGTCACAAAGGATGAGAAAGCTCCAGATTATATGATAGTTCATGGAAAATTGAATTTGAAAGATGTTGAAGGGTGTTGAACAAGCAAGGGAAAGTTCTGACATAAGTATTACAAGTGTTATGACCGTTTCTCCAAAGACCACACTGGAGGAGTAAAGAAAGAAGTGATGACAGGTATGAGGGTATTCCTGGAACCTAGGAGTGCAATGATAACAGTGACTTTATCAAGGTTGAATTATTGCAAGAGATGGTGAGAAGTGGTCAGATTTACCATATAATTGTAAGTTGATTTTTTTCTAGCCAAGCATTTTATTTATTTATTTATTTAGTATAGTAGATTTACAACATGATATTAGTATTAGTTGTGCAGCATAGTGATTCAGTATTTTTATAGATTATACTACATTAAAAGGTACTACAAAATAATGTCTGTAATTGCCTGTGCTGTACAATATATCCTTGTTGCTTGTCTATTTTTTATACATAGTGGTTTGTATCTCTTAATCTCCTACTCCTTTCCTGCCCTTCTCCCACTTTCCTTTCCCCAGTGGTAATGTTTTTGTTTTATTTTTTAGATTCCACATATAAATGTTATCATATAGTATTTGTCTTTATCTGTCTGACTTATGGGGCCTGAGGGAAAGCAATGAATTAAAGTTATTTCTTAGCCTTTGGCCTGAGCTGTGGTGGTTTCTTTTACTGAGGAGAAGCTTGGGGAAGAGCAGAGTTTTGACAGATGAATCAAAGAATCAGTCTTCAGTATGTTAATTTTGATAAACCTACTAAATATATCTCAGTTGAGAAATTGATTTGACAATGGAATCTAAGCACCTGGAGCTCAGGTGAGGACCTAGAGAAAGAGATAAAAATGAGCCATTAACTCATAGATAGCATTTAAAATCATATACCTGAGGGGGCTTCCCTGGTGGCGCAGGGGTTGAGAGTCCGCCTGCCGATGCAGGGGACATGGGTTCATGCCACTGTCCGGGAGGATCCCACATGCTGCGGAGTGGCTGGGCCCGTGAGCCATGGCTGCTGGGCCTGCCCGTCCGGAGCCTGTGCTCCGCGACGGGAGAGGCCACAGCAGTGAGAGGCCCACGTACCGCAAAAAAAAAAAAAAATCAGGTACCTGAATAGAATCAACTGGAGTGATTCTTTTAGAGTATAAGCAAAGAAAAGTAAGGAGCTAAGTAATAAACTATATCCAGTGATGCTGTGGGGAATATGACTTAGTTGACAATTTCAAAACAATTAAATGATGGAGAAGAAATCTTGATTGAAGTGTATTAAAGAGAGATTGGGCAACATTGAGCCAGGAAAACTCCTTTTGAGGAGTTTTATGTGAAATAATGCTTATAAATATTTTATGGCCAACAGAAGTTATGTTAATCTGTTTTCAGAGAAAAATTTGGAAATACATAGGCAGATGGATACTATCACTAACAATTAAGTGTTATAAATTATTATACAATGAACGTATAAATTTAATAATATATACTGTACAAAATATAATAGGACAGAATTATAAATATACTCATATTTTTATATCTTCATAACCTCAGAAATTATATATAATCTGAGATTTATGAAAATGATTCATTATAAATTTGGTTTTGCCAATTTCTTCTTATGTTTTTCTATATAGAACTCTTGATTCAACATATTTTACCTATAACCTTTATAAATGTTATTCTAATGTTTCCTAATTCTTGACATTTTAGTTTTGTTGTCTAAGTCAGCTCACGTCTCATACACAGTGGCCTTTGGGCTCTGATATTAGGACCCAGGTCAGTTTCCTGGACCTCCAAGCACTTTTGTTTACTTGGCAGGGTGGGAAAGAACCTCTGGATCACATGTTCATCATGTATGGGCTATAGGTAACCAGAAGTGTTGCCTCAGAAAACTCACTACCACCTCTGTAAAACTCTGCAGCCTCCCCTACTTCCCTGGCTACTGCGAAGCGAGTCACTGTCTCTAATGTGCTCAGTTTCATTTCTATCTTTCCTGATGTTTCTAAAAACCCCTTCTCTCTTCTTGGGGGATAACAGTGAGAAACGTAGTATTTGACTTCATTGATATGCCCCCTGCCATTCCTCTGTCAGAAAGGACTTCTCCTTCTTCTTGAACAGCGAACTCAATTTTTTGATGTCTTCTAGAAAGAGTCACACAGTATAGAAGATCTCATGATCTGTGTCA
This sequence comes from Pseudorca crassidens, assembly GCF_039906515.1. NCBI lineage: Eukaryota > Metazoa > Chordata > Mammalia > Artiodactyla > Delphinidae > Pseudorca > Pseudorca crassidens. Next base: position 55,872,992 of record NC_090312.1, on the reverse strand, counting down.
TTCTTGTTCTTTATGTTAAGGCAGGTAAACAATTTTAAAAGGATTCTAGTTTTACTTTCGAGATTGCTATTTTTCTTCAAAATCCAATTTTGGTTGTCTATGGAAACATACTTCCCTTGAATCTAATGAAAATTGAGTTTTAAGGTTACTCACTTATATAGTCCTTCCAAGGCCCTGGGAGGAATATTAGCAATGTGTTCACATGGTTATATATTTTTGTAATTTTGCAAATTAAATTATTTTTGTATTATTTTTATTAAAAGGGGACCCAATATGGTATGTTTTACACTCCCATAAAATCTGGTTATGCCCTTGGATATTTTTTTATTCCAGTTTTATTGATGTGTAATTGACATACAGCACTGTATAAGGTGTACAGCATAATGATTTAACTGACATATATCATGAAATGACCATAGTAAGTTTAGTGAACATCCATTTTCTCATATAGATACAAAATTTAAAAAAAAAGAAAATAATTCCTTTTGATGAGATATCTTAGGATTTATGAGATCTCTTAACAACTTTCATATACAAGGTACAGCAGTGGTATTATTTATCATATTGTATATTACATTCCTAGTACTTATTTATCTTATAACTAGAAGTTTGTACCTTTTGTCTGCCTTCATCTAATTTCCCCCTCCTTGCCCCTGCCCTGCCTTTGGATATTTTAAGTCAAATCCTTTTTCTCTCTTCTTTCTTTCCCTCCCACACTCCCTCCTTCCCTTCCTCTTTTCTCACTGCTTTGTTCCTTCTTCTTCTTCTCCTTTTCCTCTTCTTTATTAACTCCTGTTCTAACAATCCTAAATATTCCTGAGAAAAAATGGAAACTCAAGGAGAATAAAACAATAACAAATGAGAGCAACTATAATGAAAATTTATTAAACATTTACTAAGAGGAACTAACAGGAACTGTTAGTTTACACAAATTTATAATTTATGTAGTGGGTACTATTATTACCACCACTTAACAGATGAAGAAATCTAGGCACAGAGAGGTTAAACAACTTGCCCAGTATTATGTAGAATAGGAGAGATAACAGAAATGTTATTAGCCTATACAGAGACCTTGGACAGTTTATAAAAAAGCACCTCTACCTCTGAGCACAGAGATTACAAAACACCTCCCTGAAGGGAGGGAACACTTTATTTTAAAAAGAGGCCTCCTTTTCCACAGCTATGCCTCTCTGTATCAGGCATGCCTCTAAACCAGTAGGGCAGGAATGGACGTCAGGCTCCTCCTGAATCGTTGCCTTGATTCCTTTGGACAAAGAAATATATAGCCATACACAGTGGCCTTAGCTTTAAGTACAAGGAACTGTAAAGGAAAATGAACATTAACACTCATATTAAAAATATTAGCCTAGAAATCCACAAGGAATTTATTAAAAATTATATTAGAAAGAACAAAATATTTCAGAAATGTGTTTATTTCCAATAAAAATAGTTATAAATCAATGTATTTCAATACCTGAGCAATAAATAATCATAAAATTTAATAAATAAAAATCTTACTCTTAGTGTGTAATTGCTGGGTAATAGAGTAATTCTGGTTTTAGTTTTTAGAGAAAACTTCATACTGTTTTTCACAGTGGTTGCACCAATTTACGTTGCCACCAACAGTGTATGGGGGTTCCCTTTTCTCCACTAATTCAAAAAGATACAAGCACCCCAATGTTCATAGCAGCATTATTTACAATTGACAAAATATGGCAAAGTAAGTGTCCATCAATAGAAGGATGGATGAAGAAAATGTGGTGTATATACATATATGATATCACTTATATGTGGAATCTAAAAAATACAACAAACTAGTGAATATAACAAAAAAGAAGCAGACTCACAGATACAGAGGGCAAACTAGTTGTTGCCAGTGGAGAGAGGAGAGGGGGAAAGGCCTCATAGGGGTGGGGGATTAAGAGGTACAAAATATTATGTATAAAATAATCTACAAGGGTATATTGTACAACATGGAAAATATAACAAATGTTTTCTAATAACTATAAATGGAGTATAGCCTTTAAAAATTTTGAATCACTATATTGCATGCCTGTAACTTATAAAAAGTATTTTACATCAACTGTACTTCAATAAAAAATAACAGTAAAAAAAATCTTACTCTCACTGTCCATTAACATCCAAAAATATTCTTGATCAAAAAAATCCTTCAACCAGAATATATATAAACTATGTGAAGATAGTTATAATATTTTAAAGAGATAGGGCTTCCCTTGTGGCGCAGTGGTTGAGAGTCCGCCTGCCGATGCAGGGGACAAGGGTTCATGCCCCGGTCTGGGAGGATCCCACATGCCGCAGAGCAACTAGGCCCGTGAGCCACAACTACTGAGCCTGCGCGTCTGGAGCCTGCGCTCTGCAACAAGAGAGGCCGCGAGAGTGAGAGGCTCGTGCATCGCGATGAAGAGGGGCCCCTGCTCGCCGCAACTAGAGAAATCCCTCGCACAGAAACGAAGACGCAACACAGCCATAAATAAATAAATAAAAATTAAAAGAAAAAAAAAAGAGATAACGTGAGCATTTGAGTATACCTATGAGTATTTAATGTTTCTAATGGGGAGCATTATATACTTTAGAGGTAACATTTTCTTCCAAATTAAAATATATGATACATTCAAACAGATATGCATCACAACTAGAAGACTAAATTCATAAAAATGTCAAACACATATTTGAAAAAATATTAAAACTTATTTTAAAGCAAATTTGTGGTAGGTAGACGTCTATGATGGCCTTCATGATCTCTGTCCCTGGTGTTATGGGTGTATCTATCTCCGTTTGTGCGTGAATGGAAGCTGTGACTTACTTCTCATCAATAGAATATGGCAAAAGTAATGGGATGTCACTTTCACAATTCCATTACATTTTATTTTATTGGAGTAAAATTGCTTTACAATGTTGTGTTAGTTTCTGCTGCACAATGAAGTGAATCAGCTATATGTATACCTATATCCCCTCCCTCTTTGATCTCCCTCTCACTCCCTCCATCTCGGTTGTCACAGAGCACCATGCTGCACTCCCTCTGCTATACAGTAAGTTCCCACTAGTTATTTTACACATGGTAGTATATTTATGTCAAACCTAATCTCCAAATTCATTCCACCCTCCCCTTCCCCCCATGTACACATGTCCGTTCTCTATGACCATGTCTCTATTCCTGCCCTACAATAGTTTCATCTGTACCATTTTTCTAGATTCCACATGTACGTGCTAATATATGGTATTTGTTTTTCTCTTTCTGGCTACTTCACTCTGTATGACAGATTTTATAAGGCAATTTAGCAGATTGGAGGGGAAGACTCTCCACTTTGAAGAAGTGACCTGCTATGTTGTGACTGCTTATGGAGAGGACCATATGTCAGGGAACTGCAGGTGGCCAGTAAGACCGAAGGGCAGACTCCACCTGGTGGCCAGTAAGAATTGGGGCCTCCAATTCCACAAATGCAAGAAAATAAATTCTGCCAAACTTGAATGAGTCTGGAAGTGTGTTCTTCCTTAGTCAAGCCTCCAGATGGAAATGCAGCCCAGCAGACACCTTGACTGCAGCATTGCGAGACCTTGAGCAGGGAATCTGGTGAAGCCAAGCCCCTATTCCTGACCCATAAAAATGGTGACATAATAAATGTATGTTTTTTTTAAGCTGCTGAGTTTGTGGTGATTCATATATAGCGATAGAAATTAATACAGAATACATAGGAAAATATTAAAACTGATATTATAACAACACTTACTGAAAGTAGAGTATTGGTGCATAAACCAACCAGATCAATGGAAAAGAAGAGATACTTTTGGCTTTATCTTTTTATATATAAGAACCTAATATATTATAAAGGAACATCTCAGATTACATTTAAGTATGTACTGACACCTGAATGTACTGATCCCTATCTCTTCTCTCAATTTGATAATCACCGTCACATCTTTGAAATAAACAACAGATAGATTAGGTGTATTGTATTGAGAAAAATCAAATCAAAATAAAACTAAATATTTTTCAAATCTTAGTCTATTGTGAGCTTAGGACTGATAAAAATATATCACAGGAAAAAAGATAATCTACAGAGCCATTTAAAAAATTCTGATCATAACAATATTAAAACTAAAATAAAAATTTAAAAAGCCTCCATCAAATATTAAAAAGGATACTATGTTTATTACATGATGAGCTAACAGAATCTGAAAGAGAAAATGGGTAAAGAATATAATTCGCATAAGATAAACACAGTTTGTAAACTTTATATATATAAAAAAAATTATCCATGAAGGAAGAAGCTGATCAGCACTAGATATTTCTTCTTTTGGTTAAAGAGAAGAGTGTGAGCAGTGGGTATAATACAAGGCTGAGTCTGTGAAAGTTTTGCTCTCTGGATCTTTTGCCCCTGGATCACAAGAATTATTTGCAAAGACCAGATTTCAGTAGTAGTGAAACTCAAATTCCTCTTTCAATGCAAAATTCCTTTTCAAAATGCCAAGTTCAGGATTGTCAAACTAGCGATAAAACCCTGTGGCTGTTTGCAATGTGTAAGTAGTGTACTCGCTTCTCTTGTACTAGTGGAAAAAATGTCTGTTCAACACCTACCACTCAGTGCTGGCTTGCCTGAACTTTGTACCATGCAAGAGACAAGCAGGACACTGAGAGTTAAGAAGTCACTAAATAAGATTAGTGTCCTTAATCAGGGTAAATCAATAATTTCAGGTGGAAAATTCATTTGGATCTGGCTGACTAGGGCTGTATTGACAGCAGATTACACAATAATAACTGAAAACAGATTTATTTTTAATATGCTCTATAAGCCCCACAAATGACTGGTTTACATTTTTCCTTCTGAACTTTTCTAATCACAAAGATTTAATTCTCTTATTCTCCATCCTCACTGACCTCCCAGAATAGCCTTCCTAATTGTTTACACTCATGTTGAATTTACTAATTAAAAAAAAAAAAATAGAGCTTCTTTCGCAATTTGAACTATTTAGTGTGAATTCACCAGGCCTGAATATGTTATGTGTGTCCTATTCTGAGATTTGTTTAGGAATGTGGGAGTTAGCTAATGATGTTTCTAGTAGCTTAATTTGTCTTTGTTTTGTGTGTTCCAAACAAGTGTATTTCAGAGAATATGAAAATTGCATAAGAAAATATGTTTTTAAAGTGAAATGTGCAAGCACATTTCCCCCAATAGTTATATAACAGAAGAAACAGTAGCTCTGACAGAGGCCACATAACTCTCCTAATGGCTTCTCTGCAGGCATCTTCATAGTTATTCTACCCTGTGGGATGTCCTGTCAGCACATCTAGGTTTGACTGAAAAAATGAAATGATTGATGTTATTCAGGATCTATTTTCAGCTGAGCAATGATTGCTGAGCACAGATAGTCAATTATCTATTGGTGAGAGTAGGCCATTAGTGACATTAAGGTATGACACCAGCCAAATGAAAAGTGAACTGAGATTGTTGCTAGCCAGCAACTCAACTCCCAGAGAAGTGGTAATATTCATGCAAAAATATTAGCCTACAAGCAACTATATGCCAATAAAAGGGATAACTGGAAGAAATGGAAAAATTCTTAGAAATGCACAACCTTCTGAGACTTAACCAGGAAGAAATAGAAAATATGAACAGACCAATCACAAGCACTGAAATTGAAACTGCGATTAAAAATTTTCCAACAAATAAAAGTCCAGGACCAGATGGCTTCACAGGCGAATTCTATAAAACATTTAGCGAAGAGCAAACACCTATCTTCTCAACTCTTCCAAAATATAGCAGAGGGAGGAACACTCTCAAACTCATTCTATGAGGACACAATCATGCTGATACCAAAACCAGACAAAGATATCACAAAGAAAGAAAACTACAGGCCAATATCACTGATGAACATAGATGCAAAAATCCTCAACAAAATACTAGCAAAAAGAACCCAACAGCACATTAAAAGAATCATACACCATAATCAAGTGGGGTTTATCCCAGGAATGCAATGATACTTCAATATACTCAAATCAATCAATGTAATACACCATATTAACAAATTGAAGGAGAAAAAACATACGATCATCTCAAGAAACAGAGAAGACTTTTGAAAAAATTCAACACCCATTTATGATAAAAACTCTCCAGAAAATAGGCAGAGAGAACTTACATCAACATAATAAAGGCCATATATGACAAACCCACAGTCGACATCGTCCTCAGTGGTGAAAAACTGAAACCATTTCCACGAAGATCAGGAAGAAGACAAGGTTACCCACTCTCACCACTATTATTCAACATAGTTTTGGAAGTTTTAGCCACAGCAATCTGAGAAGAAAAAGAAATAAAAGGAATCCAAATTGGAAAAGAAGAGGTAAAGCTGTCACTGTTTGCAGACGACATGACACTATACATAGAGAATACTAAAGATGCTACCAGAAAACTACTAGAGCTAATCAATGAACTTGGTAAAGTAGCAGGAGACAAAATTAATGCACAGAAATCTCTGACATTCCTATACACTAATGATGAAAAATCTGAAAGTGAAATTAAGAAAACAATCCCATTTACCACTGCAGCAAAAAGAATAAAATATCTAGGAATAAACCTACCTAAGGAGAAAAAGACCTGTATGCAGAAAATTTTAAGACACTGATGAAAGAAATTAAAGATGATACAAAGGGATGGAGAGATATACCATGTTCTTGGATTGGAAGAATCAACATTGTGAAAATGACTCTACTACCAAAGCAATCTACAGGTTCATTGCAACCCCTATAATCTACCAATGACATTTTTGGAAGTAGTAAAACAAAAAATTTTACAATTTGTATGGAAACATATAAGATCCTGAATAGCCAAAGCAATCTTGAGAAAGAAAAATGGAGCTGGAGGAATCAGTCTCCCTGACTTCAGACTATACTACAAAGCTACAGTAATCAAGACAGTATGGTACTGGTAGAAAAACAGAAATATAGATCAAGGGAACAGGATAGAAAACCCAGAGATAAACCCATACACATATGGTCACCTTATCTTTGATAAAGGAGGCAAGAATATACAGTGGAGAAAAGACAGCCTCTTCAATAAGTTGTGCTGGGAAAACTGGACAGCTACATGTAAAAGAATGAAATTAGAACACTCTCTAACACCATACACAAAAATAAACTCAAAATGGAATAAAGACATAAATGTAAGGCCAGACACTATTAAATTCTTAGAGGAAAACACTGGCAGAACACTCTATGACATCAATCACAGCAAGATCCTTTTTGAAACACCTCCTAGAGAAATGGAAATAAAACAAAAATAAACAAATGGGACCTAATGAAACTTAAAAGCTTTTGCGCAGCAAAGGAAACCATAAGCAAGATGAAAAGACAACCCTCAGAATGGGAGAAAATATTTGCAAATGAAGCAACTGACGAAGTATTCATATCCAAATTTTACAAGCAGTTCATGCAGCTCAATATCAAAAAAACAAACAACCCAATCCAAAAAGGGCAGAAAAGCTAAATAGACATTTCTTCAAAGAAGATATACAGATTGCCAACAAACACATGAAAGAATGTTCAACATCTTTAATCATTAGAGACATGCAAATCAAAACTACAATGAGGGGGCTTCCCTGGTGGCGCAGTGGTTGAGGGTCTGCCTACCGATGCAGGGGACGCAGGTTCGTGCCCCGGTCTGGGAGGATCCCGCATGCCGCGGGGCGGCTGGGCCCGTGAGCCGTGGCCGCTGAGCCTGCGCGTCCGGAGCCTGTGCTCGGCGGCAGGAGAGGCCACAATTGTGAGAGGCCTGCGTACCGCAAAAACAAAACAAAACAAAACAAAACTACAATGAGATATCATCTCACACAGGTCAGAATGGCCATCATAAAAAAATCTACAAACAATAAGTGCTGGAGTGGGTGTGGAGAAAAGGGAACCCTCTTGCACTGTTGGTGAGAATGTAAATTTATACAGCCACTATGGGGAACAGTATGGAAGTTCCTTAAAAAACTAGAAATAGAACTACCATATGACCCAGCAATCCCACTACTTGGCATATACCCTGAGAAAACCGTAATTCAAAAAGAGTCATGTACCACAATGCTCATTGTAGCACTATTTACAATAGCCAAGACATGGAAGCGACCTAAGTGTCCATCGACAGATGAATGGATAAAGAAGATGTGGCACATATATACAATGGAATATTACTCAGCCATAAAAAGAAACGAAATTGAGTTTTTTGTAGTGAGGTGGATGGACCTAGAGTCTGTCATACAGAGTGAAGTAAGTCAGAAAGGGAAAAACAAATACCATATGCTAACACATATATATGGAATCTAAAAAAAAATGGTCACGAAGAACCTAGGGGCATGACGGGAATGAAGATGCAGACCTACTAGAGAATGGACTTGAGGATATGGGGAGGAAGAAGGGTAAGCTGGGACAAGGTGAGAGAGTGGAATGGACATATATACACTACCATATGTAAAATAGATAGCTAGTGGGAAGCAGCCGCATAATGCAGGGAGATCAGCTCTGTGCTTTGTGGCCAGCTAGAGGGTTGGGATAGGGAGGGTGGGAGGGAGGGAGACGCAAGAGGGAAGAGATATGGGGATATATGTATATGTATAAGTGATTCACTTTGTTATAAAGCCGAAACTAACACACCATTGTAAAGCAATTCTACTCCAATAAAGATGTTAAAAAAAATATTATCCAACCACAGAAGTCTGCAATTAAAACTTGGGTTATTTCCAGTTGCCGTGTAGGTTTATACTTTTTTTGTTTTTCAAGGCAAAGTTAATTTCAGTGAGTAATTCTTGATAATGGCAGCTTTTTTCAACACTGTAATTTTAGGCACGAGAAAAATGGGCACATCTATGTCTGTGTGTGTATTTGTGTTGTGTGTTTGCATGTAAGTGAGCTTTGTTTGTCTTCTTCCTAGAAGGTGCCTAAATTATTAAGGAAAGTATGACTTTTTTTAACAGTGTTTTGATTGCTGCTATAAACCAGGTACCACATTAAAGTGCTTTATACATTATACCTATTTTTCCACTTAAGTTTAATAGGATTTAATATTAGGTTAAAAGTATTGTGCAACTCCCCAATTCATAAAGGAGAAGAAAGGTCTTGATATCAATATAATACATGTGGAAAAAAAGGATTTTGGTTGATTGTAATTTTAGTACAAGGCATCTACTGATGTGTTTGTTGAGAAAATTAATATATATCTATATTAATAGTATAACAACTGAAACACAAGAAATTATAGTGCACATCAGATCCACTAAAAGCATGTATTCACTTTTGCTTGAGTGTTTTGAAAGAGAGACTGGAAAATTGTGGCCTATCAAGATGAAGGTAACGGTAATAGTGTGTGGCCTAGCAGCCATATCACATGATGAACAGTTCAAGTGACTTTGGAATTTATCTAGAGACAAGAATACGTAAGAGTGGTACAATAGTGATAGTTGCCTTTAAATTCACTCAAACCGGGACTTCCCTGGTGGCGCAGTGGTTAAGAATGTGCCTGTCAATGCAGGGGACACGGGTTCGATCCCTGGCCCGGGAAGATCCCACATGCCGCAGAGCAACTAAGCCCGTGCTCCACAACTACTGAGCCTGAGCTCTAGAGCCTGTGAGCCACAACTACTGAAGCCCGTGTGCCTAGAGCCCATGCTGTGCAACAAGAGAGGCCACCACAGTGAGAAGCCTGCTCACCACAACGAAGAGTACCCCCTTCTCGCTGTAAAGAAAGAAAGCCCATGCACATCAATGAAGACCCAACGTGGCCAAAAATATAAATATATAAATTCAGTCAAGCCTCCTTAACACAGGGACTGTGTTCCTGGAAAAAGAAGTGTTGATTGGATCACTGTTACAAGAATTGTAATGGCAGAGTCCATATGGCCCCCTATAGATATCTATTTGCTGAAGGACAATTTATTGAAAAGACCATGGGTTTTCCAATCCTCTGCAGTACTATCTTTACTCTAGTGAAGTGTCATATACTCGAGTGGTTGGTTCTGGCTTCTATTCTCTTACAGTCTATTGGCATAGCTTTCTGCTGAGAATGTATCACCTTAATTACTTAATTTTATAATTAGACTTAATATCCAAAAAGTTCTCAAATCTTGTTCTTTAACTTTAATAGAATCATAGCTATTTTTATTCCTTGAATCTCCACATAAAGTTTAGAATCAATATTCAGAATATTAATTGAGATTCCATCATCAATATATTGATGTGAGGAAAACTGACATCTTTTCAGTATGTCTTCCAACTCATGAATAGTTTGTCCTTTCATTTATTTAAATTTTTCAAAATTTATCTCAATAACATTTATAGTTTTAAAAGAATAGGACTTTATATCTTTTGTTAGAATTACTTGTAAGAGTTTCATATTTTGATGCTATTATAAATAGTATCTTTTTAAAATTTTTATAGTCAGTTTATTTAATGCTACTATATGGATATGCCTGATTTTGGTGTATTGACCAAATAGCAATATATGTAGAACTTGTTAAACTCACTTGTTAATTCAAATAATTCATCTGTAACTCTCTCTGTTTTCACTATACACAATCTTATCAACCGTGAAAGTTGAGAATTTCTTTCCTACTTTCCAATCTTTATACCCTTTCCCCCATAACACTATTACTACACTGGCTTTTATCTTCAGCAAAATCTTACTTTTGGAAACAAGGTTGAAGATTCCCCCTCTGTCCCATGCAACCTTTACTCTGTGTAACCTTTACTATAGGGGTTAGTCCTTTGATATTTACCAAAGTATTAACATACCTAGTTTTAAATCAGTTATCTCACTTACTTTCTGCTTAAAATTTTCTATATTCTGTTTTTCTCCTACCTTTTCCTCATTTGAATATTTCTTATTATGTAATTTTCCAGTATATTTGCTTGAAAGTTATTATTTTATTATTTGTTTCTCTAGAAATCACCACACGTATTCTTGACTTGTCAAAATGTAATGTTAATTGACATGTTAATTCCCAGGTAAGAAAAGGGCCTTAGAACGCTGTAAATCCATTGTACTCCCCCCTAAAAAACATGCTATTTTTTCATGTCTTTTAAAGTCTCTATATTTTTACTACAAATGATGTTATTATTAAAAAATTCAGTATTATATTTTTTGTTGCCTTTTATTTCTATTCATATATCCAATTTTACTTGTCTAAAAAACACCCGTTTAGTTTAGTTTTGTTCTTTGTTTTTTTTTTTTTTTCTTTTTTGCGGTACATGGGCCTCTCACTGATGTGACCTCCCCTGCCACAGAGCACAGGCTCTGGACGCGCAGGCTCGGCGGCCATGGCTCACGGGCCCAGCCGCTCCGTGGTATGTGGGATCCTCCCAGACCAGGGCACGAACCTGCGTTCCCTGCATTGGCAGGCGGACTCTCAACCGCTGCGCCACCAGGGAAGCCCTCTTTGGTTTTTTTTAGCTCAGGTCTTCTAGTGACAAATTTACTCAGTTTGTTTGTTTGTCGGAAAATGTTATTACTTCACTTTTAAAGGACATTCTCTCCAGGATTAGATTTCTAGATTTTGCTGTGCCGTAGGTAGGTTTCTTATTACTAAATCTGTTTTATCTTCCATGGGCTTTTAAAATCTGTGGCTTGCCTTTTCTTGCTCAGTAAAATAGGCACTACTTATTAAAAATTTGCTTCTATTCCTTTCACTCACTTCTCTTCTTCTGCAGCAACAATTACATGTATGCTAGACCTTCTCAATGTATCCTCTGTAACTCTTACTCTATATTTTTCATTCTTTTTCTGCATGCTTCACTTTGGCTACTTTCTTCTGATTATTTTTGGTTCATATATTCTATATCTATGTTTATTCTTCTGTTACTACTATCTATTTAGTTCTTAATTTGGTTGTTGTGTTTTTCATTTTTATAATTTCAAATCTTCCATATGCTTTTTATAGATTTTCCAGTTCCCTGAAGAAGTCCAAGTCTTTTTGAAGCATAGTAAGCAAAGTTTATTTTACAGCCTATGCCTGATAACTCTAATATCTAGAGTTGTGGGTTTATTTCTATTGTCTGTTTTTCTGCTGTTTTGTTTTTTTTATGGTGTCTTTCTCCAACTGGGCCTGATTTTTTTTTTTTAATGTGCCAACCACTGTATTTGAAAAATCGTAGAAACACTGAGAGCATTAGAGATATTTCTTCTCTCTAGACAGGATTTACATTGCTTCTGGTGAGCTTTGAGGAGCACTAGCAATATGGACTTCTTAATCCAATTTAAGGAATTGAGATGATTCAACAGTGAGCCATAGTCCCTCTGTGGTCTTAATTTTAATTCACCTTTACTCTGAAAATTAACCTTTTGGGCTACCAACCAATTTGTAGCATATTTACTAGGCACATATTTAGCAGGCCTGGATTCCAATTTTTGTTCTCCATTTTCCTTCTCATAACTATAGGAATTGAGAGATTTATAAGGGAAAGGCAACTCCAAATACTAACTGCACCTTTCTTCGTGGCATTATTAACCCTCTGATGCCTTCGTGTAAATATTTTTATATTTTGTCCAGGCATTAAATTGTCCTCCAAATTTTCCACCAAATTTAGGAGTAAGTTGGTCCTCGCCAAAAGACACATGCCTATAAATGTGTATGCCAAACTCGAATACATCTCTCTCTAGTTCTAAAGCACATATTCCTAACCAATATGTGGCTTTTTCCTACTAACTCTATATCTAAGTTTCAAAGAAAAAAGCACAGTGATTCCTAGAGGTCATGAAGGAAGTAGAGATTACTGGCGGTTATGAACTTCAGTACAGTCCTGCAACAACCTTTGGGAATTCACTACAACTAGGGCTAGACTTCATCCTTTTAGTTTTAGTGACGCAGTGTTGTCAGCATAATGGTGACAAATCCTCGGACATAGAGTCACAATACCAATCTCATAGAATGTGATGTATAACTTACAATGCCAACCTACTCAAAACAGTCATGAAAACTAGGTTTATGTCAGTCAATTAGTGATCTTTATTACTGTTGTTAAGTGACTGGAAATAAAAGATGAACTATAATCAGAAGGTTGTATGTAATTAGAACAAGAGTTATTTGGACGTCACATAAGCTATCCTACTCCCAGGACAAAGAGAGCTGAAATCCATGGTTCAGAACATTCTCTTCCCTGGAGGAGTGAGTGCTGCTGCCTTATAAATTTGGTGGGTTTCCGTTTTTTATCCACTAGGGCGCCTCATCTCTCTTTCTATTCTAGTCCTTCCTCCCTAAAGAAATATCCCAGATACTTTGATCAGAGCTTTAGGTATTCCCAAACCTTTCAACTGAATAATTACAGACATTCTTGTTTTATTTCTAGAGTAGTTATTACTTTGACACATTAGGCGGGTTTTTTTTTTTAATTTAATGTACAGCCTTATGTATCTTAATTCCAGATGGAAGTTATACACATTTTTATTGCCTGATTTATTGATAAACACATGTATTTAGAATTTTACACATTCTGGAAACTGCCTCTATTAGACTGTAATTTAATATTTTTGAAACTAATAATTCTTTCAAAAAGCGTGATTAAATCATATATCTGTATGTTTGTGTAAGTTCATACAATTGTTAAAATGTATTTTATTTTTACTTCCTATGATCTACTAACTGTGTTACAATTTATAATATAATTATGTCTTCATGTCTTCAAGCTAGGGAATTTGCATTTCCAGGTTTTGTTTGTAAGGTAAAAGTTTTGGATTAGATAATATTGATGGTTCCTTCCACACCTAAAATTTCATGACTCTGTGATTCATGTAGGTTTGGAAAAAAATGATTCTACTGGCTGCATTTTTAACTTAGGTACAATCCACTTGTTTGCTGCCATCATTGGTCGGGGCATCATCTCTTCTACATGATCATGCACTTGAGAGTTGAGCTCATTTCTCTAGAGATGGAATATTAAGCATGTCTACAAGTTGGCCTCATATGTGAACAAAGCCTTTAAAAATTGATAATTTGACTGTATTAATTCCAGTGAATAAGCTTGAGGAAAAATGGGTAAAAAGTACAAGGAGAAAACACAAGCATTTCTCAATGTGTATATATGGTATGCCTTAAAAATAAAGGTCCACTCTAATAGTTGTGCAGTTATTATGGCATTACTAATTCTACTGTTGGTATTTTGACTGTGCTCTTGAGATCTTAACACCCCTGATGTTACCAGAAAATATTTGCTGTGCATAAGTATAACATTTCTACTTTTATTTTTGAAGATGTTATTGATGGCAGTTTTAAATGACACACAGTGTTCCTTTACAGATTTTTAATGTTTGAAAAATTTAAAATAAGACCAATAAGGGAGCTTTAAAGTGAAAGCCAATTGTGTTTAGTCACAATATTTAAACATTTTCCCCACCTTTCTCCAGGGTAAATATAGGCTTTCTTTTAGAGATTTCAGAGCATTCCTTTCTTGTTTCATTCATCACAACTTAAAATTATTGAACAAAGGCCATCTGTTTTTACTCAGTACTTAACTCATAACCTTGTATTTTTAAAATTTGCCTCTTTAAAATGTGATTGATCTCCACCAGTGTGTTATTTCTCTGTGAAATTTTTTTCATACCTCCTAATATACTTAGGGTTTTCACCTGAGGAGAACTAAGACTATCCTTTCATTTTCATGTTTCTCTCCAATAAAGAATTTAAATAATCACTCACAAATAGGAGAGACTAATTTGACCTAAGAATAGTTATCAACTGAGCTTGTCTTGGAAATAATTATCCAAAAAAATACTGAGTAACTATTATACAGTACTCTAAAAAGATGTAACAAATAATCTCCTCTATAGCTTTAGCAAATTAGACTTTGATAATACATTAAGCATGCTGAGGTGTGAACAATTCATCATCTGTTCTTGCAGTGTTTAATTGCTTTTTAAATTGCATCTGTGATTTTGACCTCCAACAAAAAGCAAGCATGACTTATTGGGTTACTCATAGAGCAGCAGAATCACTTGTAGATGGATGCTATCTAACTCATCACATTCTGATAGTTTTTAGTTAATTTACAAATCACTTGCATGTGGGGGGCACTTAAAATGTGTTTTCAATAAATGAATGTAATAATGTTTTAAGTAATATGTTCTTAAAATGGTAAGAAAAAAATCCTAGTTTTTGGGGGTTTTTTTGGTCATTTTGAATGGGTTAAGGGGTCTGAGAAAGAAGTATTAGTTGATTTTCCACTTTCACTTAATTGTAGTCTTCACAATAAACCTTTGTGTTCATATTAAAAAACATAAGAAAACCAAGGTTCCAGGTAATTAAATAATTTACCAATGTGCCAATGTTTATATGTGCTCAATTTATGTGTGTTTAGGCCAGAATGTGAGACTAAGCTTGTATAGTTACTCTAGTTTGTGTTTTGATGAGCTAATTTCAAATCTTTTCTAGAGCAAAGGGTTTTATCGATCAATAAGTTCATCTATGAACTTAATAAATAAGAGGAAAAAGATAATTTGTCAGAACCTGTTTAGGGTTTGATGTTCAACATATGTAAAACGTCATTAAAAATGTACTTAAAGGGCTTCCCTGGTGGCGCAGTGGTTGAGAGTCCGCCTGCCGATGCAGGGGACACGGGTTCGTGCCCCGGTCCGGGAAGATCCCACATGCCGCGGAGCGGCTGGGCCCGTGAGCCATGGCCGCTGAGCCTGCGCGTCCAGAGCCTGTGCTCCGCAACGGGAGAGGCCACAGCAGTGAGAGGCCCGCGTACCGCAAAAAAAAAAAAAAAAAAAAAAAATTGTACTTAAAGAATCTGAAAATAAAGCTATTTTCTCTTCCCTTCTCAGCCAAGCCACTTCCTCTCACTTAAGTTTTTCCCTTCTCCTAAAGTATTCTTGGCCAGGAAGGCAGTACACTAGAAGGATCTAAATATTGTACCCTTGAAGTAGGTAAAGCTCCAGATCTCTTAGCCTAATGTAAGACTTTCTCACACAGAAAGAAATATAGTAAGCACTTTTATGATTGCCCAGGAACATTGCAAGTGCAGAAATTATCTTCAACAAAACTGTGTGTTACTCGAGACATGTGAACCAAGTATAGACCTGGTTGAAGTGAGAAAAACGGACTGGTCTTGTTCTCAAATTAGCTACACCTGCTAATTTGGTGCAAAGATGAAGGATTTTTAGAATGAATAAACAAGTCTCTGCTTTGTAAACTTATCTGTTTATATCTTTTGTTTTATCTAAATGATTTTGGTGTTATTCCATCATTTATTTGTTGTTACCATGGCTGTTTTTGCTGTTGTTACTGTTTTGAAAAACTAGTTTTGAATAATTACAACCATAGAGAAGAAATTTTGTGGATGTTTATGTCAGGCAGTAACAAACATAGTGAACAGTGGAAACTTGGAATGAAAAGTTCTAGGGATCCACTGGAGTTGCCATTTTTATTTCACTTCAACTTTGTCTTAATCTTTAATGCTTTTGAAATTTAGCATTTTAGATGTAGGTAAATCTCATATCAGCATTTATATGAGATTTACTCTGTGCTCAAATGTTCCAACTTCCTCTGCTCATTAACTCACTTGCTCATTCCTAAGAGCGGTGTTGTGTACACAGCTGCTAAACTCCTAGGAGAGCTCCCATTTGGTTCTGTCAGTTTCATTTTTTTTTGGAGGGTGAGGAATTTATTTGATGTCTCAATCTGCAAATAATTGTGTAATCCTTCACTCTCTGTTCAGGAGGTGTCAGAGAGCTGGGTGCTCACAGACAATAAATAAGGGGGTGTCCAAACTTCTGGACATTTGGGCATGGTGTCCCCTTGTGAGAGAAGAGACTCCTCCTGCTGCCTCTCTGATTATTCTTCTCTGTTTACACCCTACTCTCTGGCTCAGTCTTTGTTCCATTACCTTATTTCTCTTTTCACAGCTGTAGTCCTATCCAGCATATATCAGATTATTCTCTTTTGAATAGCATTAAAGCTTTTTCGAGTCTTCTTTCTGTCTAGCCTGCGAAGGGAAAAACTACCTTTGGTATTGTTGGAGGAAAAGGTGAGAGGGAGAGAAATAAACATAAAATACAGTGAATAATAATTGCAGTGATTAATAATTTATATATATATATATATATATAGAGAGAGAGAGAGAGAAAGATCAGTTTTTAATTTTAACCATATCATTGGGTGTGGATATATTGCATTGTTTAGTTACCATGATTTTCTTTGATGATTAGTGAGTTTGAGTGTCTTTTCACTTGTTTATTGACAGCTGAAATATGATTTTTAATGAAAACTGTTCAAATATTTTGCCCATTTTAAAAATTAGATTGTATTTTTCTTATTGAGGGTATAAGCCCCTTGCTAGTTACGTGTTGCAAATATCTTCTCCCACTGTGAGGCTTTACTTTTCAGTCTCTTAATGTTATCACTTAATAAGCACTATCTTAAATTTTAATACACTCTAATGTATTTATCTTTTCCTTTCTGGTTAACAATTTCTGTGTCTTGTTTAGGAAATCTTTCTCTACCAGAGCTTTAGAAAACATACTTTGCTACCTTCCAGAGCTTATGGTTTGTCTTTCATATTTAGATTTACAATTCACCTGAAAATATTTGGGATTTCATTCAATCTGGAGATTAATCAGGGGTGAACTTGCAGCTTTATATAGTCTTCCCATGTATGAAAATAATTTGTTTCTCCACTTATTAGGCCTTTTCTATTTTCTCTCAATAATGTTTTATTTTTCTATTTGAATTTGTTAATTTTATTTAGATCTATCTGTTATTTTTGATACTATTGCACATAGTATCTTTTAAAATTTTTTTGAGGTAAAGAAGTACAGTTGATTCAGATATTGACCTTGTACCTAGTAATGTTAAGTTATTTTATTAAATTTTCTTTAGATTATTTTGTATTTTAAAAAATTAATTTATTTATTTTTGGCTGTGTTGGGTGTTCATTGCTGCATGTGGGCTTTCTCTAGTTGTGACGAGCGGGGACTACTCTTGGTTGTGGTGTGCGGGCTTCTCATTCCAGTGGCTTCTCTTGTTGTGGAGCATGGGCTTTAGGTGTGGGCTTCAGTAGTTGTGGCTCGTGGGCTCTAGAGAACAGGCTCTGTAGTTGTGGCACATGGTTTTAGTTGCTCTGCGGCATGTGGGATCTTCCTGGGCCAGGGCTCGAACCCATGTCTTCTGCATTGGCAGGCTGATTCTTAACTACTGTACCACCAGGGAAATCCCTATTTTGTATTTTTTTACAAATACAAAATCGTACAATTTGCCAATGAAAGCATTTTTTCTGTTTCCTCTTTATATAACTTTTATTTCTTTTCCTTATCTTACAATATTGGACTTAAAATCCACTCTCATTAGGAATGATGACAACTATCAAATGCCATTGTGTCTCTTAGAGGGAAAGCTTTCAGCTTTATATATGACGACTGTTTTAAATAGATATGTTTACCTTATCATAATAAAGATATTCTCTTATATTCCTGGTTTCTTAATGTTTTTTGTTAAGATTGTTGAATTTTATTGAATTATTTTTCTATTATGGTGATCATATGTCTTTTTTCTTCCTTTATTCAATGGTGAATTATGTTGGTAAGTTTTTGAAGATTAAAGCCTCATTGATTCTTATTATAAACCCAACTTGGTCTTATGTATTATCTTTCTGATTATTGCTGGGATAAATTTGCCAATATTTCATTTAAGATTCTTCTGACTCATTTTCATGAGTGAATTTTTATTTAATTTTCCTTTCTGTATAGAGTCCTGTTCAGGTTTTATTTTTAATGTTATACTGGCCTCATAAAGTGAACTGTGAAATGTTTCCTCATTTTCTGTTTTCTGGAAGCATCTATGGAAGTTTGGTTCCTCTTCTTTTTTAGCTCTAGAGATTGAGTGGCATTATAAGTTTGTAGTTAGGAGCATGCATCTTGGTTCTTCCAACTACTTTATTCTTTTGAAAAAAATACATAACGTCTGTATGTCTCAATTGCTTATCTGTATATAAGGGAATAATGATTATAACTATCTCAGAGATTATATGGGGATTAAACACATTAATATTTGTAAAACTCTTAGAACACTCTTTGACACATAAAAGCACATAATACAAAATGCTTTTATCTGTACATCTCAATTGTTAATGAGGTAAAAGCTTATAGTATGTCTATATGCTATTTCTTCCTTTTTGAACTACATGTACATAGGGTTTTGGAATATTTTTCTGTTTATCTTGTTATTTTGACCTAAATAGCTCTCTGAGAGAGACTTGTTTAGCCCATGGGTGTAACCTCTGTCTTTCAAATTTCCACTGACATATTCAAGAAAAATACACATATCAGTGTCGTAAATCAGTATACATTAAACATGCAGCAACTTCAAGACATTTCTGAAAGTGCAGTTAGGCTGAGAGAGAGGAAGGCAGAGATTTACCTCTTATGTAGAAAAAGGTATATTATTCCTAGCATGAAGTGAGTGAGAACTACAGAGGAGGTTGAGTGACAGGGAAGGGAGTAGCTCTTATTAAACCTCTGAGAAATGCCCTGGTTTCTACAGTCCACACAGAGTGGTGATTCCATAACAATAATTACAGCCTACATCTGGATGGTATGTTAATAGGGTCTGATACAGTTTGTCCCAAAGATATAGTCACTCTCCAAATAGGACTTTGGACTGATATTATTGGTGGTTTGTATAACTTAAATTATTTGGTATCCTAATTATAATGAATATTAGATAGTATAAGGAAATATTAATTAGAATTGCAATTATAATTACAGCTACTCACCTACTTAGTTAAGTACAATAAAGCTCTGAGTGACTTGTGTCAGGAAAATGTAACTGAGAGATTTATTTGAGAAATTTAGGGACATTCATGGTGGAAAAAAAAATAAATTATATAAATTGGTTTCTTTGAAGCTGTCTTGATCAGTGTCCATGATTTGAATGAGGAATTGAACATTTTGAAGCTGCTTTACTTTGTTGATGTCAAAAGCTGTTAAATGCTTGTTTTTTGAAAACATCACCAAATAACCTGTTGAAACAAATGGCTTACCACAGAAAGGGAGGTATCTATCTTAATAGTGCTTAGTAGTTACTCAGAACGGGGAGAGCAAAGGCAAGATATTTATGAGGCTTTGAGTGATATGGCTTAACAAGGTTTTTTTCAATGATTGAGCTTGGTTAAGATTGGGCAAGGTTCAGGATATAATATTTTTATAAGTGATAGACCCAGAGAGACAAGTATATTGAGGCAAGAATTTCTAAGTAAGTCTTGAAGAGTCCATGAGACTACTTGAGCTATCTTTTTTTTTTTTTAACATCTTTATTGGAGTATAATTGCTTTACATTTTTGTGTTAGTTTCTGCTGTATAACAAAGTGAATCAGCTATACCTATACATATGTGACTATATCCTCTCCCTCTTAGATATCCCACTCACCACACACCCTCCCTATCCCACCCCTCTAGGTGGTCACAAAACACCGAGCTGATCTCCCTGTGCTATGAGGCTGATTCCCACTAGCTATCTATTTTACATTTGGTAGTGTATATAGGTCAATGTCACTCTCTCACTTTGTCCCAGCTTACCCTTCCCCCTCCCCATGTCCTCAAGTCCATTCTCTACATCTACGTCTTTATTACTGTCCTGACCCTAGGTTTTTCAGAACCATTTTTTTTTTTTAGATTCCATATATATGTGTTAGAATATGGTATTTGTTTTTCTCTTTCTGATTTATTTCACTCTGTATGGCAGACTCTAGTTCCATCCAACTCACTACAAATAACTCAATTTCATTTCTTTTTATGGCTGAGTAATATTCCATTGTATCTATGTACCACATCTTCTTTATCCATTCATCTGTTGATGGACAGTTAGGTTGCTTCCATGTCCTGGCTATTGTAAATAGTGCTGCAGTGAACATTGTGGTACATGACTCTTTTTCAATTATGGTTTTCTCAGGGTATATGCCCAGTACTGGGATTGCTGGGCCATCTGGTAATTCTATTTTTAGTTTTCTAAGGAACCTCCTTACTGTTCTCCATAGTGGCTGTATCAGTTTATGTTCCAACCAACCAACAGTGCAAGAGGGTACCCTTTTCTCCATACCCTCTCCAGCATTCATTGTTTGCAGATTTTTTGATGACAACCAGTTTGACTGGTGTGACGTGATACCTCATTGTAGTTTTGATATGCATTTCTCTAATTATTAATGACGTTGAGCATCCTTTCATGTGTTTGTTGGCAATCTGTATATCTTCTTTGAAGAAACATCTATTTAGGTTTTCTGCCCATATTTTGATTGAGTTGTTTGTTCTTTTTTATATTGAGCTGCATGAGCTGATTGTGTATTCTGGAGATTAAGCCTTTGTCAGTTGCTTTGTTGGCAGATATTTTCTCCCATTCTGAGGGTTATCTTTTCATCTTGTTTATCGTTTCCTTTGCTATGCAAAAGCTTTTACGTTTCATTAGGTCCCATTTGTTTATTTTTCTTTTTATTTCCATTTCTCTAGGAGGTGTTTCAAAATGAATCTTGCTGTGATTGATGTCATAGAGTGTTCTGCCTATGTTTTCCTCTAAGTGTTTGATAGTGTCCAGTCTTACATTTAGGTCTTTAATCCATTTTCAGCTTACTTTTGTGTATGGTGTTAGGGAGTGTTCTAATTTCATTCTTTTGCATTAGCTGTCCAGTTTTCCCAGCACCACTTATTGAAGAGACTGTCTTTCCTCTATTCTATATTCTTGACTCTTTTATCAAAGATAAGGTGACCATATGTGAATGGGTTTATCTCTGGGCTTTCTATCCTGGTCCATTGATCTATATTTCTGTTTCTGTGCCAGTACCATGCTGTCTTGATTACTGTAGCTTCGTAGTATAATCTGAAGTCAGGGAGCCTGATTCCTCAAGCTCCATTTTTTTTTCTCAAGATTGCTTTAGCTATTTGGAGTCTTTTTTGTTTCCATACAAATTGTGAGATTTTTTTTTCTAGTTCTGTAAAAATGCCATTGGTAGTTTGATAGGGATTGCATTGAATCTGTAGATTGCTTTGGGTAGTATAGTCATTTTCACAATGTTGATTCTTCCAATCCAAGAACATGGTATATCTCTCCATCTGTTTGTAGTATATTTAATTTCTTTCATCCGTGTCTTATAGTTTTCTGCATACAGGTCTTTTTTCTCCTTAGGTAGTTTTATTCGTAGGTATTTTATTCTTTTTGTTGCAGTGGTAAATGGGAGTGTTTCCTTTATTTCTCTTTCAGATTTTTCATTATTAGTATATAGGAATGCAAGAGACTTCTGTGCATTAATTTTGTATCCTGCTACTTTACCAAATTCATTGATGAGCTCTAGTAGTTTTCTGGTGGCATCTTTAGGATTCTCTATGTATAGTGTCATGTCATTTGCAAACAGTGACAGTTTTACTTCTTTTCTGATTTGGATTCCTTTTGTTTCTTTTTTTCTCTGATTGCTGTGGCTAAAATTTCTGTAAGCTGAGGTAGTTTGTGTCTTTCAAGGAATTCCTCCATTTCAACTAAGTATTCAATATGTTTTTGCCATAATGTTGTTCATAATATTAACTGAATATTCTTGTAATGTCTGTAGGATCTACAAGTACTAATGTCTTTTCTCATTCTTGATATCTATAATTTGTGTCTTCTTTCATTTTCTTTGTTGTGGTTAAACATTTTTCAATTTTCATAATTTTTTCAAATAACTATCTTTTGCTTTCATTTATTTTCTCTATTTTTATATTATGAATTTTATCTGGTTTTTCCTCCTTTCTTCTTGGTTTGTGTTTATTTTGCTCTTTATTATCTTGTTTCTTAAGATGGATGTTTAGATCATTGATTCAAAACTATCCTTGTTTTTTAAGTAAGCATTTATTGCTGTAAAGTTTTCTCTAAACACTGCTTTAACTGCATCCTATAATTTCTGATATGTTATGTTATCATTTTTATTTAATTTAAAATATTTCCTCATTTTTCCTACTGATCTTCTTGACTCATAGGTTATTTAGAAGTGTGTTGCTTAGTTTCAAAATATTTGGGATTTTCCAAATATCTTTCTGTTATTTATTTCTAATCTAATTCCCTTGTATGTTTTCAGTTTGGTTTCTAATTTAGGTTTGCTTTATTACTTAAATTATAGTTTATCTTAGTTAACATACCATGTGCATTCTTTTGTTATTGGATGGATTATTCTATAAATGTAAATTGGTTCAAGTAGTTTGATAATGTTATTCAAGTATGCAATGTCTTCTCTAATTTTTTCCCCATGTACTTCTTTGAGTACTGAGAGAGGATTACTGAAGTTTCTAACAATAATTGTGGATTTGTTTATTCCTCCTTTCAGTTCTATCAGTTTTTTCATCATGCATTTTAAAATTTTGCTATTAGAGGAATACACATTTAGCATATTAATGAGATCTTGATCCCTTTATAATCCTGCAATGTTCCTCTTAACCCTGGTAATATTCCTTATTTTGTTATTTACTTTGTCTGCTTTAACGTAGCCTGCTTTTGATTAATGTTTGTAACTTTGCTTTTGATTAATGTTTGAATGGTATATTTTCCCCTTCATTTTACTGTTAAATTATTTATGTCTTTTTATTTAAAATGGGTTTCTTGTGTACTGCATATACCTGAATTCTACGTGTGTGTGTGTGTGTGAGTGTGTGTGTGTGTGTGTGTGTGTAATTCAATCTCTATATTTTAATTCAGGTGTATAGACCATTTACATTTCACTTAAGTATCATTGTAGTTAGAATAAACCTATCAATATTCTACTTGTTTTCTACATGTTCCATCTGTTCTTGTTTTGTTTTTTTTTCACATTTAGAATTTTCTTTTGGATTCAATTTTTTAAATGATTCCATTTTACTTCCCCTATAGGTTTATCAATCATAGATCTTTTAAAAACTTTTTAGTGGTCTCCTAGGGATTACAATGCACAATCTTAATTTGTCACAATCTACCTTTAAATATTACTTATACCACTTCACGTGGTGTTAAAGTATTACAACAGCATATTTCCATTTCCGTATAATTCTTTATGCTTCTATTTTCATATACTGTATCTTATATGTTTCAAAATCCACAGTACATTGATACTATTTTTGCTTTAGATAATAAAAGTGTCTTTTAAAGCAATTAACAAAAATTTTTATATTTATCTTTATATTTGTTATTTTCAGAACCCTTCATTTGTTTATGTAGATCCAAATTTCTGTTTGGTATTATGATACTTCTACTGGAAGAAATTGAGTTAATATTTCTGGTAGCACAGGACTGCTGATAATAAATTATTTCAGCCTTTGTTTGCCCCCAAATATGTTTATTTTACCTTTGTTTCTCCTTCGTTTTGAGAGATGTTCTCATTGATATAGAATTCTGAGTTAATCTTTTTTTTTAATTTTACATTTTATTTATGTTATCCTGCTGTCTTCTGGTTTGCATAATTTCAAATTGAAATGATTACAATTCTTGTATGGGATGTGCTATTTTTCTCTGGCCAATTTTTAGATTTTTACTTTTCAAAAATTTTTCCACTTTTTGACTACAATGTGTTAGATAACTTTAAAAAATTATCCTGCCTGGTGTTTTCTGAAGCCTCTTAAATCTGTATTTTGATGGCTTTCATTAGTTTTGAAGACTTGTCAATCATCACCTCTTTAAGTATTTTTCCTGCCCCATTCTCTTTCTCTTCACCTTTTGGAATTCTTCCACAACTCCTGGATATTCTATTCTGAATTTTGAAAACCTTTTTTTTCCCTTGGGTTTTAGTTTGAGTAATTTCATTGACCTGTCATCAAGTTCATTAATTATTTCCTCAGGTATTATGAGTATCCAGTGACTCAGTTGAAAGTGTTCTTCTTATCTGTACCATGCTTTTTATTTCAATCATCACCTTATTAATCATATGTATCATATATGGGTCTGGTTCATTTGATTTCTTTGTCTTCTACCAGTGTTTTGCTTTTCCTTGCTACTTCACGTTTCTCAAAATTTGTACTTGATAAGCTCTCATGTATGTAAGATGGAGAGTAAATAGTATTTATGCTGGAAGTAGGGTTCACTTTTTTCTTTGTTCAGTTTTTGGAATGGAAAATTGAGCTGCATTTGCAGTTTTTATTGCTATGGTTACCCTTAGTCTGTATGGTTACCCTCAATTTCTTTATTCTGTGCTGCCGCTAGAATCTTTCCCAAGGTCCTGGTGAGATCAATGAAGAGTCGGCAAGTGAATGTGAACTGTTCTTGAGTCTGAAGCTTTTAATGGTTTTATAATCTCACTATAACCCTCACTCACACCCTTTTAGAATATTTTAAGTGATTTTTCTTATCAGTATAGCACCCAGTGCCTCTTCTTTCTCTCATCCTCTGCCTCACTTATGTGCTTATCTCCTTTGACAGAGTTGGCTTTCCTTAGATTTTAGGTGTGTTTTACGTTCTGCAACCTCAGTTCTCTAATTTATTAGAAAATAAACTTTTATAGATTCTTTGGCTTTTTCTGATTGTTAGAGCATGATAGAGACATTCTTTATGGCTTTATATATGCTGAGCAGAATTCAAATAGGATTTTGAAAAGTAGAAAAATAAGGTATAAATGTAGGGAATAGAATATTTTTTAACAAGAATATGGAGATATTTCTGAAGCAATGATTATTATATTCAGATTTTCAGATATTACTATTTTGAAATATTGTCCCTTGAGCAATACAAATAGTATAAGCCTGCTTTTAAGGTCAAAGCATTATTTATTTTCAAAACGGTTTTATGAAAAATGAAAGAACTCCTTAAATTATGGGATTATATTTGCTGAAAATACAAATTATAGAATTGATGTTAAACCATAAAACAAAACAAAATAGGTTAATAACATATGTCATATAGTCAGTATTTGAGAGTTCCATGAGATGTTACTAATCAGATCCTTTTAAAATTCATTAATTACCTGCGTTTGAATACTTCTGTTGCAAGTAAAAGAAAATCCAACTTAAACTACCTTAAACTGAAAAGTAAATGAGCTTTCTCATAAAACCAAAAATCCAGAGGCAGTAAGCATTTTATGCACGAATTGAACAAGAGTTTCATAATGTTTAACAGTGTCCAGTGACATTCCTCTGCAATAGCTCCCCTTGGCCTTCCTTTGAGTGTCAGCTTAATCCTTTGTCCAGCCAAGCTATTCAGACCTTACCTTTAGATATGACACTGTCAAAGGAACAGGGCCCAGCATTCAAGGCAAAAACTCAAGAGTCATTCTGTTCAATTCAGGTTTGGTCACATGCTTACCCCTGAACCAATGAGTGTCCCCAAGGGGGTGTAATATGCTTCCTGGATTTGTCTAAATCACAGAATTCTTTCCTGGAAGTGGCATTTATTTGAATGAATATCAGGAATACTTGGGAGGCAGAAAACTGGTTGCTAGTAGAACACTTCTTAGTATCCATTCTACATAATTTTTCAGTGCCCAGTGGGTATAAAGTACCAAACTGGACACTTTGGAGATTTAGAGTTCATGGAGAAAATTCACTATCTACATTAAAAAAATAGAGCAAAATATGACAATATATGGCAAAATATCAGTAAGCATGTTGTTGAAGAATATCATAAGAGACAAATTTTGGAAATTCTTCTATTGAAATATATTCCTGAGAGTCAGGATTTTAGAGCTTAGAATTATGTGAGAGATCATTGAGTTCACCTTTCTCATTTTACAGATGAGGGAACAAAGACCAGAGATGCTAAATGGTTTGACAGAGGTCATGTAGGCAGCAGGTGGTGAAGCCTGGGAGAGAATACAATTGCTTTGGCTTTGAGTTCTTTTCATTACCTCATGTTTATTCTGAAACAGAAAATGTTTGTTATCATATTATGTGCACATAAAGTCATTTGTCACTAAATAATGGTTTTTTTCAAGTGATAAATTGATTGCAACAGTTCTATCCTCCTTTCCAATGTCCAGGTTGTATGTATCCCTGCTTATGGATGTAGCTTTCAGATTAAAAAGCATATTAGTTTTTCCCCCTCTGTTTCAAAGACATTTTTCAAATGTTTCACCTTTGACACCACTATCTAGTAACATTTATGAATATTAAGTAATGTTAGAGGTTAATGCACTGCTAATGATAGGTTGTTGTAACTCAGTTGGTCCCTTTGGCATGAAATGCCCAATAAAATGCTCTTTTTATAGCAAAACTAAGTAGTCTTAGTTATATTGTGCTTGACTGAGGACAATAGGATGTTTTGTATATTCATATGGCCTATGTCTGTCATGATAATCTGAAAAGAGCACTTGTGATTTTTATACATCATTTTATAAATTATTGTTGAATTTACCACTTTTTCTGTACTGTGCCACTCATACTTATGACTCTTTTTAGTAGTGCTTTATTTTAAAAATCAAGCTAAATTAACTTTTAATAGTATTTGATTGAGAAAAATTTAAATCACACTTGAAGGGAATAATTTATATGTTAAAAGTAGCAGTAGTAGTATGATTAAATTTATTAAGGAGGATACTTCCCTGGTGGTCCAGTAGTAAAGAATCCACCTTCTAATCCAGGGATGTGGGTTTAATCCCTGGTCAGGGAACTAAAATCCCACATGCCATGGGGTAACTAAGCCTAAGCGCCACAACTACTGAGCTCACACACCTCAACTAGAGAGCCCATGTGCCACAAACTACAAAGCCCATGCACTCTGCAGCCCTCACACCACAACTAGAGAAGAGAAAACCTGCATGCCAGAACTAGAGAGAAGCCCACGTGCCACAATGAAGAGCTCGTGCCCAGCAATGAAAAATCCAGCATGCCTCAACGAAGATCATGCATGCTGCAACTAAGACCCAAGGCAGCCAAAGAAATAAAAAATAAATAAATAAAATAAAATAAATATTAAAAAAAAATTATTGAGGAGGAGTAAATTTGACACTGGTTTTACTAGCATTTTGTTATAAAATGCCTTCATCAATCCCATATCTCTTTATATTAAAGGTAAAGTGTATTTTAAAAAAAAGATAAGTCTATAAACCAAGTACTCTTGAAAATAAATTGAAACTTTTAATGTAATATAACAAAAATAATTAAGCACTAATATCGTTCTAAGTATTTTGGTGGACAGAAATATAACCAAAAATGAATTTATATTTTAACAAAGCTGACAATCTTGTAAAAGAAATATGGCATGAAATAAGTAAATATATATAGCTAAATGTGATATGAGCTACATGAGTAACATATAGTAACTAGTGAACACAGGAGAAGATATGACTTTGCTGGAAGAGATTTAGGGAAGACTCTATATAGAAGAAAGTAGTTGAGTTAGGCTTTAAAAAGGCTTAGTATAAATTGGACAGAAGAAACACCAAAACATGAAATCAGGAAGGATCATAGAATTTTCAGGGAATGGCAGGGGGTCTTCATTATGGGAAAGATGGATCTATGAAGTGAAGTAAATTGAACCACAGATGAAAAAGCAGGTGGAACTAGATCTAATAGTGCTGTGAATAGTATTGGGCAGACTATAGACTTGATTCTATAGTCAGTGACTGTCACTAAAAGTATGATCTTGAGAGTCACATGGTCAAAGTATCTAAGTATAAATAAAAAATATTATTTTCCCACCATATTGGATAGACTCAAATGTGTGTGCATGTGCATGTGCGTGTGTGTGTGTGTGTATGTGTGTGAAGAGATGGGACAGGGGGACATGGAAAAAAATCTAATGATATTATTGCATATTCCTAACGAGAGACATTAAGTTCAGTTCTGGCAGTGGGCAATGGAAAGAAGAGGTTAAGTAAAATTGGCATATAGAAATTGACAGGACATAGTGATTTACTGAAGGTATGTCTGAATTTGTCAAGGATTAAGGAATATATTTGAGAAAAATAAAAAGTGTCAGTTAATTTATGGAAAGTTGGAAGAATGAAGACTGAAAGCATCTATTGAATTTGGTAACTGAAGAGCCATCTTTCTGTAAAGATCAGTTTTATAGAGTCATAGGGCTGAGATAATATTGAAAAATTTGAGGATAGATGAGGGGTGAGAAAATGAGTTTGGAGTTACAATTTACTCTTGCTTTTTCCCAAAGGATTATTTTTATTTCCTTCTATTTAAAAATATTTTATAGTATTAGACTTTGATAGTATTGAAAATGTCACTTGTTCATACAAATGTCTTTTCTTAGTAACGTTTAGTAATGTGTAGATTTTGATAATATAGCTAATCAATTCCTCAGATTGGATATTCAGATAGTCTTAATTTACAGATATAAATAGGAAATTCTGGTTGGACATATTTCTTTGTTTTTAATTTTATTTGTCCCATTCTTTTATTTTATTGTTATTTTCAGAAATACAAATGTAAAGTGAATACTCCTTTATAATATTTTAATTTTTAATCACATGGTTCTTCTGGTGCACACTTTCAAGGAATGTAAAGTTTTTATTTCATTTAATTATGGTTTAAATAGTGTGCAGTTTGTGAGTGAGGGTGATTAATAATTCACAAAAGATAAGCAAGCAGTGATTTGAGAATGTGCAAGACAGGGCATGTTTTAAAAGATAGCTTGAAATAAGATTATTTCCTTTCTGTCATTCTCTAATATGCCCTCTGGAGAATGTTAACTTGTTGTGAATAACTGCC
Source organism: Pseudorca crassidens (assembly GCF_039906515.1). NCBI lineage: Eukaryota > Metazoa > Chordata > Mammalia > Artiodactyla > Delphinidae > Pseudorca > Pseudorca crassidens. Next base: position 55,843,383 of record NC_090312.1, on the reverse strand, counting down.
TTGTGTGGAAGTTAATAACTTTCTACGATGGTTGACTGATGTCAATGCTGTGTTCACCAACATCTGCCAAAGATGAGGAAGTGATTGGAACTATATTAATTCATCAGAATACATCAGTTTCCAATATTCTACTGCATTAACATCTAAGGTGCTTTTAGAGTAACATAGGTATATGCAATTGATTCTATAATATAATATATATATTCTATAACAGAATATATGTATAAAAAAATTTCCCTCCCTCTCACCTATTTCATTGTTCATTTTTATCTCCTGTTTTGGCTCCTCTTCCTGTACATGACTACTAAATTTTGGTAATTTTTTAGAGCTTATTGGTTTTTTCTTACTCTATTCATTTTTCCTAGACCACCAAGAGTCTATAAGTCATCATCTCATAGACTTATATCCCCAGACATTACCTCTCTTCTGACCTCCAGATCCATCTATCAGTTCTAAAATTGGATGTTTCATGGCCACCCATATTCAACACCCTCAACAATTAACTTTTCATCTCTCAAAAATCTTGTGACTTCAAACTTATTACTTCCCTAGTAAAATGAAGTGCATTTTTTCCCCACTAACAAGTACATAAGACAGAATCCTGGGAATCACCTCTATTCCTCCTCTCTCCCTCATTCATGTCTACCATTTTGATTTTATCATTGAGCCTTTTGCTTTTATCTCCTAAATGTCTGAGACAGGGACTAAGGATTATTAATGTATGAATAAACATGGTATTTTCACCTTCTGACTCCTAGGATAAATTGGATATTATTTTCTAAAGATGTTAAAAAAATTGTATATTATTTTCTTTGTGAACTCTTGGAAACTCCTTTCCAGTAGAGAATTTGGTAAAAGGGCCAGTTCTTATAGGAAATGCATTAAATAAAAGGGCTTCCCATATGTGGGAGATTTGGCTTGTTGTTGAGGATGAGTGGAGCTGTTAATTTTCTGGCCACCTGTGAGCAGCAAAAGGCAGATGGGAATAGAAAGCCTGAGACCCCTTCTGGCTGGGAGAAAGTGAGTAAGTAACCTGGCATTGTGCAGTGGTTAGGGACTTGGCAGAAAGAAGTGAATGGAAACTCTATGGCTGGGAGACAGCAGCATGTTGACAGGAAAATATGACTGCTATGGGTAGAAAAGAGAGTGTATTAGTTGTGATTCTGCAGGGAAGAAGAGCCAATAAGATGTATGTATTTAGGGATAAGGATTTACTTTACGAAACTGGCTCATGTGATTGTGGGAGCTGGCAAGGCCAATATCTGACTAGAAGACTAGAGACCTGGGAGAGACTTGATGTTGCAGTTTGAGTCCTATTTTGGCTTTATCTATTCCCAATAATAAGGAAGTTCTTGCTGGTCCCACAGAAGACAGCTGGAGGCAGAATTCCTTCTTAGAGGAAGTACCTCAGTCTTTTTCCCTCATACTGTCAAATGATTGGATGAGGCCTAATCACATTATGAAGGGTAATCTGTTTTATTCAAAGTCTACTGACCTAAAAGTTAATCATGTCTAATTAAACTTAAAAGCTTTTGCACAGCAAAGAAAACCATAAACAAGGTGAAAAGACAGCATTCAGAATGGGAGAAAATATTTGCAAACAAAGCAACTGACAAAGGATTAAACTCCAAAATATACAAACAGCTCATGTAGCTCAATAGCAAAAAAAAAAACAAACAACCCAATCCAAAAATGGGCAGAAGACCTAAATAGACATTTCTCCAAAGAAGACATACAGATGGCCAACAAACACATGAAAAGATGCTCAACATCACTAATTATGAGAGAAATGCAAATCAAAACCACAATGAGATATCACCTCACACCTGTCAGAACGGCCATCATCACAAAATCTACAAACAATAAATGCTGGAGAAGGTGCAGAGAAAAGGGAACCCTCTTACACTGTTGGTGGGAATGTAAATTGATACAGCCACTATGGAGAACAGTATGGAGAGTCCTTAAAAAACTAAAACTAGAAATACCATGTGACCCAGCAATCCCACTACTGGGCATATATCCAGAGAAAACCATAATTCAAAAAGACAAATGCACCCTGATGTTCATTGCAGCACTCTTTGCAATAGCTAGGACATGGAAACAACCTAAATGTCCATCAACAGAGGAATGGATAAAGAAGATGTGGTACATAGATACAATGGAATATTACTCAGACATAAAAAGGAATGAAATTGAGTCATTTGTAGAGATGTGGATGGACCCAGAGACTGTCATACAGAGTAAAGTAAGTTAGAAAATGAAAAACAAATAATCGTATATTAATGCATATATGTGGAATCTGAAAAAAAATTGGTATAGACAATCTTATTTACAAAGCAGAAATAGAGACAGAGACGTAGAAAACAAATGTATGGATACCAAGGAAGAAAGGGCGTGTGGAATGAATTGGGAGATTGGGATTGGCATATATACACTATTGACACTATGTATAAAATAGATAACTAATGAGAACCTACTGTATAGCACAGGGAACTCTACTCAGTTCTCTGTGATGACCTAAATGGGAAGAAAATCCAAAAAAGGGGATATATTTGTATGTATAACTGATTCATTTTGCTGTACAGTAGAAACAAACACAATATTGTGAAGCAACTATACTCCAATAAAAATTAAAAAATAAATAAAGCAAATGTTCACAGCAACTTCTAAATGGTTGTTTGACCAAAAACTGGGTACCATAGCTTAGCCAATGGACATATAAAGTTAATCATCACAGAGAGGGAGCATATCTACAGGGGGTTTTAAAGGAAATTTCCATGAGAAGTAGTGTGCAAATCTCTCAAGCCATTCCTTCATAAAATGTAGTAGAGTGCCATGATTTTCAAAGCTTTGATTAATGTTTAATGCAGTCCTAGGCTATGTGGGGCATTAACCTCATTTAACCAACATATTTAATACATCCACCTCTTCTCACCCCATTGTTGCCATACTTCTATTTGGAGGGTTGCTTGTCACCTGAAGTATGGTAATTGTTATCCAGTTAGTCTCCCTATAGTAACTCTTGTCCTCCTTCCCAGTCTTTTTTCTCCATGTTCAGTTTATGAAGTTTATGTGACTTCTACAAAAATAAGATTCAAGTGTTTCACTCTTAACCTGAAGAGCACGGTGCCTAGCACTGACTATAAGCCTCTTGACTATATTTCCAAATTCAACTTACATCATTTTCTTCTCCTATCTGTGCCTTAAGTGTTCTAGGCCTATTCCATTCTGGCCTTCTTCAGTTCCAGTGATTCACTTTTTAAAAAATTTTGTCCAGTGACCTCTCACTTCTCTCCTCTCAGCCCCAGATATTATTCTTCTACCATATTTATGTAAGAAACCACTTCCATTTCCTTAGTTCTCAATTTGAATGTCATTTTATCTATACTAACTCCAAGGACTAGGTTAATTTCTTTTTACATGCTTCCTTAAAACCCTATTATCATTTGTTTAAAAAGTTCTATCCCTTTCTAGGCATATTAGCACATACTAGGCCTGCAATAATTATTGAAATCATGGCTGGATCCACTTCAGAACAAACTTCTACACAGTGTCTTTCATAACTTTCTGATTTGCTGCAGGTGACATCTATGACAAGCCCCCTTTCTCATCTCTCCCTTTAATTACAGGGGAAAAGGATATCATGTGGGTTGGGCTGGTCCACTGATGATTGTGCTGGGAATTTCGAAAAGCAAAGATATTAAAGGCTCAGGCTTCCCAGAATAAGGTACTAGTGGATTCACTTTTTAGCTTTTCTTTTCTCTTCTTTACAAGGTGCTGCTATAATGAGAAGAACTGACCATTACTACAGGTAAGAAGGACCCAAGCTTTGGAAATATTAAGCTTAAGCTCTTAGGTGAAGCTCTTCTCAGGTGTTAGAGCAAATTCTTCCTTTTCCTGTTACTTTCCTTGATGTTTCTTTCTTCTCCAGTACTTTTTAAAATTTAAATTAGGAGGACCTTCAAGACGGCAGAGGAGTAAGATGTAGAGATCACCTTCCTCCTTATGAATACATCAAAAATATATCTACATGTGGAACAACTCCTACAGAACACCTACTGAATGCTGGCAAAAGACCTCAGACTTCCCAAAAGGCAAGAAACTCATCACATTTCTGGGTAGGGTAAGAGAAAAAAGCAAAAACAGAGACAAAAGAATAGGGATGGGACCTGCACCTTTGGGAGGGATTGGTGAAGGAGGAAAAGTTTTCACACACTAGGAAGCCCCTTTACTGTTGGAGACAAGGTGTGGGTGGGGTGTGGGGGGGTGAAGCTTCAGAGCCATGGAGGAGAACACAGAAACAGGGGTGCAGAGGGCAATGTGGAGAGATTTCCAAACAGAGGCTCAATGCCAACCAGAACTCACCAGCCTGAGAGACTTGTTGGCTCACCTGCCAGGGCGGGTGAGGTCTGGGAGCTGAGGCTTGAGCTTCAGAGGTAGATCTCAGGGAGAGGACTGGGGTTGGCTGTGTGAACACAGCGTGAATGGGGTTAGTGCACCACAGCTAAATGGGAGGGAGTCTGGGGAAAAGTCTGGAACTGCCTATGAGGCAAGAAAGTATTTTTTCAGAGTGTGCAAGGAGAAGGGATTCAGAGAACCACCTAAACGAGCTCCAGAGACAGCCATGAGCCACGGCTATCAGCACGGACATTAGAGATGGGCATGAAATACTAAAGCTGCTCGTGCAGCCACCAAGAAGCCTGTGTGCGAGCACAGGTCACTATCCACACCTCCCCTCCTGGAAGTCTGTACAGCCAGCAACTGTCAGGGTCTTGTGACCCAGAGAAAATTTCCCCAGGAGAAAACATGGCACACCTCAGGCTGTTGAAATGTCACACTGGCCTCTCCCACTACAGGCTAGCCCCGCATTCTGTACACCTCCCTCCCCCCGGCCACAGTGAGCCAGAGCCCAGTAATCAGCCGCTCCTTTAACTCCCTCATGTCTGGGCGAAGAACAGATGTCAGAGGTCGACCTACATGCAGAGGCAGGGCCAAATCAAAAGCTGAACCACAGGAGCTGTGGGAACAAAGAAAAGAAAGGGAAATTTCTCTGTACAGCCTCAGGAGCAGTGGATTAAATCTCCACAATCAACTTGAAGTACCCTGCATCTGTGGAATACTTGAATAGAAAACGAATGATCCCAAATTGAGGCGGTGGACTTTGAGAGCAACTGTAGTTTTGGGGTTTGCTGTATGCAACTGACTAGTTTCTGATTTTTAAGTTTATCTTAGTTTAGATTTTAGCACTTGTTACCATTGGTGGATTTGTTTATTGCTTTTGTTGCTCTCTTCTTTTATTTATAGTATTAAAAAATTTTTTTATTTTAATAAATTTATTTATTTTCTTTTATTTATTTCATTCCTTATTTTCTCCCTTTTCTTCTGAGCTGTGAGGCTGACAAGGTCTTGGTGCTCCAGCCAGCTGTCAGACCAGAGCCTTTGAGGTGGGAGAGCTGAGGTGGACACTTGACAACCAGAGACCTCTCAGCCCGATGTAATATCAATTGGTGACAGCTACCACAGAGATCTACATCTCAATGCTAAGACCCAGCTGCACTCAACGACCAGCAAGCTCCAGTGCTGGACACCCTACACCAAACAACTACCAATATAGGAAAACAACACAACCCATTAGAAGAGAGACTGCCTAATATCATAATAAGTGAACAGACACCCCCAAACACAACATCAGATGCAGTCCTGCCCACCAGAAAGACAAGATCCAGCCTCATCTACCAGAACACAGGCACCAGTGCCCTCCACCAGGAAGCCTAAACAAGGCACCCACTGGGGTCAGACACCAAAAACAATGGGAATTACAAACCTGCAGCCTGCAAAAAGGAGACCTCAAACAGGGTAAGTTAAGCAAAATGAGAAGACAGAGAAATATGCAGCAGATAGAGGAGCAAGGTAAAAACCCACCAGAGCAAACAAATGCAGAAGAAATAGGCAGTCTACTTGAAAAAGATTCAGGGTAATGACAGTAAAGAATATCCAAAATCTTGGAAATAGAATGGAGAAAATATAATAAATGTTTAACAATTACCTAGAAGAACTAAAGAGCAAACAAACAATGATGAACAACAAAATAAATGAAATTAAAAATTCTCTAGAAGGAATCCAGAACAGAATAACTGAGGTAGAAGAATGGATAAGTGACCTGGAACTAGTGGAAAATAGTGGAAATAACTACCACAGAGCAGAATAAAGAAAAAATAATGAAAAGAATTGAGGAAAGTCACAGAGATGTTTGGGACAAAATTAAATGCACCAACATTCGAATTATAAGGGTCACAGAAGAAAAAGAGAAAAAGAAAGAGACTGAGAAAATATATGAAGAGATTGTAGTTGAAAACTTACCTCATATGGGAAAGGAAAGAGTCTTTCAAGTCCAAGAAGCACAGAGAGATCCATATAGGATAAATCCAAGGAGAAACACACCAAGACATGTTAATCAAACTATCAAAAATAAAATACAGAAAAAAAAATACTGAAAGCAGCAAGGGAAAAGCAACAAATAACACAAAGGGAATCGCCATAAAGTTAACAGCTGATCATTCAGCAGAAACTTTGCAAGGCAGAAGGGAGTGGCAGGACATATTTAAACTGATGAAAGGGGAAAATCTACAGCCAAGATTACTCTACCCAGCAAGGATCTCATTCAGATTCGAAGGAGAAATTAAAACCTTTACAGACAAGCAAAAGCTAAGAGAGTTCAGCACCATCAAACCAGCTTTACAAAAAATTCTAAAGGATCTTCTCTAGGCAGGACACAAGAGAAGGAATAGACCTACAAAAACAAACTCAAAACAATTAAGAAAATTGAAATAGGAACATACATATTGATAAATACCTTAAATGTAAATGGATAAAATGCTTTAACCAAAAGATATAGACTGGCTGAATGGATACAAAATCAACACCCATATATATGCTGTCTACAAGACACCAACTTCAGACCTAGGGACACATGCAGACTGAAAGTGACAGGAGGGAAAATGTTATTCCATGCAAATGGAAATCAAAAGAAAGCTGGAGTAGCAATTCTCATATCAGAAAAAATAGACTTTAAAATAAAGACTATTACAGGAGACAAAGAAGGACAACACATAATGATGAAGAGATCAATCCAAGAAGAAGACATAACAATTTTACATATTTATGCACCCCAAAAAGAAGCACCTCAATACATAGGCCAAATGTGAACTGGTATAAAAGGAGAAATTGATGGTAACAAAATTATAGTAGGGGATGTAGCACCACACTTTCACCAATGGACAGATCAGCCAAAATGAAAAAAAATAAGGAAACACAAGCTTAAATGACATTAAACAAGATGGACTTAATTGATTTTTATAGGACATTCCATCCGAAAACAACAGAATACACATCCTTCTCAAGTGCTCATGGAATATTCTCCAGGATAAATCAAATCTTGGGACACAAATCAAGCCTTGGTAAATTTAAGAAAAATGAAATTGTATCAAGTATCTTTTCTCACTACAATGCTATGAGACTAGACATCAATTACAAGAAAAAAACTGTAAAACATACAAACACATGGAGGCTAAACAATACACTACTAAATAACCAATAGATCACTGAAGAAATCAAAGAGGAAATGAAAAAATACCTAGAGACAAATGACAATGAAAACACGGCGACCCAAAACCTATGGGATGCAGCAAAAGCAGTTCTATTAAGGAATTTTATAGCAATAAAATCCTACCTCAAGAAACAAGAAACATCTGAAATAAACAACCTAACCTTACACCTAAAGCAATTAGGGAAAGAAGAGAAAAAAACCCTAGCTATCAGAAGGAAAGTAATCATAAAAATCAGATCAGAAATAAGTGAAAAAGAAATGATGGAAATGATAGTAAAGATCAAAAAAACTAAAAGCTGGTTAATTGAGAAGATAAACAAATTTGATAAATCACTAGCCAGAATCATCAAGAAAAAAAGGGAAAAGAGACAAATCAATAGAATTAGAAATGAAAAAAGAGAAGTAACAACTGACACTGCAGAAATACAAAGGATCATGAGAGATTACTACAAGCAAACATATGCCAATAAAATGGACAACCTGGAAGAAATGGACAAATTATTTATCAAAACACAACCTTCCAAGACTGAACCTTTAAGAAATAGAAAATATAAGCAGAACAATCACAAGCACTGAAATTGAAACTGTGATTAAAAATCTTCCAACAAAGAAAAGCCCAGGACCAGATGGCTTCATAGGGGAATTCTATCAAATATTTAGAGAAGAGCTAAAACCTATCCTTCTCAAACTCTTCCAATATATAGCACAGGAAGGAACACTCCCAAACTCATTCTACAAGGCCACCATCACCCTGATACCAAAACCAGACAAAGATGTCACAAAAAATAAATACTACAGGCCAATATCACTAATGAGCATAGATACAAAAATCCTCAACAAAATACTAGCAAACAGAATCCAAAAACACATTAAAAGGAGCATACACCATGATCAAGTGAGGTTTATCCCAAGAATGCAAGGATTCTTCAATATATGCAAATCAATAAATGTGATACACCATATTAACAAACTGAAAAATAAAAAACCATATGCTCATCTCAATAGATGCAGAAAAAGCTTTCGACAAAATTCAACACCAATTTATGATAAAAACCTTCCAGAATGTAGGCATAAGAGAGAACTTACCTCAACATAATAAAGTTCATATATGACAAACCCACAGTCAACATGGTTCTCAATGGTGAAAAATGGAAACCATTTCCACTAAGATCAGGAATAAGACAACATGGCCCACTCTCACCACTATTATTCAACATAGTTTTGGGAGTTTTAGCCACAGCAATCAGAGAAGAAAAAGAAACAAAAGTAATCTAAATCAGGAAAGAAGAAGTAAAACTGTGAATGTTTGCAGATGACATGATACTATACACAGAGAATCCTAAAGATGCTACCAGAAAACTACTAGAGTTAATTAATGAATTTGGTAAAGTAGCAGGAGACAAAATTAATGCACAGAAATCCCTTGAATTCCTACACACTAATGATAAAAATCTGAAAGAGAAATTAAGGAAATGCTCCCATTTACCACTGCAACAAAAATAATAAAATACCAAGAATAAACCTACCTAAGGAGACAAAAGACCTGAATGCAGAAAATTATAAGACACTGATGAAAGAAAATAAAGATGATATAAACAGATGAAGACATATACTATGTTCTTGGATTGGAAGAATCAACATTTTGAAAATGACTCTACTACCCAAAGCAATCTACAGATTCAGTGAAATCCATATTAAACTACCAATGTCATTTTTCACAGAACTAGAACAAAACTTTTCACAATTTGTATGGAAACAAAAAAGACTGTGAATAGCCAAAGCAATCTTGAGAAAGAAAAATGGAGCTGGAAGAATGAGGCTCCCTGACTTCAGAGTATACTACAAAGCTACAGTAATCAAGACAGTATGGTACTGGCACAAAAACAGAAATATAGATCAATGGAACAGGATAGAAAATCCAGAGATAAAGTCACACACATATGGTCACCTTATGTTTGATAAAGGAGGCAAGAATATACAATGGAGAAAAGAGGGTCTCTTCAATAAGTGTTGCTGGGAAAGCTAGACAGCTACATGTAAAAGAATGAAATTAGGAGACTCCCTAACACCATACACAAAAGTAAACCCAAAATGGATTAAAGACCTAAATGTAAGGCCAGACGCTATAAAACTCTTAGAGGAAGACATAGGCAGAACACTCTATGACATCAATCACAGCAAGATTCATTTTGATCCACCTCCTAGAGAAATGGAAATAAAGATGAAAATAAACAAATGGGACCTAATGAAACTTAAAAGCTTTTGCACAGCAAAGGTAACCATAAACAAGATGAAAGGACAACCCTCAGAATGGGAGAAAATATTTGCCACTGAAGCAACTGACACAGGTTTAATCTCCAGAATATACAAGCGTTCATGCAGCTCAATATCAGAAAAACAAAGAACTCAATGCAAAAATGGGCAAAAGGCCTAAAGACATTTCTTCAAAGAAGATATAAAGATTACCAACAAACACATGAAAGGATGCTCAACATCACTAATCATTAGAGAAATGAAAATCAAGTCTACAATGAGGTATCACCCCACACTGGTCAGAATGGCCATCATCAATAAATCGACAAACAGGGCTTCCCTGGTGGCACAGTGGTTGAGTGTCCACCTGCCGATGCAGGGGATGCGGGTTCGTGCCCCAGTCTGAGAAGATCCCCCATGCTGTGGAGTGGCTGGGCCCGTGAACCATGACTGCTGAGCCTGCGTGTCCGGAGCCCATGCTCCGCAACGGGAGAGGCCACAACAGTGAGAGGCCCGTGTACCGCAAAAAAAAAAAAAAATCGACAAACAATAAATGCTGGAGAGGGTGTGGAGAAAAGAGAACCCTCTTGCACTGTTGGTTGGAATGTAAATTGATACGGACTCTATGGAGAACAGTATGGAGGTTCCTTAAAAAACTAATAACAGAACTATCATGTGATGCAGCAATTCCACTACTGGACATACACCCTGAGAAAACCATAACTCAAAAAGAGTCATGTGCAACAATATTCATTGCAACACTATTTACAATAACAACCACAAGGAAGCAACCTAAGTGTCCATTGACAGATGAATGGGTAAAGAAGAAGTGGCCCATATATACAATGGAAATTTACTCAGCCATAAAAAAATCGAAATTGCGTTATTTGTAGTGAGGTGGATGGACCTAGAATCTCCCATACAGAGTGAAATAAGTCAGAAAAAGGAAAACAAATACTGTATGCTAACCCATATATATAGAATCTATAACATAAAAATAAGTGGTTCTGAAGAACCTAGGGGCAGGAAAGTAATAATGACGTAGATATAGAGAATGGACTTAAGGACACAGGGAGGGAGAAGGGTAAGCTGGGACAAAGTGAGAGAGTGGCATGGACATATATACACTACCAAATGTAAAATAGATAGCTAGTGGGAAGCAGCTGCACAGCACAGGAAGATGAGCTCAGTGCTTTGTGACCACCTAGAGGTGTGGGATATGTTGTGTGGGAGGGAGATGAAAAAGGAAGGGAATATGGGGATATATGTATACGTACAGCTTATTCATTTCGTTATACAGCAGAAACTAACACAACAATGTAAAGCAATTATACTCCAATAAAGATTTTAAAAAATAGAAAAGCAAATAAAAAAAATTAAACAATCATTTTTTTAATTTTACTGGTTAAGTTTACTTAAAATGGTTAAATAACCATCAAAAAAGAGAAATAAATGTCATATTTATGCATTTCATAATAAGAATGCTAATTTTTTAAATTTTCAAATTATGTCTAGCTCTCTGAAATGATGGATGACCTAGTCCCGCTGTTATGACTATTAATTGTTTGATCCTGTAAACCTTGTGTGAACAGAGACTGCTGGAACCTAAGAGTTATTCCAGAAGTCAGCTTATTAGTGAATTTTGCCCTGTCCAGTTGTGTTATATCCATGAAAATAATTTATGCATTGTGATTAGATGTCTATAACCTACTAGAACATCATATTCACAGTAGCATACACTCTTCACCTAAATAGTGAAAGCTTCAGATTAAATGAAGGTTAATTTTGTTTCCTACTATGTTTGTTTTTACAAAGTGAAAAATGCAAAACAAAATAACCTAGAAGCTGCAAATTAGAATTACCTTTCACTCTCTTTTGGGGATTAAGAGATTGTTTAGTTTAAATTTGGATTCTTGGAAAACCAAGAATATCTTAAGCTTGCTTAAGATAATACACTTGATGGCCTATATTGAACATACTAAACTGATTAGAAGACAAGCCTGTACTTTTCTGATACCTTCCTATTTGAATATCATCGTTTTTCTTATTTTCCTTTACTCTAACTATATTAGATGTTTTCTTCTCTGCTATTATAACAATCAACAGATAAGTTTTATTTTTAATTTGTGATTTTTCCTCATAATTACTAGATTATGTCTATGTTCTCTACTAAATTTCCTGTTGATAAGTGGTAATCTTATTGTGCTTTTTACTAAGCTTATGACAACCGCTCAATTATTATCTTCTGAGTGAATGAATGAACGGTTATGTATTTGCTTTTGTCTTTGAAACATCCCTTGCTTTTTTGTGTTATGGAATGGAACTTCAGAGTTTCTTAGGTAACAAGTATTAAGCAATTCATCTTTTTCTGCTTCTAGACTCACCCTTATACTCTGAGGCAATTAGTCCTTTCAGGTGTTTTTAAATATCACAGAAAGGAACTGTTTTGTGGGAAGTCAAACAGGGGCTATATTAGTCACTCAGGCTGCTATAACAAAAACTATATAGACTGGGTCGCTTAAACTGCAGAAACTTATATTCTGACAGTTATGAAGGTTGGGAAGTCCAAGATCAAAGTGCGGGCTAACTCAATTGCTAGTGAGAGCTCTCTTCCTATCTTGCAGATGGCCATATTCTTGCTGTGTCCTCATGTTGGGCGGCACTCTGGTGTCTCTTTTTATAGGGATGCTCATTTATCAAATTAGAGCCCCACTCTATGACCTCATTTAGTCTTAATTACTAACTCCAAATATGGTCACATGGGAGTTAGGTTTCAACATAGGAATTTTGGGAGCACACAATTCTGTCCATTGCAGGGACATTGAATAATTTTTAATGTAAAGGTCTATTTTTAATGCTGAAAAGCATAATTAAATATGAGGAATCTGAGAGAGAACTTAGCAAAGTTACAAATGTGCAACAGGGCACTTCCCTTCTACAAGTTCTCTGCCCTCCAGATGGAAAGAGAATAGGAAAACCATGCATCTTACTTCCAGCACAATCAATTAGCTGCTGAGTTACAGATCACAGGCCAGAAAATGGAATCAGTGTGGTAGAAAAATTCACAGAGCAGATCAAGATGAGGGAGCTTTGTTTCTTTTGATTCTGATTTTGTTTTCTTTAAGTCTTCAGTTTACAAAGATGTGCAGAGTGGTGATAATATATTAAAATGAAATTTGAGAGAAGGCAAATTTAAGTACCAAAGAGTAGTGCATTAAGCACTAGATGACGTGGAAATTAATGAAAGAAGAAGAGGGAGTTCAAGGTATACCAGGAAGCAGATATAGCTCCCTTAATCACATGACTTTCTCCTCATTAAACATTATCCTTTCCAGAGCACTTCCTGAGAATCAACAGTTCACTTTTAGTGAGGGAAAAAGTTTATAGGCTATTTTGAACTTTTGGGGGTAAAGGAAAGGGCTGGGTTTTCTTTTATTTCCTTATGCAATGAACCTTGTGCATATAAACTTCATTTTGCTTTTCCATTTCTATTCTGATTTTGATATCATGTAATTTTTTCTTTTAATCCTGTACTTATATTGTTTAAAACTAATTTTTGATTTATTAGCTGGACCTAAAAAAGAGTGTGAGGAGTAAAAATTTTTTCTGTAATTTGCAAAAGAAGAAACTGAGGCTCACAGTTTATGCAACATGTATGAGATCACATACTTCCCACTTGGTAAAGTTGATTCATATCCAAGAGTGTCTGCCTCCAAAGACGGTTGTCTTTTCATATAAAATACTTCAATGTATACCTAGAAAAGTATTTATGTTTCTTTACTTGACAAGCATAGGCCCTGTCTCTAGAGACCATTAGAAATAATTATAGTCTTCACAATGGGTCAGGAAGCAGTGTTCTGCTTTGATGTATGTCTTGTAGGGAAGAGTAACATCTTAACCATGATCTTTGACTTTGTTCTTCAGTAGTTTACATGATGTTGAGCTTTTTGTCTTTTTGTGAAGAATTTTAGTACAATGCATGCCACTACAAATTTGATTAGGTTTACTGGCGTTTGATTGTGCTTTGCCTCAAACTTTCCTCCTTCCCGCCTCAGGTGATTTTTAGTTTCCTGCAAGGATCAGCAACTAAGGAGATTTCCACTCGACACCTTAACAGGTAAATTAACTTCATGGTCTGTCAAGTTCCACTAGAGTCATCATAATTCTGACTGTGTTGTGACACACAACCCTTAAAAAGTATTTTAAATGGTTTGAAGATTGATGATACATAAATATGTATCTAAAGATGAATATAACATAGTTATGCCACCCTTTGCATATTACTATAGGGAAAAAACTCATTTTGTCAATGAAAAATTCCCAAGGATGATCAATAACCTATACTGGAAAAAAGGAGTAATATATTATGATACATTTTTATTAAATTAGTCTTATAAGAAAATTATATAACTCATGAATATTTCATGTGGAAAGAATATGGTGTTAGAAAGACTTGGGTTCAGATACTAGTTTATTCACATCATGGTTTTATAGCCATAAGCCAATCTTAGTTTACTCACTTCTAAAAACTTCAGGTTAACAATAACAACACATTTCAAGTTTTATTTTTGACAAATAATATATTTGACCAACTATTTGGAATAAAATAGTGCATAAAAGAGAGGTGATCTTGCTATAAATGACTTACAGTTTTAACCTTTGGTCGAATAAACAAATACTACAGTGAGTAACAGGTATTCTGGGAACAAGATAAAACTAATCTAGACTGGGGTAAGATGGTCCTAAAAAAGTAAGAGAAAACTTTTTGAAAGATGAAACTTAAAACATGCATGAGAGAAAAGAGAGTGAGGAGAAAGACTACTTTACAGACATGAAGCTCTTTGGAGGTATATAGAAACAATAGTATGCTGAAGATTATACAGCATATTAGGATTTTGGACTATTTCCAAAGATCAGAGAGAAGTCAGGTAGGATTTACTTCATTTATTTAGTTATTCATTCGACAACTATTCATTACCAAACTTGTGTTAGGCACTATTCTAAGAATATAACAGTAAACAAACAAGCAGCAAGAGCAAAAATTATTACCCTCATGCTTACATTGTAGTGGGAGAAGACAAACTAAATATAATAAACAAATAGATTGTATTTGAAGTAAGAATATCAGTGCTGTTGTGGAAAAACAGATTTAAAATATGGCACAAAGTTAAGGAGTGCATTTTTAGAAAATATTATCCAGAATGACAACCACATACTAAACAGATAGGAGAATAGTCGAAGCCCAGAGAGAAGGACCAGACCATATGGGACGCTTTAGGTCATTGTAAGACTTTGGTTTTTATTATAAATGAAATGGAAAGCTTTGAACTTTCCATTTATATAAATATAAATGGAATATTTTTATATTCCATATATTATTATTTATATTTATATAAATAAAATAGAAATAATATTTCTATTTTATATTTTCAAAAATAATTTTTGGCAGAGAAGTAATATTACCTATTTTATATTTTAAAGGAATGACTTAGCTACTGACTTGAGAAAAATAGTGGAAGAGCGATGGTAGAAGTTGATAAATCAATAAGGAATAAGTTGCAATATCAAAACAAGCAATAATGACCAGGGTGGATTTGATCAATTTCAGAGGCAATTAGTACACATATTCTTTGTCTACTATGTTTTGAGGGTTGAGCACTTAATATTTTCTGATATTCTGAATATGAATATGAGAAAATAGAACATCCAAGGAAGATGTTTCATGTGGAAATGGTAAGCAGGGAGTTAGATATGTATGTCTGGAATTCAGGGAGAATAGCTATACATTTGGTTATTTTTAAAGCCACTAGATTGGATGACATTGCCAAGGAAATGCTTGTAAATATAAAATAGATATTGCAAAATTGATTCATGGCATATTTTTAAAGCTAAGATATCTGGAAGAAGATGAAGAATCAGGAAAAGAGCCTAAGAAGAAAAGGCCAGTTAGGTAGATGGAAGACAGGAGAGTAAGAAAAGTGATTCTAGGAGGAGGACATGTCAAATTCTGCTTAAAGTTTGGGTTAAGTTGAAGACTGAGAATTAACCATTAGACCTAGTAATGTGGGGCTATTGGTGGTGCTAACAAAAGTAGTTTCTGTAGAGTTGGGGCTATGGCTTTTGGTACTAGATAAGCTTTGTCATTCTAACTAATACACAGATAACAATAATCATATCTGGATAAAGTATTTTAAGATGTTTTAATAGAAAACATCTGTTTGAAGGACTGGAGGAAAAACCATAAAACAGGCAGAAACTGGGGGGAATTTGACTTTGAAAATGAAAACAATATCAGATGAGATTTGTGTATTTGCAACTTTTTTTTGTCCTGGTAGAATTCTCAATCTGAGGTCAGGATAGAAGAAATCCAAGTCTTAAAGGCTTAAGTTGTCAGCAGCTAGAGTGCAGAGCTGGCAAAGTACCTGGAAAATTTAAGTGGAAAAGTAGAGTGGGTGAGCCTCAAAGTCTATGTAGTAACTCTACCAAAATCTTTGTTTTCCCACTGAACTATGCATGTAGGGAAGTTTCCAATTCTACTAAAATCAGTAGCTGTAAGAAAGAAATGAACAGAAATTTCAGCTCTGCCTATTGCAGGAGATAGATTTTGCAATTTGAATCTGACTGCCTATTAGAGCAAAACCTCAAAACCTTTCAGAGGAAAGTAAATACAGAGTATCTACAATGTATACAACACAATGCCAAACACAGAATAAAATATTACTATGCAAAAAGTAGCAGGAAAAAGTTACTCAATAAAAATATCAGTCAGTAGAAACTCTAAGATGATACAGATGTTGGAAATAATAGACAAGGTCTTTCAAGCAATTATTATTAATATGTTCAAGAACTGAAAGAAAAATAGAATCATAATGAATTAACAGATGGGAAATCCAAACAGGGAAACTATGAAAAAGAACCAAATTAAAATTCTAGGATTAAAAACAAGTAATATTGCAACATTAGCATCATGGCAGCATAAGAAGCTCTCTTCCTCTCTCCCCTTTAATCTACAACTAGTAAAATATCCATAACTCAAAAAAGGTTCCTCTCCAAAAAACACCAGTATGCTGGATAGATCTAAATGCCTGCACATCTGAAGGTTGGTGGACTGGAACACACAGAGGAGGAGGAATGGGGGAATAGTAATGGTAGTTACCATTATCTCAGACCCCTGGTTATGGTGGCTGAGTTCACAGCCCCAGAGAACCCAGTAGCAGCACCCAGCCACCTGGCTGCAGTTGTGCCTGCATCCACAGGGAACTGGGAAGCAATGGCAGTGGGATCTGTGACCCAGGTCCTTCCAGGCTTGGCAGGCCCATGACATTAGCTCTCGGGAGTAGCACCTGAAAATCTGACAACTCCAGGATGGCAGAGGTGCCCACAACCCAGCCTACTTCCCCTAACCCCCGCCCCCTCTCCAAAATGCAATGGCAGTGCCTGGACCCAGGCAACTCTGTATGTAGCTGAGGTGCTTGCCATCCTGGTGTCTCCAGCAGCAGCACCAGTGACAACAGTGACACTGCCAGCAGCAAGGCACCAGTGACCCCAGAGGCACAAGCAGTTCCAACAAAAGCACCAGCAATATCTCTGGCAGAGGTGGTGGAGGGGTGAAAGTGCAAACTCTCAAATATAGCCAGAGGCAAGCTCAGGTAAGAGAAACCAAAAACTTGTGCTATAGTGACACCTACTGAAGAGGAAAAGAAGGACCTCTAATTACAAGCCTGTTGAAGATTTACAATCAAGTGCTAGAATCAAGTGAAAAAATTTTACCTAAATAAGAAAGGTGTTCACTACTTCAAATGTGCCAGCAGTGGAACACAACTCATCAAGCACCATGAAGAAAACGTGGGAACATGGTAACACACACACACCAGAGATCATTCTCCAGGAACCAAACTTAGAGTTATGGATGTTTGCGATCTAACTGATAGACAAATCAAAATAGCTGTCATGAAGAAACTCGATGAGCTACAAGAAAACTCAAAAAGGTACATCAACTATAATTCAATTTAACAAACTATTAAAAAGAACGTTCAAAAAGGCAATTCAATGAGCTCAGAAACAGAAGGAATACTTTACCAAAGAGATTGAAACTAAACAAACAGAAGTTCTAGAACTGAAAAACTCAATAAATAAGATGAAAAATGTAATAGAAAGCACTGAATTACAGCAGACCATAAGAAAGAGAGAATCAGCAAGCTTGAAGGTAGAAATCTAGAAAAGATTCAGGTAGAGGAGGAAAGAGAACTACGATTTTTAAGAAATGAAGAAATTATACAAGAATTATTCAACTCCATCAGGTAAGGTAACATAAGCATAATGAGTATCCCAGAAAAAGTAGAGAAGACAGAAGGGAGCAGAGAGTTTATTTAAAGAATTAATAGCTCAGAACTTTCCAAACTTGGGGAAAGAACTGGATATTTAAGTCTATGAAGCTAAAAGAACACCTAATTATCTCAAAGCAAAAAGACCTTCTCCAAGGCACATTATATTAAAACTGTCAAAAGTCAATGATAAAGAATTTTAAAGGTAGCAGGGAAAAAAGGATAATAACCTACAAAGGAACCCCTGTGAGGCTATCAGATTTCTCAGCAGAAATTCTATAGGACAGGAAGAAGTGGAATGACATTTTAAAATACTGAAAGATAAAAGCTGTCACCCAAGAATACTCTATCCAGCAATATAAATTACAAATTTATATCAAAAGAGGTTGTTAAGCACTTAATTATAGCATAAAGGCTAAAGAGAAAAATAAGAGCAAAAATAACACCTTCAATCTGATAACGAACTCACAACATAAAAAAAAATAGTAATTTGAGACAACAAAAACATAAACAGAGAAGAAGAAAAGGACAGAACCTATATAGGCAAATGAAGAAAAAAGCTATCAGCAGAAAAGGACTATATTACATATGAAACATCTTATCCAATCTTATGGTAACCACAAAACATAAATGAAGAGCAGAGACATGAAACATTAAAAAAAAGAGGAAACTGAGAAAAACATCATAGATAACTATCAAACTAAAATGGCAGAAACACAAGGAAAAAGAAACAATGGAGGTATAGAGAAACAAGGAAACAAAAGATAAAATAGCAGAACTAAGCCCTCATCTATCAATAATCACCTTATGTAAATGGATTGAATTCACTAAACAAAAGACACAAACAAGACCTGACTATATGCTGCTTCCAGGAGACTCATTTGAGCCCTAAAGACAAAATAGACTAAAAGATGGAAGATGACACTCAAAGCAAATTGCAGCCAAAAGAAAGCAGGGGTAGCCATATTTATATCAGACAAAAGAGAATTTAAGCCAAAAAAAAAAAAAAAAAAAAGACAAAGATGGACATTATACAATGATAAAGGGGACAATCCATCAAGAAGACAAAACACATTAATATATATGCACCTAACATAGGAGCATCAAAATACATAATGCAATTATCATCAGACCTATAGGGTGAAATTGACAGCAACACAGTAAGAGTAGGGTACTTTAAAACCTTGCGTACATCAATGGACAGATTGTATAGACAGAAAATCAACAAAGAATCATTGACCTTAAATGAAATATTAGACTAGATTGACTTGATAGATTTATGCAGAACATTCTCATACAAATGCAGCAGAATACACATTCTTCTCAAGTGCACATGGAACATTCTCAAGGATAGACCATATGTTGGGACACAAACCATATCTCAATAAATTTAAGTAGATTAAAATCATATCAAGTTCTTTTCTGACCACAATGATATAAAACTAGAAATCAACTCAAGAAAAAAGTTGGAAAAATCACAGATATGTGGAGACTAAACAACACACCAAATAACTACTGGGTCAATGAATAAATCAAAGGAGAAATCAAAAAATACTTGAAGACAAATGAAAATAAAAATAGAGTATACCAAAATCCATACAGGCCTACCTCAAGAAACAAGAAAAGTCTCACATAAGCAATCTGACCTACACCTGAAGGAACTAGAAAAAAGGACAAACAAAGCTCAAAGTCAGTAGAATGAGAGAAAAAATAAAAATAAGAGTGTAAATAAATGAAATAGAGACTTAAAGGACAATAGAAAAAATCAATGGCACTAAGAGCTGGTTCTTTGAAAATATAAACAAAATTGACAAACCTTTAGCTAAATTCACTAATAAAAAAAGAAAGAAGGCTCAGATAAATAAAATCAGAAATAAAAGAGAAGAAATAACAATGAATACCACAGAAATGGAAAGAAATATAAGAGAATACTGTGAACAGCCAAAGGTCAAAAAATTGGACAACCTAGTAGAAACGTATAAATTCTTAGAGTCATACAACCTTCTCAGACTAAATCATGAAGAAACAGAAAGTCTAGTAGGGAATTTAAACCAGTAATCAAAAACTTCCCAAATAACAAAAGTGCAGGAGTAAATGGCTTCACAGGTGAATTCTACCAAACATTCAAAGAAGATTTAATAGCTGTTGTTTTCAAACTCTTCCAAAATGTTGAAGATGAAGAAATGTTTCCTAACTCATTTTACAAGGCCAACATTATCCTGATACAAAAATGAGACAAAGAAAATATGAAAAATAAAATTATAGACTAATATATCTGATGAATATAAATGCAAAAATCCTCAACTAAATATCAGCTAACTGAAAACAACAATACATTTCAAAGATCATACATCATGATCAAATGGGATTTATTCCAGAGATACAAGGATGGTACAACATCCACAAATCAATCAATATGATACAGCACATTGACAAATAGACAGATAAAAATCATATCATTATCTCAATAGATGCAGAAAAAGCATTTGACAAGACTCTACACCCATGTATGATAAAAACTCTCAATAAAATGTGTATAGAAGAAATGTACCTCAACATAATAAAGACCATATATTACAAACTCACAGCTAAAAACATATTCAGTGGTGAAAAACTGAACAGTATCCCTCTAAAAGCAGGAAGAAGACAAGGATGCCCACTCTTGCAACTCTTATTTAACATAGTATTGGAAGTCCTAGCTAGAACAACTAGACAAGAAAAACAAATAAAAGCCATCCAAATTGGAAAAGAAAAAAATAGTCACTACTTGCTCATGACATGGGAAACTCTAAAGACTCCACCAAAAATACTATTAGAAATAATAAGTGAATACAGTAAAGTTGAAGGAAGCAAAATCAATATACAAAATCTGTTGCATTTCTATACACTAAAAACAAACTAGCAAAAAGAGAAATCAAGAAAGCAATCACATTTGCAATCTCAATAAAAAGAATAAAATACCAAGGAATAAATTTAACCGAGGAAAGCTATAAGATGTTGAAAGAAATTGAAAGCACAAAGAAATGGAAAGATAGTTTGTGCTCATGGATTAGAAGAATTAACATTGTAAAAATGTCCATGTTACCTAAAGCAATCTGCAGATTCAATGCAATCCTTGACAAAATGCCAATGACATTTTCACAGAAACAGAACAAAAAGTCCTAAAATAATTATGGAACCATAAAAGACTCCCAAATAACAAAAGGAATCTTGAGAAAAAAGAACAAAGCTGTAGGTATCACACTTCATGATTTCAAATTATACTACAAAGCTATAGTAATCAAAAAAGCATAGTATTGGCAGAAAACAGACAAACAGATCAATGTAACAGAATTGAGAGTCCAGAAATAAACTCACATATATATGGGCAATTAATTTACAACAAAGGAACAAAGAACATACAATGAAGAAAGGAAAGTATCTTCAAAAGTGTTGGGAAAATTGGACAGTGACATGCAAAAGAATGAAACTGGACCACTGTCTTACATCATACACAAAAATTAAAGTGGACTTACAATTTGAATGTAAGACTTCAAACCATAAAATTCCTAGAAGAAAACATAGGCAGTAACCTCATTGACATTGGTCTTAGCAAAGTTTTTGTGGATTTAGTCCAAAGGCAAGGGAAATAAAAGAGAAACAAATGGGTCTACATAAAACAGAAAAGCTTCTGCACAGTAAAGGAAATCATGATCAAAATAAAACACAACGTACCAAATGGGAGAAGATATTTGCAAATCACATATCTGATAATGGGTTAATATCCAAAATATTTTTAAAAACTCATACAACTCAACCACAAAGAAAAAAAAAACAAATAAAAAATGGGCAGAGGGCTTCCCTGGTGGTGCAGTTGTTGAGTCCGCCTGCCGATGCGGGAGACGCGGGTTCATGCCCTGGTCCAGGAAGATCACACATGCCACAGAGCAGCTAGGCCTGTGAACCATGGTCGCTGAGCCTGTGCCTCTAGAGCCTGTGCTCCACAATGGGAGAGGCCACAACAGTGAGAGGTCCGCGTACAGCAAAAAAAAAAAAAAAAAAGGGCAGAAAATCTGCATAGATATTTTTCCAAAGAAGACATACAGGTGGCCAACAGGTACATGAAAAGATGATTTACATCACGAGCTATCAGGGAAAGGAAAATAAAAAATACAATGAGATATGACCTCACACCTGTTATAATAGCTATTACTGAAAAGACAATAAATAACAAATGTTGGAGAGGACAAGGAGAAAAGGGAACGGTTTTACACGTTGGTGGGAATGTAAATTGGTGCAGCCACTATGGAAAACAGTATGGAGATCCCTCAAAAAATTAAGAACAGGGCTTCCCTTGTGGCGCAGTGTTTGAGAGTCTACCTGCCGATGCAGGGGACACGGGTTCGTGCCCCGGTCTGGGAAGATCCCACATGCCGTGGAGCAGCTAGGCCCATGAGCCATGGCCATGGAGCCTGTGCGTCTGGAGCCTGTGCTCCGCAATGGGAGAGGCCACAACAGTGAGAGGCCCGCATACAGCAAAAAAAAAAAAAAAAAAAAAAAAAATAGAACTACCATTTGACTCAGCTATCCCACTTCTGAGTATTTATCCAAAGAACACAAAAAAACTATTTCAAAATGTATATGATTCCCTATGTTCATCACAGCATTGCTTACAATGGCAAAAATATGGAAACAACTTAAGAGCCGTTCAATGAATAAGTGGATAAAGAAAATATGGTATTCATATACGTACACACACACTTAGACACACACACACACACACAAACAAGCACAATGGAATACTACTAAGCCATAAAAAAGATGAAATTTTACCATTTGCAACAACATTGATGGACCATGAGGGTATTATGCTAAGTGAAATAAGTCAGACTAAAACAAATACCATATGACTTCACTCTTATGTAGAATACATTAAAAAACAAAATAAACAAACAAACAAAAAAACACATAGATACAGAGAACCGATTGAGTATTACCAGAGCGGAAGGACAAAATGGGTAAAGAGGGTCAAATGTATGTGACACATGGAAATTATACTTTTTCTGGTGACCATACTGAAGTATGATGTATTCAGAAGTCAAATTATAATTTTGTACACATGAAATTTACATAATGTTATAAACCAAAATTGCCTCAATTAAAAAAAAGGAAGGCAAACAAAATGAAAAGATAGTTGCAATATATATTTTATATATAAAAGTTTTAACACTGTTGTAAATCAATTTAAAAAATCTCAAGAATAAAACAAGTAGTATTATTAGAGATAAGAGCACTTCATAAATATAAAAGGGTCAATATCTCAGGAAGGTACAATTATAAATGTCTATTCACATAATATTACAACTTGAAAGTACCTGAAGAAAAACTGACAGAACTAAAATGGAGAAATAGACAAAATAGACAAAATCATATTTATAATTGAAAACTTTACACATCTCTCAGCAAATTATAGAGCTTGACAAAATGTCAATGACGATATCGATTATACGAATGGCTCTACCTACCACCTTCATCTTTTTGACATTTATAGGACATAACAACTGCAGAGTCAACATTCTTTTTCTTTTTCTTTTTTTTTTTTTTGCGGTACGCGGGCCTCTCACTGTTGTGGCCTCTCCCGTTGCGGAGCACAGGCTCTGGACACGCAGGCTCAGTGGCCATGGCTCACGGGCCTAGCCGCTCCGTGGCATGTGGAATCTTCCCGGACCAGGGCACGAACCCGTGTCCCCTGCATCAGCAGGCAGACTCTCAACAACTGCGCCCCCAGGGAAGCCCAGAATCAACATTCTTTTTAAGTGAATACAGAATTTCATGAAGATAGTACATGTGCTATGCCATTAAGAAGTCTCAATTTAAAAAAAATCGTCTGTTAAAATCTTACAGAATCTGTTCTTTATCTACATGGAGTTAAATAAGAAAATCAAGATAATAGTAGAAGAGGCATTGAGACAGTACTTTTGGAGGTAATTTGCTGTTGCAATGTAGCCAGAAAAGGATGTGGAATAAAAAGATTAGGGTTTTTTATGCTGATGGATAAAATCAGTTGGTGAGGGCAAACTTGATGATAGAAGGGAGGTCCTTAAGCAGGTGAATGGGACATGGGTTGACTTTATATAGGAGTAGACATAGTCTACTTGTAGAAATATGAGGGGATGCAGTTTATATATGTAAAGATGCTGAAAGACAGATAGACGGGATGGTGGCAATTTGTAGAAATTCACATTTTGTCATTAACAGAGAAGTTACCTGACTAGATTTGTGTTTTATAAAGCTATTTTAATTATAGTGTGGATAAAGTATTGTTGTAGGCAAGGCTGCAGGTAGCTATACCCACTGGGAGGTGGCTGTAACCCAAATAAGAGATGGTGATGGCATGAAATGGTTTAGAATTAGTGGTTATGTAAACAGATGATACATTTGAAAGATATTTGAAATGTAGAGGCAACAGGACTTGCCAAATGATAGAGACACAAATATAGGGAGAGAAGGACTCACAGGAACTGAGGAAAATGCCCAGAAGTTTAAGGCAATAGGCATTAAGGTGGTATCATTTACAAAGATAAAATACTTAGGAAAGACCAAAGTTGGGAAAAGATGAGTTTAGGTTTGGAAATGGTTAGGTAGATAGGTTTACAGTTCTGCTTATAGGTCTGGGATAAAGGTAGAGATTTAGCAAACATCAGCATACAGATTTTTACTACAGCCAGCCACAGGGTTTTTAAGGTCTCCAAGGAAAACTGTAGAGAGTGAGAAAGGAAAGGAATGGAAAAAAGAAGATAATTGAAGGTCCACTGAAAAGACTTGATTTATTTAGTCATTTTGGGCCATGCACTTTTGGATAAGTAGATAATGACAATATATAAATATGCAAGGACTGGGGCTCCTAGCCAGATCAAAAAGTTTAATGGCAGTTGGTGAACAACAGAGCCAAAAATATTTGGAGGTTAGTGTCTGAAGCTGGGTTGTTTGAGTTTAGTATTTCAGAACTGGAGCACTTCCTAATGATGACAAGTTTCA
This sequence comes from Pseudorca crassidens, assembly GCF_039906515.1. Lineage (NCBI taxonomy): Eukaryota > Metazoa > Chordata > Mammalia > Artiodactyla > Delphinidae > Pseudorca > Pseudorca crassidens. Next base: position 55,818,183 of record NC_090312.1, on the reverse strand, counting down.
AGAATGGTCATGGGAATTAGTGGGGGTTAAGGCAACTGGAAATGAGTAGGGCAAATATATGAGCATATAGACTATTGAATGACTTCCACCCTTGGATTAGAAATGCCAAGAATGCTGGCAGAACTTCAGATAGAGAAGAAAACTGGGTGTGTGGAGTCAAATAGTCAGAGATTGGGGTGGAGACACAGTGAATTGGTTGATGAGACCAATAAGATGGAATAAAGATCTGTGTCCAATTTCCAAGGAAAATGTACTTTCACAGGAGAGTGGAGAAGTGATGGTATGGAAGTGTTAGTGTGAATTGAGCAGGACACCAAGCCCACTTCCTAACTTGGATATCTAGTCAATAATAAGAACTCAAGAAAAGAGAGTTAGTGTTCTGGTCTAGTATTTTCTCTATTTGTGTACTTTTTCATTTATGTTCTTATTAGTGTAAATACTATTATTGGCCATAAAATGAAGGACTATTTTCACCCAAGTGAAATGTAAAGAACTAATACTCTATGCTTGATTTATGAAATATAAATTGTTATAGAATGTATGCTTTACTAAATAACTTTGTAATTTCACACATAAAACAATTTAAAGACATTACACAGGGAAAAATTGTTGTTTAATAGATTTAGTTTAATAATTTTTATTCTATTCTATGGATTTTTTTATACTTGATTTTACCTTATTTTGTCCTTTAGAGGTACAGCAATGAAATAAGATTTCAATTGATTTTAAAGATCAAAACAATTTTCATTATGCAATAGAATGTCTCAGAAAAAATCATTTTCAAATACTTTTTGAAAAAGCCACATCAGATACCAATTGTTAAGATTTCCCATAGGTTAGCAATTTATATTTTAGTCCCCTCAAAAATTGGTTGATAAATATCAGTGAGATTGAGTATTTAATAAATATTAGTTCATTTAAATTATGACAAAATGGTTGTTTTTAAATCTAAAGGCAGGGAATTCCCTGGAGGTCCAGTGCTTCTGACTCTGCACTTCCACTGTAAGGCGCCCAGGTTCGATCCGATTTGGAGGACTAAGGTCCCACAAGCTGAAGGGCATGTCCAAAAAAAAAATTGTTTTAAATCTAAAGGAAAATGCACAGGTTTTTTGCCAAATCAAAATTGTGAAAAACTTCTCTTTCAAAGGGCACATATTTTTTGATGATAGATGAATATCCCGAGTTAAATTTCTCCTAAAATTAATAGGGACATTAGCAAATGAATCACAAATTCAGGTTTTCATCTTATTGGGTACACAATAAAGAAAAAATGGAAAACAATTTGGATATACTATATGATAATAGAGTTACCAGGGATTCCATAGACATGGAATTATCCCATATTTATGTCAGAACCTTGCTATACTTTCTTCAATATCCTGGAGGCAAAAGTCTTTCACTGGGACCTTCACATCTTGTTCAGCTCTTTAAAGGACATGACCTCTTTCAATCTAGAAAGTCTTCCCCCAGGACAAAAGCATGACTACCTCCCCAACAATGAGTATGGCTGCTATGCCTTCATCCTTACAGATTCTGCATTTAGGCTGAGCCCTTTTTTAGGTTGGATCTTGGATATGGACAATAAAATTTCTGGTCACATATTTTGGGTGCCAGCTCTAACCCTAATGAAGCTGAGGCCCAATTTGCTTTGCTTTCTCTCAGGGGAGGTCCCAGTATCTTCATAGCAGAAGAGTCATCGTCAATGCACATATTGTTATTTTGTCATTTGGGGAAATTCTTTACTTTGTCATATAGTTACATAATTCGATCTACCAGTTGGGACCAGAGGCTAAGTATATCTTTGACAGAGCTATCACTTGACAGCTCATTGCCATATAAAATTAGTTACAGTGGCAGCAGTTCTTCCTCTGATGTTCCCTTGTCACACCCTACATTAAGAGTTAAATGTAAATGATTTTCTACTGTTAAAGTTTGAGACAAATGGTAGGTGTTTCTATAGAAAATATGTTTAGGTTATAATCAAATAAAAACTGTTATTTTTTTTCTGATGTTTAAGAGCCATCTTGAACTTTGCAACATTTTCATTCAGATTCCATATGTATTTGTTTCTCTACCCTCTTTCTGTTCCGTCATTTCTGTCTTCCAGCTTCCAGGACAAGAATGCAAACCACACTTAACTGATTTTTACTCCAACTTCACTGGTTGCGTTGTTGGTTTTTATTATCTTATACCCATACTCTGAAGATAGATGTTCTGTATCCTGAGATGCTCCTGTTTTTACGCATTTATTGCATATTTCACTGGTATCTCAAAAGTAATATATATAAAACTAAAATCTTGGTTTCACCCAAATCTGAATTCTGATTGTACTTAGAGTAAATCTCCTAAACATGGCTTACAAGAAGGTGTGTTATCTCTCTACTGCCACCTCTTCCTTCATTTCCTACCAACCTTCCCTGTGCTCCATATGTTCTAGCAATAGTAATTTTTACTCATTTCTTGAGTATAGAAAGCACATTCACACTGCAGGATGCTGTCCATCCTCTTTGCCTGTCATGCTCTTCTTTCACATCTCAGATTAAGTATTTTGTCTTCAGAGAGCCCATTTCCAACCACTGCTCCAAAGTTATCATCTTCCATGTCCATTATTCTCTATCTCAGCATTTTGGTTGTTTGCTTTTTATTAGCACTATTTAGTTTGAAATTGTTTTACCTGTAAAAATATAACTTCAGGAAAGTAGAAATCACATCCATATGTATACCCTAGTATCCCTATTACCTAGTGAATATGCAATAAATATTTGATGAATGATTATGTCTCAAGAATTTATTTTGTTGGGGCATTTCCTTTTACTCATATTTCAGCACTGTGGTGTTGGTGTCACTGGAATGTGTTCCCAATGGAACAAGTCTAGACTTGGAGCTGACCTCCCAGGAAGGCTCAAACATCTCTTGCCTAGGAGCAGCTTATTCCAACCTGTACTCTGCAACATACCCACAGGACCTGAGCAATTTGAATGCCCTTAATATCTCTGCTTTCAATTCTTTTTTTTTTTTTTTTTGCTATATGTGTATCTCTTTAAATAGCATACTTACTTACCCCTCTATTTATTTGTTTGTTTCATTTAAAAGTGAAATCATGTCAATATTTATATAAATTGGCTAAGGAACTCTCTTCTTTCTGTTAGTGACATAATAATCTTGCATATAGGTAGGTCTCCACAGCTGTATTCCAAGAGGTTTTGGGTAAATTGACATCACAATCATACTTTCCCATAAATGTTATATTCTGTATGTGGTTGTTAAGCTCCCTGCCTAGTCTTCAAGATAGTTTTTAAAGCATATTGAATATGCTTAAAGTAAAATCTTAAGCTATGATTTTAAACAAGATTGTTTCTTAAAATGTTTTCTATTCTATGAAATATAGGGCTCTGAGGTCAAATTTGGGTAGACAATTTAACATTTGTTCAAATGGTACTTTTCAGGTAGGGATATACAGCAGAATCACTCATGGTGTTTGTTTTTTGTTGTTGTTGTTGTTTTTCCCAGCTTTATCAAGGTACAATTGACAAAAATTGTAATATATTTAAAATGTACAATGTGATGACTTGATAGAGGTATACATTGTGAAAGTATTCTTGTAAGCCTTTTAAATTACACAAATGACTGGGTCCAATCTGAGACATTATAAATTAGTGAGTCTGGATCATGGCTATTGGTGTTTGTGTACTTTGAAAAGCTTGCAGATGATTCTAATACATATTTCTTAAGAACCAATACTCCAGGTAATTTACTATCCAGATTTTCCAAGAATTAAAGGAGATTTGGAGAGTGTGGGAGAGGAAAAGGTTAAGAGTTTTTCTGTGTGAACATTAAAGCAATCCTCTTTCGGATCCTGGGATCTCTTTTATTTTCTTGATCTTCTTCATATATTTGGAGCTTTGGTACCCTCTTCATATATATGAGACTGCTTGCCTTTTGTTTACCTATAATATATTCCTGTATTTATGATAATAATGACTTTTCTTGTTTGTATGAGGACATTTTATAGCTTATCTTGGTTTACAATGAAATAGGCTTGAAGACAACGGGTAATAGAAAAGAACAAAAACTGTCCTGCAGTTTGTTTACAGTATGTCTCTTCCCCAGACCTCCTTGTCCATGATATTCCAATTTTGTCTGACCAAACAGCCAAATCATTTGTCACTGCTCATAAATCTGTTTGTATTCTTATCTACTTTCCTCTCCACACAAAAAGAGTGGTTGACCTGACACTGTTTGAAGCTCTGTTCTTTGGGTGGATTTCTCCTCACCACTGTCTTCAGGGCCACCCCTGAGTGGGGCTATGGTACAGTAACAGTACTTTCAAAAGATGTATAGTTTTCTGTGGCAGGCATGCACTTGTTTTAGAATGTTAGGTACTGCCCTGTGAGTGTCCTGCTGGGACTTGCCAGAGATTCCACACAGATTTATTTTTTCTAGAAGAATATAAATACTGTTTATTGGTTGCAATACTATGCTTTCATGCTATCTAGCATTCTTCTCTTCACCTATTATTTTTTATAATTTAATTTTTATTATATAATGGGATATAGTTGATTTACAATATGTGTTAGTTTCAGGTGTACAGCAAAGTGCTTCAGTTATACAAGTACGTATATCCATTCTTTTTCAGATTCTTTTCCTATATAGATTATTACAGAATACTGAGTAGAGTTCCCTGTGCTATACAGTAGGTCCTTGCTGATTATCTATTTTATATGAGGTAGTGTTTATATGTTAATCCCAAACTCCTAATTTATCCCTCCTCCCCACCTTTCCCCTTTGGTTCCATAAGTTTTGTTTTGAAGTATGTGAGTCTGTGTCTGTTTTGTAAATAAGTTCATTTTTTTATAATTAAAAATTTTTTCCTTTATTTATTTATTTTTTTGGCCCTGCTGTGTGGCTTGTGGGATCTTAGTTCCTTGATCAGAGATTGAACCTGAGCCCTAGGAGTGAAAACACAGAATCCTAACTACTGGACCACCAGGGAATTCCCATTTGTCTCATTTTTTTAGATTCCACATATAAGCGATATCATATGATACTTGTCTTTCTCTGTCTGACTTACTTCACTTAGTATGATAATCTCTAGATCTGTCCATGTTGCTGCAAATGGCATTATTTCATTCTTTTTTATGGCTGAGTAATATTCCATTGTATATATGTACCACATCTTCTTTCTCCATTCCTCTGTTGATGGACATATAGGTTGCTTCCATGTCTTGGATATTGTAAATGTACTGCAATGAACATTGTGGTGCATGTATCATTTTCTCCAAATATATGCCTAGAAGTTGGATTGCTGGATCATATGGTAGCTCTATTTTTAGATTTTTAAGGAATCTCTATACTGTTCTGCATAGTGCATCTATCAATTGATATTCCCACCAACAGTGTAGGAAGGTTTCCTTTTCTCCACACCATCTCCAACCTTTATTACTTGTAGATTTTTTAATAATGGCCATTCTGACTGTTGTGAGGTGATACCTCATTGTAGTTTTGATGTTCATTTCTCTAATAATTAGCAATGTTGAACATCTTTTCATGTGCTTTTTGGCCATCTGTATGTGTTCTTTGGAGAAATGCCTCTTTACATCTTCTGCCCATTATTTGATTGGGTTGTTTGTTTTGTTTTTCATATTGAGCTGCATAAGCTGTTTGTGTATTTTGGAGATTAAACCCTTGTTATGTCGCTTCATTTGCAAATATTTTTCCCATTCTGTAGGTTGTCTTTTCATTTTGCTTCTGGTTTCCTGTTCAAAAAGTTTTAAATTTAATTAGGTCTCATTTGTTTTTATTTTCATTACTCTGGGAGGTGGATCAAAAAATATCTTGCTTCAATTTATGTCAGAGAATATTCTGCCTATGTTTTCCTTTGGGAGTTTTATACTATCCAGTCTTACATTGAGGTCTTTGATCCATTTTATTTATGTGTATGGTATTAGAGAATGTTCTAATTTATTGTTTACATGTAGCTGTCTAATTTTCCCAGCATCACTTATTGAAGACACTGTCTTTTCTTCATTGTAAATTCTTGCCTCCTTTGTCATGGATTAATTGAACACAGGTGCATGGGTTTACTTCTACTCTTTTATTTTTTTCTGTCTTTTATTTTTAATTTTTTTAGACAGGTCATTTTTCAAATTTATTTATTTTATTTATTTTTTGGTACCCTGCATTGGCAGGTGGATTCTTAACAACTGCACCAGCATGGAAGTCCCACTTCTACTCTTTCTATCCTGTTCCACTGACCTATATTTCTATTTTGTGTCAGTACCATACAGTTTTGATGACTGTAGTTGTCTAGTATAGTCTGAAGCCAGGGAGCCTGATTTCTCCAGCTCCATTTTTCATTCTCAGGATTGTTTTGGCTATTTGGGGTCTTTTGTGTTTCTGTACAAATTGTAAAATTTTTGTTCTAGTTCTGTGAAAAATGCCATTGGTAATTTGATAGGGATTGCATTGAATCTGTAGATTGCCTTGGATAATATAGTCATTTTGACAATATTGATTCTTCCAATCCAGGAACATGGTGTATCTCTCCATCTGTCACTGTAATCTTTGATTTTTTTCATCAGTGCCATATTGTTTTCACAGTACAGGTCTTTTGTCTCCTTAGGTAGGTTTATTCCTAGGTATTTTATTCTTTTTGATACAATGGTAAATGGGATTGTTTCCTTGATTTCCCTCTCTGATTTCTCATTGTTAGTGTATAGGAATGCAAGATATTTCTGTGTATTAATTTTGTATAATTCAACTTTACCAAATTCATTGATGAACTCTGCTAGTTTTTTAGTAACATATTTAGGATCTTCTATGTATGGTATCATGTCATCAGAAAACAGTGACAGTTTTACTTTTCCAATTTGGATTCCTTTTATTTCTTTTTCTTCTCTGATTGCCATGGCTAGCACTTCCAAAACTATGTTTAATAAAAGTGGTAAGTGTGGACATCCTTGTTTTGCTCCTGATCTTAGAGGAAATGTTTTCAGCTTTTCACCTTTGAGAATGTTGTTAGTTGTGAGTTTGTCATATATGGCCTTTATTATGATAAGGTACATTCCCTCTATGCCCACTTTCTGGAGAGCTTCCATCTTGTCAAAAGCTTTGTCAAAAGCTTTTCCTGCATCTATGGAGATAATAGTATGGTTTTTATTCTTCAGTTTGTTGATGTGGTGTATCACACTGATTGATTTGTGGATATTGAAAAATCCTTGCATTCCTGTGGTAAATCCCACTTGATCATAGTATATGACCCTTTTAATGTATTTGGGTTGATATTATTTTGTTGAGGATTTTTGCATTTATATTCATCAGTGACATTCATCTCTAATGTTCTCTTTTTTTTGTGGTATCTTTGCCTGGTTTTGGTATCAGGGTGATGAGGGCCTCATAGAATTCCTTTGCAATTTTTTGGGAGAGTTTCAGAAAAATAGCTGTTAATTCTTCTCCAAATGTTTGGTAGAGTTCTCCTGTGAAGCCATCTGGTCCTGGACTTTTGTTTGTTGGAAGTTTTTAAATCACAGTTTCAATTTCCGTACTTGCGGTTGGTCAGTTCATATTTTCTATTTCTTCCTTGTTCAGTCTTGGGAGATTGAACCTTTCTAAGAATTTGTCCATTTCATCTAAGTTGTCCATTTTATTGGCATATAGTTGCTTGTAGTAGTCTCTTATGATCCTTTGTATTTCTTCGGTGTCAGTTGTAACTTCTCATTTCTAATTCTGTTAATTTGAGTCCTCTCCCTTTTTTTTCTTGATGAGTCTGGCTAAAAGTTTATCAGTTTTGTTTATCTTCTCAAAGAACCAGCTTTTAGTTTCATTGATTTTTTCTCTTGTCCTGTTCGTCACTATTTCATTTATTTCTTCTCTGATCCTTATGATTTCTTTCCTTCTACTAACTTTGGGTTTTGCTGTTCTTCTTTTTCTAGTTGCTTTAGGTGTAAGGTCAGGTTGTTTATTTGAGATTTTTCTTGTTTTCTGAGGTAAGATTGTATTGTTTCCTGCTTAGAACTGCTTTTTCTGGACCCATAGGTTATGGATCATTGTATATTCTTTTCCATTTGTATCTCTATATATTTTTATTTCCTCTTTTATTTCTTCAGTTATCCATTGGTTGTTTAGAAACATATTGTTTAAACTTTATGTGTTTGTGTTTCTTTCAGTTTTTTTTCTTGTAGTTGAATTCTAATCTCATAGCATTGTGGTCAGAAAAGATGCTTTATATAATTTCAATTTTCTTAAATTCTCAGAGGCTCACTTTGTGGCTAAGAATGTGATCTATCCTGGAGAATGTTCCATGTGCACTTGAAAAGAATGTGTATTCTGCTGCTTTTGGATGGAATGCTCTGTAAATACCAATTAAGTCATTCTGGTCTAATGTGTCATTTAAGTCGTGTGTTTCCTTATTGATTTTCTGTTTGGATGATCTCTCCATTGATATAAGTGGGGTTTTAAACTTTCCCACTATTATTGTGTTACTGTCAATTTCTTCTTTTATGGCTGTTAGCATTTGCCTTATATATTAAGGTGATTTATGTTGGGTGCTTGTATATTTACAATTGTTATGTCTTCTCAGATTGATCATTATGTAGTGTCTTTCTTTGTCTCTTGTAACCATGTTTATTTTTTAGTCTGTTTTGTCTGATATGAGTATTTCTACTCCAGCTTTCTTTCGATTTCCATTTGCATGGAATACCTTTTTCCATTCCCTCACTTTATGTCTGTATGTGTCTCTGGATCTAAAGTGGGTCTCTTGTAGACATCATATATATGGGTCTTGTTTCTGTATCCATTCAGCTAGACTATGTCTTGGTTGGACTATTTAATCCATTTACATTTAAGCTGATTATTGATATGTATGTTCTTATTGCCCTTTTGTTAATTGTTTAGGATTTGTTTTCATAGGTCCTTTTTTCTTCCCTTCCTCTTTTGTTCTCTTCTCTTGTGATTTGATGATTATCTTTTTTTTTCTTTTTGCAGTACACGGGCCTCTCACTGCTGTGGCCTCTTCTGTTGTGGAGCACAGGCTTCGGACGCACAGGCTCAGCGACCATGGCTCACGGGTCCAGCCTCTCCATGACACGTGGGATCCTCCCAGACCAGGGCACAAACCTGTGTCCCCTGCATTGGCAGGCAGACTCCCAACCACTGTGCCACCAGGGAAGCCCCTGATGACTATATTTTGTGTGGCGTTTGGATTGCTTTTTTGTTTTTGTGTGGCCATCTATTGTAGAGTTTTGCTTTGTGGTTCCTACAAGGTTTTGATATAGCAGTCTATATATATATATACACGACTGTTGTAAGTTGCTGGTCTCTTAATTTCGAATACATGTCCAATATCCTGCATTTGTACTCTCCTCATGATTGTTGGCTTTGATACCATATTTGTTGTAGATGATTTCCTACCTTTACTGTATGTTTGCCTCTACTGGTGAGTTTTTCCATTCATAATTTTCTTGTTTCTAGTTGTGGGCTTTTCTTTTCCACCTAGAGAAGTTCCTTTAATATTTGTTGTAAACCTGATTTGGTTGTGGTGAATTCTCTTAGCTTTTGCCCTTGTGTAAAGCTTTTGATTTCTCCATCAAATCTAAACAAGAGCCTTGCTGGGTAGAGTATTCTTAGTTGTAGGCTTTTCCCTTTCATCACTGTATCATGCCACTACCTTCTGGCCTGCAGAGTTTCTGCTGAAAATCAGCTGATAACCTTATAAGGATTCCCCTCTATCTTATTTGTTGCTTTTCTCCTGTTGCTTTTAATATTTTCTCTTTGTCTTTCACTTTTGTCAATTTGATTAATATGTGTCTCAGTGTGTTCCTCTTTGGAATTATCCTGTATGAGACTCTATGCTTCCTGGACTTGAGTGTTTCCTTTCCCATGTTAGGGAAGTTTTTGGTTATTATCTCTTCAAATATATTCTCAGACCCTTTCTCTCTTCTCCTGGGACCCCTATAATGTGAATGTTGGTGTGCTTAATGTTGTCCCAGAGGTCTCTGAGGCTGTCCTCATTTCTTTTCATTCTTTTTTCTTTATTCTGTTCCATGGCAGTGATTTCCAACAATACGTCTTCTGGCTCACTTATTTGTTTTTCTGCCTCATTTATTCTGTTATTGATTCCTTCTAGTATATTTTTCATTTCAGTTATTGTATTGTTCACCTCTGTTTGTTTGCTTTTTAAATCTTCTAGCTCTATTTTAAACTTTTTTATTATTTTTTTTTTGTATCTTTTCAGTCTGTGCCTCCATTCTTTTTCTAAGATTTGGATCATCTTTACTATCATTGTTCTGAATTCTTTTTCAGCATATTACCTATCTCCACTTCTTTTAATTGTTCTTCTGGGGTTTTATATCATTCCTTCATCTGGAACATATTTCTCTGCTGTCTCATTTTGTCTAACTTTCAGTGTTTGTGTTCTCCATTCCTCAGGCTTCAGGATTGTAGTTCTTGCTTGTGGTTTCTGGCCCCTGGTGTGTGAGGTTTGTCCAAGGGCTTATTCAGGCTTCCTGGTGGGAGGGACTGGTGCCTGCCTATTGGTGTGTGGAGGAGGATCTTGTCCCTCAGGTGGGCAAAACTGTGTCAAGGGGTGTGCCTGAATTTGGCTGTGGGCTCAGGATGACTTTAGGAAACCTGTATGTTGATGGGTGGGGCTGTGTTCCCAACCTGTTGGTTGTTTGGCCTGAGGCATCCCAGCACTGGAGCCTGCAGATTGTTGGGTGGAACCAGGTCTCAGGGGCAAGATGGTGACCTCTAGGAGAGATCACACTTTGGAATATTCCCTCGGGGCCTCTGCCACCAGTTTCCTTGCCTCAGCAGTGGGCTATAGCTGGCACCCTTCTCCACAGGATATCCTCCAAAGCCCACAGGTATGTCTGGCTCAGGCTCCTATGGAGTCACTGCTTTGCCCTGAGTCCTTGTGCATGTGGAACCTCATGTGCATTCTCCAAGAGTGGAGTCTCTATTTTCCCCAATCCTGTGAATCTCCTGAATTTCAACCTGCTGGTCTTCAAAGCCAAATGCTCTGGGGGTTCCTCCTTTCATTGCCAGACCCCCAGGTTAGGAGCCCTGACTTGGAGATCATAAGTCTCACTCCCTTGAAAGAACCTCTGTGATATAATTATCTTCCAGTTTGTGAGTTGCCCACCTGGTGGGTATGGGATTTGAGTATATCACAAAATCACCCCTCCTACCATCTTTTTGTGGCTTCTTCTTTGTCTTTGGATATAGAATATCATTTTTTGGTAGGTTCCAGTCTTTTTTGTCAATGGTTGTTCAGCAGTTAGTTGTGCTTTTGGTGTTTTTGTGAGAGGAGGTTAGTTCAAGTACTTCTGCTCTGCCATCTTGTCTCTGATTCCATGTATCTGAGGTCACACAGAATTTTTATACCTCTATATATTGACTCTGCTGGAATATGACTTAAACATATGGGTAGCTTGGACATGCTTCCATACTCTTTTTTGCCCCATTCAAAAGTGACCTTCTGCAACACCTAACAAAATAGATCAGAAGTGGTCTACCAAATACTTCTTTCTTTTTGGTGAGTGAGATAAGGTGTAACGACTTGTTTTTTACATGGGAAGTATGCCCCAGACTGGGGAACTCCTGAAATCTTTACTGATTTAACAACTATCTCCTGTCCTCTGGAACATTTATCTGACCAGGTATCCAGAGTGCATGTCACTTCCTGCTCATCAAGTACAATTCACATGATACAATTAATATCATGGGCTATCTGATGTTCTGTGAAGTATCCAGATAATTTAGGTCCTCTTTCACTACCTTGTGACAGAAGGTTAAAATTATCTCTTGGACAAAACAACAATAAAATATATATGTTATACATCACATATGAAAGTAATGTTTTCTGATCTTCCTAATGGATATGGAAAAGGATGCATTTGCTGGATGAATAGCTCCACACCTTATACCTGGGCAATATGAATCCATTCTAGTAAAGATATCACATCTGCTATATCAACTGCTTTAGGGCTATCATGAAGCTGAGTTTTTAGCAGTCCATTTTCATTCACCATGATCTATCTCTTTAATTTTTTTTTATTTTTACATTTGCATGGGACAGATTTATGAAATAAATGAGATATGATGACGACCACCACCCCTGCCTCTCAGAGGGTAAAACTAAGCTCTGCAACTAACTCCAGGATTTGATATGTATTTTTTTTATTTACTAATTTGGTCTGTTTCAGGAACTTCCACTTATCTTTTCCTACAACAATAATCCTTAAACCACTAGCCAAAGAATCAATGTGAAGGTTCTGACAGCTGCTGTGAATGTTCATTTCAAAAATAGATTCAAGAGCTTGGAAAATGACCACTAAGTGGGCCCATGGACCCAGTGAAAAACTGTGAGATAAACCTTGGCCAGGACTCCATTTATTTTCTGATCCCATAATATCATTATCAGCTAAAATCCTATAACCATATGCTCTTGAAAAATATAAGTATTCTCCTTAACACTTCCTTGGTTATGGGGCATCTTTGGTGATGGACTGGGGGAGATCACTTCTGTATACATTTGCCAAAGTATTGCAGAGTATTCTTCAAAGACATCTGGCTCTCTTCCAGTCAATGCAGTCTTCATCTGAGAACTGGTACAGGTTTGAGAACTGGGCAGTAAACTGATTTTCTATTGGGGAAGCTGATCAGCCTTCTGTTCATTCATTCTTGATCTCTGTTGATTTATATTAAGCAATACTCTTGGTGACTGCTCATCTATATTTTCTCTAGGAACGTCATGCTCTCTGAGCCATCTCCATAGATCTGTATGTCAGGTCCAGCCCTGGCTATCATTAAGGTAATTTTGTCTGCAACAGTAATTACTCTCACATTTTCTCTGACAATTAAGTGATGTCATATGTCCTCTGATATTCTGGGAAGCTATTGTCCCCATTAATAGCAGGGAGACCAGTTCTGCAACTTTATCTTTACACTACAGATTTCTCAAAAATATTGGTGCCTCCCTCACAAAGACATTCATTACTTGATAAATAGAATGTCTTCTGGATGCTCCTGAGAACAGCATCAGGTTCAGAGTCTTTCACTCTTTTATAATGGATCCACTCTAGCACATCAAATTCTCTGAGCCTTTTCATTCTTGCTTCCACAGTTCTGAAATCTCTTCTGTATTTAATGTAGGCCATTGCCTTCTCTGATCTTCTAGTGGAGCTTCTAGTTATTAAAATGTCTCTAAGGGCCACTGTCAGGGAATTAAATTGAGTCATGGGAGAATGACCTATTTCTGACAGAATTTCTTCTATCCCGTTTAACATTCTACTCAGCACTCTCAGGATACATTTCCAGGTAAGCTCCTGCAAAACTACTGCAAAACTCATTAGATCTTACAACTCCTTCATAATAAAATTACTTTCTCCCTTAGTAGGCTCAACAGTTCATCTATTGTCAGGCTATTTGACCCTCAGGAGGTTTGACCCTCACGATTGGTCTGGCAGACAGAAGAAGAGGTGCAACATTATAGATGGAAAGCATTGTCTTATAAGACACCTGCTTTGAGGCCTTTTCATAGTTTTTAAACAAGAGGAGATGCTCTTAATTCTGTCAAGGGGAAGTGGGGGTATTTCTGCTAGCTCATAAGACTCAAGATAACCTAAATTTGCCCGTTTCTTCACTGAAGCTATACAAGTATCCACATCTCAAATTTCAAGGTTCCAGTCTTTTCTAATAAGTCCTAACTTTGGCATATGAGCATTGCTTAGGTGAAAATTCAGCTGATGTTCTGTTACTTTTACAATTAATTCCTATGATTATTTAGCCTTCCAACTGCAGTGGATGACAGTCTCTTTAAACCATGCCAAGGAGGCACTCTGACTCCCAGAATTTGCTTTAACTTGTTGATTAACTGATTGGAGCCTGTCATTCCTCTCTAATGCATTAGTAGCTCTCAGCCATATCCACTCAACTGTACACTAATTTTAGAGTTACTTTTCCCCCTGTAGCTATCAAACACCAAAGACAGGAAATAAGCTAGTGCATCTGTAACCTGCATCCTGTCCTAGATCACTACAGTGAAAGTCTCAGAAATTATCCTGCTTCATCATGCTTCAAATGCCATCTGTGATCAGTAATGGGGCCCTCATTGATATTTGGCCAATGAGAAATTCAGTTTTAAAATCCTATCATCAGAGTCTACTCTCTAGACTCTCCTGTCACCAACAGTCTTAGGTCAGGTTTTTTACTCATGAAGCTTGGAAAAGGGATTCCTATGTGAGGCAGGGCTGTCAGGAAAAGCCTGTAAGGGAGTGAGGGAAGGAGGTCAGGATAAAGGAAGAAGCTAGGTAATGATATGGTTTCAAATATAGTTCAGCCTGATTTCAAAGGGGGTTCTGATGCATAATTTGCACTAACGAGATTGTTCTGTCCAGGAGCAAAGGAGATGTGCATTAGCCATGGGCTGCCCCAGGCAGAGGGTAGACACAGGACCACCTGTGTATCTTTGGACAAGTTGACTCATGCCTGTCAAGAACAGTTCTTCGAGAAGAGTTTCAGTGTGAGCCATTGTCAGTAGCTAGGGATGGGTGCAGCAGCCAGATAAGGGAAGTCTAGTGGGAACATCCACAGCATCTGTAACACCCCATGGTAGAATATTGGGAGATAATGTAACATTAATATCTTGACCTTTTGAGTTTTATAGACCTGCATTCATTTGGGCAAGATAATTAACCTTTCTGATTTTGTTCCCTCTACTGTAAAATTAGGATGATAACTCACCTTAAATTTGAAAGTATTAACTGAAGATGAATTTGTAAAGTAGCCAGTAGAATACTTGGCTTCTAATAGGTGCTAAATTAATGTTATGTTGACTAAGCAAGTAGAACTTGGCTATTTTACAAGGAAAAAAATGTATGTTTATCTAATTCTATTTGACATAGAAAGTTAATCTCTGACTCTTAATTACCTCAAAAAGAAAATGTGGCACTGTACCTCTTAGTTCAGTGCAAAATAAATGAAAAAAAAAATCAGACAAATGCAACATTGACATCACTTGTAGGAATAAAAGAGTGTAATATTTAGCCAAGATAAAGAAGCAGATATTACATATGCATTAATCAATGTGATTAATGTTCAAAGAAAGTGAGCTACTATTAGCATTTATTTTCAGCATACTACTCAGTAGTTTTTGAAAAGATTATTGGTGGAAAAGTGTGCATGATATAAAATTCCTCATGTGCATATAAATTTCTCTACAAAGTTCAGGATGTCACTTTGTTTCACTAGTTGTTCTTTGGGCACCTTAGTGTGAGTGCCTTAATTTAGGTTCAGGTTTTCAGTCAAATGATCTTTTCTATAGAACAACTGAGCATTGTCAACTACTGCTATTAGCCCAGCATTAGCTATACATAAGCAATCCATTAAATTGCAAGACAGTGGATGTATACAAGGACTGTTTCTTAGTTCTTTTTTCCTCACCTGTTTTCCTTAATTCAATTTCATTTCATCTCTCAAAGACTGCTTTTTTTTTTCTTTTTTCGGTACACAGGCCTTTCACTGTTGTGGCCTCTCCCGTTGCAGAGCACAGGCTCCGGACGCGCAGGCTCAGCGGCCATGGCTCACTGGCCCAGCCATTCTGCGGTATGTGGGATTTCCCGGACCGGGGCACGAACCCGTGTCCCCTACATCGGCAGGAGGACCCTCAACCACTGCGCCACCAGGGAAGCCCTCAAAGACTGCTTTTTATCTGCTAATTCTTATTTTCTAGTTCCCTTTGGTAGAAGGACCTTTGCAAATGCTCTCTGTACTTGAATTTCTTCATCTGATTATAAGATTACTTGCATATAGTGAACGACACTTATTTACCCAAGAGCTTTCGGATATCCTTTGTAACTGCCACTTGTGTCCCTCCAACACAATAACACACATGTTCACATTCACTGTGAACGTAATTCTTATTGTTAACCACTTCACTTTGAGGCTGTCCTCTAGGTAAGCATATTTATTTCGTATTTAAAATAAATACGAAATAAATATGCCACCAACTCTTAATTTAAAGTTATAGCATAATATGATGCAACAGAGCAATCATAAAGTTAACCTGCAACATGAAATTATTTTCGAAAGACATTGGTCCTTAATTATAATTTAACCTATGTAACCTGTTCTACAAGAGGTGACATGTAAGGACTAATCTATTGAACCCATCAGCAAATGGGGTTAGGAACTGTATATATAGACAGTGCCTTTTCAAATACACATCTCTCTCAGGCATTCACCTTTTTTTATGTAAAAATTCTTTAGACAATAGCAACAATAAAAAAATATAAGATATATGCAGTACACAGCATAATTAATGCACCATAATTTATATCAGTTTCTAAGAGCATTTAGAATTGTAATATGCTGTACAATAAGTCCCCTACATGCGAACCTTCAAATTGTAAACTTTCAAAGATGCGAATGTGCATTCACATGTTCAATCATGTAAGTTAGTTCACGTGTCTGGCATACGTTTTCATGTGTGTGCATTCTCTTCAAGTGGTTGTGATTTTGTGTACTTTACAGTACTCTATAGAGCACAGTGGTACAGTATGTTTATTTCGAGCCCAGGATGTCTGGAAGCAAGAGTAAAAGCTGTGATGAGGTAGCTGGTACTGCTAAGAATCACCAAGCTATAACGATGGAAACAAAAGTGAAAATCATTCAGAGATTGGAGAGAGGCAAAACGATAGTAGATATTGCTCACTCCTATAACACGAATCATTCAACCATCAGCATGATTCTAAAGAAAAAGGACAAGATCATGGAATATGTGAAGTCTGCTGTGCTGATGATGTCGACAATAATATCAAAGAAGCATGGAAAAGTAATGGAAGAGATGGAGAAACTTCTCCGTGTGCGGAGTCCCGCTCAGCTTCATGCTAATTCAAGAGAATGCTAAAAGCCTTTATGAAGACTTGAAGAAGAAACACAGTGAAGAATCAGAGGGTGCATCTTTTAATGCCAGCCATGGCTGCTTTCATTGGTTCAAGGCTAGGGCCAACCTTCATAACATAAAAGTAAGTGGCAAAAAAAAAAAAACGGTACCTGCCTGGGAATTTCCTGAAATGCTTCGGGAAATTATTAATGATGGTGTGTAGTTTTTTAAATTAATTTTTATTGGAGTATAGTTGCTTTACAATGTTGTGTTTCTACTGTAAAGCAAAGTGAATCAGCTATACGTATACATATATCCCCTCTTTTTGGATTTCCCTCCCATTTAGGTCACCACAGCACATTGAGTAGAGTTCCCTGTGCTATGCAGTAGGCTCTTATTAGTTATCTATTTTATACATAGTATCAATAGTGTATATATGTCAATCCCAATCTCCCTTTTCCTTCCACCCCTTTCCCCCTTGGTATCCATGTTTGTTCTCTATGTCTGTGTCTCTATTTCTGCTTTGCAAATAATAACATCTACACCATTTTTCTAGATTCTGCATGTATGCATTAATATACAATATTTGTTTTTCTCTTTCTGACTTACTTCATTCTGTATGACAGTCTCTAGGTCCATCCATGTCTCTACAAATGACCCAATTTCATTCCTTTTTATGGTTGAGCAATATTCCATTGTATATATGGAATCTTGTAGTTTTGATTTCCATTTCTCTAATAAGTAGTGATGTTGAACATCTTTTCATGAGTTTGTTGACCATCTGTATGTCTTCTTTGGAGAAGTATCTATTTAGGTCTTCCACCCATTTTTTGATTGGGTTGTTTTTTTTTTTTTTTTGATATTGTGCTGCATGAGCTGTTTGTATATTTTGGAGATTAATCCTTTGTCAGTTGTTTGTTTGCAAATATTTTCCCCATTCTGAGTGTGTCTTTTCATCTTGTTTATGGTTTCCTTTGCTGTGCAAAGCTTTTAATTAGGTCTCATTTGTTTCTTTTTATTTTAATTTTCATTACTGTAGGAGGTGGGTCAAAAAATATCTTGCTGTGCTTTATGTCAAAGAGTGTTCTGGAAGGAGCATATTTACTCAAGCAGGTTTTTAATGTGGATGAGACAGGACTGTACTGGAAGAGGATGCCAGACCGAAGGAGGAAAGTTGAAGCCAGGCTATAAAGCAGCAGAGGATAGGTTAACTCTGTTGTTTGGTGGCAATGCTTCTGGTGATGTGAAGCTGAAGCCTCTTGTAATTTATCATTCAGAGAACCCAAGAGCCCTTAAAAACATAGCCAAGGGCTCTCTTCCTCTTGTGTGGAAGAGTAACCCCAAGGCCTGGGGCACACAGGCCATTTTCCAGGACTGTTTTTCCACCACTTTATCCTGGCGGTAGAGAAATATTGCTTGGAGAAGGATGTCCCATTCAACATTCTTTTTCTGCTCAACAGTTCTCCAGGCCACCCCCCATTCATGAATGACATTCATTCCAGTGTCAAAGTAGTACATCTGCCATCGAATATTACATTACTCATCCAAACTATGGACAGGGATTATAGCAACTTTCAAGAAATATTATTTGTGTCACACTTTTTTTCAGGCAGTAAAGGCGAGTGATGAATCAGGCACAACCTGTGACAGTTTTGGAAGGGCTATAACATCTACAAGGCCATCGAAAACATAGACTTTTCTTGGTATGAGGTTATGGCCGTCACCATGAATGGGGTTTGGAAGAACTTTTGCCCACAGTTTGTTCATAATTTTCATAGATTTAAGAAGGTGGATGAGGTCTTCAGCAACTTAGTGACCCTCAGTGAGAAGCTGGAGCTAGATCTGCAAGAGGATGACTTCATTGAACTCCTTGCTGTGCAACACAGGAGCTTACTAATGAAGACCTGATGGAATTGGAGACCCAGAGAAAGGGTGAAGAGAGACAAGAGGAAGAAGTAACTGAAGAACCAAAGAGATACACGATGCTGGAAACAGCAAAGGGATTTTCTTTATTTGAAGAGGGACTGTTAGTTTTTGAGGCACAGGACCGGAATGTAGAACAGTACATGAAGGTTGCAACAGCTGTTCAGAATGCAATCCAGTGCTACCGTGTTATCTATGATGAGGAAAAAAGAGCTACCACCCAGATATCACTGGATCATTTTTTCAAGAGGATAGATAGAATTGAATCCAGCAAGGAACCAGAACCTGTGCCATCAACATCAGGCAAGAGTGAAACTGCAGCTTGCCCTCCATCTCTTATTGATGATCCTTCAGCTCTATCATTTCCCACCTCCTCTTCCTCCTCCAGTCAGTAACTCTTCTTGCCTGTTCACTTGATGTCAGCCCCTGTATGCCAGATGTTGTACTATACTACTGTGCTTTTCAAGGTACTGTACTGTAAGATTTAAAATGTTTTATTTATTTTTTGTTTGTTTTTTATGTATTATTTGTGTGAAAAAATATTATAAACCTATTACAATATGGTACTATTTAGCTGATTGGGTTAGTTGGGTACCTAGCCCAACTTTGTTGGACTTACAAACAAATTGGACTTATGAATGTGCTCTTGGAAAGGAACTCATTCGTATGTAGGGGACTTACTGCATACACATATGTGTGTGTGTGTGTGTATACACATATAACCTTGTCTCTGTTTATTGTGTAGATTAGGATATCCACTGCACTTAATGTTAATTTCATTATATTTGATGGTAATTAATAAATATGAAAGTATGAGATTATTTGAGATTATTATATTTGATGGTAATTAATAAATATGAAAGTATGAAAGGAAATGGACAGATTTTAAGTTGCTCCTGGTTCCTGAAGTTTTCCTTCAAAAAAAATAGTGGAATGCAGAGTCCACACCATAGATGTGAAAAAATATCCACGCATGTTTACAGAGTGGTATTAAGTGGAAAAGAACAAATACATGGTGTTTGGACATGTGAAATAGTTCTTAAGATAGGAGTTCCCACTAGAGAGCTTATGGCATAGGTACCCAGAATTTGGGATCCAATAAATTTGAAATGATGAAAGTAGGTTTTACTTGCTATTTATTATCTTTTCTCATACCTCTCAAAGGCCAAAGACATTGCTTAAGTCCTAGAGAGGCTTCTCTGCAATTGTCCATGTTTGACATTACCTTCGATGAATTGATTCCTTTACTTTCTCACTATCCTTCAGCCCCTCCTATTGTTGTTTCCCTCCATATCCAGCTCATCATTACAAACACTTTTCATTGCCCAGTACCACAATCCTTAGATAATTTTTCTTGTCAAAACTCCAACTCTGGATGAATTTAGAACCCCTCTCCTTGGAACAGTATCCCCATTTTTTTCTGTGACATTTTCCTAACTCACTGGCCATTTTTATTAGCCTCTTTTGCTTGCTTTTCTTTCTCTACTAACTATAATTTGGTCCTGGGTCTCTTTCTCTTCTCTGTCTATATTCCTTTGCTATTCCATTCCCATATCTTATACAATCTTTTAAAAGTTTGAGGTACCAAAATGATATTTCTCATTGCATTTTTGACATGTTGACTTAAATGTCTCACAGGTCTCAAAATTCACAGGCTCAATTTTGTTTCCTGCCACCCAAATCTGTGTCCCTTTCTTCCTCTCATGCACACTGTCCTTCCCATATAGTCCTCCAATTTCAGTAAATGACATTAATCTGGGGGGCTTAAAATAGAAAACAGTCATATTTGATATTTACTTTTCTTCATGCCCATATCAACCTATCAGAGAGTCATATTATTTTTATATCTGAAAGTATCTCAAATCTGGTTAGTCTAACTCTACCACCTCCTCTCCAGTTCAGGAATCTTATTTAGGCCAATGCAATAACCCTTATCTTTACTCTATACAGCCTTCCAATTCACTCTGCATATAGTACCAAGAATGTTCACACCTGCTATTATCTCTTCTCTAATTTCCCAATGCCTCCAGGACAGATGGAAAAAAGAAGGAAGCTTTCCACCATGGGCTTATAAGCCTTTACAAGTTTGGTCTTTGCTCACCTCTCCAACCTTTACTGATGTCATTTCTCTTTCACTCACTATACTCCAACAAATTGTCTATTTTTCAATTTCTCAAGCAATCAAACTTATTACACACACTTTGCTCACATAGTTTTGTCTGAATAGAATTTGTTCTTTCAGCTCCTAATTTCCCTTCAGCTTTGAGCTCAACTGTACATGTTAGTAGATTCTTCCATTAACATTACTGAAAATAATGCCCTTTAACTTCTCCCCCTCAAAACAACATACACACACACACACATACACACACACACACACACATGCACACACATACATTTTTCACCTCTTTAAGAATCCTAGTTCCTTAACAGTTCTTATTTCAGTTTATTATTATGTGTTTCTTATTTTCTTGCTTTTTCTGTTTTTCTTACCAGAATTCTTGAGAGCAGGGAATTTGTCTTTTTGGCTATATATATCTTCATCACCTAGCAACTTGTGTGGCACATAGAAGCCACTAAATAAACAGCTTTGAGTAAATGGCAGAATGAGCTATCTGGACATAATTCATAAGAACCATTTGAAGAACTGAGATCACTTCAAATGTAGATAACGAACTTAGGAGAGTTGGACCTGCTGTGAGACACTTTTTAGAGTTATTGACCTCAAAAGTGTGGCCAGTGGAAACTGGGAGCATCATCAGCCTAGGGCCACCTTATTTCCAAAGATCAAATGTGACCAATTATCTGCCTCCTTTTTAATTTAAAAAAAAGTTAAATACTAGAGTGTGTAGATATTATTGGTCTTTCATCACATACTTCACTGAATTACAGAGAGGAACAATTTCTTACAGCAGAGCTAGGAATCAAATAAATGAGAGATAAGATAAATGGCAAATACCTCAACTATTAACATAGTCCGTGGATTGATAGCTAGAGGATACACCCTGGTGAATTGTAGGCAAAAGATATTCCAGATGTTTGCCTATTTTTTTCAAATACATTTAGACTATTAACACTTAATTAAAATTTTCAGTATATTTTATTTATTTAAAGATATTTATTGAACATTTGCCATGGAGTAGGAATTTATTATACGTTAATGAACAAAACAAGACTTCCTGCCCTAGTGGTATTTATATTCTGAGGGTGAAAGCAAACAATAAACATAATGTACAAATGAAATATGCTAGAATATATTAAGTGCCATAGAAAAAGAAAACTTAGAGTAGTGCAAGGGGATTTGAGAATGTCATTGGTTTTGAGGAGGTGTAGTACATGTTCAATAGGATGGTCAGTGTGAGCCTCACTGAGAAAATATTATTTGGGAATAGCTTTGAAGGAAGTGAAGGGAGCTCTGCCAATATATCTGAGAGTTTAGTCCACCAGGCAGACAGCAGAGCCTAGGTGCAGAAGACACAGAAATCCTAAGGCAGGAGTGAGCTTAGCATTTCTAGGAGGAGCTAGGAGGCCAGTTGTTGCTGGAATGGAGTGAGATCATAGGTGTAAGGTGTAATTACTTTGGCTTTCATGCAATTGGGAGCTATTGCGTGATTTTGTATTTAATGAACATCCATTGTGTATGTTCTAATTTCTGTGGTTCTGCTGCCCAGTATTGGGCTTCTTAACTTGAGAAATAGCTATTGTCACTTTTGCCTTCACTTTTACAAGTTTGTAATTTAACACACCTGATAAGGGCATAGTTGTATGCTTAACTAATTTCCTGACTACAACTTCTGCTTGACAAAGGCCCTGAATTTTTTTCTTCATACTTGCCTTTTCACAGAAATATATTTGAAGCTTTATTTACCAAAATAAGTAAATACTCATGTACAGATTTCCAGTTTCATTTTTATCATTTACACTTATACTCACACAATTGTTCATAGCTCTATTGTTTATGAACTTTTCATTCAACAAATGTATTCAGCACCTGTTGTGTACCAAGTACTGTTAAATGTCTTGTCTACATGGGAGCACAGAACACCTTCAAAGCATAAATCTTCACCCTTCTTTGTTGCATGAGTCCAATGGCTGGCAACGATGTTTACACAATAGGAGAAATCCTAAAATATAGATCCTGGAGTTAAGTGATTCTCATAGAAATAAATGACATTATTTATAGAATTTATATAACCCCTATCTTTAAGATAATCTTAAACTACCTTAAAGATAGTTTAAGAGAGTCAGAAGGTATTTTAAAGAGTGAAAAATAGTAATAAAGCTTTTTTGAAAAAGCTTATATATTTGTATCTGTATATATATATATATATATATATACACACACACATACATACATACATATACAAAATCTGTGTATACATAAAATCTATATATACACATAAAAATATTTCAAAGTTTCTTAGAAGAAACAAAACTCTGCTTTGGGAGTCTGTATTTAATCCACATATGGCTCTGATTTGTTCTGCTGCTCACAAGTTATGAGATTTTACTAATGCTGTCAAAATATTTCTCACATCACACAGACATAATAATGGAGAAACTCCATGACTTTTGACAGCTGTATAATGGTTTCAAATAATATAGATTATGTTGGAGGTTTAAACTATTATTCAAATCAATAGCACTAATCTGATTTTTCTATTTCGGTTCTGCTTTTCATTGAAAGAAAACTGAGTATGTATGTGTCCTGTTTGCAGGAAATATTTTAAAATGGGCATAGCCATAATATGTGAATGTGTAAAGGGAGATTATTTACCTTAACACAATTTTACTCTTACCTCTTGTGTAACTATGCTGAACACATAAGATTTGTATCTTCATAACAATGAAAATTGAAAACAGGCAAAGAAGGAAGGAGCGGAAAGAAAACATTGACATTTAACATAAAAATGTAGATTTAAAGTTTTATCAATACATTAATGATGATAACAGCATTTATTATGTAACTATATTTAGACAGAGTGAATGCTCTTCCTACACTGCTTTAACAAAGTTTCATAATTTATGTTTTCATATTATCATTCAATTTAAAATATTTAAAAAATTCTTTCTTGAGTTTTCCTTTGACCTGTGGATTTATTAGAAGTGTGATTTTTTTAATTGACACATATTTGACCTTTATTCTGAATACATTATTTTTATTGATTTGTAAATCATTTCATTATGGACAAAAAACACTCTTTCAGGATTTAAATATTTTGAAATTTATTTAGACTTGTTTTATGGCTCAGTGCATGGTCTATCTTGATGAATTTTCCATGTACCCTTGAAAAGAATGTGTATTCTGTGGCCTTTGGACATATGTGTTTTATAATTGTAAACTAGGTCAAAGTGCATGATAGTATTGTTCAGCTTTTCCATGTCTTGTTTCATTTTTTTCTTTTTTTAAATTCTTGAGAGAGGATTGTTAAACTATGCTATGATAATTGTGAATTTGTCTATGTCTTCTTTCAATTTTGTCAATTTTTTCTTCATGTGTTTTTAGGCTCTGTTGTTAGATGCCATGGGTATTTATGATTTTTTTGCCTTTCTTCTAAATTTACTATCTTCTCATTTTAAAATATTTATTTTCCTCTGACAATTCTTCTTGCTTCAAAGTATACTTTAATTAATTAATTAATACCAATATTAATATGCAACTCTAGCTTTCTTACATGACTTACATGGTTTACCTATCCATTCTTTTCATTTCAACCTTTATTTTTACATTTAAAGTATGACTCGAAGAAAGTATGTAGTTATATCTTGCTTTTTTATACATTCTGAACATGTCTATATTTTTAAATTGGGATCCTCGGTTCATTTGCATTTAATGTAATTATTTGTGTTTAGATTTTTGCCTACCATTTCACTACTTGTTTTCTATTTTCCCCATTTTTTTTGTTTGTTTCTGTTGTCTTCTTTGTTTACTGACTTCTTTAGGGTTAACTGATTTTTGAAAATAAATTTAACTTATATAATGGCTTTACAATACTATTTCTCTGCAATATTTTTAATGGTTTCTCCAAGGGGTACAATATATGTTTTTGACTTTTCACTCTCTATTTAGAGTTAAGTGTTATATTATTCCATGCAAAATGTGAAAACCTTGCAATCAATATTAAAACCATTTTCTCTCACTCCACTTTGGCTGCAGTTGTTGTATATACTACATCTATATGTGATATTACTATATATATTGGACTTACACTCTTTTACTTTTCTTATTAAGCATTTAAAGCTGTTTACCTGTAAGTGTTGCTTTAGCAATTTCTCATAATTTGTTATTTTCTATAATTCAATTTAAGATATTTTAAAATTTCTCTCTTGAGTTTTTCTTTGATCCATAGAGTAATTCTTTTGTTCTTATTTTAAATATTAGAAAACATACACACATATATACATACACACACACACATGTGTATTTTTAAACCCCATAGTACAATGCTATGTTTTGCTTTAGCTAGTCATAAGTGGTATTATTAAGTAAAGACAAAAACATTTGTGTTTAATAACTTAAACTCCATTTCTGATGTCGATTTCCTCTCTAGATTTTGAGTTTTCATTTGGTATCATTTTCCTTCATCTAGAACTTCCTTTATTATTTCTTATAGTGTTGTTCTGCTAAGGATGAATGCTCTTAGATTTATTCATTTATTCATTTTGTTTCCCTCCATGCTTGCAAGATATTTTCACTGGATTTATAAATCTGGGTTGTCAGTTTTTCTTTTTGCAACTTAATCATTTGCTCCGGTTTATTTTGGCCTTGATTTTTTTATAAAGAGAAATGTACATTTGTATTTTTTTTTTTATCTGTAGGTAATGTCTTTTGGGGGAATTGCTTTTAAGATTTTCTTGCCACTTTGGAGTTTCAACTGTTTTACTTTAGTAAGCTTCACAATAAATGTTTTTTGAATTTATACAGTTCAGGGCTTCCTAAGTTTACTGAAACTATAAATTTATATCTTCCAAAATATTTTGGAGGCTTCTTGCCACTATTTATTCAAAATTTTTTTCTGCTTTATTTTCTCTCTTCTCTCTTTATAGTGCTCCAGTGCATGAATGTTATGACTTCATACTATTTTACAAATCACTGAAGTTCTGTTCAGTTGTTCTCAATCTTTTTTCTCTGCTATCTTCAAACTGAATAACTTTTATCAATCTATCTTCAAGTCTGCTGACTCTTTTTTTTTCACATTCAGTGGGCTACTACTCCTTAATGAGGATATATTTTTTAAAATTTTAGATATGATTTTTAGTTCTGTAATTTTCATTTATTTTTATATTTTTATTTCTCAACTGAGATTTCTTTTTTGTTTATTCACTACAATTATGTTTTCAAATACTTCTTGACAATGGTTTGATTTGCTGCTTTAAAATTCTTTCTGCTAATTTCAACATCTGTGATATTTTAGTGTCAACTATATTGTTTTTTAATCTGTGTACTAGTCATTTTTTTCTGTTCTTCATATGTCAATAATTTTGAACTGTACCTTCAATATTGTGAAGACTCTGGATTAAGTTGTGTTCCTCTCAAAATTATTGATTTTTTGCTCCAGCAGGCTGGACTGAAACTCCAAACTCAGTGTTTTCTGCAGTGAGCAGAAGCTGAGAGCTCTGTTTAAATATTTATAGTCTTATATGAGCTGCTTGTATCTGCCTTTGGCCTGGGTAGTTTAGAGTTCAGCTAGACATGGGAGTAGGGTTTATATGCAGAAAGAATCAGACAATCAACATTTACTGAACTCCCACTCTGATACTAAGAACAGGAAAAGAAAGGGGAAGCTATCTGTTGTGTATGATTTAACCTTGACCCAGATTTACCCAAACTGTTCTAATGGTACAGCATTCAGAAATATTTTCTTTAACTCCTATCCGAAAACTGCTACCTAGTGAGGCACTTCACGTTTTACTTTATACCTCCATTATTTGATGTTAAAATAGAATAGAACTTACCAAATATTAGAGTATTTGCCAAACATTGAAAGTGTTGAAAATACATTGAAAGGCCAACTAACAGTGTAAGTCAGTGTGACCTCTACGATTAATTTTTTTTTAATGTAAATGTGAATTATTCTGACTTTAACTCAGTTACTCAGGAAGCCAGCACATTCCTTGGGTTCCCAGTTTCCCTGTGCCATGTGAACAATGTTTGGCATCAGGTAAACACACTGACCATTCGACATATGTTAGTATAGGGACAGATTCCTGCAGTCAAGAATGGTGTGGGAGAGTAGCTGCAGTTTCCAGTGATCTGTGAAGAAGTTAGATCAGTTAGCGAGCTTCAAGATCTCTCATGGTTGGGATGGGTGAAGCAGACACAGATGGCAGCACAACCAAGCCTGAGGACTAAGAGATGGAATGAAAAGCTGATGCCAAAAAAGGCTACAAGTTCATGGTTGACTCCACCTTTCAATGTTGTATAAAAATCTCAGCCTCTCCTCTCTAGTAAGCAGCATCAAAGCCTTCCCTGAGAAAAAAGGCCAAAGGAACTGTCCAGCTTTAGTATTTACCTCAACTGACTGTGGTTAGTCAGAAAGACTTTATGTTACCTGCTTTTGGTTGGAATGAGGACTTGAATTAGAGACTAATTTTCAGAGAAATCAAAAGTTACATTTGCACTCCTGAGTTCTTGGTGTGAAAGTATTTTACTTGCTGCATTAGTTTTACAAAGATCAATCTCTCTAAAAAAAAGAGGAAGATAAATTTGTAACTACTCCAAGACAGGAACCTATTACTCACACACAAAGTAACACATTAATGCTGACATATTTTTCCCATTTATTGCTTGGTACATGGTAACTACGCCTTATGTCAGCCTTCATACACTTTGTATTAAATTTCTCTTTCTCTCTCACACATGCACATACTCCTTACATTCCTATTTAACTGATGAAGAAATTAAAAATGTTATGTAAATTTATCAAATCCACATCATAAATGGTAGAAATAGTATGTATATTGTGAATTCAGGTCTATCTCCCTTCAAAGGATTTTGTTCTTCTCATTTATTATTGTGGCCTGAAAGAATTGATACTTCCTCATTTATTTTTCATCACTAACTGATGGTAAATGATTATAAAACTTTGAGCTTGAAGATGACTATCCTATAAAATATTTAATGTAAAAAAGCCTTGATGGTTTAGGTAATCTGTTAATATTAAACATAATAGTTTACTAAAAGATTGATATTTATTGAAGTCATGACATGGAAAAAGAGATTACAACAGAATTTTTATCTAGAGGAATAAGGCATTTCCTTGTAAATTTTTTATATTCAATTTTTAAAATTACAGCAATATCTTAGAATTCATGCTAGAGGGATTAAAAATTCAAAGGTTCAGCCATTTCAGTTGTCAAGATACCATACTATGTAGAATCAGAAACTTTAATAAGAAAAAAAAATCATGGGATAAAATGGGAAGAAGCCAAGAGAAGGTGTAACTTGTGGAAGTATGTATGGTGGCTATTATCATATTCCATCTGCAGGATCCAAATCACTCCTGGACCTTGTCTTCCTATCATAAATAATATAAAATTACTTTTTGGGTCTGCTAAATCTTCTGTTATTTTTAGGAAGTATTTAGTTTTTTAAGAAAACTATGAAAAGAGCATGTATCCTAAAGTGTTCACTTTCTGAACATTAAAAATATCCTGTTAACATTGCTAATTATTTTTATTTATAAACATCTACACATTGTACAATTCACACATGGTGTTCACTATTGGGCTTTTCAGAATCAATATACTGAGTGGAAGTGACCTTAGATTTTATTTTTGTTTCGTTTTGTTTTTGCTGTACGCGGGCCTCTCACTGTTGTGGCCTCTCCCGTTGCGGAGCACAGGCTCCGGACGCACAGGCTCAGCGGCCATGGCTCATGGGCCCAGCTGCTCCGTGGCATGTGGGATCTTCCCGGACCCGGGCACGAACCCACATCCCCTGCATCGGCAGGTGGACTCTCAACCACTGCGCCACCAGGGAAGCCCGTGACCTTAGTTTTTAAATAATCTTTCTAATTTCCATTTAGCAATATAACTGTCACATGAAAATTGATTCTCTGATTACAGAATCTTACTGTGGCTTATTTCAGCATCCTTCTATACTTCCAGTGATATAAATGATACAGAAATGTATGCTGTAGTCACTAACTTAATGGAAGTGTATGACTTGTATTTGGTGTTGATTTCTTTTTTTGTTGAAGAAGGAACTATATAAATATATATGTTTCTATACTTTTCTTTCTGCTAATCATATTTTAAAAGACTAGTTCAGTAACTCTTTGTACCTATCTTCTAAATTATCAGAAAATCAGAGCACATAGTCAATTCTTCTATAGTTAAATTAATGTCTATTTCATTTAGGACAGATGACTTTCCAACCATTTTTAGACTTCTTTTTTTTTTAACTTTTTACTGGAGTGTAGTTGATTTACAATGTTGTGTTAGTTTCAGGTGTACAGCAAAGTGAATCAGTTAAACATATACATATATCCACTCTTCATTTTTGGATTATTTTCCCATATAAGCCATTACAGAGTATTGAGTAGAGTTCCCTGTGCTACACAGTAGGTTCTTATTAGCTACCTGTTTTATATATAGTAGTGTGTATATGTCAATCCCAATCTTCCAATTTATCCCTCCCCACTTTATCCCCTGGTAACCATAAGTGTGTTTTCTACATCTGTGACTCTACTTCTGTCTGTAAATAAGTTCATTTGTACCATATTTTTAGATGCCACATATAAGCAATGTCATAGAATATTTGTCTTTCTCTGTCTGACTTACTTCACTCAGTATGACAATCTCTAGGTCCATCCATGTTGCTGCAAATGGCATTATTTTGTTCTTTTTTATGGCTGAGTAGTATTCCATTGTATATATGTACCACATTTTTAGCAAAGGAACCATAAACAAAACAAAAAGGCAACCCTCAAAATGGGAGAAAATATTTGCAAATGAAGCAACTGACAAGGAATTAATCTTCAAAATATACAAACAGCTCATGCAACTCAATAGCAAAAAAACAAACAACCCAATACAAAAATGGGCAGAAGATCTTAAAAGACATTTCTCCAAAGAAGACATACAGATTACCAAAAAGCACATGAAAAGATGCTTAACATCACTAATTATTAGAGAAATGCAAATCAAAACTTCAATGAGGTATCACCTCACACTGGTCAGAATGGCCATCATCAGAAAATCTACAAACAATGAATGCTGGAGAAGGAGTGGAGAAAAGGGAACCCTTCTACACTTGGTGGGAATGTAAATTGGTACAGCTACTATGGAGAACAGTATGGAGGTTCCTTCAAAAACTAAAAATAGAACGACCATATGACCCATAAATCCCACTCTTCGGCATATACACAGAGAAAATGGTAATTTGAAAAGATACATGCACCCTAATGTTCATTGCAAGACTATTTACAGTAGCTAGGACATGGAATCCACATTTTCAGTACTCTTTGGGTTTAGACATTTTATAAGTCCTCATAAGTATAGCTTGTTTCAGTAACTGATTCTATATTGGCCTTTGTGTATAATATTTTCAAATAATAATGGTTCTAAAAGTTGAAAATATAAAATATTCATAATATTAGATAAATGAATAGCAGCAGATGTACTATTAACCAAATGTATAAAATGAAGAACAAGATCAATTAGTAGAGGTCCTATAGGAACACTCATAAAATTTTTAATTTGACTTTATGTCTAATTATATTTTATATTCTGGAAATATAGAAACAATCTCTTTTTAAATTTTACAGTACTCAGGGCTCACACTAAATATTTCATATTTTTAATACCACTCATGTGCATAAATTATATTTACAATGCAATTATTTCTTTAAAATTGGATAGATTCATCTGGTGGCAAAAGTCAAAGAAAACAAAAACTCTACCCATGAAACAGATTTAATTGCATAAAATGAATTGGAACATTCACTTTTTGCTGTTTCATTAGTTGTCTTTATTTTCACTTCAATGTGTCTATTTATAAATATATTTGTCAACATTTATTGAAATCCAATTATTTGGCGAGAGCAAAGACAAGAAACAAGGTTACAAATTAATAAAGTAAAGCCAGTGGGTCACCTTTAGAAATGAGTGGTATGGTTGTTTTGAAGAGTAGCTGTTACTTGGCATTTTCACCTAGGGTTACTCAAGTCGCATTAGAAATAGGCAACCCATTTCAGTTGCAATATTTTCCACCTGCTTTTGTAGCCATGATATACCCAACTCTTAATGCCTAACTTCAAGTCTTCCTACTCCTTTGTCCATAATATGCCCAGGAGCGTCGGAATCTCAGTTCTTCTAAGTATTGGTTCTAGGTTTGTGCTACTTAACCAAGCATACCATAAAGCCGCAGGCTGTCTATAAAAAGCACCCACATCAACACATTTAGCCCAATCAAGGAGTCTAAAAATCAGTATTCATAAATATGCTCTAGTGCTTACTATTAAACATGCACACATTTCTATTTATATCAGTCAAGTAAAAGCAATTTACTTCTATCTGTGGTTTTTAAAACATAATTTTAAGACAACAATCTAGTTCTACTTCTTGCAGTGCCACAGAATAGATACTCCCAATAAAATAACTGCTAAAGTATTCTTCTGAAAAGTTAAAACGTATCATGGGTAAATTACAAAAAAATATATAAATTTTAATGCACTTTAAGTCTTGCTAAAATAAGTTAATTCTCATAGAATAAAATTATAAAAAAATAAAGTGAGGCAATATCAGAGGAGAGAAATCTAAGGATTAAGCTAGTAATAAAATTGTGAGAAATAAGAAGAGAAAGTGGCTATTCAATGGTGTGATGGAAAGAAAAGTCCAAAAGAGTTCAGAAATGTAGGGAGCTGAACTGACATTTTTCCATTAAGCTTGGGAAACTTGAGGAGACAAAAGTATTCCTAGGTTGGCGATATTCCCTGGAACTCAGAAAAGAAAATGCAAATTCACCTTTAAAAGACAGCATCCTAATAATATTCCATTATATATATGTGCCATATCTTCTTTATCTGTTCATCTGTCGATGGGCACTTAGGTTGCTCAGCCATAAATAGAAACAAAATTGAGTAATTTGTAGTGAGGTGGATGGACCTAGAGACTGTCATACAGAGGGAAGTAAGTCAGAAGAGAAAAACTACCGTATGCTAACACATATATATGGAATCTCAAAAAAAAAAAAAAAGATTCTGAAGAACCTAAGGGCAGGACAGGAATAAAGACACAGATGTAGAGAATGGACTTGAGGACACGGTGAGGGGAAAGGGTAAGCTGGGATGAAGTGAGAGAGTGGCATAGACATATATACACTACCAAATGTAAAATAGATAGCTAGTAGGAAGGAGCCACATAGCACAGGGAGATCAGCTTGGTGCTTTGTGTCCACCTAGAGGAGTGGGATAGGGCGGGTGGGAGGGAGACAGAGAAGGGAGGACATATGGTGCTATATGCTTATGTATAACTGATTCACTTTGCTATACAGCAGAAACTAACACACCATTGTAAAGCAATTACACTCCAATAAAGATGTTAAATAATAAAATAAAATAGAATAAAATAAATGTTGGCATTCCCTTATCATCAAAAAAAAAAAAAAAAGACAGCATCCTGAATTCAGGCCTAAAGCAACCTATATTAAATTTAAAAATTCAACTTTCATTGAAAAACAAAATCACCACGCATTTAAGGAAACAAGTCACCATTATTGAGATATAAGGAAACAATAACCATAGATTTACTCCTGAAATGATTTCAGAGATTGTAATGTCAGATTCAAGATGTAAACTTCTTTGACTGAAAGATTTAAAAGGATAAAAAGTTATATAATTAGTTAAATACAGGGAACAGTAGAAAAACGTCTTGGTAGATTTGGAAAAAATCCCAATAGATATTTTAGAAATTTAAAATAATAATAATAATTATAGAAGTAAAAGCTCACGATGTGGATAAAAAGTAAGAGATAAATTTTAATAGAGAATTAATAAGTTATATTGTTCAGTTTCAGGAGGTAATAATTTTAAAATTTTTAGGGAAACACAAAAGATACAAACAGGGCTTCCCTGGTGGCACAGTGGTTGAGAGTCCACCTGCCGATGCAGGGGACACGGGTTCGTGGCTCGGTCTGGGAAGATCCCACATGCCGCGGAGCGGCTGGGCCCGTGAGCCATGGCCGCTGAGCCTTCGCGTCCGGAGCCTGTGCTCCGCAACGGGAGAGACCACAACAGTGAGAGGCCCGTGTACCGCAAAAAAAAAAAAAAAAAAAAAAAAGAGACACAAACAGACAGACACTTAGATCAATGGAATAGAATAGGGAACCCAGAAATAACCTCACACACTTATCGTCAATTAACCTACAATAAAGGAGGCAAGAATATTCAAAAGAGAAAATTATCTTCAATAAGTGGTGCTAGGAAAACTGGGCAGCTGTATATAAAAGAATAAAATTAGAACATTCTCTAACACCATATATGAAAATAAACTTAAAATGTATTAAAGACCTAAATGTAAGGCCAGAAACTGTAAAATTCCTAGAGGAAAACATAGGCAGAACACTATGTAACATAAATCAGAGAAATATTTTTTTGGATCTTTCTTCTAAAGCAAAGGAAAGAAAAACAAAATAAACAAATGGAATCTAATTAAGCTTAAAAGCTTTTGCACAGCAAAAGGAAACCATCTACAAAAGCAAAAAGACAACCTAGTTAATTGGAGAAAATATTTGCAAATAAGATGACCAATAATGGGTTAATATCCAAAATATATAAACAGCTCATAGAACTCAATGACAGAAAAAAAAACAACAACCTGATTAAAAAATGGGCAGAAAACCTCAATAGACATTTTTTCAAAGAAGACATGCAGGTGGCCGACAAGCACATGAAAAGATGCTCAACATCGCTAATCATCAGGGAAAGGTAAACAAAATGTAAAATAGATACCTAGTGGGAAGCAGCCACATAGAACAGGGAGATCAGCTCGGTGCTTTGTGACCAGATACAGGGGTGGGATAGGGAGGGTGGGAGGGAGATGCAAGAGGGAGGAGATATGGGTATATATATATATATATACCTGATTCACTTTGTTATAAAGCAGAAACTAACACACTATTGTAAAGCCAATAAAGATGTTAAAAACAAAAACACACACTGAGATATCACTTCATACCTGTCAGAATGGCTATCATAAAAAAGAATACAAATAACAAATGCTGACAAGGATGTGGAGAAAAGGAAATGTACACTTTTGGTGGAAATGGAAACTGGTGCAGCCACTGTGGAAAACAGTATGGAGGTTTCTCAAAAAACTAAAAATAGAACTACCATATGACCCAGAAGTTCCACTCCTGGGTATATATTTGAAAAACACAACACTAATTCAAAAAGATACATGTACCCCATTGTTCATAGTAGCATTATTTACCAATTGTCAAGATATGGAAGCAACCTAGTGTCCATCAACAGGTATGTGGACAAAGAAGATGTGGTATATATATACAAATACAATACTACAATACTATTCAGCTATATAAAAGAATGAAAAAAATTCCAGTTGTAACAACATGGATGGATTTGGAGGGCATTATGCTTAGTGAAATGTCAGACAGAGAATGACAGATATTGTATGATATCACTTATATGTGGAATCTAAAAATACACCATACTAGTGAATATAACAAAAAAGAAGCAAGCTCACAAATACAGAGAACAATCTAATGGTTACCAGTGGGGAGAGGGAA
The DNA here is from genome assembly GCF_039906515.1 of Pseudorca crassidens. Classification (NCBI taxonomy): domain Eukaryota; kingdom Metazoa; phylum Chordata; class Mammalia; order Artiodactyla; family Delphinidae; genus Pseudorca; species Pseudorca crassidens. Next base: position 55,783,627 of record NC_090312.1, on the reverse strand, counting down.
GGGAGGAGGCACAATATAGGGGTAGGGAACTAAGAAGTACAAACTATTATCTAGAAAATAAGCTAAAGGATATATCATACAACACAGGGAATATAGCCAATATGTTATAATAACTATAAATGGAGTATAACCTTTAACAATTATGAATCACTATACTGTATGCCTATAACTTATATAATGTTGTACATCAACTATACTTCAATTAAAAAAAAAAAAAGCATGGGCTGAGGGTAGAGATCTCAAAAGCATAATGGATACCAAAGAATAGTAGGCTAAAAACAGCTAAATTTCCAGGAAAAATTAATTTAAACTTTAGAACTTATACCTATCAAAAATATCTTTTACGGATCAGGGCCAAATAAAGACATTTTCAGACACATCAAATTTGGTACATGGTCACCGAAGGAACTCTTAAAGGATGTATTTTAGGAGGAAGTGAAATAATCCCAGACTCCAGGTTTAAGATGAAAGAACTCATAGGCAAATAATCTGTATAAAATTCATGTAAATAAAATATTATCTGTATAAAGTTATAATAATCATTATTGGAATAATAATCTTCAACTAAATATACAGGGATAAAAACAAAATAAACAAGAGTATGTAAGATCAAGGTTGAATAGGTTTAAAGTGTTTGAAAATCCTTTTAGTTATTTGTGAGGGTTTAAGATACTGATTAAACTCAATGAATAGAGATTATTACATCTTCATTAAGAAAGAACAAATTATAGAGAAGGTTTTGGGATTTCTCAGTTCTCAAAGTTTGTGAATCTTTCCTTTAATTCCCATTCCAGTTCATGGGGTACCAGATTTTCTCAAAAAGACCCAATTAATATTTAATCGAAATGGTGAGGCTCTCTATTCAGTGTAAGTTAAGAGACTATAGGATATCACCTCACTGTCTACTATTGGCTACCTCAGCTACCTTATCATTAAAATAGAAAATTCTCTGGTAGTAGTTCATGTCTTGAACTGAAAACTTAGAAATGTTATTTTCTAATCCCCCTTTGCCTCTACATTGAAAAGTGGAGTCCTGTCCCCCAATATTTTGGAATTTTGTTTAAGTATAAATAAAATTTAGATTATGTATTGCCAAAGCATAACAGTGTCCAGTGTCCACTCTCCATCTTATAATTATTATAATGGACTTTTTCTTTTTCCAAGCGAGATTAAATTTCTGTTGCTACTGCTCACTCTTCTAAAATTCCTAATATATTTTCATGTAAACATCATTTCTATATACTGTCATTAAATCATTTAAAAAAATATTAAGCAAATTCTCTGCACTAGAATTAGGCTATCAGTTTATATTATTTTTGTTTTTACTTTTTCAATATTCTAATATGTGATTTTGAAACTTTTCTTAAAAGGTATCATGAAATAATGAAATGGCTATTTGTAAGTCATTTCTCCAACGTCTTTAGTCTCAGGTTTTCAAATTGTAGTTTCAACTTCACATATGTTGTTTAGTGCCTTCATTGCATCCCATGTCTTTAAATGTTATCTTTATGCTGATAAACAAATAAGGACCAAAGCAAATTTCCCTCTCTTACAAGTCCTGTACTCCTTTCTTCTCCACTTTGGTAGTCAGCATTGTGCCATCATCTTACTTGCTCCAGCCAAAGCATAGGAGTTATTCATGTATTCCTCCTTTTGCTTTACTTTTGCCTCCATTAGCAAGTCCTATGAAATATATGTTCAATGTCCTCGATATTTTCATTTCTTTTCATCTCCATTATGACTACCATTGTGAAAGTCACAATCACCTCTCACCCATGTCACTGTAATAGCCTCCTAGTTTTTTCTCTGCTTCCACCCTTGCTTTCCCTTAATCCAATTTTACCAAAGTAGTTACAGTGATTTTTTAAAAGTCTATTTAAAAAATGCAAATCAGGCTTCCCTGGTGGCGCAGTGGTTGAGAATCTGCCTGCCAATGCAGGGGACACAGGTTTGAGCCCTGGTCTGGGAAGATCCCACATGCCGCTGAGCAACTGGGCCCATGAGCCACAACTACTGAGCCTGCGCATCTGGAGCCTGTGCTCCGCAACAAGAGAGGCCGCGATAGTGAGAGGCCCGTGCACCGTGATGAAGAGTGGCTCCCGCTTGCCACAACTAGAGAAAGCCCTCGCACAGAAACGAAGACCCAACACAGCCAAAAATTAAAAAAAGAAAAAAAAATTAAAAACAAAAAGCAAATCAAATTGTGTTTATCCTCTCCTTTAAATCTTCTAGTGGCTTACTATGACAGTTAAAATAAAATCCAAAATTTTTGCATGTCTACAAAATGCTCCCTCCCATACCATCTCTTCCAACACCATTATACCTTTGATGTTTTCTGTTCCTTCTTCCTGATATTCTCTTCCCCTATCTTCATAAGACTAACTTTAGCACTATTTGTGTCTCAGGCTAATGCCATGTTTTAGAGGCCTTTTGACTATCAAAGTCAATCAGTTTTGTCTACATAACATGTTGAGTTACTAGATATTTTCTTCTCTGTATACCTGTCTGTCTATCTATCTATCTATCTATCATCTATCTATTGATCTATCTATCTAATATTTTCTAACCACCATTCCTAGAATACAATATTTTCAGGATATGATATAATCCATGGGAGTAGTAATCTCATATTTATTTTTCATTGGTTTATCCCCATGTATATTGCTCATTAAATATCCATTGTGTGTACAAAAATTGCTTTTCTGCCATTTATTACATTTTTTATTTCTGTGACAAATTTTGTTAGTATGTTTGTTTTGATAACAGCTGGTGGTCTTATCATCCAAGAATTTCAATGTATATTTCTAACTACATTTGTAAATGTCTTACTAAATTTTTGAATTATCTTAAAACTTTCTGAAATAATTCTGAGTAATTTCTATTAGATTGGTTGAACCTTGAGAAATTCTAAAAACTGCACATGAATAATAATTTATTTCTATCAAGTCAAACAGAATTTAAACATGATACAATCTGACTTATTTTTTAGTACATGGAACTATGAACAACCTCTAGAATGATAAATTTTTAATTTTGAGCACCCTAGACAAAAAAATGAAAATGTCAGGGCAGATGCATTTATAAGCGAATTCCTTTGCATTGAAGGATTGATAGAAGTGTGTTTTTTAAAGCTGTATTACCCTCTGAGGTTTTCACTTTTTTACTATTTGTGGAACAATTCTTTTTCTTATTTTATATTTTCAGTATAAATTTTCTTTATCTATTTCATGCAGAATATTTTTCTGAAAAGGGTATCTGAAAATTCTAGACATTTTTGTTTAACTGGGGTATAGTTGTTTTACAATGTTGTGTTAGTTTCTACTGTACAGCGAAGTGGAGTTCCCTGTGCTATACAGCAGGTTCTTATTAATTATCTATTTTATACATATTAGTGTATATATGTCAATCCCAATCCTCCACCTCCCAGCTTTTTTTTTTTTTACTTTTAATATGTCCAATTAGCTTTTCCTTGAAATTTTAACACGATATTGAAGGAAATACACCATCAAATAGGTAACTTTCATATATATTTGAATAGCCAACAGATTAACTTTTGTGTAAGTACTGTAGGAAAATATTTTATTATTCTGAATAGTACCTTTAAAAATTAAATTTATGTAAATTAGTTATATTTCTTACTTGCAAACATGTCAGGATTTAATCTTTATCTTCCTTCCACTCTGGTTTCATGATAGGTAGTAGCTTTTTATAAATACATTTACATTTTTTAAAACTTCCCTTGCCTTAGAGGTGGTTTGTTTTGTCATTAAATTAATTTGGATTACTACATGTTGGACTTGATGAATAAATATGAATACATAATTATACATTTAATTTTGGTCACTCCCTATTGCAATCCTGTAAAATAGATTTATCAATATTGCTTATTTTACAGAACACAGATTCAGATAGGTTAATGAACTTTCTAAGACATAAACTAGGAAGAAGCAGAATTAGATTTGAAATCAGAATGTTATGTGGCAACCAAGGAGGGATACTAATCTAGAAGCATGAATAGACTAACATGCTGCAATCTTTAATTTACAGACTGCAGAATCTCTGTGGAGAATACTGACATATAGCCCAGCATGCTTTTGTGAGTCATGTGCTGCCAAAATTCTCCAGTCCTGATGAAGAGGAATCTGAATCTGACTCATAATAATTGGTATATGTCCTCAGTCACTCAGACAATTTCCAGATCTGAGTATAAAAACAACAAATTTGAGCCCACATTTTCAGAAGTCTCTGCAAGCTAGATAATACCACCCTGAAGTGAAGTGCTGTGACAGTCAGCTGCTAATCATAGGGGATCAGTTTCCATGGGAAACTAAGACAATCTAATTGACTAAATGATTAATTTCACTGCAAACAGTGAGGCCCCAATCTGTCTCCTTACCATTCCCAGTTACCACAGTCATGAGAATCCATATTACAAGTATGTGGTGCTGTTTCATGAATATCTTATATATGTTGAACAAACACTCTTCTTGTTCTGTGCCCTGTCCACAGCCTGAACACCTTTACTTAGAAATCTAGGGGCAGGTTGTTTTTCTTTCTATGCTTAGGTAGAACATATTATTTATTTGTTATTGCTAATAAATATATAGTATGTGTTGATTGTAATTACATGTAACATTGAGTTCACTGATTTCAGAATAAAGAAAAAAATAACATATCAGTGGTATTACGACTGTAATAGAGGAGAAATGGGACTCCTCTGGATTAGGATCATAAGACTACTGGCAAGAACCTTTTCAAGTAGTTTTATGGCATTTTCTCTATCTGAAGAAGACTTGTATGATTTTGCATTATTACTTGATTGAGAGTAGTAGGGATGTATTTATAGTTGAATTATGATAAGAAATCATGTAAGATAGGGAGCATCTTTGACACAGTACATGTAAAAAGGAAAGGTATGTACAACTGGAAATTGAAGGATGAGCTGTACTACACAATGTCCATCAGAGTGTCTCCCATTGTCATACACCACACACTATCCTGACTGAGTAGCCATGTGTTATTTTCATGTGCCTTGATTCCTCTGAGCATATGTAATTGGATTGGGGGGTAGAACTCAATCCAAAGGCAGCCAATCCATAGATTGGCCAACAGGGCACAAGGTGGATCTTTATGAAGGGATAAAATGGGTCTTTCTCTTGACAATTCAAGCTAGAAAAATGGTAGTGTGAATCAGGAAGTAATGGGAATAGAAGCTGAAATGATGCAGTAAATTAACAGAGTAAGAACATCAAGGGCCATTGATAAGCCAGAATCATGAGGGGACAGAAGTAACTTAATAAGGAAAAATCATGGAGTAGAGATCAGCTATACAGGATAGAAAAATAAAAGTATTTTGTTTACAAAGCCCATAGCAATAGGAATAGAGAAACACTGAGTCAAAAAGTGACTGTGCTATAGAGTGAAGAGTCCCTTGAATTCTAAATGGGATTTCAGTTCTAGTTCCTTTGGGGCGCAACCATATTTGATTAAGATTCTTTGTCTCTTTAAGTGTGAATTATGTTCCCTTTCTCTCAAGTAAGAAAACTAAGTCTGAATAGCTTAAGCAAAATACACAATTCATTTCAAGATTATGCCAGAGCAAAATTGCACTGGACAGAATCAAACAGGCAAGGAATACTTCATTCAGTTGCAATAAAGGTCAAGACCATCGTGATAGAGGAGAGAGATTTAACTTAACTTCTCTGAAACAGATGTAGGAGAGAGTTTTAGTGCTGGGGTGAACTAGTGAAAAAGTGTTGGAGGGCATTGGTAAGAGATTGTCAATTTGATAAGACCATTTGTCTTTGCTAAATGCCGCTTACTGAAGTTAGACTTCTAATTTCCCACAGAGACTGGGAGATAGGGGCTCTGTCTTTCTTGATTAAATTTCAAAGGGATGGCTTAACGGTCCTTGAGAAAGACATCCCTGGGTTGTAAAACAGGCAAGAAACTGGGAAATTTACATCTCAAAGAGGAGTGAAAGAATTTACAGTTACTGTCTTCTGAAGTAAATGCTCTATAAAAAGAGGTTAGGGGCCTATCTTCAGGAATAAACCTGTCTAAAATTTAGTCAGGCTGAGGGGACTGTTAAGGCCTTCTTGGTCAATTACCTGAGTATTCAAAGAGCTAAAATCTTGACAACCAAGCTTTAGGAAGGCAAGGAGCAGAAACGTTGTAGTAACATTGGCAGCAAGAGATCTGTGTTCTCCAAAAACACCATTATGAAGATAATACACTTCCAGTCACATCTTGGCTGTATCTTTACAGTTAGTTGAAAACTACCAAGAGCATCATTTTGACGCAGTTTAGATAGAGTGCACATATATTTATTTATTCATTCATTTTTTCAACAAATATTTATTGAGTATCTACAATGCACCAGACACTTTCTAAACACTAGGTATTTATTCATCAGTGAAGAAAATATTCAAAATTCTCTATACTTAAATTCATAGAAGGGCAACAGTTAATGACCAAAATAAGTAAACAAAATGTTTAGGAGTGACATCAGCAAGATGGTGGAATAGTAATTTTCTATTATCATTTCTCCACAGAATATCAATTTTGTCAACCACCCAAAGGTGAGAGTACCTTTTTGGGAGTTCAGGAGTCTAGCAGAGAAGTTCCAGCATACCATTAGAGCAAAAAATGTTAGAATGGATGCATTGAAGAGGGTCACTTCATTTGCATCATCCCTTTCCCAAGGCAGCCGAGCACAGTGCCATGTAATTTCTCCCATGGGGGAATGTAAGAACTTAGTGAATGAGTGCCTTTCTGCCAGCTGTGCAGGATGCTGCTAAAGAGGCTAACTTCTTAATTGCTGCACCCAGAATACTGAGGTTATAAAAATGAGAGGAAGGGAGAAAGATGCTGGTCTCAGAATTCATCAAAGTGCAAGCAGAAGGTTTGTGGACTCCATCAAAAAGTCCACCCATGAGCCACCTAGGATGCCTCACCTGTGACTCTTCCAACTGGCACATGAGCACCCTTAATACTTGTGTTCCTCACCCTTACCCCAATTTTAGATTCTCCCTGTGACCCATGGACAATGATAGCAAGCCTTTGCAGACGGTTAACAAGCATGCACAGAAAGCTGGCCAACTCTGTGGGATTAGGAGAAGACACACAGTTAAGCATTTCAGGCACTGCCCTAAGGAAAACAAATGGGAGACTTTCAATATCCAGTCTGGCTTTGCAGGATTGAGAGAAGGTACACAATTAAAAAATTCCCTCTCAAGAGGTAACAAGAGGTATGGAACAGATGCTTTCATAGATAAGTTGTGAGAAAGTCTCAGAATCTCCAACCAGGCTGACTAGTGAAAGTATTTCTCTATGAAAACCAAAACCAATCAGTAAAGACTGGAGGAGGTGATTGCCTCTTCAAATGTAATGACAGTAATGCAAGACTTTAAGGAACATGAACAATCAAGGAATTATGACACCACCAAAGGCACACAGGGGACACAGTAATTTTTTAGTAACTCACCCTCTAAAAAGGAAATCTACAAAGTACCTGACAAAGAATTCAAAATAATTGTTTTAGGGAAGTTCAATGAGTTACAAAAAATGACAAAAAAAAAAAAAAAAAAAGACAAATAGACCACTCAATGAAATCAGCAACAAATACATAAGTAAAATGAGAAGTTCAACAGACAAATAGAAATCATTAAAAATATAGAAATTCAAGAGATGAAGAATACATTGAATGAAATGAAAAATAGAATAGAGTGTCAACATCAGATTTGATCAAGCAGAATAAGAAAATCTAAGAAAGCCTGTGAGATTTATAGTATACCATAGAGTGAATTAAAGTTTGCGTATGGGAGTTCCAGATGTAGAAGAGAGGGAGAAAGGGGCAGAAAATTTATTTAATGAAATAATGGCTGAAAATTTTCTAAATCTGGAGACAGATATGAACATCCAAGTGCATGAAGATCAAAGGTGCAAAATAATATTCAACTCAAAGAGGATTTCACTGACAAATCAAACTGTCAAAAGACAGAGAATTTTGAAAGCAGCAAGAGAAAAGAGACACATCACACAAAAGGAAACACCTGTAAAGACTACCAGTGGCTTTCTCAGCAGAAACCTTGTAGACCAGGAGACTGTGGAATGATATATTTAAAGTGCTGAAAGAAAAAAAATGTCAATCAAGAATATTTTAGCTAGCAAAGTTGTCCTTCAGAAATGGAGAGATAAAGACTTTCTCAGACAAAAAAGAGCTGAGGGAGTTCATCATCACTAGACCTGCTTTAAAATAAATTCAAAAGGAAGAAATGAAACTGAAATGAAGCTAATTTAGTAACAAGAAAACAAAAGTACAAAACTCACTGGTAAAGGCAAGTAGGTAGTCAAATTCAACATACTCTTTTAACGTAATGGTGGTGTGTAAATCACTTTTAATACTAGCATAAACTTGAAAAGAAAAAAGTACAGTTATAATAACTTGTTAATGAATATGCAATTTAAAATATGTTAAATTGTGCCATCATAAACAAAATAGAGCAGAAGCAAAATAGTTTCGTATGCAATTGAAGTTGTTATTATCAGCTTAAAATAGACTGTTATAACTACAAGACATTTATGAAAGTGTCATGTTAACCACAAACCTATAGCAGACACACAAAAGATAAAAATAAAGGAATCAAAGTATGTCATTATAGAAAATCGTCAAATCACAAGGGAAAACAGCAAGAGAGAAACAAATGAACTAAAAAAAAAAAATTAACAAAAAGGCAATAGAAAATGCTTACCCAGCAATAATTCTTTAAATGTAAATGGACTAAGTTCTCCAATCACAAGACATCGAATGAATGAATTTAAAACAAACAAACAAAAAACTGTATGCTACCTACAAGAGATTCATTTAAATTTCAAGAACACATTGGTTTAAAGTGAAGGGGTGGAAAAAAATACTCCAAATTCTCCAGGCAAATGGAAAGCAAAACAGTGAATAAAGAAAATGTGATATATATACACAATGGAATATTACTCAGTCATTTGCAGCAACATGGATGTACCTAGAAGGTATTAGGCTAAATGAAGTAAACCAGACAGAGAAAAACAAATCCCATATTATTTCACTAATATGTGGAATCTAAAATCCCAAACTAACCAACCAAACCGAACCAAACAGAAACAGACTCATAGTTATAGAGAATAAACTGGTTGTTGCCAGAGAGGAGGGTTGTAGACGGACAGACAAAGTAGGTGAATGGATTAAGAGGTATAAACTTTCTGCTATAAAATAAGTCAGAAAGACGTACTGTACACATAGGGAATGGAGTCAATAATATTGCAATAACTTTATATATTGCAGGATGGTAACTGGTCTTATTCCTTTGATCATTTCATAATACATAAAAATATTCAATCACTATGTTGTCCACCTGAAACTAATATAATATTGTATGTTAATTATAACAAATAGAAAAGAAAAGAAAGCAAAACATACTAGTAAGGGCCAATGGATCAAAGAAGAAATCAAAAGGGAATTTAAAAGATATCTTGAGACAAACAGAAATGGAAACACAACATACCAAAACATATGGGATGCACAAAAGCAGTACTAAGACACAAGTTTATAATAAATAATTTCAGTAAGAAAAAGGAAAGATCTCAAATAGCCTAATTTTACTTCTAAAGGAACTAGAAAAATAATTAGGCCCAAATTAAATAGAAGGAAGGAAATAAAAGAGCAGAAATAAATGAAATAGAGACTAGAAAAAAATACAATAAATCTATGAAACTAAGAGTTGTTTTTTTGAAAAGGTGAACAAATGACAAACCTTTAGATAGACTAAGACAAAAAGATAGATGTCTCAAATTCAGGAATGTGACAAGGAACATTACAACTGATATCACAATACAGTGAATCATAAGTGACTACTGTGAACAATTATACACCAAAAAATTGGATAACCTAATAGAAATGTATACATTTCTAGAAACATACAATCTAACAAGCCTGAATCAGGATGAAATAGAAAATCTGTACAGACCAATAGTGAGTAAGGAGATTGAGTCAGTAATGAGAAACCTCCCCAAAAGAAAAGTCCAGAGCCAGATGATTTCTCTTGTGAATTCCAAAAAAACTTTAACGCAGAATTAACACCAATACTTCTCAAACTCTTTCAAAAAATGGAAGAGGAGGATACACTCTCAAACTCATTTTGTAAAACCAGAATTACCTGATAACAAAGCTAGATAGGATGCCACAAGCCAAGAAAACTACAGGCCAGTATTTCTGATATATATAGACACAAAAATCCTTAACAAAATACTACTGAACTGAATTTGACAGCACACTAAAAGGATCATGCAACATAATCAAGTGTGATACAGGGATGGGGAATCAATCAATGTGATACCCCACATTAACAAAATGAAGGATAAAAATATGATTAGCTCAATAGATTATGAAAAGAAATATTTGACAAAATTCAACATAAAAACTCTCTACAAGGTGCATATAGAAGGAACATACCTTCTATAATAGAGATTATATAAGAAAAGCTCACAGCTACTACCATACTCAACAGTAAAAAACTGGAAGCTTTTTGTCTAAGATCAGGAACAAGACAAGGATGTCCCTCTGACCACTCCTATTAACAATACTGGATGTTTTAACCAGAGCAATTGGACAAGAAAAAGATATAAAAGGGATTCAAGTTGGAAAGGAAAAAGTAAAGCAGTCTCTGCTGAATATAATCTTATACAAAGAAAATCCTAAAGATTTCACACACACACACAAACACACAAATGATAGAACGAATGAGCAAATTCAGTAAAGTTGTAAGATACAAAATCAACCCCCCTAAATTGGTTGTGTTTCTATGCACTAACAAAGAACTATCTGAAAAGGAAATAATGAAAACAATCCCATTTACAATTACATCAAAAATAATAAAATACTTGGGAATGAATTGAATCAAGGAGGGGATTAATTAATATTGTTAAAATATCCATACTATCAAAAGTGATCTGTAGATTCAATGCAATTCCTATTAAAATTTCCATAGCATTTTTCACAGAAATAGATTTTTTTTTAATTTGCTTGGAACCACACAAGACCCTGAATAACAAAAGTAACCCTGAGCAAGAAAACTGGAGCACTCACACTTTCTGATTTCAATCTATATTTGACATCTATAATGATCAAAATGGTGTGGTACTTGCATAAAAATAATTAGACGAATGGAACACAATTGACAGCCCAGTAATAAATCTATGTGTATATACAGTAAGCTAATACTTGACAAGAGAGCCAAGAATATACAATTGGGAAAGGATAATCTCTTCAATACACAATGTAGGGAAAACTTGATAATGACAAGCAAAAGACAGAACCTGGACCTATATCTTACACCACACATAAAGTGAACTAGAAATAGATTAAAGACTTAAACATAAGACCTGAACTATAAAACTCCTATAAAAAGGCATAGTAGAAATGCTGCTTTGTATGGTCTTGGGAAAGATATTTTGGATATGACACCAAAAAGCACAAGGAACAAAAGAAAAATAGAGAAATGGGACTACATCAAACTAAAAAGTTTCTGCACAGCAAAGGAAACAATCAACAAAAGGAAAAGGCAACTTATGGAATGGAAGAAAATATTTTCAAACCATATACCTAATAAGGGGTTAATAATTATATATATATATATATATGTAATATCTGATATATCATACAACTCAATATAAAAAATACCCAGAAAAGAAATGTGCAAAGAACCTGAACTGACATTTTTTCCACAGAAGCAATACAAATGGCCAGCAGGTATATGAAATATGTTTAACATCACTAATCGTCAGAGAAATTCAAATCAAAACTACAATGGGATGTTACCTTGTTCCTGTTAGGATGACTTTCATTTAAAAACAAAATGAAACAAAACAAAAAGATTGATGAAGACATAGAGAAAAAGGAACCATTGGACACTATTGGTAGGACTGTAAACTGGTACAACCTTTATGGAAAACAGTATGGAGGTTCCTCAAAAATTAAAATAGAACTACAGTATGATCCAGCAATCCCATGCTGGGTATATATCCATTGGAAATAAAACAGGTATCTTAAAGAGATATCTGAAACTCCCACATTCTTTGCAGCATTATTCATAATAGCCAAGACATGGAAACAACAAAAGCATTCATCAACAGGTGAGTATAAAGAAAATGTAGTATATATACCGAATAGAATATTATTCAGTCTTAAAAAGTAGAAAAATCCTGCCATATGTGACAACGTGGATGAACTTAGAGAACATTAGGCTAAGTGAGATGGCCAAACACAGAAAGATAAATACTGCATTATCTCCGTTATGTGTGGAATCTAAAATAGTTGAACTCATGACAGAGACTAGAATGGTGTTTATCAGGGGTCGGAGGCTGGGCTGGTGGTGGAAATGAGAAGTTGATCAGAGAGTACAAATTTTTAGTTATAAGATAAACATGTTCTTGGGGGCCCAAAGTATAGCATGGTGACTATAGTTAATAATTTATCACATATTTGAAATTTACTAAGAGGTAGATCTCAAGTTTTCTCACAACATACACAAAAATATGTTAACTATGTGAGGTAATGGATATTTTAATTACCTTGATTGAGGAAATCATTTCACCCTATATACATATATCCAAACATCCTACTGTACACCTTAAATATATGCAATTCTTATTTTTAATCATACTTCAATAAAGCTGTGAAAAAAGTGTAGTATGTTTCCATCCTCATGACTTAAGCACCTCCTAAAGGCTCATCTTCTGACACCATCACATTGGGAGTTAAAACTCCAACATGTGAAATTTGGGGGGACACAAACATTGAGACCATGGTAATAGTGTTAAGTGCCATAAAGAAAATTAAAATCAAGGAAAGAAAATATACAGTCTCTACCTACCACATTCACATATGCCCAATGCATGGTCCCCTAGCCACATTGGAGGACCCTTATATTGAATACATTCTCTAGGTAATTACCAAGTATGAGGGAACCATTATGAGGTGGGGAAATTCACAAATTACTGTTTATCATGTACTTTTCATATATATTTCTGTGCTCCATACACTCTCATTGTTTAAATTATCATAAATGTGTTTCTGCCCTTTTTAAATTAATACCTTTGTTAATTTAGACTACATAAGTACGTATGAAAAACAGATTGCGGAAAGCTGTATTACAACATATTAATAGTGGTTAACTTTGGTTGGGAGAGTGTGGGTCATATTCTGTATATCTTTTTGTACGTTGTAAATGTTCATCCAAGATCATATTATTTTCACTATAATAATTGGAATTTTTTTAAAAAATTAAAGATTTATCTAACATCATCATCATTATAATAATAGTTATTATTACAATAACTATTTCTAGAGTTTCAGTGAGTTCATTTTCTTTGTCTTATTTAAACCCTGAAAAATTAGGTTAAAGAAGTCAAGGTTAGAATATCAAAGACCTAGTATGCATATCAAAGAGTTGACAATAGCGGATTTAAATGTGTTTAATGTGAAGACTGACACCATCACATTTACTTTGAAAAAGAAAATTTGTGAGTTATATGCAGGGTGAATCGATGTGGGGAGAATCTGGAGTTGGCCATGGCATGGGTGGGTGGAGATATAAGTGTAATTACAGAAAGAAGGAATTATTAAGGCTTAGCTAAAGAAAAAGGCTAAGGAGACATTTTGGAAATTAGGATAATAAAAATTTCACTTAATTCACTATTTTGTATAGAACTAATCCTATATTCCTTGTCAAGAAGGCTCCAGGTTGATAACTCTCAACCACCTCCATACTAACTCACATATTTTCTACATATTCCAAATACGTACACATAATTCCAGCCCCACATGGTTCTAACATTTCTATAGTGGGTTTTCAGATGAATTTTATTTCACAAATTTTCATTAATAAATGTATGTTACAGAAGAAAATAATAAAAAATAAGGTCTCAAGTTTAACTAAAGCAATATATTTTTGCTTTGTGGGAACCATTGTGGTTTCAGGAAATTGTGCCCTATTAGTTTTACCCCCTTTAAGGTTTTTAACCTAACCATGTTCCTCATTTAAAATATCAAAATGATTTACAATAAGCACTAGATGAAAGGATAATAAATATATTAATAGGATTTCCTTCACATTTATTGAGGAGGGTATTCCATAGCATTCTTTATGTGGTCAATTTTGAAAAACAGTTGTTCAGGGTTCTATGCTTACATATGTTTCTAACTTGACTGGTTAACTATTTACTATTCAGCTTGTTGAAGGTCTAATTGAATAGAAAAGGTGTAGTCACTCACCACAACATAAAATATTGGAAGGTGACATGGGGAAAGCATTTTACTAGTCTCTTGGGAAAGAAAATTCCTTGTCTGTAATTGTTTTGCTCTCTGAAGAAATATATCAGACTGCCATTTCCACATGAATTTTCTGGATATAGTGTGACCTACTATTTTAATGTCAATGGAAACAAGCCGTTGCAGAGGTTCTCAGCCTTTTGTATGCTCTAGTTAACCTGAGGGAACTTTAAGCTGTAATTTGTAGAGAAAGACTGCGACATGACATGGAAGAAGTAGGGACTGATTTGTAAGTCATGTCCCAGCATGCAGGTGACAAATTATGGACAGAAGCATTGGGAATAAGAAAAAAAGAAAAGTAAAAGTAAAATATGCACCTATCACGTTACCTAAAAACAGACAGTGTAGTGGGACATTGATGAAATAAATGTCATAAAATTTCAGACTATTGTCTGGAGCCTGGGTGAGAAGCATAACTAATAGTTCATTCACTTAATGACTAGTTGTTGCTCACCTACAATGTATCAGATACTGTGCTAGGCAATGGAGACAGATTAGTGAGCAAGATAGACATGGTCCCTGCATTTACATAGAATATACAATTAAATAAGCAATTGCTGGGCTTCCCTTGTGGCGCAGTGGTTGAGAGTCCGCCTGCCGATGCAAGGGACACGGGTTCGTGCCCCGATCCAGGAAGATCCCACATGCCGCAGAGTGGCTGGGCACGTGAGCCATGGCCGCTGAGCCTGTGCGTCTGGAGCCTGTGCTCCGCAACGGGAGAGGCCACAACAGTGAGAGGCCCGAGTATCGCAAAAAATAAATAAATAAATAAAATAATAAGCAATTGCAATAACATATGTTGGAGATAGATAAACTGTATTTTGAGACCTGTGCAAAAACATTTTATCTCATTTTGGGAGATCTTAGAAGGACTAAAATGCATGAAAAATAAATAAGTTGTTCAGTGGACAGAAGCTTTAGGGGGTTCCAGAAAGAGAGAACAGTATATGGGAAAGCCAGAGAGAAAAGAAACAGGGCTGAGCGGAATTAAGTTCAGGGTGACTGGAATTCAGCACTGGGCAGGGGGTTGAGACAAGGGTTGGGAGCCAAGCAGGTAGCAGGCACAGAGCATCATGTTAAATTAGAACTGACACCCAAGTCCAAGTGCATTCTTTCTACAATGATTTATCAAATGCCTAACATTTTAAGATACAAAGATAAAATATTTTCTACACTCCAGTATCTTCAATTTGGTAAGATGGAAAATCAAATGAAGCCAACAGTAATACAAAGTGAAAATTCATATGATTGTAAGAGCCTGAAGCTCTAAAGAAATACAGAAGTAGGAAAATAAGGAGGAAAGTCTAAGGACTGAAAAAGGTTAAACAGGTGATTCTTGGATCTAGTCTTAAAGAGCTGTGGGGAGTTGATTAAGGAGTGGAAGCAGTGGGGACATCATGTCCAGTGGTTTAGAGACATGAGAGAACAAGATATATTCAAAACTGTGAGTGAAATGTTTTTACTACAGTAGCATTTTCCAAAGTATGCCTCAGAAAACATCCTGTAAGATGATCTGGTAACACATGTATTGTCTATCCCCTTCCTGGAAAGTCACAATACCCATTAGCATATTAAAGGATCTGAAAGTACTTACAGTGAAGAAAGCTCTTTATTTGATCCAGCCCTTTGCAAAATTTCTAGATCACAGAATTTCTTCTATTACCATCCTTCTTTTTTATAACCTTTTTTTTTTTTTTTTTTTTTTTTTTTGTGGTACGTGGGCCTCTCACTGTTGTGGCCTCTCCCATTGTGGAGCACAGGCTCCAGACACGCAGGCTCAGTGGCCATGGCTCACAGGCTCAGCCGCTCCACGGCATGTGGGAACTTCCCAGACTGGGGCACAAACCCATGTCCCCTGCATTGGCAGGCAGACTGTCAACCACTGTGCCACCAGGGAAGCCCTGGTTTATAACCTTTTAACAATTTATGAAACACACTTTGAAACTGATAGCAGAACTTACATTGAGTGGCAGGGAGTGTCAGAGGATGAGGCTATAGGAGTAGCTGCTACAGGTCAGATCACAAAGGCCTTGGTCTGCCAGACTCCTTGTTAGGGAAGAGCATACCTGATTTTTCTTCCAAGTGACAGGAGCTCCACCGGGTGACATACCCAGCCTTACTAACTCACTCTACTCTAAGGAGGTTGTGTGGAACCACCTCTTTGAGAGGTAAATTTAGAAATATTTAAATGGAAGTATTGGCATATCTTCACCATTCCTCCTCTTTTTAAACTTAATTTTTTTTCACTGTCATAAGATTTTTCACTTGGTAAAGATCTATTTTCTTTACAATTTTTAAGTGCAAAACACAGGATTGTCAACTATAGAATCAATGCTATACAGCAGATATCTAACAGCTAATTATCTTGCATAACTGAAATTTTATACCTATTGAAAACCAGCTCCCCATTTCCCCCTCCCCTCGGCCCCGAGAAACCACCATTCTACTCTCTGTTTTTATGTGTTTGACTATTTTAGATACCTCATATAAGTGGTATCATGCAGTATGTCCTTCAATGAGTGGTTTATTTCACTTAGCATAATGTCCTTGAGATTAATCCATACTGCTAAATATGGCAGTATTTTCTTCCTTTTTTCAGGGCTAATATATATACTACATATTTTCATTTGATATGTATACTACATTTTCTTTATTCATTCACCCATTGATGGATAATAGGTTGCTTCCACATCTTGGCTACTGTGAATAATGTTGGGAACATGGGAATGCAGATATCTCTTTGAGACAGTTATTTCATTTGTTTTGGATAAATACCCATAATTAGCGTTGTTGGATCATATGGTATTACTATTTTTAATCTTTTGGGGAAACTCCATACTGTTTTCCATAGTGACTACACCGTTTACATTTCCACCAACAGTGCACAATTTCTCTACATCCTCATCAACACTTGTCATTTCTTTTGTTGTTGTTTTGTTTTGTTTTGTTGGTAACAGCCATCCTAACAAGTGTGAGGTGATATCTCATTGTGATTTTGATTTACATTTCTCTGATAATTAGTCATGTTGAGTATCTTTTCATGTGACTGTTGACCATTTGTATATCTTCTTTGAGAAATGTCTATTCAAGTCCTCTGCCCATTTTTAAAAATTGTGTCATTTATTTGTTTTACTATTAAGTTGGAGGAGCTCCTCATGTGTTTTGGACATTAACCTTTTCTCAGATATACAGTTTGCAAATATTTTCTTAAATTCCATAGGTTGCCTTTTTATTGTGTTCACCATTCTTTGCTTTGTAGAAGCTTTTTGATTTGATGCAGTCCCACTAATCTATCTTTTTGTTACCTATGCTTTTGGTGTCATATCCAAGAAGTCATTGCCAAGACTAATATCTGGCGTAAAGACAGACATATAGACCAATGCAACAGAATAGACAGCCCCAAAATAAACTCAGGTGTACATCACCAGTCAACAAGGGAACCAAGAATACTCAAAGGATAGTCTCTTCAACATATAGTGTTGGGAAAACTGGATATCCACATCTAAAAGAAGGCAATTGTATATTTATATTAAATCATACACAAAAATCAACTCAAAATGGATTAAAGACTTAAACATAAGACCTGAAACTGTAAAACTCCTAGGGTAAACCATTCTTCCTCTTGAAGTGTACTGCCAGAAGGGAGCACCTTCTCCAGGGTGGGAAGACTTGCTCTAGTTTAGCTCTGCTTCGGGCTGGGAGGGTAAGTTTTCTGATTATAGGATTCAAGGTGAAGAGACACACTTGACTGCAAGTATAAACTATATATTCATAGTAGCTTCATCAGTAATAAAAGAGGTTTTAGTTACCTATTTCTCATTCTTTTATTTCTTATTACCTTTCCAATTTGGAAGGTAAGAAGGTGATATTTATTGTCTTCCAAGAGATCCAGACATGAAAGAATTTGGTCTCTATTCTGCAGGTAATTGGGAGTCACTGAAGTATTTTTGCCAGTGAGTAACATGGTCAGATTTACATTTGGCAGCTTTAGTGGCAGTGTAGAAGATATGCTGAAGGGGGCACACATGGAAGTGAAAAACCAATTAAAAAGGATGGCAAGAATCCAGGCAAGAAATGATCAGATCTTGAACTACACCAATGGCAGTGGTAATATGGATAAGGAGATATAGACATGGAATATATTTAGAAAGTTCAATCAATAGAACTAGGAAACATTAGGTGTGTGATGTAAAAGAGAGAAAATCTAGGACAACTCACAGATTTTTGAATGGAGGTGAATTATGTTTGGTTTGATGAAAATGTAAAACGCTATTTCCAGCACACTGAGCTGGAAATAGAGCTTTAGAAACATCCAAGTAGAGATGTACAGTTGTTACATATTTTTCTGAAGTTCAGAGACATTTATAGTCTAGAAATACACACGTGGAAGCTGTTCATATTTAGTGGTATTTGAAGTCATATTGTCAATCACTCTTAAGGAGATTGTGTGGGTAACAGTCCTACTCAGTACTAATACTTAACACTTATTATGTGCCCAGTGTGTACCAGCACTATGTTAAATACTTTGCACACATGGTCTCATTTAATCCTCATGATAGCTCTTTAAGGTGAATAATATTACCATTATTTTACAAATGAAACTGAAGAGTTTCCACTTGTTTTGCAACTAATAATTTGTTTGCTTCATAATTATTCCCATGATAGTTTAAATGTATCTGATAAAATACACTTGAAATCAGACACATAGATATGTCTTTGTGGTTTGCTATTGAAATTATTTTTTGCAGGCGTATATATTCAAAGAATGTTGCTGTGTAATGCCTTTTGACAAATTTAATTTTAATCGGGGTTGGGTTTTTTCAGTCTGTTATGGGAATAAAGAATAGAAAATCATGGTGCTGTCATTCTCTTTTTGTTTCTCTATTAAAGATAAAATTCAGAAGCATACTGCTATAGCAATTATGAGTCAGAAACGCAGTTCCCTGCTAGAATTCTTGTCAGGAAGTAAGCAAAAAGCAGAAGAATATACTTATTTTCTACATGCATTTGGGGGAAGGAAGTGGTTAGTTTCTGCTGTACAATGAAGTGGTCCAAGATCTAGAATTTGATAAAAATCACTTACTTTGAAGTCTAAGGTACAGAGCTAAATGAGTTTGTGACTCCTCGCATAGGGGGAGTTATTTGGATAGTAAAGCTTAGAGAAAGCCTCTGTATCCATGAGCTTTAATGGCAGATGTATCAGCAGATGAACACTATCTTAAAAAACAATCCACTCCAAAAAGCAAGTTAATGTTGCAGAGTTATCAGCAATTGTTATGCACCATTTGATTTCTGAACTTTAAAGTTGATTAACAATAGTATTTCTTTTCTAATCAGCTTTTTTATTATTGGTTTGTCTGGCTGACTTTGAATAATTTATGCAAAAAGAATTCTTTTCTGTGTACATATATATACATTCCAAAAAATCTGAAAAAAGAAAAATAAATATGGAGGTTACCTAGTGGGAAACAACATGGAAGAAAAACCTTAACACGTTGGTGACTTGATGTCAGCTGTAATTGCAGAGTGCAGGCCAAAAGTAACAGAGATAAGGTGACCATCTTGGCCAAAGTTAAGAGCTATATTGGTACCCCACATTATGGCTGCACTGTTACCTGGAATCTTTGATAACTGACTACATATAGAGATACAGTTGATTTCTTTTGCATTCTGCAGCATGCAGTAGACAGTGCTTTGGCTGACATAAAATATATATATATATATATATATAGATGTTCTTCTCTTGTCCTTCCCTGTCTCCTTTTTGAAGTGCCTATACACAGTGAGCTTTGCCTGGAGGCTTGAATGGACTCCCAGGGCCAGTATTCCTCTTAAACAACCTCAGGCAGGTCAGAGGGATTTCAACACCCTGAGGGTTTGGCTGTAATTTTGGAGTCTGTAAAACTGATATATTTTCATTCCTAGCACATTTGTCTATTTTTCCTTTTACTGTGCAGTCTATTTGATTTTTGATATCAAAAAAAAAGAAAAAAGAAAAAAAGTAGTTTGACTTGGGTAAATAGCTGTGATTTCTCTATTTAATACATCTCATAAAGTTGGAGTAAACTGAAGCTGACCATACACTCTTCTTGTCAATAGCATGGGCTTTTGAATCAGGCAGATGAATTCAGGCTTCACTAATTATTGCATAATATGATTATAAGCAAGTTACTAAACGTCTGATACTTTTTTGTTTTTTAAATTCTGAAACTGGGTTAATTCTGTGTAATAGGTTTTTTTTTTTAACTTTTCTTTAATGGAGTATAATTGCTTTACAATGTTGTGTTAGTTTCTGCTGTACAATGAAGTGAGTGAGCTATATGTATACATATACTCCCTTCCTCTTGGACCTCCCTCCCACCCCCTTACCTCACCCATCTAGATTGTCACAGAACACTGAGGTAAGCTTCCTGTGCTTTATAGCATGTTCTCACTAGCTATCTATTTTACGTATGGTAGTGTATATATATCATTCTTAATCTCCCAGTTTGTCCAACCCTCTCCTCCCCCACCATGTCCACATGTCCTTTCTCTACTTCTGTGTCTCTATTCCTGCCTTGCAAATAGGTTCATCTGTACCATTTTTCTAGATTCCACATATATGTGTTAATATACAATATTTGTTTTTCCTCTTTCTGACTTACTTCACTCTGTATGACAGACTCTAGGTCTAACCACATCTCTACAAATGACCCAATTTAGTTCCATTTTATGGCTGAGTAATATTCCATTGTATATAGGTACCACATCTTCTTTATCTGTTCATCTGTCAATGGACATTTAGGTTGTTTCCATTCCATGCTGCAATGAATATTGGGATACATGTGTCCTTTGAATTATGGTTTTCACAGAGTATATGCCTAGTAGTTGGATTGCTGGATCATGTGGTAGTTCTATTTTTAGTTTTTTAAGGAACCTCCATATTGTTCTCCATAGTGGCTGTATCAATTTACATTCTCCCCAACAGTGCAAGATGGTTCCCTTTACTCCACACCCTCTCCAGGATTTACTGTTTGTAGATTTTTGATGATGGCCATTCTGACTGGTGTGAGGTGATACCTCATTGTAGTTTTGATTTGCATTTCTCTAATAATCAGTAATGTTGAGCATCCTTTCTTGTGCCTCCTTGGAGAGACGTCTATTTAGGTCTTCTGCCCATTTTTTGATTGGGTTGTTTTATTGATATTGGACTCCATGAGCTGTTTGTATATTTTGTAGATTAATCCTTTGTCTGTTGCTTCACTGACAAGTATTTTCTCCCATTCTGAGTGTTGTCTTTTCATCTTGTTTATGGTTTCCTTTGCTGTGCAAAAGATTTTAAGTTTAATTAGGTCCCATTTGTTTATTTTTGTTT
This sequence comes from Pseudorca crassidens, assembly GCF_039906515.1. NCBI lineage: Eukaryota > Metazoa > Chordata > Mammalia > Artiodactyla > Delphinidae > Pseudorca > Pseudorca crassidens. The sequence goes on along the minus strand of NC_090312.1, from coordinate 55,761,911 downwards.
TTATTTTCATTACTAAATGTAATGAGTTATTCTGTGCAAAGTGCTTAGGACAAAGTCTGATCCTCAAAAGATAAACAGGGTGTGCCTAGAGTATTATCCATTTGGCCTTAGGTTTGATCTCTCTTGAGTCAAACTGCCTGGCATAAAATATAGACTCCACACTTTAGCAGCTTTGACCTTGGATAAGTTACATAACATCTCTCTGGCTCAATTTCCTCTTTTCCAAAGAGGGGTTCATAATAGGATCTCGTCTTTAGGTTCATGAGAAGATTAAATGAGTAAAACTCTTAGAATGGCTCTAGACACATGTGGAACCCTCAATAAATGTTTTTGGTAAAATGGATTATATTATATATCAAAATTACCATCACTGTGTGGTGTTGTCAAAGATATCATGGGAAACTGTAATGAGAGCTTGATTTTTATCCAATGAAATTTATGCTTAATAGCAAGTTATGTTAATTATCAAGATAAATTGGAGAGTTGGGGGTCTGTCCAAAGACAGAGCTGTCTGCAGTCATACAGCAAAATAATGAATACTCTGGTACTGTATTTAAATACTTTTTACTCTGAGTCTAGTGCTTAGTCTAATCAGTTCATAGTACTACATGAAGATTGTCAGCATAATATCAATCCAAGGGTTTACATTAAACACACTTTCTCGAGTTAAAGAGAGTGAAAAAGAACTAAAGCAGAAGCATTCCTTAGCAAACACTTTTCATTGTTATGCAAGTTACATTATGCAGAAAATAACATATCTCATTTTTCACGCAGATTAATAGACTGCCAGTTATCATTTGGCAGGATCAAACTATAAATCTTTTACACAGTTTGAGGAGGCTTATGGCATCCATTACTTATTTCAATTATTTAAAAAGCTTCTAGTAATCTTTTTTCCTTTGTAGTTAACGAGCTGCCAAACTCTAACTTTTACAGTAGAAACTGAGTGTATCATTTTACTTGTATTTCAATAGATGTTTATTTGCATTAGATTATGAAAGGTTAGTGCTGAATTCCAAATAAGTATAGAATCAGGTTTTATCCGTACTTGCCAAAATCCTTTCCAGTGCATGATCTTTCAAACTATATCTTATAAGCACAAGTGGCCTTTGTTGATTTAAATGAAGCAGAAGAATATTTTTTAGTTTAGTCCCAAAGCTGTACATTAAAAAAAAAAAAACCCTCATATAAGTTCTATAAATTTTCATGGGAAATAAAAAAATGTACTGATTCAGAAATTATTCTTCTAGTCTCTACAGGAAGTGAAATTAAAGCAGTCTTATTTGATGAGACTCAGCGTGGTGCAGAGGGTGGCAGGGCTCTTGGCTGTGGCTCTTCTGTCCTTGTGAGGCAGGAGTAAGATGGTAGTTGAAGGACTTCTCACTTCTGTGTCTGCCTTCTTCTTGGGTATGTGACAAATTTCTGTCATGCCTTTTGAGGTTGTGATGCTGGGTGACTATCTTTTTCATCTGCCATAGTGTGGAAGTTGTTCTCCTGGAAACAGTTTCTAATGACATCTGAAGAGTACCTCTGCAAGTAACCCAAGGCAGGTTGGTCCATTTCTTCAAAGCATCATGGCTGTGCCAAGGCCACTGGTTCTTAGTTCTGTATTTTTGCTTCCCAAATTACTTATGCACTTACTTCTATTGGAGCCTCCTATGATCAAGGCACTGCACTAGGATACCCTTATTCCAACTAATGACATAATAGTACTTATAAATAAAAGTGAGTGCCTATATTTTTAATAGGTCAGAAAAAAAACCCATATATACACCCAACACAAACAACAACAAGGGAACTCTTCTCCATGCTTTGGCTTCAAGAGAATAGTGTGCTAAGTGAAATAAGTCAGGCAGAGAAAGACAAATACCATCTGATCTACCTTATACGTGGAATAAAAAGATAACAAAACAAAATAAAAATCCAAGCTCATAGATAAAGACCACAGATTGGTGGTTGCTGGAGGCAAGAGGTGGGGGTGGTATAAATGAGTGAAGGGGATCAAAAGTTTAAAAAAAAGAAAAATCAACATTGATTCACAAGTACATTCACAATTAAAAATGTATGGGCTAATAAATATATTATAAAAAAAGTTAACCTAACTAGTAATAAAAAAGAGAAATTAAAAAAATGAGATACTAGAGTGTCTGGATCAAGATGGTGGAGTAGGAAGATCCTGAGCTCACGTCATCCCAAGGACACATGGAAACTACAACTACATATAGAACAACTATATGTCTCTGAGAACAACCTGAAGACTAGCAGGACAGATTTCCTACAATTAAGGACCTGCAGAGGTCCCCCGAAGATCAAGAAGTCTAGCCCCATGTTGGGCTCCCTACCAGGCGAGACTTGCACTGGAAGATGAGCTCCCATACTTCTGCATTTGAAAAATATGGGGCTTATATTTGGGAGAGCCTGAGGGTTGTGGGAAGCCAAGACTCTACTCTTGAAGGGCTCATACAAAAACTTACTTGCTCCAAGTCCTAGCACAGAGGCAACGGCTTGAAAAAACATCCAGGTCATATAAGAAGGAGATTCATTTGCTAAATTTAGGGAGTGTGCCAGAAGGGCAGGGATCTGGTGGGACTTTCTCCATGGACAAAAATGCTGGTAGGCTCCATTTTTTTGAAGCATTCCTGCCTAGCTGGCCTGGTGCTGGTGGGTACCATTTCTCTCACTCTTCATCAGCCTAACACTATGTACTCGGTCCTGGCATTCCCCTGAGGACTCCCCCATCCAAACAATCCACCCTGGCCAGCCCCTCCTAAGTGACTCCCCCTCCCCCCTACCCAGCAGGCCACCCTGGTCAGGACTAGTGCCTCTTCAAAGTGGCTCTTGCTCCAGGGAGCCAGCCTTGCTCCACCTGGTGGGCAGCCTCTGCCAGCACTGGTCTCCCTCCAAAGTAGCTCCCACCCTGGCCAGCCCCCCACACCAGCGTTCCTGTGACAGATGTCATCAGGTCTTGCAGCCAGTCATTCAGGGGCCAGCCCTGCATTATCAGTACAGCTGCAGCAGTTACAGCCAGGCCTCGTAGACAGCTGGCTGGGGGCTAGTCACTCCCACCAGCATAATAGCAGTAGTTGAGGCTGGGCTTTGTAGCCAACCCCACCCACCAGCATGCCTGAAGGAATCAGCTCAAACACAACATCCTCAGATCCAAGAAAGCCACCACCAACATCAAGCAAATACATGTGGAAATAAACCTCAGCTACCATGTCAAAGACATAGCAGACATCAGAGACGGCCTGCATGAAAGTCTCGGGATCGGTACAGACATTTTCCATGTGGAAGCTGACACCAATGACGTCAATATTTAGCTCTTTTGCCCATTCCAAAAGGAGCCTGCTAGTTTTGACTCTGGTGCCAAATTTCACACTGAGGTGACAGACTGCTTTGGAATCATCAGTGGCAACACACAAAACCAACTTTGCCTTTGGATGTGCCCTGGCAAATTTCACCAAGTCAACTTCACTATCAAAAGTCATCATCTGGATTCCATTATCGGCAACATACTTAATCTGAGACACTTGTTTACAAGAATTCGCATGTCTCTGGAGGCACCCTGAGACTCTGCACCAATTGTATTTCGGTCGTGCAGGCACAGTCAAATCCTGTTCTGATGGAAGCTAAGGTCTTCACTGTGGTTCTGCTATCACTGCATTTGACTGCATAAAAGGGGATGACCAGAGGAAGAGCTTTTAACCATCTCAGTTATTTCTTTAGAATGTCTCCCAGGCCTACAACATAGAAGGCAGCCTTATCATCAGAACAAAAAATTTCATTAATTTGTTTTGGTCCAGAATGTCCTTGCAGTAAAGGCATTATTCAGGAAATGGCAGTCAAACTGTTCATTACCAAAGTTGTTCATAGTTTCTTGATGTCTTTCTGAAACACAACAAAACAAAAAATTAAGACATGGATATTAAAGAAATTGTTGCCAGCTTTTTACCAAAAGCAGTTCTCCAGGAATTTCAAGTCCCACTGAAAATGCTTGTGCCCTCAGTACAGCAGTGGAAGTGTTCTGATAAACACAGAACTTGCTGTCCACCTTAGAATGCATGGGTACTACAGGCTGGCCCCATGGAGATGTCACTTTCCAGTATGCAGGACAACAGGCTGCCCCACTGCTGTCCCCATTGCCCCATCAGCTACCCATCTAGCCACTGGCTGCTTTGCTCCCTCCCATAGAGGATTGCCAGCCCAAGGTGGTGCTGGAGTGCTGGCAGAAGGGTCGTGGTGGTGGGGGCTGAGGGGACCTTAAACGGACTTCTTTAAATGGAAAAAAAAAGGCCATAACTGGAAACAAGAAACTTATGAAAGAAAAAATCTCATGATAAAAGCAAACATACAGTAAAGGTAGTGGATCAAACATCTATAAAATTAGCATGAAGATTAAAAGACAAGCACAGTAAAATCATTTATCCCTAAAATAGTTGAGTCACACAAAATAAAAAGATGTAAAATATGACATCAAAAGCATTAAATGATGGAGGGGCAGTAGAAATGTGCTGCTTTGAGAATGCACTCAAATTTAAGTCACTATCAACTTAAAACAGATTGCTTATGTATGACCTTCATGGTAACCACAAAACAAAACAAAAAATATAACAGATATACAAAAAATAAAGAAAAAGAAATGTAGACATAACACTAAAGAAAATCATCAAATCACAAGGGAAGATAAAAAGAGAAGCAGAAAGGAACAGAGAAGAGCTACAAAAACAATCAGAACACAAGTAACAAAATGTAAATAATTACATACCTATCAACATTTACTTTATTTTTTTAACTTTTTATTATTTTTGCAGTTGTCGCCTCCTTTTATTTATTCTTATTTTTTTTAACATCCTTATTGGGGTATAATTGCTTTACAATGGTCTTTACAATGGTTATTTTCTGCTTTATAACAAAGCAAATCAGCTATACATATACATATACTTTATACATTTACTTTAAATGTAAATGGACTAAATGCTCCAATCAAAAGACAGGGTGGGGCTTCCCTGGTGGCACAGTGGTTGAGAGCCTGCCTGCCAATGCAGGGGACACGGGTTCGTGCCCCGGTCCGGGAAGATCCCACATGCCGCAGAGCGGCTAGGCCCGTGAGCCATGGCCGCTGAGCCTGTGCGTCCAGAGTCTGTGCTCTGCAACGGGAGAGGCCACAACAATGAGAGGCCTGCGTACTGCCAAAAAAGAAACAAACAAACAAAAAGACAGGGTGGATGAATGGATAAAAAAATAAGATAATTAACTTTTGTCATTTTGAAGTATTTCTATATTTCAAGTTATTTTTATGCAAATAGTATTAAAAAAATCATTTCTAAATGCTACTTATAAGAACAAACTCTTTTGTGTTTTAATTTTATACAAAATTTTTATATCTTTCTGAAATATGGTATTAAAATATGTAAATATATTGTTTAGCATAGGTATAAACAACAGAAGGAAGGAAAAAGTACAAAGAGCTTTCTATAATACATTTTTCTTCAGCTCTAGCTTGTAATACTAACTTTATCATAAAACAATGCCCTTAGCACCATCTAACAAATCATCAAATCCTGTCTGACTTTTCTTTGTAGTATTGTTTATTATTTATGCACATTCACCTAATTTCTTTGCTATCATGTATGATGAAATTATTATAAATGAATTTATGTCCACACTTTTATTTCCTAAATATAACTTTCTACAGGTAAAATTTCCAAGTAAAATGTTATGAACTTGTGAAACAAAATTAGTTTTAGCCATTGGGAGATTACAAAAACAAATAAACCATGACCTTTCTCTGAACTCTACATTCATGTATTGAGCCATCTTTTTGGCTTCTTCTACTTACCATACCCAAACTAGAACTCTCAGTTTCCTTTGCCCACCTGCCTCATTCCCAATGACTCTAAAACTGTTTCTTTTCCATTTCCTTCTTTCTCCATAAATCAGACGAGGATTCATTGGAGTGACAAACGTAGACATTATACTTAATACTTTGTATCCCTTTTACACCTGAATATCAGTAAGTCTTTTCAGGGTTAACTCCAAAATATATCTTGGTTTTGTCTGCTTCATTCCCTTCACACTGACGTCAATCTCTGAGCAAGTCACCATAACTTCCCACTTGGGTACTGTGATAGCCTCCTTTGTAGGTTCTCAGTGTCCATTACTTCTGCCTTCCAGTCGGGTATTACATAGCTGCTGGAATACTCTTTTCAAAACACAAACTGAAGTTCATTGTTTCTCCAGTTAAATCTGCTTACTGATTTACCATTGCTCTTCTAATAACATCTAAACTCAAAAAAAAAAAACCCAAAAAACTAAACTCCTTAACAAGTCCACAGGTACCTTGGGAGATCTGGCCCTGCCCATTCCTCCCAATGTCCAGCCTTCTCATTGTTCTCTGGCTATCCAAATCTCTGGTCAGCTTCTCTTTTCTCCCTCAGGATTTCTGATCTTTGCACATGTGCTTATTTCTATTTGGACAGTTATTTCCCAACTATTCTTGTCACAAAAATATATGACTGGATCCTCCTCATACTTCTGTTTACCATTAAATATTCTTCTCTGAGAGAAGCTTCCCATGAACAACCAGTGTCAAGAGCTCTGCATCCTCACCACACACACAAAATGTTTTTCCTTTTTCAACAGAGTATATAATTATGCATTTAATGTTTATTTTTTAATACTAAGGGAATTACAGCTCATGCTCAGTCTGTCATTTTGAACAAAGACCTCAAATTCATTTTTACATGTACTCATTTTTTTGTTATAGAGCTTTTATTAATATTTTCTACTTGGCTCAAAATATGGGGGCATATTTTGGTAAGTATAAATACAGGGGGCATATTTTTCTTTGTACTTCATTTCCAATATAGCTGCACATGAGAGTGCTAAATAAATATATTGTGATTTACTTATCCAGAAAATATGATTGTATATCTTTATTATGTTCCCTTAATCTTCAGTTATTTGAATATCTAGCTCAATAGTAACCTTAATTAAATCCTGCTTACACTGAAGGCAGTCTGTCAAGGATTACGTCAGTTTGTTAACTCAGATTAAAACTTACTTTTTCATAATTCTTACTAGGAATATTTCCTGACTTTTCAGTTTTAATTTAATATTTTTAATACAAGATACAACAGATATTATTTGTTTATTCACCTTATCATTGATGTCTTCATAGATTATGAAAAATAAAGATAACCATAAACAACAGTCATATGGATAAAATTATTTTAAAAACATGTTATTTCTTTATTCTTATACAGAGTGACAGGACAGGGAAAAATAATATCTAGAACAGGCTTAAGTTTTGTCTGACACTATCAGTATTTTCTTGAAATCGGGGGCTCATCACGTTCTTTAAATAATGAAAATAATATCAATTTACAGCATTGTTGTTAACATTAAATGAGGCAATATAAGTAAAACTGCTTTGAAAATGTCAAAATGCTATTCAGATGTTAATTATTTTTATTATTATATGTAATCTTTCTTTTTCTGTGGAGAGAGTAGGAAACAGTAAAGGGATATAAAGTGGAAGTATAATGTAAAAGGGAATATTTAAGAAGTAATTGTCATGATCCCAATTGTAATAGTACGGCTAGTTCTGCTAAGAATAGACTCTTGCTATGACAATAGTTTTATTCCTAAGAAACCTCAGAACATTGAAAATCATTTTATAAAATCATTGTTCCAATGGAGAGAAAGATTGAGATTTAGAGTATTTAATCCTCAAAATAATGGTGTTATTTTCCTATAGGAATGCCAATACTGGAGTTTTTTTTGTTTTTTTGCTTTTTATAGTACAATTGCATACTTCTAAATCCTACCACATCGCTGAACAAATCTGCATTGTTATCATTTTTATCACACATTTTTATCAAAACACTTAAAGTTTTATTACTACCCATAAGTTCTGGCTTTCTATTTTATTCACATTGTAACTAGTAATTATGAAATAAATGCAATTCATATTCCTTAATTAATTGATCATGTTATAATAAATGAAGTTATAAAACCTTATATTGTAGTAGAATTACATGTATTATAAAAAATAATCAGAGTTTTCTAGTATACTAGAAAGAAGACAGCTCTGAGGATAATTTGAATAAATAAAAGGTTTGGATTTAGAGGGCATGAGTTTGGGTAGTTGTAGAAGGTTTATAGAGAGATATGTAAAATAATGTGGTAATGATAGATATTAAAGTAAAATTCACTTGCGTTAAGCAAATTGATAGTCATGAAGCTTGAAAGCAATTTGGGGAATGCATCAGCAGGCAGAAGTAGCCTAAGAAAATGGTGAAAAAATTCATTTATTCCACAAATATATATTGAGCTTCTTTAGCACTGTTCATAGTACAGAACCTAGTACAAACCTTGCCTTTGCTTATATTCTAATAGGAGATGATCACCAACAGCAAAAAAAAGAAAAGACATGATGTGTTGGAATGTAATTAGTATTATGAACAAAAATTAGGGAGTTATGGGTCTTAGTAGGAGTTGGGGTGGATAATTCAATCATATTTAGAAGTATTCAGAGAAAGTTTTACTAAGAAGCTGACATTTGAGGAGAAACATGAAGTGAGGTAGCATACAATATAGATACCTTGAAAGAGAACTTTTGAAGCAGAGGAAATAGGAAATGCAAAAACCCTAAGGTGGGAGTTTACTTGACATGTTTGAAGGGTGCCAAAGAGACCAATGGTAATGAAGAAGTGGGGACTTTAGAAGGTGAGGTTAAAGAGATAGCTTGGCTCATTGTAAAAGACTTGGACTTTTACAAGCCTAATGGAATCCAAGGACAAAACCTGACATATTTTCAAAGGACTCTTCTGTCTGCAGTATGGAGCAGGGGTGAAATAGGGGGAACATTTACAAAAATATTATATTAATCCAGAAAAAAAGATAAGGATTGGATCATATTCATAACAGTGAAGTATAAGGAGTGGTCATATTCTCTAGACACTATACTCAAAATATACCCAGAAGGCACTAGTGTTTCACAGAACCTAAGACGGGAGATTCAGTTCAATGGCAGTAAATAACTAGAACCAAGGTCTTGAACATTTCTAGAAAAGTAATTAAATCCCTGAATAATTAGATTCCATAAAGGAGAAGGATTAAGGGCTTCAATAGAATAATTGAGTTTAAATATTGAAGAAATAATTTTATCACATTTGGGGTTAGTTGAAACCATAAGATGTTAATAAGAATGTATAGAATTTGCTTTGGAAACTGCATTTTAAAACATCAAATATTAGTATGAAGACTATTAAAATATTATGATTATAGTTTTCAAGAGAAAAAAATATTTTCAAGATGTTTAAAAATGCACTAAATTTAATTTTTGCTCTTTTAAAGAAGAGATTAAATGTAGTTCTACTCTGAATATGAAGAAAAAGAAAACATGCTTAAATAGCTCCAAAGTAAGCAATTTAGAGTTGACATGAATGATTTATTTTTTGTGATTAATTAGTAAGACAGCTAAGCAGAAAAATCTATAAAATAGTTGAGAGAGAGAAGAGGTGAAAACCTACATCTCAGAGTCACTGCCTGAAAATGGAAATCAAGGCAAACATGAGACTGCCAGGAAATGCATGTAGAAATTTAAAAAACCCACAGATTATAATATTTTCTAAAAATATTAGAAAAGATAGGGTGAAGGAAAACAACTTATTTACTGTATTTTAAATACAAGTTGGTTGTTTTCAGAAATAATGATGAATTTATTCTACAGATACATTTTTAACATGTATTTTGGAAAACATATTGTACATTTTGGTTAACAACTATCACTAAATTACCACTTTGCATCAGTTCTGAAAATACTTCTTAAAAATTACACCAAATATGTTATGTTATGTGATGTCTCAATTATGACTTCCTACCAATTACATGCATCCTCCTGTTTTCATTCTAGTTTAGGAAATAATTTACCAAATAATGACCTTCAACTAACCCTTCTGCTTGCAACTCCACTTCTATTTTTTTCCTTCATTTTATTTGCTAGAGACATCTCTAGGGTAGGGTCTCTTTGAGTTCTACAAAGCATGCAGATCATCTCCTCTGATGCAGCTTCCTCTCCTATGACTGATCTAGGCTTTGTATTTCTCTACTGTGCTTCATTTGTCTCTACACTTCCATACACTTTTCCCTCCCCCACAGAAAAGTGATGGACCCTCTTATCTGCTAACTGATGACATACTCCCTTATCTCCTTGATGTTTTGTTATTGTTTTTATATTCCTATTTTAAAGAGTCATTCTGGGGAGAGAATGATTAACACAGCTTTGTCCAGATTTTGCAGCTTGCTGTTTAGTCTCCATGTGTTTGTGTTTTTCTCATTTTTCATCCTGTAATTGATTTCTAGTTTCATACTGTTATGGTCAGAAAAGATTCTTGATATAATTTCTATCCTCTCAAATTTGTTGAGATTTCTTTTGTGGCCTAGCATGTGATCTATCCTGGAGAATGTTCCATGTATACTCGAAAAGAATGTGTTTTATGCTGTTTTTTTTTTTTTTTTTTTTTTTATATTGGCAGTCTTTAATAATGAGCACTTTATGTTTCCTTATGTCAGCAAATTTCTTAGATTAATCCTCTGTGTTTGATTGATGGAATTGTACTGAGCTATTTTTTAAAGTTCTAATTTTTCTAACTGCTTGTAAAAGAATCTAGCAGGAGGCCTAACATATATATGTAGTCATATAAATATATAGTATACTTGACCTATCACTTTCTCTTTTCCTAGGCATTCTTTGTCTGAAGCAGATATTAAATATTTGTCTATGAATATAAATAATCAACACATTGTTGTCTGTGTTATTAGGTTTGTAAAATATTTTTAAAAACAAACAACACAAGATTTAAAAAGAAAATACAAACCTTAATATTCTAAAGTTGGGAGGCATAAGGATTCTTGTCCTTTCATATTTTTTTGAAATTTATTAAGGCTCATTCAATGTAAGTGTTGGACAAGTACCCCAGATTTTTAAAATCTTAAGAAGAGAATTTTAAAAGATTAATTGAAGTAAATATTTAATCATTTATTTTGTTGTAAAACTTGAGATATGTCAGTTATTTGCAAGGAATCTAAAACAGTGATAAAGATATTTTTTTCCCTCGTTTGGTCTTTGGATAATGAGGTAACTTAATGGCCCTCAAAAGCTTAAAACAATTTTCAGAATAATTGAAATGACTGAGCTTTGCTCTAATCATTTTTATAGTATTTCTATCAAACAGTTGTTAGTTCCTATACCACTAGGTAACAAAATCTTGATGAAATATATAAATTTCTATTATTTAATTTTATAGCATAACTGTATTGGTACATCACATACTTGAACATGCTAATTATTTATAGGGAACTAAAAACATACCTTTTGAAAGACAAATCAAAAAACTGTACCATAAAAATCCACAATCATGTTGTTTTACAAGGTATAAATTTCACCAAGGAACATATTTTTCTTTATAGACATTAAAAAGTATTGTTGGGCTTCCCTGGTGGCGCAGTGGCTGAGAGTCCGCCTGCCGATGCAGGGGACACGGGCTCGTGCCCCGGTCTGGGAAGATCCCACATGACACGGAGTGGCTAGGCCCATGAGCCATGGCCGCTGGGTCTGCGCATCCAGAGCATGTGCTCCGCAACGGGAGAGGCCACAACAGTGAGAGGCTGGCGTACCGCAAAAAAAAAAAAAAAAGTATTGTCTACTGTCTCAAATTATTCTTGGTTAAGTTATAGGATGAGGTTTCTTATATCATATTATATTTAGCTATTTGAAAATTTAATAGTTCATTTCAAATCATATGGGTATCATGCATTAATTTACATAAATGACTTTATCTTTCAGTATATCATCAGATGTTAATTCAGACTGTTCTCTTAAATCTCTTGGACTTCCTCAATAGAAAATAATTTCCTGTGAATTTTCATTAATTATTTCCCCCTATATAACCAGGGTGAGATAACTCTGCTAAAAAGATTGGCCAGAGAGAGTGCATGTTCATTTAGACCATTCTTTTGTTTTTGTTTTTGTTTTTGTTTTTTGTTTTGTTTTTTTTTGTTTGTTTGTTTGTTTGTTTTATTTTTATTTTTATTTTTTTTTATTTTTTAACATCTTTATTGGAGTATAATTGCTTTACAATGGTGTGTTAGTTTCTGATTTATAACAAAGTGAATCAGTTATACATATACATATGTTCCCATATCTCTTCCCTCTTGCGTCTCCCTCCCTCCAACCCTCCCTATCCCACCCCTCTAGTTAGTCAAACCAACGAGCTGATCTCCCTGTGCTATGCGGCTGCTTCCCACTAGCTATCTATTTTACGTTTGGTAGTGTATATATGTCCATGCCACTCTCTCATTTCGTCCCAGCTTACCCTTCCCCCTCCCCATATCCTCAAGTCCATTCTTTAGTAGGTCTGTGTCTTTATTACTGTCTTGCTCCTAGGTTCTTCATGACCTTTTTTTTTTTTTTCCCCCTTAGAGTCCACATATATGTGTTAGCATACAGTATTTCTTTTTCTCTTTCTGATTTACTTCACTCTGTATGACACACTCTAGGTCCATCGACCTCACTACAAATAACTCAATTTTGTTTCTTTTATGGCTGAGTAATATTCCATTGTATATATGTGCCACATCTTCTTTACCCATTCATCTGATGATGGACACTTAGGTTTTTTCCATCTCCGGCCTATTGTAAATAGAGCTGCAATGAACATTTTGGTACATGACTCTTTCTGAATTATGGTTTTCTTAGGGTATATGCCCAGTAGTGGGATTGTTGGGTCCTATGGTAGTTCTATATTTAGTTTTTTAAGAAACCTCCATACTGTTCTCCATAGTGGCTGTATCAATTTACATTCCCACCAACAGTGCAAGAGGGTTCCCTTTTCTCCACACCCTCTCCAGCATTTTTTGTTTCTAGATATTTTGATGATGCCCATTCTGACCAGTGTGAGATGATATCTAATTGTAGTGGTGATTTGCATTTCTCTAATGATTAATGATGTTGCAGATTCTTTCATATATTTGTTGGCAATCTGTATATCTTCTTTGGAGAAATGTCTATTTAGGTCTATTTAGGTCTATTTATTGGATTGGGTTGTTTGTTTTTCTGACATTGAACTGCATGAGCTGCTTGTAAATTTTGTATCCATTCAGCCAATCTGTGTCTTTTGGTGGGAGCATTTAGTCCATTTACATTTAAGGTAATTATCGATATGTGTGTTCCCATTCCCATTTTCTTAATTGTTTTGGGTTTGTTATTGTAGGTCTTTTCCTTCTTTTGTGTTTCTTGCCTAGAGAAGTTCCTTTAGCAGTTGTTGTAGAGCTGGTTTGGTGGTGCTGAACTCTCTCAGCTGTTGCTTGTCTCTAAAGGTTTTAATTTCTCCATCAAATCTGAATGAGATCCTTGCTGGGTAGAGTAATCTTGGTTGCAGGTTTTTCTCCTTCAACACTTTCAATATGTCCTGCCACTCCCTTCTGGCTTGCAGAGTTTCTGCTGAAAGATCAGCTGTTAACCTTATGGGGATTCCCTTGTGTGTTATTTGTTGTTTTTCCCTTGCTGCTTTTAATATGTTTTCTTTGTATTTAATTTTTGACAGTTTGATTAATATGTGTCTTGGCGTATTTCTCCTTGGATTTATCCTGTATGGGACTCTCTGTGCTTCCTGGACTTGATTAACTATTTCCTTTCCCATATCAGGGAAGTTTTCAACTATAATCTCTTCAAATATTTTCTCAGTCCCTTTCTTTTTCTCTTCTTCTTCTGGAACCCCTATAATTCGAATGTTGGTACGTTTAATGTTGTCCCAGAGGTCTCTGAGACTGTCCTCAGTTCTTTTCATTCTTTTTTCTTTATTCTGCTCTGCAGTAGTTATTTCCACTATTTTATCTTCCAGGTCACTTATCCGTTCTTCTGCCTCAGTTATTCTGCTATTGATCCCATCTAGAGTACTTTTAATTTCATTTATTGTGTTGTTCATCGTTGCTTGTTTCATCTTTAGTTCTTCTAGGTCCTTGTTAACTGATTCTTGCATTTTGTCCATTCTATTGTCCATTCTATCTCCAAGATTTCGGATCAACCTTACTATCATTATTCTGAATTCTTTTTCAGGTAGACTGCCTATTTCCTCTTCATTTGTTAGGTCTGATGGGTTTTTATCTTGCTCCTTCATCTGCTGTGTGTTTTTCTGTCTTTTCATTTTGCTTATCTTACTGTGTTTGGGGTCTCCTTTTTTGCAGGCTGAAGGTTCGTAGTTCCTGTTGTTTTTTGTGTCTGTCCCCAGTGGCTAAGGTTGGTTCAGTGGGTTGTGTAGGCTTCCTGGTGGAGGGTACTAGTGCCTGTGTTCTGGTGGATGAGGCTAGATCTTGTCTTTCTGGTGTGCAGGTCCACGTCTGGTGGTGTGTTTTGGGGTGTCTGTAGACTTATTATGATTTTGGGCCCCCTCTCTGCTAATGGGTGGGGTTGTGTTCCTGTCTTGCTAGTTGTTTGGCATAGGATGTCCAGCACTGTAGCTTGCTGGTCGTTGAGTGAAGCTGGGTGCTGGCGTTGAGATGGAGATCTCTCGGAAATTTTTGCTGTTTGATATTATGTGCAGCTGGGAGGTCTCTTGTGGATCAGTGTCCTGAAGTTGGCTCTCCCACCTCAGAGGCACAGCACTGACTCCTGGCTGCAGCCCCAAGAGCCTTTCATCCACAGGGCTCCTTAATTTGGGATGATTGGTTGTCTATTCAGGTATTCCACAGATGCAGGGTATATCAAGTTGATTGTGGAGCTTTAATCCGCTGCTTCTGAGGCTGCTGGGAGAGATTTCCCTTTCTCTTCTTTGTTCTCACAGCTCCCAGGGGCTCAGCTTTGGATTTAGCCCCGCCTGTGCGTGTAGGTCGCCGGAGGGCGTCTGTTCTTTGCTCAGACAGGACGGGGTTAAAGGAGCCGCTGATTCGGAGGCTCTGGCTCACTCAGGCCCGGGGGTAGGGAGGGGCACGGAGTGTGGGGTGGGCCTGCGGCTGCAGAGGCCGGCGAGACGTTGCAGCCTGAGGTGCGCCGGTGCGTTCTCCCGGGGGAGTTGTCCCTGGATCCCGGGACCCCAGCAGTGGCGGGCTGCACAGGCTCCCCGGAAGGGCGCGTGGCCAGTGACCTGTGTTCGCACACAGGCCTCCCGGTGGCGGCAGCAGCGGCCCTAGCCGCTCTGGGCGGCCCTAGCCACGTCCGTCTCTGGGCTCCGCACCCCTAGCCGCGGCTCGCGCCCGTCCCTGGAGCTCTCTCAAGCAGCGTTCTTAATCCCCTCTCCTCGTGCACCAGGAAACAAAGAGGGACGTAAAAGTCTCTTGCCTCTTCGGCAGTTCCAGACTTCTCCCCGGACTCTCTCCCGGCCAGCCGCGGTGCACCAACGCCCCGCAGGCTGTGTTCACGCCGCCAACCTCAGTCCTCTCCCGGCGCTCCGACAAAAGCCGGAGCCTCAGCTCCCAGTCCCGCCCGCCCCGGCGGGCGAGCAGACAAGCCTCTCGGCTGGCAAGTTCCGGTCGGCCCGATCCTCTGCGCTGGAATCTGTCCGCTTTGCCCTCCGCACCCCTGTTGCTGTGCTCTCCTCCGTGGCTCCCAAGCTCCCCCACTCCGCCTCCCGAAGCCTCCACCCGCGAAGGGGCTTCCTAGTGTGTGGACACTTTTCCTCCTTCACAGCTCTCTCCCGCTGGTGCAGGACCCGTCCCTATCCTTTTGTCTCTGTTTAGTTTTTTCTTTTGCCCTACCCAGGTACATGGGGGGTTTCTTGCCTTTTGGGAGGTCTGAGGTCTTCTGCCAGCGTTCAGTAGATGCTCTGTAGGAGTTGTTCCACGCGTAGATGTATTTCTGGTGTATCTGTGGGGAGGAACGTGATCTCCGCGTCTTACTCTTCCGCCATCTTCCCGGAAGTCCCCGACCATTCTTCTATGCTGTTTTTTGATGTAATGTCCTGAAGGTGTTAATTACGTCCAATGGAGGTAATGTGCCATTTAAGGCCTCTGTTTCCTTATTGATTTTCTGTCTGGATGACCTGTCCATTAATGTAACTGGGATGTTAAAGTCCCCTACTATTATTGTATTATTGTCAATTTCTCTCTTTATGTCTGTTAATATTTGCTTTACATAATTAGGTGTTCCTATATTAGGTACATATATGTTTATGAATCTTATATCCTCTTTTTGTATTGGTCCCTTTATCATTATATAGTGCCCTTCTTTGTTTTTTTTATTATTGACTTTGTTTTAAAGTCTACTTTGTCCGATATGAGTATTGCTACCCCAGCTTTCTTTTCATTTCCATTTGCATGAAATATCTTTTTTCATCCTCTCACTTTCAGTCTGTGTCTCTTGGAGGCAGCATATAGGGAGATTTTAAAAAATTCAATCAGCCACCTTATGTCTTTTGATTGGAGCAGTTAGTCCATTGACGTTTAAAGTGATTACTGATAGGTGATAGGTTTGAACTACCATTTTATTTGTTTTCCAGTTGCTTTTGTATTTCTTCCACATTCTTTTCTTCTTTTAGTCACTTCCCTGTCATTTGATGATTTTTTTTAGTGTTATATTTGTGTTTCTTTCTCTTCAGTTTATGTGTATCTATTGCAGGTTTTGATTTGTGATTACCATGGAGGTCATATGTTTCTCTAGAATTATATCTACTTGTTTCAAGCTGATAGTCACTTTAGTTCAAATGCATTCTAAAAGCTCTACATTTCTTATGCACCTCTCCCATTTTGTGTTATCAATGTCATATTTTACATTTTCATGTCTATCAACTGTTTATTGTAGTTATAGTAGATTTTTGTCTTTTAACCTTTATACTAGTTTATTTAAGTGGTCGACCCACAGCTTTAACTATATATTTGCCTTTATCAGTGGATTTTTCCCTTCTTATAATTTCTTTCTCGTTGTAGCCTTTTCTTTCTTTCTTTCTTTCTTTCTTTCTTTCTTTCTTTCTTTCTTTCTTTCTTTCTTTCTTTTTTTAAATTTATTTGGCTGCATTGGGTCTTAGTTACAGCACACAGGATCTTCTTTGCTGCATGAGGGATCTTTCATTGTGGCATGTGGGCTCTTTGATGTGGCACACAGGCTTCTCTAGTTGCAGTGCCTGGGCTCCTCTCTGGTAGTGGTGCACAGACTCAGTAGTTGTGGCACGCTGGCTTAGTTGCCCCATGGCTTGTGGGATCTTAGTTCCCCGACCAGGGTTCCAACCCATGTCCCCTACATTGGAAGGTGGGTTCTTAACATTCCAATGTAGGGGAACACCAGGGAAGTCCCAGCCTTTTCTTTTTTAAAGAAGACCCTTATAATCTTGTAAGATTATTCAGTATTGATGACCTCTGACCTCTTTTTGTTTTTGCTTGTCCTAATAAGTTCTGTATCTGTCCTTAAATTCTGAATGATAACCTTGCTGGATCCTAGGTTGTAGTTTTTTTCCTTTCAGCACTTTATATAAATTATGCCACACTCTTCTGGCTTGCAAAATTTCTCCAGAAAAGTCAGCTAATAACCTTATGTGGGTTCCCTTGTATGTGACTTTGTTTTTTCTCTTACTGCCATTAAATTCTCTCTTTATCTTTAACTTTTGTCATTTTAATTATGATATGTCTTGGTGTGGGTCTCTTTGGGTTTATCTTGTTGGAACTTTCTATATTTCCTGTACCTGGATATCTATTTCCTTCTTCAGGTTTGGGAATTTTTCAGCCATAATTTCATCAAATACATTTTTTACACTTTTCTCTCTCTTCTCCTTCTGGAATACCCTATAATGTGAATATTAGTACACTTAATGTTATCACAGAAGCCCCTCAAACTATTCTCATTTTTAACAATTTGTTTTTCTTTTTGCTGTTTCTGATTGGGTAATTACCCTTATTCTATCTTCCAGATCACTTACATGTTCTATGTCACCTAATCTGCTATTAATTCCATCTAGCATACTTTTCATTTCAGTTATTGTATTCTTAAGCTCTGACTAGTTCAGTTTTATATTTTTCAATTCTCTGTTAAAATTCTCACTGTGTTTATCTATTATTTTCCAAAGTTCAATTAGGTTTCTTATTACTATTGCTTTGAACTCTTTGTCAGGTAAATTACTTATCTCTGTAAATTGCTTCTTCAGGTTTTTTTTTTTTTTCAAGCATTTTTTTCTTGTTCTTTCAGTTGAAAGATATTCCTCTGTCTTCTAATTTTCTTTAACTTTCTATCTATGATGTTAGGTGAATCAGTTAACTATCTTGGTCTTGAAGGTGTGTTCTGTGTAGGAGAATCCCTATACAGTCTGTTTGTGCCCAGTGGCTTTAGTGGGAGAGGTGGATCTGAAGTGAGCATGGGCAGCATCTTCTCCTGGGGTGTGCTGGCAGTCACTGACTTCGTAGGAGGTAGGGATGGAGCTGAAGGTGTTAGAGCCAGAGCCAAGTTCCAGCAGGGGCTTGTTGTATGCTCAATGGTCATCACTACCCTATTGGTAGTAGGGTCACTGTACAAGGGACAAGAGCAAGAAACCTGAGGGAGTTCTGTTCCTCTAGAGTGTGATGGCAGTCTCTGCCTTGGTTGGGGTCATGGTCAGGGCTTGAGGACTTGGAGTTGCAATTCTGTATTGTTTTCACTGGCCCCCCCTCCTTGGTGTGCATGCATTTATTAGAGGTTGGACTGGGGCCAGAGGGGTTGGTGCAATGCTACTTAGCTGGTTTTGCTCCCTTTTAAGTGTGTTCAGGGATGTGTGCTCCTGGGGTGGTAGTTTCCCCCACCCTGGTCAGAGGCAGGTCTAAGCTAGCTCAGTTCCCTCCAAGCATGCACACTCTTATTGGCAAAGGCAGCATCTGCCTTGGTGGGTAGCAGCACCAGAGCAAGAGAGGCTGGAGCAGGAGCCTGGTGCAGGCTGGGGGGCTGGCTGGTGTGGTCTGGGCAATCTGGTTAAAGCCCCAGGTAGTTTTCAAACTGCTGCTTCTTTGCTGTTACTGGGAGTAAGCAAGTTTGTGCCTGAACTCTTCAAGAGTGGAGTCTCAGTTTCTTACAGCCCACTGGTTTTTAAACCATCTAAGAGGGGCTCATCTTCCCAGTGTCAGACCATAGGGCTGGGGTACCTAAAATGTAGCTTGAAACCCTCACTCCCCAGGGAGAATCCCCAAGCCTGTGATATCCCCCTCTTCTTACCTTCATTTGTATCTTGATTCCAGGGATCACTGTTTTTCTTTGTCTGATGCTCAATGTCTATAAAACCATTACTTTATATATTTTACTTTTTAGTTGTTTCAGGTAGGAGGGTAAATCTAGTCTTTGTTAGTACATCAGATGTGTACAAACATTTATTTACTTATTTATTTTCCTGTAATGATTTGGATTTATTTATAATTTATTACCGACTTGATGTGTTCACTTGGTATATCTTACTTTCTAAATCTAAAACTGAACCCTTGTTCATTCTACCAAACTTTCATCTTCTAAAGTATTCTCCATCTCAATACATTCTTCCAACTTATAATTTTATGTCAGGAAACTGGTGGTCTTACAATAATTTTGTCTCTCTCTTTACCCAATCTAATCACGAACCAAAAATACTTCCTGATCCATTTCATGCTATAGTCCAAGCTATTACCCTATATTCATTTCCACTTCAATCCTCTCCAAAATTAAAAAAACAAAAATCTCCCACAAAAAGCAAGGGATTTTTCTAAAAACATTGTATAACACTGCTGGAAAAAAAAAAAAAAAACAAATAAAATCTGTCCATTAAATCTAATTTTAGTCAAAGGACGACAATACAATGTTCCCATTTGAAATTTACTATAAATTTGATTACTATTTAAAATTTAGTCTTGAATCCCTATCCTATTTTTAATTTATTTAAATAAATTCTTATTTTAAATTTATTATTGAAATTTATAGTTTTAAGTCATATTACAGAAATGTTTTGTGTGGCTTCTACTAAAGGCATGCATATGACAAGGTTGTTATGATAGAAACAAGCAAGCAAAGTTTAGGAAAGAAGACATAATAACCACCTAAGCTAACTTATTTGCCATGTCTAAGTATTAAATTTAGCTCAAGCATTTTTTTTTTTTTTTTTTTGCGGTACGCAGGCCTCTCACTGTTGTGGTCTCTCCTGTTGCAGAGCACAGGCTCCGGATGCGCAGGCTCAGCGGCCATGGCTCACGGGCCCAGCCGTTCCGTGGCATGTGGGATCTTCCCGGACCGGGGCACGAAGCCGTGTCTCCTTCATCAGCAGGCAGACTCTCAACCACTGTGCCACCAGGGAAGCCCTAGCTCAAGCATTTTTATGCATCCTAGAAAGAAATAGAAATGCATTAATTATCATCAGTTTAAAAAATCAATTCCAGTGTCAAATTTTTTCTGTCAAAAAGCAAATACTGAAGTACATAATTGACAACATCATGCATTTGAGTTTCTTTTACTCAATGCCTAACCTAAGAGATTTTCTCCATATTGTCATTTTTATTACCAGTCTTCAAAAAACATTTTTATTTTTTAAAATTAAAACATTTATATAGCAGCTATCTACAGATATATGTATATATTTTGTAAATAAATATATAGATTTCAATTACATATGTAGATATAAATTTCAATATCAATCTATATACATCTACTTCAGATATATAGATATATAAATATATATTTATAGATAGATAAATACAGCTAAATAAATATTATATATCTATATATCTATATGTCTATTGTTTGTGTATCTACCTGCCCATCCATCCATTTGATACATATAACTATTTGTGGCTTTGCTAAGCATATACTTTCCCTCTGATTATGGAAATGTTAGAACTAACCTAATAAAATTTAAGTTTGTAGATTTCCTTGTTCCTAACATTAGATGAGGATAAGAGAATATTCTAAAATATTTTCTAAAGTGGGGAATGATAGAGTATTTCTTATATTTTATTTTTTTCTGGCTAATATTTTGATAGTTACTGAAACGTAGTCACAAATTCAAGACACTAAACATAACAGATTATTTTGGACTGGAAAAATTTTAAACTGGCATTATTAGTCAGTCATCCTGACAAAAGGAGTCTCTCCAGTTATGATATTGATACTACTGGTGATTTCAGTGTTACTCCCGTGGAAGAGTGTTCTTGACATGGAATTGTACTGCTTTTTCCTTGAATTATTAAGCTCACTAAATATATTCCAAACTAATTTTAAAAACTTGACCTGCTAGATGGAATTGTTCATTGTACAATCTGCTGTAATAGCCTTCTAACTGATCTCAGTGCATTAGTTTTACAATACTCTAACCCACCCTCCTCTGTATAGCCAGAGTGAACTTTCAAAAATGTAAATCCCTGTAGTTATTACTCTGAGTGAAAGCCCTTGGATGACTTTGCCTTTTCTTATGACACAGTCTAAAATTCTTAACAGAGTTTACAATGCCCCCTAGGATTTTGCCTTTCCTGTCACTTGGGCCTCATTTATTGTCCAATTTCCTCATTGACCTCTCTGATATGATTCCTCTGGGCCTTCAGTGTTTCTTGAATACTTGACTCTGGACCTTTGGACATGCAATTCCTTATACTTTCAACACTAATATCCTCCCTTTCCCCATTGCCCAACTTATTCTTCAGGTGTCAGTTTATATTGTTATCATTTCTGGGTAATATTTTTGACCCAACTAGACTAGATATTTCTCTCTATTACTTTCCATAGAACACGGAGCTCTACCTTTTATAGCAGTTTTATAGCAGTTTCACAGATATAAGTTTCCTTTAATATATGATTTCCCCACTGAATTTTATGTTGTGTAAGACAAGGAACATATTTATCTTTTTCTTTGTTGTATGCCAACATTTAGAATAATACACGAAAATTAATCATTGCACAAAATTATTTGCTAAATAAAGAAATGAATGAATGATCAGAGAATAGGAACTTTTTTAAGCTGACCTCAAAAATCCAAATGTGGGTAGAAGCGATTTCTTGCCTTCTGATTCTGACTTGTAGTAATTACATACTTCTGAGCACCAAGAAGAGAAATAAGATGATTAGGTTAAGAATAATTAAGATTCCTGACAAAATTGCTTGTCTATCTCTCTTACAGAGAAATCCATCACATCAGTTTTGTGTCTTAGAAACAGCTCTTTCAAATGTGTAAGGACAAAAGATGTAGAGAACCTAAAATAGAATTTCTAAACATCTGTCTATTTTGGTAATCCGTGGTTATCTTATTTACTGCTGCTGACTGTGTTTAGGAAGTGAGAATGCAGGTGACTTTTGAAATATTTTGAGGCCTTACTTATGCCCTTTTTGTGTTGCTACTGTTAACCACCCAGGTCTCAGGAACTGAGTGTGTGAAAAAAAGTGCTCTTTGATGAGGTACCTTTCCTGAGGATTCTCAAATTTGGTGTTGGATTCATAAATATGTAGATAAATTAAGTTTTTGAAAATTGTTTTATGATCCCTCCTCCTAAAAATTTCAATCAACAGGTGGATTATTATCTTCTTCAATCGTGTCCCTGTGAAATGAAAGGAGATCTGCTATTTTATTTTGGAAGTACATGTCTTTTAATTTCTCCCATGGAAAAGCCCAGCTCATCCACTTCAAACAACAAGGAGAGACATTTTAAAAAATTTCTAATTTTAACATTTCTAATCATAATATATATATATATATATATATATATTTTTTAAAACTTGAAAAGAAGAGTTACAGTTGCTGTCACTAATCTTTTAATTTTCAACTGTGTATAAGAATAACAAAGAGAATCCAAATCATACTGTAACTCTGATGTCTGCTCTTCATGAATGACCAAACCTAATTTCTGGAAAAACTGATAATGATCAACATTTGTCATCTGAATTTGGATAATCAAATAAAATATATTGTTATTCTGTTCATTGATTCTTGACTGATTAGGCAAGTCAAAGTCAGACAGAAGGTGATGTACATATTAATGATACAAGAAAAATTCAGGTACACACTAGATTCCAGGAAAATAATTTTATAGTGGACTACTTGAAAGTGTAAGGGGAAAATGGATAAAAATAAATCACATTTGGGAAAAAAATCACATTTTTAACTGTTTTAAATAATGTAGTTACTGTCATAAATGCTGCTTTTAAAACTATTAAGGAGGTCCAAGTGTATGTGTGTGGGCATCCTTTAATTAAAGTGACATTTTCAGCTGGATTTTTCTATCCCAATAATCTGTGGTTCACAGAACATTTGATCAAATGTTATATTCTTGATAAAACCTAGGAATTTTAGCTGTGAAGTTTCTGAAAATGTTTTTGTATTCCCACACATAATATCATCAAATTACAGCAAGTTTTTGGGTTCCTTGAGGAACTCCCATAGCTTGGTGCACAGGGTGTGTGCTCTAGGGACAGATATAAACAAATGGAACACACTCCCTGGTATTCTACTCCCAGCTGATAATCCACACTATAATTTCCACCATTTTTTCCCCCAAATTGTAAATCTGAGCAAATTCCTTCATGGCCTTTGATTCAGGCTCATACCTTTACTTTGCTCTGTGTTCCTCACTTTCATGCCTTTATAAAATTTCTACCTCTTTTCACTCCAGATTCAAAGCCTTCAGTTTTTAATCCAGTCTGATTATAGAGCTATTTTCTTTTTACTCTTTCTTTTGCTTAATGCCTAGACCTTAAATCAGACCATAACCTAAAGGTAATGAAGCTTAAGCTTTAGGCCTGTCATTTGATTTGCATAGGTTCCTTCCACGGACCTGAGAGAGGCCTTAGAAATGTATTCACATGCTCATAAATTTTTGTAACATTTGCAAAAGGAAGACATTTTAACTTTAATCAATTTTTTTCTCTTAGCCTATCAACTTTCTTTTCCTACACATTCATGACACCTGGCATTGGAGTGGTTTCTGACATTTTGTGGATTCAGTTTAGGGAAAATTGAGTTAAAGATACTTTTCATTTGGTCTACTGGGATTTAATTTTTGGTTCTAAGTCATTGCTGTACATGCAAGTTATTATTGCTCTCTGTCCTAGTGTATGAATGGCTGTCAGGATTAACCCTATCACTCACTGAGTGGATCCAATAGCATCTTGACATGGGTCAGAGCTGTCATCACCATATACAACCATCCTATGGCAACCTGGTACCAGAAACATGTTGGCAGTCGAATAGCACATACTTCGAAATGTATGATGAGAGAATTGAATCCATGGAAAAGCTTTCCAAATCTTAAAGCCCACACATGAAAGAAATGTGGACTTAGATTTTCCTAAATTTGACAGGAATTCTAATGTTTAAAAAGGAAGCATTTCTAAATTATTAAGAATAATTAAAAACATTTTACCAACCAAGCTTCAGAGAATATTCTTTTCAATAAAAATGATATAAAATTGGTGTTATACAAAGAGGTAAAAATATATAAGAAATGTAGTAAAAATTTTAGAAAAGTAAATATAATGGATATACAACTAATTAATAAAAATACTATATTATTTTTCTGGATTTTGTGGTGTTTTGAAATTGTGTAGCTTTTAAAAATTTGTAATGATTATCTATTGTCCTTGCTTCCCTTTCTAAATAAATATTCATGTTTGTTCCAAATTTTTAATTTATAAATTTATGTTCTTTATTTTATTTGTCAGACTCAGCAAAACCTGGAATAGAATCTGCCCTAACTCAATTAGCCCAATAAC
Organism: Pseudorca crassidens; assembly: GCF_039906515.1. NCBI lineage: Eukaryota > Metazoa > Chordata > Mammalia > Artiodactyla > Delphinidae > Pseudorca > Pseudorca crassidens. Next base: position 55,737,247 of record NC_090312.1, on the reverse strand, counting down.
TCAAAAAAATGTAAATGACTATAATGAAGATTTGGCTAACTGTGGTGGCTAAGTGGTTGGGAACCCTGAGGATCCAGAGTGAGACTACCTGGCTCTACAATTTATTATCTGTGTGACCTTGAACAATTTACTTAACATATCTAAGCCTCAGATTTCTTACTTTAAAAGGAGGAGGTTGGATTTTGAAAATAAAATTCCTTGTAAGTGTATGATAATATAAAGAATTAAAAATATACTGGGCAATCAACTAAATAAAATAATAGAACATCCATGTTGAAAGGAACCTTGATTTTCTTATAATTCTATATCAGCTCTGTGGATTTCTCACTGCTCCTTCAGATGTGTAGGGGGAGACATGGATCTGGTATGGAAACTGACCTATCCTCCCACTCCTTAAACTAGTGTAGGTCTGCTTTTATTTATATACAGTCTATGTAAGATTTAGTTAAACAAAGCGCTCTGTGACTGTGTGTGTGTGTGTTTGAACGTCACTGCTCTTGTCCAATCCTTGTAAAAGAATCACTTGATAACATTAGTGAATATATTCAAAATTAAAAACAAGTGGTAATCTGTTCTCTATCTGATATGAATATCATATGTGGGAAAGATAGATGTTTTTTGAAAGTAAAAAAAAATAAAACCGACCACAGCAAATTCTGCTGTCCAGAACAGAGCTTACGTATTCAGTGAAAATAGGAGAACAACAAGAAGCAATTGGAAGAAATATAAACTTCCCCCCAATTCTCAGGATTATCAAGTTTCCCACAGTACATGAGACTGAGCCCCCTGTTGCTTTCTGTTTGGTTGGTTATTTTTAACTATTATTAAAAGAAAATTTGAACTCAAACAGCAGGAGAACTTTGATAGGGAGCTAATATTTGAATTTTGTTTATACATACCTAAGGGTATGTTTTATTTTCTTTAATATTTTAATTGTGCTTTTTAATTAGAAAAAAAGTGACCTCTTTATACCTTCTACACAAAATGCCAGACACAATAATATTAATCCCTCTTTAACTTGACAGCTCTTAAAATATATGAAGAAACTCTATCTCCAAATATATTTAATTCCAGTTAACTATTGATTGCTTTATGGCAGGACCTAAAGATACTTTCTTTGATGTCTATAGGTCACTGAGAAGTAGAAATTAATCAGCATCTCTGAAGTTTACTTTCAATTTTAGAGACCATCATGGGCCTTTTGGTAACTCCTCCTGAGGGAAATTTTTCTTGCATTCAGAATTCCTCCTCTTTCTGTGTGTGTGTGTGTGTGTGTGTGTGTGTGTGTGTGTGTGTGTGTGTGTGTTTGTGTGTTAGCATGATTTCTTCTTCACTTAGCAATTTTCAGTATTTCATTTTCTTTCTAATCACCATTAGCTATGTGTCCTTGAAGAAATAAAACTCTTTGTTTCTCAGTTAAATACTGCTTCTTTCTTTCTTTATATATTGATTGATTGGTTGATATTTTAACATCTTTACTGGAGTATTATTGCTTTACAATGGTGTGGTAGTTTCTGCTTTATAACAAAGTGAATCAAATATACATATACATATGTCCCTATATCTCCTCCCTCTTGCATCTCCCTTCCACCCTCCCTATCACACCCCTCTAGGTGGTCACAAAGCACTGAGATAATCTCCCTGTGCTATACGGCTGCTTCAGACTACCTATCTGTTTTACATTTGGTAGTATAAATAAGTCCATGCCACTATCTCACTTCATCCCAGCTTACCCTTCCCGCTCCCCATGTCCTCAATTCCACTCTCTATACCTGTGTCTTTATTCCTGTCCTACACCTACGTTCTTCAGAATATTCTTTTTTTTTTTTTTTTTTAATTCCATACATATGTGTTAGCACATGGTATTTATTTTTCTTTCTGACTTACTTCACTCTGCATGACAGACTATAGGTCCATCCACCTCACTACAAATAACTCAATTTCATTTCTTTTTAAGGCTGAGTAATATTCCATTATATATATGAGCCATATCTTCTTTATCTGTTCATCTGTCAATGGACATTTATGCTGCTTCCATGTCCTGGCTATTGTAAATAGAGCTGCAATGAACATTGTGGTACATGACTCCTTTGATTTGTGGTTTTCTCAGGGTATATTCCGAGTAGTGGGATTGCTGGATGTTATGACAGTTCTATTTTTAGGTTTTAAGGAAACTCCATACTGATCTCCATTGTGGCTGTATTAATTTACATTCCCACCAACAGTGCAAGAGGGTTCCCACTTCTCCACACCCTGTCCAGCATTTATTGTTTGTAGATTTTTGATGATGGCCATTCCAACTTGTGTGAGACTATATCTCATCGTAGTTTTGATTTGCATTTCTCTAATGATTAGTGATGTTGAGCATCCTTTCACATGTTTGTTGGCAATCTGTATGTCTTCTTTGGAGAAATGTTTCTTTAGGTCTTCTGACCATTTTTGGATTGGGTTGTTTGTTTTCTTGATATTGAGCTGCATGCGTTGTTTGTAAATTTTGGAGATTAATCCTTGGTCAGTTGCTTCGCTGCAAATATTTTCTCCCATTCTGAGTGTTGTCTTTTTGTCTTGTTTATTGTTTCCTTTGCTGTGCAAAAGCTTTGAAGTTTAATTTGGTCTCATTTGTTTATTCTTGTTTTTGTTCCCATTTCTCTAGGAGGTGGGTCAAAAAGGATCTTGCTATGATTTATGTCATAGAGTGTTCTGCGTAAGTTTTCCTCTAAGAGTTTGATAGTGTCTGACCTTACACTTAGGTCTTTAATCAATTTTGAGTTCATTTTTGTATATGGTGTTAGGTATTGTTCTAATTTCATTATTTAACATGTAGTTCTCCAATTTTCCCAGCACCACTTATTGAAGAGGCTGTCTTTTCTCCGTTGTATATTCTTGCCTCCTTGATCAAAAATAAGGTGACCGTATGTGCGTGGGTTTACCTCTGGGCTTTCTATCCTGTTCCATTGATCTATATTTCTGTTTTTGTGCCAGTACCATACTGTCTTGATTACTGTAGCTTTGTAGTATAGTCTGAAGTCCAGGAGCCTCATTCCTCCAGCTCTGTTTTTCATTCTCAAGATTGCTTTGGCTATTCGGGCTCTTTTGTGTTTCCATACAAATTATGAAGTGTTTTGTTCTACTTCTGTGAAAAATGCCATTGGTAATTTGATAGGTACTGCACTGAATCTGTAGATTGCTTTGGGTTGTATAGTCATTTTCACAATGTTGATTCTTCCAATTCAAAAACATGGTATATCTCTCCATCTGTTTGTATCATCTTTAATTTCTCTCATCACTGTCTTATAGTTTTCTGCATACAGGTCTTTTGTCTCCTTAGGTAGGTTTACTCCTAGGTATTTTATTCTTTTTGTTGCAATGGTAAATGGGAGTGTTTCCTTAATTTCTCTTTCAGATCTTTCATCATTAGTATATAGGAATGCAAGAGATTTCTGTGCATTAATTTTGTATCCTGCAACTTTACCAAATTCATTGATTAGCTCTAGTAGCTTTCTGGTAACATCTTTAGGATTCTCTATGTATAGTATCATGTCATCTTCAAACAGTGACAGCTTTACTTCTTGTTTTCTGATTAAGATTCCTTTTATTTCTTTTTCTTCTCTGATTGTTGTGTCTAAAACTTCCAAAACTATGTTGAATAATAGTGGTGAGAAAAAGATGTTGGCTGTGGGTTCTCATATAAGGCCTTTATTATGTTGAGGTAATTTCCCTCTATGCCTACTTTCTGGAGGGTTTTTATCTGAAATGGATGTTGAATTTTTTTGAAAGATTTTTCTCCATCTATTTACATGATCATACGGTTTTTCTCCTTCAATTTGTTAATATGGTTTATCACATTGATTGATTTGTGTATATTGAATAATCCTTTCATTCCTGGGATAAACCCCACTTGATCATGGTTTATGATACTTTTAATGTGCTATTGGATTTTGTTTGCTAGTATTTTGCTGAGGATTTTGCATCTATGTTCATCAGTGATATTGGCCTATAGTTTTCTTTCTTTGTGACATCTTTGTCTGGTGTTGGTATCAGGGTGATGGTGGCCTCATAGAATGCTTTTGGGGGTGTTCTTCTCTCTGTTATATTTTGGAAGATTTTGAGAAGGTTAGGTGTTAGCTCTTCTCTAAATGTTTGATAGAATTCGCCTGTGAAGCCATCTGGTCCTGGGCTTTTGTTTGTTGGAAGATTTTTAATCACAGTTTCAATTTCAGTGCTTGTGATTGGTCTGTTCATATTTTCTATTTCTTCCTGGTTCAGTCTCGGGAGGTTGTTCTTTTCTAAGAATTTGTCCATTTCTTCCAGGTTGTCCATTTTATTGGCATAAGGTTGCTTATAGTAATCTCTCATTATCCTTTGTATTTCTGCAGTGTCAGTTGTTTCTTCTCCTTTTTCATTTCTAATTCTGTTGATTTGAGTCTTCTCTCTTTTTTTCTTGATGAATCTGACTAATGGTTTATCAATTTTGTTTATCTTCTCAAAAAAACAGCTTTAACTTTATTGATCTTTGCTATTGTTTCCTTCATTGCTTTTTCATTCATTTCTAATATGATGTTTATGACTTCTTCCCTTCTGCTTACTTTAGGGTATTTTTGTTCTTCTTTCCCTAATTGCTTTAGGTGTAAAGTAAGGTTGTTTATTTGAGATATTTCTTGTTTCTTGACGTAGCATTGTATTGTTACGAATTTCCCTCTTAGAAGTGTTTTTGCTGCATCCCATAGGTTTCGGTCATCGTGTTTTCATTGTCATTTGTTTTCATTGTGTTTTCATTGTCATAGGTATTTTTGATTCCCTCTTTGATTTATTCAGTGATCTCTGGTTAGTTAGTAATGTATTGTTTAGCCTCCATGTGTTTGTATTTTTTACAGATTTTTTCCAGGAATTGATACCTAATCTCATAGCCTTGTGGTCGGAAAAGATCCTTGATACGATTTCAATTTTCTAAAAATACCAAGGATTGATTTGTGATGCAAGATATGATGTATCCTGGAGAATGTTCCATGAGCACTTGAGAAGAATGTGTATTCTGTTGTTTTCGATTGGAATGTCCTATAAATATCAATTAAGTCCCTCTTGTTTAATGTATCATTTAATGCTTGTGTTTCCTTATTTATTTTCATTTTGGATGATCTGTCCATTGGTGAAAGTGGTGTGTTAATGTCCCCTACTATGACTTTGTTACTGTCAATTTCCTCTTTTATGGGTGTTAGCATTTGCCTTATGTATTGAGGTGCACCTATGTTGGGTTCATAAATATTTACTCTTGTTATATCTTCTTGTTGGATCGGTCCCTTGATCATTATGTATTGTCCGTCTTTGTCTCTTGTAATAGTCTATTTTAAAGTCTATTTTGTCTGATATGAGAATTGCTCCTCTAGCTTTCTTTTGATTTCCCTCTTCATGGAATATTTTTTTTCCTTCCCTTCACTTTCAGTCTGTATGTTTCCCTAGGTCTGAAGTGGGTCTCTTGTAGACAGCATATATAGGGATCTTGTTTTTGTATCCATTCAGCCAGTCTATGTCTTTTGGTTGGAGCATTTAATCCATTTACACTTACATTCATTTATCAATATCCATGTTCTTATTACCAGTTTCTTAATTGTTTTGGGTTTGTTTTTGTAGGTCTTTTCCATCTCTTGTGTTTTCTGCCTAGAGAATTTCCTTTAGCATTTGTTGTAAAGCTGGTTTGGTGGTGCCGAACTTTCTTAGATTTTGCTTGTTTGTAAAGGTTTTAATTTCTCCGTCAAATCTGAATGAGATCCTGGCTGGGTAGAGTCATCTTGGTTGCAGGTTTTTCCCTTTCATCACTTTCAGTATGTCCTGCCACTCCCTTCTGGCTTGAAGTTTTTCTGTTGAAACTTCAGCTGTTAACCTTATGGGGATTCCCTTGTATGTTATTTGCTGTTTTTCCCTCACTATTTTTAATATTTTTTGTTTGCATTTAATTTTTGATAGTTTGATTAATATGTGTCTTGGGCTGTTCTCCTTGGATTTATCCTGTATGTGACTCTCTGTGCTTCCTGGACTTGATTAACTATTTCTTTTCCCATATTAGGGAAGTTTTCAACTATAATTCATTCAAATATTTTCTCAGCTCGTTTCTTCTTCTCTTCCTCCTTTGGGACCTCTATAATTTGAATGTTGGTGCATTTAATGTTGTCTCAGTGGTCTCTGAGACTGTCCTCAATTCTTTTCATTCTTTTTTCTTTATTCTGGTCTGTGATAGTTATTTCCACTATTTTATCTTCCAGGGCCCTTATTCGTTCTTCTGTCTCAATTATTCTGCTATTGATTCCTTCTAGAGAATTTTTAATTTCATTTATTTTGTTGTTCATCATTGTTTGTTTTTTCTTTAGTTCTTCTAGTTCCTTTTTAAACATTTCTTGTATTTTCTCCAATCTATTTCCAAGATTTTGTATCATCTTTACTATCATTAATCTGACTTATTTTTCAAGTCGACTGCCTATTTCCTCTTCATTTGTTTGGTCTGTTGAGTTTTTACCTTGCTCCTTCATCTGCTTTGTGTTTTTCTGTCTTCTGATTTTGCTTAAATTACTGTGTTTGTGGTGTCCTTTTCGCAGGCTGCGCATTTGTAGTTCTCGCTGTTTTTGGTGTCTGCCCCCAGTGGGTCAGTTTGGCTCAGTGGCTTGTGTTGGATTCATGGTGGAGGTGACTGGTCCCTAAATATTGCTTCTTATAGCATATTTCACTACTTTCTCTCTCTCCCTACTTGCACCTGAGTGTTCCAATTCACCACTGTTTTATTGGGAAACTTCCTACGCAAGTTAAATGGCTCTATTTATGTGCCCTGTAATAGAAGTTGATTTTATTTCTTCAACAAAATTTTCAGCACATGCTGTCCAACTGTTCCTCTAGCGACTGCCACAAGGACCCAATAAATCCCCTTATACACTTGCATCCCTTCCTGGGGAGAAGTATTGTGAGTGGAGTAACTCTGGTAAACTAAGCAGTTTTACTAAAGAGTCTAAGTCTTTGAAAAAGAACATGTGAGGCAGCCAGTGTTGGAACTTTGTGTAGTCTCAATATTTAAATTGAATAGAGAGTATATTATGAGATTTGCCATATTATTAAGAGACAGTGTAAGGATTTTTGTTTTGTTTTGTTTTACTCGTCAACCTAGTAGATTAAGGATTCTAAAAAAAAAACAGATTAATTGAAGAAAAATTCAGAAACTCCATTTAATCTACACATCTGAGTAAACTATTAATATTAAGGGTATAGAGACTTTAAGAGAGCCCTAACCATTTTCCCACAGCTGCAAATACATTTCCTGAAACAATCAAGCTCTCTCCTTATTTGCAAGAAGTATGATGAATTAGTGGAGAGTGAAAAAGTCAACAGTTTTACAAGAGCTTTACAAAATATAGATCACATGTACCTACAACTTGAAACATTTAGGAATTCAGTGAAAACATGGATTCCAATGGCTATTCATAATAGTTAGAACTCAGCAGATGTCAGTACACATAAGTGCTGGTGATCAGAAGCCAGTTACCAAATTATCATGACTCTTTACAAGCTCCTAGGCTTGAGATGATCACCAGGAGAGAAAGGAGTAGAAAAGGAATCCTATAATTATTTTATTTCCATGTGTAATGCCTGAAATACTTGGAATATTTTAAAATGTTGCTTTTTGCCATCAGCTGGAATTGGGGCTAGAAATAGAAACCAAGGTGAGTAAATGAAAATACAAGGGAAATAACATTTTTTTCACACCATTATAAGTGATCTGATAATTCATAATGATGATAATGATAAGAAAAACACTATTAAACAACTATTTGCTAGTAATAGTTTGAACATTATAGTTTTTCTCAATATATGAATTTTTCTTTTTGTTAATCTAGTTTCTTTCACTGCATTAAGAGTAAGTCAGGAAGATGTGGTAAGAAGGAGTGGGTATGATGTATATGAAAGTTCCTGCCAAACAAGAAATGTAGAGATTGAAAGAAAAGTGAAGTTCCATTTAAATGGTGGAAGTGGAGGCCAAGTTTTCAGACCTGAATATTTTGGTTTACCATCACAGGGGTGTATGTTAGACTCCACTGAAAAATTTTTGGGAAATTTCGGAACTGCACATAATTTGTCAGGGCAGAGCCTCAGACACCCTTAAGACCAGTGCCCAAGTGGGGCAGCAAAAGCAATGTAAGAATGGTGGTAATAGGAGGTTATAGCAGTATGTTACAATTCCTCTTTTTTCTTCCTGTTCCAAGTATGGTAATCCAAGTATTTGAAGATTCTTGAGTATCCATGTAGGAAAGGCAGAAGTAAACTAAAAAATAGGGATTTAACAAGAAAAGATTTTCAGAGCAAGATTAAGTTAGTTGAAGGAAAAATTGTTTTGAATTTTTAGTCAGAATATGTAAATTACAAGTCCATTCTTTTATCAAGCTAATAGTTATAATTTTTGAGTGACTTCCAGACTTTTAAACATTATTTCTTTTAATGTCTTCTGTTAGTAATGTTATTTCCAAACTATTTTTGATTGTCTCACTCACAGTGGTCACATGAACTTCTTACTGCTTGTCATCTATGTTGACTTTGATCTGTGGGAAGAAATTAAGGGTGTTGCTATCAATCAGAGGATTTAAGATTCAATGTGGAGTGCAGGGCTTCTAGAATGGCAGAGTGAGGACCTCTGTATATCTGCTCCTTCATACAATCAATGAAATACTGACAAAGATTGTCAAAACAAATTTTTTCAGAACTCTAAAATTAATCAGATGCATGAAACCACATGAGGAGTATTTATTCAAGAAAATTAGCAGGGTTTGTAGCTTTTTATTTTGACCTATTTTAATCCTCCTGTCTCCAATTCTGTAACAGTTTTTAGGAGCTAACAGCTCTGCAGCTCCTGAAAGGGAAGACTGGTTAGGAGATCCTCAAAAAACCCACTCCCAAATCACTGCCACCTGTGATTTGTCTGGCAACTCCCTTAAAAAAACCACAATTCATTGTGCATTGTTGTTATTTGACTCTGGGAAGGAGGGGAAAGTTTATTGCTAGATTTGCCACATTAGCTAAAATGTTCAATTTTAAACAAAAATTATGAGACATGCAAAGAAACAACAAAGTGTGTCCCATATGTAAGGAAAGAAGCAGCCAAGAGCAAAAAATGTCCTGAGAGGATTCAAATGTTAGACATAGTAGGACAAAGATTTTAAATCTACTATTATGAATAGGTTCAAAGACATAAAGAAAACAGTGTCTAATGAATTAAAGTAGAGCATGAAAACACACAGCCTGTCCATCAGCAAAAGTTGGGGGACTTAATGGTTCAGGCATTTAAGAAAATTTCCAAACAATTATTAGATGACTATTAAGTGAAATAAACAGAGATTTAGGTAGCTGCACACAGGAAATACAGACTTTATAGAATTAAATGAAAGTATGACAATAATGTCTTACCACATAGATAATATCAATAAAAAGAAACTGCAAGAAAAGATCCAAATAGAGATTATGGAGTTAAAACGTACAATAACTGAAATAAAAACTTCACTAGAGGTTCAACAACAGATTTGATCTGGCAGAAGAAAAGTTTGGCAAACTTGAAGAAGATATATCAATTAAGATTATCCAGTCAGAGAAGAGAAAGAATAAGAATGAAAAACATGGACAGAGCTTCAGAGACCTATGGGACACCACCAAGTATACCAGAATCAACACAATGGGAATCCCGGAAGGAGAGAAGAGAGAAAAGGGACAGAGAATATTTGAAGAAAGAATAACCAAAACTTCCCAATTTGATGAAAAACATTAGTCTACTCATCCATACAGGTAAAAATGACTATTATATTCATCTAATGACATGGCTTTTAAAATCATGCCACACATTTCTGGATCTTCTCTATTCCTTTTCATTTATGTTTGATAACTGGTCAGTTTTATCCAGCTAATAATACATTGCTACGAACAACTTACATTAAGCAAACAAAACCCAATAACTTTTTAACTTTTTCCAACTATTTTCTGTGAAGCAGTTGGTTTCTTAGGCACTTGGTCTACCTTCCAAATTATTTCAGGCAACTGATATTTCAAATGTTTTGCCACTAAAAATGTATGTCCATTTAAAAATCTGTGATATTATTTCCTTGTCATCCCCTGTTTGGTTGCTAAATCAATGACTGTTTTTTAGGATTTGGTTATAATACCATGCCATTTCTGAATACTAATTCTTTATTATTACATCTGAAGTACACACTTTTAAATGATATTAAGTGGGGAGCTAGTTTTCTCAAAAGTATTTCTTAAAATTATCTACTAAATTAGTGCTTTTCCAACTTTTTTTTTTGCTACAACACACAATACCAAAAAAAAAAAAAAAAAACAATTTATAATGTGATCAGTAAACATGCACACATAAACACAGGCATAACAGATGAACCAACAGAATATCACGCCTAAACTGGGACTGTTTCTGTCAAACCTACATATATGTGAGTACTCTGAATTCCCTATCTACTACTAAACTGATTTTTCACAATAGATTTTTTAAAAATACTGAACATTTAACAATGGCATGGTAGCAGTTTAGTCCCTTGAAAACTTAGAATCAACATGAATTTTGTTTCTTGATTATGGTATTATATTTATTAAATAGTGAATTTAATGATTAAAAGTAAATAAATATCATCCATCATAAGAAAACTATGTTTTATTTAAAATTACATATGCATCTTTTCACTTAAAATTTATATTCTCAAATGTTAAATTACATATTCATTTGCTCTAACTTTAATAGTACCTAAAAATCAAGAATAAAATAAGACATCAATCATTTTATTGTCTAAAAGAGGTTTTTATTATTATAATGACTAATAATGAGAGATATAATCTTAAAATTGAAGCACTGAGTTTTATATAAAAAGAAGGTAAAGGCACTATGTAATATGCTAAAGTTTAAAGTTTCATGGAGGTACCTCTTTATCTTGGAAGGAGAACAAATTATAAAGATTACTAAGACAAAAGAGACCATCATCACTTATCCTTAGCAATGCTGAAAAAAAATGGAAATACAAATTTGGAAGCTCAAAAATTGAGGATTTTTTGGTTTGTTTGTTTCTTTGTATTTATGTGGTAGTCTCTCAGTGTGCAATCTTTTTTTTTTTCCAGAGCCTTAACACATTTACAGTTTATTTAATAGTCAATAGTCGACTCATTGTTGGTCACTTCTCATCCAAATGGCAACTCAAGGACCTAGATCATTCTGCCTCTTTCACCTCTTCCCTTCTCTGAGTTCTTGGAGTCCCCCCATTTAGCCAATGGATAGGAAAAGAGAATGGATGGTTGTACACAGGAGAGATCTTTTAAAGGATAGGCGTGGAAATGTCAGGCATCACTGCTGCCCATATTCTATTGAACAGAACTCAGTTTCATATAGCTGTATCTAAGTTCAAGGAAGGCTTGAATATGTCATATAACTGTGTGCCCAGGGAGCAAGAGGATAACAATTTGGTGAACAACGGTGGGAGGGAGGGAGACGCAAGAGGGAAGAGATATGGGAACATATGTATAACTGATTCATTATGTTATAAAGCAGAAACTAACACATCATTGCAATCTTTTTTTTAAGGCCCATTCACAGGACGCTATTTGAACACAACGCTGTGTGGAAGATGCTGAGAACAATTCCAGATTTAACCTCTCATCTAATTGATGAGCATCTGAAAACATTTAGTAAGAATGTCATTTCTGAAACCTGGGTAAAAAGAAGCACATGTAACAGACTAATCTGGAGGGAAATTTGGCAAGACCAAACATGTATCACTATTTTGAGTTCTCTATCATTATAATATTCATAATTTCACTTGACATGTTAAAATGTACTGTTTGGATGTATTTCATTTGTAAAGTTATAAGTAGTGAAATGAATAACATTTCACATTTTAGTATTTATGTTTTAAAGATATACAGTTGTGTTTCTCGACTTTGAGCATGCATCAGAATCCCCCAGAGGACACACTGAAATGTGTTGCTGTATTCAACCCCTAAAGTTTCTGGTTCAGTAGGTTTTGGATGGAGCTTAGTTTGCATTTCTAATAACATTCCAGAGGATGCTGCTAGTCTGCACACCACACTTTGAAAGTCACTCGTTGATATACACATTTAATAACAATCTAGCTTTGGTTTTCATGGTTAAGACAGCAAGTGGTCAAAGTGATTATTTGACTGATCCAGATACTGAGAAAAAAACTCTTCAGATAGATTTTAGTTTAGTTTCCCAATTTTAATTTCTAGTCCCTTTACTAAGGATATATTGGATGCATTAATAGAAGTATTTTGTATTTTAATTTTTGGGGGGGTGGCATATAAATAAACAACACACAGAGTCACACACAAACCTAAACCAACAGACTTCAACATCATTTTTTTGCATTTACTGAGTGCCTATCAGAAAAAAGGAACTAAATTTATTTAATACACCTTTGGGTGAGAAACATCCCTTATTTATTCCACACAGTATCAAATAAAAGTAGATATTATTATTATTCTCTACAGATGAGGACCCTAAGGCACAAAATGTCATGTGGAGTGGTCCTGATTAGAACTGAATTTCAATCACACTTTAGCCTTAATGCTAAATTATTCTCCGTTCACTATGCCACTGTTTTTATAAAGTGGTTCATCAGGATCATGGCATTTGAAATAAAACTGGAATTTTGGAGAACATGTGTCTATTGAAAATACTTACATATTTTCAGTTTCCCCAACAGTCCTCTCTCATAATTAGTTTCATTTAATCCAACATCAAGCAGTGAAAATTAAATCATAGGAGTTTTGCAGAGGATAAATGATTCTGAAAGGGAAGAAAGAACAAACATTCAACAGGGTTTTGTCATTAGCTTGAGGATAGTAATTAAAAAATTAATTCATTCTATCATAAATTTCTGGAATTATACTTTTTATGGTAAAAAATATGTAAGCAACCGAAGTATCCTTTAATAGAAGACAGAATATATTGTGATACACTTATTCTCTACAATTCTAGTCAGGGTTAAAAAGAATGAGGTAGATTTATATACATTGATGTAGAAACTTATTAAGGATAATAAAAACAGAACAATTGCAGAATTATATAAATAATATAATATAAAACCTGAAATTATATGTGCATGTATATACATATAAAAATACACAGTAAAAACTACATAGAAGTAGATCCAGAAGGATACTACAAAAATACATATTTAAAAAATTGTTACCTTCATTCAGGGGAGAGGAATTGAGGAACAGTGAAGGGGAACAGTTAACTCTTTCTTCTACATATATTTGTGTTGAATTTTCCACAATGAATGTATATTTATGTGTTAGTGTTTGTAAGTAGTTATTTATTTTTTTCAGAAAGCTTAGAAACTAAAATTAAAAGAAAATGTATTCTCAAGGTATCTTAAAAACATGTGTGATTAACTATTAAAATATGAACTTTCAACCCTTGACAAATATCAACTTTAATTTGATCATTTATACTAAATAAGGCTTTGCAATTCATATTTCAATAGTGCATATTTTCAAACACATTAAAAAATTTTGGAATTCTCTGTGTTTACACCTACCTGTGCTGCAACCCTTCTTTTGAGTTTTAAGACATCTAATTCTGATAGCTCAGATCTGTTTCACTATCACAGCAGTCAATTCATTAAATATCTGATCTTTGTAAATCTCTTTGTTCATCCAACTTAAAAAACAAGTCCAACCAGGTGTCTTTCTTTTTCCCTTTTCTTTATTCATGGATGCATTTCCCTCCCTCTGCTGTTATTTAAAGTATTCCCCCTAGTAACTCCTCATCACCATGCTGCTGACTTTCAATCTGCTGCTGAGGCTTTGGTTTCTTTCCTGCAATCCACACAGCTGTTTGCACCTTCTGGTCTCTTTTCTGGCCATAAGTTCTTTGGAACTTCATTATTTAAGACAGAATCTTAAACTTACCATTACTCAGCCTCTCGTGCATTGTTTTCTTAAACAATAAAATACTAACAAGGATAACAATTTTATAATTTCAAATACTGCATAACACACCTACATATTTCTAGTTTAAGTGAAAATGGTACTAAAACATAATTACTATAAGATGACTATATATAAAGCTTACTTATATCACTATAATAAAATACTTTATACAATATATATTACGTATGGTAAACTCTATATGCCATATAGATGTATAGATATAGTTTACTTAATAGATATAGTTTACTTAATTCAAATTATCTCAAGAGTTTTTCATTGGATCTCATTTTATGGCCTGGGCAGAGGATATTTTTATGATTGATAACATAAAGCTCAGAGAGCTAAAAGAATCAGGAATTAGAACCAGGAATTAGATACCAGATAAAAAATTCTTTAATATCTGCCTGTATATTAACCTTGAAATATTTCTATGAAATGACTGATATACGGGTTTTTGTCTTTTAATATATATATGTCTTGTTTACTGTTTTCTTTACTTGAAGTCCACTGAGTCTTGCAGTGTTATTTCTCTCCTATTTCTTTCATTTTTATCATTTTACTCTTACTTTTTTATGAGGTTATATCTCAAAAACACTGTAACTCCTCATTTAAAAAATACTGTATTTTTAATGATGAAAAATATTTTTTGATTACTAAAACTTTAACATTTCTTAGCCTGCATAGACTTTATTTTCTGTCATGGTTTAAATTTCATATAACATATAAAAACACAGTAGCTAAACCTCATGAAAAATTTAGTGGGCATCTTTTCCATATATAAATTAACCATAGTCCAAACAACATGCTTTTACAATAGAAGTAATAAAATATTTAGTCCTACTATAAAGACCATGGCTCCCTTAAAGGCAAACATGGCCTTGAAGAGTGTATATTGATTCTATGTGTGGATATGCTTTCACTGCACTGAGGTGTTCCCTATGGTTCATGAAGATTCATCCTTGAAAACTGCATTAACTTTCTCAAAACTTCACAATCATCTCTTGGATAGGGGAAAGTAGAAATGGACTTGGGACCTCAAAATGTAGGTAAACACTTAAAACATTTTTCTGGAGATTTAATATGAGATTTTAAGTATTTTTAACTAATTTAAATATTGTAATTAGGTAAGTGTTGTTCATCTGTATTTCTAAAAGTTCATTAATTAAAGTCAGCCAAAATTTTTACAAATAATCTTTCCATCGGTATAATTTTCATTATTTATATTCATTTTGAAATTTATAATTCATTTAAGTTTTTTAATAGTAATTCCAACAACCTAAAAATGTATTATATTCACTGAATAACCAGCAAAATAAAACATTTAATACATGTAGATAATTTGACCTAGCATGACAATTTTTGAATTGGAAGTTGAACCTAGGAATATATGACTCTCCCAAGATTACATAATGAACACAACAATTGGACTAAATCCAGGTCTCCTAAACCAGCCCTTGATCCATGTATAGTACCTTATTTTAAAAAGAAAAAGTAATCAATATACAGTAAACCATTTAAAATGGTATCTACCTAAATACTTAAATGTAAGACTGGAAACCATAAAATTCCTAGAAGAGAACATAAGCAGAACACTCTTTGATATAAATTGCAGCAATTTTTTTTTGAATCTGTCTCCTAAAGCAAAGGAAATAAAAGCAAATATAAACAAATGGAGCCTCATCAAACTTCAAAGCTTTTGCACAGCAAAGGAAACAACTGACAAAACAAAAAGACAACCTACTGAATGGGAGAAAATTTTTCAAATAATATGACTGTTATATAAATGGAGTTACTATCTAAAATATTTAAGTAGCTCATACAACTCAACATCAATAAAGAAACAACCCAATTAAAAAAAATGAGCAGAAAACTCGAATAGATATTTTTCCAAAGAAGACATACAGATGGACAACAAGCACAGGAAAACATGCTCAACGTCATTAACTGTCAGGAACTGTAAGTTAAAACTACAATGGTTATCATTAAAGAGACCAGAAATAACAAATGTTGGCAAGGGTGTGGAGAAAAGGGAACCTTTGTACACTGTTAGTAAGAATGCAAAATGGTGCAGCCACTATGTAAAACAGTATGGCAATTTCTCAAGAAACTATAAGACCCAGCAGTTCCACTTCTGAGTATTTATCCAAAAAAAAAAAAAAAAAAAAATCCAAAACACTAATTTGAAAATACTAATTTGAACACTGCACCATGTTTCTAGCAGCATTATTTACAATTGCCAAAATATGGAAGGAACCTGAGTGTCTGTCTATAGATGAATGAGTAAAGAAGATGTGATATATATATATATATATACACACACATACAAACACACACACAATGGAATACTATTCAGCCATTAAAATAATATTTTGCCATTTGCAATAACATGGATGGAGTTGGAGGTTACTATGCTAAGTGAAATAAGTCAGAGCAGGAAAGACAAATATTATATGATATCACTTATATGTGAAATCTAAAAAATAAAACAAAAATATAACAAAAAGAAAAAGGATCACAGATATAGAGAACAAACTAGTGGTTACCAGTGGGGAGAAGAAAGGGGAGAGGGGTAAGATAGGATAGTGATATGGGGTTAAGAGGTACATACTACTTTGTATAAAATAAATAAGCTACAAGGATATATAGTACAACACAGGGAATATAATCAATATTTTATAGTAACTAGAAATAGAATATAACCTTTAAAAATCGTAAGTCACTATGCTGTACATCTGAAAATTATATAATATTGTACATCAACTATATACCTCAATAAAAAAGGGAAAATGTTATCTAATATTAATAAAAGTTTTTCTTTTAAAATACAGCCCCCTTTACCGTTTCAAATACAGTCATCATCTTTTATATAAATGGAGTTAGCAGCTTCCAGAATAGCTTTATTTGACTGCTTTTAAAAGTAATTTGAATATTTATGAGATACTTTCTGACCAAAAATTTTTTCTATGGATCTCAAATTCCCTATATTACTTACATTCCTTAACGGCCTCCTTAATATTATAGATATTTTTATAAAGTAAATGTGAAAATTAATGCATTGTAAGCAGAAATTCAGTCAAATTCACTGTCACTGGGCCAAGGCTGAAGGAAGATTTTCTCTAGAGGAATTGAATAGTTATATTCATCAGTAAGGTGAACATATTTTATGGATAGAGTTAAGTGAAATTCCAAAAATATCCACACAGAAATTGTGTTCAGTGTGAGTAATAGAGAACTAGAGGACACTAGTTTATAAAAACTTTCAGGTTTGTTTATGTTACATAATGAGAGGTCACATGGTCTCAGGTGAGGCCTCTGAAATTCTCCTTGCATTTTCCTTAATTGTAAGATGCTTGCTTCAGCTCCAATATCCTATCACTGTTCTAGGTAGCAGGGAAGGGGTGGTGTGCGTATGTGGAAAGCAAAGATACTCTTAATGTTTTATCAATCAGAATGATGTCACGTGGCCACACAAGTAAGAGTTTCTGGGAAATTCAATTTTTAAACTGGCACATACAACACCCCATAAAATTGTGGTTTTGTTACTAAAGGAAAAGGAAAGATTTTATATTGGGTAAGTAACTAACAACCTTTGCAATAAAATTATTTCCCACAGTGGATTTCTTTCCATAGCTCTTATTCTATACTAAGAAGTGTCAGTTACTCTATTTAAAAAAAAAAAAAAAAAAACAGAATATAAATGTATATATTAGAATACACCCTTTCCCCAACTTGTTTTCTTCTCTATGTAATTTCTCAAGACCATTACTAGTCTTACAAACTATTATTATCTTTTCTCTACACAGTGTACTTATTACAATATAGTTCTCATACAGCTCACACAATAGCTATTAAAAAGCAATGATTCTGGTACATGACTCTTTTTGAATTGTGGTTTTCTCAGGGTATATGACCAGTAGTGGGATTTCTGGGTCATATGTTAGTTTTATTTTTAGATTTTTAAGGAACTTCTATACTGTTTTCCATAGTGGATATATCAATTTACATTCCCACTAACAGTGCAAGAGGGTACCATTTTCTCCACACCCTCTCCAACATTTATTGTTTGTCGATTTTTTGATGATGGCCATTCTGACTGGTGTGAGGTGATACCTCATTGTAGTTTTGATTTGCATTTCTCTAATGATTAGTGATGTTGAGCATCCTTTCATGTGTTTGTTGGCAATCTGTACATCTTCTTTGGAGTACCAAGATATTCATTGCAGCACTATTTACAATAACCAGGATATGGGAGCAACCTAAGTTTCCATCAACAGATGAATGGATAAAGAAGACATGGCACATATATACAATGGAATATTGCTCAGCCAAAAAAGGAAATGAAATTGAGTTATTTGTAGTGAAGTGGAGAGACCTACAGTCTGTCATACAGAGTGAAGTAAGTCAGAATGAGAAAAACAAATACTGTATGCTAACACATATATATGGAATCTAAAAAAAAAAAAAAAGGTTCTGAAGAACCTTGGGGCAGGACAGGAATAAAGATGCAGACGTAGAGAATGGACTTGAGGACACAGGGAGGGGGAAGGGTAAGCTGAGACGAAGTAAGAGAGTGGCATGGACATATATAAACTACCAAATGTAAAATAGATAGTGGGAAACAGCTGCATAGCTCAGGGAGATCAGCTCCGTGCTTTGTAACCACCTAGAGGGCTGGCATAGGGTGAGAATGAGACACAAAAGGGAGGTAACATGGGGATATATGTATACGTATAGCTGATGCACTTTGTTATTCAGCAGCAACTAACACAACAATATAAAGCAATTATACTCCAATAAAGATGTTAAAAAAATAAAATATATTATTTTCTCAAAAAATAAAATTAAAAAACAAAAGCGATGTTTACACAGTGCCCTTGACACACAGATTAGAAGTTTAATAAGTGATATTGTGCTACCCAGGAAGAATCTATTTTAAGCCCCGGCATCCAAACAAACGCAACCCTTGCTTTAGAGGAGACAAAAATAAAAAATCAATCTCCTATAGTCATGATGTATAGATGGTAACCAAAAGAAACCCACTAGTAAGGACTCAGTTTAGAAAAAAGCAGAGAAGGCAAGAAGTTGGCATGTCATAGGGAATAAAACAGAAACACAACTGTGCATTAAAATCAATTTGTAAAGTTTCTATTTACAGCAAGTTAATAAGCAAATTGAAAGAAAAGTTCTTCTCACAGCAGTTGAACAATTTGCTCTGATCCTTTGAAGAAATGTAAAGGACTGAGAAATGGAGAAACACCATCCATTTCCAAAGATCTTCTTCTCAAAAATGACAGGCTTCAGAAGAAAAAAAAACTGATTTATGTTTCATTTAAAATGCTCACAAGTGAATAAATCTGCTAGATCTACAGTCACATAGTGGAACTTTATGTAATGGGATCAGATGACAGATTGTGGTGAGTAACAATATGAAGTAGGATATATACTGAAAACAACACTTTTTCCTACTAATGAATAATTTCCCTTTTATTTTTTTTTACATCTTTTTTGGAGTATAATTGTTTTACAATGGTGTGTTAGTTTCTGCTTTATAACAAAGTGAATCAGTTATACATATACATATGTTCCCATATCTCTTCCCTCTTGCGTCTCCCTCCCTCCCACCCTCTTTATGCCACCCCTCTATGTGGTCACAAAGCACCCAGCTGATCTCCCTGTGCTATGCAGCTGCTTCCCACTAGCTATCTATTTTACGCTTGGTAGTGTATATATGTCCACGCCACTCTCTCGCTTTGTCACAGCTTACCCTTACCCCTCCCCATATCCTCAAGTCCATTCTCTAGTAGGTCTGTGTCTTTATTCCTGTCTTACCTCTAGGTTCTTCATGACATTTTTTTTCTTAAATTCCATATATATGTGTTAGCATACGGTATTTGTCTTTCACTTTCTGACTTACTTCACTCTGTATGACAGACTCTAGGTCTATCCACCTCATTACAAATAGCTCAATTTCGTTTCTATTTATGGCTGAGTAATATTCCATTGTATATATGTGCCACATCTTCTTTATCCATTCATCTGATGATGGACATGTAGGTTGTTTCCATCCCCTGGCTATTGAAAATAGAGCTGCAATGAACATTTTGGTACATGACTCTTTTTGATTTATGGTTTTCTCAGGGTATATGCCCAGTAGTGGGATTGCTGGGTCATATGGTAGTTCTACTTGTAGTTTTTTAAGGAACCTCCATAGTTGTTGTACCAATTCACATTCCCACCAGCAGTGCAAGAGTGTTCCCTTTTCTCCACACCCTCTCTAGCATTTATTGTTTCTAGATTTTTTGATGATGGCCATTCTGACTGGTGTGAGATGATATCTCATCGTAGTTTTGATTTGCATTTCTCTAATGATTAATGATGTTGAGAGTTCTTTCCTATATTTTTTGGCAGTCTGTATATCTTCTTTGGAGAAATGTCTATTTATGTCTTCTGCCCATTTTTAGATTTTTTTTTTTTATTTGTTATTGAGCTCCATGAGCTGCTTGTAAATTTTGGAGATTAATCCTTTGTCAGTTGCTTCATTTGCAAATATTTTCTCCCATTCTGAGGGTTGTCTTTTCATCTTGTTTATGGTTTCCTTTGCTGTGCAAAAGCTTTGAAGTTTCATTAGGTCCCATTTGCTTATTTTTGTTTTTATTTCCATTTCTCTAGGATCTTGTTGTGAATTATGTCATAGAGTGTTCTGCCTATGTTTTTCTCTAAGAGTTTGATAGTTTCTGGCCTTACATTCAGGTATTTAATCTATTTTGAGCTTATTTTTGTGCATGGTGTTAAGGAGTGATCTAATCTCATACTTTTACATGTACCTGTCCAGTTTTCCCAGCACCACTTATTGAAGAGGCTGTCCTTTCTCCACTGTGCATTCCTGCCTCCTTTATCAAAGATAAGGTGACCATATGTGTGTGGGTTTATATCTGGGCTTTCTAACCTGTTCCATTGATCTATATTTCTGTTTTTGTGCCAGTACCATATTGTCTCGATTACTGTAGCTTTGTAGTATATAGTCTGAAGTCAGGGAGCCTCATTCCTCCAGCTCTGTTTTTCATTCTCAAGATTGCTTTGGCTATTCGGGCTCTTTTGTGTTTCCATACAAATTGTGAAATTTTTTGTTCTAGTTCTGTGAAAACTTCCAGTGGTAGTTTGATAGGGATTGCATTGAATCTGTAGATTGCTTTGGGTAGTAGAGTCATTTTCACAATGTTGATTCTTCCAATCCAAGAACATGGTATATCTCTCCATCTATTTGTATCATCTTTAATTTCTTTCATCAGTGTCTTATAATTTTCTGCATACAGGTCTTTTGACTCCTTAGGTAGGTTTATTCCTAGATATTTTATTCTTTTTGTTGCAATGGTAAATGGGAGTGTTTTCTTGATTTCAGTTTCTGATTTTTCATCATTAGCATATAGGAATGACAGAGATTTCTGTGCATTAACTTTGTAACGTGCTACTTTACCAAATTCATTGATTAGCTCTAGTAGTTTTCTGGTAGCATCTTTAAGATTCTCTATGTATAATATCATGTCATCTGCAAACAGTGACAGCTTTACTTCTTTACCAATTTGGATTCCTTTTATTTCCTTTTCTTCTCTGATTGCTGTGGTTAAAACTTCCAAACCTATGTTGAATAAGAGTGGTGAGAGGGGGCAACCTTGTCTTGTTCCTGATCTTAGTGGAAATGCTTTCAGTTTTTCACCATTGAAGACGATGTTGGCTGTGGGTTTGTCATATATGACCTTTATTATGTTGAGAAAAGTTCCCTCTATGCCTATTTTCTGCAGTGTTTTTATCATAAATGGGTGTTGAATTTTGTCGAAAGCTTTCTCTGCATCTATTGAGATGATCTTATGGTTTTTCTCTTTTACTTTCTTAATATGGTGTATCACGTTGATTGATTTGCATGTATTGAAGAATCCTTGCATTCCTGGGATAAACCCCACTTGATCATGGTCTATGATACTTTTAATGTGCTATTGGATTCTGTTTGCTAGTATTTTGCTGAGGATTTTGCATCTATGTTCATCAGTGATATTGGCCTGTAGTTTTCTTTCTTTGTGACATCCTTGTCTGGTTTTGGTATCAGGGTGATTGTGGCCTCGTAGAAGGAGTTTGGGACTGTTCCTCCCTCTGCTATATTTTGGAAGAGTTTGAGAAGGATAGGTGTTAGCTCTTCTCTAAATGTTTGATAGAATTCACCTGTGAAGCCATCTGGTCCTGGGCTTTTGTTTGTTGGAAGATTTTTAATCACAGTTTCAATTTCAGTGCTTGTGATTGGTCTGTTCATATTTTCTATTTTTTCCTGATTCAGTCTCGGGAGGTTGTTCTTTTCTAAGAATTTGTCAATTTCTTCCAGGTTGTCCATTTTATTGGCATATTGTTGCTTGTAGTAATCTCTCATTATCCTTTGTATTTCTGCAGTGTCAGTTGTTACTTCTCCTTTTTCATTTCTAATTCTATTGACTTGAGTCTTCTCCCTTATTTTCTTAATGAGTCTGGCTAATGGTTTATCAATTTTGTTTATCTTCTCAAAGAACCAGCTTTTAGTTTTATTGATCTTTGCTATCATTTCCTTCATTTCTTTTTCATTTTTTTCTGATCTGATCTTTATGATTTGTTTCCTTCTGCTAACTTTGGGTTTTTTTGTTCTTTTTTCTCTAATTGCTTTAAGTGCAAGGTTAGGTTGTTTATTCGAGATGTTTCCTGTTTCTTAAGGTAGGATTGTATTGCTATAAACTTCCCTCTTAAAACTGCTTTTGCTGCATCCTATAGGTTTTGGTTCATCGTGTCTCCATTGTCATTTTTTTCTAGGTATTTTTTATTTCCTCTTTGATTTCTTCAATGATCACTTCATTATTAAGTAGTGTATAGTTTAGCCTCAATGTGTTTGTATTTTTTACAGATCTTTTCCTTTAATTGATATCTAGTCTCATAGCATTGTGGATGGAAAAGATACTTGATACAATTTCAATTTTCTTAAATTTACCAAGGCTTGATTTGTGACCCAAGATATGATCTATCCTGGAGAATGTTCTATGAGCACTTGAGAAAAATATGTATTCTGTTGTTTTTGGATGGAATGTCCTATAAATATCAATTAAGTCCATCTTGTTTAATTTATCATTTAAAGCTAGTGTTTTCTTATTTATTTTCATTTTAGATGATCTGTCCATTGGTGAATGTTGGGTGTTAAAGTCCCCTACCATGAATGTGTTACTGTCGATTTTCTGTTTTATGGCTGTTAGTATTTGCCTTATGTATAGAGGTGCTCCTATGTTGGGTGCATAAATATTTACAACTGTTATACTTCTTCTTGGATCCATCCCTTGATAATCATGTAACATCATTCTTTGTCTCTTCTAATAGTCTTTATCTTAAAGTCTATTTTGTCTGATATGAGAATTGCTACTCCAGCTTTCTTTTGGTTTCCATTTGCATGGAATAACTTTTTCCATCCCCTTACCTTCAGTCTGTTGTGTATTTAGGTCTGAAGTGGGTCTCTTGTAGACAGCATATATATGTGTCTTGTTTTTGTATCCATTCAGCCAATCTGTGTCTTTTGGTGGGAGCATTTAGTCCATTTACATTTAAGGTAATTATCGATATGTATGTTCCTATTCCCATTTTCTAAATTGTTCTGGGTTCGTTATTGTAGGTCTTTTCCTTCTCTTGTGTTTCTTGCCTAGAGAAGATCCTTTAGCATTTGTTGTAAAGCTGGTTCTGGTGGTGCTGAACTCTCTCAGCTTTTGCTTGTCTGTAAAGGTTTTAATTTCTCCTTCAAATCTGAATGAGATCCTTGTTGGGTAGACTAATCTTAATTGCAGGTTTTTCTCCTTCATCACTTTAAATATGTCCTGCCAGCCCCTTCTGGCTTTCAGAGTTTCTGCTGAAAGATCAGCTGTTAACCTTATGGGGATTCCCTTGTGTGTTATTTGTTGTTTTTCCCTTGCTGCTTTTAATATGTTTTCCTTGTATTTAATTTTTGACAGTTTGATTAATATGTGTCTGGGAGTATTTCTCCTTGGATTTATCCTGTATGGGACTCTCTGTGCTTCCTGGACTTGATTAATTATTTCCTTTCCCATATTAGGGAAGTTTTCAACTATAATCTCTTCAAATATTTTTTCAGTCCCTTTTTTGTTCTCTTCTTCTTCTGGAACCCCTATAATTCAAATGTTGGTGTGTTTAGTGTTGTCCCAGAGGTCTCTGAGACTGTCCTCAGTTCTTTTCATTCTTTTTTCTTTATTCTGCTCTGCAGTAGTTATTTCCACTATTTTATCTTCCAGGTCACTTATCCGTTCTTCTGCCTCAGTTATTCTGCTATTGATCCCATCTAGAGTATTTTTCATTTCATTTATTGGGTTGATCATCACTGTTTGTTTCAACTTTAGTTCTTCTAGGTCCTTGTTAAATGTTTCTTGCATTTTCTCTATTCTATTTCCAAGATTTTGGGTCATGTTTACTATCGTTATTCTGAATTCTTTTTCAGGTAGACTGCCTATTTCCTCTTCATTTGTTAGGTCTGGTGGGTTTTTATCTTGCTCCTTCATCTGCTGTGTGTTTTTCTGTCTTCTCATTTTGCTTATCTTACTTTATTTGGGGTGTCCTTTTTGCAGGCTGCAGGTTCATAGTTCCCATTGTTTTTGGTGTCTGTCCCCAGTGGCTAAAGTTGGTTCAGTGGGTTGTGTAGGCTTCCTGGTGGAGGGGACTAGTGCCTGTGTTCTGGTGGAGGAGGCTGGATCTTGTCTTTCTGGTGGGCAGGTCCACGTCTGGTGGTGTGTTTTGGGGTGTCTGTGGACTTTTTATGATTTTAGGCAGCCTCTCTGCTAATGGGTGGGGTTGTGTTCCTGTCTTTCTAGTTGTTTGGCATAGAGTGTCTAGCACTGTAGTTTGCTGGTCGTTGAGTGAAGCTGGGTGCTGGTGTTGAGATGGAGATCTCTGGGAGATTTTTCCTGCTTGATATTATGTGGAGCTGGGAGGTCTCTTGTGGACCAGTGTCCTGAAGTTGGCTCTCCCACCTCAGAAGCACAGCACTGACTCCTGGCTGCAGCACCAAGAGCCTTTCATCCACACGACTCAGAATAAAAGGGAGAAAATGAAAGAAAGAAAGAAAGAAAGAAAGAAAGAAAGAAAGAAAGAAAGAAAGAAAGAAAGAAAGAAAGAAAGAAAGAAAGAAAGAAAGAAAGAAAGAAAGAAAGAAAGAAAGAAAGAGGGAGGGAGGGAGGGAAGGAAGGAAGGAAGGAAAGAAAGAAAGAAGATAAAATTTAAAAATTATTTAAAAAATAATTATTAAGAAAAAAAATTAAAAGAAAACAAAAAAATGGACGGATAGAACCCTAGGACAAATGGTGGAAGCAAAGCTATACAGACAAAATCTCACACAGAAGCATACACATACACACTCACAAAAAGAGGAAAGGGGGGAAAAATAATAGATCTTGCTCTCAAAGTCCACCTCCTCAGTTTGGGATGATTCGTTGTCTATTCATGTATTTCACAGATGCAGGGTACATCAAGTTGATTGTGGAGCTTTAATCCGCTGCTTCTGAGGCTGCTGGGAGAGATTTCCCTTTCTCTTATTTGTTCGCACAGTTCCCGGGGATCAGCTTTGGATTTGGCCCTGCCTCTGCGTGTAGGTCGCTGGAGGGCGTCTCTTTTTCATTCAGACAGGATGGGGTTAAAGGAGGAGCTGCTTCGGGGACTCTGGCTCACTCAGGCTGTGGGGAAGGAGGGGCATGGATGCAGCGCAAGCCTGCAGCAGCAGAGGCCAGCGGGACGTTTCACCAGCCTGAGGCGCGCCGTGCGTTCTCCCAGGGAAATTGTCCCTGGATCCCGGGACCCTGGCAGTGGCGGGCTGCACAGCCTCCCTGGAAGGGGGGTGTGGATAGTGACCTGTGCTCACACACAGGCTTCTTGGTGGCGGCAGCAGCAGCCTTAGCGTCTTTTAGCCGTGGCTCGCGCCCGTCTCTGGAGCTCCTTTAAGCAGCGCTCTTAATCCCCTCTCCTCACGCACCAGGAAACAAAGAGGGAAGAAAAATTCTCTTGCCTCTTCGTCAGGTCCAGACTTTTCCCCGGACTCCCTCCCGGCTAGCCGTGGCGCACTAACCCCCTGCAGGCTGTGTTCATGCCTCCAAATCCAGTCCTCTGCCTGCACTCCGACCGAGGCCTAAACCTCAGCTCCCAGCCCCGCCCGCCCTGGTGGGTGAGCAGACAAGCCTCTCGGGCTGGTGAGTGCCGGTCGGCACCGATCCTCTGTGAGGTAATCTTTCTGCTTTGCCCTCTGCACCCCTGTTGCTGGGCTCTCCTCCGCGGCTCCGAAGCTTTTCCCCTCCACCACCCACAGTCTCCTCCCGTGAAGAGGCTCCTAGTGTGTGGAAACCTTTCCTCTTTCATAGCTCCCTCCCACTGGTGCAGGTCCCATCCGTATTCTTTTGTCTCTGTTTTTTCTTTTGCCCTACCCAGGTACATGGGGACTTTCTTGCCTTTTGGGAGGTCTGAGGTCTTCTGCCAGCGTTCAGTAGGTGTTCTGTAGGAGGAGTTCCACGTGTAGATGTATTTCTGGTGTATCAGAAAAAGAAGAGGTGGGTGAGCGATCAGCCTCTCCAGCCTCACATGCAGGGCACTATACGAAGGTTCAGCTTTGGTTTCATTCCACTCAGACAAGCAAAGCTGAGACGCATTGAGACAGCTTTGAATCTTCCAGCAGCAGCATTCTATGACATCCTCACAGGCATTTTTCATAAGCAAAAAGATTACATTATGAAACACATGGAGACTTTTTTAGTCCAAAGCCATTTTCAAAGCATTTGTCATGTTTCTGGGGTTCAGTCCTTTTTTTTTTTTTTCTTGCCTACAACCACACAGGGACCAATTATACATATTGAGGATAGTTTGACAGAATCAAGGATGAGTTCAGCAGCCTCTTATTTCCTCGAGGTAGCAATGCTTGTTTGTTGATGCAGTTGAGAAAAATGTTGCCATGATCTCTAGGAGTCTTCAAAGCTGCACTACTTCTTGAGAGAAAAATCTGCTAGTGTTGGAGGGTCTCCTGCAGAGGCAGGGGTGGCTGTGGCTCACGGTGGGGACAAGGACACTGGCAGCAGAAGTTCTGGGAAGTACACCTTGGCGTAAGCCCTCCCAGCGTCCGTCATTAGCCGCACCAAAGAGCCCAGGTAGGCTCCAGTGATGGGTTTCCTCAGGCCAAACAACCAACAGGAAGGGACCCCCTCCCTTTTCATACTATATTCTTTACTCAGTTCTATGAGTGATCATCATTCTGTCCAGAACAAAGATAAATGAAGATTAATAGTAGGTATATATTGTTACTTATATAAAATAAGAAGAAAGGCACATTTTTGTGGGGTGGGAGGCATTTAGAAAAGTTCAAGGACTTTTCTGGCCCTGTTTTTCTCATGATGTCTTATATCTATTAATCTTGATATGGCACCATGGTTCTTTTCTAGCATTTATCAGTTACATAAAAGGATTTATTACTATAAATAACTGTCAGAAAATAGTATTCTAAATATGTAGACATCTTTGTTATATTTGTTATTTGACTAAATTATTTGTGATGCCTAAGTGCCACATTAAAGTCACTTATTGATTAAACTAAAAGAGATCTGCTAAAAGCGAAGCAATTGTAATCTTTATTGTAGTCATACTTATATCAAAGAGTCTGGGAAATAAAGTCTACAATATATCTTGTTTGGTTTTGTTTTATTTCAGTGATAGGAAATGATGGATTGTATATGATACTGAAAGGCCTAGCTTGACCACGAACACAGATATATAAAAATCTGATTGAAGAAAATGAGTCTACAACCTCTTTCATACCTCAGAGTTTCCACAGCTTTGTTTTCAGTGAAGACTTCAGAAACTCTATACTGGCAGAGACGCACATACCTTCAATGGACCCAATGGCAAGAAAGGAATATTTGCTTTCTCAGTAAGCAACAATGTATCATTATTGTAACATTTTATCTCTTCCAGATATTTAAATCTAAATATATCACTCAGTGTGTCCTGAAATATTCAAGATAATACAGCTTTTAAAAATAAGAATTATACTGTTAACACAACTTGAAATGTGTTTAAAACAATTTAATGAGGGATACCTTCCAAAGCATATTGCCCACTGGCTGGTGTTTTGTGGTATGTTTGACTACTGAGACAAGGCCAATGTAGTTGGATGACTGAATGTAGAAGGAGGGTTATTTTGAGATAAGGGAGAGGGAACATGTGATTTGAGAAAGGGAACACAAAGGACAGATCATGAAGGGCCTTTTAAATCAAGTTAAGAATGTATGCTTATGCTGTTTATCTCAAGGACAATGCTAAGGTAATCAAGGTGTTGATTCTGTTACAATCAGAAAGTCTCGTTTGAAGAAAATCCTTTGCCTATATGTGTTTCAAAACTATCAGCTGGTACAAAAAAATAAAGTTTAATATCTTTCTGGATGTCTAGATACCCCACATGAGGGTCAGGTCTGGTTCAACTAGAATTGTGGCTAAAAAAGCCAATTTTGGATTTAGGGTAGTCAAGATGTTCAGAGGAGAAAAGAGCCAAAGAAACAATTAAAACCAAATTATTTAGCACCATGGATTGAAGTCAGGAAAACTTAAAATATTCTCAGATTCAAGAAGAATGAATATGGATAAAGCCAATAAAAACAAACAAGGATAAAAAATGAGTCAAGAACATAAAAGTATATTGTTGATCACACATGAATGGGTAATGTTTCTAATCTATCTTGATAGGGATAGAAAAGAACACACTCACCACTCAGTGGCCACATACCATGTACCCAATACATTTTCAATCTTCTTTAGAAAAAAATACCACCTCTGGCAGAGCAGCTATAATTAGGGCTATTTCTTTGTTGACTTTATAGTAATCCACTCCAATCTTTTAGGATCTAGTTGTTTGCTTTTAAGGACAAAACTCATGAATTAAATGAGAATAAGATGGGACTACCACCTCTGAATCCTGAATTAGGTTTATGAGGGCAGCACTAATCTCTGTCATTCTACCTGGGATGTAGTATTATTTTTGTTCCAGCCTTACTGATGTATAATTTACAAATAAAATTTGTATATATTTAAGTTATACATCTTGATATTTTGATATATGTATACATTGTGAAATGATCACCACAATCTAATTAACATATCCTTCATATCACATAGTTAGATTTTTGTATGTTTGTGGCGAGAACACTTAAAATGTATTCTCCTAGCAAAGTTCAAGTATACAACACAGTGTTGTTGACTATAGTCACCATGCTATACATTAGATCTCTAAGACTTACTTGTCTTGCATACTGGAAACTTTGTACCCTTTGACCGATATCTCTCCATTTTCCCCACACCTGACCCCTTGTCACCAACATTCTACTCTATTCTTCAATGAGTTTGACTATTTTAGATTACACATATAAGTGAGATCGTATAATATTTGTCTTTGTATGTTAGGCTTATTTCACTTAGCATAATGTCCTCCAGGTTCATTTGTGTTGTCACAAATGGTAGGATTTCCTTCTCTTTCAGACTGAATAATATCCCATTGTTTGTATGTATATCATATCTTCTATCTCCATTTATCCATGGATAAACATGTAGGTTGTTTCCATATCTTGGTTATTGTGAATAATGATGCAATAAACATGGAAATGTAGATATCTCTTCAATATCCTGTTCTTATTTCTTTAGATGACTACACAGAATTGGTATTGCTGAATCATATGGTAGTTAGTTCTGTTTTTAATTTTTTGGGAGAGGGTAGCTCCATACTGTTTTCATAATGGCTGTACCAATTTACATGTCCACCAACAGTGTACAAGGATCACCTTTCCACCACATCTTCTCCAACGTTTATCTTTTCTTTTCAATAATAACCATTATAACAGGTGTAAGGTGATATCTCATTGTGGCTTTGATTTTCATTTCCTTGATGATTAGCAATGTTGAGCACCTTTTCATGCACCTGTTGGTCAGTTCTATGTCTTCCTTTGAGAAATGTCTATTTAGGTCCTTTTCCCATTTTTAAAATTGGGTTATTTGTGCAATTTCTGCATGTGGTTATCTGGTTTTCCAAGCACTATTTATTAAAGAGACTATTTTTCCCTATTGAGTTTTCTTGGCACCTTTGTCAAATATATGTTGACTGTATGTGATGGCATTTATTTCTGAGCTCTCTTTTCTGTTCCATTAGTATGTCTATTTTTATGCTAACACCATACTGTTTTGATTACTATATCTTTGTAGTATATTTTGAAATCAAGACCTGTGATGCATCTACCTTTGTCCTTTATTCTCAGGTTTGCTTTGGCAATTCAGGATCTTTTGTGGTTCCATACAAATTTTAGGATTGCTTTATTTCTGTGAAAAATGCCATTGGAGTTTTGATAGGGATTACATTGGGTTTGGATTATATGGCTTTGGATAGTACAGATATATTAATAATATTAATTGCTCCAATCCATGAACATGGGATATCTTTCAATTTGTTTGTATCTTCTTCAATTTCTTTCATAAAAATCTTGCAGTTTTCATGATACAGATATTTCAATTACTTGTTTGAAACATTTAATTATTTATATTTTATATTTTTGATGCTATTGTGAATGGGATACTTTATTACTTTTGCAGAAGTTTTGTTGGTATACAGAAATGCCACTGATTTCTGTATGTTGATTTTATATCCTGAAACTTTATTTAATTCATTGATTATTTCCAACAGCTTTTTGGATTTTCTGCATATAAGATCACATCACCTGCAAATAATAAAAATTTTACTGTGTCCTTTCTGATTTGTCTTGACTATATCTAACTAGGACTTCCAGTACTATGTTGAAAAATAGTGGTGAGAGTTGCACCCTTGTCTTTCTGCTGATCTTAGAAAAAAGCTTTTGATCTTTCACTGTTGAGTAGGATGATAGTTATGTCTTTGTGGTATATGGCCTTTCTTATGTTGAGACATGTTCCTTCTATACCCAATTTGTTGAAGGTTTTATCAAGAAAGGCTGTTATATTTTGTCAGATTTTTTTTTCTGTATATATTGAGATGATTATGTGATTTTTATTCTTTCATTCTGTGAATGTGGTGTATCACATTTATTGATTGCATATGTTGAACCATCCTTGCATCCCAGGGATAAACCCCACATGGTCATGGTATATAATTCTTTTAATATGTTGTTGAATTTGAGTTGGTAGCATGTACATTTTAACCATATTAATTTTTCCTATCTATGAACACAGAAGGTCTCCATTTATCTGTGTTTAATTTATTCATTACTGTTTTATAGTTTTCAGAATATATGTCTTTCACCTATTTGGTTAAATTTATTCCTAAGTATTTTATTATTTTTGTTGTTCTTGTAAATGGGATTCTTTTCTCAATTTCTTTTTTGTGTAGTTTGTTCTTGTGTATAGAAAAACCACTGAGTTTGTATGTTGATTTTATATTCTGCAACTTTACTGGATTTATTTATTATTTCTAACATTTTCTTTGTGGAGTTTTTGGGGTTTTTTACACATAAGATCATGTCATGTGCAAACAGGTAATTTTACTTCTTCCTTCTGATTTGGATATCTTTTCTTTCTTTCTTTCATTCTTCTGCTTCTCCTTCTTTTCCTCCTTCTTTTTGTACACTTGCTCTGTCTAGAATTTCAGTACTATTTTGAAGAGAAGTGGAAAGAGTGGGCATCCCTGCCTTGTGCTGGATCTTAGAGGAAAAGCTTTTAGGTATTACCACATCAATTATGACATTTATTGTGGGCTTTTAAAAATTGTATTCCAACACTCTATTTTTATTTGTGGATAGTTATTAAACTGTTACTTTTGTGAGGGATGAGGGCTGGGTCAGAACTTCTAATCTTCCATCTTGCTGATGTCTGTGATATTGTTTTGTTTTACTATCTTGGCTAAGGTGGAGGAGGGTAGGGAGAGAGCAATTTCAGAGGTCTCCACTTGATCTTCCTTTCTGATTGTTTTTACCACAAAGGCCTAGAAACAAGTGTGGGGCCTCTGTCAAGTATCCATTCAAATTACATGTTTAAAATCCATGGAAAATGCCATGAGGTGGGTCTATGAAACCAGTAGAGCTACTGTGAACCAGACATGGGACAAACTCAATTTTTTTAATGCATTCATATATTTTCTCACTGAAAAGTGGCAATTATACTTTATGTCCTAGGTTTTAAAGTCTCTATCCCAAATTTCAGGGTTCAGTAGAATATTTGCTGTGGTTGTAAGTGCAAAGTTATTTGGAGCTATGGTATCCTTATAATTACTGAGTCCAATCCTCAACATTTCTGACTTCCGACTATAGGAAATTTTCTTTATATGCTGCCATGGAGTTCTTGAATTACATCACTTTAAGCTGATGACTGATTTTCCTTAAACTTTCATTGTTTCTCCCCATTGTATTGATATTGTTATTGTATAACAAGATTGTATATTGTTATTCTTTTTTATAGTTCTTAATACTCATTCTCCAACACCTGCCTCAAAGGTCTGAGATACTGTAGCTTTCTGAGCATTCTCTTCTGACAATACCCCATGCCTGTTCAACACCATTAAAAGTTTTATCACTGCCACAGCATGCCAGGAACTATCAGTGCTGCAGTGATGCATTTTTATTGCAAGCTGGATGATAACAAGTTCACAGCTCTAAATCATTCTCTTCCCTAGTTCTGATAGAATATTTTGAAAAAATAATAGACATAAAAGCAGACAATCTTGTTAACTGTCAGCAACTTTAGGGCTTTTGTTCTTAAGTCTACTGAAGGACAAGTATGTGATTATTGCCTACAGTTTATTTTGGATTGCTAAAAACATAAATTATCCTTGTTGAATCTGTCCCCTATAGGAAATGTGTTATATTTTAAGACATGCTACTCTTTGTCTAATTTTATTACCTGACTTTTCTATGTATTTATTTTTAAAATAAAACATTAAATATTATTAACGCTTAGGAGAGTTTTTGTGGTTTTTCACAAAGGGTTATGTTTTATTTTTCCGCCATCTATTTGGCTTCTTTGCCATTATTTGCTTTTTTATTGTGTTGTATCAGAGAATCAAACTACAAAGAAGAAAAAAAAAAGTAATACCATCTTCATTCTTCAATTTAACCCTCTAATATATTTTGTAAGTATGTGGGTATTATCTGAACATAATGAAAATAAAGTGAAAAACATACAGTCTAAGGATCAAATACATTTTTCATGAGATGCATATATCTGCTATATTTACTCCCTGCTACAGATGTAAACTGGACTAAAAAACTTGGTGCAGTACAAATAGCAAGAAGTTTTGTTTTTGCTTTTCTTGATATTGATTTATATATTAAAGCAAAATGTTTTTATTACATTGTTTTATATAAGGAAAAGAGAGAAAAATTATTCATTCCTTTACAAGATCATCAACAATGATTCTAACGAGTCTTAAAATCTTTAATTCATTTTTTAATTAGCCTCACAATTTTTCAAAGAACCAATCATAAAGAAAATCAAATTTCTTTAGAGTCAGCTCAGTATGGTTTGGTATATGCTAACACACAGAAACACATACACACACACACTGTATTTTGTACTTTATACTGTATTTTGTACTTTATATACTCCTATATTTGATATATTATATATTTTACTATGCTGCTATCTTTTATTAAAATGTATTTTTTACATGATAACATTTAGCAACATTATACAAGCAATTTTAAGTGGAAGTTCTTCAATAATTATTAAGATAACTTTATAGCTTATTAGTAGAAGTTTTCTTTGAAAATAAACATTTGAAGCCATGTGGAAAGAAAATTATTTGATAAATTTATATTGAACAATTTGGACTTAGTAGGGTGAATTTATAAAATATCTTTATCATTTTTTTTAATACCAAAGCTTTCAAACAAGCTATGTAGTATTATTATTCCATGTTCCCTGGATGAAATCTCAGTCAGATCCTAGTTATTAACAAGTAGCTTAATCTTTTTAGGTATTAAAAATTTCAGTCAAAAAAAAAATTCCAGTCCTGTCTTCATATCAAAATTTCAAATTCTCATGCTTGACAGCACAGCTTGTACCTTATTGTGCCATAATTCTGCAGTGGGAAAAGGAGTTCACATCAGTTTATAATGCTTTTCTTACTCTGCATCCTCTTCTGTTCACTTGCTGTTCTTTCTTGCTCCTCTCAGAGGATCAGGAAGGAAGGGAGGGTGGATATTAGAGGTAAAATTTTATGCTTACCTTCTGTGATTTGGCTCTAAATGCAATCTTTTATATTGTCCTTCCTTCCGTAACTCCCTTGAATGGTATTGCCTCCTGTAGTGTGTTATTTAATACTACACCTTTTGTCCCTGGTTTCATGCAGTGGATACCATGGAAGTCTTTCTTTTGGATCAGCTCACCCCTTCTGGCAGATCTCCAGGTTTACTCCCTTTCCAGACAGTTCCACACTAGTTAAATTTTGTCAGTCCACCTGGCTGATGGGAGAGGGAGAGCCACACACTTACTCTATCAATTTCCTGTCTCCTTGTTACTGAACTCAGGTTTGGCTGCTCACCAATCAAAAAACCAATACTCAAGAGACAGGTTTTGGTAGAAATTAAAGGTTGCTTTATTCAGAGTTCCAGCAACCTGGGGCAAGGTAGTTCCGTGTCCCAGGTCTCCGAAGAGTCTGCTCAGCCATGACTGTTTTTAAAGTATCTCAGTGACTCATCAAGGCAGGAGGTTGTATTCTGCATTATTTTCCATTTATGCAGACTGGCTGACTCCTCATGATCTTTCTTCAGATCTTATCTTGCCCTCATTGTCTGACTGCAGGATTGTGAAGCGGGCTTCTGGGAGTAGAGAGCTAGTCATTCTTTAACTACTTAATTCTACATTCTTACTTCTTTCAGTCTAGGAAAAGAATCTACAGGTTAGCAAGGCATCCTGTGCATTCAGTGGAGCATTGGTCAGGAGTTAGGTTAAATTACCTAGTGATCTCATTCCTATAATTAAGTTCTTTTAAAGTCAGAGGGGAAAAATGTAGGCAGACAGGAAATGGGGAAAAGAGATTCTTTCAATCCTCACTTTGAGCTTTGGGGAAAAGGGAAGAAGAGAAAGGAAAATGACTGCAGGACACTGACAACCCTCACTAAACAGACCTCTCTCAATCTTTTCCATCAATTGCCTGACCTCAGCTTATAGTCTCTTGAGATGGAAAATGAGCTAAAGTTTGCAAAACCAATTTTATAATCTCTAAATCACTATGCAAGCAAGCCCTGGAAATTTTAATTTCTAAAACTCTGAAGCAACAGGAAAAGTCACTTTTACAGTAGGAAAACTACACAGAGCACTCTGTTACATAAATATCTATATATCAATCTATCTAATCTTTATATATATATATACATATATGTATATATATTCTATTTTATATCATTTAAATTTATATAAATGTAAGTTTAACATCTTGGAGTAATTGGAAAAATTGCACTTAATATTCTATGTGTTATGGGTATAAGACATCCTATGTAATGTATGTATCCTATGATATAGCTTATATATGTAATACGTCTATATGTATGTAATAGGATGTTGTTTGTATACGTATAGAATACACATAACACATAGAATGTAATAGATTACATATATTATTTGTTTCCATGCTAAATCTTACATATAATTTTATTTATTTATTTTTGAAACCACCTAATTTGGGAAAAATTGTGATATTGAAATATACCTCTTTAAACTTGGGTTTTGCCACACAAAAAAATAAGTTTCAACAAGCTAGCTTTAGAAAGAAATTTCTTCTTTTTAGTGTGTGTGTGTGTGTGATGCTACAGAATCAGTTAAATTGACTAGCTTAATAAAATACTATGTAAGAATTTGTGTGTGTGTGTGTTAAGTGCTGTGGTGGGTATACAATATAATCTTGAAATGACTAGAGGTATCAATTTTGAAATTGTCTACATAGAAATGTGATATTAAATCCATAAAACTATAAATAAAGTCTGAGAAAAACAGTATTAAAAAGAAAGCTGAACTCAAGGAGCAAATCTTGAGTAAATTCCACATTTGGGAAAAAGGAAAGTAGTCACCAAAGAGCAAAGGAGAGGAACTAGAATAGCGACAGCAAGAAGAAAATTTCCCAAAGGTGAGGTGATTAAATAGTTACTGATATTTTGGGGCCCTTCCTTTTACAATGAGAGCTTTGCATGAAACCCTTTTTTTGCCTGGTTGTATCTTGTGAACCATTGTGAGTATGTGTTATATGACTTGATAACATCCTAGACTGGAGAAAATATGTTTCCTTTGAGCAATATAATATAAAGTTAAAACCTGAGAATTTTTTTGTATTTTACTTTATCAAGTTAGCTCACTAACTTTAGAAATAAAACATGATTGACTTAACTAATTGCTCGTTATCCTTTAGCAGATTGGATCCTTTGTTGCCTTGATGTTTCTTACAAAATTAGTATTTCACAATAAGAAAAATAATAAAACATATAATATGTATTCTTTCCCATCCTCCTGCTCTTGTAAATATTGAGACAATTTTATGCTATTCATGTCTCTTACAGAGTTGGCCTTTTGTTTTTGAATTTTGGTAAGGACATCTCCAAACAGGCATAAAAAATCAACACACACACACACACACACACACACACACACACACACACTATTATTTGACAACATTTCGATAGAGGCAGGGCGTCACTGAAATAAAATGTAAAAAATGCTCCTTGTCCTTAATGGGGACCAGAACTAACTCTTGTTACAAAAATGGGGAAGACAGTCCAGAATTAGATGATTAGGTGGGAGCTGGTCCTGACAAGGTGAACTATGACATTTGGAGAAGAGCAAGTTCATTGTGGGTTAGAACGGCCATGGAGTTAAGAGAAGGCACTGTCTCCTTATTTTATAGAATTCTATAGACTATAGCATACACTGAAGAAGTGGTGAGCTATGTTTGTGCCCTGTCCACACTGTGTGACCATGATAGCCCCATTTTTTTTTTTTTTTTTTTTTTTTTCGGTACGCGGGCCTCTCACTGTTGTGGCCTCTCCCATTGCGGAGCACAGGCTCCGGACGCACAGGCTCAGTGGCCATGGCTCACGGGTCCAGCCACTCCGCGGCATGTGGGATTTTCCCGGACCGGGGCACGAACCCGTGTTCCCTGCATCGGCAGGCAGACTCTCAACCACTGCGCCTCCAGGGAAGCCCATGATAGCCCCATTTTTGTTTTGTTTTCTTTTGTTTTTTTGCGGTATGCGGGCCTCTCACTGTTGTGGCCTCTCCCGTTGCGGAGCACAGGCTCCAGACGCGCAGGCTCAGCGGCCATGGCTCACGGGCCCAGCCGCTCCACGACATGTGGAATCCTCCCGGACCGGGGCACGAGACCGTGTCCCCTGCATCGGCAGGCGGACTCCCAACCACTGCGCCACCAGGGAAGCCCAATAGCCCCATTTTTAAGAGCACAAGTGATGGAGTCAGAGCATACACTTTATAGCTATAGAAACATGAGCAACTTACTAAGACTCTAAGCTGCAGGTCCCTTATCTGTAAAAACTGAGCTAGTAGCAGTACCCACCTCATTCATCATTGTTTGTATTAAATGAGACAGATTATATAAAACAGAACAATGCCTAGCATATTGTGAGAGCTCAATTTTTACCTACTGTTATTATTGTTGATGATGTTTTTGTTTTTCATTCCATCCCTTCTACCAATTTTTACTTTCAGGCTCTTATTATTTTTGGTCAATACGTTATGATCACCTCCTATCCTTGTATATAATCTACAGACTTCCTCAGTTCATCCTCCACATTGTCACTACAGTGACTTTTGTAAAAGTCAAATGTGATTATGTAGCTCCCTTGCATAAAATGCTTTACTTATTTCTAGTTCCTTACAAGATAAAATTTAAATTTCTCTGCATTGTTTTCAGGGCACTCCATGAATGAGCTCATCTCTCCAGTGCATGCTTTTTGTTAGCCAGGCAAGACTACATATAGTTCACTGAATGTTTATGTTTTCTCCATGTCTCTACACATCTTGTTTTCTGCATCTGAAGGTGACAAGCTCCTTTGGGGATTCTTGGAAGTCTCTCATGCATTCTCAAGAAACTAATTAAGCTTCATTTCCTCTGACTAAAGTCTCTCAATCTCCCTTGTGCCCTCATATATTTAGTATATTCCCTTAGGTTGTGCTGTTAGTTTTTGTCATGTGACTTACTTTTTTGTTTGTTTGTTTTTAGTTTCTATTTTCATTTGACTATAAACTCATTGAAGTTTATTCTTCTTTATCACACCCCCTGTTCATAGGTATAGTGATTAGTATGATATATAGGTCATTTAAAATAAAGGCATTTTAGATAGCATGACTAAAAGAATGGACAAGCGAAAGAATGGAAATATCCCAAGTAGGAAAAACAATGTGGACAGGAAGAGGTAGTATGGACAGTGAGGAAATGCTCTGGTACACAGGACAGAGAAGGCAGTTATTGGTCACTTAAGCAGGTTCAGGTAAATGGTTTGATTTTAGGCTAGTTGGAAGATTTCATCTTTGATGAAAGCATAGTAAGGAACTATACCAGTCACTTGAAGAGAGCACTAACTTCATGAATTTTAGGAAGATGAATCTGGCAGTTTGTGTTATACTCTTGTGTCTTTTGATTACTGTTGTTTTCAAGAGACTTGATGCATGCCTACAGAAAGCTAGTCTTTGTAAACTTTTGAGCACATTTAATATTTTCATGTCAGAGCCAATGGACTTCTCTATGTATT
Source organism: Pseudorca crassidens (assembly GCF_039906515.1). Classification (NCBI taxonomy): domain Eukaryota; kingdom Metazoa; phylum Chordata; class Mammalia; order Artiodactyla; family Delphinidae; genus Pseudorca; species Pseudorca crassidens. The sequence goes on along the minus strand of NC_090312.1, from coordinate 55,698,476 downwards.
TAACTACTTTGCTGTATGTCAAAGGATGTACTTTTAAAATTAAACTTTTCCTCTTATTCCAAGGAATGTCTTAATAAATTTTTCACTAAAAATAAACAACCTAACTAATATACACTTGATATTCATAAAACCTAAGATTTCTGGTGAAGTAACCCCTTTGTAGTAGCTTTTGCTACTATTGCACAACACATTTTTTAGTAAAAAAAAAATTGATATTTCCAAGAAACAAGTCATTTTTGGAGGTTCCATGAATTCTTTGCTTGAATATGAAAAAGACAATTCTATGTTTTAAATATCTACCAGCCTTTTTTTCCCCAAAAGCAAGGGAGTACTATGATATGGTCTACATATGAAAAAGTCATTTTGGCTGTCATACGTAGAATGGAGTGGATCTGGGTATGTGGTTCTGGAGGCAAAACAGAGAAATCAGTGAGGAAGTTCTGGTAATTAAGTACATTAATAACGTTATTTGCCTGGACAGTGTTGCTTTAGTAGATGCTATAGACATAGATGGCCTTGGGATACATTCTGGATGTAGAATTGACAGGACTTGCTTATGGATTAGAAATGAAGGGGGAATTAAAGAGAGGATTCAATGATCATTTCTAAAATTTTGGATAGAGAGAATTGGTGGAGGATAACACAACTTACTGGGATTGGGAAGACAGGTAGAAGAGGATTTGGGAAAGAACTAATTTGGTCAGTTAGTTTTGAGATTTTGAGATGCCAATTATGTATACAAGTGGACGGTTATGTTAACAACTTGTAATATGAGTCTAGATCTTAAGAGTATCATTTTGTTGCAGTAGTTACCTTTAGTTGCTCAGTAGTAGTCAATTGTATGAATATACTACAACTTATTCATCCATTATTCTGTTTCTAGACATCTCAGTTATTTCCAAAGCAATGAACATTCATGTGCTAGCATTTTTTTGTGATAAATGTTATTTTTCCTGGATAAATATCTAGGAATGAGGTTATTGGTTCATAGAGAAGATACATTTAACTTTTTATGAAATTCCTAAATATTTGTCTAAAGAAGTTGTAACATAAAAAGTATAGTATAACAAATAATATTGTTATTGTTAAATATAAGGCCTAACATGTTGTTATTTATTCATAATGCCAAGTTCAATGAAGGGGGCAATAAGAATGGATAACATATAGAGAAGTGCAATGAAGGGGGCAATAAGAATGGATAACATATAGAGACGTAACTTAGACCTTTGAGGATGATATGGGTTTTTATTTGAAATATTTTTAAATGACAAGACTCGTCTCTAGGATCACAAGCTCACCTAGAGCTCAGAGGAAACATGGGTTTGGCATTTATCACTTGAGTCCTAGAAACTGAGAAAAGCTACAGTGAGAGGCTGAATAAGGAGAGTCTGGAATTTCAAAAGGGAGTCTGGAATTTTATATAAAAAATTCCAGGACATTTCCACCCCCTCTACAATTACTGGAGAAGGGAACAAACCTGTATGTGAGAATGTTACTCATGGAAAATGCTGGTTTAATTAAGATAATTTGTATGTTAATAAAAGTGTGCAACATTAAAAAATAAATTAAAATATAGGTTTTAAAATGATGTTGTTATTGTTAAATATAAGACCTAATATTTTGTTGTTTATATTGCTAAATGTAACTTGAAAAATATAATATATGGATTGGCTTGATTACAGTGCTAGACGAGACTACGAAGTATACTTTACAGTCATAAGCTTGATGATGATGATGATCAGAAAGATGATAATAATAGCAGCTGTTATTTAATGAGTATTTGCTATGTACTTGCACTAAGTTAAGACTAAGTTAAAACTTTTATAGAGTATTTCAGATAATCTTAACAAAAACATTATGAGGTATATAATTTTGTCTCTGAGAAATGTAACACTTTAATTATTTGTCACATAGCTGGTAAACACTAAATTAGACCAAAGTAGAACCCAGCCTTGTTGATTTTTAAAGCCCACACTTTTAATGACCAAGACTTCCTGCCTTTCTAAGCAAACATTGATTTCTTGAATGAAATTTTAAAATAAAATAACTAGAAATAGCATTTAGAGTAGACTTTAAAATCAGAGTTTCAGGTCACTGAGTGACAAATATGTACACATATGATGACAAACAGGAATTATGAAATACGAGCAAGTAGAAATGCTGTTTCTTTGTCCTGTGCTACAGTGGCTGAAAATGCTGCCATCAAGGACTTGGCTAAAGTTAGACTATTAACTTTTAGACAGCTAAATAAATTCACTAGCCCCAGAAACTGGCATCACTGAAGTGCTAAGAAACCAGAAAAAATATATATCTTTGCTGATATATGAATATTCACTTTTAGCAGACATTTTTATATGATACTAGATCTTTAATATTATGATTGTAAGTTAATGACAAGCCATTATGGTGATTCAAACGATCATGCTTAGTTGTACTGGGCTAATTTACCACAATTTTGTCTTTCATTTTGCCACCACTGGTGTGTATAGCAGCACAGACCTACATCATAAGATAAGTAGTGTAGCACAGATTTTTTGAGACCAGCTTTTTAAAAAAAGCTTTCCTTGTTTGATCACTTACTAATTGTGCTACATTGGACAAGTTACTTGAAACTGAGTTGCTTCATCTGTAAAGTGGGAATAATAATAATATCTACTTCAGGAAATTTTGTGAAGACTAAAGGAAAAAATACCACCCTGCTTCTGGCATAGAATATGAGTTTAATAAATAATAGTGTATTATTATATTATTGCAATTGAATCAAATTAAGAAAACAATATAAAGAATATTGATGCATAATGCAGGATAATTAACTCTTTTCCAACTTTTACCATGGCTATTAGGCTGGAGTCAGTCAGTATGCTAAACATTCCTAAAACATTTCTACCAAATCAGATTCTACTAGGAAGATCATTTCTCAGATATGTTACATGCAGCCTGTCTTCCTCAGCAGTGAGTTTACTCAGTGTGTCAGGAATTAGGTATTTTCATTTTCATTCCCACTTGAGAATCTCTGCCTCTTGAGTAACATTTTCAGGAGCTATAAGCATAGGAGGAGAAGCATATATACAGTATGTAAACAGTCTATATTTTCTTCTCCTCTCCTTTCTTGCCTCCAAATCATGTCACAGATCTTCCTTCCTATGCTCCCTTATTTATTGAGTCAGGTACATAGCATGTACTATCTCACTTTACCAGTTAATTCATTAGAAATTATTTACTCCTAGTGTATTGGTTAGACTATATGAAAGCTTGTCAGTTTTCCAATGCGGGTATCTGGCTAACCCATGATCTTGAAATTCACCTTTGGATCTTGTTTTATATGGTTATTCTGTGTAACCATCATTGCTAATTAACATGTGTTTTCTGTCCACAATTTAGTTTTGCTATAGCTATCTAGATTTGTTACAATCTCCAAAATTTCATTTCACTACTTACCACATAGAAGTATATATCTCTATGTTGTAGAAACTTGTATGCTTACCAGAATGTATAGGACACTCATATATATCCAGTTAAAGAGAGAAGGTAAAAAATAAGTGAATTACTAGTTGCAGTTTGAAATAATAAAAATAATTATAAAAGAGCATATAACTTGGTATGAGACAATCCTAGGCTTGAATCCTGGCTCTGATATTTACTAGTCATTTAACCTTGGATATGTTCCTTAATTTTTCTAAAGCTCCGTTTCTGTATCTGTGAAATAGATTTAGTGGTAGTAATAGTACTAATAATATCCTCCTCATAGCAAAGTTTTGAGGATAAATAAAATGATTTATGAAAGTGCTTAATGCAAAACGAGGGCTCAAAACATTTCTTTTTTGATTATTATGCATCAGTAATAGAAATGAATTGCCAAATAAGCTTTGTAAGCGAGCAATTAATATTTAAGCTTAAAGGAAAGAGTCGACGTTTTCTGAAGGCAATAGGTAAAGAAGATAGATTGAAAAGGTTAAATTTTAAATGGATAGAACAAATTAAGGAAGGCATTCTCTGTGGTTATAAAGGGCTGCTAAGAAAACATAGTCAAAATTCACAAAATATTTTTAGTGTCAATGAATAAACTATGTGACTAAAATGATAAATTCATCTAAGGGCATATTTTGGAAATAGTGCTGAAAATAGGTAGGAGAGTAGAAGATTTTGAATTTGAGGTTTAAGGAGTTTGTATTTATTTGGACACTGCTTGAAATCATGTACATTGGCTTATATGCACAACAGCATTTAACACAACAATTTATATGTGGTATATTTTTGAAAAAATAACAATAGAAGTATCTAGCATGGTATCTAGTAGATGAAGAAAGAAGAATAATTAAATGATCACTACTGTTGTCCAGTAGTTATTATAACAGCTGAAATACACAGTGGTTAATTTCTTAGTTTGTGCCTGTATAAATCAAACACTTTAAATAATATGATACCATTACCAGTGCATAAAGGAAAAAAATTATATTTATTTGCAATCATTTTAGGAACTATAATTATACCATTTATACTCTTGTTAAAATAGGAGAAGGCAATGGGTCTACCTCCCTTCGTCATGGAATAAATTGGGTAACCAGAGATAATAGACACATGTGCATAATTTAATTGCTTGCTGCATAAATTTAATTGTTGATATTTACATTAATTCCTAGGTTTTATGGGAATAAATCCCTTCTCAAATTTCTTTCTTGGCTTGTATCAGTTGCTAGCTAGTCAGTCAATAACAAACTATGTGAGTGAGGATGAGGCGGTGGGGATGTGGTGGAGGTAGGAATCGATAAAAAATTGATAAAAATTTGCTGCCAGTATGTATGTATCCTTAAGTTAGAGTGAAAATATTTTGAACAAGTTAAGCACTTGATCGCTGAATCCCAATTTTTCAGTCTCCCAACTCCTAAGTACTTCTAATCTGTGTTATCAACATAGATTGTATCTTTCTTGTATCTGAGGGTAATTGAGCCATGAGCATCTTACTCATACTGCCCAATACATTTCAGGTTTTATCAGGTATTTGGATAAATTTGGGGAGACTTCAGAAGCATTGATAAATGGTTGCTCCCACTGGAGAAATAATACATCTTTTAAGTATAATAGTTGAATAGCAATTTCATCTCTAGATCAAAACTTAACCAATAATTTCAAATGGGAACTTATTCTAATTAATTTTAAACTATGATCAAGAAGATATTGGGATATCCTGAAGAGTAAAGACAATGTCATGTTTGATAAACATAAGGAATTTATCTTTAGGATATCTAATTCCTAGACCTTCAGATTTCTGAGAAGGAAAGTTGCCTGATTTTCTGGGTATGCTGTTTTCTAAGCTAGTTGTCCTCTTTATTTTTCTGGCCTCTCCATATCAAAGCATACCTCAAGGATTCATTCCTTGGCCATACTTCTACTGATCCCCTCCATATCTTATTTCATTTATCTATAGACTGTCTTAGATGACTTTCTGCTGTTATCTTAGATGTTGGTCTCTCTGAATGCCTATCTCAACTCCCAATGTGAAGGTGACTTCCTGAGGTTGGGGAGCTTATTTTTCTCTGATGCCTAGTATTCCAGGAATTTTAAGGTGTTTGATAAGAATAAATATAATTTGTGTTTACTGCTGCTGTTTTTATGTACTGCATTTATTTTATCTAAATTGGTATGTTTAAAATATGTGCAATATTTTGTTCTTAAAAATAAAATGTATCAACTATAGCCCAATATAAAATTTTAAAAAAACCTGTTTAATGAAATGAAAATATTAGAATATTTAAAAGTTAAAACCCAGAAAGTCACTCAAGAAATATTTTTGCTATGAATAATGGAATTGGAACTTAGCATCAAATTTTTTCTCCAGTCATTTAAAAATTCAATACAAATAGCTGTGATGGGTTTAAAACATGAAGATATTTCTTATCACTACTACATGTAGTGACCTTTTATTTTCACAGAGTTAAAATGTGTGATGTAACTAAAAATAAACCTTAGGTCATAGAAAATTTACTATTATTTGAAAATAAATTGATTGAAGAGTAAAATAAATAGAAAAAGAGTAAAAATTATGCTGTCTATAAGATGTTCTTATGGCTCTTTTAATATAAAAGCAGTAAAGAAGAAATGTTTTGGTACATATTGACTGTTTATCAATGCTCTTTTAATAATATCTAAAAATAAAAGGACTTCATGTATAAGCATTACCGATATATTTTATTTCCAAAACAGACACTTAAGAGAATTAAAGCTTTCAATCAATTTGTTTTACATTCCCCCAATCGGTTTTTTAAAAGGACTGTTTCTTATTTGACTACTTTATTTATTTGAAAACACCAAAATATATTCAGGTATGCTATTGTTTTTCTCACCTTTTCAAATACTGGCTTTAAGAAGCTTAAATGATAAAGAATTTCAAGTTGATATATGATTTAAAATAGGTGTTAATCTTATAACACTTATTTGGAGGTAGAGAAATAAGTGCAGTTTCTGATTTATGGGTGTTTGCCCATTTTCTGTGAAATGCCTGTTTCACATTGTGCTTGTTTTACTAGCAGTTTTTCTTTGTGCTTTTGCTTGTTAACTTATGAGATCTTTGAGTATAGTACTGTAGACATTAAACTTTTTTCTATTACATGCGTTGCAAATATGATCTTTCAATATATTACGTTGTTTATGCTTTAATTTATAGCTCTTTTATCATTATAGATATATAATTTTTTATGTAGTCAAATGTCTTTTGTTTCTACCTTAAAGACCTCTAAGTTTCTCTGAAACCATTACTTTATAAAAATATGTTTAAAAAATCCATACCTTTATTAATTTATTTTTACATTAGAAGATTTTAAACATCTGAAATATATTTTTCATGTAGTTTGCAAAATAACTTTCTGGTTTTTCAGTTGGGAGTCCTACTGACCCAACACTACTACTAAATTTTGAAATAATTGTAATTTCTGCTTTGGCTTCCGTAATTGAATTGGAAATATTTTCAAAATCATTTTAAAATGTCAGTTGCATCATTATATTCCTTGCTATTATTACGCATTTTTGTCTGCTTGATTTGCCAAATTCTCGAATATTTTTATTAGAATTATCCAAATTACATTGTGAGTTAATGAAACTGTGCTCATAGTTTTAAGGGATTTTGTCTTACATTATACACTCTTAAATTAAACATTAAAAATTTTTTCTTTTCTCCCAAGTACTTTTGGAAGAATTACTATTTATATTTATTTTGATAATGTTTACTTTCTGATTATTAATATTATTTATGATTATAGGGGTGCTATTAAATATTGAATGCTTACCATAGTGCCAAGTGTTTATTTAAAAATCTTGATAGGGATTAAGTAATTAAATATTTTGATCATATTAATAGAAAATACAACTGTTATGTAGGTATTATTATTTTTATCCTATTTTATAGTAGAATAAGCCAAGGTAATTAAAAAACTCAGAATGTTCATTTTTTAAAAGTCCAGCAGATTCCTATAGGTTTGCTTGAATTTAGTGCCTATTTCATCTCTAGAAAGTTTTCTAGAACTACTACCTTAAGATTGCAATTTATTCTTTTTTTTTTTTTGTAATTACAGTGAGATTTTTCACTATTTTGATTCTTAAATTTTTCTAACAGACACAAAATGGTGAAATGATGATGGTAAACACACTGGCAAGCCTGATGTGTAATTTTTCCATTACATCTAGAAGGAGCTTATTTACACTTTTCCATTTTCCAAGTTATAATTTCTCTGATTTCTTTCTGTCATTGATCATACTGGGAATGGGAAGCTTTTGGATTTACCTATTAACAAACTAAACGATGCCAATAACTGTCAGAGTTTTTGACACTAACATAAAGTTTGAATATGGTCTGTAACATTTGAATGTATAAATTATTTTTCTTACAGTTGAAATCTATTTCAAAAAACTTGGTTAGAGAATTTGGTCTTAATCTCTGTATCATTCAAGAGAGTTTTGAATGTGTGTAATCTAAACCCCTATCAATAACGGCTTAAGCAATAAGTATATTTATTATGTCACATGAAGGAAGTCTGGAAATAGATGGCTCATGGATTTATTAATTGAGGGCGCCAACAATGTTACCTGACTCAGGGCCTTGCCCATATTTCCATCCTGCCATTCTTAGAATGCTGCCTATCTTCCTCAGATTTTCACCTTAGTTGTTGTCACTATTCCAGACTTGGGATGGGGTATCATGTGTCCTTTTATCAGTGAAGAAGACATTTCCACAAAATCCACAGAAGGCACAATCTTCCATTTCTCTCTCATTGGCCAGACTGGGTCATAGGGCCGTGGTCTGAGTGTTTGTATCCCCTCAAAATGTATATGTTGAAATATTAAGACTAACTCCCAAAGTGATGGTATTAGGAAGTAGGGTCTTTAGGTTATAAGGGCAAAGCCCTTTGAATGATGTTGGTGCTATTATAAAAGAGGCTCCAGAGAGATCTCTCACCCTTCTTCCACCATGTGAGGATACCTGGAGACATCTGCAATATGGAAGAGGGTTTTCACTCCCACTCTGATCTTGGACTTTCAGCTTCCAGAACTGGGGCAATACCTGTCTATTCTTTATAAGCCACACGGTCTATGGTACTTTGTTACAACAGTCTGAATGGACTAAGACAGTCCTCCTTTCAACTCAAAATTGATAGAGGTGAATGTGATCACCATTATTAGTTTAGAACAATCAGCATTCAACACCAAGGGCTTAATCCTTGATCTCGGGGTACTTTGCAGCTTCTTGCCTTAAAATCAGGCTCTGTTAGCAAGTAAGGCAGGAGTGAGGAAGTGCTGTTGAATAGATGAATATGTTTCTGACACAGAATTCTCAGGAGTTAGTTTGACATTATGTAAGACAATTTCATAATTCTGCAGATCGGCAAAGCTCTCCATAAAAACAAGACCCTCTAGACCATTAATGTAATTTCAGTTCTTTAGTTTTGTGGTATTTTCTTCCTAATATTTTGAGTGTTGAACATGGCTGATGCTTTTGTAATATGAGATTCTTTCTTAGAAATTGAATTGACCACTTCTGTCTAGGCAACTTTTTGGTGCCTATATCCTTAATAAGTAGTTCCTTCATTACATTATTTTCATATTACCCAAGTGGCATATGGTATCTCTCCCCTGACTGATAAAGAGCTAAATATTGAATTAATTGTTTTAGGGAGATTAATATTATGGCAGGGAATCAGAAATAGATTGGCAAACTAGAACTGTGGAGAGAATTAATGAACAAATTCAGGTAATAAATATACATACTACTATAAAAGGAGTAATGATAGAAAGTTATGGACAATAAAGATGAAAACAAAATATTAAATATGAATTGAATAGTCATGAGGATTGCAAACATATGGAAATTAGAAGGGAGTAAGAATTTAGCTCAACAGGGATGTTAACAAATGAAGAGTTTTGTTTGAATCATTGGTAAAAATATTTTATCATACACAAAACAGAAAAGAATAAGAATCTCTAAATTAGAGTAGGCATTTAGATTATGAGTTTAGATTATGAGTTTTACATGTATTATATTTATGGAGAAATGTCCAGTAGGCACTTTGAGATGTGATTAGCATTATAGATATAGGTCAGAAATGGAGAGCACTGTAGAAATAATCCTTAGAAAAAGCTCCTACCCACCCAGTGTGAGCAGAAGGAGGAGACAAAGAAACAGAGAAAAAGATTCCAGAGAGATAGTTGGAAAAGGACCCAGAGACTGAAATTTAACAAAAAGCCTATTTCAGTGCTATCTAGCTTATCCATATTGTTTAATCAAATTACTTTCTGTTATAATCGATAGTAGCTTACACTATAATAAAATTATTACATGATTTTTTTTCTTAGAGGAAATAAAAATAAAATACTTTTTTCTTTCTGGTCACATTTCAGTGACCAATTAAAAAAAAAATCTCTGCTGCATTGATTAAGACAAGATGTTTACTACTTGATCTTATATATGTTCAGTATGGCCTAGGCTTCTACAGTCTGAGCAGGTGTTGGATTATAGATCATAATGATGCAATTGTATTCTGCAGAGGACAAGTCTCTCTACAGAGGTTAGTACTGATTTTACTTTTCTTCATTCAATCAAGGATTGATAGTCACAAACATATTTTTAAATCTGTAGAAGAGAAAAAATATGTTAAAATGGAAAGAATTAGTGTGAACTACAGGGCTCTGGGGAGAAGTCACCTGAAACCCTTGGAGCTGTAGTTAGATTATGTCATCTACTTCACAGAGTAGTAATAAGTAAGCAGAGGCAGTTCTGCATGTGAGGAGTGTGGAAGCCACTCTTTGCTAGCAAGTAAAAAGGTGAACAAACTGTAATATCTATTCTTGTATCCATGAGAGAAGAAAGGGCAAAGGACAAACAATAGCCTGCAAGATTGGAGACGAGCAAATACAGGGAGTCAGGGTTTACCAGAACAGAGGCTCAGGAGTGGGACCCTCCATGGTAACCAGTGCCAGGGTACAAAAAGCTGAACTCTGACAAATTATTGGAAGCCCAGTGCAGACAACTCTTCAGGGGGAACCAGTCTTGTTGGGACCTCCATAGCATCCTGAGATTTACCTACAGGATCTTGCCCAGGTTTCCATAGGAAATATCAGAGAAAACTCTCCTTGGGCTTCTGGTCAGGGGAGAAACCATTTTGAAATACACCACAGCATTCTGATCTTAACAATGCCTGACCTCAGGGGAAACTAGTTAACCAGATCCTAACCTGCTGGAGTATTATCAGAATATAACTAAACTGGGGAAAGGGAAATACCCAATCTAGCACCCTCTAGCCATCCTGTGGGAAGAAAAGCACAGAGAAACACTTGTGAAATTCACAACCCAGAGGCACAGGTTCACTAAAAGAATGACAGTTAATTATAGACTATAGATTGTAGAATGCTTCATCTCTCCCAAACCTCACCACTACATTACTAAGAACCTATTTACAGCAGTTCCTTTTACCCAATTCATCATGTCCAACTACTGAGAAAAAAAAAAAAATTACAAGGCATACCTAAAGGTAAAAATACAATTTAAAGAGACAAAGCAAGCATCAGAACCAGACATGGGAGGGATGTTGAAATTATCAGACCAGGAATTTAAAACAACTATGATTAATATTTTAAGGTTCTAATGGATAGACAGCTTGTAAGAATACATGGACAATGTAAGCAGAGAGGTCAAAATCATAAGAAAGAAATGTTAAAGGTCAAAAACACTGCAACAGAAATCAATTCTGGACTTCACTTGTGGCTCAGTGGTTAAGAATCCACCTGCCAATGCAGGGGACACGGGTTCTAGCCCTGGTCTGGAAAGATCCCACATGCCACAGAGCAACTAAGCCCATGTGCCACAACTAATGAGCCTGCGCTCTAGAGCCTGTAAGCCACAACTACTGACCCCACGTGTTACAACTACTGAAGCCCCTGCTCTACAACAAAGAGAAACCATGGCAAAAAGAAGCCTGCTCACCACAACGAAGTGCCCCCGCTCGCCACAACTAGAGAAAGCCAGTGCACAGTAATGAAGACCCAATGCAGCCAAAAATAAATAAATAAATTTATTTAAAAAAAAAAAAAAGAAGAAATCAACAATGCCTTTGATGGACTTAGCAGACTGGACACGGCTGAGGACAGAATCTCTGAGCTTTATGATGTCTCATTAGAAATCTACAAAACTGAAAAGCAAAGAGAACAAAGACTTAAAATGAAAAACAGAAGGGAATATTCAAGGACTGTGGGACAACTACAAAAGATATAATATATTCACAATGGAAATAACAGAAGGAGAAAAAAGAGAGAAAGGAACAGAGGGAATATTTGAAGTAATAATGACTGAGAATCTCTCCAAATTAAGGTCAGACACTAAATCACAGATCCAGAAGCTCAGAGAATACCAAGCAAGATAAATGCTCTCCCACAAAAACAAAACAAAACAAAACAAAAAACCCTACACATTGACATTTTAGTTTCAAATTACAGAAAATCAAAGATAAAGAAAAATAATTCTGAAAGAAGCCGGGGTGGGGGGGAGCCTTATGTATATAGAGGAATAAATGATTTAATCTGACTTTCCAGAAGCCATGAAAGCAAGAAAAGAGTGGAGTGAAATGTTGAAAGTGTTGAGAAAAAAACCCCACCAACCTAGGTTTCTGTACCCTGGAAACTTATCCTTCAAAAATGAAGGAGAAATAAAGATTTTCTAAGACAAATTAAAAATGGAGGGAATTTGTTGCTGGTATACCTACTTTGTAATAAATCTTAAAAGAAATTCTTTAGAGAGAAAGGAAATAATATAGGTCAGAAACTTGAATCTACATAGAGGAAAGGAATAGCAGCAGAGAAGGAATAAGTAAAGGTAAAATGAAAACATTTTTTCTTCTTCTTTTTAAGTGACCTAACAAATAACAGTTTGTTTGAAGTAATAAGAGCAAGATTGTATTTGACTATGTATGTTTATGAGTATATATCTGCTTAGCTATGTCTAGGTACAAGCGAAGAGGATGGCAACAATAATAAAATGGATGAGAGGAAGGAATTAGGATTATTTTGGTGTTATAAGGTGCTCACACAATCCAAATCCAAAATAGGATAAAAAGAGTTACACACCACAATCAAGTAATATTTGTTCTAGGTGTGGAAGGCTGGTTCAACATTCAAAATCTATTAATGTAATCCATCATATCAACAAACTAAAAAAGAAAAATTACATGATCATATCAATAGATGCGGAAAATAAATTTGACAAAACCCAGCACCTCTGTATGATAAAAACTCTCAGTAAACTAGGAATAGAGGGGAACATTCTCAATTTGATAAAAACTACCTACAAAACTTAAAGCTGACATCATACTTAATGATGAGACACTCAAAGCTTTCCCACTAAGATCAGATATAAGGCATAAATATCCTCTTTCACAACTTTTAAACAATGTATTGATAGTCCTTGCAAATTCAATAAGGCAAGAAAAAAGGATAAAAGGTATACAGATTGAGATGGAGAAATAAAAGTGTTTATTACAAATGATATGATTATCTATGTAGAAAATCTGAAAGAATTGATGAAAATACCTCCAGGACCTAATAATACAGCAAGGTTACGGAATACAAGGTTAATTTAAAAAGTCAATTGCTTTCCTATATACCAACAGTGAACAACTGGAAATTGAAATTAAAAACACAAAACCGTTTATGTTAGCATCTTCAAAAATGAAATATTTAGGTATAAATCTAACAAAATATATATGAGATCTGTATAAGCAAAACAATAAAACTCTAATGAGTAAAATCAAAGAAGAACTAAATAAATGGAGAGATAATCTATGTTTAGGGTAGGAAGTCTCAATATTGTCAAGATGTCAGTTCTTCTCACTTGATCTGTAAATTCAATGCAATTCCAATCAAATTGCCAGGAAGTTATTGTATAGATATAAACAAAATGATTCTAAAATTTATATAGAGAGGCAAAAGACCCAGAATAGCCAACACTATATTGAAGGAGAAGAACAAAGTTGGAGAATTGATGCTACCCAACTTCAAGATTTACTATAAAGCTACAGTAATAAAGACAGTGTGGTATTAGTGAAAGAAAAGACAAATAGATCTTTTAGACAAATAGACAAATAGTGGAAGGAAATAGGCCAGAAATAGAGCCCCATAAATATAGTCATCTGGTCTTTGACAATGGCGCAAAGTCAGTACAAAGGAGCAAAGATAGTCTCTTCAACAAATGGTGCTGGAACCACTGGATGAACACTGTCAAAAATATGAATGTAAACATAGACATTACATGCTTCAAAAAATTAACTCGAAATAGATCACAAACCTAATTGTAAAATACAAATGATAAAACTCCTAGATGATGACAGGAGAAAACCCAGATGACTTTGGGTATGATGATGCCTTTTTAGATAAAGCACCAAAGACATAATCCATGAAAGAAATAATTGATAGGCTGTTCTTTATTAAAATGAAAAAATATCTGCTCTGCAAAAGATAATATCAAAAGAATGAGAAGAAAAGCCACTGATAGAAAATATATGGAAGAGATGTATCTGACAAAGGTCTGTTTCAAAATATACAAAGAACTCTTAAAACTCAATAATAAGGAAACAACCTGATTAAAAAATAGGCCAAAGTCCTTAACAGACACCTCACTAAAGAAGACATACAGATGGCAAATAAGCATATGAATAGATACTCCACATCATATGTCATCAAGGAAATGCAAATTAAAACAATAATGAGATAGCACTACACATCTATTCAAATAGCCACAATCTGGAATGCTGACACCACCAAATGTTGATGAGGATGTGGAGTAACAGGAACTCTCATTCATTGCTGGTGGGAATGCAAAATGGTACAGCCACTTTGGAAGACTGGCAGTTTCTTACACAACTAAATATAGTCTTACCATATGATCCAGCAATTGTGCTCCTTGGTATTTTCCCAAAGGAACTGGAAACTTATGTCTACACAAAACCCTACACAAATGTTTATAGTAGCTTTATTCATAATTGCCAAAACTTGGAAGGAATAAGATGTTCTTTAGTAGGTAAATGGTTAAACAAACTGTGGTATATGCAGACAATGGAATATTATTCAGTGACAAAAAGAAATGAGCTATTAAGCCATGATCACACATGGAAGAAGCTTAAATGCATATTACTAAATGAAAAAAGTCAATGTGAGAATGCTACACACTGTATAATTCCAGTGATATAACATTCTGTAAAAGATAAAATAATGGAGACCTTAAAATAATTAGTGGTTGCCAACGGTGTTGGTGAGAGGGGAAAAGATGAATAGGAAGAGCAAAGAGAATTTTTAAGTCAGTAAAAATACTCTATGATATAATAATAATATATAATGATGTCCTTATACATTTGACCAAACCCTTAGAATGTACAACACCAAGAGTGAACCATAATGTAAATTTTGGACTTTGTGTGATTATTATGTGTCAATTCAGTTTCATCTTTGCTAAGAAATATACCATTTTTGTGAGTGATGTTGATAATGGGGGAGGGTATGCATGTATGGGGGCAGAGGGTACATGGTAAATCTGTACCTTCTTCTCAGTTGTACTGTAAACCTAAAATGGTTCTAATAAAAAGCCTCAGAAAAGGTATTTGGGGCATAACAGTTGTGACCCAAGGAGCCAAGTGACAATCTGAAGTTGGTGAAGTAAGTGGGAGAAAATAGATACTGTAATTTTTAAAATTTAAAATTACACAAATGTCATATCTTAGTAATATTTATTTATATTGTATAGCATATCATATAAAATCTTACTGTTATTATATGTTATATATTAAAGATCATTTTCACAATATTACAGCATAATTATATAATACATTTTTTAAATTAAAAATAATAATAAAAAATATAGGGACTTGATAATATGAATGAAGATCTATTTTTGAGGTTGGCAAACTAAAGCTCTTGGGCAAAATCTGTACTACAGCCTTTTTTTTGTGAATAAAGTTTTATTAAGACACAATCAATCACACCCATTTGTTATATACCACTTTGTGACTACTTTCCTCTACAATGTCAGAGTAGAGTAGTTGTGACAGACACTAAATGACCTGCAAAACTGAAAATATTTGCTTTCTAGTCGATTATAGAAAAGGTTGGTCAGTCCCTTCTCTAAATGGAAAATACTAAAGAACAGATTAAAAGATAATAAAACATTATTTAAACACATTGTTGATTTGAAAATAAAATAAAAAATTCACAGAATTATAAGTAATAATCAGAAAATATCATTAATAGAAAAACTTGAAAAATAGCAAAAATTTTGGGGCAGTACTTTTTAGAGAACAATATACATTTTCATTAAAAGATATTGGAGAAGTCTTTTTTTAAATATCTTTATTGGAGTATAATTGCTTTACAATGGTGTGTTAGTTTCTGCTGTATAACAAAGAGAATCAGCTCTACATATACATATATCCCCATATCTCCTCCCTCTTGCGTCTCCCTCTCACCCTTCTTATCCGACCCCTCTAGGTGGACACAAAGCACCGAGATGATCTCCCTGTGCTGTGCGGCTGCTTCCCATTAACTATCTATTTTACATTTGGTAGAGTATATATGTCCATGCCATTCTTTCACTTCATCCCAGCTTACACTTCCCCCTCCCCGTGTCCTCAAGTCCATTCTCAATGTCTGCATCTTTATTCCTGTCCTGACCCTACGTTCTTCAGAACCTTTTTTTTTTTTTTTAGATTCCATATATATGTGTTAGCATATGGTAATTGTTTTCTCTTTCTGTCTTACTTCACTCTGTATGACAGACTCTAGGTCTATCCACCTCACTACAAATAACTCAATTTCTTTTCCTTTTATGGCTGAGCAATATTCCATTGTATATATGTGCTACATCTTCTTTATCCATTCATCTGTCAATGGCCACTTAGGTTGCTTCCATGTCCTGGTTATTGTAAATAGACCTGCAATGAACATTGTGGTACATCACTCTTTATGAATTATGGTTTTCTCAGGGTATATGCCCAGTAGTGGGGTTGCTGGGTCATAGGGTAGCTCTATTTTTAGTTTTTTAAGGAACCTCCATACTGTTCTCCACAGTGGCTCTATCAATTTACATTCCCACCAACAGTGCAAGAGAGTCCCCTTTTCTCCAAACCTTCTTCAGCATTTATTGTTTGTTAATTTTTTGATGATGGTCCTTCTGACTGGTGTGAGGTGATACCTCATTGTAGTTCTGATTTGCATTTCTCTAATGATTAGTGATGTTGAGGATCTTTCAATGTGTTTTTGGCTATGGGTATGTTTTCTTTGGAGAAATGTCTATTTAAATATTCTGCCCATTTTTGATTAGGTGGTATGTTTTTTTGATATTGAGCTGCATGAGCTGTTTGTGTATTTTGGAGATTAATCCCTTGTCAGTTGCTTTGATGGCAAATATTTTTTCCCATTCTGAGGGTTGTCTTTTGTTCATGGTTTCTTTGCTGTGCAAAAGCTTTTAAGTTTCATTAGGTCCCATTTGTTTATTTTTGTTTTTATTTCCCTTTCTCTAAGAGGTGGGTCAAAAAGGGTCTTGCTGTGATTTATGTCATAGAGTGTTCTGCCTATGTTTTCCTCTAAGAGTTTTATAGTGTCTGGCCTTACATTTATGTCTTTAATCTATTTTGAGTTTATTTTTGTGTGCAGTATTAGAGAGTGTTCTAATTTCATTCTTTTACATGTAGCTGTCCAGTTTTCCCAGCACCACTTATTGAAAAGGCTGTCTTTTCTCCATTGTACATTCTTGCCTCCTTTATCAAAGATAAGCTGACCATATGTCCGTGGGTTTATCTCTGTGCTTTCTTCCTGTTCCATTGATCATATTTCTGTTTTTGTGCCAGTACCATACTGTCTTGATTACTGTAGCTTTGTAGTATAGTCTAAAGTCAGGGACCCTGATTCCTCCAGCTCTGTTTTTCTTTCTCAATAGTGCTTTAGCTATTTGGGATCTTTTGTGTTTCCATACAAATTGTGAAATGTTTTGTTCTAGTTCTCTGAAAAATGCCAGTGGTAGTTTGATAGGGACTGCATTGAATCTATAGATTGCTTTGGGTAGTAGAGTCATTTTCAGAATGTTGATTCTTCCAATCCAAGGACATTGTATATCTCTCCATCTGTTTGTATCATCTTTAATTTCTTTCATCAGTGTCTTAGAGCTTTCTGCATGCAGGGCTTTCTTCTCCCTAGGTAGGTTTATTCCTAGGAATTTTATTCTATTTTTTGCAATGGTAAATGGGAGTGTTTCCTTAATTTCTCTTTCAGATTTTTCATCATTAGTGTATAGGAATGCAAGAGATTTCCATGCATTAATTTTGTAACCTGCTACTCTACCAAATTCATTGATCAGCTCTTGTAGTTTTCTGGTAGCATCTTTAGGATTCTCTATGTATGTCATGTCATCTGCAAACAGTGACAGCTTTACTTCTTCTCTTCTGATTTGGATTCCTTTTATTTCTTTTTCTTCTCTGATTGCTGTGGCTAAAACTTCCAAAACTATGTTGAATAATAGTGGTGACAGTGGGCAACCTTGTCCTTTTCCTGATCATAGAGGAAATGGTTTCACTTTTTCACCATTGAGAACTATGTTGGCTGTGTTTTTGTCATATATGGCCTTCATTATGTTGAGATAAGTTCCCTCTATGCTTAGTTTCTGGAGGGTTTTTATCATAAATGGTAGAGAAATCTTAGATGTAGTTATATTATGTTCACAAACAAGAACATTCAATATTTTAAGATGACAGGTCTCCCAAAATGATCTATAACTTTCATGCAATTCCAATGAAAAAAATCCAATTTGTTTGTGGAACTAGACAAGGTGATTCTAAAAAATATACAAAAGAGCAAAATGCTAAGCCTAGGGTAGATAATCCTGAAGAAGACGCTTGGAAAAATGATACTTGTCCTACCAGATATCAAGACTTAAAATAAAGCTATATAATAATATAGTGCTTTTATAGCCATAAAGTGGCTCATAGATGACATACTGACAGCCAGAGTCCAAAACTTAGGTGCACATATATTAGCACTCATGTGAAACAGTGTCATGAAGAGCAGTGGGGAAAGTGGTGGGATGATTCATGAATATGAGCTAAGGTAAATAGTTATCTACATGGATAGAAAGGATAAAACTACATGTTTATTTCCCATCATACATAAAAAGTAATTTGAGATCACAAGCTTATTTGTGAAAGGAATAAGCTCAAATATTTTAGAAGATGCTGTGACAGAATTTCTTCATGATGTCATGATAGCAAAAACTTAATTATCTTTTTAAATAAGACACTGATCAAAGTAAACTATAATAATATATATTTTTTAATCAAGAAATTTTTATTCATCTCTTGATACCCTAAGTAAGTGGAAAGACAAGGCATACATTGGGAGAAGATATTTTCAACATACATAAGAGGCAAAAGATTAATATCTGGAATATATAATGATCCACAGGTCTAAAAGGACAATATAATAAAAAATGCAAAACATATAAATGGATCTTTTACAGAAGAGAAACTATGAATTAAAGATTAAGCAAATGCAAGGATGCTTGACCATTTTAGCAATGTAGGAAATACACAGCAAATAATTTTTACATTTAAAAATAAATGCAACTAAATAACAAAAAGTTCAATCAATAGTATTACTTACTACCAAATTGGAAAATATTAAAAAAATAGACAATATGAAATGTTGGAGAAGGTGTGCAGAAACAGACATTGTATGCATTTATGCTGCATGTAAGTTAGAACTTGAACTTTAGAAGTGCTTGATATTAGATGTTAAAATGCTAACACATCCTATAGCACAAAAATTGCATCCTTAGGTATATATCTTAGAGAAATAGTTATATTTGAAATGCAGACTCATGAACAATAATGCTTATATCATCATTGTTTTATAGCCAAAGACTGATAACAACACAAATGTTCATCAGCAAAAGAATGAATAATTTGAGTATAGTCATGCAGCAGTGAAAAAAGAAATTATCTGCGTTAACATGGTTACATTTCAAAAATATAATGTTTGGCAAAAACACAGAATACTGTTTACTCTAATATTATTTTAAATAATGTGAAGAAATAGATAAAACCATCTATTTTTTAGGGTTATATACAATTGTACCAAGATAAAGTTTAGAAATTAATATCCTGATAATTAGTATAAATGACTGACTTTCTATCGGAACACGAAAGTTCATTTTATCATTAATTTAATTTAATTTAATTTTTATTGAAATATAGTTGATTTACAATTTTCTACTAGTTTCAAGTGTGCAGCATAGTTATTCAATATTTTTTATAGATCATTTTGCATTTCAAGTTATTTCAAAGCAATAGCTATATTTTCCTGTGCTGTACAATATATCCCTGTTGCTTATCTATTTTATACAGAGTAGTTTGTATCTCTTAATTCCACACCCCTGTCTTGCTCCACTGGTATCCATTCATTTGTTCTCTATAGCTCTGAGTCTGTTTCTGTTTTATTATATATATTAGTTTGTTTTATTTTTAGATTCCATATATAAGTGATAACATAAGAGTATTTGTCTTTGTCTGACTTATTATACTAAGTGTAATACTCTCTAGGTCCATCCACATTGTTGCAAATGGCAGAATTTTATGCTATTTTTATGGCTGAGTAATATACATATATATATACACACACATACACATATACACTGCATCTTCTTTACTCATTCATATGAGATGTAAGGACATTTCGGTATTCATAAATCAATCAATGTGACACACCACATTAACAAAGGGAAGGACAAAAATGACATGATGTAGAAAAAGTATTTGACAAAATTCAACATCCATTCATGATCAAAGTCGGTATAGAAGGAGCATATCTCAACATAATTAAAACTGTTTATGACAAACCCGCAGCCAACATCGTATTCAACAGTGAAGAGCTGAAAGACTTTCTTCTAAATCAGGAGCAAAACAGGGATGTCCGTTATCACCACTTCTATTTAACGTAGTATTAGAAGTCTTAGCCACAACAGTCAGATAAGAGAAACAACTAAAAGGCATCCAAAACGGAAGGGAAGAAGTAAAACTGTCACCATTTGCAGATGCCTTGGTACTGTATATAGAAAACCCTAAAGTCTCCACCAAAACACTATTAGAACTAATAAATGAATTCAGTAAAGTTGTAGGATACAAGATTCATATAGGGAAATCTGTTATTTTCTATACACTAATAATGAACTATCAGAAACACCAAACAAGGAAACAATCCCAATTAAAATTTCATCAAAAAGAATAAAATATATGGGAATAAACATTTTATCACAATTTTTATATAATTACTATACAGTTGACCCTTGAACAATGCGGGTCTTAGGGGCACTGACCCCCGTGCAGTCGAAAATCCGCGTATAACTTCTGATTCCCCTAAAACCTAAGTACTAATAGACTACTGTTGACTGGAAACCTTACTAATATTATAAGCAGCCAACTAACACATATTTTGTATGTTATATATATTATATACTGTATTCTTTTAATAACGTAAGCCAGAGAGAATAAAATATTATTAGGAAAATCATAAGAAAGCAAAAATACGTTTCCCTACTCTACTCTATCTATACCATAAGTTTAAATCATCTTACAAGATGTATCATCTGTCAATACCTACATCACTGTAGATTTTATATACATTATTAATACTAAACCTCAAAAATAAAAATATAATGTGAAAAAGACATTCATATTTATTTACAGGTACAAAAATTCATGCATTGATAATGAAGAAGCAGCAATATGGTTGCTTTAGGGTGGCCTAGTTAATCTATACAATTGCTTCACAGTAGCCTAACCTATACATTAATGAATGAATTACTATAAATTTTTTATGACATACAGTATAAAATTCATATTAATGATAGAGGATTGGAAACATTGTTACATTTTTTATAAAATGACTTGCCTGTGATATAGGCTGATGTATCAGTTTCTCCAATTACGAGAGAAGCATATTGTATGGTAATGTAATTCTTTGAAAGCAAAGTTATAAAACAGTAAAAAAAAAAACCCTAACACATTATTAATTTTATATTAAATACCACTCATCTTATACCTATGTAAGGATAGACAAGTGTCTACATATATTTTATTCATTTATGACATACCTAATTTTATCTTAATTATTTGATATTTCTAGGTTATGTGGTTTGTGAGTTTTTCAAATTGTCACAAATCTCCCCCAAATTTTCCAATATATTTACTGAAACAAATCTACATTTATATGGACCCATGAAGTTCAAATCTGTGTTGTTCAAGGGTCAACAGTACCTTGAAAAGTTTAAAAAATAGGCTATACAGTTATAAAAGTAGAGAGTATACTTAAGAAACATATTTCTTTAATGGTGAATATGAAAAGCCCAAAATGCAATTCAAAGTACTTATTTTTACTATAAGCAAAAATATAGATGTTAAATCATTTTCATTTTCAGATTAAGCTGACAGAGTTATTTCACTTCAAATCTAACCTTATTCAACTGAATCTCCTTTGTCAGAACACACTAAACTCAGAATAAATGGATATTTGAACAATTGAATTCAGCGTTATGTGGAGGAAGTGTCCTATTTTTAATATAAAATCAGGAAGCAGTGTTTCTGGCTTATTAAAAAAAATAGTCTACTATACAAAGCTATCAAAATATATCATATTTTATATAAAATTCAAATCACATCAAAGCAATTAATTTAAAAATTGATAAACCATACAACACATGAATGATATTAACTCATTAAGGCACTCTAGATTTTATACCTGCAATAGCTACTGGACATGTGATGAGAATTTATGTATGAATACCTATAAAATATTTATTTTAACATATGCTCTATTAGTTTTTTTCTGAACTTTACATGCTACTTTTCAGAAGTTTATGACTATTTAAAGTAGAAGTTAACATTTTCTTTAATTGACATTGAATTTCATGGTAGAATACAGAAATATTTTTAGTTCTTAGTGCTTACTCAAATTATTATGACTATGCCACTCATTTTTTTGCAGTGTAATATCTCAGTATAGAAAAGCAATTTTTACTAAATAATGTGTTGAAATGATTATTTCTAGTGGTTGAATGTTGCACTCTTATGTATCAGATAGATTAAGTTCTATCTTGTAATAAGAAAATTAAAAAATCTGAAAAAATAGAGGTATAAAATTTTTCTCATTTATAACTAGTCAGCAGTATTAATTATGCATCAAAAGTGTTTAGAAAATTACAAAGTATATTTATTTGTCCAAATGTTATTTTTTAATTAATTGGTTTACTTTTTGAAAAATACTTCTGATTGAAATGAACTCAGTATTTCCAAATTAGGTTTGTGAAATTGCAGAATCATACTGGGTGAATCCTGCGGAATTCAGTTTAGTCAACTAGGACCTTCTGAGGACATAGAAAAAAAAAGTCATATCTGCTAAGCATAAAGTCAGAAGTCCAAATCTAACAACACAGAAAAATGAGGCTGTTGTTCTTGTCAGTGCTGAAGATATTGTATGAGTTGGTCTCTTAGAAACATAAAAAAATTAATGTACAAGGAAATAACTGGGATCCACTTGAGATACAGTTTATGGTTATCAGCTGAGCTGTGCCCATGTGCTTAAGGAATGCAGTCTGGGCTGTTCAGGAGAACATTATGAGTGGTGTGACATTATGAGTGGTGTGACACATATAAGGAACACATTTCCTATGAGTTCTCCAGGCACTTGCTTTCTTTGCTGATCTACTCCCTTTCTGCACTCTTAGATGTATCTGTTATGAACTAGAAAATGTGTAACTAAGACTTTGAAAAGAAATTTAACTCAAAGAGAGGAGTGAACAGGACACACACACATATATGAAATATAACCTGCAAAGTACAATAGACACTAAGTACTCACTCTCATTAGTGTCTGATGTGTATGAATAGATGAATAGTTCAGGCATTGGAGATTCTCTGTTATTAATAAATACATCACTATTCATTGACTTACTTATCAACTACCATATATGGATATATAGATATATTGCTTGGATGTTACTAATTCCTTTCTTCTTTTAAAAAGCTATCACCTGATATCTCTCTCTCTTGTTTTATTTGGGGAAAAGAAAGTCAAAATCAGGATCAAGCTCTTCTTAATACTTTTACTATTACAGATTCTAATTTTTATGTGCCAGTTTCTGGATTTTCTTGCCAGAATCTCCACTCTTCCTCTGTCTTCTAAAAAGTTTTGGATATCATTGTCCAATTGATTATTCTGAGTGATTTTGTCACTCCCTTCATAGAGGGATGATAAGGACCAAAAAAAAAAAAAAAATCCAGACAATAGAAAGTGAAGTAGATTTTGCTTTTTAAAAAAACTCAGTCATTTTAGTCTGCTGAACCTCTGTCTGCTTTTGACCATGAAGAGTAGATTGCATCAAACAAATCTCCTTGCTGAGAACAATTACAAAATCTGGATAAAACCAACCAAGCAAACAACTGTTTTGAAGGTATTTGAGAGCAACCAAACGAACCAGGATTTGAAGGGCCATGATTCAAGCAAGAAGAGAAATACTTTATTTTGATCCAGACATTTCCTGTTGCTTATCCTTTGAGTCATCTGGCAATTTGTAAGCATAATAAGGATGAACAACTAAGAAGAAAATAGTGAATCAGGACTTTCAGGAGTC
The DNA here is from genome assembly GCF_039906515.1 of Pseudorca crassidens. NCBI lineage: Eukaryota > Metazoa > Chordata > Mammalia > Artiodactyla > Delphinidae > Pseudorca > Pseudorca crassidens. Next base: position 55,674,280 of record NC_090312.1, on the reverse strand, counting down.
TTAGAGTACCAAAGTGACAAAATTTTGAGTTCAGTTTATTTAGGCAGTCAAGACATAAGGGGCCAATGTTGCTGATATTCAGGAAGATCAGTTTGAAGGCCAAAGAGCAGGAAAATTCTCCCTTGTTTGGGGGTGGGCCAGTCTTTTGTTCTACTCAGGTCTTCAATTGAATAGATGCGTCCACTACATTAAGGAAGGCAATCTGCTTTACTCAGTCTACTAATTTAAATGAACATCTCATCCAAAAACACCCTTATAGAAACATCCAAAATAATACTTGATCAAATATCTGGGCACTCCATGACCCAATCAAGTTGACACATAAAATTAACCATCACAGAACCCAAGTAAAATTATGCAGCTACAACTCTAACAAGAAGAATTGTCATCAGTCTCATAACATTTGACAGATAGAAATTAAGAGTTATGTATCTGCAAAGAAAAAGAGGTTCTCATAAACATATTAGTCTATCAGTAGAAAACCAGAACTAAAATCAGCCTCAAAATACCTCAATTCTTTATGGGATTATGTTAATCTGCTCTATACTAATTGACTGTGAGCACAAAAGTAAAGCATCTAAGAGAAAGATGATATCACCTAGAGCCATGACAGTTTTTTGTACTCAATGTCCAACATTTAATAAACAATTGCCAAGAATATCCATATATAGGACAAAATACCAAAAAATCAATAGAAAAAAGCAATAAAACTAACACACAGGTGATACAGCTATGGAAGTTAAAGTTAAAGTTCCCTGGTGGCGCAGTGGTTGAGAGTCCACCTGCTGATGCAGGGGACACGGTTTCGTGCCCCGGTCGGGGAAGATCCCACATGCTGCGGAGCGGCTGGGCCCGTGAGCCATGGCCGCTGAGCCTGCGCATCCAGAGCCTGTGCTCCGCAGTGGGAGAGGCCACAACAGTGAGAGGCCTGCATACCGCAAAAAAAAAAAAAAAAAAAAAAAAGCAGCTGATTGTATTCTGAAGAAAATAGATGAGGGGAGAATTTCATTACAAAACTGAATTGTAATAAAAAAACAAATTGTAACTTTGAAACTTAACAATATAATAACAAAATAATAACTCAATAGACGTGTTTATCAGCAGATTAGATAAAACAGGAGAGTTACTGAATTGGAAAATAGATTAGTAGAAAATATTACAGGTAAATATGAAGATGAAAAAAGATAACTGATACAGAAAAGAGCATAAGATATATATGAGGTGATGAAAAATTCTGACAAGTTTGTAATAAAAAGTTTAAGAAAAAGAAGCATAAGAATGGGACAGAAACAATATTTGGCATTGCCTGAAGTAGTACTGGTTGAATTTTTTTCCCAACTGTGGAAGGACATCAAGCAACAGATTCAAGTTTCTGTATGAATTACAAACTAGGTAATCACACCTAGAAACATTAGAAAGTAATGAAAACCAGTCCAAGAAAATCTTAAAATTGAAATAGATGGAAAAGACACAATATGTTCAAAAGTAAATTTTAATGCTCTCTAAATAAATAATTATGTCAGAAAACATGGAATGATAATACTTTAAGTATTGTGATAAAAATAGCTGTCAATCTAGATTTCTATAACCAGATAAAATATCTTTAAATAAAGGCAGAATAAAGATGTGTTCAGACAAATAATAAAGAGATATTGCCGGGAGACCTGTGCAAAAAGGAATCCCAAGGCAAAGAACTTCAGGCAGAAAAAAAATATTATTCCAAATAAACTACAAGAATGTAGAAGGGATTGAAGAAAAAAGAAACCTGGTGAATATGTGGTTGATTTAAATGTTCCTTGACTGTATAAAACAGTGTTACCTGTGAAGGTCTACATGTATATAGAAATAAAATATATCAAAAGTGCTAAAACCAAAAAAGAGGATAGGGTAAATGGAGTTACAGATTTTTTGAGTCTTTGCCTTTCTGGAAAGTGAAAAAAATTAATAATTTAGAGTATACTCTAGTAAGACAAGGATGCATTTTATTACTACTATAGTAATTGCCAAAAGAATAAAAAAGTACTCTAAGCTAAAAAATGACATAATAAAGTAATAGAGAAATTTTGATTAATTTAAAATGAAGCAATGAATGAGAGAAAATGACATAAAAGTAGATAGCAAAATAGAAAACAAATATTAAGATGTCATATTTAAACACAAATATATCAATAATTACATCATATATAAATAGACTAAATACTTCAATTAATAAACAAAGATTGTCAGCTTAGGTAAAATAAAACCGTGTATGCTGACTCACCTCATTATAAATATACAGGAATTTTCAAAGAAAAATAATGGAAGATAATAAATAAGATCTCACTAACCAAAAGAAGGCTGGGGTAGCTATACTAATAGTAGGTAAAGTTGATTTTATTGCAAGGGCATCATTTAAGATAGAGGAATATTTCATGATGAGTGTGAAGTTTATGTGCCCTAAAGTTATGACCTCAAAATATATAAAGTGAAAATTGATGGGGCACAAAGAAGAAATAAACAAATTCACAACTATAGTGGGAGTTTTTTTTTAATAGAATCTGATAAAGAACTAGACAAAAAAATACATCAGCAAAGATATAGAAATTCTGAACAACACAACAAACTTGATCTAATAGACTTGTATTCAACAATACAAACAACAATTGCAGAATGCACGTTCCTTTTAAGTGGTCATGGTACATTTTTAAAAATTGATTTAGTGCTAAGTCACAGGTTGAGTCTCAACAAATTTCAAATGATTGATTCAAATGATTTAAATTTGAAATCTCCTATAACCACAGTGAAATTAAGTAAGGAAGGCATCAGATAAATTTTTACCAAGTTCAAGATTTACCTATAGAGCAATTAATTTTTTACAACTGGACTTTTTAAAATTAAGGACATTTGATTAGAATACTACTGGTCTTAAAATGGCAGCACATGATGATTATGCAATTCAGGCTCATTTGCTGCTGAAAATCTCCCTATATTAAGGGGAAGGAAACAAATTTCTTTATCCTCACAGTTTTAAGATAGTAGTATAATAGTATCATTAATTTTTAGAGTGCCCTTACTTAGGAAAGCATTGCATGTTATATAAAAAAAAACAATAGAGTACATACTTTATTATAAATCAGAGGGGTGTCTGTGATGAGCCAGGTGACTTTGTGAAAAAGATGAGATTTAAACTGGACCTTGAAGCTGGGTAGTATTGACAAGCAGTCAGTGTGCTAGATATTTCAGACAAGTGTTTCATGTGAACAATTGAAGAGGTGGAAGTACCCTGAGGGTGTTTGAAAGAACCGTTCTGTTTTAGAGGAAAGAAAAAGAACTTCTACTTCTCTTATTCATTATGATGTCTAGAATCTTTTTGCTAAAATGTGTGAGGGGACATAAAAGGACATCTTGTTTAGCCAAATTTAAAGAGGAATTTATTGACTATATCTAAAAATCGACTTGGTTTGTAGATTTCACTTAGAGACTGCAATACTATTAATATAACCTCAAATGATCAATTCTTTTCATATAATAGGAAACATCTTGTTTGACTCAGCATACAACTTTGGAACAAATGTACCCAGAGAATTCCTACAGAATCACACAGTCCAATCTCTCAGCCAGTGAGATGAGGTTCCAAGCAAATCATCCTCACCTTATGTTTGTGCCTGCTTCTACCTTCTAAATATCACAATACAACCCAAATATGGCCAAAATCCTCTGAAAGATTATAAAATGCAACATCTTTGTATCCCTCTCTTATTGTATAACATTGGTTATAAGAAAGTAGTTCCTACATAAGCCTTTTAAAATCATAGGGGAAAAGTAATATTTTTCTATCTAGAGCAGTTCTTTTTAACCTTCTTTGGGGACACAGACAACTTTGAAAATCTAATGAAAGCGATAGAAACTCAAGAAAAATGGAAATTTACAAATAATCACATACGGTGTCATAATATATTAGGAGTTTAAGAGTCTTTAAAAGTCGATCCTTAGACCTCAGCCTTGAACCCCTGATCTATAGAGGCTTTGTATTTTCTCTGTCTGCTTCTTCAGCCCCTTAGAAAAAAGAAAATGTTTTATAGCATTAAGAACAAAACCCTTCCTTGGCTTAAAAATAGCAGCTGTAATTTTAGTCAGTGATCTTGTTTAATGTGTCTGGAAGCTAGAAGCAATGGAAAAATGATACAAGAACAAAAATTATACTTATAAAAGTTTTCTGTTTTTCAGAAGAGTTTATTTTTGTAAAATGCAGTTTTGCACAAAACTCAACATGATGTTTTTATTCAAAAGAAATTGTAATCGGTTTACCAACTCATAATATTCAGAGACAAGTTGTTTGGGTTATGCATTTTTAGAGAAGTTAATTCTTAAATCATGGGAATATATTATTTCCCAATAAAGTTATCTATCAATTTATTTTTCAGTAAAATAACATGAGAGTTTAGAAGTGAGAGAAACTGTTTCCTTTTGTGCAACTCTACTAACTATCCCCACCAAAATAGGATTATCAACATAACCTTGATAAATGTTTTCAAAAAAATTAAGATTGAGTTGTAGGTCATTAAAATAACTTCATAATGTTGTCTAATTTTAAATTATATTTATTGAAAAATTTAGAAAATGAAGAGAGGTACACAATAATAAGGGGCATTATCTGCAATTCCATCACCTAGAGATAACAGCTATAAACATTTGATGTATATAATTTAAGATATATTATGTATCAATATAAAGATATTAAAAGAGATAATACAGGCATGAAAAATAACACAGAATTTTTTTAATTGAAATATACTTGTTATATAATATTGTGTAGTTTCAGGTGTACAGCAAAGTGATTCAACATATACATATATATATATCTATTTTTAAAATTCTTTTTCATTGCAGTTTATTACAAGATAGGGAATGTAGTTCCCTGTGCTATAAGTAGATCCTTGTTGTTTATCTATTTTATATATGGTAGTGTGTATCTTTTAATCCATATTCCCAATTTATCCCTATGCACCCCCCTTCCCCTTTTGGTAACCATATGTGTGATTTCTATGTCTGTTAGTCTTTGTGAATAAGTTCACTTGCACATTTTTTTAGATTCCACATACGTCTCTGATTTATTTCACTTAGTATGATAATCTTGGCATTTGTATTCTTTTTTATGACTGAGTAATATTCCATTGTATATATACACCACAACTTCTTTATCCACTTATCTGTCGATGGACTCTTAGGTTGTTTCCATGTCTTGGCTACTGTAAATAGTTCCTCTATGAATGTTGGGGTACATGTATCTTTTCAAATGAAAGCTTTTGTCTTTTCTGGATATACGTCCAGGAGTGGGATTGCTGGATTATATAACAACTCTATTTTTTAGTCTTATGAGGAAATTCCATACTGTTCTCTATAGTGACTGTACCAGTTTAGATTCCAGCAGTGTAGGAGGTGTAGAACCCTCCTACCAGCAGTGTAGGAGGGTTCCTTTTCCTCCACACCTTCTCCAGCATTTATTACTTGTAGACTTTTTAATAATGACCATTCTGACTGGTGTGAGGTGATACTTCATTGTAGTTTTGATTTGCATGTCTTTAATAATTAGCTATGTTGAGCATCTTTACACGTGCCTCTTGGCCATCTGTATGTCTTCTTTTGAGAAATGTCTATTTAGGTCTTCTGCCCATTCTTTAATTGGGTTGTTTGTTTTTTCATTGTTAAGTTGTATGAGCTGTTTGTGTATTCTGAAAATTAAGCCCTTTTCGGTCACATCATTTGCAAATATTTTCTCTCATTCTGAGGGTTGTCTTTTTGTTTTGTTTAAGGTTTCCTTTGATGTGCAAAGACTCATGTTTGATTAGGTCCCATTTATTTATTTTTGCTTTTATTTCTATTGTCTTAGGAGACAGAGAATGTTGTTTTGAACCTGCATTTTAAATGTCTTCAAAAATGTCTAAAATTTAATCCATACTCCCTATTATCATTGAAAAACATACAAGGAAGTTTGAAGAAAAATTTAATAAATCCTTTGTCATTTTCACTCCATCTCTCCTCTGAATAGCCTTTTACACTTGTATATGTTTCCCTGAACTGACATCAGGATATAAACAATTGTATACACTTACACAAATTACTGTTTCTGTAAATGTTCACTTTATAAAAATAGATTTTTAACATAAATTTTCACCTATTACTTTTTTTTTCATTATAAGGAATCTTAGGTTAAGATGTATAGATGTTACAAATCATTAACAGTATGTTAAAACTTAGAGTTGTTTGAATATATGTATAATTTACTAACAAATATATATATATATACATACATACATAGACACACACGCTACATACATATGCACAAACACACACACACATATTGATTTAAGTAGGTGACCACTAAGGAATATTCCAGTCAGGGGTTGCCAAAATGTACTGCCTTAACATCTTTAAATGTATCCTTAAAAAAGTATTTATTTATTTAAGGTAGATTCCTAGGGAATGGTTTACTGGATAAAGTATTTTAAGCATTCTTTGTTTATTTTATTATTTATTTCCCATTTTTGAAGCTTTTTACAGTTTTTAGAGTTATGTATTAAAGTATCTCCCCAGTCTCATAGGTTAGAGTAATTTAATATTTTCATTCTGATGGATGAATATATGTGGGTACCATGTACATCTCTGTTTTCTAGTGAGGTTGAGCATGTTTCTTTTGTGTGCGATTCATTTGGCTGTTCTCTTCTGGAAATTTTACAAATATTTTTGTCATCTTTATAATCATTTGCTTTTGTTGTTGTTTTTATTTCTTAAGTCAAATTATTGCTGTTTATTAGACACTTTAGGTACATAAAAATTTTTATCATTTCTTTATTTTTATATCATTGTATTTATTTTCTTTTTTCCATTTAAAAAGTTCTAATTCCTATATTAAATTTGTAATTTGAACTAAGAAAAGTTGTATAAATCTTTTTTTCTTTCCTAATTCCAGAGCATAGACATTTTAATTCTATCTTCCTGCTCCTTTCTTTGGAGTTTCTGTTGTAAAATTATTTTAACTTTCTCTCATTTTAAAGGCATTCTATATTAGTCATTTAAAATTTATTATATATCAGTAAATGTTATTTACATTTACCAATTTTTATCAACTTCTTTGCATCCATTTTCTTTGGATTCAATGCTTTTCCAGCTAAAATTCATCTTTTAGTAATTTATTTCACATGCTGCCTAAAATTATCATCTTGTTGTTTGTTTTACTCTCACTCTATATTACTGTTATTTTAAGTAAATACACAATTCTAGTTCTTCGAATGTTCTTTTTTCTAGCATTTTGAAGGTGACCATATTATAGAACAGAATGGAAATGTTATAAATGTTAATTTTAAAATTAATTCAACTAAAATAAGTGGGTATGTAAAGAGCAAGGAAGTTGAATACTTTCCTAACATTGCTGGGTTGTCTGATGATATTGGTTAATGAATGAAGAAAGAAAGTCTTAAGAATGTTATTCAAAATTATGGAGGACTTATGCTTTCATAATAATTTATTAGGTAACTCAGACTAAGTCTTATACTTTAAAAAAATTAGAAAATCTGGAAAAATATATAGAAAACATCTGCTTGAAATTATTGATAACTAATACGATGATGAAGGGGGATTTGGAGGAGAAAGTTTAAGGAAGTATAACAAATTTTGATTAGTGATATAAAATACAAATATGTATCTAAATTTTGTGTCCTCCTTCATTTTCAGGACTCAACTCTTCTGTCATTTCTGGAAGTTTGCAGCTATTGTCACTTATGTATCACCTCACTCTCATATTTTTTAGCTTTCTTCTGGAAATTCTAGTAGATATAGGCTGAATGGTCTTCATTTATCTTCTATATCTTTTAAAATCTCCCACTTATTTCCATTCCTTCTATATTTTTCATAGTTTATTCTGGAAGTTTTTCTCATATTTTGTCCATGTCCTGAATTCTTTCTTTAGTTTTAATTTACTAATTAATACATTCATTGTGTTTTTCTTTCAATAACTTTAATTTTTACTTATAGAAATTTAATTTTGTTCTTTCACAAAATGCCTCTTTTTGCCTCCATAATGTTGTGCTCTGGTTTTATGGTCTTAATATATTAAACGTGTACTGCTTCCTTTAAGTTCTTCATTTTTTTTTCTGATTCTTTTTTTGTTGACTTTCCTCATAAGGGTTTGTCCACTTATGTGGCTTGGAATTTTCTATAGTGATTTTGTTATTATCAGGAATTGCATTCCGTGGGAGTTCCTTGTCTTCTGAATTCATACATAGAGTTTAAAATTGAACCTTCCTGGATCCTAGGGTTTTTTCAGTTGTGTGCCAGGCTTTACATTAGCTTTGGGTCCTGTACTATGTGTGAATGTATACTCTGCACCCACACAGTTCCATAGCTAGATTAATGGTTAGAGTTTTTGTTGTTTCCATTTAATATATGGGACAATCCTTCAAGGTCCTAGGCTTTAAGCAAAAGTGTTCAACTCCAATTCCTCACCTGTATAGTCCTGAGTTTCCTATTCCAATATGGTTGACAACTCCAGAACTCAATCTCTTAGGACTTCCTCCTAGTTTGATATCACTGTGGACCACTTTGGTTTCAGCAGTAATTGTTTCAAGTCCTCCTTTATTTCCAAACTTGCAGATTCAATCTCAGCTATTCATTCAACTAAAAAGAAAAATATTCAGCCTTTCTATGGATATGAAGTGGAAGATGGAAGTTTTCCCATATCATCATTAGATAGCCCTATTGACCTGATGTTTTCTCTGAGAAGCTTCCCTTGTTTTTCTAGATGTCCTTCAATTTTCCCAGGCAAACATGAATACAAATCCTCTTTGTAACTGTACACATTCTCACTACAGCCTAATAACTTACAATATGTATTCTAGTGGTAACATTTTTGCCATGCTTAATATTTATTCTTAGCATAGTAAATTAGGAGACCATACATGAATACATATATATATATATCAGTGATTTATACCTGCCTAACACTGTATTCATTTCCATTATTACTTACCAACATATGAGTATAATAAAATAAACAGAAGAACATGGATATAAGTACACTAATTTCCTCATTCTTACAACAAATATTTATTGAATGGCTACTATGTACCAAGCACAATTTCAGGAACTTAAAATGAATCAGTGAATAAAACAGAAGATCTATTCTTATAACATATTTGTTTCATGCTAATGAAAAAAAAATTTCTTGCTTTGGGAAAGTGATATTGGACAAAAGAAGTATGACATCCATGCAAGTATGTTTAGATCCCCTTCTTTCAAAGAGCAGGAGCGTGATCTACCATTTACCCTTTTGCTGGCTCTCCTAGATTGATCCTTTCACTATCATTGGTATTTTTATGTTGATGAATGATAATGAAGTTTAAGTAGCTTTTGGTGTTTTTACAGCTTGGACAATGGAGTACCTTTGGAACCCTGGAAGTTACAGCTCAGACTGAATCATAAACAAAGGCATTCTCAGTGGTGGCAGAAGAAGATTGTGAAATCCTTATAATCCCTGCAAAGAATTATGCAAAGTTAAAATCGGTATGACCGTATCTAATCTATGTATTAACACAATATGGGTATAAATTAACACTAAGTTTTGCCTCTCTAGGCAGAAGATGTCCATATCTCTTTTATATTTTAATTTGTCTTGAACTGGAGACCATAAAAATATGATATATTCGATGAATATCACTTAAGTCTCCGATGAGTAGTTGAAGTGGAAAGGTCTCTATGGATATAATTTGTTATATGTTTGAGTGAATTTGGTTTTCCATGAATTTAAAATTCATCTGTTCATTCACTCATTCACTCTTTCATTCATTCAACAACTGTATGTTTTGGGTGTCAACAGCATGTCATGTATGAGGGATACCAGAATGATCAGAGATCTCTAAACCTCTACAGTCTACCTTAGGAAGAACAAATACTTGAGCATTATCTGAACACTATTTCATATGTATAACATACATCGAGACCGAGAGCTGCATGAGTAGGTGATCACAACTTAATTCTGAGCCCCTAATTCTGCTGCATTAGGATAACTTATTTTCTTCAATTTTAACAATTTATTCTCTTTTAGTCAAATCCCCAAATTCCCCTCTCTTCTATTTCTTCTCCCCTGGATGGAAGAAGAAGTTTGTATAAATGATGGATTGGGAGCCCACCATGGTCATACTCTGTCAGCTCCTCTTGATAGGGTTTAACAATGGTGCAGGTGCTGCAGAGCACTGGCATCAGCCACAGTGAGGTGCTCATGCTGAAGGGAGATGAGGAGACATCCATCTTCCTGATTTAGGTCTTTAATAGTTGGGATTTCTTTAGATAGAGTGGTCTCAGTGTTGGTGATACAGAAGACTTTCCTAGGATTCAACTTCCTTCCAAATCTCTGGTTTCAGAGTGTCTGGCTTAAAAAAAAAGTTTCATACGTTTGTTTTTATTTTCAAAATGTCAGTATCATTTATTTGGTATTATCAAATACAACTTTTGAGTGTAGTCTTGACTATGATAGGTTTTTTTTAATGCTAAAACATTTATAGGAGGTTAAAAATACTTTGAAAGGGGAAAATATTTTAGTAGCAGATCTGAAGATTAAAATTTCAGTATGGTTATGTGGTCATGCTCCTATAAAATTCAAATACATTTTATACTAAGTTACATCCATATAACCTTTATTTTTCTTTTACTGCCATTTATCTATCTTCTATATTTTTACCTCTTTTTTAAAAAATTATGTAACATAAAATTTGATAATGACTTTTTTTCAGGAAAAAACAAAACTGAAAAATAAAAATAAGGTGAAATTAATCTGTAAGTGTCCATATTATATGCAGTGGCCTACTTTATCCATATATGAGCTAGTTACACTCACTTAATGGAAAAAATTTCCTCCAGGTCATGGTGAGTTTAAAGTAATTTTAGATTATTTCTTTTATATTACATTACATTATTGGAATTTGCAATTTTTCATAGATTTAATATTTTATGTAATATTTCTTCACATGTGTTTCTCTAATATATTAAATGTTACCTTTCAATTGGACATTTAGATTGTTGCTTTTTAAATTAAAAATCATTCTGTATTGACTTGAAGAGTGATCTCAGAAGTAGACTTACTTCCACATCCTCCTATTTCTCCCCACAGTCCCTACCCTTCTTGCCCCACCCTAACAGTCAATGTAAAGACCAAACTATAAAGGATAAATGTTGTGAGAAGTTACAGTCATTTATTTTTTCTTTTTTCCTGGTAGAGCACCTACTTTAGCTGCATGTTTGCTTATCTGTACACATTATCAGGGGAAAATATCATTATAGAGAATAGATAAGACTGAGATAAGGAGTAGCAACAGTGAAGCTGCCTACATTTCCAATATTCAGCTTGACAATGACGCATGCATTTCCTGGGTTATGCATATACAAAATGTGTAGGTGGCGTTGAGTCATTTTGTACAATATTTCCATTTATGAGAAACATACTAAATAAGAGATGCCAACTGTTATTTACTGATGTTTCTGTCCCACAAAATTCATATGTTGAAGCTTTATTCACTAAGATTATGTTATTTGGATGTGGGACATTTGGCAGGCAATTAAGTCATGAGAGTGGAGCGCTCGTGAATGACATTAATGCCCTTAAAAGAAGAGATGAGAGAGAAAGAGTTGATCTCACTTTCTTGGCTATGTGAAGATACTGCAAGAAAGCAGCTATCTGCAAACAAGAAAGAGGGCTCTCATCAGACATTGAATCTATTCGCACCTTGATCTTGGACTTCCCAGCCTTCAAAATTGTGAGGAATGGTCGTTGTTTAAGCCAACCCAGCTGATGCTATTTGTTATAGTAGCCAAAACTAAGACACCAACATAAGAGGAGCTACAGTAGGTGTGTCAGAATCTTCAGTCAGGAATCACTAGAGTGCCCTACCTCAAACCTGCAGATCCATAATTGCGGTGGGAGATGTGGTGCCAGGAGGAGGAGAACATTTCTGAATTAAGTTTGAAATTAAAGTTCTAAAAAGAATGAGTCTAAGTTATAAATTCCAAAATGTGACTATTCTAACAATAAAAATATGGTGAAGAAATTACAGAATCTGGCTAAGCTATCCTTTGAGGGAGCCGCTATATAATAGAAAAGTGAGGTTAATACAGCACCATACAGAAGATTCATTTATTGGAAAAAATGAATACCTATGCTTCAAAAGCTGAGACTCCCTAATAAACCTGTTCAATTTAGTGAGACTATGCACCCTTTCCTGAATTTGTTCCAAATTTTTTTCCTGTGCTTGTTTTTATATTTTATTTATCATTTTTTGAAATACAGTGTTTAGCCCATATTTAGACAAATATATATTTTCTTCTTGCTTATAAAAATTGAATGTCATGTTGTAGTTTTGTTCATGAAACATTTTTCCTAATGCTGTATTCATTTTTGGCCAAAAGTACACTTAGAAGACAAGAAGTAAACTGATGTGTAAAAAACTAGGAATTAGCATTTCTAGATTCAGTATATTTATTGTATAGAATTTTTTTTTAATTGGGTGTTTGGATTTACCATGGGTCTTCCTTCTGTATTCGAAATATTAACTCTTGGTCCATGCCTCAGTTCCAGGGCTATTTTATTTAAAAAAAAATCTTAAACTTGCCAATTTATCAGGACATTAATATTTTTGAGATGGTTTTAGAGGAAGAAAGACACCATAATCAAAGATTTTTTTCAACTACGTGAACCAAAAGAATATGGGATTTGGAAAAGGGGAATAATTATGTGTTTTAATGTATTTGATTACTAATGATGAATAATATGTGTTTCAGTCTGAAATATCAATCTAAACTATTTAAATTTATCATCAAAAAGTTAAGAAGATGTGGACACATAGTTTCTTAGACATGCTGGGTTCAAGTTCTTATTTGGTAAGTGCTTTTAAAGTAATGGTGGAAACTATCACTTTGAACAATCTGTGATTATATCGTATAAGTCAAAAGTAACATAATTCTTCCACTGATTCCCTGTTGTTAAAATATTTGGTCCTGACACTTACACAGTTTAAAAAAAAAACATTTATCCTCCTTAGGGAAGAATGGCAATTTCACTAGATGATTCTCAAGGCTTCTTTCAGCTCTGAAATACTATGGTTCTTATAAATAAATATTCCTAGGTGAAGAATAAGTTCTTTCAACCTAAACTAATTTTCTTTTATGGTGGTGACAAACTTGATATATCAAAGAGAAACATTAGATATAATACTTTTCCACTTTACTCATGATTTATTTTGAATTTTTATCAGAAAATGTAGAGCATAGCTCAAATTATACTTTCAATATCTATTGATAGGCTTAAAATTAGCAGTAGTATGATTTCCAAAGCATAATTACTTGTGTTTTGATCTTATTTTAGAAAAATATATTGGATGAAGTTTCAGAGACATCTAGGAAATTATTCAAAAGATTGATAGAATTTAGGATTAATACCTGGAAATCTATGAAATAAATCTTATTTCTGGCACTATTCCTCTGTTAACTTAAATCTTCTTACTTTTGCTTCATATGCAAAGGGAGATTGAGTTTAATGGATGTGTACAATGTTGCTTGTTATTTGGGTCTGTCTGGTTTGTATCACACCAGCTGAAATCTTCCCAGGTGATATATTTTCCAGGTGTGACTGGATAGAAAATGGAAACCAGCTGATCTCACTAATCAACCTGTTTCTATGTGTATCATGTGTATAAGAAGAAATGGTAAGTTAACTTCACATTAATGAACCATTTGTATACATTTTATTGTTATCCTGCTTATGTCAGTATGCTCCATATTTTCCAGGTTGGATATAATATAGCAAACATAATAATAAGAGATACTAAAAATGTAGTAAAAATTTAGTTTTAAAAGATAAAATATGTAAATATAGCAATTATAAAAAATTTTCTTGTCTTCAAAAGTCCAAAATGGAGAATTTCAGTCACAGTATTTATACCAAATGGAAATTTGAAGCTCTAGGCTCTAAATCCCAACTTTTTGACATCAGTCCTTCTAGATCAATTAACTCTGCAGGGTATCTAAACTTTTAGCCCCAACGACACTCTTGAGCATCCCAGAAACAGGTTTGTGTCTAGGGGTGCCATTGATAGTGATGCATTTTTCTTCCTCCTTTCTTCTTTTGCATAAGTGAATATTTTGTAATATAGAATATTAATTCATTTAATTATTTTTAATAGGCTTTATTATTTAGAGAAGTTTTCAGTTCACAGCAAAACTGAGCAGAAGGTACAGAGATTTCCCATATACCCCCTGCCCCCAGTCTTGCACACTATCCCCTGCTATTAGCATACTCCATTAGAGTGGTTCATTTGTTACAATTAATGAACCTACATGGAAACATCATCAACCAAAGCCCATAACTTACATTAAGGCTCACTTTTGGTATTAGACATTCTGTGGGTTGGACAAATGTATAACGATATTTATCCACCATTATAGTATTGTACAGAATAGTTACTGCCTTAAAAATTCTCTGTGTTCCACATTTTCATCTCTCCCTCCTCCCTAAACCCTTGGCAAACACTGATCTTTTTACTGCTTTCTTCTGATTTTACCATCTCCAGATTGTCACAGAATTGGAATCATAAAATATATATGTAGCCTTTTCAAATTGGTTTCTTTCACTTTAATATTTAAGTCTCTTCCAAATCTTTTCATTGTTTGATAGCTCATTTCTTCTTAACACTGGATAATATACCATTGTCTGGATGTACCACAGTGTATTTAACTATTCACCTACTGAAAGGCATCTTAGTTGCATTCAGGTTTTAGCATTATGAATGAAGCTGCTAAAAACATTTGCATGCAGGTTTTGTGTGGACATAAGTAAATATTTATTATGTGCAAAACACTAAACTAGTTGCTTTGTGGAGATTAAAAGAAATGGATTTAAAATCAAATAAACTCAAGTATTTGAGCAACTAAATGTAAGGTTTGGGTTTGATCTCAGAGAATTAACAATTAGAAAAAAATATATA
The DNA here is from genome assembly GCF_039906515.1 of Pseudorca crassidens. Classification (NCBI taxonomy): domain Eukaryota; kingdom Metazoa; phylum Chordata; class Mammalia; order Artiodactyla; family Delphinidae; genus Pseudorca; species Pseudorca crassidens. Next base: position 55,659,275 of record NC_090312.1, on the reverse strand, counting down.
AAAGTGTGTTTGTTTATTTAACATCTTTATTGGAGTATAATTCCTTTACAATGATGTGTTAGTTTCTTCTGTATAACAAAGTGAATCAGCTATACATATACATATATCCCCATATCTCCTACCTCTTGCATCTCCCTCCCACCTTCCCTATCCCACCCCTCTAGGTGGACACAAAGCACGGAGCTTATCTCCCTGTGCTATTTTTTTTTTTCTTAGATTCCATATATATGTGTTAACCTATGGTATTCGTTTTTCTCTTTTGGACATAATTCAATCTGTACAAACTCTTGAGGTCCATCCAACTCACTACAAATAACTCAATTTCGTTTCCTGTTATGGCTGAGTAATATTCCATTGTATATATGTGCCACATCTTCTTTAACCATTCATCTGTTGATGGATACTTAGGTGGCTTCCATGTCCTGGCTATTGTAAATAGAGCTGCAATGAACATTGTGGTATGTGACTCTTTTAGAATTATGGTTTTCTCAGGGTATATGCCCAGTAGTGAGATTGCTGGGTAGTATGAGAGTTCTATATTAAGTTTTTTAAGGAACCTCCATACTGTTCTCCATAGTGACTGTATCAATTTACTTTCCCACCAACAGTAAAAAAGGGTTCCCTTTTCTCTACACCCTATTCAGCATTTGTTGTTTGTAGACCTTTTGATGATGGCCATCCTGACTCGTATGAGGTGATACCTCATTGTAGTTTTGATTTGCATTTCTCTAATGATTAGTGATGTTGAGCATCCTTTCATGTGTTTGTTGGCAATCTATATATCTTTTTTGGAAAAATGTCTATTTATGTTTTTTGCCCATTTTTGGATTGGGTTTTTTGTTTTTATGATATTGAGCTGCATGAGCTGTTTGTGTATTTTAGAGATTAATCCCTTGTCAGTTGCTTAATTTACAAATATTTCCTCCCATTCTGAAGGTTGTCTCTTCATCTTGTCATGGTTTCCTTGCCTGTGCAGAATCTTTTAAGGTTCATTAGGTCACATTTGTTTATTTTTCTTTTTATTTATTTTATTTATTTATTTATTTAATTTATTTATTTTTATTTATTCTTTTATCTAAGAGGTGGGTCAAAAAGGGTCTTGTGGTGATTTATGTCATAGAGTGTTCTGCCTGTTTTCCTCTAAGAGTTTGAGAGTGTCTGGCCTTACATTTAGTTCTTTAATTGATTTTGCATTTATTGTTTGTGTATGGTGTTAGGGAGTGTTCTAATTTCATTCTTTTACATGTAGCTGTCCAGTTTTCCCAGCACCACTTACTGAAGAGGTTATCTTTTCTCCATTGTATATTCTTGCCTCCTTTATCAAAGATAAGGTGACCATGTGTACATGGGTTTACCTCTGGGCTTTCTATCCTGTTCCATTGATCTATATTTCTATTTTTGTGCCCATACCATACTGTCTTGATTACTGTAACTTTGTAGTGTAGTCTGAAGTCAGGGAGTCTGATTCCTCCAGCTCCATTTTTCTTTCTCAAGATTACTTAGGCTATTTCCATCCAAATTGTGAAATGTTTCTTTCTAGTTCTGTGAATAGTGTCATTGGAAGTTTGAAAGGGATTGCATTGAATCTGTAGACAGCTTTGGGTAGTATAGTCATTTTCGCAATATTGATTCTTCCAAAACAAGAACATGGTATATCTCTCCATCTGTTTGTATCATCTATAATTTCTTTCATCAGTGTCTTATAGTTTTCTGCATACAGATAATTTGTCTTCTTAGTAGGTTTATTCCTAAGTATTTTATTCCTTATTTTGCAATGGTAAATGGGAGTGTTTCATTAATTTCTCTTTCAGATTTTTCATCATTAGTGTATAGGAATGCAAGAGGTTTCTGTGCATGAATTTTGCATTCTGCTACTTTACTAAATTTATTGATCAGCTCTAGTAGTTTTCTCACAATATCGTTAAGATTTTTTATGTATAGTATCATGTCATCTGCAAACAGTGACAGTTTTACTTCTTTTCCGATTTGGATTCCTTTTATTTCTTATTCTTCTCTGATTGCTGTGGCTAAAACTTCCAAAATTAGGTTGAATAATAGCAGTGAGAGGGGGCAACCTTGTCTTGTTCCTGATATTAGTGGAAATGGTTTCAGTTTTTCACCATGGAGAACAATGTTGGCTGTTGGTTTGTATATATGGCCTTTACTATGTTGAGTTTAGTCCCTTCTCTGCCTACTTTCTGAGGGTTTCTATCATAAATGGGTGTTGAATTTTGTCAGAAGCTTTTGATTTAGATGATCATATGTGTTTTCTCATTCAATTTCTTAATATGTTTTATCACATTGATTGAGTTGCGTATATTGAAGCATCCTTGCAACTCTGGGATAAACCCCACTTGATCACAGTGTATGATCCTTTTAATGTGCTGTTGGACTCTTTTTGCTAGTATTTTGTTGAGGATTTTTGCATCTATGTTCATCAGTGATATTGGCCTGTAGTTTTTGACATCTCTGTTTGGTTTTGGTATCAGGGTGATGGTGGACTTGTAGAATGAGTTTGGGAGTGTTCCTTCCTCTTCTATACCTTGGAAGAATTTGAGAAATATAGATGTTAGCTCTTCTCTAAATGTTTGATAGAATTCACCTGTGAATCCATCTGGTCCTGGGCTTTTGTTTGTTGGAAGATTTTTAATCACAGTTTCAATTTCAGTGCTTGTGTTTGGTCTGTTTATATTTTGTATATCTTCCTGGCTCAGTCTCGGAAGGCTGCTCTTTTCTAAGAATTTGTCCATTTATTCCAGGTTGTCCATTTTAATGGCATATATTTACTTGTAGTAATCTCTCATGATCCTTTGTATTTCTGCAGTGTCAGTTGTTACTTCTCCTTTTTCATTTCTAATTCTATTGATTTGAGTCTTCTCCCTTTTGTCTTGATGAATCTGGCTAATTCTTTTTCAAATTTGTTTATCTTTTCAAAGAACCAGCTTTTAATTTTATTGATCTTTGCTATTGTTTCTTCATTTCTTTTTCATTTATTTCTGATTTGATTTCTGATTTGATTCTTTCCTTCTGCTAAATGTGTTTTTGTTGTTGTTGTTCTTGTTTCTCTAATTGCTTTAAGTGTAACGTTAGGTTGTTTGAGATGTTTCTTGTTTCTTGAGGTAGGACTGTATTGCTATAATCTTCCATCTTAGAACTGGTTTTGCTGCATCTCATGAGTTTTGGGTCATCATGTTTTCATTGTCTTTTTTTCTAGGCATTTTTAAAATTTCCTCTTTGATTTCTTCAGTGATCTCTTGATTATTTAGTAGTGTATTGTTTAGCCTTCATGTGTTTGTAATTTTTACAGTTTTTTTCCTGTAATTGATATCTAGTCTCATAGTGCTGTGGTCAGAAAAGATACTTGATATGATTTCAATTTTCTTAAATTTACCAAGACTTGATTTGTGACACAAGATATGATCTACCCTGGAGAATGTTCCATGAGTACTTGAGAAGAAATTGTGTTCTTCTGCTTTTGGATGGAATGTCCTATAAATATCAATTAAGCCCATCTTGTTTAATGTATTATTTAAAGTTTGTGTTTCCTTATTTATATATATTTTGGTTGATCTGTCCATTGGTGAAAATAGGGTGTTAAAGTCCCCTATTATGGGGCTTCCCTGGTGGCACAGTGGTTGAGAGTCCACCTGCTGACGTAGGGGACATGGGTTCATGCTCCGGTCCGGGAAGATCCCACATGCCGCAGAGTGGCTGGGCCTGTGAGCCATGGCCACTGAGCCTGCGTGTCCGGAGCCTGTGCTCCACAACAGGAGATGCCACAATAGTGAGAGGCCCGCATACAGAACAACAACAAAAAAAATCCCATACTATGATTGTGTTACAGTCAATTTCCCCTTTTATGGCTCTTAGCATTTGCCTTATGTACTGAGGCGCTCCTATGTTGGGTGCATAAATATTTACAATTGTTATCTCTTTTTCTTGGCTTGATCCCTTGATCATTATGTAGTGTCCTTCTTTGTCTCTTCTAATAGTCTTTATTTTAAAATCTATTTTGTCTGTTATGAGAATGCTCCTCCAGCTCTCTTTTGATTTTCATTTGCATGGAGTATCTTTTTTCATCCTCTCACTTTCAACCTGTATGTGTCCCTGGGTCTGAAGTGGGTCTCTTATATACAGCATATATATGGGTCTTGTTATTGTATCCATTCATCCAGTCTAGTCTATGTCTTTTGTTTGGAGCATTTAATCCATTTACATTTAAGGTTGCAATCAATATCCATGTCCCTATTACCATTTTCTGAATTGTTTTGGGTTTGTTATTCTAGGTCTTTCTCTTCTCTTGTATTTCCTGCTTAAGGAAGTTCCTTTAGCCTTTGTTGTAAAGCTGGTTTGGTTGTGCTGAATCCTTGCAGCTTTTGCTTGTCTGTAAACGTTTTAATTTTTCCTTCAAATCTGAATGTGATCCTTGCTGGGTAGAGTAATCTTGGTTGTAGGTTTTTGCCTTTCATCACTTTAAATATGTCCTTTCATTCCCTTCTGGCTTTCAGAGTTTCTGCTGAAAGATCAGCTGTTAACCTTATGGGGATTCCTTTGTATGTTATTTGTTGCTTTTCCCTGTTGCTTTAAATATGTTTTCTTTTTATTCAATTTTTGATAGCTTGATTAATATGTGTCTTGGTGTTTTTCTCCTTGGATTTATCCTGTATGGGACTCTCTGAACTTCCTGGACTTGATTAACTCTTTCCTTTCCTATGTTAGGGAAATTTTCAACTATAATCCCTTCAAATTTTTTCTCAGTGTCTTTCTCTTTCTCTTCTTCTTCTGGGACCCCTATAATTCGAATGTTGGTGTGTTTGATGTCACAGAGTTCTTTGAGACTGTCATCAATTCTTTTCATTCTTTTTTCTTTATTCTGCTCTGTGGTAGTTATTTCCAATATTTTATCTTCCAGGTCACTTATCCATTCTCCCTCACTTTTTCTGCTATTGATTCCTTCTAGAGAATTTTTAATTTCATTTATTGTGTTGTTCATCATTGTTTGTTTGCTGTTTAGTTCTTCTAGGTCTTTGTTAAACATTTCTTGTATTTTCTCCATTCTATTTCCAAGATTTTGGATCAATTTTACTGTCATTACTCTGAATTCTTTTTCAGGTAGACTGCCTATTTCCTCTTCATTTGTTTGGTCTGGTGGGTTTTTTCCTTGCTCCTTCATCTGCTGTGTATTTCTCTGTCTTCTCTTTTGCTTAACTTACTGTGTTTGTTTGGGGTCTCCAATTCACAGGCTCCATGTTCATAGTTCCCATTGTTTTTAGTGTCTGCTCCCATTGGGTAAGATTTGTTCAGTCGGTTGTGTAGGCTTCCTAGTGGAGGGTACTGGTGCCTGTGTTCTGGTGGATGAGGCTGCATCTTGTCTTTCTGGTGGGCAGGACCATGTCCTTTGATGATTTTTGTGGTGTCTGTGAACTAATTACGATTTTAGGCAGCCTGTGTGCTAATGGGTGTGTTTGTGTTCCTGTCTTGCTAGTTGTTTAGTATGGGGTGTACAGCATTTTAGGTTGCTGGTTGTTGAGTGGAGCTGGGTCTTAGTGTTGAGATGGAGATCTCTGGGAGAGCTTTTGCTGTTTGATATTACTTGGGGCTGGATGGTCTCTGTGCACCAATGTCCTGAACTCAGCTCTCCCACCTCAGAGGCTCAGGGCCTGACTCCTGGCCAGAGCACAAAGACCCTGTCAGTCACATGGCTCAGAAGAAAAGTGAGAAAAGAGAGAAGAAAGATAGAAAGAAAGAAAAAAAGGAGAAAAAATAATAACAAAATAAGATAAAGTTATTAAAATAGAAAAAACATTAAAAAATAAAAAAAATAATATGAAGAAAAGAAAGAGAGAAAGAAAAAAGAGGGCAACCCCACCAAAAAACAAATCCACCCATGATATCAAGTGCTAAAACTTACTAAAAAAACAAAAAACAAAAAAACCCTGACAAACAGAACCCTAGGACAAATGGTAAAAGCAAAGCTATACAGACAAAATCACAGAGAGAAGCATACACAGACACACTCACAGAAAGAGAAAAAAATGTATATACCTATAAAAAAAAATGAAAGAGAACACTCAAATCAGTAAACAAATCTACCAATGATAATAAGCTCTAAATACTAAAGTATGATAAACATAAACCAGAAAGAAATTAGGTGCAAAAAGGAAATCCCAAGTCTCCAGTTGCTCCCAAAGCCCACCATCTCAATTTTGGGTTGATTTGTTGTCTATTCAGCTATTCCACAGATGCAGGGCACATCAAGTTGATTGTGATTTAATTCACTGTTCCTGAGGCTGCTGGGAGAAATTTCCCTTTCTCTTCTTTGTTTGCATAGCTCCTGTGGTTCAACTTTGGATTTGGCCCGCCTCTGTGTGTAGGTCAACTGAGGGTGTCTCTTTCCTGCCCAGGCAGGATGGGGTTAAAGTAGCAGCTGATTAGGTGGCTCTGGCTCACTCAGGCCAGGGAGAGGGAGTGGTGTGGAATGTGGGGTGAGCCCGCAGCAGCAAAGGCTGGCGTGAGGTTGCACCAGCCTGAGTCATACTGTGTGTTCTCCCAGAGAAGTTGTTCCTGGATTACGTGACCCTGGCAGAGGTAGGTTGAACAGGATCGTGGGAGTGGAGGTGTGGATAATGACCTGTGCTTTCACACAACTTTCTTGGTGGCTATAGCAGCAGCCTTAGCATTTCATGTCCATCTCTGGTGTCTGCTCTGATAACTGTGGCTCACACCCTTCTCTGGATCTCATTTAGATGGTGCTCTAAATACCCTCTCCTCGTGCACCCTGAAATAATGGTCTCTTGCCTCTTATACAGTTCCAGACATTTTCCTGGACTGTCTCCTGGCTAGCTGTGGTGCATTAGTCCCCTTCACACTGTGTTCACGCAGCCAACCCCAGTCCTCTCCCTGGGATCTGACCTCCAAAGCCGAAGCCTCAGCTCTCAACTCCCACCTGCCCCGGTGGGTGAGCGGAGAAACCTCTCAGTCTGGTGAGTGCTGTTCAGCACCGATCCTCTGTACAAGAATTGCTCCACTTTACCTTCTGCACCCCTGTAGCTGTTCTCTCCTCCATGGCTCTGAAGCTTCCCACCTGCCGCCGACCTCCCCACTCCATCTCTGCCAGTGAAGAGGCTTTGTAGTGTGTGGAAACTTTTCCTCCTTCACAGCTCCCTCCCAGAAGTGCAGGTCCTATCCCTATTCTTTTGTTTCTGTTTTTTCTTTTTTATTTTTCCCTACCAGGCATGTGGGGTGTTTCTTGCCTTTTGAGAAGTCTGACGTCTTCTGCCAGCATTCATTAGGTATTCTGTAGGAGTTGTTCCACATGTGGATGTATTTGTGGGGAAGAAGGTGATCTCCACGTCTTACTCCTCCACCATCTTGAAGGTCTCCCCTTAAAAGTGTATTTTTAAATTAATAAGATGATATAAAATAATTATTTTATATGATTATGGGTATGTCTCCCCTAGTGTATTTATAATATACAAAGTGTGTCACCCACAAATAAATTTATATGATTTACCCCCCCAAAATTAATAAGATGCATCCCAAATATCACACATTACAATAAATTTCAATGTCTCATGGACATATATATTACCTATGAAAATATTCTTAAATTACTATTTTCCAACAGATGCAATAGAAACTAAATGAGGGAGAGGATTTTTTGAACATGGTTGAACAGTGGCTGGGAGTGATAGTTGCAGGCAGGAAAAATAACATGAGTCAATACAGGGTTTGCACATCTTGATTCAGGAGAGCAGTTCAAATAGCCCAATTCAAGTTAATAAGGTGTTTATCATCAGCATTGGGCACTCAGTCAAAACTATAGAGAATACAAGGCATTTTAAATGCCATATTCATGTGCATGTGCCTAATTTTATTGCAAATGTTGTACCATTAAAGGTTTTGAATAGAAGATATCTGAAGAAGTAAAAAATTTAGAGGAGTGAATCAGGCAGAGAAATATGAATGATGGTTAAAAGGAGAGAGGCACTAGAAAACCAGGAAAACAAGTAGGAGTCTATTTTGGTAGTGCAGAGGGAAAGAGACAAAAGGCAGTAGTGACACTATTAATGGAAGGAATTTATGTGAGAGACATTTTAATTTTTCTAGGTATGGAATGGAATATAACCTTTCAAGTACATTTTCAGTACTCCCTAGCACTCCTAGAATTCTACACCATGCTTTGTTTTGTGTTGATTTTTTTTTTGTTTTTAATTTCAACCGGAATACTTTGTTGCTGCATGTGTATATCTGTGGATGTCAGCCTACGTTCTTACTCCAGTCACCAGGCAGTATTCTCAAGCATGGATTTAAATAAACCTGTGCTCTCACCCAACACCTCACAGTTAGAATAAAATTCTTCTAGTATTTCCCAGAGGTATTCAAATGCAGACCACCCCATCCCCACTCCCAAGACATTTGTGAATGTAAATAGGCCATTATTTTAAATGTTCATGGGACAGTTGCTTTCTTTTCCTACCCAGAACCCAAGCTAATCGTAACTTTCTAAATGACTTGCTGCATCTTTGGACAGATAGTTGTAATTCATGTTATCATTGAGAATCTTGGTATTATGTAGGGTGTTTGTTCTTACTCCCTACCTTGTAGAAGCACAAAATTTTCCTTCCCTCTAAGTTTGATCATTAAAGTCCAAGCTTATAAGATGTTGCCATCTGCAAACGTTCCTAAAGCTGCTGAAGGACCTGCTTACCACTTGACTTTTAAGCTTCATTATTAATTTATATTTCTACTAAAGGATTTAAACTGATATTGATCATCTAAAGATACAAATTCAGAACATGTGCATTTTTATTATTTTATTATATAAATTTATTTGTCAAGATCACAAGTATAATCCAAAATTTTTATGTTATAATTTCTTTCACAATTTAAGAAACTTTTTTTTTCCACGAAGCTGCTGCCGCTGTTTTTTTTTTTAATTGTTTCCTCATGGTGTGATAATACACTTGTTTGCTAGAGTAATAATTAATAATGGAAATGCGTAATGACTGTATAAAATTTATTAATTTTATTAACATTCTATGAAAAAAACTTTTACTGTTTTTATTATAGAAGTTTTAATAATTTACCTCAAAAATATTATGGCTAGTGGGCTTCCCTGGTGGTGCAGAGGTTGAGAGTCCTCCTGCTGATGCAGGGGACGTAGGTTCATGCCCCAGTCTGGGAAGATCTCACATGCCACAGAGTGGCTAGGCCTGTGAGTCATGGTCACTGAGCCTGTGCGCCCGGAGCCTGTGCTCTGCAACAGGAGAGGCCACAACAGTGAGAGGTCTGCATACCAGGAAAAAAAAAAAAAAAATATATATATATATATATATATATATATATATATTATGGCTAGCATATCATTAAATATAATTTTTATTAATATTTTTATTGTGAAAATTTTTTTATTTCATAACTATTTACCCATATAAAATATATGTGAATCTAATTCCATGTAGATGAGATCTTTGAAATTAAGCTTTAAGTTTATTAAATTCCAGATGCAATATTCTGAAAATTTTGCCAATAGAAAATAAAACACACTGCTATTAAAATCTGAAGATATTTGTTGCTTGAAAATATCATTTCAGAGAAGTTCTTATTTGTATGACATAACACTCATGCTTAAAATATTGCACACATTTTGAACAGCTTGATCAATACAAATTTAAATATTGCAGTTAGATTATTTCTTTTATTATTATGACAGGAATAAAAATGACTACCCAAAGATATATTCACTTCCTAATTGTGGAACCTGTGAATATTACCTTATATGACAAAGGATGGAAGGATGCAGAAGGAGATTTGACAGAGACATAAACAGAGGAGAAGGTGATGCAGATAGATTGGAGTGATGTGTCCAGAAGGCACTAATTGCCAATGCATGCCAACAACTACCAGCTAGGAAAGGGAAGGCATGGAGTATCCTCAAAGGGAAACTCCAGAGGGAGAACAGCCATGTTGACACCTTGATTTCAGACATCTGGCCTCCAGAACTACCAGAAGTAAATTTATATTGTTTTAAACCACTTAGTGAGTGACAATTTGTTATAGCAGCCACAGGAAACTAGTACAACTATACACTATAAAACCATTGATTTTGTTCTTAATTCATTTTTCAGTTTGACAAAGGTATATTAATACCCACAGGATAAATCCACACAAACTTTGTAGGAAGGATGTAGTTTAAATTTTTACTCAGAATTAATTTAATTATGGTAAGATAAAGATGAACAATATGTTAAACAATTATGTAAAGTAAAAAAACAATTACTGCTGATTTAAATAATTATCCAGCTACTAGATAGTAATAAAAATAAATCAAGCATTTATTTAATTAATTCAAATCCTTGAAAATAGATAGGATTCAATTAAACATCATTTAATAATAAAACATTCTAATTCTATTCACATTCCCAGTAAGTAAATAAAAGTCTTCATGAACAACCCAGGCAATGCTGGAGCTCTTTATGGAATACTTTATCTCTTTCTACCTCCTATATATGACCATTATCTTTTTTATTTTGTCATTATAAAATTATAATCTTTCCTATGAACACAAATTAATTTTTGGCATTCTAGATCATGACATTTAGCAGTAAAGCTCTACTTTGCTCCATGTAAAAAGTAAATGACCTAGTTCTATTTTCTCACATTTTAAGCAAATCAAATATATGAAAATAAATTTTATTTCCTCTAAGCAAACCAAATATGTGGACACTTAAATGTATAGAAATGCAGAATTATAATACTATTTGTTTTAATCAAAATTATCTCCAAAAATTTCAGAGCAGAATTTCTTTAAACACTAACTCTTGTAATGTAATATAAATATTATTTATAACCAATGCTTCAAAGTATTGATTTTTTTGTACTTTTCAGTATATCAAATTTATTCTATGATACCTAGTTATTTTTATAAATAAATAAATAAAAATAATTATAATTTATTTTCTAAAAACCAAAAGCAATCTAATGAATAAAAAGCATCTATATTAAATGTTGTGATGCACCATCCAATCACCCCACCTGAGGAAGTGCATTAATATAAGTCCTTGACAGTTTTCATTATATTTGAAAATATATGCTTAATGGAATGACTTCTGTTTGGAAGATTCTTTCACATTTGGAGAGATATGAAGAACATAGACAAGACACCAGAGTAATGGAAGTAGTTAGTTAGGTGTTAGTGTGTGATGTGTTACAGATTTTAAGGGAAAAGAGAAGTGAAAATAAAAAAGAGGTTATTGAGGAGGAGTCAAGATGGCAGTGTGGGAAGATGCAGAGTTAGCATCTCCCCACAACTAGAGCATCTGCTGGCCACTGGTGGGGAACTCTGAAGCCTAAGGAGATGGAAGGAACCCCAAAGTGAAAGGGTAAGATGTAGGGAGACTGAGGGGTGAGGAGAATTGAAGGTCAGACAAGATTGGTGCTCCTGAGGCCAGGGAGATTAGGAGAGGTAGGCAGGAGGGGCCCTCTGGGAGGAGCAGGAAAAGAGCTGAAGGGCAACTATCCCACCCAGTCGAGCCCAGGGAGACTTCTGAGTTCCCAGGCCGATCCTCTGCCCTCCAAAGCCCACTCCAGGCTGGGTGGGTCCTTGGGGACATAGAAGGGAGGCCAGGGAGATCAAGAGGGGCAAGTGGGAGGGTCCCTCCCACACCCCAGACCAGAGGAGCAATAGAGGAGAGGAAGGCATTTGCCCTGTCCAATCAAGCCCAGGAAAACTACTGGGATCCCAAGTGATGTACCCTGACCTCCACCAGGGTGGAGGGCAAGCCTGGGTCCCTTCTGTTCTTTGAGCCTAAGCCCCACCCCCCACAGCCCCCAGGGCCTCTTCCAGCCATGTGGGTCCTGAGCATTGGCCCCGACAACTGCTCAAATCTCACCCATACTTAAGCCCCACTCTCCACAGTCAAGGCCTTCCCCCCACCCCCACTTTTCATTCTTTTTCCTCCTCCTCTTTTTTACTACTGTGGTACTGATGTACCTTCTAGTTGTTGATTCATCTATATTTTTATTTTTATGTTCTTTCTAAGATATCTGTTAGTTTCCTAGTCTAATTTTATTTTTTACTTTGTTATTCTTTTTTTTTTTGCCACCCCAAGTGGCTTGCGGGACCTCCTGCAGTGGGAACTCTGAGTCCGAAACACTGGAATAACAGGGAACCTCAGACCCCAGGGAATATTCAAGAGCGTGAGGTCTCACAGAGGTCCTCATCTCAGCATCAAGACCCAACTCTACCCAACAGTGGACAAACTCCAGTGTTGGAAGCCTCAGGCCAAACAACCAATAAGACAGGAACACAATCCCACTCATAAAAAAAAAAAAAAAAATAGATGGTGAAAACATATGTAACAGATGAAAGAGCAAGGTAAAAACCAGCAAGACCAAATAAATGAAGAGGAAATAGGCAATCTACCTGAAAAAGAATTCAGAGTAATGATAGTAAAGAAGATCCAGAATCTCAGAAATAGAATGTAAGTACGGAATGAGAAAATACAAGAAATGTTTAACAAAGATCTAGAAGAAATAAAGAACAAACAAACAGAGATGAATGACACAATAACTGAAATAAAAAATACACTAGAAGGAATCAATAACAGAATAACTGAGGCAAAAGAATGAATAAGTGAGCTGGAAGACAAAATGGTGGAAATACCTGCCGAGCAGCAGAATAAAGAAAAAAGAATGAAAAGAATTGAAGACAATCTCAGAGACCTCTGGGACAACACTAAATGCACCAACATTTGAATGATAGGGGTCCTAGAAGAAGAAGAGAAAAATAAAGGGTCTGAGAAAATATTTGAAGAGATTACAGTGGAAAACTTCCTTAACATTGGAAAGGAAATAGTCACCCAAGTCCAGGAAGCACAGACAGTCTCATACAGGATAAACCCTAGGAAAAACACACCAAGACACATATTAATCAAACTAACAAAAATTAAATTCAGAGAAAAAATATTAAAAGCAGCAAGGGAAAAAAAAATAACATACAAATAATTCCCATATGGTTATCCTCTGATTTTTCAGTGGAAACTCTGCAGGCCAGAAGGGAGTGGCAGGATATACTTAAGGTGATGAAAGAGAAAAACTTATAACCAGGATTACTCTACCCAGCAAGGATCTCATTCAGATTCAATGGAGAAGTCAAAAGCTTTTCAGAGACGCAAAAGCTAAGAGAATTCAGTACTATGAAACTAGCTTTACAACAAATGCTAAAGAAACTTCTCCAAGTGGGAAACACAAGAGAAGAAAAACATCCACTAAAACAAACCCAAAATTATTAAGAAAATGTTAATAGGAATATACATAACAATAATAACCTTGAATGTGAATGGATTAAATGCCCCAACCAAAAGACACAGACTGGCTGAATGCATACAAAAACAAGACTCATATGTATGCTGTCTACAAGAGACCCATTTCAGACCTAGGGAAACATACAGACTGAAAGTGAAGGGATGGAAAAAGGTATTCCATGCAAATGGAAAGCAAAAGAAAGCTGGAGTAGCAATACCTGTATCAGATAAAATAGACTTTAAAATAAAGACTGTTACAATAGATAAGGAAGGATGCTACATAATGATCAAAGGATTAATCCAAGAAGAATATATGACAATTATAAGTGTTTATGCACTCAACATAGGAGGACCTCAATAAATAAGGCAAATGCTAACAAACATGAAAGGAGAAATCGACAGTAACACAATAATAGTAGGGGACTTTAACACCCCATGTACACCAATGGACAGATCATCCAAACTGAAAATAAATAAGGAAACACAAGCTTTAGATGACACAATAGACCAGATAGATCTAATTGATATTTATAGAACATTCCACTCAAAAGTGGCAGGATACACTTTCTTCTCAAGTGCACATGGAACATTCTCTAGGATAGATCACACCTTGGGTCACAAATCAAGCCTCGTAAAATTTAAGAAAATTGAAATTGTATGAAACATCTTTTCTGACCACAACACTATGAGATTGGGAATCAATTACAAGAAAGCAAAACTGTAAAAAACACAAATACATGGAGGCTAAATAGTGTGCTACTAAATAACCAAGGGATCACTGAAAAAATCAGAGAAGAAATTTAAAAAAATGCATGGAAACAAATGAAAATGAAAATATGACGACCCAAAACCTATGGGATGCAGCAAAAGTGGTTTTAAGAGGGAAGTTTATAGCAATTCAATCTCACCTCAAGAAACAAAATAATCTCAAATGAACAATCTACCCTACACTTAAAACACCTAGAGAAAGAAGAACAAAGAAAACCCAAAATGAGTAGAAGGAATGAAATCATAAAGATCAGAGCAGAAATAAATGAAATAGAAATGAAGGAAACAATAGCAAAGATCAATAAAACTAAAAGCTGGTTTTTTGAGAATATAAACAAAATTGATAAACCCTTAGCCAGACTCATCAAGAAAAAAAGGGAGAAGATGCAAATCAATAAAATTAGAAATGAAAAAGGAGAAATCACAACTGACACTGCAGAAATACAAAGGATTGTAAGAGAACACTACAAGCAACTATATGCCAAAAAAAGACAACCACGAAGCAATAGACAAATTCTTGGAAAGGTACAATTTTCCAAGACTGAACCAGGAAGAATTAGAAAATATAAACAGACCTATCACAAGTAATGAAATTAAAACCGTAATTTAAAATCTTCCAACAAACAAAAGTTCAGGACCAGATGGCTTCACAAGAGAATTCTATCAAACATTTAGAGAAGAGCTAACACCAATTCTTTTCAAACTCTTCCAAAAAACTGCAGAGGGAGAAACACTCCCAAATGCATTCTACGAAGCCACCATCACCCTGATACAAAAATCAGAAAAAGGTATCACAAAAATAGAAAATTATAGACCAATATCACTGATGAACATAGATGCAAAATTCCTGAACAAAATACTAGCAAATGGAATCCAACAGCACATTAAAAGGATCATACACCATTATCAAGTGGGGTTTATCCCAGGGATGCAAATATTCTTCAATACAGGCAAATCAATCAATGTGGTATACCACATTAACAAATTAAGGAATAAAAACCATATGATCATCTGAATAGATGCAGAAAAGCTTTTGACAAAATTCAACACCACTTATGATAAAAACTCTCCAGAAATTGGGCATAGAGGGGACCTACCTCAACATAATAAAGGCTGTATATGACAAATGCACAGCAAGCATCATAGTCAATGGTGAAAAACTGAAAGCATTTCCACGAGGATCAGGAAAAAGACAAGGATATCCACTCTCACCACTCTTATTCAACATAGTTTTGGAAGTCCTAGGCACAACAATCAGAGAAGAAAAAGAAATAAAATGAATATAAATTGGAAAATAAGAAGTAAAACTGTTACTGTTTGTCATTGACATGATATTATATATAGAAAATCCTAAAGATACCAACAGATAACTACTAGAACTAATCAATGAATTTGATAAGGTTGCAGGGTACAAAATTAATGCTCAGAAATCTCTGGCATTCCTATACACCAACAGTGAAAAATCAGAAAGAGAAATCAAGAAAACACTCCCATTTACCATTGCAACATAAAGAATAAAATACCTAGGAATAAACCAGCCTAAGGAGGGGAAAGACTTGTACTCAGAAAACTATAAAGCACTGATGAAAGAAATCAAAGATGACATAAACAGATGGAGAAATTTACCATGATCTTGGTTTGGAAGAATCAATATTGTGAAAATGACTATACTACCGAAAGCAATCTACAGATTCAGTGCAATCCCTACCAAACTACCAATGGCATTCTTCACAGAATTATAACAAAAAAATTTTACAATTCGTATGGAAACACAAAAGATCCCGAATAGTCAAAGCAATCTTGAGAAAGAAAAACGGAGTTGGAGGAATCAGGCTCCACAACTTCAAACTATACCACAAAGCTATAGTAATCAAGACAGCATGGGACTTCCCTGGTGGCGCAGTGGTTGAGAGTCCACCTGCCGATGCAGGGGACACGGGTTCATGCCCCTGGCTGGGAAGATCCCACATGCCGTGGAGTGGCTGGGCCCGTGAGCCATGGCCGTTGAGCCTGCACGTCTGGAGCCTGTGTTCCACAACGGGAGAGGCCACAACAGTGAGAGGCCCGCATACCGAAAAAGAAAAAAAAAAAAAGACAGCATGGTACTGGCAAAAAACCAGAAATATATCAGTGGTACAGGATAGAAAGCCCAGAGGTAAACCCACGCACATATGGGCACCTAATTTATGACAAAGGAGGCAAGAAGGTATAATGGAGAAAAGACAGCCTCTTCAATAAGTGGTGCTGGGAAAACTGGATAGCTACTTGTAAAAGAATGAAATTAGAACACTACCTAACACGACACATAAAAATAAACTCCTAATGGATTAAAGATTTAAATGTAAGACCAAGCACCATAGAATATTTAGAGGAAAACATAGGAAACACACTCTTTGACATAAAACACAGCAAAGATCTTTTTTGACTCACCTCCAAGAGTAACAGAAACAAAAACAAACAAATGGGACTTAATTAAAGGTAAAAGCTTTTACCTTTGGTAAAAGGTAACCTATGGTTTACCTATGGTTTATGGAAACCATAAACAAGACAAAACGACAACCTTCATAAAGGGAGAAAATATTTGCAAATGAAACAACAAAGGATTAATCTCCAAATATACAAACAACTCATGGAGCTCTGTATCAAAAAAGCAAACAATCCAGTTAAAAAATGGGCAGAAGACCTAAATATTTCACCAAGGAATACCTACAGATGACCAAGAGGCACATGAAAAGATACACAACATCACTAATTATTGGAGAAATGCAAATCAAAACTACAATGAGTTATCACCTCAAGCCAGTCAGAATGGCCATTATCAGAAAAGCTAGAAACAATAAATGCTGGAAAGGGTGTGGTGAAAAGGGAACCCTCCTACACTGTTGGTGGGAATGTAGATTGATACAGTCACTATGGAGAACAGTATGGAGGTTCCTTAAAAAACTAAAAATAGAGCTACCATATGACTCAGCAATCCTACTACTGGGGATATACCCTTAGAAAACCATAATTCAAAAATAGACATGCATCACAATGTTCATTGCAGCACTATTTATAATAACCAGGACTTAGAACCAACCTAAATGTCCATCGACAGATGAACGGATAAAGAAGATGTGGCACATATATACAATGGAATATTACTCAGCCATAAAAAGAAACGAAATTGAGTTTTTTGTAGTGAGGTGGATGGACCTAGAGTTGGTCATACAGAGCGAAGTAAGTAAGAAAGGGAAAAACAAATACAGTATGCTAAGGTACGTATATGGAATCTAAAAAAAAAAAAAAAAAAAGGTACTGATGAACCTAGTGGTAGGGCAGGAATAAAGAGGTAGACATAGAGAATGGACTTGATGACATGGGGTGGGAGGACGAAGCTGGGGTGAAGTGAGAGTAGCATTGACATATATACAATACCAATGTAAAATAGTCGGCTGGTGGGAAGCAGCAGCATAGCACAAGTAGATCGGCTCGGTGCTTTGTGACGACCTAGAGGGGTGGGTAGGGAGGATGGGAGGGAGGCTCAAGAGGGAGGGGATATTGGGACATGTGTATGCATATGGCTGATCTCTTTGTTGTGCAACAGAAACTAACACGGTATTGTGAAACAGTTATACTCCAATAAAGATCTATTAAAAAAGAAAAAAAGAGGTTATTTATTTACTTCCAAATTCTAAGGCCCAGCTCATTACTGTATGAAAGCAAACCACAATTCTTCTATAAGTCTATCCAGGAAAAGAACATGGATTAGACCAAAGGGCTCCATTTGTGTATGGTGAGATCTTGAGTATGTCTAACAAGGTGAAATAAAGAAGTAAGAATGACTTAAAGTAGAAATCAGTGGAAGTACTATATAGTTTGGTAAGACTGTAATGACCAATGATGACTGAATTCTTTTCCATTGTACCCCCGATGGCTATATAAAGAGCAATAGGATTTAAAAAACATAAAACTGATCATATAATTCATAAAGGATTATAATGTGATTCATATATATATGATTGTGTGAATCATATGTATATAGGATTTTGAAGAAGTATAAATCTTAGAACAATACTGTCTAATAGAAATTTAATAGAAGACACATAAATTTTAAATTTTCTAGTAGTGACCTTTAAAAAAAGTAAAAAGAAACAAATGAAATTAAATTTAATAAACAGTAGTCCCTCCTTATCGATGAGGGAATACAATCCAAGACCCACAATAGATACCTGAAACTGTGGAGATTACAAAACCCTATATAAACTATGTTTTTTCCTATACATACATACATATGATAAAGTTTAACTTAACAATTAGGTAGAATAAGAGATGAACAACAGTAACAAATAATAAAATAGAACAATTATAGCAATATACTATAATAAGTTATGTGAGTGTTGATTTTCTCTCTCAAAATATCTTGCTGTACAAAGTTAATGTCTTTTCCATCCTAACTAAGCACTTATCAAACACAGTGGCTGTAACTTTTGCAGTTTAAGGTGTGACAGCAAAACTAGCACAAATTTCTTTTTCCTTCCTCACAATTTCACAGACAGAAGATTCGTTCTTACCATAGCAACCTCAGCATAGTATATTTTTTCATTCCTTATTAATTCAGGAACTTTTACCTGTTCACCGAAAGGAAGCACTTATGGCTTCTCTTTGGTATATCTGAATTGCTAGCATCAATACTCTTGCACCTTGGGGTCATCATTAAGTACAATAAGGGTTACTTGAACACAAGCACCATGATAACACAACAGTTGATCTGATACGCATGAGGACTACTAAGTGACTAATGGGCAGGACATGCCCATACTGGGCAGGACAGAGCAGGGTGGTGTGAGATTTCATCATGCTACTCAGAAGGAGGTGCAATTTAAAACTTATGAATTGTTTATTTCTGGAGTTTTCCACTTAATATTTTCAGGCCATTGTTGATTACAGGTAACTGAAACCACGGAAAGCAAAACCATGGATAAGGGTGAACTACTGTATATTTAACTAAATATATCTAATTTCAATCGGCAATCAACATAAAATTACTGATTACTTTACATCATTTTATTAAGAATAAATGTATATATGAAATCTTCAAAATCCACTGTGTGTTTTATACATCCAGCAAATCTCTGCTTAGCTGTGCTGCTTTCCAATTCTCAACAGGTGCCCATGGCTAGTGCCTCCATGTTGGACAGCACAGATTCAGAACATGAAATACTATTCCTGCTATAGCAAAACATGAAAAGAGGCAAAAATCTTGGTATAACAGATTTACAGAACTGGATTTTTAAAACTACTGACAGTAAAGATGAACTATATGGCTGCTTTTTAAAAGATCTTACAAATCATTATGACTACTTCCCAAAAAGTGACTATAGCTAAGAAGGTAAACCATGTCATTATAAGTTTGTTTTCCTAACTGTGACATTTGAATGTCCTAAATTTCTCTGGCATTATACATTTACAGATGAGTGAAAGTGTGTGTGTATGTGCATGTGTGTGTGGGAGGTAAGATTACCTCAGGAAAATGAAAATATATTTACATGTAATATTTGTATTTTCATTTTTAAAGACTATATTATGCTAATAAATAGATCTAGTGAGATACCACAAAATTTTATCTTCATAGATGTTAATGGCCTGATAAAGTGATATTTATAATATTTCTAAAATTATTAATGTAGAATTTATACAAATGAAATTGTATTCTATAAGCATCAGGGAACTTAGTATTAAAAGGCATCATATAACAAGTTATTTGAGAAAAGAATATTCAAAAAATTTTATAAATAATTTTTAAATAAAGGGAAACTTTATTAAGGGAAACTGATATTAAGGAAATCTAAAGTTCAAAAATGTATTTTTCAAAGATTAGACTTTTAGTAAATATCATATATGAAATCCAGAATGGATTAATGAGAAAATGAATCCTCTTTCCATTATATTACATTATTTCTCCAAGATGTGTTTTTTTGTTTTGCGGTACGCGGGCCTCTCACTGTTGTGGTCTCTTCCATTGCAGAGCACAGGCTCCGGACGCGCAGGCTCAGCGGCCATGGCTCACGGGCCCAGCCGCTCTCCGGCATGTGGGATCTTCCCAGACAGGGGCATGAACCCATGTCCCCTGCACTGGCAGGCTGGCTCTCAACCACTGCGCCACCAGGGAAGCCCTCCAAGATGTGTTCTGATGTTAAGAAAAGTCAAAATCAACTGCCTATGTGATAGCAGAGTTAGGTGTGTCAGACTCCAGGCAGCACAAAATTTGTGATTGTGAGCTCTGGGGATTAACCTCCCTTCATCACTGTTTACTACTCTGCATCTGCTTCTGGCCAGAATTCTCTAGTCCCTATGCTCTGGTTAGATCACATGCCATTTATAGAATGTACCCTGTTTTCTCTTTCAGAAGGAAACACAAAACTGATGGTTTAAGAAACTCTTATTGCTGTAATAAATACTAAGAAATACTGGTTAAAAAGATCCTCATAACATTCTATCCCCTTCTTTTTTTCATTTAGGCCTTACAGAGGGTAGTGTAAATGAAACTATTAAGTCTTTGGGTACACACAAGCCTGAATTAGACTCAAATACTTTACCCAGAAAACAATAGATTGAAGGGAGTTTGGATTGTATATTTGGTAAAGATTATTGGGTCCCTGGCTTGTTTATGAACAGAATGAGGACAGAAGACTCAGTCTAAATATGAGACAGAGTGAGGATTAGCTATGGAAACTACCCCAGACCATATGTCACCACTGTGTAAACTAAAAAATGCACAACTTTCTCTTGGCAGATGCAGCCCTATGCCAGGGCACACAGCATGGTGATGGAGACATGAGATGGATTTCAGCCACACTAACCCCTGCAGTGAGGTGGCAGTGGGCTTCCACCCCTCCCTCCTTTTCTCCTTGTACTTGTAACATCACAGCACCATAGAACTGATCTTGGATTAGCATTGTAACTATGGAAAAACGAGGGCTGTTAATATGGAGAAAAAATGAGAAACAAAACATAGTTGAAGAAATAGGTGAGGGAGATTAAGAAGTACAAAATTCCAGTTGCAAAATAATGAGTCACAGTTATGAAATGTACAGTGTGGAGAATATAGTCAATAACTATGTAATATCTTTATATGGTGACATATCACGACGACTTATCGTGGTGATCATTTTGAAAAGTATAGAAATATCAAATCACACTATGTTGTGTAATAGGAGCTAACAGAGTGTTGTAGGTCAATTATTCTAAAACAAACAAAGAAACTCATAGAAAAAGAGGTCAGATTTCTGGTTATCAGAGGTGGGGGAGGGGAGGGGAATTGGATGAAGGCAATCAAAAGGTACAAACTTCCAGTTATAAGATAAATAAGTGCTAGGGATGTAATGTATGACATGCAAATATAATTAACACTGAAAGCTGTTAAGAGAGTAAATCCTAAAATTCTCATCACAAGAAAAATATTTTTGTTTCTATTTCTTTAATATTGTATCTATATGAGATGATGGATGTTCACTAAACTTGTGATAATCATTTCATGATGTATGTAAGTTACATCATTTTGCTGTAATCTAAAACTTACACAGTGCCATATGCCAATTACATCTCAATAAAACTAGAAGAAAAAAATAGTGGAAGTGAAACAAGACATTTTCTTAGTCCTTTGGACGCTTGATTTAACTATGTGAATGTTAACACATAGAGAACATATGTAAATCAGTCATCTACAAGTTAGCACTACTTGCAGTTTAAAAAATATAGGTATGCACCAAAAGTTCAATATAATTATACTTTCTGTCATAAAATATTTAAAAATATTTATGGATTAATTTTATTAATATTATTCTCAAGAAAAGAAGCTTATTTTTACAAAAAAATATTTCTGTGTGCAAAGAGACTAGACATAAAAAATGTTATAATGAAAATGATTCATATCTGAATCAGTAAGTATTTACAATATATAAAACCCAGAACTCTTTAGAGTTATTAGAAGTAGTACCTGTCCTCACTGAGTTTAGAATCCATATTGAAGAACTGAAAAAACTTAAAGTTATACAGTAAATTGTTGAGTTGAAAGCTAGGCACATTAACTTCTAAGAGGCTGAAACTTTATAGATGTATTGGTATGTTAGGACAAGTAAGTGGTAATCTAATTGAAACAAAATTAGAGAATCATATAAAATGACTTAGCAGTTTAAGCCTTTTATTTCATTTTAAAATTTTACTACATAGTCCCTATTTCTCATGTTTTGATGGAGGTGGAAGGCCTCTTTGTATTAATATGGATCTACATTAGAGATGTGTATGTTTTTTGTACACCCATGAATTCTAGTATTAATTCATTAAAAGAGGAACAAGAAATAAAATCTTTTGTGAAGAGTAAATTTTGTTTTGCTTTACTCAGGCTCTTACCTATATCTACTTAGGATATTTTATTTTGCAACTCACAACTGTTAGTCTTTCTGATAGATTCATCTTTAGATAGATAGATTCATCTTTAGATTTCATACAAACATGAACTCTTTCACACATAGAATATTTATTGATTTAATATTTGATAAAATTTTAATTTCAATGAAAAATGCAAATAATATGAACAACATTTGTTAACAAACACAATTGACTGTTGTCAAGAATACGACTCATTTGATGGTAATTGAAGCACATGAGGCTATTAAAGTGCCACTTACTAACCACAGATATTCAATTAGACAAGGGCATGTGTCATGTTTACAGAGTCATTTTGCTTGGCACACATGTTAAATGGAGTCTGGTTAAGAGAACTTTGGTTAAAAATTTAAGTGATCAGAGCCTAGCAAGGAAGATCAGTGCCCAGGAAGACATTATGGATTCTAACTTTAATATATTTTATTAGGTATTTTTGCATTTTAATTACAGAAATCAAACTCAATGAATCAAGAGTAAAAATTAATAATAAACAAAAAATAATTTATTGATACTTATAACTGGGAAGTCAGGAATTTATCTTTCAGAAATACCTGGATCCAAGATCTGAACTAATTTCACTGTGATTATTTGTTCTACTCCCTCATTCTGTTTTGCTTTCTGTTTGTTTTCTTCCATAGCAAGTTTCTCATGTTATGGCAAAAATAGCTACAGGATACATTTTTGTTACAGCCAACAATCCCTGTGAAAAAGTCTCTTTTCTTGATTGTTCCAGGAAAAATCTGGTATGACTCACTGGCTGGGCTTGAGTTGCATGTACACACTGAACAAGTCACTCTGGATAGGGGATGGAATTTATTGTTCAGCTGGAGCTGGATCACAGCCCTGCCCCTGGAAAATGGTAAAATCCTCCTTGAACCACTTGGACTGTGAAAGAGGATAAGTGTGTTTCTACAGAGCTGCTGAGACAACAAAAGCACATGCTTCATCCAAGTGGGAGTGTGGTATTACATAACTTTCTTTAAAGTATTTATGTAGCACTTAGGCAGAATTAGTGAGAACTGCCTCATTTTGGGCCCAGCTATGCTTTGTCTTCTTTGTGATTCTATTTCTTCATGATCCCAAATCATTTCTGCTTCTTCATCCCCCTGTAACCCCCATAAGACCTGTCATTTCCTGGTACCAAAAAAAGAGTTATCTTGCTATTAGGTTTGGTCTTTAAATTACAAACTTTCCTCCAAATTTCTCAGAGGCCATGTTTCTAGTGACATGCTTCCTGTATTTATATTTGCAACTGCCTTCATATGACTTCACGAAATGTAATCCCCTGCATGAATTTTCTGGAATCTCTAGAATGACTCTTGCTCATGTTTATTATAAGAAGAGCTTTGTAAGCTTCCATGCTTTCAACAAGGGAAAAATCTACATCTATCATCTATATTATTTCTTGGAGTGAGTGATAACTGGAAGACTTTCCCCATTTTTTAAAAGCAATTACTCTCCTGTACGTTCTATCTCCTCAAAGCGCCATATGAGGGCTTTGAGATAATAATCTATTTTTCACAAATTGATACCTTACTCCAAGGTTGCAGTCTTTTTGCTTTAACTATTTCTCATGCCTGTGTGTGAGTTACACATGCACAACCTTCTTTATTCTTTTAAGATAGTAACCACATGATTAGCTTTACCTCTTTAAATATTGACACTACTGAATTTATATCTGTGGTATTGCTATATATTTTGGATCCCAAACAAACGTTTATTCAAGGTTTCCCTAACTACCATTTAATGACAAAATGATTAGATCTTCAGCTCCTATGAAATATAGTGGATATTTACATTGCTTGTAAAAAGAAAGAAAATTAAGACTGCTAGGGGCAATCTACCTGTGACTACAGTATTCTTATTTCTTATTTTAATTTTTTGGCATTTCTACAGCCAATGACAGCCACGTGGGCAATTAATTACTTTTTAAGTCCATATGTTGATTTACAAACTTTAATAAAAAGAGTGTTATTTGTATGTTTCTATTAAATCTAAAATTTTAGAACACTTAGAAGTTTCAAATAATACTCCATAAAAGTCCTTTTTTGAACCAAGACAAATCTTGGATCAGTAGAGGGCAGCCATGTCAAAGACCTGTATTTCTCATCTGATCTCTTTAGGTTCCTAAATTTTACAGGAGCTTTTAGGAGATAGCTACAGCTATGAGATTAATATTTGCTCTGAGAAAAATATAAATTTAGGCTTAAATGCTACAGCAGTTCTACTTACACTTCTCAAATGGCATACTTTTTTAAACAAATTATTTTTATTATTTAAATTTTCACCATGTTTATGAGGAAAGTGCCATTTTCCAATGTTTATTTTAACATATAGTCAATTCTTCACTCAGAAAGTTTGGATAGGCATTATATTAAAATACCATGTACCTAAATTCTATTTTAGACAGGACTAAGTGTTATTGAACTTGAGAGGCTTGCTTCTTTTTGGACATACTATATTAATATTAATCCGCTTATGTTTGCTTGACAAATATTATTTTAGAAAATATTGCTGAAACTTATCTGGAGATAATATTTGCCAGAGAATATAAAATATAAATCAAATTTGGGTTGCTATTCAAGAATGAATGACATATGTTTGAATAATATGACAATAATTATTCAGGCATTTTACACAGAACAATTTTATGTGCATAAGCAGTTATTCTCAAGAAGTACTTTGGCCCCTTATTTAATTCATGCATACCTAATTTAATTAATGTAAATATTTAATTGAATTTAATTCATGCAAATATTTAAGACAGTTTTTTTTTTTTTTTTTTTTTTTTTTTTTTGCGGTACGCGGGCCTCTCTCTCCCGTTGCGGAGCACAGGCTCCTGATGCGCAGGCTCAGCGGCCATGGCTGATGGGCGCAGCCACTTCGCGGCATGTGGGATCTTCCCGGACCGGGGTACGAACCCGTGTCCCTGGCATCGGCAGGCGGATTCTCAACCACTGCGCCACCAGGGAAGCCCTTAAGACAGTTTTAAAGGGTAGAAATATAATATACAATACTTGAACAAATCTTTCAATCATGAAGGTGCTATCAATAGTTTTTAATGTATGTGAACCACAAGAGTATCACTTTAAAAACTACCTAAACTACTCATTCAGTGTCATGTATAACCTGGGATATCTTTATGAAGAAAGTGATATTTTTGTTTATCACAGGGAGTTCTGATACCTTATATTTTGTTCTGATGTTCTCTTTACCAGATTTAAAAAAGTTACATGCAGCTTTTAAAAATTATTTTTTTAAATGGAAAGAGATAGAAAAATAGATTAGTTATATAAATTTAACATTTTTAACAGTTTAGTCACTCTTCCCATATAATGACATTAGAAAAGATATATCAGCAATAGAAATAATTTGAGTAATATACATCGACAAAAAAAGTCTTAACTTCCATTTTGTTTTTTGCATTGTCTAGTATAACCTCTTGGTTTTGCTTTGTCTTTTTTTTAAAGAAGACTGATCATAGTAACCTCTTCTAGAATATTGGAGAAATCCTTGCTGAGTACCAGAAGCACACTGTAATAATATTATGAATATTTTAATATGCCTAAAGTTGGCTAATTTGATTAAATTTTCAAGGAGCAGATGATACCAATGCTCTCTTTCAAATTCAGTATAACATGGAAGATAAAACTGACAAAGATAATTTAAAAAAAGACTATGTAGGGATCTCAAATGTGAATATCAATATAAAAACCTTAAAACTTAAATTGGAAAACATAATCTAGCAGTACTTTAAAGAATAATACATCAAAAAAAATTGGTTCATTCTAGGAATTCAGTGAGAACTAGCTCAATATTTTTAAAAATGATATTAGTGTATTTCACTAAAATATAGATCAAAGTAGAAAAACCATAATATCTTCATGGCAGTTAAAAAGCATTTGAGGAAATTCTGACACACATTTTTAACAAGATAAGAATATATGAATATTTCCATAACATGATAAAATTATCTGTCTCAAAAAAGAAGTTAGATATATTTTTAATAGTAAATACCAGAAACATTCTCATTAAATTGATGAGTTTACTAACATTTTTAAGTAAAATGAATAACAGCATGAACTTGAAAAAGAAGGTGAAATCACTATTACTTATTCATATTATTATATAGTTGAATATTTGTGGAGAGTCAATGAGAAAATCATTAGAAAACATGGAATTAAGTGAGGTAATTAGTTGCAAGGTTAATATTTAAAATTTATTTCATATTATTTATAAATTTTAAATGAAGAGGATACATATATAATAGCCAAAATATCAAATGTATAGAAATAGACAAGAAATATGAAGGTATTTTTTTAAAAAAATAAATTTCAACTGTGTTACATAAAATAAGTATAGTTGAGTCATAACCTGTACTTGAATAGGAAAACACATCACTGCAAATCACAGTAAATTTATTAGCCCAATGTGAACTTAATAAAAAATAGCAGTAGGACTTTTTTGAAAGCTGATTATGTTGATACTAATGTCTACAAAATATTAAACGTGTAAAAACTTAGATACACTTAAAATACTGAATGTAATATAAATCAAATATTTTATTAGGTTAGCAGATTAATCAAAAGACTAAGGAAGTAGAAAAAATATGGCAATTTAGTATAATATAGAAGAGTTATTGCAAAAGAGTAGAGAAAAGATAGTTTATTAAATGCCTGATTGTTGAACAAGTAGTAAACAGAGGCAAATACATTCAGGTGGATTAAAAGCCTCTGTGTAATCTAGGATATCATAACACTGCTATAAGAAAACATTGGCAAATGTATTTCCTAATCTTTGGTGGGGGAAGCTCTTTTAAACATGACTAAAGAAAAAGGTAAAATACCTTTTTGAAACTGAAATTTCAAAATTTATACTGAAATATTAATTTCAGAGTAATAAAAATTCAGTATTCTGCATGAATATGATCCATAAAGTATTAATATACAGAGAGCTGATAAAGTTGTTGTACATCTTATACATAAGTTATTTTTAATGTAAAATGACTCTTACCAATCAATTGTAAAATCTCAAGTGGTCAAAGAGAGAGAGAGAGAAAGAGAGGGAAAATGAAGAAAAGAGAATGAAAAGACAGTTCTCAATAAGGGAATGAAAAATCCTGCATAACTTACCTTTGCTAATCATTTCAAATATTCATTTTTATTTAATTAACATTTTCCACTTGTCACATTTGTAAACATTCAAAATTTCACTAATAGAGAAGATTTTCTAGCATTGGTAAGCAAGAATCTTATGCACCTTAGATAGGCATATCAGTTGGTACAACATGCTTCAAGACAAATATGGCAAAATCTATAAAAAATAACAATATTTATGCAGCAAATTTTATTTCTAAAAATTTATACTACCAGTAAATGTGTTCTTGTCTATTCAAAGATATATGTGCAATAATTTTTATTGTACTTTTTTTGCTCTGGGAAGCAAATATCCATCAATAAGGGACTGGTTAATAAATTATGGAACATTAATAAATTATGGTGGGAGTCTGTCACCAATATAAAGAATGAAGCATACCATATGTGCAAAGGCATAAAGATATCCAAGATATACTGAAAAGTGAAAAAGTGCCAGAAAGTGGAAAGAGATTTATTTTATTTGTATATAATTATTTACTATATCATATCCATGTACAATATAGCTATACAAATATTAATTGATATAATTTGTAATTATATAAATATACATTATAAAATAAAATATATATTTAAAATCATGGCTGGAGGAGGGAGATAATTTGGGTCTGAATTCTGGCTGTACTACTTTCTAATTGTGAGGCATTGAGCAAATCATGTAACTTCTCTGTGTGTTATTTTTCTTGTTTGTAAAAAGGGGGTAATAATAGTACTTATCTGAGGGTTGTTATGATAATTCTTTTGTGCTCTGTCTGGCTAGACATATCTCAACGTTATTAATCTTCTCAAAGAACCAGCTTTGGTTTTCATTGATTTTCCCTATTGTTTTTCTGTTTTCTCTTTCATTGATTTCTACTCCTATATTTATTAGTTCCTTTGTTCTGTGTATTTTGTGGTTAATTCATTCTTTAAGTATCTTAAGCCAGAAGCTGAAGTTTATGTTTTGAGATCTTTCTTCTTTTTTAATATAGCCATTTAATACTATTCTCTCTAAGTACTGCTTTAGATGTATATGCAAATTTTCGAATGTTACTCTTTTTGTTTTCATCCTATTCAAAATTCTTTTTAACTTTCCTTTTTTATTTCTCCTTCACCCATTGTTTATTTGGAAATATGTTATTAAGTTTCAAAATATTGTAGATTTTGCCAGCTAATGATTTTAAACTTAATTCTGTTTTTGTCAAAGAATATATTTTGTATGATTTGAATCTCTAAGTTTATTGAGACTTTTTTTTATGGCCTAGAATATGGTCTATGTAGTACATGTTCCATGTACACTTTAAAATTTTTTTAATTTTGCTATTATGAGGTGGAATATTAGTTTTAATAAAATGTGTAATATTTTAGACAAGTGCTCACTCATTCTTTTTTGGGTATGCAAATAACATGTATATTAGATGAATTAAACCTATCACATGTCTCAATATGCTCTGTTCTGTGTGTGTTTGTTTGTGTGTGTATGTATGTGTGTGCTTGATTCTCTTTTTTTTTCTTCTCTGCTCCATTTTGGATAATTTCTTTTGTCATGTCTTTAAGGTTACTAAACTTTTTGTCTGCAGTGTCTAACCTATAAATTATATCTATTATATTTTTCATATTAGACATTTTAGTTCTCATCTCTAGAAATTTGATTTGCATCATTTATATATTGTCCATGTTTCTACTTAAAATGCTCATTATTTCCACTAGTTTATGGGATGCATATATAATAAGGGTTTTAATGTCTTTGTCTTCTTATTCTATCACATATCACTTCCAGTATGCTTTGAATTAATTTATTTTTCTCTTCATTATGAGTTATATACTCATTTTTTTTCTGCATGCATGTTTTGTAATTCTGCATTGAATTTCAAGTATTCTAAATTTTACTTTTTCAGTGATGAATATTTGTTTCTATTTCTCCAAATTTTCTTGAACTTTGCTCAGGGCCCAAGTTTAGTACTTGACAGCAGTTCAATATTTTTATATCTTGCTTTTAGTCTTTCTTAGATTTAGTTTGGGTCTAATTTTTCCCCACTACTGAGGCAAAACTTATGCATATTCTACCTGATGCAAAATAACATTGCTCTGTGAGAAAGAAATTAACAGTACAAATTGTAGAGTTTGAAAATAATAGAGACTGAATCAACCAATCATGAAAAACAGATTCTATGTAGCTTATAAATGTTTGTATTACACTGAAATAGGTAATAAGTGTAATGTGTATGAATCTGCATAATTTATTTTGATGTCCTTTCAGGTTTTTATGTCTTTTTTCTTTTTGAGTGGTAGTTCCACTACTCAAAATGATCTGAATAAAATTAAAAATGATCTGAATAAAATTAAAAAATATATGTCTACTAGCTTGAAAGTTTCTTAGAATAATGACACCTTCTAAATCAAGTTCAAGTTTCACATGAAATGAACAAAAATTTTGATTGCTTTTTACATATGTGACACTGTGTAGATGTTCTTTTAACTCCTAAAGACATAAATGAAATATTTTGAATTAGAATCCAGTAACATTTAACTCTCTTATACTTGCTTTACTTTTCATTTTTTGCCTTGTCAAGTTAACTGTATTTCAGACTTTTTAAAAAACTTAAGTGTTTGTTCAAGAAAGGAGGTCCAAGCTAATAATTTAATTAAATTAAATAATTTAACTGGTTAGTTTTGTTTCTACAGTTGCATTTTTAGATAGAATGATGAGTCTTCAAACTCAGAAAAAAACATATTTTCAATAACTCTAGAAATTTGACTAAAATATTTCTGATACTATTTTCAGTTGTCTCTGTAAACACATCTTATGTAATCATAATTTTGGAGTTTCAACAGAGAAAAATATTTTGTCAAAAGTTAAAATTACATGCCCTCTACCTTAGGTCAATGATTGATTAACAAGATCTCAATTGAGACATTTTTGTTCATAGGAGATTGTGTGTGTGTGTGTGTGTGTGTGTGTGTGTGTGTGTGCATATTACTCAGGGTATATTTTGATGGAGAAGTAATAAAACTGTTAGTAACTCAGAGGCTACATCTTAAAAACACTATATTTTTATTGTGTAAGAAACACAAACCATGAGACCTACACAACAATTTTTAAGTACTTTATTGTTAATTATAAGTATAATGTTGTACAACAGATCTCTAGAACTTCCTTGTATGTGATGAGTAGCTTTTTATTGTTGCTTTCAAAACTATCTCTTTGCCTGTGACTTTTAACAGTTTTATTATAATGTGTCTTTGTGTAGGTCTTCTTAGATTTATCCTGGTTGGAGTGAATTGAGCTTCTTGAATTTGTATGTCCACTTTTTCTCAAATTCGAAAAGTTTTTAGCCATCATTTCTTCAAATAGGTTCTCTGCCACTTTCTCTTCTCCTCTGGGATTCCTATAGTGTATATGTTATTCTATTTGATGATGTCCCACAAGTCCGTTAAGCTCTCTTCATTTTTTTCTTCTTCTTCTTTTTATTCTTGCTCCTAAGCCTCAGTAATTTCAAAAGTCCTGTCTTCAAGTTTGTTGATTCTTTCTTTCTTCTGTCTAGTCAAGAGCTGTTAAGGCTCTGTAGTGAATTTTTCAATTCAGTTATTTTATTCTTCAATTCTAGAATTTCTATTTAGTTCTTCTTCATAGTTTCTATCTCTGTTGATATTCTCATTTTGTTCATACATCATTTTCCTGATTTCTGTTAGTTCTTTGTCTGTGCTCTCTTTTAATTTATTAAAAAAAAAACCTTTATGATGGCTATTTTAAATGCTTTACCTGCTAATTCATATTTCTCCATTTCTTTAGGGTCATTTTCTTGGGATTTAATTTGTTCCTTTGAATATCCCATATCTCCCTGCTTTTTGTATGTCTTGTTATCTTCTGCTGGAACTTTGGAATTTGAAAAATCAACTATTTCTCCCAGTTTCTGTGGCATGGTTCTGCACAGGGAGGAACTTCTTCAGTCAGCCCAGCTGGATAGTCTAGAGATTTTTCAAGCCTTTTCTGGGGATGTGTTCTGTCTAGGCTTGTGTGTATAATCTTGTTGAAGAGGTTTGCCAAGTTCTAATCAGGAGTGCCACATAGTGTCTATATATGGTACTGTAGATTCAGGTACACACTGAAAAATTTTTGTTCTCAGTGGACCTATTCCTGTTAGTGCTTAGATTCAGACAAGATATAAATCAGGCAACCCACTGAAAAGCCAGAACTTTGTGTGCATGCACCACTCTTCTCTTTCTCCTGAGGGAGAGGCCATCAAGCTGTTCTGAACTTTGTCTGCTGTACCATGTGTGTTCTGAAGAAGCAGCATGCTACCCAGCTCTTATTTGTTCTCAGAGGCCATCAGGCTTCTAGAGTATGCTGAGTTCTGTCAATGATCTCAGAGAGACAAGGCAGAATCCAATCCCTTAGGCAGTTCCCCTGAAAGGTCAGAACTTTGTACATACAGTCCAGACTTCTCTTTCCCTTCCTAGGGAGAAATCAGGAGCTGGGAGTTTTCTCCTGATTGTATGGAGCTGTACTGGTAGGAGAGACTATGGCTCGAGGGTGCCATGAAGTTTTTTACCAGCTTTGATGCGGCTGGTTTTGTGCTCACATGGAGTACAAGAGCCTCTTATTTAGTTTCTGGATTTCTCGCAAGTGGAATTGGTCCATGGATTGCTGTAGAATCAGTGTCTCTGTGGGAGAAAGGGGGGTCTCAGGCTTCCTATTATACCATATTGCTCAAAAGCAATTTGTTTTTATTCTGTAATTATGGCATACCTCTACCAGAGACCACATTATGAATCAGTTGTTCTAAAATTATTTTAGAAAATGTTTTATTTAATGTAATTATGAAAATAATATATAAACAATGTGTACATTTATTGTATACAGAAGACTACAAAGCATAAGTTACTTATAATTATACTCTTAAAACATTGACTCTTACAGACATCAACCTTTTCCTATATTTTTCCAAGTTTTTAATTCAGAAGCAAATGGCTTTTGTATATTTTTAACCAAAGTTGAATACTATAGAGTTAATGGAACTCATTTCCACTGGCCGTTATAAAATTACCATATTCAATGTAAGTAACAGTTTTTAAAAGTTATGAATTTTAGTGGAAGCATAATATATCCAATGGATTATCGTACTTTATTTAAACATTTCCCTATTGATTGTCATTTAAGTTGCATAAAATATCTTACACACAGGGTTTTGAATACTTATATATTTAAATACCTGATTATTTCCTTAAGAAAAATTCTTAGAATTAGATACGTTTCATCAATGTGTCTAAAAGATTACATCATTTTTGACACATGCTGTAAATTTATTTCTTATAAAAGATCTAAAACTTTTTCATTTCATTCCATTTAGCCTGTTAGCTTATAAAAGAGCCCAGTGTGTAGGAGAATAGTGTATAGTATATAATGGAAGAAGTATCATACATCAGTGGGGAAAGGCTAGTAATTTTTTAAATAAAAAGTGTTATTAGAAAAACAGATTTGATAACTTATTATGTAGAATATATAAATCAGACCCTACCAATTCTAAAATTCAAATATGGCATAGGATAGAAGTTAGGTTTTGAGTATGTTGAATATATCTGACAAAATAAAAAAAGAAATTCTGAAAAAAAAAGTGTTAGAAAATAATCTGTACACATGGGAGAAAACTTTAGTCAGCTATTTAACCTGACATCATGTGACAAAAATTATCTAAGATGGATTAATTATTAAGTTAAAGATAGAGATAACAATAAGAAACTATGGGTATGCAATTTTTATTGAGTTGTCTAACATGTGAAAGTAATGAGATTAAGAGGAAAACAATAGTTTCAGAAAAATCAACAAATGATATTATAAAAGAGGATTAATATAAAGAGTTCACAAAATCTAATTATCAAACATTAATATTCCATTAAAAAATGAAAATAGGATTTATCACATCTTTTTAAAGTTGTTTTGAAAAATATTAAAAAATAACTTCACACATTTTTCTTTACAGAATAGTGTGTACAAAAATGAAGCTGTATCATCAGTAGGTGTACTGAAATGTACTTTTGCATAAATATCTTATAGAGTGATTGAACTAATTTGAGCATAAATAACCAGTGTTCTGAATGTATGTAATAAAATAAATTTCTTTACTCAAACCATTTACCTACACTGTCCAAATTACATTAAGATATACCAAGTGGAATATTATCTTGAATCAAAATTAGTTATTGTGAAATTAATGAGGTAAATCAGTATTTCAAATAATGAATAAATTTAATTATAATCTGTACTATGTGCAAATGATAAATGCATCATACTATTCATGTACTTCGTTGGCCAGTCCATTTAGTATGTGATTATTCATCTCTAAAATAATATTGCTTAAGTAATTGAACTGAAATCAATGTAAATGTTTAGGTGGTGTTAGAATGAAGTCACTAATCAGTGTATCCTTGTTAAATGGAAAATTACCATGGTTAACTATAATTTATGGCTAAAATATATGATTGTCAGGTGAAAACGAAGAAGCTTTTCTACACAAATATGAAAATAATTTTCTTCTATTAATTTATTGCTATTTATAAAGATTATCTCTTTGGTCCTCTAAAGAACCCTGTGAGATAAAGTCAAGCTAAACACACACACACACACACACACACACACACACACACACACACATATATACGCATCTTTTTCCTAGCATCATGGTGCTAGGTAAGAGAATGATATCAGTGAATCAGAAATATTTTGGGAAGATTATAGTCTTACATTTCTTATGTTATTTGAAATGTTTTCTTTTAAATGTTTCTGTTTACTTCGCATATATATAGTCAATCATTGGTAATGCCATCTAAATTCTTCTTTGGTGATCAACCCCTACTGCATAGAAAGAAATCCTCTGTGGATCTGGCACCTGACCCAAATTTGTTCACTACTACTTTTGTGGAATAAAAATCTTAAGTATGGCAATTATGAAGCTTGATTTATTCTGACTCTGGCACCATAAATGTAATTGACTTTGGGTTAAATGTCAATCCTTTCTTCAAAACTTTCTCTTTTACTACACCAAGAAGAATCAATTTCCATTTCTTAAGTCAACAATTCATAATTTATATAAGAAACAAAAACTATGCAAAATAATGGGACACATCACTTAAAATATCAACAGAATTTTAAATGTCCAGAAATGAACTAAGAGAAAAATGCAAACCCTTTATGAGACAAACTATATAATTTGGGGGGATGGTATTAAAAAGACTGGGAAAATAGAAGCTAGACTGGTATATGATAAACATATATTTCTACCTGAATTAATATATGAATTGAATAGAATGGAAATGAAAATGTTGTCAGAATACTTTATGGGACTTGAGAAGAAAATTGTAGGTATCAGTTGGGCTTCTGGCAGTAAATAGCATATTAGATGAGAATGACGAAAGAGAGTCTAAGGAATGTACTACTTACAAAAGTGAGGGTAAGATTTTGGGAAACTAATGAAAGATGGTGAAGCATCCAGGGACTTCCAATAGTAGGAAATCATTACAAAGTCTGTCTGAAGGGGAAAGGGGAGGGAGGAATTAACAGGATCTGACTACACATTGTATCTACAGGTTTTTCCTGTGGCAATTGGGGTCTTTGGTACAGGTATTCAGCCTCTGCTACACAGTAGTCCATCAAAATGGCAGATAGGGGAAATAACTACCTCAAATTCTCTCATTTATTATCTCCTTCCTTTGCCTCTCATTGGCCAAATTTAACAAAAAACTAACAGAGTAGAGAAAGTTAGAAAGGGAATCTGAAGGGGACAAACATAAATATTCAGCATCATAATTTTATCTGGAAGAGCAAACATTTAATATGTTCCAAGAAAATCTGGTAAAATTTCAGTTGGAAAATTTATCTCACAGTTATCGAAACATATTCTAATAGTAAAATAATTTAAAAAGTGGATTGCAATAAAGTTCAGAAAAACCTTCATAACTTTATATCAATTTATATATGAAATCAAGGACATTTCAAATCAATGAGGATAAGATAGAATTTTCAACAACTGTTTTTGGGACTTCTATCCATTTGAGATGAAAATTCTTAGCTCATACATTATTCAAATTGTAAATTATAGGAAATATTAAAATGCAAAATCCTATAAATCTTTTGAAACAATATATAATCATTTTATTAGTAATAATCTTCTCAATAATATATGGATATTATGAAGAAATTCTTAACAGATTTGACCGCAAACAAAATCATAAAAATTATGTGGTAAATTGTAAACAAGTAAAATCATTCTTAGGAAACCAGAAGTAAATATTTGCAATGTATATAATGATGAAGATTAAAGAACCATAATATATAAAGAATTACTACAGATAAAAAAAGACAAAAATTGAAAATGGGCAGTATGTATGAATTAAAATTCATAAAAGTATGCAAGTGGTAAATACATAAATAAATGGACTTTAATCCTCAGTAAATATCAAAGGCATGCCAATTAAAACAATATTTAGATTTCATTTTCTGATTTAGCAAAATTTATCAGAATTTATTATTACATGTTTTATAAGGAATTTAATTTATAGAAAACTGTGCACTTATCTGCAGATGTTCAGGAAGGAAATTTATTGTAGCATATTTTTAAATAGCAAGACTTGGAACCGTTTAAAACCTCAACTTTAGAAAAATGATGACCTAAATTATGATACCTCCATATTATGGAGTCTTTCAAAAATATTGACGTTTATTTATACATACTAAAATGCAAAGCTGACTAGGAAATACTGACAAGTGTAAAAGAGGAAAAATTAAAATAGAAGATCTTGCCACAGAAAAATATTAATGGCATGATGCATTTATTTAAATTATGTGAGTTAAGCTGATGAAAGAATCTTAATATACAGCAGGTTAGAATGCAATGTAAAACTATTGTGAGGAAAAAAAAGAGAAAGAATCATAATCATTGTAGTTTGGTTACACAACTTTCTCAGGAACTGAGAGACCAAATAGATTAACAACTGTAAACTGAACATTACAATTTTAAAAAGTCAAACTTTTATATATATGAAGAACTCCACATCAACAGAACTTTTTCCCCAGCATGTAAAAAATAAGGAATAATTACAAAAATATATTGTATATAATGGTCACACAGAGTCAAGTGTAAAACAAAACAAAACAAGAAAACTTAAAATTGGAGGGAGGGACAGAGGAAGATGGCGGAAGAGTAAGACGCGGAGATCACCTTCCTCTCCACAGATACACCAGAAATACATCTACACGTGGAACAACTCCTACAGAACACCTACTGAAGGCTGGCAGAAGACCTCAGACCTCCCAAAAGGCAAGAAACTCCCCACGTACCTGGGTAGGGCAAAAGGAAAAAAGAATAAACAGAGACAAAAGAATAGGGACGGCACCTGCACCAGTGGGAGGGAGCTGTGAAGGAGGAAAAGTTTCCACACACTAGGAAGCCCCTTCGCGGGCGGAGACTGCGGGAGGCGGAGGGGGGAGCTTCGAAGCCGCGGAGGAGTGCACAGCAACGGGTGCGGAGGGCAAAGCGGGGAGATTCCCGCACAGAGGATCGGTGCCGACCGGCACTCGCCAGCCCGAGAGGCTTGTCTGCTCACCCGCCGGGACGGGCGGGGCTGCGAGCTGAGGCTCTGAGGCTCGGGTTTCTGTTTCGGACGGAGGGCAGGGAGAGGACTGGGGTTGGCGGCTTGAACATAGCCTGAAGGGGTTAGTGCACCACAGCTAGCCGGGAGGGAGTCCGGGGAAAAGCCTGCACCTGCCGAAGAGGCAAGAGACTTTTTCTTCCCTCTTTGTTTCCTGGTGCGTGAGGAGAGGGGTTTAAGAACGCTGCTTAAAGGAACTCCAGAGACGGGCGCGAGCCGCGGCTAAAAGCGCGAACCCCAGAGACGGGCGCGAGCCGCGGCTGAAAGCGCGGACCCCAGAGACGGGCGCGAGCCGCGGCTGAAAGCGCGGACCCCAGAGACGGGCGTGAGTCGCGGCTGAGGGCGCGGACCCCAGAGACAGGCGCGAGCCGCGGCTGAGGGCGCTGACTCCAGAGACGGGCGCAAGCCGCGGCTGGAGGCGCGGATCCCAGAGGCGGGCGGGAGACGTTGGGGCTGCTGCTGCCGCCACCAAGGGGCCTGTGTGCGAGCGCAGGTCGCTCTCCACTCCCCTCTTCCGCGGAGCCTGTGCAGCCCGCCACTGCCGGGTTCCCGGGATCCGGGGACGACTTCCCCGGGAGAGCGCACGGCGGGCCTCGGGCTGGTGCAGGGTCACGCAGGACTTTGCCGCCGCAGGCCCGCCCCGCATTCCGTGCCCCTCCCTCCCCGCCGGCCTCAGTACGCCAGAACCCCCGAATCAGCGGCTCCTTTAACCCCGTCCTGTCTGAGCAAAAAACAGACGCCCTCCAGCGACCTACACGCAGAGGCAGGGCCAAATCCAAAGCTGAGCCCCTGTGAGCTGTGAGAACAAAGAAGAGAAAGGGAAATCTCTCCCAGCAGCCTCAGAAGCAGCGGATTAAAGCTCCACAATCAACTTGATGTACCCTGCATCTGTGGAATACATGAATAGACAGCCAATCATCCCAAATTAAGGAGGTGGACTTTGGGAGCAAGATCTATGATTTTTCTCCCTATTCCTCTTTTTGTGAATGTGTATGTGTATGCTTCTGTGTGAGATCTTGTCTGTATAGTCTTGCTTCCACCATTTGTCCTAGGGTTCTATCCGTCCATGGTTTTTTCTTAAATTTTTTTTCTTAATAATCAATTTTAATATTAAGAACGTTATTATACTTTACCTTCGTCCTTTCTTTCTTTCTTTCCTTCCTTCCTTCCCTCCTTTAGACAACGAATCATCCCAAATTGAGGAGGTGGTCTCTGACAGCAAGATTTATGATTTTTCCCCCTTTACCTCTTTTTGTGAGGGTGTATGTGTACGCTTCTGTGTAAGACTTTGTCTGTATAGCTTTGCTTCCAACATTTGTCCTAAGGTTCTATCCGTCCCTTTTTTTTTTTTTTTCCTAATTAAGAATTTTTTAATTCAATAACTTTATTATACTTTATTTTATTTTTACTGTATCTTCTTTCTTTCTTTTTTTCCTTCTTTCCCTCCTTCCTTCCTTCCTCCCTCCCTCCCTCCCTCCTTTCGTTCCTTCTTGCCTTCTTTCCTTCTTTGCTTCTTTCTTTCTTTCTTCCTTCCTTCCTTCCTTCCTTCCCTCCTTCCTTCCCTCCTTTCCTTCTTTCTTTCCTCATACTTCTACTAATTCCCTCTACTTTTTCTCCCTTTTATTCTGAGCCGTGTGGATGAAAGGCTCTTGGTGCTCCAGCCAGGAGTCAGGGCTCTGCCTCTGAGGTAGGAGAGCCAACTTCAGGACACTGGTCCACAAGAGACCTCCCAGCTCCACATAATATCAAACGGCGAAAATCTCCCAGAGACCTCCATCTTAACACCAGCACCCAGCTTCACTCAACGACCAGCAAGCCACAGTGCTGGACAACCTATGCCAAACAACTAGCAAAACAGGAACACAACCCCACCCATTAGCAGAGAGGCTGCCTAAAATCATAATGAGGCCACAGACACCCCAAAACACACCACCAGACGTGAACCTGCCTACTAGAGAGACAAGGTCCAGCCTCATCCACCACAACACAGGCACTAGTCCCCTCCACCAGGAAGCCTACACAACCCACTGAACCAACCTTAGCCACTGGAGACAGACATCAAAAACAGGAGGAACTACGAACCTGCAGCCTGCAAAAAGGAGACCCCAAACACAGTAAGATAAGCAAAATGAGAAGACAGAAAAACACACAGCAGATAAAGGAGCAAGATAAAAATGCACCAGACCTAACAAATGAAGAGGAAATAGGCAGTCTACCTGAAAAAGAATTCAGAATAATGATAGTAAGGTTGATCCGAAATCTTGGAGATAGAATGGACAATAGAATGGACAAAATGCAAGAATCAGTTAACAAGGACCTAGAAGAACTAAAGATGAAACAAGCAACGATGAACAACACAATAAATGAAATTAAAAGTACTCTAGATGGGATCAATAGCAGAATAACTGAGGCAGAAGAACGGATAAGTGACCTGGAAGATAAAATAGTGGAAATAACTACTGCAGAGCAGAATAAAGAAAAAAGAATGAAAAGAACTGAGGACAGTCTGAGAGACCTCTGGGACAACATTAAACGCACCAACATTCGAATTATAGGAGTTCCAGAAGAAGAGGAGAAAAAGAAAGGGACTGAGAAAATATTTGAAGAGATTATAGTTGAAAACTTCCTTAATATGGGAAAGGAAATAGTTAATCAAGTCCAGGAAGCACAGAGAGTCCCATACAGGATAAATACAAGGAGAAATACGCCAAGACACATATTAATCAAGCTGTCAAAAATTAAATACAAAGAAAGCATATTAAAAGCAGCAAGGGAAAAACAACAAATAACACATAAGGGAATCCCCATAAGGTTAACAGCTGATCTCTCAGCAGAAACCCTACAAGCCAGAAGGGAGTGGCAGGACATACTGAAAGTGATGAAGGAGAAAAACCTGCAGCCAAGACTACTCTACCCAGCAAGGATCTCATTCAGATTTGATGGAGAAATTAAAACCTATACAGACAAGCAAAAGCTGAGAGAGTTCAGCACCACCAGAACCAGCTTTACAACAAATGCTAAAGGATCTTCTCTAGGCAAGAAACACAAGAGAAGGAAAAGACCTATAATAACGAACCCAAAACAATTTAGAAAATGGGAATAGGAACATACATATCGATAATTACCTTAAATGTAAATGGACTAAATGCTCCCACCAAAAGACACAGATTAGCTGAATGGATACAAAAACAAGACCCTTACATATGCTGTCTACAAGAGACCCACTTCAGACCTAGAGACACATACAGACTAAAAGTAAGGGGATGGAAAAAGATATTCCATGCAAATGGAAACCAAAAGAAAGCTGCAGTAGCAATTCTCATATCAGACAAAATAGACTTTAAAATAAGGACTATTAAAAGAGACAAAGAAGGACACTACATAATGATCAAGGAATCGATCCAAGAAGAAGATATAACAATTGTAAATATTTATGCACCCAACATAGGAGCACCTCAATACATAAGGCAAATACTAACAGCCATAAAAGGGGAAATCGACAGTAACACATTCATAGTAGGGGACTTAAACACCCCACTTTCACCGAAGGACAGATCATCCAAAATGAAAATAAATAAGGAAACACAAGCTTTAAATGATACATTAAACAAGATGGACTTAATTGATATTTATAGGACACTCCATCCAAAAACAACAGAATACACATTTTTCTCAAGTGCTCATGGAACATTCTCCAGGATAGATCATATCTTGGGTCACAAATCAAGCCTTGGCAAATTTAAGAAAATTGAAATTGTATCAAGTATCTTTTCTGACCACAACGCCATGAGACTAGATATCAATTACAGGAAAAGATCTGTAAAAAATACAAACACATGGAGGCTAAACAATACACTACTTAATAATGAAGTGATCACTGAAGAAATCAAAGAGGAAATCAAAAAATACCTAGAAACAAATGACAATGGAGACACAACGACCCAAACTTGTGGGATGCAGCAAAAGCAGTTCTAAGGGGGAAGTTTATAGCAATACAAGCCCACCTTAAGAAGCAGGAAACATCTAGAATAAACAACCTAACCTTGCACCTCAAGCAATTAGAGAAAGAAGAACAAAAAAACCCCAAAGCTAGCAGAAGGAAAGAAATCATAAAAATCAGATCAGAAATAAATGAAAAAGAAATGAAGGAAACAATAGCAAAGATCAATAAAACTAAAAGCTGGTTCTTTGAGAAGATAAACAAAATAGATAAACCACTAGCCAGACTCATCAAGAAAAAAAGGGAGAAGACTCAAATCAATAGAATTAGAAATGAAAAAGGAGAGGTAACAACTGACCCTGCAGAAATAAAAGAGATCATGAGAGATTACTACAAGCAACTCTATGCCAATAAAATGGACAATCTGGAAGAAATGGACAAATTCTTAGAAATGCACAACCTGCCAAGACTGAATCAGGAAGAAATAGAAAATATGAAGAGACCAATCACAAGCACTGAAATTGAAACTGTGATTAAAAATCTTCCAACAAAGAAAAGCCCAGGACCAGATGGCTTCACAGGCGAATTCTATCAAACATTTAGAGAAGAGCTAACACCTATCCTTCTCAAACTCTTCCAAAATATAGCAGAGGGAGGAACAGTCCCAAACTCCTTCTACGAGGCCACCATCACCTTGATACCAAAACCAGGCAAGGATGTCACAAAGAAAGAAAACTACAGACCAATATCACTGATGAACATAGATGCAAAAATCCTCAACAAAATACTAGCAAACAGAATCCAACAGCACATTAAAAGGATCATACACCATGATCAAGTGGGGTTTATTCCAGGAATGCAAGGATTCTTCAATATACGCAAATCTATCAATGTGATAAACCATATTAACAAATTGAAGGAGAAAAACCATATGATCATCTCAATAGATGCAGAGAAAGCTTTTGACAAAATTCAACACCCATTTATGATAAAAACCCTGCAGAAGTAGGCATACAGGGAACTTTCCTCAACATAATAAAGGCCATATACGACAAGCCCACAGCAAACATCATCCTCAATGGTGAAAAACTGAAAGCATTTCCACTAAGATCAGGAACAAGACAAGGTTGCCCACTCTCACCACTCTTATTCAACATAGTTTTGGAAGTTTTAGCCACAGCAATCAGAGAAGAGAAGGAAATAAAAGGAATCCAAATCGGAAAAGAAGAAGTAAAGCTGTCACTGTTTGCAGATGATATGATCCTATACATAGAGAATCCTAAAGATGCTACCAGAAAACTACTAGAGCTAATCAATGAATTTGGTAAAGTAGCAGGATACAAAATCAATGCACAGAAATCTCTGGCATTCCTATATACTAATGATGAAAAATCTGAAAGTGAAATCAAGAAAACACTCCCATTTACCATTGCAACAAAAAGAATAAAATATCTAGGAATAAACCTACCTAAGGAGACAAAAGACCTGTATGCAGAAAACTATAAGACACTGATGAAAGAAATTAAAGATGATACAAATAGATGGAGAGATATACCATGTTCTTGGATTGGAAGAATCAACATTGTGAAAATGACTCTACTACCCAAAGCAATCTATAGATTCAATGCAATCCCTATCAAACTACCACTGGCATTTTTCACAGAACTAGAACAAAAAATTTCACAATTTGTATGGAAACACAAAAGACCCCGAATAGCCAAAGCAATCTTGAGAACAAAAAAAGGAACTGGAGGAATCAGGCTCCCTGACTTCAGACTATACTACAAAGCTACAGTTATCAAGACGGTATGGTACTGGCACAAAAACAGAAAGATAGATCAATGGAACAGGATAGAAAGCCCAGAGATAAACCCATGCACATATGGACACCTTATCTTTGATAAAGTTGGCAGGAATGTACAGTGGAAAAAGGACAGCATCTTCAATAAGTGGTGCTGGGAAAACTGGACAGGTACATGTAAAAGAATGAAATTAGAACACTCCCTAACACAATACACAAAAATAAGCTCAAAATGGATTAAAGACCTAAATATAAGGCCGGAAACTATCAAACTATTAGAGGAAAACATAGGCAGAACACTCTATGACATAAATCACAACAATATTCTTTCTGACCCACCCCCTAGAGTAATGGAAATAAAAACAAAAATAAACAAATGGGACCTAATGAAACTTCAAAGCTTTTGCACAGCAAAGGAAACCATAAACAAGACCAAAAGACAACCCTCAGAATGGGAGAAAATATTTGCAAATGAAGCAACCAACAAAGGATTAATCTCCAAAATTTACAAGCAGCTCATGCAGCTCAACAACAAAAAAACAAACGACCCAATCCAAAAATGGGCAGAAGACCTAAATAGACATTTCTCCAAAGAAGATATACAGAGTGCCAACAAACACATGAAAGAATGCTCAACATCATTAATCATTAGAGAAATGCAAATCAAAACTACAATGAGATATCATCTCACACCAGTCAGAATGGCCATCATCAAAAAATCTAGAAACAATAAATGCTGGAGAGGGTGTGGAGAAAAGGGAACCCTCTTGCACTGCTGGTGGGAATGTGAATTGGTTCAGCCACTATGGAGAACAGTATGGAGGTTCCTTAAAAAACTACAAATAGAACTACCATATGACCCAGCAATCCCACTACTGGGCATATACCCTGAGAAAACCATAATTCAAAAAGAGTCATGTACCAAAATGTTCATCGCAGCTCTATTTACAATAGCCTGGAGATGGAAACAACCTAAGTGCCCATCATCGGATGAATGGATAAAGAAGATGTGGCACATATATACAATGGAATATTACTCAGCCATAAAAAGAAACGAAATTGAGCTATTTGTAATGAGGTGGATAGACCTAGTGTCTGTCATACACAGTGAAGTAAGTCAGAAAGAAAAAGACAAATACAGTATGCTAACACATATATATGGAATTTAAGAAAAAAAATGTCATGAAGAACCTAGGGGTAAGGCAGGAATAAAGACGCAGACCTCCTAGAGAACGGACTTGAGGTTATGGGGAGGGGGAAGGGTGAGCTGTGACGGAGCGAGAGAGAGTCATGGACATATACACACTAACAAACGTAGTAAGGTAGATAGCTAGTGGGAAGCAGCCGCATGGCACAGGGATAT
Organism: Pseudorca crassidens; assembly: GCF_039906515.1. NCBI lineage: Eukaryota > Metazoa > Chordata > Mammalia > Artiodactyla > Delphinidae > Pseudorca > Pseudorca crassidens. The sequence goes on along the minus strand of NC_090312.1, from coordinate 55,614,892 downwards.
TGGCTCGGTGCTTTGTGACAGCCTGGAGGGGTGGGATAGGGAGGGTGAGAGGGAGGGAGACGCAAGAGGGAAGAGATATGGGAACATATGTATATGTATAACTGATTCACTGTGTTATAAAGCAGAAACTAACACACCATTGTAAAGTAATTATACCCCAATAAAGATGTTAAAAAAAAAAAAAGAAAACTTAAAATTGATTTAAAAGAATAGAAAAAGTACAGTCCCAAATGTTGGAAATGAAATAAATACATGTTGCTGTACCCCACTGATTACAAAAGGAAATTAAGAAATAACTCTCAACCAAATCATAGTAAAATCACTATATTTCAGAACATATGAGGTATAGTTAGGCCAGTAGAGAGAAGAAATGTGTAGTGTTAAATACATTTATTAGAAAACAAGAAAAAAGTATTTTAAAAAAAATAATGAAATAAAGACAGAGATCAGGAACTAAGAAGCAATATTTACACAGAAACAAGCTATTTGTGAAATAAAATGCTGTTTAGAAAAAATCATTTTGGAAAAAGCCTTATAAGCACATGAAATATAATAAAGACACAATAAAGATTTCAGAAGTATGTGTTGTAAACAAGTCTATTCTAACGTATTGAAAAACTAGATGGAAAGAATACATTTCTAGAAAATATAAAATGTCAAATGAAAGAGAAGTATGAATTAGAAAACTAGAAAGTACCAAAAGGAATTGTTGTAATAATTATTAAAAAAAAAAAACCAAAAACACACTCCGTCAGTTGATCTAATGAATTTTCCCAAACTTATAAGAAAAATTTCTATTTTACACAAGTCCTTCCAGAAATTACCTTTGTATTATTTAGCATTTCATATATAAGCATTTTACATTCTGGTAATTCTAGTGTTTGAGGTATTTGGAGGTCTGTATTTATAGTTTTGAGTTTATGCTGACTCTTGCTCATGGTTCTTTCATTCCTTTAGTGATTTTTTATTATAAGCCCAGATATGGTTGGAATATCTGGAAAGCCTGAGGGTCAAAATTTAGTATGAAAGCAGCAAACTTGTATACAGAATTTACTTTATGGTAGACACAGTTAAATACATTTCTTATATTTACTAAAGTAATCATCAAGCATGATGGAAATTAAATTCAGTATTACAACTTAGTGCTCCAAATTCAAATAAAAAGAGAAAACTGAATGTGTGATTCTGAAAACAGCAGGCTCACTAAAGCCTATGTAACAAGAGTAGTAATATTAACCTTAATCTGTATAGCAGATCTTTGAATATCGTGCAAAATACCATGAAAAGACAGAGTATATGTAAAGAAGAAATAGAGAAATATGGAATTCTATGAAATATTGTATATACACAACCCCTACACCTATATACCCATATCCATATATTCATACCTTTAGTTTTGAATATCTGTGTTCATAAATATGTCTATAGAAAATCTATCTATCATTTATCTACCTACCTATCTATCTATCCATCTATCTATCGGTATCATCTACTGAGAGAGAATGGAAAAGTAAAGAGAATTCAAAGTTGAACACTAACACCAGTTTAATTAAATAAGTCTAAGATTTAATCCAATTTTTTAACGGAGGGGAATTGATGTTTAATACCAGAAAAATACCAGTTTGTCCATTTTTTGGGAAAATGGAAGAGACATTTTTTAGGGAGGAAAAAAACTGACTCTTTCTGTACAGTACATAGAGGATAGTCTGAGGGTATCCTCAGCACTAAGAAAAGGAAGTTCTTATGAGAAGAGCAGAAAAGTGTGTCAAGAACAGGAGAGATTAATTAAATCTGTTGACTACTGAAGATAAAGAGTAGTTAAGGACTATTGGTACATTGCCTGAAGAGGTGACTGTTTTAATTTTTAAATTTTGATTCAAATAAACTAATATTTAAATTCATGGCCGTTTGAAATGTGACCTTAATTATAATGCCAAAAAGAAAAACGATGTAATGCTAAATTTTAATAATAAAATTTTAGGATATAGCATTAGTTTTTTAGTTTAATATTTAATTAATTTAATATTTTTGTTTGGATTGATTACAGTTTTTTCTGTAAGCACTGGTTAATTTTGGTAATCAAATTGAATAATTCTGTCTCTTGCTTTTCTATAAATATAATTTTATTTTATATTTCCTAATTCTGATGTTGCTATAAATGTGTATATATCATGTGTACATAAATACATAAAAATATCTATAGTTGGGCTTCCCTGGTGGCGCAGTGGTTGAGAGTCCACCTGCTGATGCAGGGGACACGGATTCGTGCCCCGGTCCAGGAAGATCCCACATGCCGCGGAGCGGCTGGGCCCGTGAGCAATGGCCGCTGAGCCTGCGCGTCCGGAGCCTGTGCTCCGCAATGTGAGAGGCCACAACAGTGAGAGGCCCGCATACCGCCAAAAAAAAGCAAAACTATAGCAATGTGAGTATATGTATAGTTATGTTTATAACAGTATGGTGACTATAATTAATGGTGCTGGTTTGCTAATATATTTGATAATGCATATTTTATTAAGGGCTCATTTTCCCTAAAATAGTATCTTCATATCTGTTAGACTTCTTTGAAGCATGGATAAACATTAATATATCCAGAAAGAATTTTTTTCCAGGCATTTAGAGTTGCAAATCAACAAAATAAATCTTTGATGCCTCACACGTGATGTAGATTCCAGCCCCAATATCATGAGCTATGGTTAGGAATTTTCAGAGACACTTTCTCTTCTCTTTTTCCATTCCTTTTAGCACCACAAGTAAGAGAGGAAAATATCTTCAGGAACTCTCTTTGTAAGGTGGGCTTTTTCAAGTTCACCCCCCAAGAATATTGTTCTTGAAGGATTTATGAAGGAGGATGTTCACATCTGATCTCTCAGACAGACTTTGCCACTGTCTCTAGGGCTTTCTTACCTCTGTGACTGCACTTTCTTTTTATTTCTGGCTTTTGAGGTTTTTTTTTTTTTTATTTTTCCTTTTACCACCTCATATATTTAAAACTATTTCATCCATAATTTTTAATTGTGCAACTTGGTTCCATAAAAACATAAACTACCATATTCTGAGCTTCCTCTCATGCTCAGTTAACCTTTTGAGGAAGTTGCAATTTAATATTGAGACCTTGCATTTGTTCATCAAATATTTATTGAATGGCTACTTTGCAAATACATGAGTGAAAGAAAGATAAAAATAAAAATCCTTGTCTTGATGGAGCTTGCATCTTAGTGGCTAGAGGATGTAATATACAGTAAGCACAAGAAATAAATCAGTAAATTTGATAGTATGTTAGAAGATAAAACCATGAGAAAAAAAGCAGAGTCGGGTAAGGGAGCTGGTAATAGCAGGTTAAACTGTAGGATAAACTAGCAGAGTCATGAGAGGGTGAGATTTGAATGAAAATTTGAATCTAGTGAAAGAGTTGAGGGTATGGCTTTCTTGGCTATCAGGCTGGGCATCAAATCTCCATAATCCCTTCTGCCCTGACTTGTAAAAGGCTCTAAGCCCCAGTATTTGTCCTATCTTGGAGTGTGGGATGGAGGAAAGGGGATAATGGGGGAAGAAGGGGAAGGAGAGAGGGGTGGAGGGAATTTAACACCAAGTCTGGACCTTCTTCATCTGCCCTAATTTTCAATAAGTAACAAGTCATACTCTGTTATTTTCTGTGAAATTCTATAAATGTATTATATTAGTAAATTCTTTTCTTGGAATAGTTTCTGAGGTGTGTTCAAAATTTAAATTTCTTTCACCCATATTTCTCTGGATTTCCTCTATCAATAATTAGTACAACTTTTTTCCAAATCTCATGTTTGTGTGATTAGAGAAATGCTCACTTATTTTTAATTTCTTATGCAAAGTGACAGGTATTTAATATGCATGACAGTATTTTACATATAGTACTCATACTTTAGAAGAATGACCTATCTTAATGTGCCATGAATTCAGAAGGTGTAGTATAAATGGAAATTATATAATTAATCAGTGTTCAATTTTTCTGATATGCATTTCTAATCAGGATTTGCTTCCATTTATCCATAAATACTATTTATCTTCATATAAATATACATTTTAAAATAAGTAGTGTTTAATATTGGTTAAAGTTTCATTAGTATGGACCCTTATAGAAATACTCAGTAAATGCAAGGTCCTTTTTAACCAAGATCTTTCTTAACACTTTAGGAAAGCAAAAAATGTATTCATAAGGAAAACATGTTCAAAAATGTTTCCCCAAATTGATATTAAAGTTCAAAAGTAGCATTCATTAGCACTATTTTTTTTATATTGTTCTTTTCCTAGTACTCTAGTTTTACAAGGAGAAATGGTATCCATTAAGCTAATGCATGTTCTGCTTGAAGCTGCATCAGTCTTGCTGATACTCAGACACACTTCTCCAAAACTGTGTTTTGGTCTGTTAGGCTAATGGACTTGAGTTTATGTTAATTAAGAAGATGTCCTTTAACAATCTTTCTAATCACTAGTTTCCATTTAAACTGAGACCTTAACTGTCCCAGTGTTGACGCTAATAGCCAGTTGGGAATTATCCTTCTTATCATGACTTCTTCTAACTGATCTGAAAATTGGAATAAAATAGTTTTATTAGACTTGTGACTATTTCCTGGCACATGAAAAACAACAGGAAGGAAAAGAACAATACATGGTATTCACTTTCTATGAATCCTTCTGGTTTTCTTCTCTTTCTAATTTACTTTTAAGATAAAGTCAAGTTTTTTCTTTTCATAAAGGTCTAATGCTTTCAGGTTTTAGAATATGAGTTTGAGTTTTGATGAGGCTCTTTAAGACCTTATTTAATTTTTTTTTTATTTTGGTAAAAGTCACATAATATAAAACATACCATTTTAACCATATTTAATTGTACAGTTCAGTGACACTAAGTACATTCACATTGTTGTGCAACTCTCACCATCATCCATCTCCCAAATTTTTAACCTTCCTAAACTGAAACTCTGTTTTTAAATATAAATCAACTTTATTTCCTGAATATTACCTTTAAATAATAATGAATAAAATGTCATTTATATAGTCCATGACTAAATATTTTCATTTAAAATTGTGTTATAATCCTTTGGATCTTTCTATGTTGTTCGTAGCTTTCTATGTAACCCAAGAGGAAAGGGTATGGAGATGACAACATTTATCTTGACATCACTGGCATAAGTTCTTTGTAATGGGAAACAGGTTTAGAGGTTAAATAAATAAAATTAAGAAACAAAAGAGAAAGGTGTTAAGTTTTTACAGGCATTGGTATGATTGTTTTTCTAGTCAAAAAGTAATATTTAAAATTTCTTAAGTGTGATGAGACATTTTTTTAATGTCATTAAATTCAGCCTGCTTACCTAGATGAAAATGGTTTTGCTGTGTTGTCTTCATTAAGATAAACATTTTCTATGATTAGTACAGAGACCATAGACAATTACTGAGGCAGTAAATGTCCCCTATAAGGAGTGAGACTGCCTCATACATTTTGCTGCAGTGATTCAGCTTTTCCATTGTTAACACGCCTTTAATACAAATTCCCATGATCTTTATTACTTTGATATTATGTATGCTTCTCTATGATCTATGGAAGGCTTGACTTTCAAGAAAAGATTTACAGTAGTGCAGCTCTAACAGTTAAAAATAATGGGTTTCTGTACTAAGTGCATGCTTCTCTTACCTGTAACAATTGCCAGGAGACTCTATACCTTCCTTTATGTCCTGCTGATTGACTAAAAGAAGTAAAACAGTCTCTACAATCAGATAACATCTTGGCAAAACACTACTCTTTACTTTTAAGAGTAGGATCTATGAAAAAATTCCCATGTCTATACAATTTACACATAATTCTACAGCTATATTATACTTTGATATTTGAAGATAACTTTATAATATAATTGTTTGGCTGTAAGAAACAAAATATAAGACAGTAGAAGAGTTACCATAAATTTTTATTTAAGCAAAATAAATGACTGGTGACAAATAACCTTTTATTTATTTATTTATTATACACTTTGAGCTCTGAAGATCCAAATGTTAAATATTCAGAGATTTTTTTGAGCCAGTTGTTAAACCATTGGCAGTTTCAAACTAGCCACGGTAAAAATATCTACACCATGAAAATCAGCAAATGTTACGGCTTGGGGCTTGCCCCACACTCATCTTCCTCTCCTCCACCATACAGTTTACTGCCAAATTCTTGTCAATATTTACTTCTGTATTAGTTGCTGATATAAATATCAGATGTAAATTTTTTTTTCAGATGTAAATTTTTATCATATACAGAGGACTGCCTATAAACTGTCATTCATTAAGAAATTTACTCAATAGTTGTTGAATTAAATGTCAACTTTTATTGTCAAAATATCTAAAATAATTTCTTATAAAAATGTGTGAAATAATGAATTGTCTCTTTTGTTTTCAGTGATAGTGGAAATATAATCTCTTTTGTGGCTTATATTAATTCTGGATATTGTAAGATTTGCAGAAGTATTGTAGGACTTTCAAAACCACAATCAAGAAAAGTGGTAAGTTTTAAACTTATGTATTCTTTTTAATCAATTAGCCTATCTTAATGAATAGGAGATATTGAACATGTTTTCTTGTGTTTCTTGGTCATTTATTAATTGTCTTCTTTTGTGAAGTAGCTGTTCAATTTTTGACTAATTTTTGTTGCATTTATTTTCTTCTTTTTACTGAGTTGTAAGATGCAGGAATGTAAAATAAGTTGTAATATATATTGAATTGTAAGACTTAGGAACAACCTAGAAGCACATTAAAAGATGCTTGACATCATTATTTATCAGAGAAATGCAAATTAAAACTACAACAAAGTACTTCTATAAGCATATCAGATTGGTTAAAATGCACTTAATATATGACCCTGAAATTGCACTCTAGATATTTACTCAAGAGAAATAAAATATATCCTTACAAAAAGACTTACATGAATCTTCATAAGTCAGAAACTGTAGGTAATCCAAATATCCATTGACAGTTGAATGGATAGAAAAATTATGGTATATTCATTCATTGGAATGTCATGCCTCAATAAAAAGAATTTATGATACATACAAGAATACGGATGAATCTCAAAGCATTAGGTTGGGCAAAAAGGTCAAACTCAGAACAGTGCATTCTGTATTTTTCCAGTTTTATGAAGTTCTAGAATAGGCAAAACACTAATACATAGTGACAGAAAAGTTAGAACTAATCCATTTTGGCTGGTTAGGCAGTCTTCAACGTAATTCAATTTAATATGCAAACTTCATTGAATTTTGCTGTACTAGTCATACGCAGTGTGAAGATTTTCCATTTATATAAGTGGCATATCAACTAGTTAGTTATTGGCTTTTGACCCCAGGGTACTTAGTAAAGGCTTTTACCTCTTCTGAGTTCTGTCACTGTCCTACCCTGAGGGCTACATTCTATTTTTTTTTTTTTATCTTACTGCTCAGCAGCTCATCCTTGTTTTAATACTGTTGGGCTCTCCCTGAAAAGATAATTTGGAGTTTCAATTTTTTTCTCCAGAACTATGCATATTGAAACTACTGTCAGATCTTTTCCACAAAATTCCTTATTTGGACTTAAACTGCTAGTTACCTGAGTCAAACTCACTTTCCATTTTTCTTTTTTTTATTTATACGAAAAAGTTAGGGTAGAATCTCATCTTTTGCAGTTAATCATCTCATCAGTTCCATTCCTGGCACTCTCTGCTTATTTTCATTATTCTCTGCTGGTTCAACAACTGTGCCTTGCAGCTGGAATTGAGGTAGCAAATGGTTCACAAAGCATACTAAATTATGCTTACAAAACAGTATCCTAGGACCTTAAAAAATGGAATGAGTTCAAGATTTCATAAACATCTTGGTGTATTAACACATTTAATTTCTAGATCACTAAACTACAGTGTCTTCAACTGTCTTAGATATGCTGAAGTTCTCACCAATCTATTATTTTTCTAATATTATTTAAATACATATATAAATAAATGTTCTCTGATTTGCATGAAACTGCTAATTTATTTTAAATACCATATACCAAAATTATTTATCCATTATATAAAAGTGGTTTCATTAAACATCAGTTACTATATCTCTTACAGAAAAAAATACGAAACTTGTGTATATGGGTCAACTTAAGGAGAAGGAGTCTTTTGGTGAGATTAGTGTTCTTCAAGTTCCTTTCACATACACAATAGTTACTAGAATAGATGTTGAGATGGCAGTTATTGAAGATAAGGACCTACTTGGTAAATACATAAATGTCTTTTATTTCAACTGTTATACCATTTTATTTGATGAGTTTTGGGCAAGAGTAGACATATTTTGCAGACAAATTGAGACACTCAAGTAAGTATGGGTGTATGTATGTTATTTACAGAGACAGCATATCTATATATAACCCCCTTTATAACTTCATAGTCTATCTGACTTAATTGTGCTACTTTTAGAATATATTAGCAATATTTTAAAAGACTGATTTTAAATTACTAAAATCTCTCTGCCAATTCCCAAGTTACCATTAATAGCAACATTTTCTCCTTTTCTGGAATATATATATATATATATATATATATATATATATTTTATATATATATAAAATCATTGCTTAAGTGTTTCTGGTTCAGGTCAAGTGTGTACTATCTTCCAATAGATCAAGTGTATATGAAGCTCCATGGATTGCAGTATTTAAACTTTTATATGAAATTTTATTTTATTTAAAAAAAATTATTGGAGTAGAGTTGATTTACAATGTTGTGTTAGTTTCAGGTGTACAGCAAAGTGAATCAGTTATACATATACATATATCCATTCTTTTTTTTTTAGATTTTTTTCCCATATAGGCTGTTACAGAGTATTGAGTAGAGTTCCTTGTGCTATACAGCAAGTTCTTATTAGTTATCTATTTATATATAGTAGTGTGTATATGTCAAACCCAATCTGCCAATTGATCTGCCTCCCCATCTTAACCCCTGGTAACCATAAGTTTGTTTTCTACATACGTGACCATACTTCTGTTTTGTAAATAAGTTTATTTGTATCCCTTTTTTTTAGATTCCACAAATAGGCATTATCATATGATATTTGTCTTTCTCTGTCTGACTTACTTCATTCAGTATGACAATATCTAGGTCCATCCATGTTGCTACAAATGACATTATTTTGTTCTTTTTTATGGCTGAGCAATATTCCATTGTATATATGTACCACATCTTCTTTATCCATTCCTCTGTTGATGGACATTTAGGTTGCTTCCATATCCTGGCTATTGTAAATAGTGCTGCAATGAACATTGTAGTGCATGTATCTTTTTGAATTATGGTTTTCTCCAGGTATATGCCCAGGAGTGGGATTGCTGGGTGCTAAGGTAGTTCTATTTTTGGTTTTTTAAAGAACCTCCATACTGTTCTCCATAGTGGCTGTACCAATTTACATTCCCACCAACAGTGTAGGAGGGGTCCCTTTTCTCTGCACCCTCTCCAGTGTTTACTGTTTGTAGATTTTTGGATGATGGCCATTCTGACCGGTATGAGGTGATACCTCATTGTAGTTTTGATTTGCATTTTTCTAATAATAAATGATGTTGAAATTTTAGAGTTCTAGTGATATTAGAAGAATAATTGTGCAGTCACCTGTGATTGACCCTCCAAACATTATAAATATTCAGATAGGATATGCAATTGAATATGAAATATAAACGGTTAAAAGATCTAGAAACTTATAGAAATTAACATGGGTGAGAGATTTGCTTTAAATAAGCTCAATTAGAAATTTTTCCATATTACTTGTGTATGATTTGACTGAGTTCTATTTTCTGAATTTCAAGGTTTGTTTTAATTTTAATATCTCAGAATATGTATACTCTACCTTCTTAACTCTGATTTTGTTTAACTTCAAATTCATGTATCCATTTTTAATAGGTATACATTTGAAATAGCACTGATTAATATGCTTTCCCTCTGTGAAATTCAAATACCAAACCCCTCAAGGTTCATATCACTTAAAAATAATTACAGACCACCAGTTATAGTTATAATATTCTCACTTGACATAGGCTAAGTTTTTCTTTTCCTGTACTAATTATGTTAACTGCTGCAAGGTAAATAAATACACTGTGGACTCTTTTATGTAAATCAATATTTCACAAATGAAAGTGCTTCTTTCAAGCATGTATCAGAATCTTCTTTGCCCTCCGACAAACTGAAATTCAAATAGATGGCATAGTATAAGCTTTAGTTGTGCTTTTGTGTGTGTTGTTCATATTTTAAATTCTATTCTGTATTTTGTTCATTTGAGACAGATGTTATAAAGCTACTGACATGTTTTGAAACTAATTAAACATTTAGTTTTCTAGTAATTCATTTTATAATTTCATTTTTTTTTTTACTATATATAACAATCTTTTATAGATTAGAATGTGCAGGCAACGTAATCCACATATGAGAAAAAGACATTTTCTCAGGTATATAGTTCACACTCTATCTGCACCCATATTGAAGAGCCAACATCACTTAAATGATCAAGTTTATCAATAATATTTAGAAAATACCTAAAGGAAGCAATAAGTTCACCATATCTCAACCTGGGATAAGTAGAACAGAATACAAGAAACATAAAAGAGTGCATAAATGTTACATATTTTATCTGGAAAATTATATATACAATTATTTATATACAATCTTAGAGAAAGATGTTCAATAATTAGTTTGACAATATTTAAAAGGACTTGAAGAGTGATTTCTTTGTTTATTTAGGTTGTTAACTTTTGGAAAATAGGAAATAAGTTGTTTTGTAATCTGTGTACATGCTTCTCAGATATTACCTTGAGCATCTAAAGAAAAATGAGAACAGGATTATTAAGTTTAAGCAACATAAGTACATTCATTTTTTTCATATAATGCCACTGGTAAGTTAGTTTATGAAGGTAATGTATTTTTGTCCAGATGCAGAATTTATACCTCACATCATTTAGATTAAAACTATGCATACCAACTACCTTAATTTTACTGATATCTGGAATTCTCCTGTACCACAATGTTCACTGCAGCACTATTTACAATGGCCAGGACATGGAAGCAACGTAACTGTCCATTGACATATGAATGGATAAAGAAGATGTGGCACAAATATACAATGGAATACTACTCAGCCATAAAAAGAAATGGAATTGTGTTATTTGTAGTGAGGTGGATGGACCTAGAGTCTGTCATACAGAGTGAAATAAATCAGAAAGAGAAAAACAAATACTATATGCTAACATATATGTATGGAATTTTAAAAAAATAGTCTTGAAGAACCTATGGGCAGGACAGGAATAAAGACGTAGAGTAGAGAATGGACTTGAGGACATGGTGGGGGGGAAGGGTAATCTGGGACAAAGTGAGAGAGTGGCATTGACATGTATACACTACCAAATGTAAAATAGATAGCTAGTGGGAAGCAGCCGCATAGCACATGGAGACCAGCTTGGTGCTTTTTGACCACCTAGAGGGGTGGGATAGGGAAGATGGGAGGGAGACGCAAGAGGGAGGGGATATGGGGATATATGTATACGTATAGCTGATTCACTTTGTTATACAACAGAAACTAACACAACATTGTAAAGCAATTATACTCCAGTAAAGACTTTTAAAAAAAATTAAAAATAAAACATAAAAAAGAAAAGAAAATAACAAGTAAATAAAAATTAAAAGAAAAATAAAAAAGGAACAGAACAACAACAAAAAAGAAGTAGTAATATTTTCCTGTGACCTTAGCTGTCAGTGTCTTTGCACCATCAGTGAGTCACAGCCAATCCCTACCTACACAGGAAGTCCTCCAATGCTTCTAGGTAGGTCTATGGACCTGCTGTGGCCACTGTGGGGTCAGCTCACGCTCTGATCTGGCCTTACACCTGTGTGTACTTGCCCCCAAAGTCCACAGCCTCAACTCTGGGAACTCTCATTGTATATTCAGATATTCCATAGATGTAGGGTTTACAAAGCCGATTGCCGGGATTTAATCCACTGGTCATGCAGTGGTATTCCGTTTCTCTTCTTTGGTTGCACAGCTTCTGTGGTTCAGCTTTGGTTTTCACCCCGCCTCTGCGTGTGGGCCTCCCTCAGGCGTCTGTTCCCCTCCCAGGCAAGAGGGGGCGAAAGCAGTGGTGGATTAGGGCTCACTTGCTCACTGAGGCTTGGGGGAGGAAGGGATATGGCAGTCACAGTTAGGATGTGCGGGGAGTACCTGCGGCAGCAGAGGCCGACGTGAAGTTGCAAGAGTCTGAGGCGCACCGTATGTTCACCCGGGGAAGTTGGCCCTGGATGGCGGGATCCTCGGCACTAGCGGGCTGCACAGGCTGCTGGGAAGGTGTTGGCAGTGACCTGCTTTGCACACAGGACGCTTGGTGGCAACGGTGGCAGCCTCTGTTGTCCGAGATAACAGCCGCGGCTAGGGCTTGCGCTCACGTAGGTGTTGCCCTGCAGTCTGTGAGCACACAGGAAGGAAGCTCCTATGGTGGGCCATCTATTGAGTACCCCAGAACAAAGGTCTCCTGCCTCTCCGGGATGCCCAGGCTTTTTCCTGGACTCCCTCCTATCTAGCTTTGGCACACTAGCACCCCCAGGCTGTCCTCACGCAGCCAATCCCAGTCCTCTCCCTGTGGTCTGACCTCTGAAGCCCAAGCCTCAGCACCCAGCCCTCACCCCCACCCCCCATCCCCGCCAGCAGGTGAGGAGACAAGCGTTTCTGGCTGGTGAGTGCTGGTTGGCACCAGTCCTCCATGTGGAAATCTCTCCGCTCTGCCTTCTGCACCCCTGTTGCTGCACTCTCCTCCACGGCTCTGAAGCTCCCCCCATCCCTGCCAGTGAGGGGGCTTCCTAGTGTGTGGAAACTTTTCCTCCTTCACAGCTCCCTCCCAGAGGGGCAGGCCCATCCTGATTCCTTTGTCTTTTTTTTCTTCTTTTTTCTTTTGCCCTGCCCAGTTATGTGGGGATTTTCTTGCCTTTTTGGAAGTCTGAGGTCCCCTGCCAGTGTTCTGTAGTTGTTCCACATGTAGATGTTTTCTTGATGTATTTGTGAGGAGGAAGGTGATCTCCATGTCTTACTCCTCCGCCATTTGCCCCTCGTCCCCATAATACTTTATTTCTCCACAAATATGCGGTCTCTTTCATTCTCTTATACTCTTACATATCAATAATGTATCCTATTATTAAAATTCCTAATATTTTAATGATTTAAGTTCAGTCAATTTACTTACATTAATTTTTCATTAGATTTTCAGAACAAGTTTCTCTCATTTTGTGAAATGGCATCCTTCCTTTTTAGGGACAGTGCAATTCATGACATTTTCTACTTTTCCTAGATTCGAAAAGAACAATGTCACTTTGGGGACTTTTCTGGCAGTCCAGTGGTTAAGACTCCACGCTTCCACCGAAGGGGGCATGGGTTCGATCACTGGTCAGGAAACTAAGATCCTGCACGGCCAAAAGAAAAAAAGGAAAAAAAAGAAGAGCAGTGTCACTTTTGACTTTGTGGTAGCTTCCTTACCTAGATAAACTCATGTTATTATTTCTTCGTTACTTTCCCTATTTTTCATTTCTGCTACTTTAATCAATTTTAGTTATGATTACATATTTACCTTATAGCAGAATTTAAAATATATTTTAAATTTAAAAATATATAAATGCATCAAGTATCTGATATAGAAGTAGATAGATGGATTATTTCAATAGTAAAAAAGGCAGAATTTACATATGTTTTTGATTAATGGAGTTGTATATTGGCTGGTATTTTTCTCTCAAGAAAAAAACAAGTGTTACTGGAAACTAGATTTTTTTGAAGATGATGATTAATGACCAGTACTACTTCTACTGACCCAGAATTATAGAAGTATCAGCTCAATAGATTTAGGTGAAGCCACCAACCATATAGGTGATATTGAAATAGTTGACCCTGACTACAAATAACAGTTTGAAATGAAGCCAGGCAGAATTTTGGCTTTAATGCATTATCACAAACAGAGTTAATCATGCATCTTTTGCTTACCTGGACATGAAACATTTTGATAACAATAATTAGCTCAGTTTTAGTCTTTAACTTTCACAGGTTTTTGAGTCTTCAATCTTATAATTATATAAGACCTTAATCATGAATTTCTTTTCAGCAAAAATTTGACAGATCATATAAGTTTTAGGCAGTGTATTGTCTTAACTTCGAAAATGTTTTGTATGCTTCATAATTGAATTGTAATTGTCTGTAAATTAAAGGAAATTATTACAAATTTTTTGCTAATAAAATAGGAAATTACCAAGCCTTGCCAGAGTGCCTTGCTGGTTTAGCAGATAATACAATATTAATCAGATAGCAAGTTCAAACCTATCCCAAAATTGATGAAAGTCCTGTATTTTTTAAACATAGTTTTCAAATTAATTCACATAAAATTTCAGGCCAAGTTTTTCCATAAACTGTATGTGTCAATATTTTTAGAAGGGCTCCAAATCTACATATACACAAATGTAATTTTATAAACTTATAATTGGATTACATTTCTGATGTCTTAATATTTATGTTGCAAAAGATTTCTTAATTATTGGAAAACAAAATAGTTTATACCTGATTAATTCAGTATTACAGCTTCTGATAATTCCAAACATGCTTTCATAGTAGAGTGTTTTTATCTTTTGGTTATTTATATTATTTGGCAAAACTAGTCCCCTACAAAATACTGATCTCTTACAAATAATTCATGAAAAAGAAAATCAAAATATAGGCAATACTGTGCTTTATCAATATGTACAAGGCAGTTATATCCAACATGTATTATAGCCACTGAAATAAAATAATTAAAGTGAATAGTTATTTTGCATTTTATATGTCTTGTTTCAGAGTGTTTTTCAAGAGTATTTCTGATATTACATCTTGTCTGCTAAATATTGACTGTCACTCATTTTTCAGGAAAGAATTTAATTGAGTAAAATGTGTCTTGTAAGTAATTCAATAAAATCACTTCTATGTACAGTTATGCACAAATAATGAAAATACTACATTTTAAAATCTGATTTTTAAACCAACATCCTAATAAGGAAAATTCCAGTAAAAGAAACTATCACTGAGGATATTTGTTCTCATTGCCAATATTTACTTCTTTTACCATGTTCTAGAACAATATGCCTGTGTGGCAGAGATTGACTAGAGGTTTAGCAATCTCCCGTTTCTCTTTCTAAGCATAGAGGAAGGTTAAATTCCAGAGTCTCTCTTGCAGTTAGGTTGGAGACATGTAACTGGCTCTGGTTAATAAAATAGAGGGAAATTGTTACAGCCTGGCCATGAAAGATATTATCTTTCATGATCTCACTCACTGTCTGGAAGTGAAGTGCTCCAAGATATCAGAATCACATGATGGTGGGAACTTGGACTCTAGGATCCTCTTCTTGGATGGAGCTGCCCATAAGAGTAGCTCAGCCAGGAACATCAGTATTAGACTTGTGCAAGTGACAAACATTTGTTGAATTAAGCAACCAGATTTTAGTTTGCTATAGCAACTAGCAAGTGCTACCCTGAGTCTTACAACTGACAACAATGCAATATTTTCTGAGGAGTTCTTAGAAAAGTAAAAGTTCCCAAATTAGGACCTAAAATGAATATGTCTTTCATTATAATTTTTTTTATTCTTAACATTTAGATAGTACTCAAAAATAAGTTCAAGGCACATTTAGGAATAAGAAAATATATGTGCATAAGGAAGATATATGCTAAGTTTTAGAATAAGATTTAGAATTATTTTGGTATGTTTTTATAATAAGAACATTGTATATACAAGAGATGGAGGAAACATAAATTCAGCTGTTTTAAAAAAATTAGTACACTTAAAAATCTCCTAAAAAAATATTTGTAAATCAGCTTATCGTTTAGTTACATATTTCCAGAGCATAACAAGTGCCGTAGAGTATACTGTGTGGTGTCTGTTAACACACGAGAGGTAAGTAGAATTTAGCACATTTCAAAGAGAAAGCAAAAAGTTAGACAAATCAATAATCAAAATTAACCCCAATAGACTATGTCAGATAAACATCCACCAAGATTTAATAGAAAATGACCTAGAAATATTTGCAGGCAAGGTTATCTGTAAATCTACTGAGAATGTTCATGATGGTCATCTTTTCCAAAGGCATAGAATTTACTGTAAGCAAGTATTTATATTCAGTATAGTTATTACACAGATTCTCTTTTCTTAGGCTATTATATCTTAGATACTGAATTAAGGCTATTAGATTGAAATATCAGTTTAGAAACCATTCCAAAGTCTCAAAGAAGAAAATGAAATACATTATAACATGCAAGACAAAATTTTCATCCTTTATTTACTTTTTAAATGTCTTAGTGCATATAAAATCCCACAAAATTGCTTATAGTTACCATATATTAGAAGGAAAATTTGAGTTAAAAGTTTCAAGGTTTGTTCCACAGCCATAATTGATTTCTTCCTTCAAACTTTCCTGATTTGCTTGTAGGAAGTACATTCATGATCCTATGTCCATCTATTTTCAGGTCTTAGATCTACTGGAAAGGTGTTGGTAAGAGATATGTAGATTTCTTGGAGGAGGAATTGCTCTTTCCTGTAAACATTTAATAGCTTATCATTTAACTATATGTTGGATGAAAATGTAGGAAATTATGTAAGGAAAGGAATTATAATATTAAATAATAACAGAGATGATATTTCTGTGGCTGCTGAGACTTCTGTGCTGTGTGTTGTGTTGTGCTGCTGTGCTAGATGTTTCTGATAGGCTCATTCAATCTTTACAACAACACTAGTGTGTTGGTATTTTATTGGAACTGGTAAAGTAAGACAAATTTGAAAAAAATAACAGACTATCTAAAGATAAATTAACAAATATATAAACAAATGTTCTCTACAGGGATTTAGAACTAAGGTGCTCTGGGAATGTAGGCTTTGCTGGGACTTGAGAGCAGACTGAGTCAGAAAGTGAATAGGGAAAAAGCAGATACTCAGTTGGTGAATCTGAAAAGTCAGATTCAGGAATCAGGAATGCATAATAAGAGAATAAGAGTTAGGACTCCAGAGAAGTTTATCTGGGAAGCACAACATTAGGAAATGAGATTAAAATTGATGTGGAAAAATGGGTGAATATTGTCAAGGGGCTTGAAAAATCAAAATGGAGCAAAAGCAATAAAATAGAATTTGGTAGTTTGCCAAAGTCTTTGGTGACTGAGATGCTGTGTACATATTTTTACAGAGTATGGTCAGCTTCCAGTTCAAAAGGTGAATGAGTGTAACTTTGCAGGCAGAGCATGTTCTTGTCACCTGGTCGGAATGAGTAATTCAAGGAAAAATTAGAAAGACACCTTTTGCCATCTTCTAATTTGCAAATGGGGGTTGAGTAAAGGATTTCCAAATTCATCCATCCATCCATCCGTTCATCCATCTATTATTTGGTCAGTTAGGAAATAATTTTGAGCACCTGCATTATCCAGGCATTCTTCCAGGTGCTAAGGGAATGACATCTGGAAAGAGCCCCAATCCTATCAGTTCATATTATGATGAGAGAAGAGATAGACAATACACAAGTAAACACAGAAATGGGAAACCCAATGATTATTTCAGATGAGTGAGAAAAAAATAACAGGTGATAGACTAGAGAATGCTTAGAGGTACTTCTTTAGCTGTGGAGTCCTCTTCCTCTCTGAGAAGGCAACATTTGAGGTAAGACCTGCATGTTGAAAAAGAGCCAATTAGTAGCATGAAGATCTGGAGATGAGCATTCTAAGCGGAAGGGAGAAGCACAGGCACAAATGTTTTGAGAAGGGAACAATTATGGCATGAATATCAGAAAGAAGATTGAAGCAGTTATAAGGAGGGAGTAAAGAGAGAAGTCTGGAGAGGTAGACAGTGGTAAGAAGATGTAAGGTTCACCAGACCATATAAGGTATAGGATCACATTCTAATTGTAAGGGAAAGGATCTAAGAGAGTTTAAGAAGGGTTTCTACAGGAACTGTGATCAATAAGCTTGGGAAACTTCACATGCTGTAGAGTTATATTTCAAATTATCATATTATAGGTTCTAAAAGTTAGTTAAGAAACTACTTAACTCAGGAGCTTTCAAATTGAGAACCCATTTTTTTCTAATGAAGTCTAGACTTTCCAGTTGAGAATGGTACAATTTGTTATTACTTATCTCCATTATGTATTCTCTCCATCTCAAAGCATATTGTTTGATCCAATCAGGTTGAACCCTTAATGTCTCTTCCCCCATAGCAGACATTCCCATTCATTGCTATAACCCTTTGCTCAATGCTAAAAGACCTTTTTCTCTCCTAACTTCATATCAAAATCATATCTATCCTCTATGGCCTATATAAAAATCAATTCATTAATTTTCTCCTTTGATGAAGACAGTATGCTATGGTAAGAATATCATGAGTGTTTCAGTTAAAACTTCAGTGCTGTAATTTGTGCTCTATCATCTACTGTGAATTATGATTGTAAGAAGTTACCCTAACCGTTAGATCCCAACATTCTAACAGTAAAACTTGGTATGAAATAATTATTTTCTTGAAGTATCCTGACACAGGTAAAAGCACTTAGAAAAGTGTCACACATTTTAGACATGCATAGTCATATTTGGGTAATTTACTAGAAATCTGCATATTAGTAATCAAAATAGCTAACACTGGTGATTATTTACTGAATTAAACTGCTTTATTTGCATTATTTCATTTAATCCTAATGACAATCCTTTGAGTTAAGTTTATTAAACCAATTTTACAGAAGAGGAAACTAATGCTTATAGAGCGTAAACCACTTGCACAAATAAACAGGAATTTACAGTGATGGAACCAGAATCCAGGCCCAGTTCTGTCCAAAGCCCATGCTCTTAACTAGGCTTCTTATTTCAGGGAGGAGAAATTGGAACCTTAGAAAGAGTAAAAAATTTAACTGAGGACATATGTCTAACATGTGTCAGAGCACATCTTAGATACCAGCTCTCTAGGCTCACAGTTATATAATACTAAACATTGGTATTTATTCATTTAATTTATGTATGAATAGCCCTGAGAAGTAGAATAATTCTACTCTGCATGTAATACAAAAATACATGTTATATTAAATACTATTTATGGGAGTAAAGTGTTTTTATTTAATAAAAAAATATAAGTAAAAGATTTTGAAATAAAGTAATTTTTGTTTAGAGGAGTGGCTTTAATATACAGATATTAAAGAGGAGTTCTTTAAACAGGGAAAAATCAATGAAACATTGATATACCAATTATATATAACTTTTATGAGAAATACTCATTGTTGTCTATTTAGGGATAATTTACTCAAAATAAAATAATAGGTAAAACATCTTTCATAATTCTTAGGAAGTTTTGGGGAAAAAAATGTTCCAGAAAAAAAACTTTCTGATTGTTCATATATTTATTTTTTTTAAATAGGAATAATTTGGTGCAATGATTTTCAAACTATTTTGAAAGCACAATTTTATCACGGGAATATTTTTTGAAGGTGTACCTCAATAAATGTATACTTAGTCATATATAATATGTATATGCTATTGTATTAATATATCATGATTATAATAAAACACAAAGGTGATTGTTTTAAAGTATG
This sequence comes from Pseudorca crassidens, assembly GCF_039906515.1. NCBI lineage: Eukaryota > Metazoa > Chordata > Mammalia > Artiodactyla > Delphinidae > Pseudorca > Pseudorca crassidens. The sequence goes on along the minus strand of NC_090312.1, from coordinate 55,595,295 downwards.
AGATTAAAGTAAAAACAAAAGGAAATTCTAATATTTTCTTTCCATACCATATTGGATGATCTTGTGTAGGAAACCAGAGCATACACCTTCCTTCAGAGAGCACTGGTTTGTATATACAGGTAAGAAATAAGAAGCAAAGATGTAGTCAGGTTTTAGCCTAATGATGCAGATGCCAATGTATTAAGTTTTGAGAAATATAAATTTTGAATTATTGTGCATCAATGGTAAATGAAGAAATCAGATATAAGCATGAAAGTATGTAGTAGGACTGGTAGATGAGATAATATTTAGAAAGCAGGAAGTAGTTAATGATTGTGTACAATGTAGGAAAAGTACTCATGGCAGAAGAACTTGATCTCTGTTACACATTTGTGTCTTGAACAGTTGAGAGTTTTACAAATATTTTTGAATGGGTTTGCATATGAGTCAGATAAGGGGAAATGGTAGTGCACTAATAAAAGAATTATGTCAGTGGAGATAAAAATGTCTAAAAATGCCATTCCTCAGTTCACCTGAAACAGAATTGCTAGGAATTACTTTTGTCATGTTTGAGGTAACTGTAAACAAATTCATGTAACAAACAGTAGTTTGAATGGGAATTTCTATTTCTGTACCTGAAATGCCATTGTGTTTATCCAGCTATAACTAAATTGTATCAAGAGAGTGACATTTCTGAAAAACAAAACAGACTTAGGAGTTTCCTGGGGCTGTGGGGAGGAAGGAGGTAAAACAACTGCCGTGTAATCTATTTATCTTTATTGGAGAGATGATTTAAGGGAAAGAAAGAAGGCAGATGACCCAGTCTAATCTCCTTGGAGGTCTTAAGAAATAAACTATTGATATTTAGTAGGAAGAGTCCTTATCAGTGGGATGCTCTTAGAAGGATGTCTTTGGCTAAGATTGCTTGTGGTAAACAAACCCAGGATATGTGAGGTCTAATTTCATGGAAAATATTAAATAAGATCACCTATCTAGATATAAACTAAAAATTCTTCATAACCTTAATGCTTCCTGCTCTGTGGAGTAACTGACATGTCTTATATGGAAACCTCATCTGGTATTCTGAGTTAGAAATTACATGTCTAATGAATGACATAATGGCCTGGGGAACCGTCATTGATGTCCAAATGTCTCCCTGCTCTACTTGTACTTGCTACTAGCTTGTATCATTGAACTATTAGTAAATATGTAAGTCCGATCTGACAAATATGATTCTTTGGTTAGCTCAGAGGAGAGAAGAAGAAAGAAAATAGAATAAAATGTAAGAAGTTGAAAGTAGAATAACTAGAGAAAGAAAGAAACGTGAAGTTGCTAGAACAGCTGACTTAATCTGGAAGAAAATAAAAACATAACCAACTCTATCTTATTGCAAACATAAAAATTAAAATTCTAGATGCTATGTAGAGTTGGCAGTAAAAGAAATCTTTCAACATGTTCTTTAATAGTGCCTCTTCTCTTCTCTTTTCATTTTTTAGATATTTAATGTAGCAACTCACTTCCAGGTGTCAAATCCTATTGTTTTTGGAACAAATTACTGCAAACTTAGTGGCTTCACAAGAAAAATTTGTAATCTTACAGTTCCAGATGTTGGAATTCTGAAATAGGTGACACTAGGCTAAAATCAAGGTGTCAGCAGGCTTGTATGTCATCTAGAGGTTCCAGGAGAAAATGTTTCCTTCCCTTTTCCACATTCTAGAGGCCTCTTACATTCCTTGATTTGTAGCCTCTTCTTCCATTTTAAAGCCAACAATATCCTATCTTCAAATGTCTCTCTGATTCTGACACTCTGCCTCATTCTTCCACATTTTTTTTAATTACAGAAGGAATTTTATTTATTTATAAATTATTTATACAATTTTTAAAGGTTGTACTCCATTTACAGTTATTACAAAATATTGGCTATATACCTTATGTTGTACAATATGCCCTTGTAACCTATCTTACACCAAATAATTTGTACCTCCCACTCCCCCACCCCTATCTTGCCCCTCCCCCCAACACTGGTAACCAATAGTTTGTTCTCTATATCTGTGAGTCTCCTTCTTTTTTATTATATTCACTAGTATGTTGTATTTTTTATTTATTTATTTTTAATTTTTTTGTAGTACGCAGCACTCTCAGTGCTGTGGCCTCTCCCGTTGCAGAGCACAGGCTCCGGACACGCAGGCTCAGTGACCATGGCTCACGGGCCCAGCCGCTCCGCGGCATGTGGGATCTTCCCGGACCGGTGAACGAACCTGTGTCCCCTGCATCGGCAGCCGGACTCTCAACCACTGCACCACCAGGGAAGCCCAGTATGTTGTATTTTTTAGATTCCACATATAAGTGATACCACATAGTATTTGTCTTTCTCTGTCTGACTTATTTCACTTAGCATAATGCCCTCCAAGTCCATGCATATTCCTGAAAATGGAAAACTTTCATTCTTTTTTTATGGCTGAGTAGTATTCCATTGTGTGTGTGTGTGTGTGTGTGTGTGTGTGTGTGTGTGTGTGTGTATATATATATACCACCTCTTCTTTATCCATTCATCTGTTGATGGACACTTTTAGGTTACTTCCATATCTTGGCAATTATAAATATGCTTCTGTGAATATTGGGGTGCATATATATTTTTGAATTAGTTGATGGTGAACTTTTCATGTGCCTCTTGGCCATCTGCATATCCTCTTTGGAAAAATTTCTATTCAGTTCTTCTGCCTATTTTTAATCGAGTTTTTTTTTGATATTGAGTTGTATGAGTTGTTATATATGTTGGATATTAATCTCTTATTGGTCATATCATTTGCAAATATTTTCTCCCATTCAGCAGGTTGTTTTTTCCCTTTGTAGATGATTTCCTTTACTGTGCAAGAGCTTTCCAGTTTAATTAGATCCTATTCGCTTATTTTTGCTTCTATTTCCTGTGCTTTAGGAGACAGATCCAAAAATATATTGCTGTGCTTTATATCAAAGATTGTTCTGCCTATGTTTTCCTCTAGGAGTTTTATAGTATCTGGTCTTATATTTAGGTCTTTAGTTCATTTTGAGTTTATTTTTGTATATGGTGTTAGAGTCCACTTTTGAGGACCCTTCTGATTACAATAGGTCCACCTGGATAATACAAGATAATGTCCCTATTTTAAGGTCAGATGACAAGCAACCTCAATTCCATCTGCAACCTGAATTCTCCCCTGCTCCATTGCTATGTTAACATAATATATTCACAGGCTTCAGGGATTAGGAAGTAGGACTTTTTGGAGGAGAGCATCATTTTGCCTACCAGAGATACCATAACAAAATGGTTTATATTAAAACAAAATATATACATACATATATATTAACTTCTATATTCAAATGAGTTCTTACAATGGGTAGGTGGTATTTCTTTTCACCTATATTTTGTTCATACCCATGGGAGGATTATATGACTCACTCCTAGTGCCCACTCACTCAGGCATGGCCATGTGCATTACTTAGGCCAATGAAATGTAAATGCAAGGATGTGTGTTATGTGTTAACAGAAATTTTAAGTATCATAGTATGTTCCAACATGTTTCCTTTTTCTCTATATAATGATTTCTGAAATATTGCAGAAAATGGCTATTTCACCAGACTGGGTCTAGGAGTGACACTGTAACAAACCTGTGAGGGATGTGGAGCTTGAGTTAATAAACAATCTTCTTAACTATTAGCTCTTCAGAGTATGCAAAACTTGATGAGAAAAAATTGGGAAAAAAAATCACTAAATAATATATTAATCCTAAAACTTAAAATTGAATTAGTTCAGAGATAATTTCACCCTCAAAAGATGAGCAGAATGTTTTAAAAGAAAATTTATTTTTTGTGAATTTATATTAATGCATGAATCTGCTTGTGTATGAAGAATGAAGATATTATTAAAAAAGGAAATAAGGGATCTAAAACATAGAATTACAGAAACGAATGCAAACAGATATTTTCTAGAATCTGGTAGCAATGTCTAAGAAAAATTCTTAGTAAAAGGAAAATACAAGAAAAATACTTAAATGTGATACAGATGATTTACCAGAAACCAATTGGAAATATCTCAAAAGTGATGGGATGCTGAAACTATTGTAGATAAACTTTAGATCAAGACAATAATGTCTAGCATCACCCACTAGTACTTTTTGGGAGATTTTAGATAATATAATAAGACAACAACATGAAATAGTAGGAAAAAAGAACCAACTTTCTTTATTTGCTTACTATGATTACATACATAAATAAGAGTGCTCATTTAATTACCAGCTCAGTACACCAGATCAATATTACCAGATCAATATAACTTACTAATTAATGCTAAATTTTAATAGTAAAATATCAAAATCAATAATTTAAACTTAAAATTTAATAGTTTTTACAATAAAAATTATCTATTTAGAAATGGAAATGACAAGATAAAATATAAAATAAAAATGAGTGATTTAATAACAGATTTTTGGGTCTATATGAAGTAAACTATAAAAATATTAAAGAACTAAAAAGGAACTAAAGACACATCATTTGTGTTTTTTTGGTACGCGGGCCTCTCACTGTTGTGGCCTCTCCCATTTCGGAGCACAAACTCTGGACGTGCAGGCTCAGCGGCCATTGCTCACGGGCCCAGCAGCTCCGCGGCATGTGGGATCTTCCTGGACCGGGGCACGAGACCGTGTCCCCTGCATCGGCAGGCGGACTCTTAACCACTGTGCCACCAGGGAAGCCCCATCATTTGTGTTTTGAAGGCAAAATTTAATTTCATAAAGTGTGACCATTTCTAAAATATACATGTAATTTAAATACGATCTGTTCAGCATTTTAATATTTCCATAAGAATATCTAACTACCCACTAGCTAATAATGAGATAAAATTATTTTACATTTGTATGGAACAATGAATAACTCAAATTTAGAAAAAAAATAATAATTTAAAATATATTTTAAGCAAAAGGATATGATGTTACCACAAGAAAATACAATAATCAGAAGAAAGGATCAAGAAAATCAATGCATGGAAATATGGACATTCCTTATGGAGAACTAAGTGCTCTCATATATTATTGGAGGGAATGTGAGATGCTTTTTAGAATATGATCTGACATTATTAGTGTTTTTCTTTTAAAACATAAACCTCCTGACTCAGCAATGCAATTTTAGGATTTTCTCCTAAAGGAAAATAATTAACAGAAAATGAATATTTATTACATCACGTCTTTTTGTTTGTTTTATTTTTTGGAGTGGCCTAAAACTAGATGCAACCTCAATGAACATCAATTAATAACAGTGGCTAAATTACAGAATAACTGTATTATAGAGCACCATGGAACTATCAACTATGAGTTCAATCTATTGTGAATATACATTCTGGTTCTCTCAGGACAGTCTCTGTTTAGAACTGTTGTCCAAATGTGTTTTAATAGCATAGCCTTTCTAAGTTTGGATGATGAATTACAGTCATACTATTTGTTGATACTAAGAATTTTCCAAAATAAACTTCAAGATATATATATATATATATATATATAAAGCAAATGTAAACAAAACATAAAAATTTTATGTAAATATTTATATGAGTATACACAAAAGGGTGGAAAGATACTCACCAGGTTGTCAACTTCTGTTATCAGGATTTGGACTGAGTAGCATATTTGACTTTTGAAATTAAAAAAAAAAACTATAAAGAATATTTTAAAAGGCAAAAAGATAAATATTGAATAGCTAATTTGATCCCCAATTTATGAGATCTTCAAAAGCCTCATAATTTTTCATTTTATTTTAATATTCAATTTTGTAGAAAAGTATTCATTTATAATGTAATTATATTATAGAGATACCAGCTAATTTAAAAATAATGATAGAATTCTCAACAACTCATTTCAGAAGTTAACCCACATGCCCATATAAAGATACTTGTTTCAGTCTATCTGTTCATCAGACCCATGACTTGATACCTGGTGCCGTGCCCTTTTGAGAGTTCTATTAAAGGAGTTGAACCACATATTTATTAAGCACCTACCATGAGCCTGGCACTTTGTTACGTGCTCTAAAAGTGTTTGCTATTCCCCTTTTAGAAAAAAAAAGAAGTAAGGTTCCATTATGCTTAACTTTTTCATTATTAGGAAAATAAAGAGTCAGCATTTAAACTAAGGTCTTCCTGACTCCTGATTCTTTCCTTCTTTCCCACAGTGCTTCTCATGCATTTATAATTCTGTTATTTTTCATACTATAACATTAATATATCCTTCTTTATGTACACTGAAACCTTTATACTGCAGGAATTCTTTCTTTTTTTTTTTTTTTTTTTTTCAGTACGCGTGCCTCCCACTGCTGTGGCCTCTCCCGTTGCGGAGCACAGGCTCCAGACGTGCAGGCTCAGCGGCCATGACCCATGGGCCCAGCCGCTCCGCGGCACGCGGGATCCTCCCGGACCGGGGCACGAACCCGTGTCCCCTGCATCGGCAGGCGGACTCTCAACCACTGCGCCACCAGGGAAGCCCAGGAATTCTTCCTTTTTGAGTGGCAGCTCCCAAGTGCAAAATTAACCTGTGTTTAGAATTATGTCACCTTTATCAATATTGTGAAATGCATATGAGAGAATAAATAGCAGCAAGCTGTATTATCTTTGTTTTAAAGAAACACAACTTAATGTTAGAAAAGATAAATGACTTGTCCAGTTGTACAGCCCAAATCATGCAAAGTGAAAAACAGAATTGTGAAGAAGTTAAGGGCTCTTTGGCTTCTTAGTCTAAAATACTGTTTATGAGATACCAATGATTCTTTGATTTTAGAACATAGTGATATAAATTTTATTGCTTGCCAGGACTGGTAATGGTTATGAGACCTTAGTATTTCTGACTTGCTGAAAATCAGATTCAAATAAGGCTCATTCACTTAGTCTTCAAATTCATTTGAAAGTAGACACACTGCTTGAATAATACAATAATACTGAATGTAAGAGAGAGAAGTTTTAATTGTGTATTATCTGCATATAAAATTGTCTAACAGAACCCTTATAAAATTGGCTATTTCATCTGTAGCCATTAGATAGTCTTAAAATATTTTGTTCATCTTTCAACAGATATTTACTGAGTGCCTGCTTTGTGGAAGGTACTAGTCTAAGCACTAAGGATAAAATAATGAAAAAAACAAAAATCTTGTTTACATGAAACTTACTGGGGGAGATAAATACTAAAAAAATTGTATGTATATATTAAATGTCAGGCAGTAGTAAGGGCTCTGAAGAAAAATAAAGCAGATCAGAAGATAGAGATGGATGGAGAGATGCTATGTTATACAAAAAGATCAAGAAGGACCCCTTAATAATATGATAATATACCTGAGACCTTAGGAAAGTGCAGGATGTCTGGAGGAGGAAGGATATGTGCAGAGTTAATGGGAAGTATAAAAGATCTAAAGTAGAGCCTGCATAGAATGATTACTGATAAGTTCAGTGTAGTTCAAATGAGTGACTAAGTGGGAAAATTGTAAGAAATGAAATCAAAGTAGTAGCAGGAGAAAAGTTGATGTGGGGCCATTAAACTATGGTAAAGACCTTAGATTTTATTCTGGATGAGGCTTTGAGGGTTTATAAAAAGAGGAGGAATATAACCTGAGAAGTTTTAAAAAAATCACTTTAGTACCATATGCAGAACAGATTTGAAGGGCAAGGATTGAAGCAAAAAGATCAGTTGTGAAGGCATTAGAAAGTTCATGTAGAAAACAATGAAGGCATACTCTCTAAATTAACCTACAAATTCAGCAAAATCCCTATCAAAATTGCAGCCTGATTTTCTGCAGAAAATGACATACTGTTACTAAAATTCATGTGGAAACACAAGAGAGGCAGAATAGCCAAAATAATCTTAATAAGAAAAAATATGGAGGATTTCCAAGTTTTAAAACTTACTATAAAACTGTGTAGTAGTGCCATAAGGAAAGACATATGTACCAGTGGAATAAGATTGAGAGTCTAGACATAAACTTTTATAGTTATGGTCAATTTTTGACAGGATGCCAAAATAATTCAAAGGGAAAGAATAGTATTTTCCTAAGTGATCCTGGGATAATTGGATATCCACACACAAAAAAAATGAAGTTGGACCCCTCTTCACACTATAGGCAAAATTTAACTTAAAATGGGTCATGGAGAACCATAGAATTGAATGTAATAACTAAACTAATAAAACTCTTAGAATAAAATTTGGGAGTAAGTCTTTGTGATCTTGGGTTAGGCAAGCACTTCTTAGTTATGATACCAAAAGCACAAGCAAAGAAAGAAAAAAAAAGATATATTGGACTTCATTAAAATTAAAAACTTATGTGTTGCAAATTATACTATCCAGAAAGTGATAAGCCAATCCACAGAATGCAATAAAATATTGGAAATAATTTTTATGATAAGGTGTTTGTAACCAGAATACAGTGAATAGTCTGAACAAATATTTCTCCAAAGTGATACAAAAGGGCAATAAGCCCATAAAAAGATGCTCAACATAATTAATGATTAAGAAAATGCAAATCAAAACTGCAATGAGATAACAATTCTTTCCTGCTGGGGTAGCAAGAATTTTAAAAGACAGACAATAAATGTTGTCAAGGATATGAAGAAATGGGAACTCTCATATACAACTGATGGGAATATAAAATGGTACAACCACTCTGGAAAACAGCTTGACAATTCTTCACAAAGCTAAACATATATTTACTACATGACTAAGCAATTTCATTCTTAGGTGTTTGTAGCAGTATTATTCATAATAGCCAAAACATGGAAACAACTCATATTTTCATCAACTGATGAGCAAAATGTGGTATAACCTTCCAATGGAATACTCAGCAATAAAAAGGAGTGAAGTGCTGATAAATGCTACAACATGGATGAAACTTGGAAACATTGTGCTAAGTGAAAGAAGCTAGTCACAAAAGACCACATATTATATAATCCTGTTTATATGAGATGTCCAGAATAGACAAATCTATAGAAATAGAAAGTAGATTAGTGGTTGTTAGGGCTGGGAGAGAAAATGCGGAGGGATGAAGAGTAACTGCTAAAAGATACAAATTATTTTTGTAGTGATAAAAAATATTCTAAATTAAATTGTGGTATGGTTGCACAACTCTGTAAATATAGTAAAAGTCATTGAATTTTTCTCTTTCAAATGCGTTAGTTGTGTGGTATGTGAATTATATCTTAATAAAGCTCTTAGGTATTTGTTGTTTATTTTATTTTGTTTTTAAAGAGATGATGATGGCCTGGCCTAGAATGATAACATTGAATGTGATGAGAAATGGTCTGATTCAGGACACATTATGGGTAGACATCATATATTGCTGGCTTTTAACTTTTTTTAATCTAAAACTGACCATTTAAAAATGTTCAACATCATGTTTTGAAGATCTTCCTACAGGTTTTTTTGATGCCATCACTATGAAATGACTACAAGTTCTTGGGCAGAGGAATTGAAAAGATAAGGATGACATTAACTGGAATCTAGAAGATTGGGAGTAGAGTAAGATTGGGGATGGAATCAAGAATTCATTTCTAAGCAGGTTAATTCTACAGACACTAGACATTATCAAGAGGAGATTCCAGTAGGCAGATTGGCAGCAGTTCATTGTTTAGGAAAAAGTGGCAAGACAAGACAAGACTCATGCATAGTTCACACTGTGACTTAGACAACTTTTCTTGCTCTTCCGGTAATATTCTACCTCCAGAAACATTTCATCTGGGCTGTTAATTAGATACAATATGATCAAGTAGTCTTAATTCTTTCCTAAAATAACAAAAATGAGGGTTTGCAAGTAGACATACACACTAAATTATTATTTATTAATGTGTGTTATCTAACATGAATTCACATTTTTAGACAGCATCTAGTATATAATCAGAACTAGGCTTTGAGAATTTCAAAGAAATATAAACTATCCTTTCTTTCCCCAAAGAGATTGTGAGGTTCATAAAAAGTAAGTATGATTTGGAAGAAAATGCCAGTTACACCTAAATAACAGGAAGTTTAAAAGTAATAAGGGATCAATATATGAGATGTAATAGACTAAATGGTAAGTGCCAAGATGAGTGTGGAAATCATAAGTACTATACCTTGGAAGAGGGAAGGAAAACTACCTGTGGACTGGCATGATCATAGAATTGCTATAAAATAAGTATGACTTTTTCAAGACCCCAAAGACAGCAGATGTGAATACACTGATGGGAGAGAGAAAGATAACAAAAATTCAGTGAAGCAATTTTAAGTACAAGTGAGAAGGCTGGATTATACATTGACTATTGAAGGAATAGTGAGTAAAATATATTGTCTTCTAGATTTCTTATAGCCCAATATGTAATCAAGTTCCTTGAATAAATGACCAGCTGAATGGAGAAGAAGATCTAAACAACCACTCTTAGGTTAAAGGTATAATAAAAATAAAATAACAACAATAATAATAATGATATCTAATTATAAAATACATGTTTATTTTTGTGGGCATGGTCAAAGTGTATATTTTTTCATCTGTTGATTGGACATAATAATCATCCATACTGAGTATATTATGAATATGCTACTATACTGGGGATTATTTAAAATCAGAACTGCTTTGAATAATTACATTCTAGCTTAGTGCTATAAAATAAAAAGATTCTTAACAATACAAAGCACTGATAAATGTCAAGTAATTGTTCACAACTCTAAACCTAATACCTATTTAAATGAAGAGATCATCTATGAGCTGGGGTGTAAAAAGTGGTAGGATGGTTTAACTTTGTATATGTGTATTCAGACCTATTTTTTAAAAATCTTGTTTGCAGTTACAATTTACATTCTCCGTTTTATTCCCTCTTCCTCTCTGTGGCTAATAGGAAAGCCTAGAATAATAATTTATATTCTTTTATCTGCTCTTATCTGTATACCAAGGCTCTGATGATTAAAAACCTACCTAGATGGTATATTATAAGATGTAAGAACCTCTGTGTTTTACTTTTCCAGTTTGTGATATCCATATATCAAAAGGGGACATAAATTCTTATTTTTTAGTTATTTTTTAATGAAAATATTTAGCTTGGGTTTCAGATAATTAAACTCATTATTCATTTGATTAAGCCATCTTGATTTTAAATTTTTTATGGCTCTTTCTCTGCTAACTCAGTAAAAAAGAAAATTTTTTTATAGGGATAAAGAAATACCTCTATTGTTTTCATTACTGCCATGATGAAGCAAATCAAGGTGAGGTATTATTTATTTCCTTTCCAGTAAACACACTAAACCACCAAATCAATTAATTGAATTACAGTAAAATGATACTGTTTTAATACCTTGTTACCACTTTGTTTGCTAAACTTAGATCAACACCTCAGAGTACTTTGCTTAATGATTTCTCACTTGAGACTATGACAACATAAAATTAAATATATTCTTTAAAGTTGACATATATGAGTATAGACTCCTTCTAGATAAAGATTGAGCATGAAAATAGTTATAAGTGAATTTAAAGATTCTGCAGATACAGTACATAGTTGTTTGCATGCTTGTGATATCGGCAAGGATTTTTTTGTCAATAATTTTTTTTTCTGCAATTCTATGGCTTTTGGAATAGTTCTAGAGAAAAGGGAGAGAAACAATTTTTTAAAACTATGTTATACGTAATAAAACATACTGAATTGTTCACTCTTTTAAGAAATATTTATTGATGTCCTAATAGTGCCAAACAATTTTTAAAATGCTGTAATCAAGATTTACAAAGTAGTTATGAACATAGCAAAAGGAAAGAATTGTTTTGTGTAAAGTAGTGGTGTAAATCCTTGGTGTGTGCATGTGTCATTTTAACCTTTTCAGAATCTCGTGACAGCTAGTGATCATTCTCTCCATAGGCAAGGCAGGAATGTTACATAGGCTTGCCCACAGAGCATTTTCCATACATTTTAGGAGTTCATAGAGGTTAATGGAAAGCAGATAAAAACCTCATAGTCTAATAAAGGGAGGCTTATGGAAGAAGACATATTGAGGTGCCTAAGTGTACTGATATTTTCCCCCAGCTCATTCCTTCCTTAGGGCTCTGAAGTTATGTTAACAACCTTCTTCAATCTTTTGTGAGTGTTAATCTATAATGTGACATGATAATCTATGCAGTCATATAAATTAACTTTCTCTAAACACCACATTATAAGTTTTATAGAACTATAGAAATTTCCTTTAACTCATTTAGCAAACCTCTATTAGATCTGGGATGTTGCCTCCTTTCATTGAAATGTCCATGATCAACTTAGAATCAGCTGCTCTTTCTCATGGCATCTTATATATTTGTCTCTTATAATACTTTGCAATTTTAAATTTTATAGCAAAAGTCTTCAAGAGCAAAAATAATTTTTTATTCCTTGTAAGTCCTCCTTTCTGTAATATATTTTTAAATAACAAAAATTACTTTTAAAATTGTTATTGTGGAAAAAAAATGAACAATGTACTACCTAAATAGTAAAAATAAATAACATACCTAAAAGTAGTAAAATTTCTCTTTAAATCTCCCCAGTTTCCACCTTTGAGATAAGCAATTCTTTTTCTTTATTTTCTTCAAGACTTTAAACACCTATTTATATGCTTCTATATAGAGAGTTGACTCTTGAACAACATGGGTTTGAACTGTGTGGGTTTAATTATATGCGGAGTTTTTTTCAATAAATATATTGGAAAATTCTTTTTAGATTTGCAACAAGTTGAAAAATCTTGCAGATGAATTTCATACCTTGGAAATACTGAAAAAAATTAAGAAAAAGTTAGGTATGCATTGAGTGCACAAAATATATGTTGATACTAGTCTATTTTATCATTTATACCATAAAATATTCATAAATCTCTTATAAAAATTAAAATTTATCAAAACTTACACACACAAACACAAATCATATATGATGCCATTCACAGTTAAGAGAAATGCAAACAAATGTGCAGATGCAATGTCAAATCAAAATTGCATTAAATTAACTGCAGGACCTATTGTACTGCTGTCATAATTTCATAGGCACCTCCTGTTGCTATTACGATGAGCTCAACTGTTGCAGGTATCTGCTTAAAACACTGTGTGATACTAATCATCTCCACATGAGCAGTTGGTCTCACCAGTAAATTGGTATCCCAGTAGAAAGTGATCTCTAGTGGTTCTTGTGTATTTTTAATCATTTTTAGCACAACACTGTAAACTTTGAATAACACCAAGAGACCCATATGAAGTGTCTCTAGTGATGCTGGAAGTGTTCCCAAGAAGTGCAGAAAAGATGTGAAATTATAAGAAAAAGTTGAATTGCTTGATATGTACCATAGATTGAGGTCTGCAGTTGAAGTTGCCTGCCACTTCAAGATAAATGAATCCAGCATAAGGACCATTGTATAAAAATGAAAAGGAAATAAGTGAAGCCATTGCTGATGCCTTGCCAGCAGGCTTGAAAATCTTGTACTTTTGCAAACTACTTTTCAAAATCTCATATTAAAAATGCAGTTTTGATGTGGGTGCAGGATTGCTCTAAGGAAGGCATACCTGTGGACTCTAATGTGATCTGAGAAAAGTGAAATCATTATATGAACAACTTAAAGCAAAAGGAAGGTGAAGGATCTAAAGCTGGATAATATAATGCCAACAAAGGATGGTTTGATAATTTTAGAAAGAGGTTTGGCTTAAAAATATCAAGATAAGAGGAGAAGAAGCTTCTGCTGACCAAGAGGCAGCAGATGAGTTCCCAGGTGCCATTAAGAAAATCTTTGAGGAGAAAGAATATCTGCCTGACAGGTTTTTAATGCAGACAAAAGTGCCCTATTCTGGAAAAAAAAAATGCCACAAAGGACATTTATTAGTAAGGAAGAGAACTGAGCACCAGAATTTAAGAAAGGAAAGGATAGGCCAACTCTACTGTTTTGTCCAGATGCAGTCAGGATTATGTTCAGGACTACCCTTTTCTAAAAAGCTGCTAACTCCTGAGCCTTGAAAAGATAAACAACAGCTGCCAGGTTTTTGACTGTACAGCAAGAAGGCCTGGACAATGAGAACACTTTTTCTGGACTGGTTCCACTGATGTTTTTTCCCTGAAGTCAGGAAATACCTTGCCAGTAAGGGATTGACTTTTAAAGTTCTTTTGATATTGCACAATGTCCCTAGTCACCCAGAACCCCATGAGTTCAACACTGAAGGCATCAAAGTGGTCTACTTGCCCCCAAATACAACGTCTCTAATTCAGCCTTTAGACCAGGGGGTCATAAGCACCTTTAAGGCCCGTTACAAAGGACTGCCAATCTATGGACGAGAACCCTGATGAAACATCATAAAAGTCTGGAACGATTACACGATTGGAGATGCCATCACTGTTATAGAAAAAGCTGTAAAATCCATCAAACCCGAAACAATAAATTCCTGCTGGGGAAAACTGTGTCCAGATGTTGTCCATGACTTCATAGGATTTACAATAGAGCCAATCAAGGAAATCATGTGGTTTGCAAAAAAATGTGGGGGGTGAAGCCTTTCAAGATATGGATCTTGGAGAAATTCAAGAGCTAATAGACAACACATTAAAGGAATAAACAGAAGACAACCTGATGGAGATAAGTGCTTCTGAACCAGTGCTGAAGAAAAGTAGAAGAAGCCATGCCATAAACAAAAAATTGACATTGGATAGTCTGATAGAAGAGTTCTGATTATCCAAGACTGCTTTTGACGTTTTAAACATAGATCCTTTTATGATATGAGCACTGAAACTAAAAGAGACAGTGGAAGAGGGATTGGTACCATATAGAAGCATTTTTAGAGAAATGAAAAATCAAAAAAGTCAGACATAAACTATGATGTATTTCTGTAAAATTACACCAAATGTGCCTGCATCTCATGCCTCCCCTTCCATCTCTTCCACCTCTTCTGCCTCTGACACCCCTGAGACAGCAAGACCAACCCTTTTTTCTCTTCCTCCTCAGCCTACTCAGTGTGAAGACCATGAGGCTGAAGACTTTTGTGATAATCCATTTCCACTTAATGAATAGTAAATAATTATCATGCCATACAGTTAATACACTTATCTGTTGTGTATATGTGTGAGTGTCTTCATGTGGAAATATAATAACTGTGTGGCAAGAACTGTATAAGACTTGTTTCATCATCATCACCTAAGTATTAATAGTGTAGAACACCATGTGCAACATTTGTATTGAAGTGGAGAGCCTACACTTACATAGGCGTAAGGTGAGTGATATTTAATGTAACATTAATAATGTGTTAGTTTTCTTAATGTTTTATAACTTGGCTTTCAAATAATTATACTATGTCTACACGATGCCTTTCTCTCTCATAACTGGAGAAACTGTGTATCAGCTTATCATCACAGGAGTTTTTGTTTTTTTTAATGTAACAAAGCTTCCAATACTGTATTATGAATATGAATGTAATATACTGTATGCCATAAAAGTTTACAATGATTCATTCATTAGTGTTAGGCAAGGCTACTGTGAATCAATCATATAGATCACACTAGGCTACCATAAAGCAATCATATTGCAGCTTCTTTATTATCAATGCATGAATCATTATACCTGTAAATAAATATGAAGTTTTTCACATTATCTTTTCATTTTTGATGTATAGTGTTAGTAATATGTATAAAATCTATAATATTTTGTATCATATAAGACAACATTAAAGCAAGTCCTGACACAATTCATCCTGTAAACAGACACTGTAAATTTACAGTATCAATATATACAGTCCAGTACTGTGAAGTATTTTCTCTTGCTTATGATGTTCTTTTTATTGGCTTGCGGGCTTAGTTGCTCCACAACATGTGGGATCTTCCCAGACCAAGACTCGAACCATGTCCCCTTCATTGGCAGATGGATTCTTAAGCACTGCACCATCAGGTAAGTCCATTGTTTATGACTTTTTGATAATATTTTCTTTTCTCTACCTTATCTTATTGTAAGAATACATTATATAATACATATAACATACATAATATGTGTTACCTCTTTATGTTATCAGTAAGGCATCCCATCATTAGTACACTATTAGCAGTTAAGTTTGGGGGGAGTCAAAAGTTACATATAGATTTTCAACTGCATGAGGGGTGATACCCCTAACCCTTGCATTGTTCAAAGGTCAACTGTATATTCAAAATTTTAAATATTAGCATTAGTTAGGTTCATTAACATAAATTATACATATTGCTCTTCAATTTTCCTTTCTTAGTGATGTATGTAAGATGTCTTACTTTTTGAGTATATATAGATCGAAGATATTCTTTAGAAATGATTACAGTATATACCATAGTATGGATGGATGCACTATAATTCATTTTAATATTCTCTTTTGTATAAACATTTATTTTGTTTATGAAATTTTGCTTTTAGAAATATTCCTGATATTAGCACTCATATTTATGTTTTTTATACATTGATATTTCCATAGACAAGATCTAGAAGTGGTGTTACTTAGTCATACTGCATGCACATTATAAAATTTGTAATTCTACCAGCACAGTATTCAAATCCTTGTTTCCCCATGCAATATTGAGTATATAATTATTTCAGGCATTGCTCATCAGATGATTTTAAATGATTCTCACTATCCCTATATTCTCTATTTGTGAACTTGCCTGGTCACTAAAATTAATTTTTAACCCCTAAATCAATATTCATGGTGCTTTTTGGATTATTCATAGACATACTCAGGGTAATGAAAATTTTGAATCACTCAACACACACTTTCCCAGCTGAGGAGGAACAAGATGATGCTCAGTTCTCATACTGCAAATAAGTGTAATTTTTGCAGTCTATTTAGTGCCACATTTTCCATATTTTGTGCTTCTTGGTGATTTTGCTGTTTAAAATGGCCCCTAAGTGTAGGGTTGTTGTGCTATTTGGTATTTCTAAGTGCAAGAAGGCTGTGATGTGCCTTAGGGAGACAATATGTGTGTTAGATAAGCTTCAGTAATACAAGAGTTATAGTGCTGTTGGCTGTGAGTTCAATGTTAATGAATCAATTAACAATATTTATTAAATAATATGTCTTTAAACAGAAATATCCATAAAACAATGTTATATATTGATGAGTTGTTGAAAATGTTGTGACTAGAGGTTCACAGAAACCTAAACTTGTATTTCCCTATAAAGTTGACACAATAATTGTTCAGTTTGTGTGGCAACTTTATAGAACATAAATACTGTGAATAATAAGAATCAAATGTCTACCAGTTTGATTTGCATTCCCTTAATTATTAATGCTGTGAAACACCTTTTATACATGTATTTGATATTTACAGTTCTTTTTCTGCTCTTACCTATTTATAGCATTTGTCTATTTTCATTAGATTGTCTCTTTTTCATATTCATCTGAATTTTTCTTATATTAGTAGTACTGAAAGTTTTCCTGTTTTATATACTGAAAATATTTTCTCCAGTCCATCCATTGTTGTTTTTCTGATATTTCAACCACTCCCTTTTATTAATATAATGAATGTGCTATAGTTTTTATTTGTTTACCTAGTTCTTTGAATCATCTAGAATTTATTTTCATGTAATGCAGGGATCATTTCTACCCCCAACAATCATGTACAGCTAATTGCCCTAGTATTGTGTATTTTAATAGCCCATTATTTTATCACAGTTTTAGGTGAAAATATTTTAAAATATATATATATATATATATATATATATATATATATTATCTGTTTCTGGTCTCTTGATTATTTGATTTGTTGCTTTATTATTTGAAAAGTTATCTCTCTGTTTTAATTACTCTTATTTTATAGTGCAACTTTATATTTGTCAGGGGCACTTCTTCCTCTTTTTTTTCATTTTCTACATATTTTATTTATTCTTGTGCATTATTTCTTCCAGAGCTGTAAATTTTACTTACCCATAAATTGAGCAGGTAATGTTAATAATATTTGTATAAGTCAGAGTAGTAAACTGCATCCCATGACTAGAAATGTTGGCGTAACTCCTTTATTGTACCCACTTTCCTAGTTGTATGTGTTATTTCATCTGTCACCTTGATCCAATGCTCTTGCCACTGTGCTATTATAAAGCCAAACTATTATTTGTTTTGTAAGAGTGAAATCAGAGCAAAAGAAATGATATTCAAGCACTATTATGCCTCAATGCTGGGAAATATAAATGAAACATAACTCTGCCACAAAAGAGAGTTTACCTCTACAGTTTATGTAGTTTACTAGATAGTCCATGGCAACAAACAGACCTTATCTCTTTCTTGGTTAGTGTTGAAGATATAGTAAAATTACAATATAGCAAAATTACATTTTGCGTTCATAGTCCTCAGAATTCCATGTAGATTTCCTTCCTTTTATTGAAACATAGAATAACCTCATAGAGCCAGTGTCTTTATTTTATGGTCTGGATTATACCTGTGTTATAGGCAAACACATTTCTGCAAATATTCCCTTGTTATAGTAATAAATTTGAAATATTATTGTATCTTCTTAAATATTTCCTGGAGACGTCTAAATATTTATGTTTGGATTTTGTTAGTTAAACTTTTTAAGAATTAAACTGTTTTTCCATTTCTGGAATTACCTCATTTTATCCCTATGTGTTGACATATCTTGGGCACTTTTTTTAGAGAAAATAGATCGCCAGAGAAAATAGAAATTCCCTAGTTCTATGTGAGCCTGTTGGTAAGTCAGGCTTGTTTATCTGTATCAAAAATGTAATAAACACTTTCTCTACCTGTTTGAGTTAAGTTAAAATGCATCAAATATATATTTTTATGATCCTTCTCAATTTTTTAAAATGCTGTTCAACATAATTTTACTCTCAGTTGCAAACATTTCCATAAAACTATAGATTTCTTGACATAATCCGTCTTTCTTTAAACCTGATTCATCCTCCTTTTATTGTATTTCAAGCATGCCTTTCATCACTCTAAGTCTCAGGGAGGGCTATAGGGTTGTATATAATTCCCCGTCTTAGAAGTTTAAATTCACCATGTCAACCATGTTCAGTACATTAAGCTGTAAACATATTTTGCCCGAAGGCTTCTACCTGCCTTTCTCAAAGTTTTTCCTATGACTTATTGGGCTTTAATTCTATTATTAATATTCTTTTAGACCAAGAATGACAGGAAATCTAAAACAAACTTACAGATTTTACAGCTGTACTTTCAAACCCACCTATTCGCCTATGAGGAGAAAATTGTTCCCTTAGTGGGATACTTTTTCTACTTGTCAGATTGTTATTCTTCAATCATTAATTTTTTAATCAAATTGAGGATATTTTCCCCCCTAGATGTTAAAGATACTAAAATAAAATTATTTATTTCCATTTATTTGTTTATTATAATGGAACAAATATATTTCTGTTTTCTTTTCATGCCTCATTTTAATTACTTCACTAGTTTAACCTGTGATAATTCAATAGACAACAGTTATTTTTGTTATTGGTGTTCCTTTTATGTATAAATATAAATAATGAAAATTAAGTCAGAATTTTAAAGCAGCTGCCAAATATGCACTAGTCTTAAGGATGCTAAGACAAAGGATGCCTGTGTCCTAAGGCATTGTTAGACTTCGGCAGTATGTATATGTTGATATAGGATATGATTTTAAGGTCACTTAAGCACTCTTCCTAATACCCTTTCCAGTTGTCCCCAGTGCCTCCCCCCTCTTCAATCTGTAATTTTTGTGAGGGAAATTCACTTAATGTGATATAAATTTATCTATAAGAAAGTAAATAATATGGATTTTGTGTTTTAAAGCTTTGAGTCTAGAATGAGCCTGCTAGGTTCCAAACCCTGGACTCACACTTACATTCTGTGTTGTCTTGAATCACTCTTCAGCTCCCAGTGCCAAAGATTCAGTCACATGGGAAGAGAAGGAGTGTTATTCAAATATTTAACACTTGGAAGAGCCCAACCCTGATTGGTTCAGAAGAAAGTGCTCAGAGCAGGATCTTGAAGGATCCCTGACATGCCAATCATCATGTATTTAGTAGTGGGAGATCTGAGGTCTAGAGTAGCTGAGGTGCTTGTAGGATACTTAGGGTGCTTTTACAATGGTTATTTAACTCAGTTGGTGAGGAAATATTTCAATGTTATAATTGGTTCAGCTGAACTGGAGTAACCCATAACTAATTGTCACTGATATTAAATTATTTACATCAGAACTTTTCCAGATACATTTTTCTAGGGAGAAGAGTAATGATGTCAGAAAAGAATAAAAGAAAATATTCTACTTCACAGATTAATAATTGGTGAGCTCCAGTTTGAACCTGTTAGGAATAAAGCTATTGTGAACATTCTTGCACGTGTCTTTTGGTGGGCATATATACTCATCTTGGGATTACTGAGCAATAAAATGTCTAGCTTTAATAGATATTTCCAAGCAGTCTTCCAAAGTGCTATATTAATCTACACTCCCATGAGCAATGTATGAGAGTTCCAGTTGCACAATATCTTTCCTAACAGTGGTTGTTGTCAGTCTTTTTAATTTTAGGCATTCTCTTTGGGGGGGGGGTGATTATATCTCCTTGTGGCTTTAATTTGCATTTCCCAGATGAATAATAATATTAAGCACCTTTTCATATGCATACTGGTCATTTGAATATCCACTTTTGTGAAGCATCTACTTCTAATAAAATTTGAAATGCACATAAACCTTAAAAAAAGAAAAAAAATAATTGGTGATCATGGCCCTGGCAATGTCACCTTATGTAGGTTGTTCCTGTTGTAACATTCCAGTTACACCTTACCTTCCTTTGTCCCTACCTGGAGTGATTCTCCAGGACTCCCAGAGGTTTTATGAGCTACCAATTACCTTTCCACTACAAGCCTTTTCTGTTTAAGCTAACCAGATTTAATTTCTCTCGTTTACAACTGAGAAGGCTGTTAAAGAATCTAATACCATGGCTGGCAGTGATACATCCTTCCATGAAGAATTGATTTGCTGAAGGACTCTATTATTCCTGGTAGAAAATTGAAATTTTTTGCCATATTTGGTTAAATTATGGTTTGTTGTACATTTGGAATAAGAGCAATGTCTTTAAGGACTTTTTAGGAAAATATCACGATGTTGCAATATGCTGATTAATTATTATGGCCATCATACATATTTTCCAAGAAAGAGACAAGCTTTGGCCTCTCTGGACACAAAAAATAAAGAAAAGACAGTTTTTATAATAAACATTTTCACCGTTGATAATTTGATTCTTTGAATTGCTGGAAAATACATTGTAATCTAAATTTAATGTATGATAACTGAGACAGAAAGAATTCTCAGAAGATTAGATTACTTAAAATATAAGTCTGAACACTTAAGCCTCTTTCAAATACCTCTGGTTAACCCAGTGGTTTCAACTTTGGCTGCACATTGCTTTTTAAAAAATAATGATGCTTTGCTTCCAGCCCCTGAAATTCTTATTTAATTAATTTTTCTTAGAAAGTAGTTTGAGCATTTTTTTTAAAATGTTCCCTACGTAATTTTGAAGAATAATTCTGTCTCATTGAAGAAGTCTCTGGAATGTAGCCTGGAGAACAGAATCATATTCCAGGTTTTGATTTATCTTGGTCTGAAGCTATTAATTTGTGAACTAGAGTGTGCTTAGTGCAGAAAGGCTTGCTGTGAGGAAACATTCAAAAACTGTGCATAAATATCCTCTTTGGGTGTGGTTTCTAGTCAAGTCGATAAACCAGAAACAAATATATTGGAGGCTTATTGAGGTTTTAAATATAATTATATTGAAATAAAATGAGGCTTTAGTGTCCTAGATTCTTATTCTTCTGACAAGTAAATGAAATATTATATGTTAGTTACCTAGCACAACGCCTCACAGAACGCAGGCCCTCACTGAAGGGAAGTAGTTTTTAAAAATTATTATCACTGTTATCTTTATTCTTCCTTCTTCTCCTCCTCCTCCAACTACTATTGAGAGTAAGAGACTGTGTGTTTTCTAAGTAAATCCAATGAATATCTCGACCACAATTTTAAGATGTGTTTTCTATGTGCTGCAGTACACATGATTTGTGTTTTCACAGTTCTTTTGGATCCCTGAATGCATTTAATCTGAGGAAAAGTTTGTTGTCAATAGGGTATCAGACCCAGTGTGAAAGCCACCTCCTCAGCCCCCATCATGTGATTCAATTACAGGACAAATAGTACTATTTCAACAGTGAATGACCATGACTTATTGACAAGTTTTGTTTTATTTTGTTTTGTAGTATATACCTCAAATGTCCAGATCAACCAAGAGTCCTATTAGGGAGTGGATTGCTGTCAGCATTCTGGTGATGGATCCAGTACAGAACTGTCTGACAAAAGGCCAGCATCATGGAGGGCATTTGATCAACAGGGAAGAAGAACAGGGCAGGAAGGCCACTCTGATGGAAGTTTTTTTTTTTTTTTTTTTTTTTTTTTTTTTGGTACACGGGCCTCTCACTGTTGTGGCCTCTCCCGTTGAGAAGCATAGGCTCCGGAAGCACAGGCTCAGCAGCCATGGCTCACGGGCCCAGCCGCTCCATGGCACGTGGGATCTTCCCAGACCGGGGCACGAACCCGTGTCCCCTGCATCGGCAGGCGGACTCTCAACCACTTCGCCACCAGGGAAGCCCTGATGGAAGTTTTTATGTCAAAAAGTATAGCGGATGAATCTGGGCAGAAGGCAAGGGCATGAAAGAAGAGAATATAATGTTCCTTAGGGTAATATACCTGAGAGAAACATTGTAAGATTATGGGATACAACCATTTCTTTGATTTTTTAAAATAATATCACAAATGTATATGGCAGGTATTTAGTAATAATTTGTTAATGGTTTATTATTGCCTAAGACAGGGTTACAAATTTTCTTAATCTATGATTTTGTGAGATACCTAAATGAGTAAACAACTGCATGGTTTATGTTCTAAAACAGTAACACATGGAAGGAATAAAGAAAGGGAGACATTATAAGCATTACTCATGCTGTGTATCTTTTGAAAACTCCATTCTTCAGATATGACAATTTACTTGGGCATGAAATGTGATTAACAATATTAATGGCAGAAGGAAAGCCTACATTCAATATTCTGGCTGGTACACCCAGGTCACTATTTCAGAGATTTGAAACTATCTCAGATTTTATTGTGATTCACATTAAAAATATTAGAATTATTGATATCTCTTTCACCACTGAAAAGATTAGCTCTGGTAAATATCAAACATCTGTTATTGGGGAGGAGCTTCAAGATGGTGGAAGAGTAAGACATGGAGATCAACTTCCTCCACACAAATACATCAGAAATACATCTACATGTGGAACAACTCCTACAGAACACTTACTGAATGCTGGCAGAAGACCTCAGACCTCCCAAAAGGCAAGAAACTCCCCACGTACTAGGGTAGGGCGAAAGAAAAAAGAAAAAACAGAGACAAAAGAATGGGGACCAGACCTGCACCAGTGGGAGGGAGCTGTGAAGGAGGAAAGGTTTCCACACACTAGGAAGCCCCTTCGCGGGCAGAGACTGAGGGTGGCAGAAGGGGGAAGCTTCAGAGCCACAGAGGAGTGCACAGCCACAGTGGTGCGGAGGGCAAAGTGGAGAGACTCCCACACAGAGAAGCGGTGCCAACCAGCACTCACCAGCCTGAGAGGCTTGTCTGCTAACACACTGGGGGTGGGTGGGGGCTGGGAGCTGAGGCTCAGGCTTCGGAGGTCAGATCCCAGGGAGAGGACTGGGGTTGGCGGCGTGAACACAGCCTGAAGGGGCCTAGTGGGCCACAGCTAGCCGGGAGGGAGTCTGGGAAAAGGTATGGAACTGCCGAAGAGGCAAGAGAATTTTTCTTGCCTCTTTATTTCCTGGTGCGCAACGAGAGGGCATTACGAGCGCCGCTTAAAGGAGTTTCAGAGACAGGTGCCAGCCACAGCTATCAGTGTGGACCCCGGAGACAGGCATGAGATGCTAAGGATGCTGCTGCTGCCACCAAGAAGACTGTGTGCAAGCACAGATCACTATCCACACCTCCCATCCTGGGTGCCTGTGCAGCCTGCCACTGCCAGGGTCCCGTGATCTAGGGACAACTTCCCCAGGAGAACACACAGCACGCGTCAGTCTGGTGCAATGTCATGCCGGGCTCTGCCACCACAGGCTCACCCCACAATCCATGTCTCTCCCTCTTCCCGGCCTGAGTGAGCCAGAGCCACCGAATCAGCTGTTACTTTAACCCTGTCCTCTCTGAGAGAAGAAGAGATGCCCTCAGGCGACCTACACATAGGGGCAGGGCCAAATCCAAAGCTGAACCCCAGGAGCTGTGCGAACAAAGAGAAAGGGAAATCTCTCTCAGCAGCCTCAGGAGCAGTGGATTAAATCTCCACAATCAACTTGATATACCCTGCATTTGTGGAATACCTGAATAGACAACAAATCATCCCAAATTGAGGAGGTGGACTTTGGGAGCAATGGTTTATATATATTTTTTTCCCTTTTTCTCTTTTTATAAGTGTGTAAGTATATGTTTCTGTGTGTGATTTTGTCTGTATAGCTTTGCTTTTACCATTTGTCCTAGGGTTCTGTCTGTCCGTTTTTATTTTATTGTTTGTTTAGTATAGTTTTAACACTTGTTATCACTGGTTGATTTGCTTTCTAGTTTGGTTACTCTCCTCTTTCTTTTTTTTTTATTACTACTTTATAATTTTTTTAAATAAATATATTTTTTTATTTTAATAAATTTATTTTATCTTCTTTCTTTTTTCTTTCTTTCTTTCTTTCTTTCTTTCTTTCTTTCTTTCTTTCTTTCTTTCTTTCCTTCTTTCTTTCTTTCTTTCTTTCTTTCTTTCTTTCTTTCTACATTTTCTCCCTTTTATTCTGAACCATGTGGATGACAGGCTCTTGGTGCTTCAGCCAGGTGTCAGGGGTGTGCCTCTGAGGTGGAAGAGCCAACTTGAGGACACTGGTCCACAAGACACCTCCCATCTCCACACAATATCAAACGGGGAAAATTTCCCAGAGATCTCCATCTCAACACCAAGACCCAGCTCCACTCAACGACCAGCAAGCTACCGTACTGTATACCCTATGCCAAACAACTAGCAACACAGGAACACAATGCCACCCATTAGCAGAGAGGCTACCTAAAATGAAAATAATGTCACAGATACCCCAAAACACACCACCGGACTTAGTCCGGCCCATCAGAAAGACCATATCCAGCCTCATTCACCAGAACACAGGCACCAGTGTCCGCCACCAGGAAGCCTACAACCCACTGCACAACTGAAGTCACTGGGGGCAGACACCAGAAACAATGAGAACTATGAACCTGCAGCCTGCAAAAAGGAGACCCTAATCACAGTAAGTAAAGCAAAATGAGAAGACAGAGAAACACACAGCAGATAAAGGAGCAAGGCAAAAACCCACTAGACATAACAAATGAAGAGGAAATAGGCAGTCTACCTGAAAAAGAAATCAGAATAATGATAGTAAAGATGATCCAAAATCTTGGAAATAGAATGGAGAAAATAAAAGAAACGTTTAACAAGGACCTAGAAGAACTAAAGAGAAAACAAACAGTGATGAACAACAAAATAAATGAAATTCAAAATTCTGTAGAAGGGATCAATAGCAGAATAACTGAGGCAGAAGAACGGACAAGTGACATGCAAGATAAAATAGTGGAAATAACTACTGCAGAGCAGAATAAAGAAAAAAAAAGAATGAAAAGAACTGAGGACAGTATCGGAGGCCTCTGGGACAACATTAAACTCACCAACATTTGAATTACAGGGGTCCCAGAAGAAGAAGAGAAAAAGAAAGAGACTGAGAAAATATTTGAAGACATTATAGTTGAAAACTTCCCTAATATGGGAAAGGAAATAATTAATCAAGTAGAGGAAGCACAGAGAGTCCCATACAGGATAAATACAAGGAGAAATATGCCAAGACACATATTAATCAAACTATCAACAATTAAATACAAAGAAAAAAAATTTAAAGCAGCAAGGGAAAAACAACAAATAACACACAAGGGAATCCTCATAAGGTTAACAGCTGAACTTTCAGCAGAAATTCTGCAAGCCAGAAGGGAGTGGTAAGACATATTTAAGTGATGAAGGAGAGAAAACCTACAAGCAAGATTACTCTACCCACGAATGACCTCATTCAAATTTGATGGAGAAATTAAAACTTTACAGACAAGCAAAACTAAGAGAATTCAGCACCACCAAACCAGCTTTACAACAAATGCTAAAGGAACTTCTTTATGCAGGAAACACAAGAGAAGGAAAATACCTACAATAACAAATGCAAAACAATTAAGAAAATGGTAATAGGAACATGGATATCGATAACTACCTTAAATGCAAATGGTATAAATGCTCCAACCAAAAGACATGGACTGGCTGAATGGATACAAAAACAAGACCCATATATATGCTGTCTAAAAGAGATCAACATCAGACCTAGGGACACATACAGACTGAAAGTGAGGGGATGGAAAAAGATATTCCATGCAAATGGAAATCAAAAGAAAGCAGGAGTAGCAATTCTCATATCAGACAAAATAGACTTTAAAACAAAGACTATTACAAGAGACAAAGAAGGACACCACATAATGATCAAGGGATCAATCCAAGAAAAGATATAACAATTGTAAATATTTATGCACCCAATATAGGAGCACCTCAATACATAAGGCAAATACTAACAGCCATAAAATGGGAAATCGACAGTAACACAATCATAGTAGGGGACTTTAACACCCTACTTTCACCAATGGACAGATCATCCAAATTGAAAATGAATAAGGAAACACCAACTTTAAATGACACATTAAACAAGATGGACTTAATGGATATTTGTAGGACATTCCATCCAAAACCAACAGAATACACATACTTTTCAAGTGCTCGTGGAACATTCTCCAGGATAGATCATATCTTGGGTCACAAATCAAGCCTTGGTAAATTTAAGAAAATTTTAACCCTATCAAGTATCTTTTCCAACCACAATGCTATGAGACTAGATATCAATTACAGGAAAAAATCTGTAAAACAAACACATAGAGGCTAAACAATACACTACTTAATAACCAACAGAAGACTGAAGAAATCAAAGAGGAAATCAAAAAATACCTAGAAACAAATGACAATGTGAAAACAACAACCCAGAACCTATGGGATGCAGCAAAAGCAGTTCTAAGAAGGAAGTTTAGAGCAGTACAATCCTACCTTAAGAAACAAGTAACATCTCAAATAAACAACCAAACTTACACCTAAAGCAATTAGAGAAAGAAGGACAAAAAAACTCCAAAGTTAGCAGAAGGAAAGAAATCATAAAAATTAGATCAGAAATAAATGAAAAAGAAATGAAGGAAACAATAGCAACAATCAATAAAACTAAAATCTTTGAGAAGATGAACAAGATTGATAATCCATTAGCCAGACTCATCAAGAAAACAAGGGAGAAAATTCAAATCAATAGAATTAGAAATGAAAAAGGAGAAGTAACAACTGACACTGCAGAAATACAAAGGATCATGAGAGATTACTACAAGCAACACTATGCCAATAAAATGGACAACCTGGAAAAAATGGACAAATTCTTAGAAATGCACAACCTTCTGAGACTGAACTAGGAAGAAATTAAAAATATGACCAGGCCAATCACAAGCACTGATATGAAACTGTGATTAAAAGTCTTCCAACAAACAAAAACCCAGGACCAGATGGCTTCACAGGCGAATTCTATCAAACATTTAGAGAAGAGCTAACATCTATCCTTCTCAAACTCTTCCAAACTATAGCAGAGGGAGGAACACTTCCAAACTCATTCTATGAGGCCACCATCACCCTAATACCAAAACCAGACAAAGATGTCACAAAGACAGAACACTACAGGCAAATATCACTGATGAACATAAATGGAAAGATCCTCAACAAAATACTAGCATACAGGGCTTCCCAGGTGGCACAGTGGTTGAGAGTCTGCCTTCGATGCAGAGGACACAAGTTTGTGCCCCGGTGCAGGAAGATCCCACATCCCACGGAGCGGCTGGGCCCATGAGCCATGGCTGCTTAGCCTGCACGTCCAGAGCCTGTGCTCCTCAATGGGAGAGGCCACAAAGGTGAGAGGCCCCTGTAACACACACACACACACACACACACACACACACACACACACACACACACAAAACAAAACTAGAAAACAGAATCCAACAGCACATTAAAAGGATCATACACCATGATCAAGTGAGATTTATCCCAGGAATGCAAGGATTTTTCAATATACACAAATCAATCAATGTGATACACCATATTAACAAATTGAAGGAGAAAAACCATATGATCATCTGAATAGATGCAGAGAAAGCTTTCGAAAAAATTCAACACCGATTTATGATAAAAACCCTGTAGAAAGTAGGCATAGAAGGAACTTTCTTCAACATAATAAAGGCCATATATGACAAACCCAAAGCCAATATCGTCCTTATGGTGAAAAACTGAAACCATTTCTGCTAAGATCAGGAACAAAACAGGGTTGCCCACTCTCACCACTATTACTCAACCTAGTTTTGGAAGTTTTAGCCACAGCAATCAGAGAAGAGAAAGAAATAAAATGAATACAAATTGGAAAAGAAGAAGTAAAGCTGTTACTGTTTGCAGATGACATGATACTATACATAGAGAATCCTAAAGATGCTACCAGAAAATTACTAGAGCTAATCAATGAATTTGGTAAAGTAGCAGGATAAAAAATTAATGCACAGAAATCTCTTGCATTCCTATACACTAATATTGAAAAATATGAAAGTGAAATTAAGAAAGCAATCCCATTTACCATTGCAACAAAAAGAATAAAATATATAGGAATAAGCCTACCTAAGGAGACAAAAGAATTGTATGCAGAAAATTATAAGACATTGATGAAAGAAATTAAAGATGATACAAATAGATGGAGAGATATACCATGTTCTTGGATTGGAAGAATTAACATTGTGAAAATGACTCTACTACCCAAAGCAATCTATAGATTCAATGCAATCCCTATCAAACTACCACTGGCATTTTTCTCAGAATGAGAACAAAAATTTCACAATTTGTATGGAAACACAAAAGACACTAAATAGCCAAATCCATCTTGAGAAAGAAAAATGGAGCTGGAGGAATCAGGCTCCCTGAGTTTAGACTAAACTACAAACCTACAGTAATCAAGGAAGTATGGTATTGGCACAAAAACAGAAATATAGATCAATGGAACAGGATAGAAACCCAGAGATAAACCCATGCACATATGGACACCTTATCTTTGATAAAGGAGGCAAGAATATACAGTGGAGAAAAGACAGCGTCTTCTATAAGTGGTGCTGGGAAAACTGGACAGCTACATGTAAAAGAATGAAATTAGAACCATCCCTAACACGATACACAAAAATAAACTCAAAATGGATTAAAGACCTTAATGTAAGGCCAGAAACTATCAAACTCTTAGAGGAAAACATAGGCATAACACTCTATGACATAAATCACAGCAAGATGCTTTTTGACCCACCTCCTAGAGAAATGGAAACAAAAACAAAAATAAACAAATGAGACCTTATGAAACTTAGAAGCTTTTGCACAGCAAAGGAAACCATAAACAAGATGAAAAGACAACCTTCAGAATGGCAGAAAATATTTGCAAATGAAGCAACTGACAAAGGATTAATCTCCAAAATTTACAAGCAGCTCGTGCAGCTCAATATCAAGAAAACAAACAACCCTATCCAAAAATGGGCAGAAGACCTAAATAGACATTTCTCCACAGAAGATATACAGATTGCCAACAAACACATGAAAGAATGCTCAACATCATTAATCATCAGAGAAATGCAAATAAAAACTACAATGAGATATCCTCTCACACCGGTCAGAATGGCCATCATCAAAAAATCTGCAAACAGTAAATTCTGGAGAGGGTGTGGAGAAAAGTGAACCATCTTGCACTGTTGGTGGGAAAGTAAATTGATACAGCCACTATGGAGAATGGTGCTGAGGTTCCTTTAAAAACTAAAAATAGAACTACCATACAACCCAGCCATCCCACTACTGGGCCTATACCCTAAGAAAACCATAATTCAAAAAGCGTCATGTACCAAAATGTTCATTGCAGCTCTATTTACAATAACCAGGATATGGAAGCAACCTAAGTGTCCATCAACAAATGAATGGATAAAGACGATGTGGCACATATGTACAATGGACTATTACTTAGCCATACAAAGAAACGAAATTTAGTTATTTGTAGTGAGGTGGATGGACCTAGAGTCTATCATACAGTGTGAAATAAGTCAGAAAGAGAAAAACAAATACAATACGCTAACACATATATATAGAATCTAAAAAAAAAAAAAAAAAATTGGTCATGAAGAACCTAGGGGTAAGATGGGAATAAAGACACAGACCTACTAGAGAATGGACTTGAGGATATGGGGAGGGGGAAGGGTAAGTTGGGACAAAGTGAGAGAGTGGCCTGCACATATATACACTACCAAACGTAAAATAGATAGCTAGTGGGAAGCAGCTGCATAGCACGGGGCGATCAGCTCTGTGCTTTGTTACCACCTAGAGGGGTGGGATAGGGAAGGTGGGAGGGAGGTAGATGCAAGAGGGAAGAGATATGGGGACATATGTATATATATAACTGATTCAGTTTGTTATAAAGCAGAAACTAACACACCATTGTAAAGCAATTATACTCCAATAAAGATGTTAAAAACAAAAACAAAGAAATCTGGTATCTGGTAACATGTGGAGAGTATTTAGGGAAATTAATTATCCACTGACAGTGTGAAATTCCTGCATATTTGCATCTTACTTTCAGTATATTTCTCTGTGGCCCTTGAAGTGAAGCCCTTGTCTTATGATTCGCCAAACTACAAAGCTTAGTTTGATCGCTTGTATCAGTTGAAATGTATCTTCTTTTAATTAAAAAAATTATACCATAAAGAGAGATTTTAGAAGACCATTCATTTAAAATACCTGTATCTCAGTATATCATCTAAGCTGCTGATTCCAACCTTTGTTCATGAATGGGGAACATTTTTAATGTGAAATACTTTATTAACGTCTATAGGATGATATTATACTGGTAACTATAGATTGACAAAATACCTAATGGCAAAAAGCTACTATGAATTTAATAACAATTTCAGTGATTTTGTATCAAAATAAATTATCCATGTATTTAAAAATAGTTTTGAAAAACATATTCATTCACTAAGATAATATATAGTTTATATGAGGATTTACATGCCACTGATAGCATCTTCATGCTACCGATGGTCCACAGACCCAGATTGAGAAACAGGGTATAAATCAGACTTTTAAAACACCACAGAAGTCCTTGCTTGACCTTTCCCATTTATTTACAAAACCTATCTGCATCCTCAAAATTAATCACTATTCTCACTGGTAATTCTGTAAAGAAGTTTTGCTCATTTTTAAGTTGTACATAACGAAATATAGTGTATAGTTCAGTTTATGGCCTCTTTTGCTCATTATTGTGCTTGCAAGATTCATCTATGTTGTTGCTTAGATCAGTATTTGTTTATTCTTATTGCTGAATGACATCCTCTTATCTGATTATACTATACTTTTTAATCAGTTCTATTGTTGATTGATATGGTTGAGGATGTTGGTATTGTTTGTAATTTGGGTTTGTTATGAAAAAATACTGCGATGAATATTTCAGCATTCTAGTAAATGCCTTTTATTGAACGTATTTCTAGTAGTCTTATTTCTCAGAATTGAATTTCTAGGTCGTAGTTTATGCATATGTTCAATTTTAGTAAATATTGAAAAATAATTTTTCAAATTGATATGTACAAATTTTCACTCCACCTATCAGTCTATAAGAATTCTCATTACTTCCAATCCTTGCCAGCTCCCTGTATTTTCTGTCCTTGCAGCAATTTGGATAGGAAGTAAAGTTATCTCGTAGTTTCAATTTGCATTACCTTGAAGAATAATAAGGTTAAACAGTGTTAAAATATTTTCATTTGTGATTTGGATATCCTCTTTGATATCCACTTGCTCATGTGCATATTGGGTGGCCTGTATTTTTAGTCATTTGTAGATTTTTTCAGTAAATTTTTTATATGAGTCAGATGTATGTATGGCATATATTTTCTCCCACTTATTGGCTTGAATTTTCTCTTAATGAATTTCTCTTAATGTTTTCATTAGATGAGAAGTTCTTCATTTTAATGAAGTCCAACTCATCATTTTCCCCCATATAGTGTTTTTTTATATTCTTTCAAGGAAACTCATATTACCTAATATTCTTGAAGATAGCTGTCTGCATCGTCTTGTAGATATTTTTGTTTATTGTATCATCTTTCTCCTTTAGTTCTACAATACACTTTACATTTTTTTTTTTTTTTTTTTTGCGGTACGTGGGCCTCTCACTGTTGTGGCCTCTCCTGTTGTGGAGCACAGGCTCCAGACGCACAGGCTCAGCGGCCATGGCTCACAGGCCCAGCTGCTCCGAGGCATGTGGGATCTTCCCGGACCGGGTCATGAACCCGTGTCCCCTGCATTGGCAGGCGGACTCTCAACCACTGCGTCACCAGGGAAGCCCCACTTTACATTTTTTGATTGTATTTTATGTCTTGCGTTCTTGGTAATACCTCTTCAAATATTGCTCTACTTCATTGTTTCCTTTCTTCATGGGATTATAACCCTTAGTACATCAGACATCTTCTTAAATTTTTCTCTGTATTTTCTTTCCATGCCTCAAGTTGAGCATTTTCTTCTGAGCTATATCCAATTCATTAATCCTCTGTGTCTAATCTTCTTAATCCCAATTATCAAGTCTTTAATTCTTGTTATTTTATTGTTAATTCTATAATTCCCTTTTGATTTTTATTAACAGATACTAGCTAACTACTAAAATTTTTTACCCTGAAATATATTTTTCATAAACCTATGAATCAAAGTTATTATAAAGTCCTTATAACTTTAACATCTAGATCACCTTCCTGAATCTCTATTTTTCATTTTCTTTTTTTTCCCTTTGTTTTATGTATATTGATCTTGTGTTGTGATAGCCTCATAATATATGATTGAATCCTAATTATTGTGTAAAAATACAGTAGGGATAATTTTTATATCTGAATGATCTTATCTTTCCCATAGATATTTACTTTTGCATATTTCTGGCTTATCTCTTGAATCCAGTATTGAAACTGAGCTAACTTAAAGCTGAGTTTCAGTTTTTTTAGGGCAGGTCTATTTCAGATTTGACCTTGTACCTGAGTGCAGACTTCCAGGATCTGATGTGTTAATCAGCCTTCTTAATTGGCCCTGAGCTTTAGCTTTGCCCTTCCCTGCACCGTAAGACTGCCAAAAGATCTACATAACGTCTCAGACTCATACACCAACCTCTAGTTGATTCTCAATCTCTAAGCTTTCCCCTGCTTAGGAATCAGCAGATATCAGGAAAGAAAAAATGGCACCAAGCCACAGTTTCAGCATTTTCCATTCTCTCTGAGATTTTCTCCCTTCAAATCTTGGTTGTCTTGGTAATTTCTGATGCCTCCAAAGATATTTAATGCATTTTACCCAGATTTTCTAGTTATTCCTGTCAGTAGAGTGGGTTTGACACAAGCTAGTCCATCATAAGCAAAAGCAAAGTCCCAAATATAATGTATTTTTGATAGGCTTGTCATGGTCTGTTCTACAAGAATCTGAAGAAACATTAACTTTCCATTTTCATGATGTCACAACTTTCTTTTCTAACTAAATAGCATCAATTATTTTTACTTTTCCTAATAGGGTTTTTTTTCTAGTTAACATTGTCTTTGCCAGATATCTTCCTGGTTTACTCCCATTTTGAAATGTAGGGCCCCATACTGACCACGAACTTTTAGTGTATGCCTTACTAATACAGAAAATAGCAGAATTTTAACTCCTTCTACTTATATTTGAGATTCCATTAATTGAAATGCCTTTCTGAATCCTTTCTGAGAGCTTTGGGCTACTTTAATCTTTCTATTCTTCTCCCCCAGTATTTATTAGAAGATTTTTCATATTTTATTTTAAATATTTTAATTACTTCTCTATCACTAGTGTATATGTCTATCCAAGGTCATAGCTATGTTTTATTTATCCTTATTTATGGCACATAGTTGAAGCTAAAATTTTTACCGAATGAACAAATAACAGAAGTCCTTATAGTTCCATGTTTAACTTTCATTTCTCCAAAGAAGATATACAGACTGCCAACAAACACATGAAAGAATGCTCAACATCATTAATCATTAGAGAAATGCAAATCAAAACTACAATGAGATATCATCTCACACCAGTCAGAATGACCATCATCAAAAAATCTAGAAACAATAAATGCTGGAGAGGGTGTGGAGAAAATGGAACACTCTTGCACTGCTGGTGGGAATGTAAATTGATACAGCCACTGTGGAGAACAGTATGGAGGTTCCTTAAAAAACTACAAATAGAACTACCATATGACCCAGCAATCCCACTACTGGGCATATACCCTGAGAAAACCATAATTCAAAAATAGTCATGTACCAAAATGTTCATTGCAGCTCTATTTACAATAGCCTGGAGATGGAAACAACTTAAGTGTCCATCATAGGATGAATGGATAAAGAAGATGTGGCACATATATACAATGGAATATTACTCAGCCATAAAAAGAAACAAAATTGAGCTATTTGTAATGAGGTGGGTAGACCTAGAGTCTGTCATACAGAGTGAAGTACGTCAGAAAGAGAAAAACAAATACCGTATGCTAACACATATGTATGGAATTTAAGGAAAAAAAATGTCATGAAGAACCTAGGGGTAAGACAGGAATAAAGACACAGACCTACTAGAGAAGGGACTTGAGGATATGGGGAGGGGGAAGGGTAAGCTGTGACAAAGCGAGAGAGAGGCCTGCACATATATACACTAACAAACGTAAGGTAGATAGCTAGTGGGAAGCAGCCGCATAGCACAGGGAGATCAGCTCTGTGCTTTGTGACCGCCTGGAGGTGTGGGATAGGGAGGGTGGGAGGGAGGGAGACGCAAGAGGGAAGAGATATGGGAACATATGTATATGTATAACTGATTCACTTTGTTATAAAGCAGAAACTAACACACCATTGTAAAGCAATTATACTCCAATAAAGATGTAAAAAAAGAAAACCTTCAATTTACTAAAAATACAACTCTTATTCATTCTATAGCTAAGCTCAGGCATTTCACAGGCAGGATTAGTCGAGATTAAATATATCTGCATTTCATTCACACACAGATTTAAAAGCTCATTGTACAAAATTCTCACAAACATTGTGCTATTGCCAAAGATGCTGATCTATAACCAACTAGAAAAGTTGTTCTTAAAAATATATTCATAAACACAAAGTAAATAATAAGCCACCCACCGGAAGCTGATTTATTAAAGTTTTATTGATGGGAATTTATTGACAATTTTTTAGCCTTCTCCTGACATTCATATCTTCTATTTTTTATTTTTAATTTTTTTACATACATATCTGATGTAATATATATATCACTGTTTCCTAAATTCCCACCAAGTTATGTGTACTGAGACATTACCTGTAAATTAGCTGAATTTTCCCATTAAAACCACCGCAGCAGTAATGTGACAAATGCTATCTTAATGACATTAAAATACTATTTTCCCATAAATACTAAGATGAGTGGCCATGAAGTGAATAGAACTCTAAATAATATTGTTTAAACAGTATGCAATTTTCAGAAACAGATGGTTTCAATTGTATAGGGAAATATTTGACATAAAGTTTTTTTTTTTTCTCTCTCATTATTGCAACTGAATGAAATTTTATGAGGATTACCTCAACATTCATTAGTGCTTTGGGGCACAAATCCACTGGATTGCCCTTTACTTGTAGTTAGAGGTAACTTCAATACCTTAGATTTATCATTAAAAAATTTCAGGAAAAAAATTTAAATAACTTGAACTGTTTTTTCAGTTTAAATTGAGATACCCATATCCTTCATTTTGTCCATTTTGGCAAATTAGGAAATTACTTTCATGTTTGTTCTTTTAAAAATATAATGACTGTTTTCTTACAACATACCAATTCCTCTGATATATCGTGTTATTTTATGTTCCTTTTAAATATTAAAACTAGGATGAAGTGACATCTGCAAAATATAAAAATAACAGAAGCAAAATAGTTAATACAGTATCAACATATCACTTCTGGCCAACCAATATGGCTAGGATTCTACTCTCAAATGTTAGACAAAAGAGAAAGATGTGCCTAAAATGTACAAGTAATTTTATTAAGACATGCTTATGTTCTGATGTTTTGAATAACAATCATCTGCATGTTTTCTGTTCAAATATTTATTTTCCAAGCTCACTTGAATCTAGACCTCATTATGCTACAATTCCCAAGAAAAATATGAACTTTCATAATATACTAGGAGGCACTATGTTTTCATATTTGTGTTTCTTGCTACTTTAAATTCCTATACCTGTATTTTGAAATATTCAAGTTTTCATTCACCTGAAGGATTGTTTTACTTTTAACAACTAGTATCTTTTAATTTTAGGTATTTACCTTGGTGGATTTTATACTCTAATTTAATTATAACCCTTGAATTTTAATTGGTAAACCTAACCAGTTTAGCCACTGCTTGTATAAATGCTTATGTTATTTCTATGTTTGTCAAATGGTCAGATTTCTTTTTTTTTTTTTTTTTTTTTGCTATTTTAATGAACCTACCATGTGCACACTTGGAAATGAATAATACGTAATAGATATGTGTGGGTAGAAGGTTAGGAAAGGAGGAGTTCATAGATACATACTAATAATATCATACCTTAAGGTATAATACAGTAACTATTAAAGAAACATTACTGATTACATCATTATGTATTTTTCTTTATACATTTAGTATTTTTCAAAATGTACTGCTACTTCTTTATAACAAATGTAAACAAGTATTTTCTCATTATAAAAGTAATTTCTATAATGAGAAAATACTTGTAGTACTCGGTGATTTTGATCTCATTTTGCAAGCTGCTGGGAGTATATTTTTTGAATGGAGAATCCAGTTTTTGATGATAAAGCTGAGCTTCACAAGCAGCACCTCCCCAAATGAGTTACAGGTGTGTCAAGGAACTGTGGTTTTTCTCAGCCCTCAGGGGCCTGGGTGCCTGATGCTGCAGATCTGTTTCCTCCAGCAGCAAGCCACTTGTCAGATTCTCCAAGAGAGGCAAAGTGGAGAGGGATCTGCTGAGTTCCCAGTAATACCTGCAGATGGCAAGCAATGTGAGCAACAACTGGCATTCATTGCTACAAAAGGATCTGAGCACAACCCAGGAGTTGCCGTCTCATGTGGATACCAACTTCACCTGCTTTGGAGTATGTGGCATTAGTTTTCTCTGTAGCAGTAGTTTTCTCCATGAGCACTAATGGAACTCCAAGAGCATATCAACTATTGGTCCTCAAGCTCAGAGTTTCTGATTCAGTAAGTCTGGGCTGTGGCCCAAGAAATATGTAGTTTTAACAAAGAACCAGGTGATACTTATACTGCTGGCCTGAGGAGCACACTTTGAGAACTACTGCCTCATAGGATCTTTTGTGGCCGTAGGTTACTTCTGAAGATTGCCTTAAAATGTCCTGTTTTACGCTCCTAAAATTTTATACACTGGTAAAATTGCAGGTATCACTATCAAAGAAGCAGTCTCAGAGCACAGAATTTTCAGATCCTGATGAAGATCATCTGTTGGGAAATTAGGTAATAAAAAAAGATGATATCCTTACTGGAATGGAAGAATTAACTCTATCTCTCTTTGCTGATGACTTAATTGTGTATATAGAAAATCCTTAGAAATTCACAATAAACTATCAGAGTCAATAAATGAGTTCAGAAGGATACAAAATTTGTATATAAAAAGCAACTGTATTTCTATGCCCTATCAATAAACAACCTGAAAATGAAACTAAGAAAATAAGTCCATGTATAATAGCATCAAAAAGAATAAAATACTTAGGAATAAATTTAATAAAAGAAATGTTTGCCTTGTACACTGAAAACTACAAAGCATCATTGAAATAAATTTAACGAAAGCCTAAATAAATGAAAGGCACCATGTATTCATGGATTGGAACACCTAATATTGTTAAGATGGCAATACTCACCAAATTGATCTACAGGTTCGACATAACTGATCTACAGGTTCGACATAGCCCCTATCAAATCTCAGTTCTCTTTTTTTCTTGCAGAAATCAACAAACTGATCCTAAAATTAATATGGAACTACAGGGAACATAGAATAGTCAAAAGCATCTCA
The DNA here is from genome assembly GCF_039906515.1 of Pseudorca crassidens. Lineage (NCBI taxonomy): Eukaryota > Metazoa > Chordata > Mammalia > Artiodactyla > Delphinidae > Pseudorca > Pseudorca crassidens. Next base: position 55,557,032 of record NC_090312.1, on the reverse strand, counting down.
GAAAAGAAGAGCTAAGTAGGAGGACTCACACTTCTGTATTTCCAAACTTACTACACAAACTACAGTAGTCATGATTGTATAGTAGTAGCATAGGGATAAATTTTAGAGGTATTAAATATAATTAAGAATCCAGAAATAAACCCACATATTTATGGTTAATTGATTTTCAACAGTAGTACTAAGACAATTTCAATAAATGGTGCTGGGAAAACTGGACATCTATAAGCAAAAGTATAAGTTTGGACCCCCCTACCTCCTACCATATGCAAAAAATAAGTTAAAAGTGCATCAAATACTGAAATGTAACAGCTAAATTTATAAAACTCTTAAAAGAAAACATAGATGTAAATCTTCATGACCTTGCATTAGGCAATGGTTTCTACATGTGATACTTCAAAGAACATGAAGCCAAAGAGATGATAGATAAAGTTGACTTCTTAAAAAATTTTAAAGAAGACAAAACTTTTGTGTGCTTAAAAGGCACTATTTAGAAACTAAGAAGACCACTCACAAAATGAGAGATATGTGATTTTCAATCATACATCTGATTGCAGTCTAGTATCCAGGATATATGCAGAACTATTGCAATTCTACCAAAATAACTGAAATAAACCAGTTAAAAAGTGAGCAAATAATCTTGAATATCCGTTCTCCAAATTAGGAGAAATGCTAATCAGAAAAAATGTGATGTCACTTCCATCCACTAAGATGGCAAAATAAAAAGCACAGGCAATAATAAGTGTTAATGAGAATGTAAAGAAATTGGAACCCTCATACATGGCTGATGGGAATGTAAAATGGTGCATTGGAAAATAGTTTGGCAGCTCTCAAAAAGTAAACCACTGAGCTTTCATATAGCTGAGTAATGATACTTCTAGGTATATACCCAGAAGAACTGAAAACATGTCCACACAAAAAGTTTTACATGAATGTTCCTAGCCCCAAAGTGGAAACAAATGTACATCAGCTGATGAATGACTAAAGAAACATGGCACGTCCATACAAGGGACTTATTCAACCATAAAAGGTAATGAAGTATCAATTTGTGCTACAACATGGTGAACCTCAAAAACATTATGCTAACTAAAAAAGCCAGACACAATAAGCTACATATTGTATGATTTCATTTGTATGATGTATCCAGAAAAGGCAAATCCATAGAGGCAGAAAGTAAATTAGTGTTGCCAAGGGTCTAGGTGGAGGTGGGAATGGGGACTAAATGCAATTAGGTACAGCATTTGTTTTCGGGGATGAAAATATTCCAGCATTAGACGATAGTGATGGTTGAACAATTTTGTTAATGTACTAAAAAATACGAACCTCATCTCAAATAAAATCTGCTTTTGAATGAACACTCTCTCCTAGATTTTCTTTTTTTTTGTTATTCAAATTCAATACAGTTTAAATGTTATGATAATACTATAGGCACACCACAAACTGCTTCCTAATTTCAATTTAGATACATATTCTTTTCTCTGATATAAACTGCTTGATATTCTAAATTATTAAAAGCAACATAGTGATATGGGTAATCTAAGGTTGGTGTAAGAAAACATGAATAATAGTATAACATCTATTATGACAAAATGATGTTCCTGTACTTTTACACTGGTAAAATTGAGGAAAAATCCATACAATTCTGGCTTATGCCTTATGTTAACAAAAAACAATAGCCATATCTGTAACTTCTAATAAAGTCATTATCCATTTTTCTACCTTTTTATCAAGATAGACAGACCTTGGCTAAAATTCTGGCAATGACGCTTGCTTAATTGTCCTGAGGCATCAATTTCTCGTTTGTATAATTGTTGCCAGAAAATCTTTCTTATTGAAATTATGTGAGGATTGCATTAGATATTATGACAGTTTTCTGAGGGGTGCCTAGCATTTAATATGCCCTATCAAATTCTAATTTGCTTGACTTCTTTCTTGTATCAGACCTCTTCATTTTCATGTTCCATTCACAGGCCCAGAAGTGAAAGTTTCTTAATCTCTTCTAACTGAACCAGAGATAGACTCTTAATCTAATGTAAACAAATTTATAGGTTTGGACAAACCAATTATCTTCTCAATAAGTAAATTCTGTCATAAACACTAGGGCCAACTTGTAGTATCCTGAATTACAAGATTATGTAAACTTGGATTTTGGGTTTCCTCATTAAGAGCCTGTGAGGGAAGCCAGCTGATAATGTAAGGAGGTTCAAACGTAGCGGTATGAGAGGTATTGTGTTATTCCCAACATACAAAGCTAGCACCCTTGTTCTCTGATATTTCTGAACTCAGATTCAATTCTAACTATGTCCTTAGAACTTGCTATATTATTTTGTATGTCCCTATTAGGCATACATCTTTTTTACTCTAGCTGGCTTAAAGTGTATTCTAATCATTACAATCAAATGAATGTGTTATAAATTACTCCACTGCTTTTAAAATTCTGTTGTTTAGAGCAAATTTGTTTAGTTTTCAAGATATTAAATTGCATCATAGTTTTAAAATTAATATTGATTTTAAGTAGACTATAAGATTGGTTATTGATATCATGTAGTGTGTTTTGAAACTGACATTTTACCTTAAAAATTAGTAGATTCATCATAAATTCCTATATTGAAGATAAAAGAGAATACAAAGATTACATAAGCCATAGGAGGAAAAATTATTAAAACAAGTTTGTCCAATAGTTGAATGGGTTGTGCATGAAGTACCATGGTCCCAAATTTCACTACATATTAATATTTATAAATATATTATTTAGGATGCTTTTGATGTGAGTAAAAAGAACAACTAATTAAAAGAATAAAACTATTTATTGTGTAAGAAGACGCAAACTATTCAACTACGTCAGAAAAGATTCTGGCTCTTTCTGTTTTTTCATTCAGCTATCCTCAATGTTTTGGCAGTAGTCCCTTTCATGCATCCAAGATTCTGCTTCAAGCTTTGTGATCCAACACAGCCTTGTCCAAAGCATAAAGGGTAGTTGCTCAACCTAGACTGTTTTTATATCCTGGAATCTAGATATTCCCAAAAGTCCCCTGGCACATTTCCACTTCAGATGTGCTCTACTGTCCAAGCAGAATTATGAATACTTCCCTTTTATTCTCAAATGTGCTCCCATTCGGATGATAAATTATGACTACTTTAGTTTTGGTCACATGGGTATAACTTAAGAGCATCATATCCTATAAAAAAGCAAATGTCTGATATTTTTAGCTTCTGTCATGGAAAGTGATTCTGGCAAGGGCTAAGTTAATGGCTTTGGGGTAGGCAACCAATAATATCTGCCACATGTGAAGTACTATACAATTTCTAATTTCTGACTATTAAGTTAGACATTGTACAAATTAGATTAAACAATTCACGCTTATGGTTGTCTGTGAATGTGAAGTTAAAAAGAAGTCCCAGTGAGTCAATTTTATTATTAGGGAAAATCCAATATTGTCTTTTATATCAAAATATTGGTAAAGATAATACTAACAACTTCTCCATTTTTTGCTTATTTTTTATTTATTTTGATGATATTCTAAATATTTTGTTTGGTTTTCCTCTAGCATTAAACCCAATAACCAAGCAACTTATGCTTCAAACAGTTAAACCAACTTTTGGCCATCTGTCAGATGTAAGTAAAATTTCAAATTATAACAAATATCGCTATTCAGGGTAATTAAATGTAAGCATTTATTATGTCTTAATGTTTAGTTGCCTTGCTACTAAAAATGACTTCATATCATCCACCCTAGAAAATAATGGAATAGGATATTTGTAAAAGTTCTTACAATGATCCAACCACCTACTTATGTGTTTTGATGTTACTTATGGAAATATTTTTATAATGTGGAGATTTATAACACACTACAAAAACTTTTACAGCATATCTCAACAGAAGTATACCATGTAATCAGTCTTATAAAAATAAAAAAAAGTTTCACCTATTTTTCTTCTAGGAGTTTTATAGTTTCAGATTTTATGTTTAAGTCTTTAATCCATTTTGAGTTGAGTTTTTTATACGGTGTAAGATAAAGGTCCAATTTCATTCTTTTCCATGCCTGCTATATGGACACGTAGATGAACTTTGAGGATCTTAGGCTAAGTGAAATAAGCCAGTCACAGAAAGACAAATACTACATAATTTCACTTACATGAGGTATCTAATTTATACTCGTGGGAGCAAAACATAGAATTGTGGTTGCCAGGGCTGGGGGAAGAGGTAAATTGCTAATTAATTAGGCTAAAATTTCAGCCACACAAGATGAATATGTTCTAGAGATCACCTGTACAACATTCTGCCTGTAGATAATACTACAGTATTACATATTTAAAAATCTGTTAAATGGGTAGATCTCAAGTTAAGTCTTTTTAAGACAATAAAAGAATTTAAAAGTTTCACATTTTTCAAGAGCAGTACAAACATTTAAACAAATATTTCAAAAGCTGTAGGCCATTTTAGTTTTAGTTTGAGCATATTCTTTTCTTGTAAACAAAATATAGTTGCAATAAATACACCTTATACCAATCTCCATAAAACTTACATTTACAATGTGCTATAGAATGCATAGAGGGCCATTATAAATTAGACAATTTAAAATATTTAGTTTTTGCATGCTAGAATATTTAGTAACTTATAAAAGAAATGAAAAAAACTTGAACAAGTTTATGATATAATGAAGAATATGGAGAAAGTTTAAATCAATAACATTATAGAGATGTCTGGAGAAGGCCAGATGGCCGATGATATTTCTCTACATGAAAGGAAGGGAGAACCCAAGTCCACATGTCTGGAGTGGGTATTTGTAAAAGTGGCAGACTATGATGTGTGATATGAGAAAATGGTGGAGAAGTCAAAGGGAAAAGGAAACAGACTGGCATTTTAACCAAATAGGATTTTTGAGGACCAGAAATTCCCTAAAGGGATTTTTAAAGACTAACTTGTTTATAGTGTGGTGCTCAATGCTAGCCCTCCCCTCCATCTCCCCCACAAAACCCTTAGTGAAATCCATTTAACTCATTCTAATGATTTCAGTGTTTCCTTATGGTTGAATTTGAGCACACATTGAATACTCTTTTAAGACTAAAGTGTGGTGAGAATAGAAGTTTCCCAAAGGGGATAACATCTGGGTTATATTTTGAAAATTCATCTGGGATTTATGAATTAAGGTGCAGCTCTCAGCTGTGTTTTGGATTAAATCATCATGATGAAAGTGAGAAAAGAGTGTTTCTTCACTATGGCTGACAAATGACACAGACCATGATGGTAATTGGCATATGACTGAATAGAAGATGGACATTATGAGATGAACATTGTGCACAGTTTAATAGTGAAAGATTCAAATAAAGTGCTAAATACACGAACCATTCTGTGTATTTGAGTGAGAGAATTAAGAAACATCATTCTGAAGTTTTAGGCTAGTAATGGATATATAATTGAGCCATGCCAGTTAACCAAATCTTAAGGTATTAAAGCATTTACAAGATTGTTATAAGATGTCCATGGCAGATGTCACCCGTAGAGGTGGAATTCCCTAGAGAAAGTACATTATTGGTGATTTGGTCATCAATCAAGTATTATAATGATTTGTTTACGTCAAAAACAGCCAGAAAATAGAGAAATGTATTGGGAATGTAATGCCAGTTACATGAGAAAAATATTTTGATTTGTGCCTAGAATATGCCACTGAAACTCTCAGGAGGAGCAGGTATAAAGTAGACAAATGAAAGAGTTTACAAAATCATTTGTAAGACCAGTGCTAGGACTTATATAAGGTGGACATGTCTCTGTTTTGGTGGCATTATATGATAAAGTGGAAAGTAGCTGGGATTAAGATGACAGGATTCTGATCATAAGTCAAAAAGGCAAGTAATAAAATACTTTTACACATATTTTAAAGACTCAAGAGACTTTGTAATAAGCCTTCTGAAATATGATGTGGAGAAAACACTGGAACTACCCAGAAATAGTTACTTTAAGAGCAATTTATAAATTAGCTTTCCTGGAAAGATCTTGAAGTTATTAAAAAAACAAACTTTTCCCTGTATAACTGTCTCTTAGTAAAGCTGTTTCAGAAGGAAGAAGACTAAAGGTATGAATGCCTGCCCTCAGTAGATAAAAAGAAATAGCAGACTTGAAACTTCAATTGTCAGTTCAAATTGACCCATCTGCAGATTACTAACATGTGGCTCAGCTGCCTGAGGTCATATGTGTTGGAGAACAGGAAGAAATTGGCTTCTGGAACTTGCCCTTAGACTCAAAAGAAGAAAATTTTTTCACAGCTAAGTCATCAGACTGGGATAGGAAACACTACCCCAAAAGAGGATGCTGAGAAGGCTCTGTTATCTCTTGGTTGGGAGAGGAATTTAAGCAAATAATCAATGGAGCCCTGGAAATAGCAAGTAAATCCTGGTGTTGTCTTCTCGTTGAGAAAATTTTTTTTTTTTTGGTGGGGGGGATGCAAATATTTTTCTGTAAGAAATATATAAATGAGAAAGAAAGAATGTTTGTTATTCATCAGGGTTAGTGGATATAGGAAGTGCTGGGAAGGGTTGGTGAACTGGCTGGAAAGGCCAGCCCTGTGAGCAGAGATGTAGACCATGCATCCTGGGGATCTGAGCATAAAGGGGAATGTGATGTGTCAGAGGAAAAGATAGCAGAAAAAGCAAAGTGTGGCAAGGAGAAAATCCTAGGTTGGAAGTGTGGCCAAAGAGAGACTTAGAAGAAAATACACTTTATAAATAAACTAAGTTGTTTACAGTGGCAGGTTTAAAGTAAAAGTTCTGTTTTCCCTCAAATATCTTCAACTGCTCACTAATGATTTTGATTTTTTTTAACACTCAGTTGCAAACTCCAACTTCCAGTTTAGTGGGAGCAAGAACAGATGCTGCCTACAAAGCCAACCACGTGTTAAACCATGTAGCACAGAAAAAAAAAGCACACTTTATTTTCCAAATGTGCTAATAATCATACAAGTGTTCATTTTTAATTCTGTGTATGTCACTATGTGGTTTTGTGATGATTCTAAAGCTGCTTCACATTTTGCCTCCTTCAGGGGCATCTATTCTGGTGCTTTTCACAAGCTAGAATTCTTTTGTTAACTAATTCTGGCAGAATCAAAACTATATGAGCAGAATACATATCTGAGTAAAACACCTGTATTCTCTATGTATTTTTTTCATGCTGATCAGCATTTTTCCGCAGTCACAGAACTATTTTGACTAGTTTGTAAAAATGAGGCGTTTCAGACGCAGCTCAGTAGTGTCTGTATAATTACTGGAAGTTTCAACAAAGCCAAATTCTCATGCATGGTGCCACAAAGAGCCGCCTTCAATATTCATCTTGGACCTTCCTCCCCACTCATCTACTCAAACTGTGTTTAATTCTCCTGTGTTTACTTCTAAAAACCTCTCTTGTTTTAATTTTCACAATTAACATGAAGTTGGCTTTTGAGAATGGTATGAATTTAAGATCAAGTTTTTTGTTTTTGTTTTTTGCATATGGATATCCAATTATGCCAGTTCCATGTAATGGAAAGACCATCCTTTATCCACTGAACTGCATTGCCACCATTGATATGAATCAGGTGACTATATATGCATGAGTCTATTCATGTAGTCTCTATTTTTTAATATAGCATATTGTTTATTCCCAAACTAGTGCTACAATGGCTTAATTTTTAAGAATTATACATAAATTTTGGGCTTTTTGCAGATTAAATCCTTCTACCCTGTTCTTCTTCATGATTGCCTTATCAATTCTCTTCCTCTTTGAATTTCCATTTAAATTTTATAATAAAATTGACTTATCGATATACAAAAAATAACCTGCTTGGATTTTGAGGTTTCCTAGTTGTCTTTGTTTTTCAGTAATCCTATTTTGTTTTGCCTACCTCTGGTTTTCATTTTATTTCTTTTTATTCTGTTTCAGTGTTAGAGCTTTTTCAATCTACAGGTTCACATCTTTCATTAGATTTGGAAAATTCAGCTAGGATTATTTCAAATAATGATTTTGCCTCATTCTTTTTTCTCTCCATCTCAGACTCCATTTAAATATATGTGAGAAATTTTCACTCTATGTGTCTTTTTCCTACATTTTTACTTATTTATATTTCTTTTTATCTCTGCTTCAGTGTGCATACTTTCAATTGTTCTTCTTTCCAGTACACCAATTCTGTCTTCTACTCTTTAATGTGCTGTTAAATTTGTTGACATCTTAATTTCCAATTATATAGATTCCAATTATCAGATGATATCTACAATTTTTCATCCTTTTAATTCATCTTTTTCCACTATTTTCTTGAACATATTTGTCAAAGTGATTTTCTTTTACTATGTTAAGATCACTTCACATAGATTTACCCTCTAAACAAATTTCTAAGTGCCTATATGGTACTGTTAACTATAGACACAATGTCATACAGTAGATCTCTAGAACTTATTTATCTGTATAACTGAAACTTAACACCTATTGAACAGCAACTCCACATTCTACTCTCTATTCTATGAGTTTGACTGTTTTACATACTTCATATAAGTGGAATCATGTGTATTTTTCCTTCTGTAACTGGCTTATTTCACTTAACATAATTTCCTCCAGTTCATCCATGTTGCTGCATATGGCAGAATTGTCTTCTTTTTTAAGCTAGAATACCATATTTCTTTACCTAAATGTTGATGGACATTTAGGTTATGTCCATAGCTTAACTATTGTGAATAATGCTTCAGTAACATGGGACTGAAGATATTACTTTGATCTCCTGATTTTAATTATTTTGACTGTATGCCCATAAATGGCATTGCTGGATCATATGGTAGTTCTATTTTAATTATTGAGGAACCTCCATACTGATTTCCATAGTGGCTGTACCAATTTACATTCCTACCAACAGTGTACAAGAGTTCTAATTTCTCCACACGTTCACCAACAGCTAGCCTTTGTTTTTTGTTAATAGCCATCTTAACAGGTGTGAAGTGAAATCTCAGTGTGGTTTTAATTTGCATTTCCTTGATGGTTAATGATGTTCAGCACCTTTTCATGTACCTATTGGCCATATGTATGTTTTCTTTGGAAATATGTCTAAGTTGTTTTCCATTTTTTGTTTTGTTTTTTAAACCAGAACGTTTATTTAGTGACTAATTATTCCATTCCTTAAAATGAACTGGATGCTGCAATAGCAGGCCTCTCAGATCTGGTTATCGTTTCTTCAGGGACCTCATGCCTGAATCTGTGGTAGACCGTACAAATGTCATTTTGTCATTTAGTCTTGGTACTGGAGTTATACTATTTGCCACAGGTTCACTTCTTAAGGTGGTCGAATCACAGTGACATCACATTATATATACCTTATTCTGATACTTTCCATTCCATTTGTCATCTTAATTCTGTGGCCTAGTCCAAAAAACGATTATTTTACCTTTAAAGGAACTAAAAGTCTCTTCATTATAAGCATGGGCATTTATCTGGATATATAATCATTAGATTTCTATCACTGTTGTCTTCAGAAACAAATAATAGTAATGCAACAAATTTTAAACAATATGTTAACAATTTTTCTTTTTGAAAAATTATGAATTTAATCATATATAAGATGAGATCTGTAATTTAGAATATTCAAATTTCACTTACTCTGAATGTAAGTTGCTCTTGATAGACTGGGTAGAAAATGTTTGTCTTATTAACTAAGAATTTACGTATATGTGTGTGTGGGGGGGGCATACTAACAACAAAATAGTTCAGTAAGATTGTGATTTATGTTTGCCCATTTTTTTTGTTTTTTCTCGGTATGCGGGCCTCTCACTGTTGTGGCTTCTCCCGTTGTGGAGCACAGGCTCCGGACGCGCAGGCTCAGCGGTCATGGCTCACGGGCCCAGCCACTCCGCGGCATGTGAGATCTTCCCGGACCGGAGCATGAACCCGTGTCCCCTGCATTGGCAGGCGGACTCTCAACCACTGCGCCACCAGGGAAGCCCTGCCCATTTTTAAATCAGTTTATTTAGGGATTTTTTTTTTTTTTTTGCTATTGAATTAGGAATGAGTTCCTCCTAATATATTTTGGATATTAACCCCATATCAGATATATGGCTAGCCAATATTTTCTCCCATTCTGTAGGTCATCTTATCTTTTCACTTTGTTGATTTTTTTCCTTTGTTGCAAAGAAGTTTTTTAGTTTCAGGTAGTCTCACTTGTCTGTTTTTGCTTTTATTGTTTGTGCTTTTGGTGTCATTTCCAAGAAATCATTGCCCAGGCCAATGCCACATAACTTTTCTCCTATATTTTCTTCTGGAGTTTTAAAGTTTCAAGTCTTACATTTATATATTTTGAATTGAATTTTTTTAATTTATGGTGTAAGATAAGGGTTCAATTTCAATCTTTTGCATGTGTATATTCAGTTTTCCCAATACCAATTGTTGAAGAGATGATGTTTTCCTTATTGTACATTCCTGGCATCTCATTGAAACTCAGTTGACCATATATGTGTGGATTATTTCTGAGATCTCTATTTTCTTCCATTGGTCTGTATGTCTGCTTTTAGACTAGTGCCATACTGTTTTAATTACTGTAGATTTGTAATTTGAAATGAGGAAGTGTGATGACTCCAGCTTTGTTCTTCTTTCTCAAGATTGCTTTAGCTATTTGGGGACTTTGTGGTTCCATATGAATTTTAGGATTGTTTTTCCTATTTCTGTAAAAAATACCATTGGGGTTTTGATATGGATTACATTGAGTCTGTAGATTACTTATGGATATTTTAACAACATTAATTTTTCCAATCCATGAACACAGGATGTCTATCCATTTATTAGTGACTTATTTAATTTCTTTTATCAATGTTTTGTAGTTTTCAGTGAAGCCTTTTACCACCTTGGTTAAGTTTATTCCTAAGTATTTTATTATTTTTGATGCTATGATAAATGGGATTATTTTCTTAATTTCCAATTTAGGTAGCTTGTTGTTAGTGTATAGAAATACAACTGATGTTGATTTTGTATCCTGCAACTTTAAAACCAGATAAATCACTACAAGAAAACTATAGCCCAATATCCTTTGAGAACACAGAATCAAAACTCCTCACAAAATACTAGCAAACCAAATTTAGCAGTTCATTAGAAGGATTATACATCATGATCAAGTGGGGTTAATTCCTAAACTGCAAGGATGGTTCAACATAAGCAAATTAATTAATGTGATACACCAAATGTATAGAATGACAGATAAAAATCACATGATTATATCAACATATGCAGAAAAAGCATTTGATAAAATTTATTACTCTTTCATGATAAAAACTCTCAACAAACTAAGTGTAGTAGGAATGTACCTCAACATAATAAGGGGCATGGCAAGCTCACAGCTAATCTCATACTCAATGTTGAAAAACCAAAAGCTTTTCCTCTAAGATAAGAACAAAGGCAAGAATGCCCATCACACCACTTTTATTCAGTGTAGAACTGGAAAATCCAGCCAGGATAATTAGGCAAGAAAAAGAAATAGAAAGCATCCAGATTGAAAAGGAAAATGTAAAATTATCTGTTTGTAGATGACATGAGCTCATATGTAGAAAATTCTAAAGGATCCACACAACACACACACACACACACGGAACTGTCAAAGTTAAATTGAAGGCCTGATCTCTGAACTTGACATCAGAATAATCGGTCAGTCTAGATCATGTAATTCTTTTTATTTTTTCTTGGTTATCAGTCACATTGTCTTTCTGGTTGCCATTCTTGGGAATTTTCAATTTAATGCTGGATATTTTGTACAAATATTTTTCAGACTTCAGGTGATATCTTCATTTCTTCACTGGGCGGATGGAATAAGGGTTTCAACACTTTAACCAATCAGAGAATTGAGGCTGCATCACACTTTTGGTAAAGCTCAGTCTACTATTGAATCCCTGTCGTTCTCCAGGGTTTTCAATGGAATTTGAAAACATCACGTGGGTCCTTCCCTGACAGTTCCTGAGCTTAATTTTTGTCTATTTAGGAAAGGATACTGAAAACCCAGCTTTTTCCAATGATTTTGGCTAAAGTTTTCAGGTTTTTGCCTGGCACAGATTCGAGGGTGACAATTTACCTTGTGTTTTAGGGCCCAAAAGTCTTCATTTTTGTCACTATAGACACAAGAGATCACCAAAAGCTCAGATAATTTCTCGTTACTGGGAGGCAATGACCTTCTATCCAGGTAAATTTCTCAAGCAGTACCAGTAAATGACCCCAAAGTAGTAAAATCAGCTCCACATTGAGAGTTCAACTCCAGATTATCAGATCTTTATGTCTTCAAGGGATTAGCAGATATCTGAAGCCTTTAAAAAAATAATTTTCCCCAGATTTTCTAATTGTGCTCAGCAGGAACAATGGTCAACCACAAAGTAATCCACTATACCCAGAAGCAGAAGTTCTGCATATACTTTGGTTAAAAAATATGAAACAAAGCACTTGCCCTGTGTTAATTTTATTCCCATATTTTCTTTGGCTCTACCACTTTTCTATGGTTTTCAATCTCAGGGATATGACTAATTCATAGTACCTTTTTAAGCAAGTGTTTGACAGTATTTTTTCCCAATGAACGGTTCGAATGCCTATCAACCCATAATATCTGGAGTCATTCAAATTGAGTCTCCCTTGCACCCAAGTGTTTTCCACCATAGGAATATCTTTACTTATGATAATTAACTATCCTACCTTTTAAACATTTATATTCTAAGATTATACCACGTGAGTGAAGCAGACATTCCTTTTCTCTCACTTTATTCTTTGTGGAAAGGCTAGACTTCAAGCAAGGTACTTGACCATGATTTGATAAATAAATGAAGCCCATGGAGAACAATGGAAGTCTGGTAGTTACATGAGAATAACTGACAGAATGCACAAAAAGAGTTTTAAATACAGAAGGACTAGAGAGACATTACTTCGAACTAGGTTGACTCGCACAGGCTGAAAAAAGAGCAGAAGGAACAGAGAGAATAAAGAAAAACATTTAAAATATTGTGAGTCCAATTCAATAATAGACCAAACTAATGACAAGTTTTACCCTCAGTATAGAATGTTACATTCAGTGAAACATATTAGGAATAATAAAACTAGGTATTTTTAAAATGGAAAAATATAAGAGACACTTTATAGCTGGTGAAAAGCTATTCTGGGGGCTTCCCTGGTGGCGCAGTGGTTGAGAGTCCGCCTGCCAATGCAGGGGACACGGGTTCGTGCCCTGGTCCGAGAAGATCCCACATGCCGCGGAGCGGCTGGGCCTGTGAGCCATGCGCGTCCGGAGCCTGTGCTCCACAACCGGAGAGGCCACAGCAGTGAGAGGCCCGCATACCGCAAAAAAAAAAAAAAAAAAAAAAAAAAAAAAAAACTATTCTGTTACTACTCTTGGGCTAAATCAGGTTTGTGATAGAGCAGAACAGATTTAATTTTTAAAGATAAAAATCAAAAATTTCACTCTAGAAATTTAGAAGATGTGGTAAATGGGAAATCAGAAGGAAAATTATGAAGTTCTTGTTTATTCAGTACTTCCTTACTCCTTAGGTTCACCTGTCAGTGAACATACTTTCTGAAATATTCTGAAAATCTATGTAAAAAATATATTTGTGTTGTACAAGAAAGTATTAATTAAATAGTCTCTAGAAAAGTCAGTCTTTAATGCTTGTTTCGATGTTTCCCATTTTAACCTGACTGAAAACGTATTGTGTATGTAATATTCTGCCCAGTGGTACACCACTGCAATCAGGAGCATAGCAGTGGTGAAGCAGACACACAAAGCCACAAGAATGCTTGAAGTCCCAAATCTCTGCTCCTGGCATTTCTCACTTACCTTAGTGGTTGATATTCAAAGATAGAAAAGGCAACGTGATAGCAAAATGAAGGTTTGTAGGTGTAATATTTCTTTACCCCACAATGTATGTGCTTTATGAATCTTTTCCAGCTTCTTTTCGGCATTTGACTGGGGGACCAGCTACAAAATGGGCGGAACTTTAAAAATGAAGAAAGGAATTATTTTAGTTTTTGTAATATTTCTATTTAATATACTTGGAACAAGTTTGTGATTCTCAACCTGGAATACATAATAGGATTACTTGTGGAAATTTTTGAGTAGTTATATTTACTCTCCTCTTATTCTGCAATTTCTAATTCAGAATTTTTGAAATGTATGTCAGACACCTGCATTTTTAGTTTCATAAAGGATTGCATTGCAGTTCCTTTCAAGCTTGTAGACATTTACCTGGCATTAATCCAAAAACATGTATTTTTTATACTTTGTTGTTTAGTCCTGAAATAAAAAACAAACTTCTTTAAAAAGACCATTAGGGGGCTTCCCTGGTGGCGCAGTGGTTGAGAGTCCACCTGCTGATACAGGGGACACGGGTTCGTACGCCGGTCCAGGAAGATATCACATGCCGCGGATCGGCTGGGCCCGTGAGCCATGGCCGCTGAGCCTGTGCGTCCGGAGCCTGTGCCCCGCAACGGGAGAGGCCACAACAGTGAGAGGCCCGAGTACCACACACACAAAAAAATACCATTAGGCTAATCCAGGTTGTCTCTTCAAGCATATGTGTTCCTTGTCAGCACCATTACCTTTAAAAAATATGGTGGTGTTGATCATCTTTTAGTTCCACTAACTCTTAAAATAACTGGTTTTGTACTGGACAAGAAAAAATAAAATAGTAATATTACAAAAAGCTGTCAGGAAACATAACATGGAAGTAACCCTCACTTATTCTCACTCATTTGAGAATCAGTGATTGAGGTTTTCCTAAACAATATTCAGTCTAACTCTTTGCTTAGATCTGGAAGTTTTCAAACTGTCCTTTAGAAACAAACCAACAAACAAATTTCAAACCTCTTCTACATATTATGCCACAATATATAAAGCTGGAGCAAATTATTAAATTTTTGGTTGGAAGTGGTAGTGGATCTCCTTTTATCTATGTGCCCATGTATATTCATGAGCACTCACATGGGCACACAGGACAGCTCCTAAAGTAAAGTGAAAATGTGAAACTTACTACTTTAGAAACTCTGCAGTGGATTGTTGGGTTAAGCCATGTCACATGATAGTTGTGTCCATCCAAATTTGATTGCTTTGGCTTTGCTGAATTGTGTTCTGTGTCATAGAACAGCCTAAGTTGAGAATGTTATTACTAGAAATGTCAGAGCACTTCTGACTGTACTATATTGGAAGGATGTAGGTATGGTTGTAATTTCTAATATTGCTTTTATTAAGACACATGGGAAATGTTTTTATGGTTATAGTGCCAGTAATAGGTCTTTTTCTGAATGAGTACTTTGTTTTCATTTCGAGGTTACTGTGACCCATTAAATGAATCATTGATCCTTCCTTGTGTTGACTACTAGAAAGCTTTGGGCTAAATTTGTGTCCCATCTTCAGCAGATACAGGAACAGTTGATATGCTTTCAGTGTACTCATCTCACTTCTGACATCATCCCCTTTTCCTATCCTCATTTTCCCTCTGTCCCAATTTTCTCAGTCTTGATTTATTTTATTTGCAGTGTTGAATGTATTTTTATAAGGAGTCTCTTTTAAGATATATCTTTTAACCAGAAAGGCAAATAAGTTGAGTTCAGGTTAATCTTTATCACAGAGTACCAACCACCTAATTTAAATAATTTTACATTTAATCTACATATATATAAATGATATACTTTTGCAATGATCAAAATGATATAATTTTGCAATAATATTATTTTGATTACTAGTATATTATTTTATTCATGATTCAAATAAGAATATAAAGCAATACATAAAAATGACCAAGATTATTACCAGAGAATTTTAGGGAAAGCTCTCATCTTATTTACTAGCTTGAATTAATGTATAATTAAAGAATGTATAAAGAATGTATAATATAATGTATAATTAAAGAAAAATGTACAAAGGGAATAATTATAGTAAGTCCCCTACATACAAACCTCCAAGTTGCGAACTTTAAAAGATGTGAACATGCATTCCGTCAACATCAGGCGTGAATGAAATTGTAGCTTGCCCTCCATCTCCTATTGCTGACGATCCTTCTCCTCTACAATCTCCCATCTCCTCTCTCTCCTCCAGTCAGTAACTCTTCTCGCCTGTTCAGTTGATGCCAGCCCTTGTATGCCAGCTGTTGTACTGTACTACTGTACTTTTCAAGGTAATGTACTGTAAGATTAAAAATGTTTTCTTTATTTTTTGGGGGTTTTTTTTTGTGTGTATTATTTGTGTGAAAAGTATTATAACCTTATTACAGTACAGTACTATATAGTCGATTGTATTAGTTAGGTACCTAGGCTAACTTTGTTGGGCTTACAAAAAAATCGGACTTAACGTATGTGCTCTCAGGATGGAACTATTTAGTATGTAGGAAAATTACTGTAGTAATATAATTCAGAAAAAAAAATTAATTAAGTGTATAAAACTCGATCTTTGTCTTTAGATACTTTCTGAATAGACTAAATAGGCTAGCATTTAATTTGATTAATCATTTGATATGGTCAATTTATTCTATTACATTTCCAGTCCTAGGCATTATGATTGCTGTGGATCATCAATATTAAATGATACATGATTTTTAAATTCAGTTGAAACTGAAATGTTTTCTAAAAGAAATATAGATAATAACTATAAACCCAGAGGAATATGCAAAAGATTTAGTGTGACTACCATATTTAATATCTTACCAAATCAATTATGAAAATAAATTTTAGGAAATAAAAAGCAAATGTTATGTTGCAATATGAAAATTACTCTGCTTCTCATTAGAACAAATGTTATGGTCTCTTAAAATTACTCTTGATTTAATATGTTTTTCTTTTCATGCACAATTATTGTGAGAAATCCTTCTGTTTGTAATCGCAGTTTTCCAGAAGAAATAAAACCATAAAGCAAATTTCTAGAACTTGGCAATAATTTCTCTCTTTGAAAATGGGTTTTCAAATTTTCTAAACATTTTTCTTATTGGAACAACTATTTTTTCTTGCATAAATAATTTAAAACTAATAAAGAGCATTCAAGGTTCTCTATTATTTTAATGAGTTATATTTCTGAAACAAAACAGGAGAGTCATGCTATTGGATTTACGAGTCTTTCATTGTTGCCATTTACTTATGTGTATAAGATGCAATATATTTTTGCTCATGAAATACACAAAGTACGGATAACTGTTACTTGATGTATAATTAATATTGCTAGGTTTTTCCTATTGTACTGTTAAGTAAATCAAGTACAAATAATTCAATCTATATTTAACAGAGTAGTTTACCAAAGATGTACTACTCTTATGTGTTGACAACCCCCAGCGAGCTAATGACCCCAGAGTTTCTACAATTATCTTTATCTAGTAGGAAATTAGAGTCACCATGTGATCTATTTTTTCATTTCATAGACATAAATTGACAACCTAATATGCAACATGTTCTATTGTTAATCACACTGACCTAATTTGATGCTTATCATTGCTGATATGTCATAATCTTCTAAGGACTGTGCATTTATTTTCAGGACCAAAGGGTTTAGTTCTAAGGAAAGCTAAGATTTACTACTTAAGAATAGAATTCCTTATTACTATGCATTTTTCGCTATTCCTTTAAAGGTTACTGTTTTTCATATTTAGAAGGTTTACCCAAAATCTTTCATTACTTAGGTTTAACTGAAGTCTTTCATTATTTAGGTTTGTTTCAAATTAGTGTTAGATATTTAGTTATTTTTACATCTGAGGACTCATATAATTCAGGATTAAATTGCATAATGACTCTAAGTATACATATGTGACAGAGAAAAAGAGATAATAGAGTTTGAAAGATGGCATCTAATATTACATGGCAATCATTACGAATTTGAGCTATAGTTAAACACACTTGTAAGACAAAGTCCAACATGTTTTCCTCTAGAAATTGACAAGTTGATTGTAAAATTTGTATGAAAATATTCAGTACACAGAACAGCCAAAACAATTTAGAAATATATGAAAACATTTAAAATAAATGAGCACAATTTAGAAAAAGATGAATCTAATTCCAAAACATACTATAGAGCTACACTGAACACATGATATTGACATATAAGTCAATAGAACAGAGACTACAAATAGAATTAGACCCATACATACATGGTCAGTAAAGTGATCAAGGCATTTTGAAGAGGAAACATGGTCGTTTCAACTTATTGTAGTGGAATAAGTATGAAAAAAAAAAAAAACAGGCTTGTCCCTTACCCTATTTCATATACACAACTTAACTAAAGAGTGTCAAAACCACAAATTTCAGAAAAAAAAAAAAACAAAGGAAAGAACTTTTACAAATTCGAGTAGACAAAGATTTATTAGACAAGAGACAGACAGCATGAAACAAATAAAGCCTGCTTTTCTAAAATTAGATAGTGTTGGTCATTATACAACTTTGAGAATATATGAAAAACTAGTGAACTGTATAGTTTAAAAGTATAAATTTTATGGTTTGCAAATGATATCACACTAAAACTGTTATAAAAAAACATGTTTAAAAGTAAACCACATATTAAAACATATTTGCAAAATATATGTCTGATAAAGGACTTTTACCCAGAATATAAAATCATCTCTTACAAAGAGGGGAAAAAAAAGGAAGAAAAACTAATATGGCCAAAGTTTTGAATACACACTTCACAAAACAAGATATACTAATAGCAACAAGCACATTAAATCAGTCTTCAAAGTAATAAATAATAAAACTATAATGAAATATTACTACACAGGTAATACATTTAAAAGACTGACAATACTAAGAGTTCACTAGGATGTGAAGCTACTGGAACTCTCATATATTGTTGGTGGGAATGAATTATGATACAATTGCTTTGAAAAACACTTTGGCAAAATTATAGATGCTCTGAATGTTGTTACTTTCCTCCAGAAAATTAAGTTTTCTGAGAGCTGAAAGGTCATGGGGAGATTACCTTGATTTAATTAAGACTGGTCTATTTTCAGGTCCTTGGTGTTCTTGCAACAGAATCTTCTCCTTCGAGCTGTCCATTCTAACACTGTTCCCGACATGAGGGATAGGACTACTAACGTCACAATCCTTTTTTTCAAGTGACTGAGGATTACAAACAGACTTGAACATATCTAACATTGATAACTGTAATTAATAGGAAAATTAGTTTTATGGCAGTTGGGGAAACATGGAGTCACTTACATACTTATGTTTTCAGTTTTCTTGACTTTAGAGTCTGAAATTTTGAAAAAATTATCTTCTCAAACTCTACTGCAGCTGGGTGACCATATGGCCCAGTTCTAGTCAGTGAAATACTTATAGAAGTTTTCTGTAGAGGGCTTGACTTCTAAAGAAACAGACAATATCTCACTAGTAAAACATTTTTGGCCTTTCCCTTTCCTTTATTCTAGCCTGGAACACAAGTTGTAGGAAAAGAAGGTGTCGTAGCAAGGAGATAGCAAGAGGCCATTTCCTTGACTACATCTGTTAATTGGGCAGCCTACCTACAGATTTCACATATCATTGATCCAATCAACCTCTAACTTCTTCAAGCCATTGCAGTAGGACTAACATATATTCTTACCACAAACAATGAGACAAGAGAAAAGAAAAGCTTATTTTACATACAGAAATTACAGAGAAATGTAGATGGAGTGATTCTACATGAAAAGTGTACCATTTTATCAAAGCTGCTTGAAAATTGAATAGGCTTTTTTAGATGTAGATATTAGGAAATGGTGAGATGATTTATACTTTAAGTGCCACATGAAGTGTAAGGAAAATACAAAGTTGAAATGGAGAAAATATGATGCACACTTATGGTAGAGAAGTCTGAGAAGTAATTTGGTGTCATACTTTGCAAGTGGCTTGATTTTTATATAGCCAGATCTTCTCCTATGGTCTCCATGATTCCTTAAGTAGGAAGGTTTTTGGGGGTTCCTGGACCCAATTTCAAAGCACACACACATGTGTGTGTGTTTTTATGTGTGTGTGTGTGTGTGTGTGTGTGTGTGCGTGCAGAGGCTTCCCACACCAAAAAGCAATTCCCAGACACCAGCAGGATGTCCAAAAATTCAACTAAATTTAACTCAATTCTGACACAATCTACCCTGAGATAGCATCAGATTCCACCAATAAAGGTTTCAGTCCCACAAGATGGCCCTCCACTTCAGAGGCCAATTGCAAGCCCTCTGCTTCTGACTGAATGGCTATACATCAGAAGTTCCCACGACCCCCTACCTGGGTTCAGTTAATTTGTTAGAACAGCTCTTTGGGAAACCCATTTACTCACTAGATTACTGATTTATTATAAAAGATATTAAAGGATAAGAATAGCCAGATAAAAAGATACATAGGGTGAGGTCCTGAGCAAAAGAACTTCTGCCCTCATGAAGCTTGGCCCAGTACCTGGAAGGTCTGGTTTCCCAAGCTAGAAGCTCTCCAAACCCCCTCCTTTTGGGTTTTTATGGAAGTTTCATTACATAGGCACAATTGTATAACTCATTGGCCATTGGTGATTAATTCAATCTCTACCTCTTCTCCCCTCCCAGGAAATCAGAGGGTGGGATCAAAAGTTCCAATGCTCTATTCTTGGTTGGTTCCCTTGGCAACCAGCTCCTATCCTTAGGTGTTTCCAAAAGCCCTCTTCATTAACATAAGCCTGAGAGTGGTGGAAAGGCATTTATTATGACTAAGAAGACACTCATTTCACCTTTATGGCTCCACAGAATTTTCAGGAACTGAAAACAAGAGATCAAATATTTTAACAAAAGATGTTTCCATTGCTCAGGAAATTCCAAGGGTTTTGTGAGCCTGGATGAAGGAGAAGTTAGAAGCTGTGAATGAAAACAAAATAAATATTACAAACATATTTTGATCATCTGAATGACCAAATATGTACATATTTCTTATAAATAATGGTAATGCAGAAGGTATGCAGTCAATATTTCATAAAAGTTACTTATGTGGAAAACAGATTGGGAGTATGAGTATAGGAAGGACTTGATGCAAGTAACCCATCCCAGATATACTTAGTTCTGTGACTTCCATGCAAATATATTGAAATGATGTAATATAATGTAATTCCTCAGTGATGTAATTCAAATGTAATCTTTAAATCTCCATTATTAGAGTGGCCTCTGATTTTTTGGAGGGATATCAATATCTATATAAGATTACAAAGGGTAAAATCAACAAGAGTGCTCCTATTAAGAGTCTTAAAGCCTTTAGTCTGTTGAACATTTTTTTTTTTCCTTGACCTGACAGAGCTCCAGTTCATCGAACTTCTGGGCACAAAGCAAGGGACATCTGTTCAGTTGATCTTTTCGTTATTGATATGCTAATTAAAAATGACTTTTAGCTTTTAGCATTTTGTTTATTTTTCATGATACATAGGCCCTGTGGCATTTCACAATGGGTGTTGTCTTAAAATTCTCAAATACAAATAAACAAAGCAAGCTATTCATTATTGCTTCTGGACTTAACATTGTATATGATGTAACTCTAAGTGCTTTCTTTCATCTTTCTCTGGGCAGAATATTCTGGGATTTCCTCCAGAATAAAGATCAGCTCAGTGGGATGCATGCATCTGTCACATCTGGACTATCTCAGTGTAGCCTAGTCAGTGTGCACAGAGGTGAGGTGAAGGTTGCAGTTTTCATAAAGTACAGCAGCCTGCTTATATTGATATTTTGCAGCCAAAAGCACAAGCATATTACAAAACTCCCTACTTTCTAATGTAGGATTCTGATACATTATTTTTATTACTCACACTAACACCAGTCACAAAATAATCAAGATAAATTTACACCAAGCTGGAAACCAATCAGCATCTCTGTGGCATGCAGGAGAAAGACTCCCTAGACCTTCGTTTGGAATCATGGCTTTTAAACAGATATAATATATAGCTTGTGATGAGATAGTTAATCTATAAATAATAACATAACTGCAGAGCAACAACAGAAACCTGCAATGAACCTGCCTGAATATGTGCATAACCTGTTGGGATTTTCTTGTTTTCCTTTCCTATCCAGCCTGTAGCAGAGGTGTTATCCATTTCCAAAATGCTGAAGGTTAGTGGAAGGAGGAACCGAGCTTAAATAGTATATTAGACAATTGGGTATAAAAAATGAATATCAATAACATTTTGTAGACATACATAGATATAGCTGTATATGTAGATAGGTATAGTATATTCCAATAGGGTTACACTTTTACACTTCAAGGTTAAACATAATGCTTAATATTTCAGTATGGACATATTTATACTAGGCCCACTTGATAATATATATTTATAGGTAATAATATACACCAAACTGAAAAAATCATGAAAGTTAACATTATCAGAAAAAACCAAAATGATGTGTTTAACATATAATTGTTATAATTTTAACCATCAAAGTAAAGCAAATCTGAATTTGCTGATTTATTTAATTCTCATTATAACAGCAAAAGTACTTTAATAACTTGTTATAAAAGTAAAGCAAGTGATAACATATGAGATTTCATTATTCTAAATATTTTTAAATTGTTCTGAAACATGATGAAAGGATATTTTTTAAACAATTAAAGTTTAGAAAAGATGAATATTAAGCAAAACCAACACCTTATGTTTTCATAAGTGTTGTGTTAAAATGACAAAAGAAAAACTTACCTTCATAAAAATTTTAGCTGAGTCTTTAGCAAACTTCTGGAGAACACCTACATAGCACAGGGAGATCAGCTCTGTGCTCTGTGACCACCTAGAGGGGTGGGATAAGTAGGGTGGGAGGGAAACGCAAGAGGGAGGAGATATGGGGATATATGTATATGTATATGTATAGCTGATTAACTTTGTTATACAGCAGAAACTAACAACTATTTTAAAGCAATTATACTCCAATAAAGATGTTAAAAAAAAAGAAAACTTTATTCTAGAATCTAGAGAATGAGAGATTTAAAAATACATTTAAAAATTCCCTTCCTTTAGCAGATTTTGTAATCTATTTGAGAATAAATTTACATAATAATTTACTGGCATGAGTAGTGGTAAAATTTTGGACATTCTGATGTGTGGTGATTTCCTTGTTTTCCTGCCTCTGGCAGTGATATCTTCACCCAAACTGCTGGTAACTATACTAAGAGTTTTGCATATATTATTTAATTTAAACTTTGTGAAAATTTTAGGATTATTATTCTCACTTTATAGATTGGGAAACTGAGGCCATGATTGTCTTTGTGATTTTAGAGGCAATGCTTTTAACCTCTACAGAGTCATTCTCTGTATTGTTTTCAGAGCAATGTATTTAAGTAAACAATTTCTGATTGTGACAACTTCCAAGCTTTTCATTTTTCCAGTGACTGTCGTTTGCTTACAGAAACAAATCTAAATTTCCTAACATGGTATGCAAATATTGATAGATTTGTTCCTGCCCATTTCTCCTGTCCCTGATCTTTCTTCGCTTAGCAATTTAAAACCTCCCTATCTTAGCATCCTGGGCTCCTTGTAGTTTCCAGTATGCTGGCTTGTGTATCTGTGTCTTATGTTTCTTGCTCTCCTTTGAATTTCCTTTTTCCTTCAACTTGCAACATAGACTTTTCCTTTTTCTTCATAATAAACTCCAGTGTTATCTGCATTCGAAAAACTTTGCTGACCCTTGAAGTC
The DNA here is from genome assembly GCF_039906515.1 of Pseudorca crassidens. Taxonomy (NCBI): domain Eukaryota; kingdom Metazoa; phylum Chordata; class Mammalia; order Artiodactyla; family Delphinidae; genus Pseudorca; species Pseudorca crassidens. Next base: position 55,533,441 of record NC_090312.1, on the reverse strand, counting down.
ACTGACCACCTTGCCCATTTGCTTCTATATCATTCTATGCACACATTTATTGGAATGTTTTAACTTGTGTATCTATCACGACTCTTATCAGACTGTAAGCTCTCTTACGGAGAACAGAGTTTATGTGTTTGGTTCTGTTATCTTCGTGTATGGAACATAATAGACCAACACAGTAAATGTTCATTAAATGAATAAATTAATGACTCCCTTTATTTAATAGATAAAAGAAATATGATGAGGAAGCTGATCTATCCTATATAAAATAATTACTTAGTATGTTTAAGATAGTGTTATCTTGATCTCCAATTATTTATTTATTTATTTTTTATTTTATTTTATTTTTTTTGTGGTACGCAGGCCTCTCACTGTTGTGGCCTCTCCCGTTGTGGAGCACAGGCTCCAGATGTGCAGGCTCAGCGGCCATGGCCCATGGGCCCAGCCAATCCGCGGCATGTGAGATCCTCCCGGACCGGTACACGAACCCATGTCCCCTGCATCGGCAGGCAGACTCCCAACCACTGCGCCACCAGGGAAGCCCTTGATCTCCAATTTAATTCCCTGTTTATTACAACACTGTACTACTCTTAAGATCTAACATGGGTTTTGTCTTTCTGGGTTCTCTTATGTCTCTAGTATCTAACATAGTGCCTGGCAAATAATGATTAAATGAATAGCTGACTTGAAATAATGAAATACTAGACAGAGGAAGAATAAGAATGAAGTGGGAGGAAAATTACTTCTTGAAAACAGGGATGTCTTCTCCAGTTCTTACTGTGATAAGTTGCCTGGTACATACTGGGCTTTCAATAAGTATTTAATCATATAATTGAATGAACTTGCCAGACATCTGGTTACACACGTATACTAGAAAGAACTCGTACATTACCTTTGACTACCTTTAACAATTAATGAAGAAAAGAGACAACATGTTGTCTTTGATAAGAATTTTCTACTGATTTTGCCTCCTCTAAAATATGCACTCTTGGTGCAGCAAATAAGCCCAACCAGACACTGAGCATCCCTATACACATTCTTTTAACAGCTTCTTTCCTTCTGCAGATAAATCTGATGGTACAAGTGAAAACCTTTCAAGCTACACATACTTTTGGAGAATTTTATAAACTGTTTATGAAACTTTAGTTTTCCATATAGAAAACTTAAAGAGAACTAAACTGTTTCTCTCCTAACAAATATAATTATTATTTTGTAAAAATAAAGTGTTTCATTGCTTTGTTAATAATAAGTGAGGTATTTCCAGAAGCAGAATAGGAAAAGAGAAAAGAGACTCAAGGAACAATGTACAAAGGGATAAAATATGGATGTTGAAAAAGGGGCATATTGGGTTCAAAATATTCTTCACATTCTTCCATCTGCCTAAATAAACTCCAGTCTTGTTTCACATCTTCTGTCATCTTGACGTCTTTGTCCATGAACTTTTAGGCATTACATGTGTGTATTCCATGATAGATGTTTGAGATCTAGACTGTTAAATATAAACATTATTCAATTTTAAAATCACTTTGCTTATGGATAGCTAGAATTATAAGGTCAAAGATTTAGGACATGGATAATTTGGTGTGCAAGGTTCTTGGAAAAGTTTCTTGGAAAAGATAAAATTTGAAGATAAGTCTTCAGTGATAGTACAGAATTGGAAAGGAAGCAGACGATGTTGATAATTTCAACAAATAAAAATAATGGTAAAGTAAAGAAGAAATGCAGTATATTCATCCAGTTTGAATCCTTGTATAAGGATTCAGATTGCTATAGGTTGTGTAAATTTTGTTTTTTTTAAATTATGTAGTGAGACATAATAACAGTTTCAAGCCCTCTTTTGTCATAACCAGGCATTATAAAAAACAGTAAAATACAGAGTGAATTATAACAATTTCCCTACAGGTCTAAGAATGATAATAAAACTAGATAACCTGTGATATCACAGATATTATCTGGTTTTTTTTCTGACTCATACACTTGCTTCATTTTAATGATAGAAATAAATAATATCAAAATACTTATGCAGAATATTGCTGCATTCATATTTAAAAGGAAAAATAGCATTCAGTGGAGCTTCCTTTTTCAAAAGATACTAAAATTATCCTTTTTATTGTTAATTCTCTTTGATTTTATATTGCCATAGTTGAGTAGTAATAGTAGTTACAGAGAGCATTTACTATATGCTTTACATTTAATAACGTAAATCCTCACAAGAATTCTATGAGGTAGTGCTATCAATATCTGTTTTTAAGATGAAAAAATTGAGGTACCAGGAAGTTAGATAAATTTCCCAAGGTCATCTGCCTAACCAGGCCCATGGCTGAAGTTTGAACCCAGGCTATATGGCTCCACTGTCTGGGCTCTTAACCACTCTATACACTGTATCTTGAGTAACCCATTCTAGAAATGCTATCTTTTATATTAATATTTCATGCTTTGGAAGATGTAGGTAAAACTTAATTGACCCACAAGTTTATTTAAATATGAAAAATTTCTTATTTATTTAATCTAAGTATTGGATATATACATATAATTTATGAATTCTTTTTTAAAACATTGCTTAGTGTACAATTGACAAGGTTGATTTCCTTTTAGCTTCTCTGTTTACTGCTTATATGATACCACAATTAAATATGTGTAAATGTTTTTATCTAAGACAAATAGCAAAAACAACAGTAAACAAACAGCAGCAACAACAACACAACACACACACACAAAGAAGAACAATAGACAAAAACTAGGGAACAAACAAAATAATTCTAATATGAGAACAGTCAATAAAGACTAAACTAACAAAAAAAAAGAATGAAAAATAAATCAAAAACAGAAAGCAAACAGACAACAAAAGAAAGCAAAGAAAACATAAAATGTACACATAAAAACAATAAGAAGGACTAGGCGGAAGATGGCGGAAGAGTAAGACGCAGAGATCACCTTCCTCCCCACAGATACACCAGAAATACATCTACACGTGGAACAACTCCTACAGAACACCTACTGAACGCTGGCAGAAGACCTCAGACCTCCCAAAAGGCAAGAAACTCCCCACGTACCTGGGTAGGGCAAAAGAAAAAAAGAAAAAACAGAGACAAAAGAATAGGGACGGCACCTGCACCAGTGGGAGGGAGCTGTGAAGGAGGAAAAGTTTCCACACACTAGGAAGACCCTTCGCGGGCAGAGACTGCGGGAGGCAGAGGGGGGAGCTTCGAAGCCGCGGAGGAGTGCACAGCAACGGGTGCGGAGGGCAAAGCGGGGAGATTCCCGCACAGAGGATCGGTGCCGACCGGCACTCGCCAGCCTGAGAGGCTTGTCTGCTCACCCGCCGCGGCGGGCGGGGCTGCGAGCTGAGGCGCTGAGGCTCTGAGGCTCTGGTTTCGGTTTCGAACGGAGCGCAGGGAGAGGACTGGGGTTGGCGGCTTGAACATAGCCTGAAGGGGTTAGTGCAACACAGCTAGCCGGGAGGGAGTCCGGGGAAAAGTCTGCACCAGCCGAAGAGGCAGGAGACTTTTCCTTCCCTTTTTGTTTCCTGGGGCGTGAGGAGAGGGGTTTAAGAATGCTGCTTAAAGGAACTCCAGAGACGGGCGCGAGCCGCGGCTGAAAGCGCGGACCCCAGAGACGGGCGCAAACCGCGGCTAAAAGCGCGGACCCCAGAGGCGGGCGGGAGACGTTAAGGCTGCTGCTGCCGCCACCAAGGGGCCTGTGTGCGAGCGCAGGTCACTCTCCACACCCCTCTTCCGCGGAGCCTGTGCAGCCCGCCACTGCCAGGCTCCTGGGATCCAGGGACAACTTCCCCGGGAGAACGCACAGCGCGCCTCCGGCTGGTGCAATGTCACGCCGGCCTATGCCACCGCAGGCCCGCCCCGCACTCCGTGCCCCTCCCTCCCCGCTGGCCTGAGTGCGCCAGAGCCCCCGAATCAGCGGCTCTTTTAATCCCATCCTGTCTGAGCAAACAACAGACGCCCTCCAGCGACCTACACGCAGTGGCAGGGCCAAATCCAAAGCTGAGCCCAGGGAGCTGTGAGAACAAAGAAGAGAAAGGGAAATCTCTCCCAGCAGCCTCAGAAGCAGCGGATTAAAGCTCCACAATCAACTTGATATACCCTGCATCTGTGGAATACCTGAATAGACAACCAATCATCCCAAATTAAGGAAGTGGACTTTAGGAGCAAGATCTATGATTTTTTCCCTTTTCCTCTTTTTGTGAATGTGTATGTGTATGCTTCTGTGTGAGATCTTGTCTGTATAGTCTTGCTTCCAACATTTGTCCTAGGGTTCTATCCGTCCATGGTTTTTTTTTTTTAATTTTTTTTCTTAATAATTAATTTTAATAACGTTATTATACTTTACCTTCTTTCTTTCTTTCTTTCTTTCTTTCTTTCTTTCTTTCTTTCTTTCTTTCTTTCTTTCTTTCTTTCCTTCCTTCCCTCCTTTAGACAACGAATCATCCCAAATTGAGGAGGTGGTCTCTGACAGCAAGATTTATGATTTTTCCCCATTTACCTCTTTTAGTGAGGGTGTATGTGTATGCTTCTGTGTAAGATTTTGTCTGTATAGCTTTGCTTCCAACATTTGTCCTAAGGTTCTATCCGTCCCTTTTTTTTTTTCTTTTTCCTTTTTTTCTAAATAAGAATTTTTTAATTCAATAACTTTATTATACTTTATTTTATTTTTACTGTATCTTCTTTCTTTCTGTATTTTTTCCTTCTTTCCCTCCTTCCTGCCTTCCTCCCTTCCTCCCTCCTTTCTTTCCTTCTTGCCTTTTCCTTCTTTGCTTCTTTCTTTCTTTCTTCCTTCCTTCCTACCCTCCTTTCCTTCTTTCTTTCCTCATACTTCTACTAATTCCCTCTACTTTTTCTCCCTTTTATCCTGAGCCGTGTGGATGAAAAGCTCTTGGTGCTCCAGCCAGGAGGCAGGGCTCTGCCTCTGAGGTAGGAGAGCCAACTTCAGGACACTGGTCAACAAGAGACCTCCCAGCTCCACATAATATCAAACGGCGAAAATCTCCCAGAGACCTCCATCTTAACACCAGCACCCAGCTTCACTCAACGACCAGCAAGCCACAGTGCTGGACAACCTATGCCAAACAACTAGCAAAACAGGAACACAACCCCACCCATTAGCAGAGAGGCTGCCTAAAATCATAATGCGGCCACAGACACCCCAAAACACACCACCAGACGTGAACCTGCCTACTAGAGAGACAAGGTCCAGCCTCATCTACCACAACACAGGCACTAGTCCCCTCCACCAGGAAGCCTACACAACCCACCGAACCAACCTTAGCCACTGGAGACAGACATCAAAAACAGGAGGAACTACGAACCTGCAGCCTGCAAAAAGGAGACCCCAAACACAGTAAGATAAGCAAAATGAGAAGACAGAAAAACACACAGCAGATAAAGGAGCAAGATAAAAATGCACCAAACCTAACAAATGAAGAGGAAATAGGCAGTCTACCTGAAAAAGAATTCAGAATAATGATAGTAAGGTTGATCCGAAATCTTGGAGATAGAATGGACAATAGAATGGACAAAATGCAAGAATCAGTTAACAAGGACCTAGAAGAACTAAAGATGAAACAAGCAACGATGAACAACACAATAAATGAAATTAAAAGTACTCTAGATGGGATCAATAGCAGAATAACTGAGGCAGAAGAACGGATAAGTGACCTGGAAGAAAAAATAGTGGAAATAACTACTGCAGAGCAGAATAAAGAAAAAAGAATGAAAAGAACTGAGGACAGTCTGAGAGACCTCTGGGACAACATTAAACGCACCAACATTCGAATTATAGGGGTTCCAGAAGAAGAAGAGAAAAAGAAAGGGACTGAGAAAATATTTGAAGAGATTATAGTTGAAACCTTCCCTAATATGGGAAAGGAAATAGTTAATCAAGTCCAGGAAGCACAGAGAGTCCCATACAGGATAAATACAAGGAGAAATATGCCAAGACACATATTAATCAAACTGTCAAAAATTAAATACAAAGAAAGCATATTAAAAGCAGCAAGGGAAAAACAACAAATAACACATAAGGGAATCCCCATAAAGTTAACAGCTGATCTCTCAGCAGAAACCCTACAAGCCAGAAGGGAGTGGCAGGACATACTGAAAGTGATGAAGGAGGAAAACCTGCAGCCAAGACTACTCTACCCAGCAAGGATCTCATTCAGATTTGATGGAGAAATTAAAACCTATACAGACAAGCAAAAGCTGAGAGAGTTCAGCACCACCAGAACCAGCTTTACAACAAATGCTAAAGGATCTTCTCTAGGCAAGAAACACAAGAGAAGGAGAAGACCTATAATAACGAACCCAAAACAATTTAGAAAATGGGAATAGGAACATACATATCGATAATTACTTTAAATGTAAATGAACTAAATGCTCCCACCAAAAGACACAGATTAGCTGAATGGATACAAAAACAAGACCCTTATATATGCTGTCTACAAGAGACCCACTTCAGACCTAGAGACACATACAGACTGAAAGTAAGGGGATGGAAAAAGATATTCCATGCAAATGGAAACCAAAAGAAAGCTGGCGTAGCAATTCTCATATCAGACAAAATAGACTTTAAAATAAGGACTATTAAAAGAGACAAAGAAGGACACTACATAATGATCAAGGGATCGATCCAAGAAGAAGATATAACAATTGTAAATATTTATGCACCCAACATAGGAGCACCTCAATACATAAGGCAAATACTAACAGCCATAAAAGGGGAAATCGACAGTAACACATTCATAGTAGGGGACTTAAACACCCTACTTTCACCCATGGACAGATCATCCAAAATGAAAATAAATAAGGAAACACAAGCTTTAAATGATACATTAAACAAGATGGACTTAATTGATATTTATAGGACACTCCATCCAAAAACAACAGAATACACATTTTTCTCAAGTGCTCATGGAACATTCTCTAGGATAGATCATATCTTGGGTCACAAATGAAGCCTTGGCAAATTTAAGAAAATTGAAATTGTATCAAGTATCTTTTCTGACCACAACGCCATGAGACTAGATATCAATTACAGGAAAAGATCTGTAAAAAATACAAACACATGGAGGCTAAACAATACACTACTTAATAATGAAGTGATCACTGAAGAAATCAAAGAGGAAATCAAAAAATACCTAGAAACAAATGACAATGGAGACACAACGACCCAAAACCTGTGGGATGCAGCAAAAGCAGTTCTAAGGGGGAAGTATATAGCAATACAAGCCCACCTTAAGAAGCAGGAAACATCTAGAATAAACAACCTAACCTTGCACCTCAAGCAATTAGAGAAAGAAGAACAAAAAAACCCCAAAGCTAGCAGAAGGAAAGAAATCATAAAAATCAGATCAGAAATAAATGAAAAAGAAATGAAGGAAACACTAGCAAAGATCAATAAAACTAAAAGCTGGTTCTTTGAGAAGATAAACAAAATAGATAAACCACTAGCCAGACTCATCAGGAAAAAAAGGGAGAAGACTCAAATCAATAGAATTAGAAATGAAAAAGGAGAGGTAACAACTGACCCTGCAGAAATAAAAGAGATCATGAGAGATTACTACAAGCAACTCTATGCCAATAAAATGGACAATCTGGAAGAAATGGACAAATTCTTAGAAATGCACAACCTGCCAAGACTGAATCAGGAAGAAATAGAAAATATGAAGAGACCAATCACAAGCACTGAAATTGAAACGGTGATTAAAAATCTTCCAACAAAGAAAAGCCCAGGACCAGATGGCTTCACAGGCGATAGAAATGTTCTATCAAACATTTAGAGAAGAGCTAACACCTATCCTTCTCAAACTCTTCCAAAATATAGCAGAGGGAGGAACAGTCCCAAACTCCTTCTACGAGGCCACCATCACCTTGATACCAAAACCAGACAAGGATGTCACAAAGAAAGAAAACTACAGGCCAATATCACTGATGAACATAGATGCAAAAATCCTCAACAAAATACTAGCAAACAGAATCCAACAGCACATTAAAAGGATCATACACCATGATCAAGTGGGGTTTATTCCAGGAATGCAAGGATTCTTCAATATACACAAATCTATCAATGTGATAAACCATATTAACAAATTGAAGGAGAAAAACCATATGATCATCTCAATAGATGCAGAGAAAGCTTTTGACATATTCAACACCCATTTATGATTAAAACCCTGCAGAAAGTAGGCATAGAGGGAACTTTCCTCAACATAATAAAGGCCATATATGACAAGCCCATAGCAAACATCATCCTCAATGGTGAAAAACTGAAAGCATTTCCACTAAGATCAGGAACAAGACAAGGTTGCCCACTCTCACCACTCTTATTCAACATAGTTTTGGAAGTTTTAGCCACAGCAATCAGAGAAGGAAAGGAAATAAAAGGAATCCAAATCGGAAAAGAAGAAGTAAAGCTGTCACTGTTTGCAGATGACATGATCCTATACATAGAGAATCCTAAAGATGCTACCAGAAAACTACTAGAGCTAATCAATGAATTTGGTAAAGTGGCAGGATACAAACTTAATGCATAGAAATGTCTAGCATTCCTATATACTAATGATGAAAAATCTGAAAGTGAAATCAAGAAAACACTCCCATTTACCATTGCAACAAAAAGAATAAAATATCTAGGAATAAACCTACCTAAGGAGACAAAAGACCTGTATGCAGAAAATTATAAGACACTGATGAAAGAAATTAAAGATGATACAAATAGATGGAGACATATACCATGTTCTTGGATTGGAAGAATCAACATTGTGAAAATGACTCTACTACCCAAAGCCATCTACAGATTCAATGCAATCCCTATCAAACTACCACTGGCATTTTTCACAGAACTAGAACAAAAAGTTTCACAATTTTTATGGAAACACAAAAGACCCCGAATAGCCAAAGCAATCTTGAGAATGAAAGAAGGAACTGGAGGAATCAGGCTCCCTGACTTCAGACTATACTACAAAGCTACAGTTATCAAGACGGTATGGTACTGGCACAAAAACAGAAAGATAGATCAATGGAACAGGATAGAAAGCCCAGAGATAAACCCATGCACATATGGACAGCTTATCTTTGATAAAGGTGTCAGTAATGTACAGTGGAGAAAGGACAGCCTCTTCAATAAGTGGTGCTGGGAAAACTGGACAGGTACATGTAAAAGTATGAAATTAGATCACTCCCTAACACCATACACAAAAATAAGCTCAAAATGGATTAAAGACCTAAATATAAGGCCAGAAACTATCAAACTCTTAGAGGAAAACATAGGCAGAACACTCTATGACATAAATCACAGCAAGATCCTTTCTGACCCACCTCCTAGAGTAATGGAAATAAAAACAAAAATAAACAAATGGGACCTAATGAAACTTCAAAGCTTTTGCACAGCAAAGGAAACCATAAACAAGACCAAAAGACAACCCTCAGAATGGGAGAAAATATTTGCAAATGAAGCAACCGACAAAGGATTAATCTCCAAAATTTACAAGCAGCTCATGCATCTCAATAACAAGAAAACAAACAACCCAATCCAAAAATGGGCAGAAGACCTAAATAGACATTTCTCCAAAGAAGATATACAGAGTGCCAACAAACACATGAAAGAATGCTCAACATCATTAATCATTAGAGAAATGCAAATCAAAACTACAATGAGATATCATCTCACACCAGTCAGAATGGCCATCATCAAAAAATCTAGAAACAATAAATGCTGGAGAGGGTGTGGAGAAAAGGGAACACTCTTGCACTGCTGGTGGGAATGTGAATTGGTTCAGCCACTATGGAGAACAGTATGGAGGTTCCTTAAAAAGCTACAAATAGAACTACCATATGACCCAGCAATCCCACTACTGGGCATATACCCTGAGAAAACCAAAATTCAAAAAGAGTCATGTACCAAAATGTTCATTGCAGCTCTATTTACAATAGCCCGGAGATGGAAACAACCTAAGTGCCCATCATTGGATGAATGGATAAAGAAGATGTGGCACATATATACAATGGCATATTACTCAGCCATAAAAAGAAACGAAATTGAGCTATTTGTAATGAGGTGGATAGACCTAGAGTCTGTCATACAGAGTGAAGTAAGTCAGAAAGAAAAAGACAAATACCGTATGCTAACACATATATATGGAATTTAAGAAAAAAAATGTCATGAAGAACCTAGGGGTAAAGCAGGAATAAAGACGCAGACCTCCTAGAGAACGGACTTGAGGTTATGGGGAGGGGGAGGGGTGAGCTGTGACGGGGCGAGAGAGAGTCATGGACATATACACACTAACAAACGTAGTAAGGTAGATAGCTAGTGGGAAGCAGCCGCATGGCACAGGTATATTGGCTCGGTGCTTTGTGACAGCCTGGAGGGGTGGGATAGGGAGGGTGGGAGGGAGGGAGACGCAAGAGGGAAGACGTGGGAACATATGTTTATGTATGACTGATTCACTTTGTTATAAAGCAGAAACTAACACACCATTGTAAAGCAATTATACCCCAATAAAGATGTTAAAAAAAAATAAGAAAAGAAAATTAAAAATAAAGGATGAAAACAAGAAAAAACCCACGAAGCTACAAAAAGTAAAAATAGAAAAATAAAAGTTATATATATTAAAAAATTTTTAATTAAAATTAAGAATAAAAGTTTAAAAAAATCAACAATACCAACAACTGAACAAAATGAAATGAACAAAAAGAAAAGAATAATAGTAATAAGGATATTTTCCTGGGCCCTCCTCTATCGGTGTCCTTGCTCCCATTGTGAGCCAGAGCCAACACATTCCTCCCAAGGAGGCCCTCCAATACCTCTAGGTAGGTCTCTGGACCTGCTGTGGGCACTGTGGGGTGAGCTCAGACTCTGACCTGGCCAGATTCCCACATGTACTTGACCCCAAATTCCAGTGCTGCGAAGGCTAGATGGGTCTCAGTTGTTGAAACACTCATCTATTCAGGTATTCCACAGATGCAGGATTTACCCAGCTGATTTTGGGGATTTAATCCACAACTTGTGCAGCTGTCCTCTTCCTTAGTCTCACCAGCCCTGGAGCTCAGCTTTGGTTTTGACCCCACCTTGTTGTGTGCACCTCCCTAAGGCATCTGTTCCTTGCCCAGGCGAGAGGGAGTGAAAGCAGTGGCTGCTTGAGGCACACTTATTCACTCAGGCCGAGGCAGGGGTGCTGCGGCCACAATTGGAGTGTCTGCAAGCTGCCTGTGGCAAATGGTTTCAGGATAGTGTTAATTTAAATTTTCTACTATTATCTTTGAAATTCTTTTGCTTATAAAATACCCATCATAGAAATTCTATGGATAACTAAAACAAATCTGTAGGTTAATTCCTATACCATTAAAAAAAGAAAACATCAGTAAAAAGAAGAGATTCACATTAATTCAAGTATGAAATAGTGCACATACTGATATCCCATCATTGCTCTGATGACTGTGGACTGCCAAGACATTCAGCATCTCATCTTTAATAAAGTTTGACAACACACTCCTGATAATTTAGACGTCATTCATTTTTCAACTTATTCCTGAATTTATTGCATTTGAAATTTAGTGATCCTTGGTCAACCTTTGGTAACAAATGGTACCGTAGGGCATGATGCATTCAAGACAGTCCATCAAGTATTCAAATATTTTATTAGTCTGTTTTCACACCCTTTAAAGACTAGAAGAGCTCTGGGACAACATTGGAAACTCACTGAATGTTTAACTGCAACTTCAATTTTCTGTTGAAAGGGGTTTCGTTCATAGACAAACTAACCTTTTATCTATTTACATTTTATTCTATGCAATGTCATATTTGCAATGAGTTCTGCTATTTGAACTAAGGTATTCAATTTTCTCCATTGTTAAGGATCCTATTCTCTCCTGTCCATTGACAGATGAAAGGATAAAGAAGATGTGGCTCATATATACAATGGCTATTACTCAGTCCCTTCCAATTCTAAAACCCATTCATTCATGTTCCATGGCTTACAAGTTAGAGTCCAAGTAACTTAGCTAATACCAGCTCATCCATGACTCAGCCCTTACACAGACTTCTCCAGCCTTTTACTCTTTGTTGTAATCAACTAATGCAAAATTGCTTGAATTTTTTTTTTTTTTTTTTTGTGGTACGCAGGCCTCTCACTGTTGTGGCCTCTCTCGCTGCAGAGCACAGGCTCCGGATGAACAGGTTCAGCGGCCACAGCTCACGGGCCCAGCTGCTCCGCGGCATGTGGGATCCTCCCGGACCGGGGCATGAACCCGTGTCCCCTGCATCGGCAGGTGGACTCTCAACCACTGCGCCACCAGGGAAGCCCAAAAAATATTTTAGTGTACCATCTTATTTCTTGCCTCTGTGCCTTTGCCTATGTTGTATTCTTCTTTTATCAGCCTGGTGAGTTCATCTTTCAAATCCTGTCCATAGGATATTTCCTCTCTAAAGTCTTTCTCAATGCTGTACACCTGCTGGGAAGATTCTTCTCTTGCTCTCCTGTTCTATACTGCTTTTGTACTTGGTGCATTATTTAATTTTATTTGTAAGTCATTTGAAATTACCTCTCCCTTCTACTAAAATGTAATCTCCTTAAGTGTGGAAGCAGTCTTTATCTTTAACCTCTGCTAAGGAGTTGAGGTGAGGTGAACATAAAAATCTACCTAGTCCACCTGCCATGTTTTATAAATTAAGACTGATTGCTATAAATGTTAAAATGCTATTTTATATTTAAAAAATTAATTTATATTTCATTTAGAACTACCAAAGTATAAATCAGAGAATACTTGGTAGTGAAGTGAATATTCTTATTCAAGTAATACATTTTTGTGTCAGTTTTGTATTGCAAAAAATAAAAAGTCCCATATTCTGATAATGCATTTTCTCCTAAGAATTAGCATTGAATTAGTCTGATTTCCTGTCTTGAAACAAGAAAATCACATTATTTTTCTCAAAATCCTTTTGGTGCCCTCCTGAATACAGTAATATATTTGACAGTGTATCTTTATAAACCTATGTCTTATCATAATTCCAACCTGCATACTCTAGAACTTGTCATTGTAGTCTGTCAATGGTTAGCTCTAAGGTACGAAGTGTGATTGGAGGGAATAAGAAAAAGAAAGGGGGGTTATTGTTATTTTATATACTTTTATGCTTTTTAAAATTTTACAATAAGGTGCATTTATATTTTTATTTTAGTAAATATAGAAAATAAATAGCATATCTGACTAAATATGGTTCAAATGTTTAATCGAGTTCCTTAAAATGTATTTTATTATTAAAAAATTGAGTTTTGAAATAATTTGGGGTTGAACAATGTCTTCTTTATACATTGTCTTTAACACTCTTGACCAGAGATAGCAGTTTCTTTTTTCAAAATTTTGACTCATATATTTCGAGAATTAAATATACAGAAGACAACTGAATAAAAACTAAGGTCTTTTTTCTCCTCTAATATTTTTCCTCCTAACACAAAATAAAACATAATATTTCTATTGGAAGTTTATACACAGAAACCACAATAAACATTACTTGTTGATCCAGATACATGCTTCCATTTTCCAATACAAATGAATTTGTAAATACAAACAGATATAACCTGAATAAAATATTCATATTTCTGTTTTACATCCCATTTCATCTAATGTTCTTCTTTAATTCATCTGTAAAGTTAGTGAAGAATTGTTAGTAATTTCTGAAATCCTGCCTCTATTTTCTTATCAATAATTTCCTAATTTAAATTATTAAAAGCCACATTTCCAATGATTGATAGTATTTATTTTTAGATTTAATTTTAAATTAATTTTAAATTTTAAATGTCTTCTGTTTCTTATTTCTTCCAATGTGCCTTTTTCTCACTTGGATTTTTTTTTTAATGTCTTCATTTTTGTTTGTTTTTATATACCAAAATGTTTTACTTTCAACTCACATTTGAATGCTACGTTAATTGGTTAAATAACCACACCTTCAACATTATTGTATTGCTTCATTTTTCATTATACAGATAAATAATCTGAAGCTAACCTCATTTCTTTCCTGTGTTTTATCTTTCTCTTAAGTTTCTGTTTTGACTCTCCTTTATTCTTGAAGTCACTAATTTCACAAGATATATTTCTAAATGTGGATCCTTGTCAATGAAAGTTGGGCTCTTTCATTCTGAAAACATTACTCTTTCTAAAGTGTGGGAAAATTTATTTGATGTGTACTATTCAATATTCATTAATTAGCTTATTTATCAAATATTGATTAAGTATCTACTAAGTTCCAGTCAGTACATGAATACAGAGGGCAGAGTAGGTGACAAAACAGCAAGTGCCAGCAGTGTGGAGAAGGAGACCAACAATAAAGCATAAATAAATGATTTTGATTGATCAACATTGCAGAGATAAATATAGTAAAGCCAGGGAAAGATGGAGTGCCCTGCGTGAGGCATGTTATTTTACAAAGTATAGATAGGGAAGCCCTGTAGATATGCTGATATTTGAACAGAGACCTGAAAAAGCTGAGGTAATGAGTCTAACATTTATTTACACAAGTGTTCTAGACAAATGGAACAGACATAGCCAAAGGCCCACCTCTTATTTGAGTTGAGAACATGTTAAACAACTGCTAGGGATAGAAAGAAAGCCCGTGTGGCTGGAATGGAAGGAGCAAAGATGAAAGTGGAAGGAGATGATTCAGAAAAGTAGTTGTGGCATCTGAACAATTCACTGGAATGTGAGCATGGAGAAATGCTCAATCAATGCTTGTATTCTTCAGTCATGTTAAATTGGATATCCCACTGGATATTTTCTTCACCTAAAAATGATGCACTCTCCAGCTTGGTGCACATAAACAATAGATAATAAGAACAAATTAAGCAGGAATATTTATATACTTGAAAAAGCTTTCCTCTGGATATAGTTCTGAGTGGGAATATATACTTGTCATTTCTTTGATAGTAAGTAGGCATATACAATTAAAGGGTAAAGACTGACATCTTATTTTTTTCTCTATTTTTCCATTTCATAAGTACCCATTTTTTCCATTTTCATTTTTGTGGTTCTTAATAGAAGGAAGCAAATTGATTTATTTTTCTATACAACAGTGAAATATTAGTCAAATAGGTTAATCTCTGAATAAAGACAAAATCTAATACTAGATCTTGAAATAAATATAACTATTTACTTGATAAAGCGTACATTTTTTAGAAGCTAAAAGAATATTTTCCAAATCTTCCTCCACATTATCAAATGCTAAGTAGGTGCAATTCTCAGACCAAAGTTCTTGGCTAAGACAACTTGGAGACTTTTATATCTTATTACTTTGACCATTTTTCCTTTAAAAAATGTATACATTTGCATAAACAAGTTTAAAATGCTTTACTGCACATAAAACAATTTCCAATAATTCAAATCCTAGTGAATATTTTGCTCTAGTAAAATATAACATTTTTCCTTGAGAAATTAAGATTACCATGCCAAATTTCATGAGATAACAAGATCACCATTCATTCAAAAGAATAAATACAAGTAACAGAATATGAATATAACACGACTTCTGTTCAAAATTGCATGAGAGATCTGAAGTTCAAGGATTTCATTATTGGGGTGCTGCACATTTTTAAGTTAAAAATGATATCACAAATGCCAAGTATGTTGTTTCTCATCTTATATATGTTTTTCTGGTTAGGAATAGCACAGACATTCTGAAAGGGGAGCTGACAACTTAGTTAGAAATATTAGAGAATGGGTATAAAGAAAGGTACTCAGAATAAAGAAAATAAGACAAGTTACATTTTATCCATCATCATTATTTTAAAGTATTTTATCCAGAAGATGTAAATGTATTCATTGTCCAGGTCATAGAATAAGAATTAATATTTGAAAGTCATAAGAAATTTTGTTTCAAGTCAGTATAAGACAACATTTTATAAGGTCCTGTAAAACCAGCAGTGGCCCCTGCTCACCTGTGAAGTAGTGTTCAAGCTAAGACTGGGATTCCATGTCTCAAGAAAATTATAGAGGAAATTCCATTACTATTGTGCTAGGTAAATTATGTCTAAAGTTCCACCTAAAAGATTCTATAATCTTTTCTTAAATGTTGTTCCTATACAAATACAAGGGTCAAAAGTCATGTGTCTTTTTTTTTAAGAAGATGTTGGGGTAGGAGTTTATTAATTAATTAATTAATTTGTGCTGTGTTGGGTCTTCATTTCTGTGCGAGGGCTTTCACTAGTTGTGGCAAGCGGGGGCCACTCTTCATCACGGTGCGCAGGCCTCTCACTATCGTGGCCTCTTTTGTTGCGGAGCACAGGCTCCAGACGCGCAGGCTCAGTAGTTGTGGCTCACGGGCCTGGTTGCTCTGTGGCATGTAGGATCTTCCCAGACCAGGGCTCGAACCCGTGTCTCCCTGCATTAGCAGGCAGGTTCTCAACCACTGTGCCACCAGGGAAGCCCCAAAAGTAATGTGTCTTTGCTTCAGGTTGGATTAATTCCTTTAGAAAGCTTGTTGGTGTTTTGCTTCTGCTGAACAACAGATTTTTGTTGAACTTGTTAAGTAATCACTCCCTCTCATTCATTAACAGTACTCTAAATTAATTTCTTCCTAAAATTATAAAAATTGGACAATATAATTTGATTATTATTTATGCTTTTTTAATCTGTCAGACAATGTTGCTATTTTCTTGGAACATGAATGTTAGGTTTAAATTATAAGAATCTTATCTTTCTGTGATTAAATTTCACTGTAAACAATTAGTGATGATTTTAAAAATTGTACATGCAATTACCATTTTCTTTCTTTTACCCCAGGTGCTTTGTTTTTTCAGAGACAACATTTGGTGATAGGTTTGAGACCTTAAGTGGATGATTAGAACACTTTAAGTAGAAAGAAATAAAGAGTTAGCCTGTGCTCTGCAATGAGAGAGGCCACAACAGTGAGAGGCCCGTGTACCGCAAAAAAAACAAAAAAAAAAAGAGTTAGTATTTGCTACCTAAGTATAATATCTTCAATATCTTAAGCTGTAGATGATTTCATAGGTCCTCTATTTCTAACAGCACTAAAATTGGATGCTTTCTTAAGGGTTATTCAAATAGGAATCAAAGTAAATGCATGTTGTATAGAGCTGCTTCATGTAATCTCCTTTAACAAAATTGGAACAAATTATTACAATATATTACCTACCAAAAAACTTGTCAGTTTAAAGAATCTCAATGTGGATTAGAATTACTCTATTATTGTTCAATAACTTATACTTCCATTTTGTAAAAACAACCCATTATTTAGTTTACATACACTTTACAAAAATTTTGTTTATATCTACTTTTCTTCTATATGATCAACCATAAACTATCCCTGCAGTTCACAAAGACCTAAACATAATGTTGTGACAGAAACTAGCTATTTATACAACAAAATCTTCTTACTTTCCTCCTGAACACACAGCTAGATCGCATTTTTCAGATTTCCTTGTAGTTTTCAGATTCCCCACTCATAATCCTTCATTCTCCATCCTCCCTTGTTTGAGTCTGGATTCAGAGGATCTAGAGAAGGACTCAGAGGCCTCTGGAATGAAGGTGCCATTAGATGGAAAGAGTCTGGGTCCCTGAATGACTATGCAAAGCAGAACCACCACCTATCCCTACCAACCTGCACTGGAAATAAACCTTGTAGTTTCTTACAGTTCTTTGCCTGTCATTTCTAATGATAGTCAGGTAGACATAATTTTTATTGAATTTTATGGGAAAGCATCATCAGTATTTATCATTCAAGACAGAAAATATCTATTTTTAGTGTAACTTCACTCTGATTTTAAGTGAAAATTATTTATCTTCTGGTTAGATGGGCCCCTGCAGAGGGGCAGCAGGTGCCATGTCAGAGCATGTGCAGTGTAAAGGCTGATGTGGCAGGCTGATGCTGAGTGTCTTAGCCTTTGCAGCTTGAGAAGGTTGCCTACTTAGGAGGGCTGCTCCATTTAAGGAGTGTGATCTGGAGAGGGGAGAGGGCAGATCCCTTCCAGAGGGTTCAGAAATTCCATGCAAGGTTTTGGAGCCTGAGGAGGGAAGCAGGTTGCTTGCAGTGGGCGTGGCCAAGCCCTAGCGTTGGAGCCTGCCTGGGGTAAGAAAGACTTCCTTGAGGAAGGGGACAAGGTGTATCATGCTGGGTACAGTGAAGAGGTTGTCCTCTATCCATTACGAGGGATCCACCAGCGTGCGTTGTGAACGTCCAGGCTTACTGAAGAGGGCGCCGGGTTAGCAAAAGTAGGCCCAGAGTGGGATGTCTTGAGAGGGAGCTTCTTCAGGAGGGAATCCGCTGAGGGAGGTGGGCAGTGGTGGTGATAGGAAATTGGTCACGTACAGCAGATTAATCAAATGTGTAAATATGTTAGGATAATTCAAGACATGTTACTCACCATTAGGGAAGTTAGTTACAATTTGTAAAAGAGAAGAAGAAAACTAGAATGAACCCTGTAGTAGTGCACTGGAATTGAAAGTATTGGATATTGGTTAAAGTGTGTGTGTGTGTGTGCACTTGGGACAGTGACACTCATAGCAATGAGCACATGTAGCAGCCGCCTCTAGGATTCTGAATATATATAATATTGACTATATATCTATCTATATATATTATGTATAAAATATATATTATATATACTATATATATCAGTATGTAAAATTGATTAAACTCTTTGAATAAAATTGAAAACCATGTTTCCAAATAAATAAATGGAGCTGAAAATGTAAAGAGGAATGGAGTATTTCCAAAGTAACTCCCCCATAAAATATGTCCTAATTACAAAGAGAAGGAAGTAATAATGCAGTGGAAAAATCAGGCAGACATCTTCTTAACCAAGTTATCAGAGTTACCTGGTTTTTGATGATTGTAGTATGAGCATGTAGGAAAATGTCCTTGTTTTCAGGAAATAATAAGGTATTTAAGAATGATGGGTAGGATTGTTCAAAAGAAAAAAATAAATCTAGAAGTTTCAGTAAGTATATAATATAAATTTAAGAAACTAACCAATAGAAGAACTACTACTAATAATAGTATGACAAAAATTATGAGGAGTAGCAAAGGAAAAGTGAGAATTATGTAAATGTGCTAACTTTCTAACTTTTTTAGGGTAAGTAGAAAATATGTAAATTTGAGTTTTAAGAAGACACACGTTCTTATAACCTATGGAAGTCAATTGGCATATCAAGATTAAAAAGGCACATGTCCACTGATCCAGAATTTCCACCTTGGGGAATTTATCACATGCACTGGAACATACATGAAATGATGTGTGTTAAAAGTTTTCAAGTGCAAGATTTTTGTAAGAATAGAGAACTTCAATTGCTTAAATGTTCCAGACTCTGGTTAAATAAGAGTGATAAATCCATTAAAAGCATACAAAAATGAAAAAATAAATAAGGTATTTCCCAATGTGTCAATTTAGAAAGAACCCCTAAATATTATTTTTAAGTGAAAAGACAAGGAACAGGGCTTCCCTGGTGGAGCAGTGGTTGAGAGCCCGCCTGCCGATGCCGGGGACGTGGGTTTGTGCCCCGGTCCGGGAAGATCCCACATGCCGCGGAGTGGCTAGGCCCGTGAGCCATGGACACTGAGCCTGCGCGTCCGGAGCCTGTGCTTCTCAACGGGAGAGGCCACAACAGTGAGAGGCCCGTGTACCGCAAAAAAAAAAAAAAAAAAAAAAAAAAAAAAAGAAAGAAAAGGCAAGGAACAAAGCAGTGCACATCATATGCAATGTTTAATTATAAAAAAATGATTAAGATAAGAATCTATATTTATAATTGCCTATACATGCACAAAGAAATTCCAAAAATGAACTTCTGGAAATTAAGTAAAAATAAGACTAACAGTTACCTAGGAGATATAGGAATGGAACACAATGGGGTTGAAAGAAAGAAGGGAGCTTTTTCATTATCACCTCTTAATAGATTTAATTTTTAAACCATGTTCACAAATTACCTATGAAAAATTAAATTTAATAATTAGATAGAAAAAACCCCAGAAAATAAAAGTGTAAAAGATAAATGTGGTAGACAGAATAATAGCACATCCTAATTCCTAGGACCTGTGCATATGTTATCTTACATGACAAAAGAACTTTGCAGATGTAGCTAATGATATGGACCTTCAGAGGGGGAGATTATCTGGGTGGGATCAATTTAATTTTATGAGTCCTTAAAAGTAGAGAACTTTTCCCAGCTGTGATCACAGAATATTTCTATGGAAAAAATGAGCTTTATCCGCTGGCTTCACTCTACACGAAAGAAGAATCCAAGACAGGTCAAACAGTTAAACATAAAACCCAGAACTATAAAGCTTCTAAATAAAACATAAAAGAATATATTTATGACCTTGATGTGGGCAAATATTTCTTAGGACACAAAAATCACTGATAAAAGTTTATCTAAAATGATAAAGTGGTCTTCATCAATATTTCAATATCTGCTTATCAAAAGATATGATTAGTAAAATCAGTAGGATATCCACCGACTAAGAAAAATAAGCACAGCATATGCAAAATATGTAAATTACTCTTCTATCAGTAGAAATAAAATCGAATACTCAATTATACAATAGGCAAAGGATCTGAACAGACACATCACAGAATAAGATATGAGAGTGATCAATAAGCACATGAAAAAGTGTTCAGTATCATTAATCATTAGAAAAATCCAATTTAAAACCACAATTAGGTACTATTTCATATGCAGTAGAGTGACTAAAATTTAGAAAGCAAAATAAAACTGACTATTTCTATGGAAAAAAAATGAATTTCAACCCTTAACCTCACTCTATAAAAATAAAATAATAATACTAATAATTTAAGATGGATAAAAGAAACATAAAACTTAGAATTTCTAGAAGAAAGCATAGTAGTGTCTTTAATGAACTTGATGTCATACGTTGGCATGTAGCAGGATGAGGCGCAATCAGAACTAGTGTATATTCTTGCTGTAGGTATAAAATTTTACAACCATCTTGGAGAAATCTTTGACCATTTCCTATAAAGTTAAGCATACATCTACCCTATGACTCAGTATTTTTACTCCTAAGTATTTAACACAGAGGTCAATGAATACAAAAATATTTTTACAAGAATGTTCAAAGCATTCTAAGTTTTAATAATAAAAAAAGGAAAAACATAAATGTCCATCAACAGGAAAAGTAATCAACCATCTGTGATTCATTAATAAAATGGAATACTGCTTGACATAAAAAAGTAACAGACTGATATACATAACAACATAAAGAATCTTACAGATATTATGCAAAGTGAATAAAACTAGAAACAGAAAAGGATATATTGTATAATTTCATTTAGTAAAATAGTAAAAAATAACCTACAGTGGTAGAAGTCAGAAAATAATTGCCACTGTGAAAAGGGATTTGACTGAAAAATATTATGAGGGAAATTCTCAGGGGGGTAGAGAAATTCTTTATTTTGTTTTGGGTGTTGGTAGTACATGTGTATGTAATTGTCAAATATCATCAAACAGAAAATGTAAGAATGGTACATTTGATAGTATGTAATTTATACTTCATTTTAAAAATAATGTTGGCTGAAATTTCACTTATAAAATTGCTACTTAGGGAGGAGCCTTAATTCAGTTGAATAGTGTTTATTGCTTATCAAATTCAGGGTACTGTGGCACTGATTAGGTGAGGATGACACCTTACCCACAAAAATGAGGAAGGAAGGAAGGAAGGAAGGTAGGAAGGAAGGAAGGAAGGAAGAAAGGAAGGCAAGTAAACAAACGAAAAACAACTTTATTTTTTTTCCTCTTTCATATAGCCAACAAATATTTATTGAACACTACTATATCCTCTATTCTAGGCACTAGAAGTAGAGTGATAAACAAGTCAAGTGACTCACTGCCTTCACAAAGCTTCTAGTAGGGAGAAATACATAAGTGTACAATGTCAGATATTCCACTTGAATTGAACCAGGGAAGTTCACACTGAAAAGATATTTGAGTAAGCTGAAAATGAACAATGAAGGAAGCCACTTAGAATTTTTGGACAAAAGAAATTAATTTAAGAATTTGTTTTGATAATGCAGATAAATTACCTTTACATGTTATAGTTTTTTATTTTATTTTATATAGAAATAGTATGAAAATAATAAAACTAAATGTAGTTTTTAAAATATAATGTAGTTTTTAAAATATATACTTTTATTTTCGAAAGAAAAATAGTTTTGGCATCAATGTAGAGATTGGAATGTGGGAGGATATTATTATCTAATACATAAACAAAATTCTACTCTTACAAAACTAAATGATGCTGCTAGGAAATCTTACACTCACTGGTCAGAATTTTTTACACGAGAGGATCTAAGGTTTCCATTCCTTGCATATGTTTAGTGTGTCACCCTGGACATCTGCTAATGTTGAACATCTGTGTTTTGTTTTCACTGAAAGATGTCTCATTTGGACTGCCAAAAAGAGAATGGGATCATTAGTTATCCAATAATGTGAAGTTATCCAGCAGATTATCCCTGTATGAGGAATATTAATGTCAGTAAATTCATAGCCACTACAATTAAGCCTAAAGTTTGCTTCATACTGGCATAATTTCAAAGGAGAATGCCAAACTATCACAAATCTCAAAATAAAAACTAAAGGAGTTTTATATAGCATTTATCACCCAGGAATCATTGTAAACCGATATTTTCTGAATACTAAAGTAAAAACATAAGTAATGAACAAGGTAAATACTTAGATGCCTGCTGAATTCCCAAGGTTTGAATTATATTTAGTGTAGCTTGAGTTCATATATGTCTGGTGAAAATGAATACTCCATGTGACTTACTCTCTATTAATTTATTTGATTATTTTATTAATTATAAGTTATTAACCATCATGTTGAATAATTGGAAACTTACAATTTTATGTGAAAGACCATATTCCAGAAGAGAAATAAGCTGCTGTACATTATATATCATTAACATCCTTATTATATATGATAATGTTTAAAACCTACTCATTATCATTTGAATTATTTTGATCATATATAGGCCATAAGGTACTATTACAGGTCTTGATATGAATAGTTGGAATGTTAAGTTGTTCACTCTTTTTTCTGCTTAAGAAATCTGTTTTAATATTCATGTGTTTGTGCTCTTCTAAAATGTGTAAATGTAATAGACATGTAATCATGTCCTTCTAAAATGTAAAAATGTCATTTTACGTTTGGTAATTAAAAGCTCATTGGGAGACTTAGTAAGATAGTTGTTGATTTTTAATGTTTAATTTTTATAAGCATTTATTCAACATATATGTAGATCTATATTCACTCACTATGTTCACAATTTAAATTTAAAAGCAATAAAAACGAAAAAGGATTATATTCACAGAAGAAATGGAATAATAACTTAGTGTTATATAGCACCATAGAGATCATGTTGACCATATCTTTATTTTTTTTAATTTTTTATTATTTTTTATTTTTTATTTTTTTAACATCTTTATTGGGGTATAATTGCTTTACAATGGTGTGTTAGTTTCTGCTTTATAACAAAGTGAATCAGTTATATATACATATGTTCCCATATCTCTTCTCTCTTGCGTCTCCCTCCCTCCCACCCTCCCTATCCCACCCCTCCAGGCTGTCACAAAGCACCGAGCCAATATCCCTGTGCCATGCGGCTGCTTCCCACTAGCTATCTACCTTACTACGTTTGTTAGTGTGTATATGTCCATGACTCTCTCTCGCCCTGTCACAGCTCACCCTTCCGCCTCCCCATAACCTCAAGTCCGTTCTCTAGGAGGTCTGCGTCTTTATTCCTGCCTTACCCCTACGTTCTTCATGACATTTTTTCCCTTAAATTCCATATATATGTGTTAGCATACGGTATTTGTCTTTTTCTTTCTGACTTACTTCACTCTGTATGACAGACTCTAGGTCTATCCACCTCATTACAAATAGCTCAATTTCGTTTCTTTTTATGGCTGAGTAATATGCCATTGTATATATGTGCCACATCTTCTTTATCCATTCATCCGATGATGGGCACTTAGGTTGTTTCCATCTCCGGGCTATTGTAAATAGAGCTGCAATGAACATTTTGGTACATGACTCTTTTTGAATTTTGGTTTTCTCAGGCTATATGCCCAGTAGTGGGATTGCTGGGTCATATGGTAGTTCTATTTGTAGCTTTTTAAGGAACCTCCATACTGTTCTCCATAGTGGCTGAACCAATTCACATTCCCACCAGCAGTGCAAGAGTGTTCCCTTTTCTCCACACCCTCTCCAGCATTTATTGTTTCTAGATTTTTTGATGATGGCCATTCTGACTGGTGTGAGATGATATCTCATTGTAGTTTTGATTTGCATTTCTCTAATGATTAATGATGTTGAGCATTCTTTCATGTGTTTGTTGGCACTCTGTATATCTTCTTTGGAGAAATGTCTATTTAGGTCTTCTGCCCATTTTTGGATTGGGTTGTTTGTTTTCTTGTTATTGAGCTGCATGAGCTGCTTGTAAATTTTGGAGATTAATCCTTTGTCGGTTGCTTCATTTGCAAATATTTTCTCCCATTCTGAGGGTTGTCTTTTGGTCTTGTTTATGGTTTCCATTGCTGTGCAAAAGCTTTGAAGTTTCATTAGGTCCCATTTGTTTATTTTTGTTTTTATTTCCATTACTCTAGGAGGTGGGTCAGAAAGGATCTTGCTGTGATTTATGTCATAGAGTGTTCTGCCTATGTTTTCCTCTAAGAGTTTGATAGTTTCTGGCCTTATATTTAGGTCTTTAATCCATTTTGAGCTTATTTTTGTGTATGGTGTTAGGGAGTGATCTAATTTCATACTTTTACATGTACCTGTCCAGTTTTCCCAGCACCACTTATTGAAGAGGCTGTCCTTTCTCCACTGTACATTACTGACACCTTTATCAAAGATAAGCTGTCCATATGTGCATGGGTTTATCTCTGGGCTTTCTATCCTGTTCCATTGATCTATCTTTCTGTTTTTGTGCCAGTACCATACCGTCTTGATAACTGTAGCTTTGTAGTATAGCCTGAAGTCAGGGAGCCTGATTCCTCCAGTTCCTTCTTTCATTCTCAAGATTGCTTTGGCTATTCGGGGTCTTTTGTGTTTCCATAAAAATTGTGAAACTTTTTGTTCTAGTTCTGTGAAAAATGCCAGTGGTAGTTTGATAGGGATTGCATTGAATCTGTAGATGGCTTTGGGTAGTAGAGTCATTTTCACAATGTTGATTCTTCCAATCCAAGAACATGGTATATGTCTCCATCTATTTGTATCATCTTTAATTTCTTTCATCAGTGTCTTATAATTTTCTGCATACAGGTCTTTTGTCTCCTTAGGTAGGTTTATTCCTAGATATTTTATTCTTTTTGTTGCAATGGTAAATGGGAGTGTTTTCTTGATTTCACTTTCAGATTTTTCATCATTAGTATATAGGAATGCCAGACATTTCTGTGCATTAAGTTTGTATCCTGCCACTTTACCAAATTCATTGATTAGCTCTAGTAGTTTTCTGGTAGCATCTTTAGGATTCTCTATGTATAGGATCATGTCATCTGCAAACAGTGACAGCTTTACTTCTTCTTTTCCGATTTGGATTCCTTTTATTTCCTTTCCTTCTCTGATTGCTGTGGCTAAAACTTCCAAAACTATGTTGAATAAGAGTGGTGAGAGTGGGCAACCTTGTCTTGTTCCTGATCTTAGTGGAAATGCTTTCAGTTTTTCACCATTGAGGATGATGTTTGCTATGGGCTTGTCATATATGGCCTTTATTATGTTGAGGAAAGTTCCCTCTATGCCTACTTTCTGCAGGGTTTTAATCATAAATGGGTGTTGAATATGTCAAAAGCTTTCTCTGCATCTATTGAGATGATCATATGGTTTTTCTCCTTCAATTTGTTAATATGGTTTATCACATTGATAGATTTGTGTATATTGAAGAATCCTTGCATTCCTGGAATAAACCCCACTTGATCATGGTGTATGATCCTTTTAATGTGCTGTTGGATTCTGTTTGCTAGTATTTTGTTGAGGATTTTTGCATCTATGTTCATCAGTGATATTGGCCTGTAGTTTTCTTTCTTTGTGACATCCTTGTCTGGTTTTGGTATCAAGGTGATGGTGGCCTCGTAGAAGGAGTTTGGGACTGTTCCTCCCTCTGCTATATTTTGGAAGAGTTTGAGAAGGATAGGTGTTAGCTCTTCTCTAAATGTTTGATAGAACATTTCTATCGCCTGTGAAGCCATCTGGTCCTGGGCTTTTCTTTGTTGGAAGATTTTTAATCACCGTTTCAATTTCAGTGCTTGTGATTGGTCTCTTCATATTTTCTATTTCTTCCTGATTCAGTCTTGGCAGGTTGTGCATTTCTAAGAATTTGTCCATTTCTTCCAGATTGTCCATTTTATTGGCATAGAGTTGCTTGTAGTAATCTCTCATGATCTCTTTTATTTCTGCAGGGTCAGTTGTTACCTCTCCTTTTTCATTTCTAATTCTATTGATTTGAGTCTTCTCCCTTTTTTTCCTGATGAGTCTGGCTAGTGGTTTATCTATTTTGTTTATCTTCTCAAAGAACCAGCTTTTAGTTTTATTGATCTTTGCTAGTGTTTCCTTCATTTCTTTTTCATTTATTTCTGATCTGATTTTTATGATTTCTTTCCTTCTGCTAGCTTTGGGGTTTTTTTGTTCTTCTTTCTCTAATTGCTTGAGGTGCAAGGTTAGGTTGTTTATTCTAGATGTTTCCTGCTTCTTAAGGTGGGCTTTTATTGCTATAAACTTCCCCCTTAGAACTGCTTTTGCTGCATCCCACAAGTTTGGGTCGTTGTGTCTCCATTGTCATTTGTTTCTAGGTATTTTTTGATTTCCTCTTTGATTTCTTCAGTGATCACTTCATTATTAAGTAGTGTATTGTTTAGCCTCCATGTGTTTGTATTTTTTACAGATCTTTTCCTGTAATTGATATCTAGTCTCATGGCGTTGTGGTCAGAAAAGATACTTGATACAATTTCAATTTTCTTAAATTTGCCAAGGCTTCATTTGTGACCCAAGATATGATCTATCCTAGAGAATGTTCCATGAGCACTTGAGAAAAATGTGTATTCTGTTGTTTTTGGATGGAGTGTCCTATAAATATCAATTAAGTCCATCTTGTTTAATGTATCATTTAAAGCTTGTGTTTCCTTATTTATTTTCATTTTGGATGATCTGTCCATGGGTGAAAGTAGGGTGTTTAAGTCCCCTACTATGAATGTGTTACTGTCGATTTCCCCTTTTATGGCTGTTAGTATTTGCCTTATGTATTGAGGTGCTCCTATGTTGGGTGCATAAATATTTACAATTGTTATATCTTCTTCTTGGATCGATCCCTTGATCATTATGTAGTGTCCTTCTTTGTCTCTTTTATAGTCCTTATATTAAAGTCTATTTTGTCTGACATAAGAATTGCTACTCCAGCTTTCTTTTGGTTTCCATTTGCATGGAATATCTTTTTCCATCCCCTTACTTTCAGTCTGTATGTGTCTCTAGGTCTGAAGTGGGTCTCTTGTAGACAGCATATATAAGGGTCTTGTTTTTGTATCCATTCAGCTAATCTGTGTCTTTTGGTGGGAGCATTTAGTCCATTTACATTTAAGGTAATTATCGATATGTATGTTCCTATTCCCATTTTCTAAATTGTTTTGGGTTCGTTATTATAGGTCTTCTCCTTCTCTTGTGTTTCTTACCTAGAGAAGATCCTTTAGCATTTGTTGTAAAGCTGGTTTGGTGGTGCTGAACTCTCTCAGCTTTTGCTTGTCTGTATAGGTTTTAATTTCTCCATCAAATCTGAATGAGATCCTTTCTGGGTAGAATAGTCTTGGCTGCAGGTTTTCCTCCTTCATCACTTTCAGTATGTCCTGCCACTCCCTTCTGGCTTGTAGGGTTTCTGCTGAGAGATCAGCTGTTAACCTTATGGGGATTCCCTTATGTGTTATTTGTTGTTTTTCCCTTGCTGCTTTTAATATGCTTTCTTTGTATTTAATTTTTGACAGTTTGATTAATATGTGTCTTGGCATATTTCTCCTTGTATTTATCCTGTATGGGACTCTCTGTGCTTCCTGGACTTGATTAACTATTTCCTTTCCCATATTAGGGAAGGTTTCAACTATAATCTCTTCAAATATTTTCTCAGTCCCTTTCTTTTTCTCTTCTTCTTCTGGAACCCCTATAATTCGAATGTTGGTGCGTTTAATGTTGTCCCAGAGGTCTCTCAGACTGTCCTCAGTTCTTTTCATTCTTTTTTCTTTATTCTGCTCTGCAGTAGTTATTTCCACTATTTTATCTTCCAGGTCACTTATCCGTTCTTCTGCCTCAGTTATTCTGCTATTGATCCCATCTAGAGTACTTTTAATTTCATTTATTGTGTTGTTCATCATTGCTTGTTTCATCTTTAGTTCTTCTAGGTCCTTGTTAACTGATTCTTGCATTTTGTCCATTCTATTGTCCATTCTATCTCCAAGATTTCGGATCATCCTTACTATCATTATTCTGAATTCTTTTTCAGGTAGACTGCCTATTTCCTCTTCATTTGTTAGGTCTGGTGCATTTTTATCTTGCTCCTTTATCTGCTGTGTGTTTTTCTGTCTTCTCATTTTGCTTATTTTACTCTGTTTGGGGTCTCCTTTTTGCAGGCTGTGGGTTCGTAGTTCCTGCTGTTTTTGATGTCTGTCTCCAGTGGCTAAGGTTGGTTCGGTGGGTTGTGTAGGCTTCCTGGTGGAGGGGACTAGTGCCTGTGTTGTGGTGGATGAGGCTGGATCTTGTCTCTCTAGTAGGCAGGTTCACGTCTGGTGGTGTGTTTTGGGGTGTCTGTGGCCTTATTATGATTTTAGGCAGCCTCTCTGCTAATGGGTGGGGTTGTGTTCCTGTTTTGCTAGTTGTTTGGCATAGGTTGTCCAGCACTGTGGCTTGCTGGTCGTTGAGTGAAGCTGGGTGCTGGTGTTAAGATGGAGGTCTCTGGGAGATTTTCGCCGTTTGATATTATGTGGAGCTGGGAGGTCTCTTGTTGACCAGTGTCCTGAAGTTGGCTCTCCTACCTCAGAGGCAGAGCCCTGCCTCCTGGCTGGAGCACCAAGAGCTTTTCATCCACACGGCTCAGGATAAAAGGGAGAAAAAGTAGAGGGAATTAGTAGAAGTATGAGGAAAGAAAGAAGGAAAGGAGGGTAGGAAGGAAGGAAGAAAGAAAGAACGAAAGAAGGCAAGAAGGAAAGAAAGGAGGGAGGGAGGGAGGGAGGGAGGGAGGAAGGAAGGAAGGAGGGAAAGAAGGAAAAATACAGAAAGAAAGAAGATACAGTAAAAATAAAATAAAGTATAATAAAGTTATTGAATTTAAAAATTCTTATTTAGAAAAAAAAAAAGGGACGGATAGAACCTTAGGACAAATGTTGGAAGCAAAGCTATACAGACAAAATCTTACACAGAAGCATACACATACACCCTCACTAAAAGAGGTAAATGGGGAAAAATCATAAATCTTGCTGTCAGAGACCACCTCCTCAATTTGGGATGATTCGTTGTCTAAAGGAGGGAAGGAAGGAAAGAAAGAAAGAAAGAAAGAAAGAAAGAAAGAAAGAAAGAAAGAAAGAAAGAAAGAAAGAAAGAACAAAGGTAAAGTATAATAACGTTATTAAAATTAAAATTGATTATTAAGAAAAAAAATTTTTAAAGAAAAACCATGGACGGATAGAACCCTAGGACAAATGGTGGAAGCAAGACTATACAGACAAGATCTCACACAGATGCATACACATATACATTCACAAAAAGAGGAAAAGGGAAAAAAATCATAGATCTTGCTCCTAAAGTCCACTTCCTTAATTTGGGATGATTGGTTGTCTATTCAGGTATTCCACAGATGCAGGGTATATCAAGTTGATTGTGGAGCTTTAATCCGCTGCTTCTGAGGCTGCTGGGAGAGATTTCCCTTTCTCTTCTTTGTTCTCACAGCTCCCAGGGCTCAGCTTTGGATTTGGCCCTGCCACTGCGTGTAGGTCGCTGGAGGGCGTCTGTTGTTTGCTCAGACAGGACGGGGTTAAAGGAGCCGCTGATTCGGGGGCTCTGGCGCACTCAGGCCGGCGGGGAGGGAGGGGCACGGAGTGCGGGGCGGGCCTGCGGTGGCAAAGGCCGGCGTGACTTTGCACCAGCCTGAGGCGTGCTGTGCGCTCTCCCGGGGAAGTTGTCCCTGGATCCCGGGAACCTGGCTGTGGCGGGCTGCACAGGCTCCGCGGAAGAGGGGTGTGGAGAGTGACCTGTGCTCGCACACAGGCCCCTCGTTGGCGGCAGCAGCAGCCTTATCGTCTCCCGCCCGTCTCTGGGGTCCGCGCTTTTAGCCGCTGCTCCCGCCCGTCTCTGGGGTTCGCGCTTTTAGCTGCGGCTCGCGCCCGTCTCCGAAGTTCCCTCAAGCAGCGTTCTTAAACCCCTCTCCTCACGCACCAGGAAACAAAGACGGAAGAAAAAGTCTCTTGCCTCTTCGGCAGGTGCAGACTTTTCCCCAGACTCCCTCCCGGCTAGCCGTGGTGCACTAACCCCTTCAGGCTATGTTCAAGCCGCCAACCCCAGTCCTTTCCCTGCGCTCCGTCCGAAACCGAAACCGAGCCTTAGAGCCTCAGTTCGCAGCCCCACCCGCCGCGGCGGGTGAGCAGACAAGCCTCTCGGGCTGGTGAGTGCCGGTCGGCACCGATCCTCTGTGTGGGAATCTCCCCGCTTTGCCCTCCGCACCCGTTGCTGTGCATTCCTCCGCGGCTTCGAAGCTCCCCCCTCCGCCTCCCGCAGTCTCCGCCCGCGAAGGGGCTTCCTAGTGTGTGGAAACTTTTCCTCCTTCACAGCTCCCTCCCACTGGTGCAGGTGCCGTCCCTATTCTTTTGTCTTTGTTTTTTCTTTTTTTTCTTTTGCCCTACCCAGGTACGTGGGGTGTTTCTTGCCTTTTGGGAGGTCTGAGGTCTTCTGCCAGCGTCCAGTAGGTGTTCTGTAGGAGTTGTTCCACGTGTAGATGTATTTCTGGTGTATCTGTGGGGAGGAAGGTGATCTCCGCGTCTTACTTTTCCGCCATCTTCAAGATCCCCCCATATCTTTATTTTAAAATGGGAAGAGTTCTAATGTTATTGCTCTGTTTCTTAGTTG
Organism: Pseudorca crassidens; assembly: GCF_039906515.1. Taxonomy (NCBI): domain Eukaryota; kingdom Metazoa; phylum Chordata; class Mammalia; order Artiodactyla; family Delphinidae; genus Pseudorca; species Pseudorca crassidens. The sequence goes on along the minus strand of NC_090312.1, from coordinate 55,502,331 downwards.
TTTTGTATTTTATAAAATTGAAGTTTATTAAGAGAAAAGAATGCCTGGGAAGACTATGTTCGTGTTTGTGTGCTTTTGTGTGTGTGTGTGTGTGTGTGTGTGTGTGTGTGCATGTCCATTTATATAAATATAATTAAATTGTTTATATATTTGGTAATTATTCATTATAAGCTACCAGTAAAACTTTGTTTCAAGATCTTCGTCTTTGAAGATGTGGCTCTGTTTTCCTATCTGAGGCATTGCTCAAATAGTTTACCCCATAACTTTTCACCATGTGTCTATTCAACTTCTCTACTATTATTAGGTCTCTCCAGTTATACATGTTCAAGGTTTAATTACAATACAGAATACTAAATAATTGAAAATAAATATTGGCTCATTTAATCAATCTAATCTTATGTTTTCTTATAGGAGGATGTCAAAAATGAATATTTGCAAAAGGAAAAAAAGAGGGAATGGAAAATTTTCAAGGTATAATACCATATATTACAACGAATATATAGGATAACTAATCATTCTTTAAACTGTGTTAAATTAGTGAAAACTTTTTCAGAGTATGGCTATTAAGGAAAATGAAATTTCATTACAATAACTGGATGTTAAAATATTTCTACTAAAATATTAATTGTTTAGTTCATTATAGATTAATACTGTCTTGTAACAAACATGTAAAATAAATTTGTAGTAACTCTAGTTTTTTCTCAGAGGGAAGGTTATGCATTAAGTACCTACTGTGTGCTAAGCAGTTTATGTATGCTGTACCATTTAACCCCAATAACTACAATGATTGCTTTTCTTATTTTATGGAAGAAGAAACCAAGGACTGGAGATTAAGGAACTTGTTCAAGTAACAGAGATAGTTAGTATAACTTCCAGTAATGCAGCTTGGGTTTGCCCAATTCAAGATGCAATGAGTTCCTTTTAATTTTATGTCTCATTCTATGGAGCTATAGAATGCAACTGACAAGTGGGGATAAAACTATATTTTGTAATATATATGTCAAAGGAGAAGTTATTGACTACAGTAATTTTCATGTTGCTATGTGATTAACCCAAACTTTTGGCACTTTGAAAAACTGACTGCCAGAATCATCACTATTACTACCATCATCATTATCACTATCTCCACCATCACTTACACATACCATCTGCAAGATACACAGAGTGGGTGGAACAACTTTAAATATTGCATTTGTGTGTATCTTTAAATGTGTTTAGAAATGAAAATGGGATAACTCTGAAGATTGTGTCGCAGCTGAGACAATCTCTGATACGTGTGAACAAATTAAAAGGAACACAACATAAAGTTCTAAGACAATGTACCACCTTTTTAAAGTATCAAACTCGCTTTATTTTTCTGGCTAACACAGTAGATTATTGTGGTATGAGATACCGCTTCATTAATATAAAGTAAAATTGACAGAGATTTTAACTAGGACATTTTATTTAAAAAAAAATATACCAATGGGACAGCAGGGAAGATGGCAGAAGAGTAAGACGTGGAGATCACCTTCCTCCCCACAGATACATCAGAAATACATCTACACGTGGAACAACTCCTACAGAACACCTACTGAATGCTGGCAGAAGATCTCAGACCTCCCAAAGGGCAAGAAACTACCCACGTACCTGGGTAGGGCAAAAGAAAAAAGACTAAACAGAGACAAAAGAATAGGGACCGGACCTGTAACAGTGAGAGGGAGACGTGAAGGAGGAAAGGTTTCCACACACTAGGAAGTCCCTGCACGGGCGGGGACTGCGGGTGTCGGAGGGGAGAAGCTTCAGAGCCGCGGAGGAGAGCATAGCAACAGGGGTGTGGAGGGCAAAGCGGTGAGATTCCCGCACAGAGGATCGGTTGCCGACCTGCACTCACTAACCCAAGAGGCTTGTCTGTCACCCGCCTGGGAGGGCGGGGCTGGGAGCTGAGGCTCAGGCTTCGGTTGGAACGCAGGGAGAGGACTGGCAGCGTGAACATAGACTGAAGGGGTTAGTGCACCACGGCTAGCCGGGAGGGAGTCCAGGAAAAAGTCTGGACCTGCCAAAGAGGCAAGAGACTTTTTCTTCCCTCTTTGTTTCCTGGTGCGCGAGGAGAGGGGATAAGAGCACTGCTTAAAGGAGTTCCAGAGACGGGTGTGAGCCGCGGCTAACAGCACGAACCCCAGAGACGGGCACGAGACACTAAAGCTGCTGCTGCAACGACCAAGAAGCCTGTGAGTGAGCACAGGTCACTATCCACACCTCCCTTCCGGGGATCCTGTGCAGCCCGCCACTTCCAGGGTCCCGGGATCCAGGGACAACTTCCCTGGGAGAACGCACCGCGTGCCTCAGGCTGGTGCAAAGTCATGCCGGCCTCTGCCGCCGCAGGCTCGACCTGCACTCCGTACCCGTCCCTCCCCCTGGCTTGAGTGAGCCAGAGCCCCAGAATCAGCGACTCCTTTAACCCGGTCCTGTCTAAGCGAAGAACAGACACCCTCCAGCGACCGACACTCAGAGGCGTGGCCAAATCCAAAGCTGAGCCCCTGGAGCTATGCAAACAAAGAGGAGAAAGGGAAATCTCTCCCAGCAGCCTCAGGAGCAGCAGATTAAATCTCCACAATCAACTGGATGTACCCTGCATCTGTGGAATACCTGAACGGACAATGAATCATCCCAAATTGAGGAGGTGGACTTTGAGAGCAAGGTTTATTATTTTTTCCCCTTTTCTTATTTTTGTGAGTCTGTATGTGTATGCTTCTGTGTGAGATTTTGTCTGTATAACTTTGCTTGCACCATTTGTCCTAGGGTTCTATCGGTACTTTTTTTTTTTTTAACTTTTTTAAAAAAATTTTTCGTATTATTTTTTATTTTAATAACTTTATTTTATCTTGTTTTCTTTTCTTTTATCCTTTTCTTTCTTTCCTTTTCTTTCTTTCCTTCTTTCTTTCCCTTTCTTTCTTTCTTTCTTTCTTTCTTTCTTTCTTTCTTTCTTTCTTTCTTTCTTTCTTTCTTTCTTTCTTCCTTTCTACTTTTTCTCCCTTTTATTCTGAGCCGTGTGGATGAAAGTCTCTTGGTGCTGCAGCCAGGAATCAGTGTTGTGCCTCTGAGGTGGGAGACCCAACTTCAGCATGCTGGTCCACAAGAAACCTCCAAGCTCCACATAATATCAAATGGCAAAAATCTCCGAGGGATCTCCATCTCAACACCAACACCCAGCTTCACTCAATGACAAGCAAGCTACAGTGCTGGACACCCTATGCCAAACAACTAGAAAGACACGAACACAACCGCACCCATTAGCAGAGAGGCTGACTAAAATCATAATAAGTCCACAGACACCCCACCACAAGACGTGGACCTGCCCACCAGAAAGACAAGATCCAGCCTCATCCACCAGAACATAGGCACTAGTCCCCTCCACCAGGAAGCCTACACAGGCCACTGAACCAACCTTAGCCACTGGGGACAGACACCAAAAACAACGGGAACTACAAAACTACAGCCTGCAAAAAGGAGACCCCAAACACAGTAAGAAAAACAAAATGAGAAGACAGAAAAACACACAACAGATGAAGTAGCAAGTTAAAAACCCACCAGACTTAACAAATGAAGAGGAAATAGGCAGTCTACCTGAAAAAAGAATTCAGAATAATGACAGTAAAGATGATCCAAAATCTTGGAAATAGAATAGACAAAATGCAAGAAACATTTAACAAGGACCTAGAAGAACTAAAGATGAAACAAGCAATGATGAACAACACAATAAATGAATTAAAAATACCCTAGAAGGGAGCAATAGCAGAATAACTGAGGCAGAAGAAGGGATAACTGACCTGGAAGATAAAATAGTGGAAATAACTATGGCAGAGCAGAATAAAGAAAAAATAATGAAAAAAAAACTGAGGAGAGTCTCAGAGACATCTGGGACAACATTAAGTGCACCAAAATTCGAATCAAAGGGGTTCCAGAAAAAGAAGAGAAAAAGAAAGGGACTGAGAAAATATTTGAAGAGATTATAGTTGAAAACTTCCTTAATATGGGAAAGGAAATAGTTAATCAAGTCCAGGAAGCACAGAGAGTCCCATACAGGGTAAATCCAAGGAGAAACATGCCAAGACATATATTAATCAAAGTGTCAAAAATTAAACACCAAAAAAACATATTAAAAGCAGCAAGGGAAAAAAACAACAAATAACACACAAAGGAATCCCCATAAGGTTAACAGCTGATCTTTCAGCAGAAACTCTGCAAGCCAGAAGGGACTGGCAGGACATATTTAAAGTGATGAAGGAGAAAAACCTACACCCAAGATTACTCTAACCAGCAAGGATCTCATTCAGATTTGATGGAGAAATTAAAACCTTTACAGACAAGAAAAAGCTGAGAGAGTTCAGCACCACCAAACCAGCTTTACACAAGAAACACAAGAGAAGGAAAAGACTTACAATAACAAACACAAAACAATTAAGAAAATGGGAATAGGAACATACATATCAATAATTAACTTAAACGTAAATGGATTAAATTCTCCCACCAAAAGACACAGACTGGCTGAATGGATACAAAAACAAGACACATATATATGCTGTCTACAAGAGACCCACTTCAGACCTACAGACACATACAGACTGAAAGTGAGGGGATGTAAAAAGATATTCCATGCAAATGGAAACCAAAAGAAAGCTGGAGTAGCAATTCTCATATCAGACAAAATAGACTTTAAAATAAAGACTATAGAAGAGGCAAAGAAGGACACTACATAATGATCAAGGGAGCGATCCAAGAAGAAGGTATAACAATTGTAAATATTTATGCACCCAACATAGGAGCACCTCAATACATAAGGCAAATACTAACAGCCATAAAAGGGGAAATCGACAGTAACACATTCATAGTAGGGGACTTAAACACCCTACTTTCACCCATGGACAGATCATCCAAAATGAAAATAAATAAGGAAACACAAGCTTTAAATGATACATTAAACAAAATGGACTTAATTGATATTTATAGGACATTCCATCCAAAAACAACAGAATACACATTTTTCTCAAGTGCTCATGGAACATTCTCCAAGATAGATCATACCTTGGGTCACAAATCAAGCCTTGGTAAATTTAAGAAAATTGAAATTGTATCAAGTATCTTTTCTGACCACAATGCCATGAGACTAGACATCAATTACAGGAAAAAATCTGTAAAAAATACAAAAACATGGAGGCTAAACAATACATTACTTAATATTGAAGTGATCGCTGAAGAAATCAAAGAGGAAATCAAAAACTGCCTAGAAACAAATGACAATGGAGACAGGACAGCCCAAAACATATGGGATGCAGCAAAAGCAGTTCTAAGGGGGAAGTTTATAGCAATACAATCCTACCTTAAGAAACAGGAAACATCTCGAATAAGCAACCTAACCTTGCACCTAAAGCAATTAGAGAAAGAAGAACAAAAAAACCCAAAGTTAGCACAAGGAAAGAAATCATAAAGATCAGATCAGAAATAAATGAAAAAGAAATGAAGGAAACAATAGCAAAGATCAATAAAACTAAAAGCTGGTTCTTTGAGAAGATAAACAAAATTGATAAACCATTAGCCAGACTCATCAAGAAAAGAAGGGAGAAGACTCAAATCAATAGAATTAGAAATGAAAAAGGAGAAGTAACAACTGACACTGCAGAAACACCAAAGATCATGAGAGATAACTACAAGTAACTCTATGCCAGTAAAATGGACAACCTGGAAGAAATGGACAAATTCTTAGAAATGCACAACCTGCCAAGACTGAATCAGAAAGAAATAGAAAATATGAACAGACCAATCACAAGCACTGAAATTGAAACTGTGATTAAAAATCTTCCAACAAACAAAAGCCCAGGACCAGATGGCTTCACAGGAGAATTCTATCAAACATTTAGAGAAGAGCTAATACCTGTCCTTCTCAAACTCTTCCCAAATATAGCAGAGGGAGGAACACTCCCAAACTCATTCTACGAGGCCACCATCACTCTGATACCAAAACCAGACAAGGATGTAACAAAGAAAGAAAACTACAGGCCAATATCACTGATGAACATAGATGCAAAAATCCTCAACAAAATACTAGCAAACAGAATCCAAAAGCACATTAAGAGGATCATACACCATGATCAGGTGGGGTTTATTCCAGGATTGCAAGGATTCTTCAATATATGCAAATCAATCAATGTGATACACCATATTAACAAATTGAAGGAGAAAAAACATATGGTCATCTCAATAGATGCAGAGAAAACTTTTGACAAAATTCAACACCAATTTATGATAAAAACCCTCCAGAAGGTTTCCATAGAGGGAACTTTCCTCAACATAATAAAGGCTATATATGACAAACCCACAGCCAACATCGTCCTCAGTGGTGAAAAACTGAAATCATTTCCACTAAGATCAGGAACAAGACAAGGTTGCCCACTCTCACAACTATTATTCAACATAGTTTTGGAAGTTTTAGCCACAGCAATCAGAGAAGGAAAGGAAATAAAAGGAATCCAATTGGAAAAGTAGAAGTTAAGCTGTCACTGTTTTCAGAAGACATGATTCTATACATAGAGAATCCTAAAGATGCTACCAGAAAACTACTAGAGCTAATCAATGAATTTGGTAAAGTAGCAGGATACAAAATTAATGCACAGAAATGTCTGGCATTCCTATACACTAATGATGAAAACTCTGAAAGTGAAATGTAGAAAACATTCCCATTTACCATCACAACAAGATGAATAAAATATCTAGGAATAAACCTACCTAAGGAGACAAAAGACCTGTATGCAGAAAGTTATAAGACACTGATGAAAGAAATTAAAAATGATACAAAGGGTTGGAGAGATATACCATGTTCTTGGATTGGAAGAATAAATATTGTGAAAATGAATCTACTACCCAAAGCAATCTACAGATTCAATGTAATCCCTATCAAACTACCACTGCCATTTTTCACCGAAGTAGAACAAAAATTTCACAATTTGTATGGAAACACAAAAGACCCCGAATAGCCAAAGCAATCTTGAGAAAGAAAAACGGAGCCAGAGGAATCAGGCTCCCTGACTTTAGACTATACTACAAAGCTACAGTAATCAAGACAGTATGGTACTGGCACAAAAACAGAAATATAGATCAATGGAACAGGATAGAAAGTACAGAGATAAACCCATGAACATATGGTCACCTTATCTTTGATAAAGGAGGCAGAAATGTACAGTGGAAAAAGGACAGCCTCTTCAATAAGTGGTTCTGGGAAAACTGGACAGGTACATGTCAAAGTGTGAGATTAGATCACTCCCTAACACCATACACAAAAATAGGCTCAAAATGTATTAAAGACCTAAATGTAAGGTCAGAAAGTATCAAACTCTTAGAGGAAAACATAAGCATAACACTCTATGACATAAATCACAGCAATATACTTTTTGATCCACCTCCTAGAGAAATTGAAACAAAAACAAAAATAAATGGGACCTAATGAAACTTCAAAGCTTTTGCACACCAAAGGAAACCATTAACAAGATGAAATGACAACCCTCAGAATGGGTGAAAATATTTGCAAATGAAGCAACTGGCAATGGATTAATCTCCAAAATTTATAAGCAGCTCCTGCAGCTCAATATCAAAAAATAAACAACCCAATCTAAAAATGGGCAGGAGACCTAAATAGACATTTCTCCAAAGAAGATATACAGAGTGCCAACAAACACATGAAAGAATGCTCAACATCATTAATCATTAGAGAAATGCAAATCAAAACTACAATGAGATATCATCTCACACCAGTCAGAATGGCCATCATCAAAAACTCTAGAAACAATAAATGCTGGAGAGGGTGTGGAGAAAAGAGAACACTCTTGCACTGTTGGTGGGAATGTGAATTGGTACAGCCACTGTGGAGAACAGTATCAAGGTTCCTTAAAAAACTAAAAATAGAACTACCATAGGACCCAGCAATGCCACTACTGGGCATATACCCTGAGAAAAGCATAATTCAAAAAGTGTCATGTACCAAAATGTTCATTGCATCTCTATTTACAATAACCAGGAGATGGACACAACCTACGTGTCCATCGACCGATGAATGGATAAAGAAGATGTGGCATATATATACGAGGGAATACTATTCAACCATAAAAAGAAATGAAATTGAGTTATTTGTAGTGAGGTGGATGGGCCTAGAGTCTGTCATACAGAGTGAAGTAAGTCAATAAGAGAAAGGCAAATACCATATGCTAACACATATATATGGAATCTAAGAAAAAAAAAATGTCACGAAGAACCTAGGGTTAAGACAGGAATAAAGACAGGGACCTACTAGAGAATGGAATTGAGGATATGGGGAGGGGGAAGGGTAAGCTGTGACAAAGTGAGATAGTGACATGAACATATATACACTACCAAACCTAAAATAGATAGCTAGTGGGAAGCAGCCGCATAGCACAGGGAGATCAACTCGGTGCTTTGTGACCACCTAGAGGGGTGGGATAAGGATGGTGAGAGGGAGGGAGACGCACAAGGGAAGAGATATGGGGACATATGTATATGTATAACTGATTCAGTTTGTTATAAAGCAGAAACTAACACACCATTGTAAAGCAATTATACTGCAATAAAGATGTTAAAAAAAAAAAAAAGAACATTCCATTGGGCTCCTCAAGTAAATAGAAGAAAGGGTAAAGTATTTTCAACAGCTCAATACACCATAGGTAAGTGCTGCACAACTACTGTATGACTTTAAGCCCAGCATATATTTCTCCTTTGTGTTGTAGTTTTGTGGGGTAGGGTGGGGACACTTACCATTTAGAACGGATGAGTATGTCAGAAATCCTTTCCAAATATTTATTTCTGTTAAGATAAGAACAGTGAAATAAAGAGTGGAATGAATTCCCACATCAAAACACTACCTTCCATAACCGGGTGCAATGATGCAGTCTTTGGCAGAGTGACAGTTTGCTCTTGCCATGATAAATTTCTATTTTTGTGTTCCAGATAAGGTAGTTCTTATAAGTTTGTTCATATTCTTGTCAATGAGATTTGATTTTGCTCCCATCAGGAATTTGTATTGCTCCAAATATTATAATTTACTAAAAAAATAAGGTTAAGTCTATTGTTGAAATATATAGTATTTTTTTCTTTTAAATTCTAGTTCTTTCTAATATAAAATTTGATCAATTCTGTACTCATGCACAAAATAAAAATAAATAAGTAAAACTATTTTAATACCTTCCAATTTTCCTTAAATAAATCTAGATCTGTTTTTAAAAATTTGCATGTGATTTTATAAGAATTTTGTTCCTACAAAAACCTCCTGCCTACTGAACTTTCAGTTCTCTAAAAGGCCGTTTTCTCTCATCTGAAACACCTTTACCTGAACTGATTTGTAACTGCTTATTGTCAGTTTCACTACTACACTGTAATTTCAATAAGGGAGAGAAATTGACAGGCACACTGCCTGTCACATAATGGGAACTCAATAATTATGAAAAATGAATGAATGAATGGTATACCTACTATCAGTAGAAGCTTTTGCTGATGAAATGGTCCAGAATAAAGGTGCCATAACTTTGTTGAGGTCACCCCAAACCTATGATGAGGATATCCTTGGAAAATCTGGGAATTCAAGGCCCTTCATTCAAGCTCTTTTTTCTTTAATGATTTCCTTCTGTAAAAACACTGCTATTGTGAAACCACACTCCTTCTCAGATGGGACTTAACTCAGATTTGGACTTGAACCCAGAATCCCTGGCTTAGGAGGGGACTCAAACCCACTGTGTTCTAATTAAAACTGCTCACCTGGCGTCAGGACTTACTAAAGCCCAGGGTCTTTTTTCTCTTCACAGAAAGAATTCAGGATGAGGCAAAGGCATAGGCAGACAGTGCATTTATTACCATAGTATGCTTGTGAGAGATACAAGTGGGCCGGCAACAGAACACAGCCCAGAGAACAAAGAGGGCGGCATTTGTATGATCAAAGAAAAAGTGGGGAGGGGAAAAGACCACCTTCTTCCACATTCTTGGTTAGACATAAAGGCTTACATCATTAGTTTCTCCTTTGACCCTATATGGTCTAACCAGGACTGTGTTGACACTATTTAAATCATATGTATATTAGCAAAACGGTGGTAACATACTAAAATACTGTAATTCATCTCAAGTTTCAGTATAATGTCCCCTATCACCTAGTTTCTTTCCCCTTTCACTTATATTCCTGTCTTGGCTACATGCAGAAATGTTACTCGTCAAGAACCATTAACTCCCTTACTTCATGTAACAAGATTCAGACCCCATAACTATTGTCTTGTGTTTTAACTATCAGGATTTTTGGCTTGAGTATGGCTGCCGCTTGAATGTGCCTGGTCTTCCTTCAAGGTAGAGTAGATTGTTGCTAGGTTACTGGATTCTTTCCTTGATTGGTCATTAGCTTACCACAATCTCCCAAACTCTGTTAAAATTCCCTTTCTGTCTTTAATCCCCTAGTGGGATTTCTAAACTAACTATAATATTTAATTATTCTGCTCAGTTCCTATCAATTGCATATTTAGAAAATGATTCATGGAACTTCTAGCTGGATATGTAAGACTATCAGATTTAAATTATTGTGTAAACAGTATATGAAGAGCAATTCACAGAGTTGTCCCTGAAGTTGTTACTCAACAACTTGTTCTAGAACAGAAGATTTCTGTTCTAGAGCCAAGGAGTTGCTATGGCTCAACCTTGATTTCTTTCCTATATTGGAACATCTAGGCATTTAAAAAAAAACAAAAAACATCCTGTGAGACTGGGCACATCAGATTTCATAGTTTGTAGACCTAATACGTACACTAACAAGAAGAGATTGTGAATTTTCATATTCATGCTTTCTAGCCTAGTAGCCTTAAGCAGTATATGTACTCTATAGACATTCTTCTGGTTGAGTCATAAAAACTGGAGCTAAAAACCAATCGGAAGGTGTATGGAAAAATGAATATTTGTACACAATGGTGTGTTAATCAATGTTTAGCAAACTACTCCCCACCAAAAAGAAAAAACAAAGCAAAACAAAGAAACAAAATCCCTTGATTTGTAGCATTCGCAAATTTTCATGGTATAATATTCTCATCTTAGCCAATTTCAAGCTCCTAACGTGATGTCATTGTTCATGCAGTTTGGAAGAGGTGCACACATTGGCACACATTTGGCTCTCATGGGACATGAACTGGCCCCAGCACACAAGTAGTTCCTGATGTCTGTGAGATTAGGTGTTTACACAAATCTGACTTAACCACTAGTTCCAGGAAAGTGGCTTTAATTTAAGAACTTCCAGAGAATAAAGAAAGTGATGATGAGATAGGGAGCCATTCCACCAGGATTGGCTGAGCCACTCCCCACACGTCCTGAGAGGTGAGGTAGCCACTTAGCACTATTATGGAAGATCAAGTAAAAAGTAGAAATTTGGGGGATACTTATGGTCTGTAATTTACAGTTATATACTTGCTTATATACTGAAATATTATTTTATAAATGTTTTATATATGTGTCTCCCTCTCTTTTATTTTAAGGTACTTACAAATAGAGACCATACAAAACAGAATAGCATTGAAACAGGAAAATAATAAATACTTAACGCTAACTTGAATATAGAACTGGAAAAAGAATAATTTGATAAATTACTTTCTAATGCCTTTATCAGATTTCAATTTCATATTTAAAATATTTGAATCCTTTAGTAGTTTGAAATAAAAAAATGATAATAATGATTACAATTTATATACTTCACTCAAATTTATTCTCAGAATAGGGATTTTGTTTTTTGTTTTTTTTTTTTGGTTTTGGTTTATCAAATGGGTAATTTTTAAAATTATTTCATTCTACTTGAAATAAAATAATGAAATAATTATGAATTGAAGTAGAATTGTGAGTCAGAGTAGAAATCCCTTCTAACATAAAAATATCTAAAGCAAATAAAAACACTACAAAAATTAGAATAAAATTGCATTTCAAAATATCTGAAGTAGTGACTCATTAATTTTTAAACTGTATTTAAATTTTTTAATGTAAATATTCAATAGGTTGCAGAAATAGTAGTCTAAATCATGGACTGTGGTCCACAGCTGTAATTTACATGAGTTAAATGGTTTTATAAATTTTGGAAAAGGGGTCCAGTGGACAGGAATTGGTAGTCTCATTTTCAGTGGACATATTAAATGATCAATGATATTTGCTACAGTTGTTTAGGTTTAAAACAGTATACTTAATAAGTATCTCCGATTAATCAAAGAATATTAATTGCTTATTACTTTCAAGAAGAGGCACATGTACATAAGTTATTTTATAACTCCAAGTTGTACCCAAAAAGCACAACTCAAAAAACAAGAAATTACTCCACAAAAATACAAAAAAAAAAAAAAAATTCTCACTCAGTTATAGCTAATGTAAGTTATTTCTTGCCCATAAGTCCAGAGCCAAAAACATATAATTCTATGGGGAAAATATTTCAAGTAAACATAAGTGTCCAAATGCCCTACTTGCATATGTATTGGTGATTATTGACACATATTTAAGTCAGTATTTGCACTAGTTCTTTGACTCCTCATATCATTCCTCTACTATATCCCTTCAAGCAAAATTAAATATCATCTTACTCTTTTCTAGGCTATATTTCATTAGTTCCTCCAGTTCCCCTCATAAATACTATATTTCTTTTTTGTTTTTAATTATTGTGTTGCTCTCTTCGGGACCCTCAATGATTAATATGAGATTACTAAATTAAAGTTCACTTGTTACGCCTAAGTCTTTATATACCAAGTAATCATACTAATTGACCTGGTGCCTCAGGCTAGTCTTCATGACTGAAATGGAATACCTTTATTGAGAAGTGAAAATCTTTTTCTTTTCCCATTATACCAAGGTTTATCTTTTTACCATAAAATTAATATTTTTTTTACTCTTCCTATAGGGATTATTATTAAAAGAAATATTAATCAATCACATGTCTAAAGTTTTTAGATGGAGAATTGAAGCTTTTTTTTTTTTTATTACACATCTTTCTCATCTCTTTTTGAGAACATTATCTTATTATTTGACATTGTCCTTCTGTTTGTTTCCTGCTGTAGATTTCAGGTTCTTTGAAGGTAAGATCTCTTGTTTACAGACATTTGTCCATAACTAAGCATGGGAATGGTATATAGAGAGGCCTTCAGTAAGCATTAGCTAAAGGTTGAAAATGGATGAATATCAAAAAAAATGACTATCTTCTGAAATATAAAAAATGAAAACCATTCTTATAATTTGCTAGTATTTATTGAGCACTGATCTGTGTCAGGCAAAGTAATCAGGAGTAAACATAGTCATTCCTTTTATGGATCTTCTGGATCTCTTTGATGGGAGATACAAAAATTATAGAAACAAGGACATGAATAAGTATATGCGTAATACTGTGAGAAGTTCTCTAAAGGATGCTGTAAAGGAAAAGAAATAATCATATGAGATAGAATAAGAGGTTCATTTAACAGTTTTTCCTTTGACTTATTGGAATTTGCTTTATTATCTTATTTAAGACTAAACCTAAAACCTTAGTTATATTAAACTAATTTGTTATTTTTGATGCAGTTCTCTTTAGCACTTTTTATAATTAATATTTTAATTTTTTATTGAAATGAAAATCACATAACATAAAATTAACTATTTTAACGAGAGCAATTCAGTGGAGTTTAGTACATTCATAATATTATGCAACACAAATTTCATCCAGTTCTAAATTATTTTCAACACCCCTAAAGGAAACCTCATATTTACCAAATAGTCATACCCCATTCTCCCCTTCCTCCTATCCTCTAGCAATCACTAATTTGTTTTCTGTTTCTGTGAATTAACTTATTATTTTCTATATGTGGAATCATACAATATGTTACTTTTTGTATCTGGCTTCTTTCACTCAGCATAGTGTTTTCAAGGTTCATCCAAGTTGTAGCATGTACTCCATTCATTTTTATGGCTGAATCCCGTGCATGTGTATATAGCAACATGTTTGTCCATTCATCTATTATTTTCTTCTGGTTTTATTGAGATATAACTGACATAAACCACTGTATAAATTTAAGGTGTACAGCATAATGATTTGACTTACATACATCATGAAATGATTACAATACATTTAGTGAACATCATCTCATTATAGATGGGTAATATGGTGTAAGATTAGATTATTTTTTGAGACTTTTCTTGTTTTCTGAGTTAGGCCTTTATCACTCTAAACTTCCCTCTTGAACAGCTTTTGTTGCATCCTAAAGATTTTGGTACATTGTGTTTCCATTTTCACTTATCTACAAGTTTTTTTTTTTTTTTTAATATCCTCTTTGATTTCTTCAATGTCTCATTGCTTGTTTAGTATCATGTTGTTTACCCTCCATGTGCTTGTGTTTTTTTGTAGTTGTTTCCTTGTAGATGATTTCTAGTTTCATAGCATTGTGGTTGGATACGATGCTTGATATGATTTCAATTTTCTTAAATTTACTGAGATTTTTTTGTGGCCGAGCATGTGATCATATGTGTATATGAGCTATGCTCTCCAGAATGTGAACCTGGAGAATGTTCTATGTGCACTTGAAAAGAATGTGTATTCTGCTGCTTTTGGATGGAATGTTCCATATATATATATATATATATATATATATATATATATATATATATATATATATATATATGTAAAGTCCATCTGTCTAATGTGTCATTTAAGGCCCAATATTTCCTTACTGACTTTTCTGTCTTGATGATAGGTTTATTAATGTAAATGGCATGTTAAAATTACCTACTATTATTGTGCTACTGTCAATTTAAGTCTCTTAATATTTGCTTTATGGACTTAAAAGTTCTATGTTGGGTGCATGTATGTTTACAAGTATTATATCTTCTTGTTGGATCAACCCTTTGATCATTATGTAATGTCCTTTGTTTCTTATTACAGTCTTTGTTTTAAAAACTATTTTGTCTAAGTATTGCTGCTCCACTTTCTCTTTTGTTTCCATTTGCATGGAACACATTTTTTCCATTCTCTCACTTTTAGTGTATGTGTGTCTTTAGATCTGAAATGGTTCTTTTGTGGGCAGCATATATATGGGTCTTCTTTTTTTATCCATGTAGCCACTCTATCTTTTGATTGAATCATTTAGTCCCTTTACATTTAAAGTAATTATTGATAAGTATATAGTTATTGATATTTTATTAATTGTTTGGGGATTGTTTATGTAGTTCTTTTTTTCCCCTTTATTCCTCTTTTGTTCTCTTCCCTTGTGATTTGATGATTTTTATTAGAATTATCTTTGCATTCCTTTCTCTTTTTTTGTGTGTGTGTATTTATTACTGGTTTTTGGTTACCATGAGATTATTTTATAATGACCTATGTGTATAGCAGTATATTTTAATTTGATGGCTGCTTATGTTTGAATCCATTTTAAAAGCACTAGATTTTTACTTTCCCCTCACCACTTTTATGTTTTCAATGTCATTTTTTACATGTTTGCATGCCATTCCTTAGCTAATTAATGTAGATACATATGATTTTACTAGTTTTGTCTTTTAACCTTCATACCAGCTATATAGATGGTTGATCCACTACGTTTGCTATATTTTGCCTTTGCCGGTGAGATTTTTCTTTCACAATTTTTATATTTCTAGTTATGTATTTTCTGTTTAAATAAATTCTTCAACCATTTCTTGTGAAATCTCTTTAGTGGTGGTGAACATCTTCAGCTTTTGCTTATTGGAGAAACTTTTTATCTCTCCTTCAGTTCTAAATGACGATCTTACTGAATAGAATACTCCTGATTGTAACTTTTTTCTTTCAGTACTTTGACTATGTTGTACCACTCATTTCTGGCCTAGAAAATTTCTGTTGAAAAGTCAGCTGATAGTCTTATGGGCGCTCCCCTAAATGTAACTACAGGCATACCTCAGAGATATTGAGATTTCAGTTCCAGACCACCACAATCAATAGAATATCACAATAAAGTGTCACATAATTTTTTTTGATTTTCCAATGCATATAAAATTATGTTTATACTATACTGTAGTCTAAATATGCAATAGCATTATGTCTAAAAAACAATGTACATACTTTAATTAAAAATAATTTACTGCTAAAAATTGCTAACCATCATCTGAGCCTTCAGTGAGTCTTCGTAGTATCATCAAATTTCACGGATCACAGATCACCATAAAAAATATTGTAGTGAAACAGTTTGAAATATTGTGAGAATTATCAAATTGTGACACAGAAACATAAAGTAAGCAAATGCAGTTGGAAAAACAGTGATGCTAGACTTGTTTAATGCAGGGTTGCCAGAAAATTTCAATTGGTAAAAAAATCAGTATCTATAATGCATAAAAAAGTGAAGCACAATAAAATGATATATTCCTTTAGTTTTTCGTATTTTACTGCTTTTAAGATTATCTCTATAACTTTTGACATTTTATTTATTTATTTTTAACTTTTTGTTTTATACTGGGGTATAGTCTATTAACAATTTTGTGGTAGTTTCAGGTGCACAGCAAAGCGACTCAGCAATACATATATATGTATCCATTCTCCCCCAAACTCCCCTCCCATCCAGGCTGTCACATAAAACTGAGCAGAGTTCCCTGTGCTATACATTAGGTCCTTGTTTGTTATCCATCTTAAATATAGCAGTGTGTACTGTGGTACATATATACAATGGAATATTACTCAGCCATTAAAAAGAATGAAATAATGACATTTGCAGCAACATGGCTGGACCTAGAGATTGTCATACTGAGTGAAGTAAGTCAGACAGAGAGACATATCGTATGATATCCCTTATATGAGGAATCTAAAAAGAAATGATACAAATGAACTCATTTACGAAACAGAAAGAGACTCATAGACTTAGAGAATGAACTTATGGTTACCAAGGGGGAAGGGTTGGGGGAAGATATAGTAAGGGAGTTTGGGATTGACATAACTTTTGACATTTTAATTATGTTTCTTTGGCCTTTGGATCTCTTTGGGTTCAACTTGTTTGGGACTGTATGCTTCCTGGACTTGGATGTCTGTTTGCTTCACCAGGTTAGGAATATTTTCAGCCATTATTTCTTCAAACAGGTTTTCTCTCTCTTTCTTATCCTTCTGGAATTCCTATAATGTTAATGTTAGTTCACTAGGTACTGTCACAAAGGTCTCTTAAACTATCCCCTCATTTTCTTGGTTTCTTTTTCTTTTCCTTTTTTTGTTTGTTTTTGTTTGTTTGTTTTGCTATTCTCATTGAATGATTTCCACTAGCCTGTCTTCCAGATTGCTAATCCTTTCTTCTGTATAATATAATCTGCCACTCATTTCATCTAGCGCATTTTTCATTTCCATTGTTGTATTCTCAGCTCTGATTATATTTTCTATCTCTTTGTTGACATTCTTATTGTGTTCCTCCATTCTTCTACTGAGTTCAGTGAGTATCTTTATGACCATTACTTTGAGCTCTTTATCTGAAAGTTTGTTTATCTATGTTTCATTTAATTCTTTTTCTGAGGTTTTGTCACGTTCTTTTCTTTGGAACTTATTCCTTTGTCTCCTTATTTTGCCTAACTCTCTGTGTTTTCTTCTATGCATTAAGTACATTAGCTATGTCTCCTGGTCTTGAAAGAGTGACCTAGTTTAGAAGGTGTCATTCGAGCCCAGTAGTGTGGTTCACCCTGGTCACCAGAGCCAGGTGCTCCAGGAGTAGCTCCTGTGTGTACTACTTGTGTTCTACTGTTTTGGCTGGGCCATGCTTATGCAGGAACACTGGTGTGTATGGCTATCCTCTGATGCAGCTGACTGTAAGGCCTGGTCAAAATTCTTATGAGTGCTTTTGTGTGTGGTGCTGGCCTACATGGTGTAAGCTGCTTTGAGGGATTGCCAGTGTATTTGAAGGGCATCCACCAGGTCTAGTGGGGCATGGGATGCTTTGGAGGGTGTCTGCTGACCACCAATAGTATGAGTAAGTAGAGTCAAAAATGGCAACGCTTCCAGCACTAAATCAGCTAGGTAAAAGGTGAGCCACAAGCAAACAAACAATCAAAAACAAACAAATGAAAACTGACACCTACCAGCTTCTCTGTATCCAGAGTAAATTTCAACAGATCCCTACACCTTGGGCACATACTCTAAAATTATTCAGTGAATCTCCTTTATGTATGACCCAAGCACTTTTCAGAATGTTGTCTCTGTACTGGGATTCAGAGAGAGTGAGTTTTTGCACATGCCCTTTAAGAGCGGAGTCTCGGTTTCCTATAGCCTTTCAGCTGTCATGGATGTAAACCTCAATGGCTTTCAAAGCCAGATATTATGGGAGCTCATTTTTCCAGTGCAGATCCCCTGGCCTGGGGAGTCTGATATGGGATTTGAATCTCTCAGTCCTCAGGGGAAACCTTCAAGGCTGTGATTTTCCTCCTGCCTATAGATCACAGTACTGGGAGTGTGATTCTTGACCAGACCATCTCCATCCCCCCCAAGCCCATCTTAATGTGGCATTTCCTTTTTATTTTTATTTGTGGAAAATATTTTCTGGTAGACTTCAAGTCATTGTCAGAGATAGTTGCTCTATATGTATTTGTAATTTTGGTGTGCCCATGGGAGGAGTTGAGCCCAGGATCTTTCTACACTGCCATCTTGTCCTATGCTTTTGTAACACTTCATAAATGTGAAAGTGGCTAGCTATCAGGAAGCTTTTTCTTTCAGAGCTTAAAATTTTATTTATTTATTTTTTTTGCGATACACGGGCCTCTCACTGTTGTGGCCTCTCCCATTGTGGAGCACAGGCTCCGGATGCACAGGCTCAGTGGCCATGGCTCACGGACCCAGCCGCTCCGTGGCATGTGGGATCTTCCTGGACTGGGGCATGCACCCGTGTCCTCTGCATCAGTGGGCGGACTCTCAACCACTGCTTCTCAACTACCAGGGAAGCCTTTAATGTTATTCTTGAGAATCCAACCCCAACAACTGCCTTGCTGTCCTTCCCTTTCCCATAGTGTTTGTAGGTGACACTGGTCATCATAGCTGGACTACTTTTCTGATGCTGAGCTTGCCCATTTCTCAGCTGCTACCTTTGATAAAAGATGTAATCATCTGGGAAATATAAATTAAATTTCTGGAGAGAGCCAAGTCCTTCTCAGAATTATTGTCTGGTCAAGTTCTGTCATCAGACACTCACAGGCAATTCACACTGAAATACATGTGTAAGGATGTGGGAATATGCAGACAGATTTTACCCTTTGCATTTAACTTGGCAGTCTTCTTCCTCACTGCTCATTTTATAACAATGACATCTTCTTACATGATTCCCATGACTAGGTTTTTAATAGAAAAACCTGCTGGTTTTCATAAAATTTGGGGAAAGGAGGTTGGATAGGGAGGCTGTTACAGTTTCTGTCCATTTTCAAACCAAGCAATAAATCTGAAAAGCTCTGTGTCTAATGTGAACCTGAAATGAAGAGGTGCTGAAAAGTGTTCAAATTAACTTTCCAGTGCAAATGGAAAAAAAATGCAAGTTCTGTACTAGCAGCTTCTGCATTTTCTCTTTTAGCCCCCCCAATTTCAATTTCTTTTGTTTTTTTTTTGCTCTCTCTTTCTATCTGTCACAGTCTCTCTCTCTCTCATGACAAAAAGATACACTTTAATTTACTGTTCACTAAGCTTATTATTTGCAGAACCTTTCTGAGTTTTGTTGCTAAACATGCTCATGGTATCCAGATAAAGAAAAGTTCTATAAGAGAGAGTGAGGATCTGTTGCATGCTACAACATGGATGAAAGTTGAAGACATTATGCTAAGTGAAATAAGTTAGACAAGAAAGGGCAAATATTGTATGATTCCACTTATATGAGATACCGAGAATAGTCAAATTTTATCTTAAATTCATAGAGACAGAAGGTAGGTTAGTAGTTTATCTGGAGCTCAGGGGTGAGTGGAATGGGGCGTTATTGTTTAGTGGGTACAGAGTTTCAGTTTGGGACAATGAAAACCTTTTGGAAATAGATTGTGGTGATTATTACAGAGCAATGTGAATGTACTTAAAGCCACTGAACTGTACAACTGTAAATGGTTAAAATGGTAAGCGTTATGTATATTTTACCATATTGAAGAGAGAAAGAGAAAGAGGAGAGGGAGAGTTCAAGCATAAGACAAATGAATACATTTTAGACCATAATTAGTTCCCTAATTTTGGAAAGAGATAATTTTATTTTTCCATGTTATCTGTATTTGATAATTAAAACATAAT
Organism: Pseudorca crassidens; assembly: GCF_039906515.1. Lineage (NCBI taxonomy): Eukaryota > Metazoa > Chordata > Mammalia > Artiodactyla > Delphinidae > Pseudorca > Pseudorca crassidens. Next base: position 55,482,083 of record NC_090312.1, on the reverse strand, counting down.
GGCTTAAATTGAACATGTAGTAACACAATATATCACCAAATTTAACAACAATAATAAATCAACAGAGCCTAACTTTGAGTATTCTTAAGACTTAGCCCTTTAAAAAACGTATACTTAACAAAGTAAATTACTAAGAATAAAATGAAAGCTACTAGCATCTGGTTTTTTTCAACTCCCAGGATTATTGTGTTTATAGTGGAGTTTCAATGGGAAAATATTCATCATTAATCCAGAGAAGATATAGAGAATAATTTCCATGTGGTTGGTAGAAGCTGAAAGCACAGAGGGGTATTTGAAGAACTTTTTTAAAACTTTCTGAGTGAAACTGAGTTTTATATGTTCTATGAAAAAGAGGACTTGTGCTAGCTCCCCCATAGTACCAACTGAGGTGACCCACTTGAGAGAGAATAACTGTGTGGTAGACCTGGTGAGGGTGGACCACAGACAATGACATCTTAAAAGTGATAGAGTCACCCAAGGTTAAGGCATAGGTGGGCTCAAAGCAGAGCATGTCATTAGTGACCACACGTACAGACAACATGCTCCTCCTCAAAGGCTTAAACTACATTAGATCCATGACATTTACACAATTCTGAAAAGAATGGAAGAGATATCAAGAGTGACTAAATTCAATTTCCTGTAAATCCAGAGTGAATTTTTCCAAGTAGGTTAAGTGTAACTTAGAAAAATTTGCTACATTTTTGTGCTGTATGATAGGGTAAATTTTAGGACCATTGAATGAGTTTACTTTTTCCTGAAAAAACTGTTATTAAATTTATGCTATATTTAACACCAGTGGGGTTTAACTATACTTTGAGGAATAGATTTGTTTTATTCAGAAATGGAAGCCATGAAACATAAATTGTCATTGTAACTTAGGTGCCTATAAAGCCAAATATGTTTGGTGCTAAGATGCAGTAACTTCTATTAAACAAGTGTTCTTATTTTGTTATTATTTTCCATATGTCCTATGAACTGACCTCTTACTGGCTTTATTGGTCTTCTTTGCTTTTATTGCATCTTTTATTTAACTCCAATTATTTTTGAAAAAAATAGCAGTATAAATAAAAGATAAGTAAGCAATCATAAAACAGTTTGATGCTAATTCCAACAAAATATTATTTTTTGGGCTTCCCTGGTGGCGCAGTGGTTGGGAGTCCGCCTGCCGATGCTGGGGACATGGGTTCGTGCCCCGGTCCAGGAAGATCCCACATGCTGCGGAGCGGCTGGGCCTGTGAGCCATGGCTGCTGAGCCTGCGCGTCCAGAGCCTGTGCTCTGCAACAAGAGAGGCCACAACAGTGAGAGGACCATGTACCACAAAAAAAAAAAGAAAAAAAATATTATTTATATTGATATCAGCTTCTAAGAAGAAAGAATCCATGATTATATTTCTCTGATATCCTGTTACATTTTTTTGTCAACAATTTTATTCATTTTTACTTTTCAGTCATTAATATCAGATCATGAGTTTTGTAGGGTTTTGAACTATTCACTTTAAATAGTGTTATGCTATATTTAGAACTTTTGTGATAACATAAAGAGAAAATTGAATTGGGTTCAAATCTGTGCTTTACCATTTTTGAGCTGCATGACTCAAAGGTTATTTAACATTTCCAAGCCTTAATTTGGAATTTTTCAACCTGTGGAACACTCGTTCCTTATGCTCTGAAAGTTCAGATCTCAGTGAAACAACTGATGTCTGTATGGTATCAGGTATCTCATTTTTACTGTAAATCTATATATTATTACTGCTTGTTACTGTCAATGTTAAAAGAAAATAATATAAATGCATCCTGAACTACTTGTATTACCACTTTTAAGTATCTGTTTACTGCCCTGAGGTTCATTTTCTCTCTCTTTAATTAGTACTGCTTTAATTATCAGTACTTTTGTGTAAAAAAGTTAACAAGTTTAATATGAAATTTTTCCTTTGTAATAACTCAATGGAAAATAATGTAATGGTAGGACATTAAGTGAAAAGAAAGTTTTTCAGCCCTGCAAATGAAGAAATGAGGTATAAGAATTAAATTAATATGCTGCACACAATAGTCTAAGCATACTGAACTAAAAACAAAAACAAACAAAAAACTTATGCTGTAATAATCAATACCATATTTATTTCCTGAAGCATGATATAACTTCAACTTAACTATAGCATCTTTCAAATTAAATTAATGTTAACTTGAGTATTATTGATTTCATAGTTGTTTTTATGGACATTTTCTATGGTTTAATAGGTATAAAATATTTATGCTCTAAGAATTAAACATAATTTTATTATTATGTATTTAAGTAATGTGTAATTATTCACATCAACCCTTAGAGTCAACTAGAATTTTTTTTTTTTATTAAAAACGGCCTTAATGTCTTCTACTAAGAATTAACCAAATAATCCCCATCTTTCATGTTTGTTGTGAGGGTTAAATGGGTCATAGTAGACAGTGAACACAAACTCATTCCCTTTACTTATTTGTAAATATCACCTACTTTCTATGGCTTTTATTTTATTCTCTGTTTTCACAAATAAAGTCAATATAAACAAAATTAAATTAAATTCTAAGGTTTCATAAGTAAAGTCAATATAAACAAAATTATAAATTAAATTAAATTATATTAGAATAATATATGGTTTTAAAATATTGATGTAATCTTCCAGATTAGGCTAAATTTTGCTATGTTACAAATGACTCCCAAGCCCTCAGTGACTGTCAGCAGTAAAGATTCCCTTCTCACCCACTTGCGCAACATAGCTTGACTCCTGTCTATATTATACTGCGACTCAGAGTGCCGCTGTCACATGGAGAAAAGAGAGACAGTGTAGGAAACACCCAATAGCTCCTGAAGCTTCTTTTTGGAAATGTCAACCTCAACTCTCATTCTATTAACCAAAGCAAGTTACACAGCCACTGCTGGCATCAATGGAACAGAGAAGTCTAAGCCTCTTCTAAGGAGTGACACCACAGACAGTTACCCAAGTTAGGAGGTTCCAAAGAGAGGCATTAACAATTTTAATTATAATACAAGCTCTTTCAGTTATTGTAATAGTTTATGATCTTGGCAAATAATAAAAATAGGGGAAATAATTCCTTGTTTTATCTGCTTAATATCAGTATCAAGATGATAAACTAAATACCATGTATACAAATTTTCAGGAAAAAAAGCATGCTTTATAAATTCAAAGAATAATTTCTCCTTAAATTCTCATTTTAAAAACTTTAAAAATAGCTCCACTGAGAAATAATTTATAGGTATAGAATTTTATTTAATAGAAAATTGATTGTGTATAAATTGTATTTTTTATAGATTTTGCTTAGGTGCAAATCCTATCTACAAAAGTTTTTTTTTTTTTTTTAACATCTTTATTGGAGTATAATTGCTTTACAATAGTGTGTTAGTTTCTGCTTTATAACAAAGTGAATCAGTTATACATATGTTCCCATATCTCTTCCCTCTTGCGTCTCCCTCCCTCCCACCCTCCCTATCTCACCCCTCTAGGTGGTCACAAACCACCTAGCTGATCTCCCTGTGCTATGCCGCTGCTTCCCACTAGCTATCTATTTTACGGTTGGTAGTGTATATATGTCCAGGCCACTCTCTGACTTTGTCCCAGCTTACCCGTTCCCCTCCCCATATCCTCAAGTCCATGCTCTAGTAGGTCTGTGTCTTTATTCCCGTCTTACCCCTAGGTACTTCATGACCTTTTTTTTTTTTCTTAGACTCCATATATATGTGTTAGCATATGGTATTTGTCTTTCTCTTTCTGACTTACTTTACTCTGTATGACAGATTCTAGGTCCATCCTCCTCACTACAAATAACTCAATTTCATTTCTTTTTATGGCTGAGTAATATTCTATTGTATATATGTGCCACATCTTCTTTATCCATTCATCGGTCGATGGACACTTAGGTTGCTTCCATGACCTGGCTATCGTAAATAGAGCTGCAATGAACATTTTGGTACATGACTATTTTTGAATTATGGTTTTCTCAGGGTATATGCCCAGTAGTGGCATTGCTGGGTCCTATGGTAGTTCTATTTTTAGTTTTTTAAGGAACCTCCATACTGTTCTCCATAGTGGCTGTATCAATTTACATTCCCACCAACAGTGCAAGAGTGTTCCCTTTTCTCCACACCCTCTCCAGCATTTATTGTTTCTAGATTTTTTGATGATAACCATTCTGACCAGTGAGAGATGATATCTCATTCTAGTTTTGATTTACATTTCTCTAATGATTAATGACGTTGAACCTTCTTTCATGTGTTTGTTGGCAATCTGTATATCCTTGGAGAAATGTCTATTTAGGTCTTCTGCTCATTTTCGGATTGGGTTGTTTGTTTTTTCATTATTGAACTGCATGAGCTGCTTATAAATTTTGGAGATTAATCCTTTGTCAGTTGCTTCATTTGCAAATATTTTCTCCCATTCTGAGGGTTGTCTTTTGATCTTGTTTATGGTTTCCTTTGGATACTCTAGTCAGTTATTAAAGATATCATCTCAAAAGAAGCTGGGGATTTCAGAAAGAATTATTAATTCTTTCTTTTTCTTCATTTGAAATCACTATAAGGGTCTACAAAGTTCCTTACACCTCTATTTATTCCTGTTTCCCAGATTCCCAATAACTTAGTCATATAAATAAATTCCTGCTAATATACTTATATTGGACAACTGAATCTTCTTTCAAATTTTTTTCATGGTGTTAGAGTCTTGTATCATAAAATAATTAAAAATACTTTCCATAGCAATTTTTAGAGGACCAAAAATTGTAAAATAAGATTTCTGATCATCTAAATCCCAATAGGTAATTAAATACCATGCTTTGGCTCATAATATTAAGCATAAATTGAAATTAAAAAAATATATATATATTTTGCTATTTAAAACCTATGAAAATAGTTTTATTACCATCTTAAATCTGTTTGCAAAGCATAGCCTATTTTCTGTGGATTCTATAGTATATGTATATAATATGGCTTACTCAATTTGGGCTGCTATCACAAAGTACTACAGACTGGGTAGCTTAAAAACAACATAAATTTATTTCTCACAGTTCTGGAGGCTGGAAAGTCCAAGATTAAGACACCAGCAATGGTCACATTCTGGTGAGGACCTTCTTCCTCGTCCATAGTCTGCACCTTCTCCTTGTGTCCTCACATGATGGAAGGGGCTAGTGAGCTCTATGGAGTTCTTTTGTACTAATCCCATTTATGAGGGCTTCACCCACATCATTTAAACACCTCCCGAAGGCCACACCTTATAATATATACTATCACTTTGGCCATTAAGATTTCAACATATGAATTTTGGGAGGACACAAACATTCAAACCATTGTATAAGCAAATAAAATTTCTACCCAATATATTTACAAAATATATTTCATAAAGGCTAACCTCCACATGATTCTAAAATAACCTATTTAAAAATTTATAGCTCTGCAATATTTGTCATCATGATTTTGATACATTTTCTTTGATGCTATGAGTCCTTCTAATTCCTGTAACATCTCCTAGAAAAAAGCCTACAAGTCATCATGTGGCATATCTCATTGCTTTATCATTTCATGTTCAGACTTATTATTTTTGATAATACTTAATACGTGCTTTGCAGTAATAATTTATCCATACAATATCTGGAAACTAATTTAAGCAGAAATAGTGATAGAGATGAAACAGTTTGTTCAAAATATCAGTAGAAATATGAAAATCTCTGTTGGTTCCTCCGCCCTAGTTGGAAGCAGGGAATTGATAAATCCAGAGCAGGTTTTGAGAGTGACTATGCAGGACTTGTCTAATAGAACATTTTAAAATTCCATTTTGATGATTCCAAGTGTCTTCAAATAAAAAATAGTTTCAAATTCCCTCAAAATCTGCATCCTAAACAAACTTTTAGTTTGACCTAACATTATATGGTAAGTCTTGACACTTAGAACATTCGTAAGCATGCAAACAAATATTAGTAGCTCACTACTTCAAAATATTTAGAATTGTTATAATATATTAATCATTCAAAAAATATTTACAGAGTGTTTAATACATGTCAGGCACTGAACACAGCATGGGACATTAAAATATAATTAAAATATAGACCATTCTATTGGGGCTAATCCAGGTTTAAAGAAAAATATGTAAGTAAAATCTATAATTATGTAATAAATGCAACCATAACTATACACTAAGTATGATGGTGTTATCCAGGAAACAGTGATCAAATTGTTAAATTTTTCAGAGCAAGTTTCATATATTAAGAGATAAGAGTTGAGTCCTTAAGGAAAGGATGGACATTTTTCTGAGCAGATCCAGGGAAAAAAGGCTTCTGAGACAGAGGATAAAAGGCATTGCAGAAACATGGAATAGCAAAGCAGAATAGATAGTTCAGAATCTATAATTACTTATGCATTCTTAAACCTGAGGGCAGTTGTGAAGAAATGTCAGAAGATGATGTGTTAAGCGGCAAGTGAGATCAAGACCACACGTCATGTGTGTGCTACTTGTGCAATGGCAATGGGCCTCATGTTTAGAAAATCCCAGGTTAAGTTTAATGCTCTTCTCATCATCTTGAAATTCTTAATAATTTATGAACAAGAGACCTTGCATTTTAATTTTTCACTGGACTCACAAAATTATGTATCTGGTTCTGAATGAAATCTACATTATGATTAATCATATATACCAAACCGAAGGCTTGGGTTTTACCCTATGTGGCCTAAAGGGCATGGAATGGTTTTATGTAAGGAAATGATGCCATAATATGATGCCATAATATTTATATTTTAGGAAAATCACACTAGTGGAGAAATTAGCAGCAAGAACATGATAAGAGAACAATATCAATAGTCCAAGTGTTATATAATGAGGGCTTGAATCAAGCAATGCTTGTGCAGTTGGATAAACGTATACAGATTCAGAGGTATTGAAGAGAAAACTTAAAGGGATTTGAGTAGTTATAGGCAGAAAAGAATACAAGTTTCTACCAAGTTGATTCTACCAAGTTACTTTCACATATTTTAACCATTTAACCTATATTTTAACCATGAACCTATGATGGGAAAGTTTGATTAGTTCTTGTATCCTTATGATGCAATCCTTAATGATGCAAGCATTAAATCTTATCTCTGCCCTACTGTCCACCCACAAGCAATTCTGATAAAGGGTACTCCACACTGTGGAAATGTTGAAAGCCAGATCTATTCTGAATCTTGCAGGAACTCAAACTTGTTCCAGTTGCAGATCTTAATTTGTTTCAAGGACTAACACAGAATTAGAAGAAGAGTTGGAGTTATATATAGCAACAGAAATATATTATTTATAAAGGACACACATATATGTATATATAGAGAGATACATCATAGGTAGATAGGTAGGTAGATGATAGATAAATAGATAGATGATAGATAGATAGATAGATAGATAGATAGATAGACAGATAGATAGATAGACAGATAGGATCAATACATTTCTGGGAATTTTGGTTTTTACATTTTTTGTTAAAGTGAAGAGTGTCCCTCTTTTATCAAGGTCAAATACACAAATACATCCACTTGTTCTGCAACCCAACCGCTATAACTTAGGCAATTACTTCTTTACCTTGCTTATTCTCTCTCTTCTTCACTATCAGAAACTTCCACCATACTAGGTAATCTTCAGCATACAAACTTGTAATATTCTGAATGTTCCCAATTACAACCATAATAACGTCCCCCAAATCCCTCATTGGCAATCATTAGCCCTCAGTTAACTTCACTGTTAATAGACTCTCTTCTTTAACACTGTCTCCATTCTCATAACTCACATTCCCTCTTTTATATTATGAAATATTCAAACTCATGAGTACAGGTAAAAGAATGATATAAGAGACATTGATATGCTCTCTATTCCTATTTAACAAGTAATAACAGAATATAAGCCCTTTTTCCAATAGAATCAGGATCAGCAGTTAATCAACTAATGGGGAAAGTTTGTCATATTGAAGAATTATGGAAAATTGTGTATATATATAATTTATGTATGTATACATATATTAAGCATTACAATATTAAAGCATGAAATGAATTCATTAGATTTAGAGTCCCATTATTAAGAAGTTGAAATTCTGTATCATCTTTCTGGCATAAACTACAAGCAAAGCAGCTTCTACATCCCGGGGTTTTTTGTTTTATCAAGTAGAGCAAAAAGTGGAAGAAAGTTTCAATAGGATCTAAAAACAGAATGCCTCTATACTTTTTAATCAATTTTTTAATCTAAGTTTTTCTATCATTTGATTCATTATTAATACTGTGGCAATACTTTAGGGGATCATTTTTCCCTTTTTAAAAATTTGAAAGGTACTCAACAAAACTTCCATATGAACAATATCATTTTCATATAACATTAATACATTTACTGAGTGATTACATTACATAATTGAAACATGTACAATATGCATAAAAATGTTTCTAAGATTTTGGAATAATCAAATGAATGTAAGGGGAGCCTTCTAGCCACATACATTTTGGTTTGCTTTGTATATTAATCAGTATATTTTTATGTAAGAAATAGAGAGCCTTGGTTAATTTGGTGAATTTATTAAACAGTTATTACTTAAGAAAGCTTTTACAGTAATAACAATTTTTAACATAAGTGAGAACTTGTTATGAGTCTTTAAATGGCTAAACTCAATTCTCTCAAAAACCATATAAAATAGGTTCTATTATTATTCCCTACTGTACAGATAAGGGAATGAATACACATGGAGGTTAGTATTCTAGTAAATGTTAATAAATATTCTTTTGTGTTTGTTTGTCAATTTGTTTTTGATGAGAATCATAAGGAAAAATCCAAATCATAATAAACTAACTATAGATATTTTGTCAAGGCTTTAATATGCCTCTAAATGAAAATAAAGCAGTTTCTGGCTGTGTCAAGTGATCTCATTCATTATTGCAGAAAAGAAATGTCTTTAGTGGCTCCTAGAAGAGGTCCATAGTCCTCTGTCACCATCCTCAAATTGTGGACTTGTGTTTGATCTGAAAATACTATAAGCTATAGAGGTTTTTACTAGCATTCTACTGCTTTTCTGTTTTAATTTCTTTTATGGTGTGCTGTTTCATACCTTCCCTTTATGAATAATGTGGCCTTATGTACAGTTCTTTTAAATCTTTCATGCTTAAAAAACCATGAAAATATATCAGATCATGTACAAATTGCTGTCTGAAGGTGTTTTCAAGTTCTTGTCTTATAAATGAAATAAAATACAGGAGTTGATGCCTGTTCACGTAAATGGAGAATATTGACAGTATAAAGTGGTTTGAATTACCATGAAAGTATAGAATTATAAGATAATAGAACTATAAGGGCCATGAGAAGTCTTCTGTTTAATCTGCTTGTCTTTAGGCAGGTAAATTTCTAAAATACTTTGTGAAATATTTTTCCAGTCCTTTTCTTAATAGCTCCAAGCAGAAAAACTCCAAAACCCACCTGAGAACCTGATTTAAATGATTTTTGGTTACCAAAGGGGAAAAAAACCCCAAACTTTTACTTATGTACAACAAAAATTGCCCCTGATTTCTATTAAATGAAATTTAATTTTTTTCCTTTGACTAAAGAAACACAAATCTTTTCATGCTTTTTTCTTAAGACCTTACTATTATTTTTTTGATCGTTTTGTTACTTGTCACTGTCTCTTTCTAGGTTCTTAGATAATTTTTTCAAATAGAATAGCCAAAATTGAAATTTTTACTAGTCAGTTCTTGTAGAGTGATGTCACACAGTAATGTTGTTGCTCAATCACTGTGTATTATGGTAAATTTGAATAAAAGTTAATTGAATTTTGCTATTTTTTATATATTCCTTCCAATTTTTGTCTAACCTTAGTGTTCCCACTATATTAACCATAATTAGAGCTGAAATACCCTCAGGATAACCAGACCCCAGTTGTGATAAAAAGTTATTTTGATCAAAACAGAAGGTTATTTGTGAATTATCTTTACATATGTGTATTTTTAACTGTCCTTAAGATGCTTATCTATGGGTTTTTTGGAGTGTAACATTGAAATGGTTAGAATCTGCACTTGGAAAATAATGTAAAAAAATTGTGTTACTACTAGTGATATTACTCAATTATTATTCTAATTCTTGCCACATAAATTCAATAACATTCTTACTTCTGTTTTATACTTTTTTCTGGTGTTGTTTGTTCCCTTCTCTCATGAATTGACTTTAAAAAGTTCCTGTTGAATATTTCCACAAAGTTATTACAGAGATACCTCAGACTCAATATATTCAAAACTAAGTTCACAATTTTCTTCTGAAAATTATCTCTTCATCCTGTGTTTTGCTGTTCAGCTGATGGCATCATCATCCATTGAAATGTATTACCTTAGAAGTTACTCTTATTTTCCTTTTTGGTTCCCAAGTTAAAAATCCTGGAAAAAATACCATGTCAAATTTCATAAGGTATACCTAGGGTCAATTAGATGTGGCCAAGACATGGGCTATAAAAATATGACAGCTGTCATAAATTTGAAATAGGTAGAGGAATAGTAAATGGTATTCCCAGAAGTTGGGAGTGGTAACAGGATGATAAGTTAATTAATGTCATCTGCTACTGGAGTCTTGATTGATTAATTTCACCAAGGCAGGAAAAGGAGCAGGTTTAAAGGAAAGGTGCTGAATTTAATCTGGGATAAGTTGAATTTTCAGTTTCTATGGAAATACAGATGGACATGTCTAGGAAGACACTAGATATTTAGAATTCAGTCATTAAAAATGGGGATTTGGGGCCTCCCTGGTGGCGCAGTGGTTGAGAGTCCGCCTGCCAATGCGGGGGACACGGGTTCGTGCCTCGGTCCGGGAAGATCCCACATGCCGTGGAGCGGCTGGGCCCGTGAGCCATGGCCGCTGAGCCTGCGCTCCTGAGTCTGTGCTCCACAACGGGAGAGGCCACAGTAGTGAGAGGCCCGTGTACCGCAAAAAAAAATTTAAAAAGGGGGTTGAATTAGTGAAAACTTAAGTCACATAAATTAGATTGGGCAAGAAGTTTATGAAAACCCAGTGAGAGAATGGCAGGGATACAGCTAGGCCTCGGGAACAACTAGAATCCAAAACACAAATGCCTCTCTTTGTACCCATATTCCATCTTATTTGTATGAAAATCATTCTGTGAAAGTTTTCTTTGGCAGATTGAATTTTTCAAAGACTGCCATAACAATGTAGTTCCCAACTTACATGGTGTTTTTTCATGTAAAACTGAGGCCTTCTCATCAAAAAGTAAAGTCTGTATTCCTCACCTTGAACATAGCTGACCCTTTGCAACTGTTTTGACCACTAGAAAGAAACAAAAATGATACTGTATTATTATAGAGGGTAGGTCATAAGTGATAATAAGAGTTCCATGTGGCACATTCCTGCTCTCTTTCAAAACACATACCTTGAGAATTCAGAGCCAAAACATGAGTATGGCTACCCTCATGCTGTCATGCTTGAGACGTCTGCCATTTGGAGAGAGATCCAAGGAAACTCGGCTGTTCAAATATTCTCAGACCAGGTTCCAGACATGTGCATGAAAAATCTTTATGATGAGCCCAGCAGTGGCCACCATCTTACTCCAATTTGTGAGAGACTCTGAGGCATTCTTGCTTATTTACTCTGTTGGAGGTGGAAAGGGTTTCTGTCATTACCAAACTTTCTGCTTCCTGTGAAGTATCCCATTGCCCTCTGGTTACATATCTATTGAGGCACTGGGTTGTCTTCATTTTTTTCTGATTAGGGCAGGTATAGCGGTTGGTGAGAGAGCCTTTGAAGCTGAACAATACCAAGTTCCCCTCTGACGGGCATGGGGACTTTCTGGAAATGCAGTTCTACTGAAAACTTGCTTGGCCATTTAATTAATTTCATTTGGGAGAATTCCACTGGATAATATGTGAAGTCAGAAATCTTGTACTAGTATGTAAATTTGGATTTTGTTTCTCTCTGGCTTTAAGCAATAGGCTGTAAGTTCTGTCTATTCTTTAATATTCTAGTTTAAAAGTTGCTCATTTTATCTTTGAGCATTAGAAAATAAGCTATGTAGATGTGAAATAAAGCTCATTTTTTGTAGAAGACTACTCCTGACTAACAGGAATAAGGTGCAAACTGGAGATGCTAGGTTGGAATATGGAAAACAGAAGATATCCTCAATTCTTCTGACTCTTCCAAGGTGGACACATTTAAAGTTCTAATACAGCATTTTTTACTGGGTGAACTCACCTTTTCCAGCACAAAAACATATGATTTTTTTAACCTCCAACAGTCATGGATCCTCAGTCATAGACATAAAATGGCTTCTCAAAACAGTATATGCTCACACAGCCTGGTCTTTCCATTTGTTTCAGATGAGTTAGCCATATCTTTTGATACTATTTTATAGCATTCCATTAAAAGCCACATAAAGTAATCACCCTCATTCAGCTTCAACTTCAGTGGGTATGGCAAATATCAAAAGATGTCCGTTTTACCAACTACTTACATATCATTAAATACTATATTTCCAGTACATGGACATAATAATAAATATTTACAACAATAACTCAGCTAACTGACTGCCAGATTTAGTGCTGTATAATATAAATATATAAAATGACCAAATTTAGGTATTCATCATAGGACATGGGAACTATTACTATGCTGATTTACAAAGAAAGGAATTTAGGCTTATCCAAGACTAGGATGACCAACCATCCTGGTTTACCCAGGATTGAGTAGTTTCTCAGGACAGGAGACTTTCAGTGATAAAATGAGACTTTCAAGGGCAACCTGATATAGTTTGTTACTATATCAGTAGTTAATGCAGAGTAAAAATCAGCTTTACTGAGTCCAACAACCAAGAATATAATTACTATGCAATTTTATTTCTTAAGAGATATAAAGATATTTACTATTCCCCATTCATTTTGAATTAATCATTTACAAAATTTTGATCCTCTCACTTGAAATTTTCTAATTCCAGAAACCAGTTTCTCTCTCAGGTAGGATTTTTTGTTGTCAGTAATTAAAACCCAACAAAAGCTAGGTTAATTCAAGGAGGCTTTAGCATTTCATCAACATTGTTAAATGCTAAAAGGAAAATAAGTAATATGATAGATAAGATTCACTGAAATTTTTAATTAAGTATTTAAAAAAGCAATTTTTAAAATTTAAGGTCAACAGTTTAACAGTCAAATAAAAACCAGTTTGAACTTCCAAATTAATAATGAGTAAACTTGTAATGCTTTTTGCTCAACAAATATTTGTAAAAGTTCCCAGTCAATGCTTACAATCTCCCGGTTACTTATTTTTAACCTCAGCTCAGAGCCCTGCTCTGAGATTTTCTACTCTGCCTGGAAACTCTGAAGCTTCCTCCATGCTGGTAGTATAGAGAAAATACAATAGTGGGAAGACAACCCTCCCCAACCCAATCCAAACACTGACAGAGCTTTAGTGTTACTGAAGCTTGGGAAGGGGATCATAACACCTGACAATTAGATCTCAGACATCATGTCTCAAAAAATCTGTTGGATATGTCCAGTCCAATAGTTTTCCCTACTATCCCTCAAACTTTTCTCTCATCTGGACATGCTACTGAGTCCTGTTCCCTCTCAGTTCAGAACCTCTTTCTCACATTCCCTGTCCCCTGAGGCCCAAACACCAGAGAAACCTACAAATCAGTTATCACCTTAACAGTGACACACCCAAGGGAGACACCTCTTTATCATTATATGATTACTTGATGCCTCACCAACTATCTGTCAGACTAGATTATGGTCTTTATCCTTATATATACAAAAGGTTCAATAATGGTATTTTCAAAATTGAGGTTAGCCATCACTCAAATTCTGTTTTTCACCATTTGGAAAAGTAGCTACAAGAAACATTTTAAGATACATTTTAAACATTCTTATAACAGGAGGAAGATGAATTGCTATGATTTTGGTGAAAGCAGCTGGGGAAAGTAAAAAGATATTGGACTACATTTTCAGGAAACTTGGCTTAGATGAAAAGTATGTAGATTTGGCATCAGCTAACAGGGCACAGGTTTTTATTCAAGGTTTATTTTTTTTCCTTTTCTTTTCCTGTTTCTTTGCTTCACTTTGAAATATATGGGAGACTTGAACATGTTTAAGTTAAAAATGTGAAAGTAAAGAATGTTAAAAAAGGATATATAAAGGTAAAGGAAGGAAAGAAGGGCTTTTTGAGAGGCAGTGACTCACCACTTTGTTTAGTAGTTAGTTTTCTCTTTAGCTTAACAGTTCCAGGATAGGAATAGAGAAATGGCAGTTTGATTGATTCAGGCTGCAGAATTTATAGAGCATATTTAGCAAAAGTATGAGGGAATTAAGGGGATTTTCAAAAGAGGAACAAAATCAGGGCTCACCTAAGGTACAAGTAGAATAAAGAAGAAAGTAAGGCCAAGTAAAGGACAAATAAATGGAAATAAAATGAAGAATAGTGAGACTCTAAATCCCAATGCAATTGGAATACACATAGTGAGAATAAGAAAAATCAAAAGAGCTGGAAGGAGAGGAAACAGCAAATAGATGGTAAGGATGCCCAAGTTTAAGATTCAGAAGTTAGGACTCCTACAGGTCAAAGACTAAATATTATTTTTATATTTCAGCTATGTCTAGCTCCTAGAAAGTGGCATGATCAAGAAATGTTTATTGAATGTAATTTATTAAGTTTATCAAATTTTAAAAGAGTAATAGGACATTGTGATTATAAAGGAATATTTTGGAAAGCTGCTTTTGGACTTTTAAAAAATCAATAAATTTCAAAATTATATTAAGACTGCATGAATCAAATATTTTCTACAAATGGTACAGTTTTACAAATTGAAAAATCAATAAACAATAACAATAATGTAACATTTCCTTAACACAGAGAAGAATGACCCTGGGTTTGATATGATCACTGAGTAAGAACCCCCATCTAAATCCATATATACCACCTCACTATAGAACCTGCAAGCCATACAATTTATAAAGTTTGTTTCCATGAATGAACTCTAGTTTTCAATCAAATTTTTGGCTCACCTTTTAAAAATCACTGTAATGAGGGAAAATATCCTCCATTGAAATTATGACTTACTAATGTAATGTAATAATTTGGAAAGGGAAAAACAATCAAATATGTTATTATTTAAGGTACTTTGAGCTTCAAGTAACCAAATCTCCTACTAAATTGTTTAGCATAATGATATTATTTTCTCACAACAATGTATCCTGAGGTATAAAGGCTATCAATAGCCCAGAACCATTTGATCTCTCCTTTTGGCCTTTCTTGGCATGTCAGTTCAGTCATCGAAGACCAAGTTCTTTTAGCAGATTTATTATCCTATCAGGTTTCACCATCTGGATTTGGAGATGTGACCAGCCTCCTGTGAAATGTAAGTCTATGTGGAAAAGGTGTCTATCTGTGGAAACCTGCTGTTCTGGTTGGAAAGGTAAAGAAGAGAGGGAATGTATTTTGGATGGGAAAGCATCTATTCTGCCAGCCTCCAATTTGCAGAATTTGAGTAGCAGCTGATTCTAGAAATAAGACAACTGGACAAGAAGAACCCAGAAAGACTGGGAATAAAATATTTTGTATAGGACCAGAAGCAAGAAGCACCCAGGAATTCCCCAGAAGTCTTTAGTTAATGGAATGTTTTATAGAAATTAAAGATGGAGTGTATGAAAAAAATGCAGAAAAAGCAACAAAAACTTCAGAAAAAGAGAGTTGACTAACCATAATCTGAGATAAAGTATGTTGGAATGTTGGTTGATTGATTCATATATGAATAGTGAGAACAACAGAGGAGCAAATAGTTACATAATTTCAGAAGTTGGAAGGCAGATGGAAGAATTTTGTGACATAGAAGTTCTAGAAATAAAAAACCCCTCTAAACTAAGAATGAGGAAGGCCAATATTTAACTATTCTTCAAAAATGAAACCCCAACAGGTTTGGGAGCTGATGTCTCTAGATGATTCCTGAGAGGGTGCAGGGAGAGTCCTAAAATGAGAATGGTTGTTTGATAGTTACTTAAGAACTTAAAGTCTTAGATCCTCTTCTGCACTTTGCTGTTTGATTTTCCCTCCAACACCACAGTAGAAGTCTAAATATTTTTTCCTAGTAGAGGGTAATACAGAAGGCCACTGGACTGGGGACACCAAACACATCAAGGGACTTTATATCATACAAAAAAATTCAAGAAAAAATACCCAGAATTAAAGGACATACATTTCCAGGAATTAGAAGGTCCAACACAGGAAAGGAAAGAAAAGGGGAATCTCTAGGATGATTATTGAAGGATATTCTAGCATAATAACTTTGTAACAAGAAAAGAGGGCAGCCTGTTCTTTTTAGATACATTTGACATAAAACAGATATGCTGAGGGCTGTCTTTATCTTGCCTTGATCATTGTATGTCATATTTGTAACATAATGAAGCTATTAGAGTTTCACAAAACAAGGGAGTAAACAAAGACAAAGGTGAGTATAAGATCCAGAAAAAAAAAAAAGACTGGTTTAGGGGAGAGATACAGGAAATTGTTCTATAATGATAGAGAAGGAAATATTGTGACAACATATTTATAGCAGGCCTAGAGAGTAACAAAAGTGGGTAGAAGTGGAATGGAGTTTTCCAGGAAGATGTCTCAAAGAAAAGAAATGGAACCTGTAAATTGCCTGATGGTATTTCCATTGAGGAAAAAATTACTGAGAAACAACTGGAAATAGGGTAAGAAGTTACAAAGAAAAATAACAAAGGAAAACAAAGAAATTACAGACTTTAGGAAAATCACACACCTACTAGGATGGCTATTATGAACAAAAGAAAGAATAAGACGTTTTAGTGAGATTATGGAGAAATTGCAACCTTCATATGTTACTGGTAGTGATGCAAAAGGATGCAGTGGCTGTGAAAAACAGTTTAGCAGTTCCTCACAGGTTAAACATAGAATTATCATATGATGCAGCAATTCCATTCCTAGGTGCATAACATAAAGAATTATAAATAGGCACTCAAACAAATACTTGTACATGAATGTTCATAGCAGCACTATTCACAATAGCCAATTTGTAGAAAAAACCCAAATGTCCATAAATAGCTGAATGAATAAACAAAATGTGGTACATAAGCACAATGGAACATTACTGATTAATAAAAAACATCAATGTACTGATATATGGCACACTATGAATAAACTGCAAAAATATTATGTTAAATGAAATAATCCAGACACAAAAGATCACATATTGTATGATTGTATTTACATGAAATATTCAGAATAGGTAAATCTATACAGACAAAAAGTAGACTTGTAATTTCCAGGGGCTTCAAGAAGGGGGGTGAGGGTGGAGATTAATTGCTTAATGGGTACAGCATTTACTTTTGAGGTGATAAAAATATTTTGGATCTAGATAGTGGAGGTGGTTTCACAATCTTGTGAATATACTAAAACCACTCTTTAAAATAATTAATTTTGTGTTACATGAATTTCAACTCAATTTTTAAAAATAGAAAAAAAAGAAAAACAGAAAACAAGAAATAAATGTAATCATGATGTGCTACAATCTAAGTATGAATCATAATTTTTGTATAGGCATAAGTAATAGGAGGCCAATAGAAAATTTCTAAAAAATAATGATTAAAAGGGGAACAGAATAATCATGTTAAGCAGAAATATAGAGATGCATAAATACACCAAAAATTGAAATCAGTCTGCCTCTTGGGAGAATAACCAGGGGGAGTGGGGAGGAATGGGGCAGAAACTGCTAGATCTTTCTATAAGCTTTTGGTAATATTTGATTTCCTATATAATGCACATTTATTACCTTGATATATATAACAATTAATATTGTATTAATTATTAACGGATTAACTGTTGATGTAGGAGTCATAACTTTGACTACATAATGTTTTTAAGTTAAAGCAAAAGAAAAACACCATAAAATTATAACTATTTTGAACAAGACTAATAGCCTTTGGGAAAAATTCAAAACATTGAACATGCAATTCATGGAAACAAATTTCAAGTCATTAAGCTGTGAAAGTCTTCTCAACTTCACTGACAATTAAGTAAGTTTATTTTTTCAATGATGTGAAGCTATGATTGCTTGGAATACTATAAAATAGTAAAAAATATTTTGAGGGAAACTGGGTAATATTTATTAAAACCTTTAACATATTCAAACTTCAAATCACTTTCTAAATGGAATCTCAGTTATACATGCAGTCTCTTATAACAAAATCCTACAACTTCCTTCAAAGTAAAAGTCTCTGCTAATACACTCTCACAAGTAGATAAACCTTTAAATACAAAGATTTTTTTCAATAATATTTGTAACAGTGTACTGATGAAATTATAGTCAATCATCAGATAGACTACCATGAAGCCATTTCAAAGATGCTCTTAAAATAAAATTCATGTACTGACAACAGAAAGACAGTGTGAAAAGCAAGTTACTAAATAATATCTATTGCATGAGTCTATTTATTCATATAATGTAATTTAAATATTTGTAGGCAGATACTGTACAGAACTATATGGACAATTGTTAACAGAGGCTACTTGAAAGGGACAGGCTATGAAGAGATAAGCAATTTGAAATTTCCATACAAACTGGCAAGGTTTTCCCAATGATAATGTGTTAGTTTTCTTAGTGAAAATAAAATAGCATCAGAAGAGAAATTATTTGTGTGCTTCTTGTCTGATTAAAAGTCAGTCTTGGAGAACTCACAAGACTAGATCATATAGATGTGAGTAAGTGGGAGCAACAGGCATTAATGTACAATTCGTTCATATTGATCACTTAATAAACTTAATCATAGAGTAGCAAAGGTAGAAGGAATTTAATTGACTACTTGTTCTAATTCCTTTAGCTTACAGATGAGAAAGCAGAAAACCATAGTCATTAAGTGAGTTTCCAATCACCAGGTTAAACAAAAGCACTTATGGTTCATATCCTCACATCTCTCATGTCACAATTTGGATCTATCTATCTATAGATCCCTTTTTTACTTGGATTCTTCTGGTGTAATTGAATCATTAATTTAATTTGACCTATTTTTCCATAAGTCTTCCATCAAAAAAGCAGCTATTTCATCCTTAACTGGAAACAAACTTTGTGTGCAATATCCCATTTTCAGATTTTAAAAAATTTCTTAAAAAAATTGAAAGCTCTGAGGATGTTCATATTTAATATGACCTGATGCAGCCATTCCCTGTTAGCGAATATCAGAGAACCAATATTTCTTGAAACACATCTTGGCTGGTTTATCTCATTACTAATATTTGTTCACTCAATCTTTATTTACTTGTTTTCAATTTCTCACATCATGTCTTTCTAGCATTGTAGAGAAGTTGATCAAATAATCTCAATTTTACACCTGAGGTTTTGGGTACTGGTAGTCCATAATCTCAAAAATATGAAGAGCATTTTAGGTAAACTAAAATATTTTATTGGAAAATTATAACTTTTTAAGCTTACATAACTATTTATAATAGTTACCAGACAAAGAAATAATAATTTGGAGCAATCTATCTTATTAAACATAAAACATATGCTCATACAGCCACGATTTGCTTTCTAGTGCTCTCTCAAAACAAATCTGCTTTCCCTTGGATATATAAGCCAACAGAATGAAATGCTTTTCTTGGTCAGAAGCCTTATGTAATATTTCAAACTTATTCTCTGTTGTACACCCAGCGCTGTTACAACACAACTGTCTTCTTTTATTCAAAGTTAAGATCTCTTAGTTCTTATTCAGGAAACCAGCCTTGAAACAACCTATGACAGCTCTAAGGGCTTTGACTGTAGGTGGATTTAGGCTGTTTTGACTTTTAAAAGCTGGAGTTGATGTTGTTTTGGAGAAATGCCTTGAATATCAGCTTATTCTCTCTAAGCCTCCTGTCTTTAATTATGCACAGAATGAAGCAACTAAACAAACTCTTTTATCTGTTCTGCTCCTAAAATGACCCAGGTTTGTGTGTGTGCATGTGTGTGTATACAAACATCTAGCATTCATTCTAGTTCCCATCCTTCAGTATTTCTTTATAATTAGAACACAAAAGATAGGTAAACTGATATGAGATGAGCCTGATTCAACAACACTGTCGGTCTACTCATTGACATTTATATTCTTCAGTTCATTTCCATTCTCCCAGCAGCCAACAGTATTCCATAAGGTTGTGCCTACTACTTCCCAGTTTTTACAAAGCAATACACATTTTACAATTTCTCTGCTTCAGACCTTTCATGTTCAGTATCCTTTCAGATTGGCCTCGTTACTAACTGACATAATTCTTTCTTATTGATTTTAAAGGATCTAAAACTCTTCTAAAAAATTAGATATGATGTTTGTACAAAATATAGATTTTTTTTTAGAAAACAGTTAATTAGTGTACTCTTCTGCACAATGTAGCTTTCTAGATTTCTCAATTTAATTTCAAATCCATTAGCATATATATTTGAATATATTGAATTCAATTATTGAATTGAAGTCAAAATTTTTTTTTTCTAGAGGAAAAGCCATTAAAAATTAACATAGTTATAGAGCCATTTGGAAAGATATAGACCATACAAATTTAAAGGAATCCATGAAATCATTAAGAACATTTGAGTCATTTCCATAAACAATCTTGATACCTCAGAGATTTCAAAATGTGTTAGGATTTTAAAAATTTGAGAGTGGATGGATACAAAATCTAAATGTACCATACATTTGCCACTACTCTATTTTATATGGGCTTAGTACGATTTAAATATGTTTTTTGTTCTAAATCCTTGAAAAATCTGCCAAGTTCTTTCATTTCAAAACAAATTGTTTTGTTGAAAAACACTTTGGCATTTCCTCTCCCTTAATGTCATATATTTTTATTGATGATCTGTATAACATTATCTCCAACAGCCATCTTAATAATGTGTGATAATAATCACACATATGAGTGATTTGTTTTACATCATCTTTTAAAAATAAAGGCTTTAAGAAATTTGTTTGATCCTAGATATCTAATAGTCATTTTCTACAGTTTCATCTACTTGTAGACTACAAGGAAAATGAATGCGAAAGCCATGTATTTCTGCTGGCCAAATGTGTGGGTGTGGTGGAGATAAGCTTCCTGGTATAGTAAGGATTTCCATTATTTTTTCTTCCCATATTTCACACATCCATTTTACTGATAGTAAGTCCTTAGATACTTATAAAGACAACATTTCAATTGAACCATTTGTGAAACAGGTAGCTTTAGGCAATCAAAAAGTTTGACATTGGTTATAAGGTAGATATCATTGATTCTACTTTTAGACATTACTATAAAGAGTTTCCAATTAAAAAAAAATTCAGTTTTGACCTTTGGCTTATCTAAGTATTGGAAGTGCTAAACAAAACAAAACAAAACCCCCTATTCTTGATTTTTCTTATGGGTGAAATCTGCTTGTCTAAGACAGTGTTTCTCAAAATATGGCACTATTATCAGAAACATCTTCATCATCTGAAATGTACTAAAATGCAAATTCTGGGTCCCCACCACAGACTGACTGAATCAGAATTTCTAGGAGTGGGGCCCAGAAATATGTATTTTAAAATCTGTTCATGTGATTCTGAAGCACACTCCAGATTGAGAAACACTATTGTGATAGAATTCTTAAAATAAATTTTAGTTTTCCTAGATATTTCCTAGATATTTATTATTCCTGGAAAAGAGACTTCCCTGTTGGCCCAGTGGTTAAGAATCTGCCTGACAATTCAGGGGACATGGGTTCGATCCCTGGTCCAGGAAGATCCCACATGCTGCAGAGCAACTAAGCCCATGCACCACAACTGCTGAACCTGTGCTCTACAGCCCACGTGCCACAACTACTGAAGCCCACAAGCCTAGAGCCCATGCTCTGCAACAAGAGAAGCCACCGGAATGAGAAGTCTGTGCACTGCAATGAAGAGTAACCCCTGCTCGCCACAACTAGAGAAAGCCTGTGCGCAGCAATGAAGGCCCAACACAGCCAAAAGTAAATAAATAAATTAATTGAAAAAAAGAAAGAAAACTTCCTGGAAAAGATGTGCTAAGGGGAGATGGCATCACAAAACTAAATTCATAGGTGGCATTGTTACAGAAAGTATTGTATCACCACATTTGTAGCTCCTAAGAAGACAGAAGGAGTATACATTATTCCAGATACTCTACAATTCTTGAACTGATCACTAAAACAGAAGTTTTGGAACCATTATATTTTAAGTACAACAACTATGGTAATGAATGATTAACTTGTAGTTTGTAGGTATTTCAAAATGCAGATGCATTTTACATACATGCTGTTCATTAAACTGTAGAGGCTAAAAATGCATAACCATTTTCAGGCATCTTGATAAATTATCATACTGGAATTTATTAACTACAAAATGCTTTGATCCAAAAATATATTTCATGTCATAAATAAACATGGGAGCTAAATTTCTTACTCATCATTTTCAAAAGCTTAGTCCTTTCCTTCTATACATACATTACATTACATCATAATCTATATAACCAATTACTCTATTGCTCTTAAATACTTTGTGTCCATTTTGGCAAAATAAGCTATGGAAAAGAAAATAGCTTTTCCATATATTAAGATAATTCTGTATAAATCTTTAATCTTATCAGTAAGTGAACTGCCAATTTAATTGATTCTAGCTACCTCAATTAATTTTTCAAGAATAGATTTAAGAAATCATTTGTGTAAATCTGAATGCTAAAAATTTACATCCCAGCATAGTACTGTTTTTACTAACATGTATTAGAAATATTAGTCTTTTGTTCAATAGCAAAGTTTTACTTTCGAATACATAATCCATTTTTGAAATGTATTTTCTTTTAAATTGGCTTTACACTATTGAACATTTTGAAGTTTTAGATAAATATATAAATATTTATTTGTTTATTTTTATTAGAGTATAGTTGATTTACATAGAACTATTAGTTTTTAATGGTTCAGTGATTAATGTAAATTAGCTAAATGCATATTCTTTGCACCAAACAGTAAAACATTGTTCAAATAAGTGTTTCATGGTTTTATTAGGTAAAAAGAGCTACAATTTCAATGTATATTTTATTAACTTCTCTAAATCTTGACTTTAAAGTGCACATAGCACCTACTGCCAGGATTATTGTAAAACTCTATTGAGAGACTTGATATGAGTCAAATATCTCATATTAATACACTTATATAACTCAACAAACATGAGTTATATAAGTGTAATATAATGAACATATAACTAAATGAATATACATGTATTAAAAATAGTTGAGCAGATCACATAATTCTGTAAAATAATGATGAGTTGGAGCATGCAAATGTGTATAATAATAGGACAGATAACCTATTAAATAATGCAAAAATATATCTATCAAGAAAGAAACAATGTATCTCTGAAAGACAAAAGTATATATAATAGAGCTAAACATACAGAATTAAAGAAGGAAGCCAGGGAGTTTGGAGAGGAAAAAACAAATAAATATGGGAAATAGAAATGAAAAATGGTAAAAGAATGCAGGTGTGAATAACTAGTAGATGATTAATCAATACTAATTTATATTAGCAGTTGATTTAAAAATATTTGCTAAGTGACTGCATGGTTACCAAGATGTGGGATTTGTTGATATTATGTCTCATTGGAAAGGAAACAGTCAAAAGAGAACTCAAGTGTTTATTATTTGATGATGAAAAGTTTCCCAGCTCTCAGCAATTTGTGAGGTCTCTATTTTTAGCCTTTCTCCTCTGTTTTTAAAATTTTTGCGTTGATATTATTCCTCCATTTGAGCTTCTTAAAATAAACAAACAGCCATAAAGAACAAATCTTAAAAATAAGAGACTTATTAGGGTGATGAGAATAAAATATTGTTTCATCAAGTATACAATGTACTAGTTGTAATCAAGGTGTTATAGTTATCTCTAAATACGTATTTTTCTGCTACTGTTGAATAAATACAAAGGTCTGTATTTGTCTCATATTTCATGTGATGGGCAGTCAATTGAGGATGGGAGGTTGTGTCCTTACTGGCTGAAGAACTGGATCTTGATTCTCTTCATGGTTGATTCAGAAAGTACTTCTATGAAGTCTATGCTTCAGCAGCATTTGTTCGAGTAGAATGGGGCTTGCCATTAATGCATGAAGTGATTTGAGCATGTGATCTGGTTGCTCAGCTAATCAGTAACAAACAAGGAGGGGGAAGTGAAGTCATCTTTTGGCTGGATAGCAGACAGCAGAGAATACCTAAAATTCTTGCCTGTCTGGTTTTAAACTGCTACACAGTAGCCCTGGGAATATCTAGTGAGTAGAGGAATGTATGAAAATTATTGCTTGTATTGGATCTGTGCCTTTACTTTTGATAGATAACATAAGAGCAACCTTTGATCTGAGACAGCAAAAGATTTCCCACTAAAATGGCCTACATATTAAGTAAGGGTATGAGCCTGGTGCAGTGAAAAGATCTCTAGGAGAAAGTCCAGGGGACAAGCAGGGTGGTAGATGGAGGCTGAAGTGAGGATGAAGGTAAAACAAATAGAAATAAGCTTTGAAATAATCCTTTCTTACCATTGGACAGGGCCTTAGATTAATTAACACCAAGTTATTATTTAATTTTTCCATTTTAATTCCATGAAGAAAAAGAATGCAAAAAGCAAATTTCTCATAGCTATTAAGAATGGTAGGAAGGCAGTGCTGAACTAAGAAAAAACTCTTACGTACAATAAACAATTTAGTAAATTTCTCTAATCCTCAATTTCTTTCAT
This sequence comes from Pseudorca crassidens, assembly GCF_039906515.1. NCBI lineage: Eukaryota > Metazoa > Chordata > Mammalia > Artiodactyla > Delphinidae > Pseudorca > Pseudorca crassidens. Next base: position 55,457,339 of record NC_090312.1, on the reverse strand, counting down.
TGTATGGTAGAAGTCATAATGTATCTGGCTTCATAAACTTGTGGAAGCAAATGGATTAATAGTGTGAAGAACTTAGAACAGTGCCTGGCATTTACTTAGGTAAGATTTCTTCTACTAGTAGTTGTACTTTCAGCTGTGGAAGCCTTGGAGAGTGGGGATCCATGAAGTTGGTCCCACGAATAACCCCTATCCATTCCACTATAGCTACTCCATTACTCTGACCATTTGCCACACTGGGGTTGGCTCATGTCAAATAGCAAAGTCATTCTGTCTGCTTGGTTGTTCAGTGACTCACCACGGAATATACTCTTTTTTTTTTTTTTTTTTTTGCGGTATGCGGGCCTCTCACTGTTGTGGCCTCTCCCATTGCGGAGCACAGGCTCCGGACGCGCAGGCTCAGTGGCCATGGCTCACGGGCCCAGCCGCTCCGCGGCATGTGAGATCTTCCCGGACCGGGGCACGAACTCGTGTTCCCTGCATCGGCAGGCGGACTCAACCACTGCGCCACCAGGGAAGCCCTGGAATATACTCTTTGGTGAGCGCTAAACATGTGAAACATAGATCTTCTCACTTCATGACCAAACCTATATGTTCACCTACATATTTATTCTCTGGAACTCTTTATCCCTAGTCTTCCAATATTTTTCCTTCTAGGCCTCTGAACAACCACCCAAGGCATTAGTCACTGCTTGTGAAACTGTATATATTCTTACTTAAAGCCAATTCTCTTTCCACACAGGTAGAATTTTCATTTTCTGCTGACTGATCATAAGAAACCCTCCATAGGGGCTTCCCTGGTGGTGCAGTGGTTGAGAGTCCGCCTGCCGATGCAGGGAACATGGGTTCGTGCCCCGGTCCGCGAAGATCCCACATGCCGCGGAGCGGCTGGGCTCGTGAGTCATGGCCACTGAGCCTGCGCGTCCGGAGCCTGTGCTCCGCAACGAGAGAGGCCACAACAGTGAGAGGGCCGCGTACCACAAAAAAAAAAAAAAAAAAGAAAAGAAACCTTCCATAGAGGAATAGGTAGGAGCTGAGGGAGATTTATCAGTGCTATAGTAGTAGATGACATGAGAATTCAGGCCAACTCAACTTATTTGTGCCCTCTGTCCCTGCTCATGCCTAGTCTATATACCAATTCCATCTTCACTGTGTTGCTGCTCGGCCTGCCTGACGTTATGACTTGGTGGTTCTGACAGAGATTAGTGCGTGATTGATACTTGATGTCCTGTGGTCAACTGCTCCATTTCTATGAGACAAGTGGCATGCTACTTCACGTTGCCTTCCTAATACAAACTAAAATTGGTTTATTTGCCATATCTAACTTCAGAATCACATTATGTGCATACATAGTCTTCACAATTTGATCCCAATAGATTTTGTATTTTTCATCACTTCCCCACCCCACCCACACATGTACACATTTTGCACAATAAAGAATGATTTAAATTTTCTTGACTACCCTATGCTCTTTCACACCTACATACATTTAAGAATACTCTATTTTACCTTGAATTCTTGTTCTTTCTGTGATGTAAAGTCCCATAAAACTCGTCTCAAAGGTTATCTTCTTGTTTAAATCCTCTCTGATTATTCCACTTAAAAATGAATCCTGTCTCTCCCTTTGTTCCCATTAAAACTTGCTCATGTTTATTATATTCCATGAACACTTGCTTTGGTCATTTTTGATTTTTTTTCTTTGCATATGAGCTTTCAAGGACCAAGACAAGGTCTATTTCATCCCTGCATATCTGTGACTATTCATGGTAAACCCTAAAACAATACATTAGGTAACTATTGTATCTTTCGAGCTAGTTTTCAGGAACCAGTTTAGCAATATACCTTTCAGGATTTCAAATAGTAGGGGGAGGTGGTTGTCTTTGTTTTCTGTTTTCTTTTCATTCAATTGAAATAAAATAGAAAATAGAAGTTTCCTCTATCCAAAACTTACAGAAGAACACAGACTTCTGATATTGTTTACTGTTTTGCTACAAGTTGACAAATAATACATACTCTAATATTTCTACTAGACTAAGATATGGCTCTTATTTTGAATAAACTCATTTATCCTGGTAAATACTGTGAAGTCAATAATTCTAACAACGTGCTTAGTTTGATTTTTCTTACTGTTGAAATCACGTCTCTCATTCAACTTAAATATTTTGGATAATGTGAATAGCATTTAAAATATATTGTTCACAGCATTGTGAAACATATATTCTTACAACAATCCCAATTTCTTAACTCTGTATTCCCATTCCATTGTGTTTCTCCCACTTGGTATTACTGTGAAAATGACACTTTAAATGATTGCCTAAATTTCTGCAGAGAAAATGTTTCATGAATATTATGACTTCAAACTTCTTTCACTTGCATCTCTTCATCTTTCATAGAATGTTTACTACTAAACTTTGTCATAATACCTTTTAACTATGTTAGAATCAGCACAAACTTTCCTGTGGAATTAGACTGACCAAATGGCTTTGGGTGGAAGATATTCCTCATACAATCTTCCCTCAAAGTGGACACATTTCCTCCTTGCCATTTTTCTTTGGTATGAAAACTGCATCCTCAGTCCAAGTGCTTGATGGTGTATGACATTTTTATGGCATTTGAATAAACCACGTAAATTCAGATCATGAATCTAACCAGTCTAATCATAATTTCCAGTTATTATAATACTAATTTATAGTTTGAAAAGAACACATGGCTTCAGTAGAGGAAGATTTAGAATATTCCTAGTGTTTTTAGACTTTTGAAACTTTCTAGAAAATCTTCTAGACTTCTAGGCTGAAATTGCAGTTAGTTATGTAACAGCCGCTTTACCCTCATTGGTGCACTTAACACTTAAAATATTTACGGTGTTGTGTTATTTATATGTATTAGGAACTTAATATATGGGGGTAAACATCTATGATGCATTACATGAAGTAAGCGGGGTTGTGGACATTCCATGAGAAAATAAATGATTATAAATGTTAATTGAGAATCAAAAGTCCAATGGGGACAAGTTTACTAGAGATGCTTTCCATATATTAAATTAATTTTATATAAATGGTAAATTCAGAAAAAAATTCTATCATGTGAGGGTTTTGTTTTAAAATTAGATCAGATCAAAAATATAGATAATTGCTCCATATATCCTATTTAATATCAAACTATTATGTAAAATAAAATAAAGTCCATTTACTTAAAAAATTTGGGAAAGTTTCCTGATGCTTCCATGTTTTTTTTAATAAAATTTCTTCAAATTTTTTTTACCTCCCTCAGTGCTCTGGACCTGGGTTGTAGGGGAATGGCCTTAAAACCATTCCTTCAAAAGAGCTGCTGAAAATGATCTACTCTACATATCAGGTTCATTCAATTTATGCACATTACTGAGTGGTTACTATATGTGTTAGCCACTATGCTAAGCAGTGGAAGTTATTCCTTGTATTACTTAAGCTCTTCCTGGAGTTTTATAACTGCATAGACCTCACAACACTTTAAGAGGTATTTATGAGTACCTGTAGGAAATTCCTTAAGGATTCTCAGAATTAAATAATGAATAGTACAAGAAGTGCTGTATGACCTGTGACACTAGATAGATAGCCCAATAAAAGATTATATATATATATGTATATATATATATATATACTTATGGGATGCTGGTCTGGAATTAGTATTTATAGAAATAAAAACAAGGATAGGGCTTCCCTGGTGGCACAGTGGTTGAGAGTCCGCCTGCCGATGCAGGGGACACGGGTTCGTGCGCCGGTCCGGGAAGATCCCACATGCGGCGGAGCAACTGGATCTGTGAGCCATGGCCGCTGAGCCTGCCAGGCGTCCGGAGCCTGTGCTCCGCAACGGGAGGCCACAACAGTGAGAGTCCCGCGTAACGCAAAAACAAAACAAAACAAAACAAAAAAAACAAGGATAGAATGAAAAAAGACACTCTGATAGGAAAAAATATTAGGAATCATTAAGCCTGATGACGGGAAGAGGAGAAAAAAAATAAAGAAAATATATTATGCTGTTGTAAACTCAAGAAATGAGAAATGCAATGGCCCCACATTTCTACCACATTTTATCCATATATTTTTATACAATCAGCTTGAAGACAGAGTTTGGATTTACTTTGCTTTGTGTGAATTTGTGAGTTCTAATTGTAGATATATTAAAAAGAAAGGGGCAATTCCTTTGTATATATCTGAGTATGTAAGAATGATCCTTCAGAAATGATGCATTTCCAGGGATGGCTCAGGGCCAAGAAGAGAAAAGAGCTAGTGGTTTGTGGCAGCTGGTTATATTTATCAAGCCTGGGGTTCCTCTTGTGTGGTGGCTTTGCCTGAGTTTTTAGTTGTATGGTTAGCTAATAATATGAAAACAGAATATGATGGGAGAGCCAAAAAATGTTCAATTCTGTAGTCAACAAATGCTATATTTGGGCCAAAAGATATGGCATTTTTACATCATACATTATAAAAGTATGATCTCATTTCAAATAAATAGTGTAGGAAAAAAAGAGAATGCCTAGCAATATATCTTGCTGACACATTCAAGGAATATTTTTTTACTAATGTCAGCTCATACACTGAAAAAAAGAGTAAGCCATACATTATTTTTAATCACTGAAAATCAGTCACAGCAAGAAACAAATTGGTTTTCTGTCTACGTATGCATTTTTCATTATAATCATGGAATACATTTTTTCACTAACAGTTTGATTTCATTCAGTGCCTGCAAAGTGCCTTAGAATCATTTTTATGAGTTTTTTCCTACAAAGTTTGAATGTATTTGAGGGCAGATGCATGTGATAAATAGTCATATTGGGAGGTATAGTCAGGAGAGGAAAGACGAGGCAGATTCTGAAACCCTGGTCTTTATTTCAATGAATAAATTTGATTTCATAAAAGTTACACTGTAGTAATTCAACCTTATCATGCAGAGTTTATGAATCATACCCACTTTTTATCTTCCAACACTTCACTTTTGAGTAGGGGGTCCTGGACATTCTCTGTTGGTTCTTAGAACTTTACAACCCATTTACGATTTCCTCAGTATTAGGGGCTGTCTGTAATAGTTTCGAGAATCTTTGCCTCCAGGGTTTCATGTACAGTTTACATTGCACCAACAAGATGGATTCACAGGAGATGTGGTAGGATGAAAAGAAGCAGACACCACTTTCTTCTTTCTAAGGCTGTGGGGCTGACAGTGGGAAGCTGTGATATATCAAATCTCTGACCGCTCTGAAATAAATCTGAAGTTGGTGGTAGATCTGAATTTTACAACTTTGAATTCTCCAGTCTGCAACTATTTTCTAAATGTCTAATTGCTTGCATAATATACCTTCCTTTGTTAAAATCAAAGATAATTTCTGTATTACAAATTGAACCAAGAGTGATAGATGTGGCTATAATTTTACATAAAATTTTAAAAAGTCATTGTAACATAGAAGGTAGCCAGTCTTTGACCTGGGGTATGAAATTCATTTCTGAATTAAGGCCCAGTTGAGAGTTGAAAAACCACAAATAATTTCTAACATATTAAAAATATGTTAATAATCATGTCAAAAATATATTATCAGCTTTTATTATCAGTTCCTGATTTTATGCCGTACAAAAAAGTCTCCATTACTAAAATATGCATTGAGTTGTCATTTCAGGAGGCAACTGGTAAGTTACTTCCCACAAGTTAGTTTTTAATTTTTAAAATAAAGTAAAATATATTTCATCATTAAAACATTTTATGTTTTCTTAATATTATCTGTGTTTTGTTTTTTAAAAAGTGAAAGCAAACAATTATATTGAAGTATAGTGAATACAAAGTTTGGCTCTAACATCTTTGCCCTCTCTCTGGCATTTAACTAATATAAAAACTGACTATGTTATGCCAGAATAAGTTATTTTCATCATTAATATAAATACAATAACTCTGAAAAACATAGAATAGCTCTACCTGGAATGGATGAGAAACATGTAAAAAGAATCAATTATATTAAATCAAGAACAGAATACCAAAAACAAGTGTTCCTGCACAAGAAGGCAACAATCTAGGGAATATAACTGCACTTACTAACTTATCTCATGTCAGAAAAATAATTGCAAATAAGAACTTCTAAATATACTGTTGTATTTACAAAAGAAAATGTATAAGCTTCATCTCTCCAAAAAGAGAGAATTTATGGTTCATAATCAGTAGGAAGGCTGATCTTCTAGAGACTAAAGAACGAATTTTAAATTTGGGAGAAATTTTTAAATGACAACTGTCTTAGCTCAGGCTTCAATTACAAAATACCAAACTGGGTGGCTTAAACAACACACATTATTTTCTGACAGTTCTGGAGGCTGATAAGTCCAAAATCAAGGTGCCAGCAGATTGGATTTTTGATGAGGGCTCTCCTGGCAGGCAGACTCTCACCTTCTCAGTGTATCCTCAAAAGGTGGAGAGAGGGCAAACTCCAGTCTCTTCTTCTTCTTATGAAGACAGAACCTATCATGGGGACCCACCTCCTCTAAACCTAATGAATTCTCAAAGGCCCCACCTCTAAATACCATCATATTGGGAGTTAAAGCTTCAATAAATAAACTTTGGGGAGGCAAAAACATTAGTTCACAGCAACATTTCTATTTATAAAATGGTTACTAAGTGCAGCAATACTTTAGTACCATAATGCGAACATCAGAATGCATATTGACAAATAAATGATGCTATATTAAATTGTTCTCAATGATTATGAAAGATGAAGAGGCTGTTAAAGAATACAAACATTGTTTAATAGATACACAAACAGCTGAAAAATCTTATAAAGAATAAAAAGACAGTGCATTTGAAAAGGAACCATTGATAATAAAGTTATTTCAAAAGGAATATAGGAGACAGTGCCAGTTATAATGTCACCACTTAGCATTACTCCAATCATATTGCATCTCTTCTCCATAAGATTATAGCAAACTCTTACACCATAAGGTCAGTAAGTTGCACAATAAGAGAACAAAAGCAAGTTTTGGTAGTCTTCTAGATAAGGTTTTATTTCTGGTGTTTTTACAAGGGAAATACAGTAGTCATTATTTTCCATAACTTCTTTCATTTCTCTTCATTTCATTGTTCTTTCACTTTTGAATATATGTAGAAAAGATTAAATACATATGCTTAAATGCTTATTTGTTTTCAGAATATCTGTTTCAGTCCCCTCTAGTATTTGTCTTTTTTTCCCCCTTTGGGTGCTATTCCTTTAGTAGGATATTTTACATATTTGAATACATCTCTTTTTGGTAAAATGTGTTACCAATATATTCTTCCACTGTATGATTTGTGTTTTTACTCTTTATGAAAACTTATGAAGAAATTTTAATGTATCAGTATTTTTCTTTTTGGTTAGTACTCCTTACACCATGTTTATGAAATCTTCCCTACTCTGAAATCATACAATTGTTTCTTTATAATACATTCTACAGTTTTATTGCTCTGCTCTTTATATATAGGCCAATCTGTAAATTATTTTGAAATATATATATATATACATATATATATATAAAACACCTATTTCTTGATATTTTAATTTTCTAATCTTTATACCTTTTGAATTGCTGAGATAGAACAAATTTTGTCATAATGCCCCTTATTAGGTGGCATTATGGTAGGCCACTAACCCAATGGTGCCCTTGGATAAGGAGAAATTTGGAGACAGACACATATGAACAGGGAAAACGCCATGTGCAGAAGGCAGAGACTCAGGTGATGCATCCACAAGCCAAGGGCCAGCAAAGATTGCCAGCAAACCACCAGAAACTAGGAGGGAGGCATGGAATAAATTCTTCCTCTCAGCTCTCAGAAGAAACCCTCCCCTCCCCACAGGTAGAAAATCAGCTGTCACTCTTAACTGCAACTCACTTGAAGGGAATTTATCTTTTTTGTCAGAGTGCTTCAGAGATTTTCTTTTCTTTCTTTTTTTCTTTTCTTTCCTTTTCCTGTACAAAGTTTCACTATGAAATGTTTAGGTTTGGACTTCTCCTTATATATTTGAGCTAGATTTTGCTGGACTTCTTACATTTCTGAAATAAGGTTTTTCATCAAGTGTGGAAAATGCTCAGCCTCTATTGCTTCAAATATTTCTTCTGAGCCATTAATCTCCTCCTTCTTCTGGAACTTCAGTTAAGGATACATTAGTCCTTTTTACTCCATCTACTTTGTCTAATATATATCCTGCCTTGTCCATTTTTTCCTCATATTGAATTGTGGATTATTAATTTCAATTTATATTCTAATTCAACAATTTATTAATTTAGCTGTTTATTATCTGCCTTTAAACCTGCCCACTGAGTTTTTTAAACATCTTTATTGGAGTATAATTATTTTACAATGGTGTGTTAGTTTCTGATTTATAACAAAGCAAATCAGCTATACATATACATATATCTCCATAACTCTTCTCTCTTGCGTCTCCCTCCCACCCTCCTTATCCCACCCCTCTAGGTGGTCACAAAGCACCGAGCTTATCTCCATGTGCTATGCAGCTGCTTCTCACTAGCTATCTATTTTACATTTGGTAGTGTATATTAGTCCATGCCATTCTCTCACTTCACCTCAGCTTACCCTTTCCCCTCCCTGTGTCCTCAAATCCATTCTCTACATCTGTGTTTTATTCCTGTCCTGCCCCTAGATTCTTCATAACCATTTTTTTTTCTTTTTTAGATTCAATATATATGTGTTAGCATATGGTATAATTTTTTCACTTTCTGACTTACTTCACTCTGTATGACAGACTCTAGGTCCACCCACCTCACTACAAATAACTCAATTTTGATTTGTTTATGGCTGAGTAATATTCCACTGTATATACGTGCCACATCTTCTTTATCCATTCATTGGTGGATGGACATTTAGGTTGCTTCCATGTCCTGGCTATTGTAAATAGAGCTGCAATGAACATTTTGGTACATGACTCTTTTTGAATTATGGTTTTCCCAGGGTATATGCCCAGTAGTGGGATTGCTGGGTCATATGATAGTTCTATTTTTAGTTTTTTAAGGAACCTCCATACTGTTCTCCATAGTGGCTGAACCAATTCACATTCCCACCAGCAGTGCAAGAGAGTTCCCTTTTCTCCACACCCTCTCCAGCATTTATTGTTTGTAGATATTTTGATGATGGCCATTCTGACTGGTGTGAGTTGATACCTCATTGTAGTTTTGATTTGCATTTCTCTAATGATTAGTGATGTTGAGCATCCTTTCATGTGTTTGTTAGCAATCTGCATATCTTCTTTGGAGAAATGTTTCTTTAGGTCTTCTGCCGATTTTTGGATTGGGTTGTTTGTTTTATTGATATTGAGCTTCATGTGCTGCCTGTAAGTTTTCGAGATTAATCCTTTGTCAGTTCCTTTGTTTGCAAATATCTTCTCCCATTCTGAGGGTGGCTCTTCACCTTGTTCATGGTTTCCTTTGTTGTGCAAAAGCTTTTAAGTTTCATTATTTCCTATTTCTTCTTGTTTTTATTTACATTTCTCTAGGAGGTGGGTCAAAAAGGATCTTGCTGTGATTTATGTCATAGACTGTTCTGCGTATGTTTTCCTCTAAGAGTTTTATAGTGTCTGACCTTACATTTAGGTCTTTAATACATTTTGACTTTATTTTTGTGTATGGTGTTAGGGAGTGTTCTAATTTCATTCTTTTACTGTAGCTGTCCAGTTTTCCCAGCACCACTTATTGAAGAGGCTGTCTTTTCTCCATTGTATATTCTTGCCTCCTTTATCAAAGATAAGGTGACCATATGTGCACGGGTTTATCTCTGGGCTTTCTATCCTGTTCCATTGATCTACATTTCTGTTTTTGTGCCAGTACCATACTGTCTTGATTACTGTAGCTTTGTAGTATAATCTGAAGTCAGGGAGCCTGATTCCTCCAGCTCCATTTTTCTTTCTCAAAATTGCTTTGGCTATTCGGGGTCTTTTGTGTTTCCATACAAATTATGAAATGTTTCATTCTACTTCTGTGAAAAATGCCATTGGTAGTTTGATAGGGATTGCATTGAATCTGTAGATTGCTTTGGGTAGTAGAGTCATTTTCACAATGTTGATTCTTCCAATCCAAGAACATGGTATATCTCTCCATCTGTTTGTATCATCTTTAATTTCTTTCATCAGTGTCTAATAGTTTTCTGCATACAGGTCTTTTGTCTCCTTAGGTTTATTCCTAGGTATTTTATTCTTTTTGTTGCAATGTTAAATGGGAGTGCTTTAATTTTTCTTTCAGATTTTTCATCATTAGCATATAGGAATGCAAGAGATTTCTGTGCATTAATTTTGTATCCTGCTCCTTTACCACATTCAATGATTAGCTCTAGTAGTTTTCTGGTAGTGCCTTTAGGACTCTCTCTATATAGTATCATGTCACCTGCAATCAGTGACAGCTTTAGTTCTTCCTTTCTGATTTGGATTCCTTTTATTTCTTTTTCTTCTCTGATTGCTGTGGCTAAAACTTCCAAAACTGTGTTGTATGATAGTGGTGAGAGTGGGTAAGCTTGTCTTGTTCCTGACCTTCGTGGAAATGGTTTCAGTTTTTCACCATTGAGAACGATGTTGCCTGTCGGTTTGTCATATATGGCCTCTATTATGTTGAGATAAGTTCCGTCTATGCCTACTTTCTGGAGGGTTTTTTATCATAAGTGGGTGTTGAATTTTGTCGAAAGGTTTTTTCTGCATCTATTGAGATGATCATATGTTTTTTGTGTTTTTATTTATTTATTTATTTTATTTATTTATTTTTGGCTGCATTGAGTCTTCATTGCTGTGCACAGGCTTTCTCCAGGTACAGCACGTGGGGGCCACTCTTCACTGCAGTGAGGTGGCCTCTCACTGCAGTGACCTCTCCTTGAAGAGCACGGGCTCTAGGCACTTGGGCCTCAGCAATTGCGGCACACGAGCTCAGCAATTGTGGCTCGTGGGCTCTAGAGCACAGGCTCAGCAGTTGTGGCACATGGGCCTAGTTGCTCCATGGCATGTGGTATCTTCCTGGACCAGGGATCGAGCCCATGTCCCCTGCACTGTCAGGTTGATCCCTAACCACTGTGCCACCAGGAAAGCCTGAACATATGGTTTTTATCCTTCAATTTGTTAATATGGTGTATCACATTGATTGATTTGCGTAGATTGACGAATCCTTGCATTTCTGGAATAAACCCCACTTGATCATGGTGTATGATCCTCTTAATGTGCTTTTGGATTCTGTTTGCTAGTATTTTGTTGAGGATTTTTGCATCTATGTTCATCAGTGATATTGGCCTGTAGTTTTCTTTCTTTGTGACATCCTTGTCTGGTTTTGGTATCAAGGTGATGGTGACCTCGTAGAATGAATTTGGGAGTGTTCCTCCTTCTGCTATATTTTGGAAGAGTTTGAGAAGGATGGGTGTTAGCTCTTCTCTAAATGTTTGATAGAATTCACCTGCAAAGACATCTGGTCCTGAACTTTTGCTTGTTGGAAGAGTTTTAATGCCCACTGAGTTTTTACTGTTGTTTATTATTTTTTTTTAATTTTAGAAGTTATATCTCGTTCTTTATCACTTTTCCTGTGCCACTCTTTGTAGTTCCTATTTGCTATTGGTATTTTAATATGTATTCTCTATCTCTTTAAACGTATAAAATGAAGTTATTTTATAGTCTATGCCTGATTCCAATATATGATGTCCTTGCAAGTCTGTTTATGTTGTTTCTGGTTTCTACTAGTTATAATTTATTACATTTTTTGTGTGTTTTTGAATATTTTTACTAGATATTGACATGTATGAATAATTTTAGAACTAATTGATAACTAGGTGATGATACCTTCCTCAGCAAAGTATGTGTGTTACATTCTTCTAGAAGAGCTTTAAGACATGTACCATGAAAGACACAAGGGTTTCAAATCATGTGAACACTCATCCATTTCTTATCTACCATCAACCTCAGGGTTCTGGATTTTGGAGACACAGCTTAAATCAAAGTTAAAGAATGTAGTAATAACCAGTGAAACTGATAAAAAATTTTTTGAATTACTTATGCAAGTCATTGATGATATTCCTTTTGGATTGTACTAAAAGAGCTCATTGAAATGTACTGCAGTCTTCTTATGTGTATTAGGACAAGATTCACAAGATGCCAGGAAATCCTTTATATTTAGGATTACACAAAATGTTTTGATTTCTTGTAGCTAAAGTTCACATCTGATAAGTAGAATTACTTTTAGATAACATCATCCAAAACTTTTAAATGGTCATTTTATTATTTCCTTACCCTAGTACAGATATGTCTCAGGGAAAACAAAGAGAAGGCCTTTCTCAGCACAATTCACTCCTAGTCATTTGTCCTATACTAAGCACAAGCTGCTCTCTTATCTAGTCATACTTTTTTTTTTTGGCCAAATATGAAAGTTTAAATAAAAATATATAAAGGAAAATAACTATCACTTCTGAACAAGCACCCAGCCAGAGGGAAATCTTATCATTTTGGCAGAAAAGTGAAGTAAAAGGAGACAAAAAGAGATATTTTGACCATTTCCTATTTCCATTCTCTTTTATAAAATATTCCAAACTGATAACATGTCATAACTCTGCTCCAATATAATTTTGATTTCGGCTTTTATCTCACTTAACATTAAATCCCCAAGAAGAGAATACATAAAATGCATTTCTAAATCATTTAATATTTTAACATGGAACACATTTGCTCCAATAGAATCTTGCTTAAATGTATATTAATAAATTCAGAGGTAGAAGTTCACTATTATTTGTTTGAAATAAATATTCACTTTTGTGGTGGGGTAATTTTCTCATTCTTATTTTTTTTTAAATTTTTCTAAAGGTTTTGTCATATATTCAATATTATGATCATTGTAAGCTTGCTTCATTTGACCAGCTGCTGTGATATGTTTTGTTACTAGATTGATTATTTCAAATCTTCATTGAGTTGATTTGGTGACAAATTATGTTTGGCCATGGTAGGTTATTATCTTAATATTCAGTTAAGTTTAATTTAATATATTTTTATTTGCAGTATTAGTTTATATCTTCTAATTGAGGGCTGTTTTACATATTCTGGTATCATGAGGCTGCCAATACTAGAAAATGCGTATGAATATTTAAACATTTTATCTGTCTTTTAGATCTTATCTACGATTTTTGGAAATTTCTTACAAAAGTAATTTTCATGCTATCAGGTCTGTTATGTATGAGTGAAACAGCTTTTTTTACCAGTAGCAGTTGAGAAAATCTGAAAGCAGCTACTTAGTAACCACTGAGGAAATTTTAACTAATTACAGTTCCTGTGTCTTCTTTATATTAGTATTTTAAGCATAATAGGTGTTGTCAAGAACTGTCAAAAATCTTGAGATTTTACCATTCTTGTAGGCTAACAAGTTAGTCTTCTAGAGTTTCATGGATGCCGAAAGAAGACGGAAGACTCCAGGATCAAAGGCACAGGACTTTATTATACAAGGCATAGCAGGCAGAATGAACTTCATGTTTGGATCAGTCCCATAGGAACAATGTGGAGCTGCCCAGCTAGGTGTATACACTCAGTAGGTCATGTCACAGCTGAGGGACACTGAGTTTAGAAAATACTAATCTGTGAAAGACTTGCTAGCAAACTTGCTCCACTTTGCCTCAGAGGGAGACAATATCTTTATTATTATGGAAAGCAAACATATCTGCCTTTGCTGCACTGGGAGACACTATCTCTATCTCCCATAGCCAGTCACTATAAAACCTATTCTTAAAAAACTGCCTGTTCTGTGACTCAGAAGCAACTCAAAAGTTCGGGAGATGGGAATAAATACCTATGGAGAACTATCTTCCAGCAGTTGTTTTATCACTATGTTTCCAAACATATCTTAAGTTTTGTCTCCAGTGTATAATCTACCCTTTGCTTGTACCTTTTATATCTCATTTTTACGTTTAATTTTTTTTGCTATACCCCTTTCTACTTCATGATTAAATTCAATCTAATTTTGCTTGTTTGCTCAAAAACATAATCTTGGATGAAAGTGTCCATCATGTTACTGAGTGTCATCTTTGTGCATATCCCGTCTGTGCATGAGCTATTTCTTTCTATTTTAGAGAGTACATTTTTACCTCTAAAACGTTGCTTTGTTTTTATCTTATGACATTTTAAATTAGACAGCTGATTGATTATTAACCAATAGAAATCTTAAAACCAGTTTTCTGGCCCACCTAAAGAAAGATGAGTGCCTTTGTGTAAGCTTTTAAATATTTACATACAACTTCACTTTGACCTTAACCTTTGGTTTTCTTTACCTTTTTCCCCAATATGGTTGAATATAAATAACTTAATAAGTATTGGTATCATTTTAGTGCACTGTAACCAAATAGTGCAGCATGCAAAATATCCTCCAATCCCTGAGCTAGGTGGTAGGGATAGGATGATGAACTAGGAAAACAAGGTCATTGCTCTTGCAAAGCTTGCAGAAAGGTATATATCCACCATAGCATTTTTTACAATTACAATTTTGCATATTTTGTGAGATTATTATTTTTTATTGAAGTGTAGTTGATTTTCAATGCTGTGCTAGGTTCAGGTGTACAATAAAGTGATTCATATATATATATACACACACACATGTATATTCAGATTATTTTTCATTCTAGGTTATTATAAGAAATTGAATATAGTTCCCTGTGCTATACAGTAAATCCTTGTTGCTTATCTATTTTATGTATAGTTATTCATATCTGTTTATCCCATGTTCCTAATTTATCCCTGCCCACTCTCTTTCCCTTTTGGTAACCATAAGTTTGTTTTCTATGTCTCTGAGTCTGTTTCTGTTTCCAATATAGATTCATTTGTATTATTTTTTTTAGATTCCACATATGTGAGATTATTTTTTATTATGTATTTTTAATATATTCTTCCTCACTGGACTGTAAGATCCATAAGAACATTGACTAAACTTCTACTCACACATTGCCAAAATGCAATTCTCCAACCTTATAACTCATAAAAATAGAACTTCTCCATATTTTAAAATATTTAATTTTTAGTTCCTCAAACAAAGTGGACTTGTTGCCTCAGTTTCTTACAGTATACTTTATTTATTTGGCAAGCTTTTCCCAGTTTTTCTAAAAGGGATTCAGAATTTCTCTGAGGCTAAAACATACACCAGAACAAATTATTCCACATATAAAAATATTACCCCTCAACAATCATTTAGTTTTTGCAAGATTAATTTGAGTCTCTTTCTTTTCCCTTAATTCATTGTGACTTCTCAACTCACTTGGAGTATTTCTAAGAGATAGTTATTTATCAATTATTTCCTGGTAGCCAGAATTATGTGTGTTTTTTTTAATATAAAATATCATTTGACCATTTTAAAGACTAGCTTTCTTTTTCCTTTAATATATTTAATTCCAAGTACAAAGTTCAAGATTGTTTACATTAAACCCCATACAACTTTCTGGAATCAAGATACATCTTCTACAACTATTCTACATGTGCCTTGTACTCTAGCTGCTAAAGGTCATTTTTACTTTTTAAACTTTATATATATTTTATGCTTTCATATCTTTGTCCAACCCTTTCCACTGGCTGTAGTAAAATAATTAAAGATTAGAAGAGATGACAGGGAAAGGAAATTAACCAAAATAGCATAATTAAGAACTGTTACAGAGCCCAAGCTCTTACTGCTCATCACAGAACAGTAAATCAAGAACGAGGTGTTGGGGCAAGGAGTAGCAACTTTATTTGGAAAGCCAGTAACCCAAGAAGACGGTGGACTAGTGTCCCAAAGAACCATCTTACCCAGGTTACAATGCAGGTTTCTTTATTACTAAAAGGGGAAAGGGTGTAGCTGGTTATCACAAACTTCTTTGTGCCAGAACTTTTTGTGCTTATAGCTGTCCACGTAGGTCTGATCATAATGTTCCTGTAAACTTCCAACAAGACAAATGTTATTCTCTGTTCTGAATGGAAAAAGGTTATACATTTAATGGTAAAATCTGAGAGGCAGAGCATTGAGAAAGGGCTATTACATATATTTCAGGCTATAGGTCACATTATTTTACAATGGTGCAGAGCAAGCATGACTAAGCACAAGAAACAGAGCACAAAGATTAGAGCTAAAGGACTAGATCCAATATGGAGTCAGGTTTGTTCTCCTCTGTTGAAGAATGTAGCAAACAGATAAATTGAGTGACATAAAGAAGGATTAATGGAATAAACACAGATAGCCTTTGTAAACAGGTTAAGGGAAAATAAATAAACATTTAAATTCACAGAAATAGGAGGATTCAAAGAATATTGAATTCCCTGAAATGTCTGGAAACAAAAGAACTAAAGTAATAATGAGAAACAAGGGTTGAAACAATCTAAGTAACAATTATTAAAGTTTTAAAAGAAGTTATCCCCGAGAGCTATTATGAAAACAGTAATTTGAAATTGGGCACATAGCCATGAGTCTGGAAGCAAGATTTCCTAGGTCATTACAGGAATTCACTATCAGCTTCACAGGATTGCTACTGTATAAATCACAAGTTGGAGAAAAATGCAAAAGAAGTTTTTGTCTTAAAAAGGGAAAGAAGTGCCTGACTGTGGCTGCCTTCATATAGATTTCAGGCACACGAACTTGTGTTCAGTAACAGTAGAACATTCTAAACGTGAACCAATGGGCTAACTAATTGACTAAAGTGTTAATTTTGATCATAATTTTCATGGGATATCTAGAAAAGAAAATAATAATTGATTGAAAGATGCATGTGACACAAGTTTAGAGCACGTTTCAAGAAGGAGCCAAAGTAAGGATTCAAATAGGATCTCATTTTATTAAATTTTGTGTACCTAGACTCTAGAGCCTTAACACAACACCTGTTGATTAATAAGTGATCAATAATACTTGCATAAATGTTGGATGAATATAAGACTCAGATTCATACTCTTGAGATTTATAAGCTATTTATTTGGAGTTTAAACATTGAGTGTGATATTTTTGTGGAATAAATGATTTCATGGCTGGTAATAAGTGCTGTTAAGTGTATCTTTCTTTTCTCTCTGTCTCCTTTTCTTTTTTTTTTTTTTTTTGCAATTTTACTAGAAAGAGGAATTACAGCAATTTTCAAAGGAGAAAAGAAGGAGTTTTGTAGAAGTGGGTATTCACAGAGATTTCCAGTGTAAACCTTCACTGCTCTATTCCTTAATATGATATCCACCTCATCCTATGATGTTATAATATATACAATTACATAAGACTGTATGTAACTAGCAAACCAGGAGAAAAATTAACATCCAGAGTTCTAGCAGCCTTTGTTTCACTCAATTCACTGATGTATATATCTTAAAAAATAATCTTATTACTAAGTTTGTAAAACATGACCTAATTTTGATTTTAAAAATGGAGCACTGCTATGTCTTTAAAGTAAATCCTTCATCACAGGAACATTGAATTAAGGATTTTAAACAAATTGGGATATGACAGAGCATACATCTAAAAAAGAATTTACATTTTACTGGAGTCTTATTCTTTGCATCCTCTTCTATAGTTCTGTTTAAACAGATGTCTCATAGATGTGGAAACATCTGGCAGGTCAACACATTTCTGCCATGCCCATACTCAGCTTAGGATTGTACATTTTTTGAATCTAATTGTTAAGTAAGGACCCTTCCCTGGAAAAAGTTTGGTACTTTGCATCAAATATTTTTCCACTTGCTTCTCCTTTCTTTCCAATAAGTGTTTTCACATGTGCTCACTAGAAATATTTTGGTAGCCATGGTTACTTTTTATTTGTTTTAGAAATGTATCTATAATCTCATTGACCTTTAAGTAATCACCTACTTAAGTGTTAGGACCAGGTTGAATTATAATCAATAGATCTTAATTTCATTTGTGGGCCTATTCAAATTACAAGAAAATTGTTTCAGTTTTGCATGGTTAAATATATACCAATCCATCGAGTTCTTGAGTCTTCTTTCTTCAGTTGTGTTGCATATGTCAAGGAGATGAATGAGACTTCTTTTAACCTTACACCTAACCACAGAAAAGACTTCATTTGGCTTCTCTCTTTTATTAGCATAATATAGAGGACTGAGTATACATATAATGTATACTGAGTGTGTGTATGTTTGTAATTTTAGGATTTTTTTTGGTAGAAGAGGGGATAAGAAATTAGAAGATTATAGAATTTTAAATTTTATTTTTGTAGTACACATTTATAAACCTAGCAGTAAAAAGTTGCAATGTTTACTTTAAATTATCTCTCTGCTTTTATGAGCCAAAAAATAGTTATGAGACTGAAGAAAATACAAAATTCAGGGTCTGAATATCTATAACTTTACCCAAATCAGAGCAAATTAATAAGATTTACAGCACTTTGCAGAGAGTGTTAGTAAATCCTGAGGGGAAAAGCAGATTGTAGCATTTCATTCAGTGCTGGGAATTTGGTTGATATGTGGTGACAATAAGAGACTTTTCACTCTTGAAGAGACTGAGGCTGTGTGACCCCAGGGATCAGCATGCACTGAGGCATGCTGTAAACCACATCTAATATTTATCAAGATGTGCAATGTAATCAAAACATTCTGAAATAATACACCACACAAACAACTTTAGTCCAGGAATAGGAGAGCAAAACAAGGACATTTAAGGATAAACTAGGTTCTTAAGGTATGTTTCTCAGCACCATTTGTTTAGATTCATCAGCTAGTTGTTTATTTTTCTAGCTACTTTAGAATTTCTTATTGAACTAGATTTATTTTCAAATGCATCATGAAATACCAAAATTGCAAGGTTCTTGTTTGTTTGCTTACTTGTTCTCCTTCAAAACATGCATTTTCCTGAAAAGTTTACTTTTGTTTGTGTTTAAAATCAACCACCCATCCACAGTTTAATCAGGTTATGGAAATCCTAAATATTAACTCTGGCTCAGAAATTCATGACCACCCCACACCTACTTGGAAGATCAACAAACATAAACCATGAGTTTACACAGTATCACCACAGGACAAAAGCACCGTGAGGGAACATTCGAAGTTGTGAATATTCTAATCTAAAATTTTCCATTACAGATACTCACTGAAAACAGATTTTTTCAAAAAACCAGATGATTGTTATAGAGTTGCACTAAAGAGGTCCAGAAATTCTAACAAAACAGTCTTCATGGCAATCATTCCACAATGGGCTTCTAATTCCTTCACTATAGAGGCCAAGTCTACTTCCAAGTTTCCAACCAGGATGTTTGCAATGTGTCTCCCCCATTGACAGCTGTTAAATGCCATAAGGGTTACAAAAGCATGCCCTGGGAGTACTCCAGATGTCTTCACACAGTGGTAGGTCCATTTCTAATAAAGACAATGAGAGAGAAATGCTGACATAATATTTATAGGAACTTCTTAATCTCTAGTGTATTGTAAATGTTTACAGTTCAAGGTGGGGGAATCTGGCTGCTTACCAAGTGTACTTTTTCACCTCTGAGTTTAAGCATCAGATTATATTTAAATATTTCTATTCCCTCTCACTATCCATATTTATGTCTCTGTCTCAAGTCTGAATCAATCTCTTTCTCTTTCTCTTTTCCCACAAATATTTACTGTGCAATTTTTCCCAAGGTGTATTTAACTTATCCATGCCAATCTCTGGCAAATAATAGAGTTTCCATCCTTTGGACCTGTCTATATACCAAAAATGCTCTGGACTGATTCAATGTAACATTGGCATGTTTTTTAAATTATTAACCCATATAGAAAGATGCCTTATTGAAATCCTGAAGCAATTTAATTTCTAAAGAGTAGTTTTCCATTGGACCTATTTGATTTTGACCACAACCCCTGTGTGCAGAAATGTTTCTTTGGTCTTGCCCTCCTCATAAATTATAAGAGATGAATGAAGAGAGAATTATTTTAGGCCAATTGTTGAATTTTTAAAAAAGCCAATGAAAGATAGGAAATTAGTAAAAGATGCTGAAGAAAACATCACAAAATGTGATATTGGGCTGGTTGCAAGCTTATTTTTGAGGGAGTAAGGAGTGGAGTTCTCTCTCTTTTGTAAAAGGAGAGAATTCAGTTATATTTTTATGGTTTCTTCCAGTCCTAAAATTTATTAATCTCTAGTCCAACATTTTTTCGAGCCTTCTGGCTTTCTACAGCTCTCATGAGCATGCCCACCTTAATATCTGATATCACCTTTCATATTTCTTTAAAAGTAACCTTGTTCTCACCAACTCCCTTCCCTTCAACCACACCAGAAAATGAAAGTAGAGAGAAAAAAACTGATAATAAAAATAGAATAAATTTTTTGTCTATCATGCTATTTTTTAGATTGAAGATACTAAACAAGGAATATCCTTTGATCACTTTCTTTTGGAGCTACAACATTATCTTAATGACTCAGGGCAGAAAAAAGTTACTACATGAAAATAAGCAAATTGTGCTTTGATTGTGGAAGCAAAATCTGATTAAAATAGCTATAGAAAACAAAAGTCTTCAATAGACTAAAATTAAGATCTATTGCATATCCTACTAATTTGTATTTATTTTGATTAGTATTAACACAAAAATTAGTGAATGGTTAGTATCATTTAGTTAATGAAAGCTGTTTTGTTTTAAATTTGGAGGTATAGGAGGAAGTACACATTCGTCCTTTGATTTGCTCATATATAAGATTTTTCAACTCAGAACTGCTCTGTAATAATGACCACCCAGTCACCAGTTAATCATTAAGAATGTTTTGCTATTTGTATTCTAAGCAAATCATCAACAAGGTACTTTAAATTCTAAAAGTTCTTTTTCTACCACTTATTTTGATAATTGCTTTTGTCTTATGAACAGTACATCTGCCCACTGGTAATTTATAGCCATGTTATGACATTTAAGACAAATATACAATTAAAAGAAAATCTAACCGTATTAATTTTTTTGAAGGGAGAACAACTAAGATCTAGTCTCTTAGCAACTTTGTTGTTTGTAATACTGTTGTCCCCCATTATCGGAGGGAGATTGCTTCCCAGACGCCCTTGGAGAGCAAAATCCGAGGATGCTCAAGACTTTTATATAGAATGGTGTAGCACTTGCTTATAACCTACTCACATTCTCCCATATACTTTAAATCACCTTTAGTTTAGTTTACTTACAATACCTAAAGCAATGTAAACACCATGAAAATAGTTTTAAATACAAATACAAATAAATGCTATGTAAATAGTTGCCACCATCCGGAAAATTCAAGTTTTGCTTTTTGAAACTTTCTGGATGATTATTTCTTAATTAATGTTTACAATCTGCAGTTAGTCAAATCCTTGGATGTGGAGGCTGCTGATAACAAAGGGTCAAGGGTACCATATTGTTGACTATAATCACTATGTTCTGCACTAACCCTCCAGGACTTATTTATCAATTAGTTTTAAGTTTGTATCCTTAAACAATATATCCCCAATAGCATTATTATTTGAAGAGGTTTAAGACATGAGTTAGATTAGTTTATCAAACATTGGACAAGTATTAGAATCACCAGGAGTACTGTTTAAAAGAAAAAAATGTACCTGAGTTGACCTTAGGCTTCCTATTCAGAACATAATGAACTGAATTTTAACCAGCTTCCCAACTGGTTCTTAGGCACATGACTCCTGAAAAACACTACACTACAGCCAGCAGCGAGGAATCTAACTGGTCTTCCCTTTTTGGATCCAGGATAGGAATAACTGAATTGCCAGAAGGTATCCAGTGGGTCTCAAGATAGAGGCTCTGGCTTCCCCACCATTGTGAACAAGCTTTGCCTTTCTCCCTCTTCCAATGAGAAGGAAATAGTCCTTCAGAGGTAGCAAACTACCTGTCCTGCTGGTCCCTCAGCTTCAGGTGTAATCTGAGATACTAACCTTCAAATATTCAGCAACAGCTCTACCACATGGCCAGTGCTCTAGGATACTTCAGTGCTGCTAACTAACATGGGTATTTATTTATAAATGAAAATGCATGCTCTTTTCCTGTAAAAAGAAACTCCCAGCCTCCCATAGCAAGCATAAAATAATATAGCTTGTTTTATCCCACCATAAATTATTTTTATAAAGTTTAGTTAAATATAAGGGACACATTCTAACAATGAGGGGTCTTAATAATTAAGATTTGTCAACTGAATAACATTAAGATTTAGACTTATTTAAATGCAAGGTCCGAGGTCCTGATTTTTAAATAAAAATGACTTACAGCTTCTTTCCCTTATATTATTTATTTCCTAGTAAATATTCTATTAATTTAATATACTCTTATTAGTTCTTGAGAGAACAAGCACTAAAGTCATAAAGGTTAACAACTGTTATTAATTTAAAGTTAAACTGAGCTTACAGTAACTGAGTTAACATTTAATTAGTCAATCATATTACTGGATTAAAATTCTAGGCTCTTCAGTCCTGACGGTTGCAAATTTTTAAGTAAAGTTTATATTTTCTTATTATTCTTGCTTGGGGTATATCTCAAGATTGAATTTAATTGTTTAAATATTTTATTTTGGAAGGATTGAATTGTATGAAATCTAACTTTCTCTCTCTATCTCTCTTCTCTCTCTGTCTTTAATAATGCTTTGCATTGAACTATTCATATTTTTTATTTTAATGAAGATTGTGCAGCATCTTCAATATTTTTCCAAATTTTGGAGTTTTTTTGATACAACTTGGTAATATGCTGATAATTATGTTCAAGCCCTTTATCAAAATAAAAACATACCAAAAACTCATTGTTTTCCAATGTATGCTCTTGTTCCATTTCTTCACTAAATAAAAATAATAATAGCATTCTGAATTTAGTTTAATACATATTCTTTAGTAGCCAGTTTCTTTATAATAATCGAAACTTTTCTTTTCTTCTTTCTTTCTTTATTTTGCGGTATGCAGGCCTCTCACTGTTTTGGCCTCTCCCGTTGCGGAGCACAGGCTCCGGACGCGCAGGCTCAGCGGCCATGGCTCACGGGCATAGCCGCTCCGCGGCATGTGGGATCTTCCCAGACTGGGACACGAAGCCGTGTCCCCTGCATCGGCAGGCAGACTCTCAACCACTGCGCCACCAGGGAAGCCCAAACACTTTCTTTATTTTTAAAGTACATTGACTGTTTAAAAAATTTTAAAAATGTTCTTTGTGTAGAAACAGATGAGTTATGTTGCTTTCTAGCCTCATCTTAAAATTGTTCTTGTTGTACACTACCTAAAATATCTAACCTATCATCGTACTTTAGATAATTTCAATTTTGTCAATTTTGGGACAGCTTTCATACTATATTAATGAATTATTGACATAAAAAATGTTTGGATGTCTGTTGTAATTTAAGATCGATTTTCTTGTAACATAGTTTACTCTATTTAGCTACAATAAAAGAATGAAAAACCCTGGCCAAAGCAAGTCTTCAAATCAATGTTTTCGGTAAATACATAGTGTTTATGTATATGAAGTGTTTTTTATTCTACTAAATTATTCTGCAATAACAAAATAGATTAAAATTAAGGTACAGTCTAGATTAAAATCAAACTTTAAAGAGTTTTGAGGTCAAAGCAGATTTTGCAAGGATTGGCTAAGGGATTCATTAACTAAATCTTGGAGATTAGAGAGTATTCTCAATAGACCACTTTGGTACAAGTCACCATTTCAAAACCAACCCTGTGTGACGGAAGAGGCAAAAGGACCATAAGGATACAGTAAGGGAAAGCACAATTTCCTGAAGAGGGGTTGTGTTGTTTTAGAAGATGAGGTGGACGGAAAACAAAAGTAAATAGGAGTCTACTCTAGTCCATTGCTTGACTTCCCAGCAAACACACACTGACACACAAACTGGTACAAACTCTTCTATAATATTTCCAAAAATATTCTCACCCAACTTGAAGCAGTGTGCATCACTCTTCCAAAAAGAGACACCCCAAACTCATTCCAAGCTTAAATACTTGCGGATCAGTGATCTAATAGCCCAGATTTTCTGACATTAATTTTGTTCTGTTTTATTTTATTTTATACTATTCAATCTTGGGCAATTCCAGATCCTGCTTCTTATACATACTGCAACTAGTGAGCTATAATACAAATATAGAAATCCTGAAAACACTTGACATATAAAATAAAGAAAATGAAAAATATGCATTAAAACTATTTATTTGCCACTTCATCCCCTCCCAGGTGTGGTGTAGTCATAGCTGAAAGCACTTTGGAGTAGAAATTGATTCCCCTGATTTACGTAGGAGTTTCTGTAGTCTCCTTTCCTATTCCAAGATCCTACTATTTCCTATCTTATTCGTTAATGTTAGGATCTGGTAAAGAATCTATCTTCTGCAACTAAGTAAGGTGCACAGCCCTTAATAGTTGCACATTACTTGCCCTATGCAGACATGTCCCTTAAAAACTTATATGGTTATTTTCCTCTTGTCTCTCTGCTTTTAAACATGCCAGCTTGGAGTGAAGCTTGTTTTCCTGTAGTATCTCAAGAAGGTTACTAGAAATTGGTTTAGCACTCCTCTCTCCAGTTTTCATGATGTGCAGTGTTCCTTGTACACTCCTGCTCCATCTCCCCAAAAATAAATGGAATAAACAACCATCATTGATCCATTTTTCTCATTTGGATGAAATAAATCTACCTAATGACTTAAGCCTTAGGAGACTGAACCCTCATTCCCTGTCCACATCAACCAGTAGAAAATAAAGACTAGATAATATTCCTACAAACTGAAACTCCTTTTCAGGTAGGTAATTCCAAGGTCAACAGTGGGGCACAAAGTGTTAGTAAACCTGGTCTAGCTGTCACACTTAGCTGTGCCCTGTTACTCAGTCTTAATAAGAAGCAAGGGAAATATTTGTCTTTTTTATCTAATGACTATCTTGTATTGTCTCATATTTGATTCAGAACTCAAGCAGGAAATAGAAGTGGTATTTATGGGACTCCCTCAAGTACTAAAATTGGAAGGAAAATTAGGGAAATATTTAAGCAAATTTACTGAGTGTTTGGGATATCAATTTCACTAGCTCAACTAATAGGTACTGATCATTTTCTCCACACAGCAAATATCTGTCAATATATAGAGAAAATTTATTCAAATTATGGATAATATTGAAAGTAAGGGAACAATATTTTCTTTATTCTCAAAGAGAACTCACATTTTCTGCTTGGGGGTAGAAAGGCAAGAGAAAAAGTTTTGTAATGCCAGGGGTATTTTTTAATCCATTTCATTCTAAATGATTGTAAATATTTTGTTTCTATTTCCACCCACAGGTCTTTTCATTTATCCAATGCCTTGGAAGGTGGAAGTGTGGATGGAAATAAGTAGAAAGTAGAAGAATAAAAATGGAAGAACCATAGCATTATAACAGTGCCCCTTTTTATGCCAAGGTTACAGTTTAACTCCTTTTCTCCCTTTAAGTCCTAATTTGGTGATGTGTGACTATTTTATGCATGAGTATAATAATTTTCCTTTCATTAAAATGGATAGAGCACTTGATCCATGCATCAATTTCATCTATAATCATAACTTCAAAGAAAATTGAAGAACAAAGTAAATTATTCAAATAATCTAGAATCACGTTTTTATATATCAGTGTCAAGATAATTGACAAAACATCGCAGACTTCGATTACCTCCAAAATGTATTTTGATTCTCTTGGTCATTTGGAACGTTTTGATGTGGGTTTCCATTTAATCTACTTTATTTTTATTCTTTTATTGTTATTTTTAAAATATATTTTATTATTGTTTTTATTCTTTTGTGACTATGTCAACATCTTTTGTAAATATTTTGCCTTCTGTGCTTCTAAAAATCCAATCCAAGTATAGAAACAATAAGCCCATTTATTGTAAGAAACTTCAGGTATTCAAATGCACTTATTTTCTTTTCTTTCTTAAGATTTTCTGCAATTACAATGAGTCAATATTCTGATACTTTTCCCCAAGTTTCTATTTTTCTGGTATCTCATATCTACCAACATGAGACAGGGAAGTAAAAAGGCAAAGGAAAATCATCCATAGAGGAGCTTTCAGGAAAGGAGAAATAATGCAAAACTCAAACAGAAAACAGGGCTTCCATCAAGAGTCAATCTCTATGAATCAGTCAGCACGGGTGAGAAATCTGAAAGGAAAAAAAAAATTGTTTTATTGCCATATTTTAAAATCTCATTTCAAGTACTCATTATTAACAAATGAATAAAAAAGAAATGGCTTTGAAATATAAGCCTTCCAACAGAAAGATGGGTGGGGTAGATATATTCCTTTGAGGGCAAAAGTACACAATTTTTCAGGGAAGTAATTACTTTCATTTCAACTTCTGGGTCTTACACCAGCTCTCCTCCAATGACACTAAATAGCAACAGTGATTGCAGTAGCCAATACTGAAAACAGCTCTGCTCCAAAATGCTCTTTCTTTTGAATGTATGACATAGAGAAGCACCAGAAAACCTGGTGAGTGTTTGGGTCACCTCCATATCTCACACATCATTACTTTGCTAGTACCAGTGGCAGAACTACTGCTAATGCAGCAAAGGTCCTCAGGGAATCTGTCTCTGTATGGGCTGAACATAAAGGATTCTGAGCCCAGTTAGTGAGACAAAGCCACAAGATTACATATAAAGAATCATTTTTCCTCTAGCTCTTCACTAGTATAAACAGTCTAGGCAATTGTTTGAGCAATAATGATCAAAATCTCTTCTTTGCAACATTTTAGATTTTTTCTAATATATAAATATCAAATAGAATCCTACTTTTAATAATTATTTGTGTGTTTTTCTTCTTCTGTTTTCCTTTTAGCCTGCCTATACTGGAAAAGGTTGTTTCATTACTATAATTCATAAGAAACTGCTTTACTTTTCTCCTGCATTAACATTTCAAGATATGATAACAATATAAATGTGTATAGAATTTCAAATGTTGTTAACTGAGTGAACTGGGCATTGCCTTAAGGAAATATTTCTATTTGCCATAATAGAAATCCCAGAACCCAAACTAAGTAATAATATACTACTATTATCAAAAATAGTGTATAATAAGTTATATTTTTATACTTTTATTTACCCCTTGTTTTTGATTTGTTTGATTGTGTTCTGAGGTATTTTGAGGGAGCAGAACTCTATCAACAAGGGACTATCTTTGCTTTAGCTACGTGGTTCTCTAAATGGCTCAGTTATCTATTTATTGCCTTTTGTGGAAAACAACAAAAGGTGGATAAATTACAATGATGCAAACTTAAAATATATAAGTATCACATGAAATTACAAACATAAACACACTTGATCATGGAAAAAGTAAGCTATCAAAAGTAAGCTAAGTACAAGCTATTATCTCAGAGGTTTTTCAATTATTTTGCATTATAACAGACACTGTCTTTGAAAAATAAAAACATTATTAAAATTAATAACTTCCTACCCATTTTCCTGACATTTTAAAAACCAATCGTGTGTTTACTTGTAATAATGAAACATCTTTGTTCAGTTAATAATATATCAGTCTTCTGGAGGAATATAGATTGAAGTCACTATATAAATGGTTTTAGGTAACATTAAGTGAGTAATAAAAGTAACTAAAGGAAGATGGAATTTCAAGATTTAGATAGGACCAAAGCAAATTCTTAAGACAAACACAAAATTTTAACCAAATGCTTGAAAGATGACAAAACATTACAATATCTGTAACTGTAGTACTTTAAAATAGAGATTACAATTATTTATAAATAAATTTTTCAAAACTTATGTCTCACAGGATGTAGATGTAAGAATGACATCAAAATAAATCTAAGTAAATGAGTGAGTTGAAGAAACTCTTTATTAAAAAGAGTTGAAAGTATCTACATCTTTTTATCAACATCATATTTTGCCTATGGATCATTTCTCATTTCTGCTTCCTATTACCATCCTCTCATCATGGAGTCATGGTTTCATGGGGATTGGCAGCTCCCAAATCCACAGGAGAGATCTTAATCCATCTAGGCCACTCATGCCAGTTCCATTTCCTTTTACCTATGACTTGTTTAGAATTAGGTGTGGACTCCAGTTGTGGCCAGTGAGACAGGAGGAGAATTTTTCTTGGGGTCTTTGAACGTACACTTCTTTATCTTCAAAAAAAACTAAAAGAAAAACTGTTTTCTTCTGGAGATTGCTGTCCTGGGAAGTGATATCTAGAACTGCTGTAGCTATTTTATAACTCTTAGAAGAAGGAATATTGAAGGGCAAGTATTTAACACATTAAGGGTGACAGAGTAGAGAGAGGAGGAAAAACATCTGGATTCTCAATGATATTAATAAATTTCAGATTAGACCAGGGCAACAGCCTGCCTTAATTCTGGCTTTCTTCTTCAGTGAGATGAATAATGATGATGATGATATTGTTCAAGAAAATTTGAACTGAGTATTTTATCTCTTCTTGCCAAAATATTCCTAAAATATACAATTTCTTATGCATACCAACAAACCCTGTCTGATGACTTATATGAAATCAAATTAAAGGGCTAAGAGTACAACAAGTAAAAGGAAAAGAAACAGTACTGAGACATTTATTAATGATTGTTTGGTTACACCACAAATAACCCAATGCTCATATACACACAACTTGAAAGAAAAAAGGTTTAATTTCAGAATCTTTCCCCAAAGCATCTAGTGATGCCAAAATAATTAGTTACTTTGATGGCATTTATATAGCAGCATTTATATCAGTTTGGTATTATGCAGACCGGGCAATCAGTAGATTGATTTCATTCCAAGTGTTTTGGCATAATGAAGAATAAATAATCTAGGATAATTTTGGAAGTTTGTTTTGGGACAAGGATTTCAGTTCTAGTTATCCAGTAAAATATATTAATTGAGTATATATACCATATTCCATAAAATTAGAGAAGTGAATAAAATATAGACCCAACTCTGGGCTTCCCTGGTGGTGCAGTGGTTGAGAGTCCGCCTGCCGATGCAGGGGACACGGGTTCGTGCCCCGATCCGTGAAGATCCCACATGCCACGGAGCAGCTGGGCCCGTGATCCATTGCCGCTGAGCCTGTGCAGGCGGAGCCTCTGCTCCACAATGGGAGAGGCCACAGCAGTGAGAGGCGCACGTATCGAAAGAAAAAAAAATTTATATATATATATATACCCAATTCTAACATCCCAATGCATAATTCGAGGTGTTAGCAGTTATAATATCTCAGGTCTTTCTCCAAGGTATGAATAAAAGAAAATGGAGTAAATCTCATACATATACTTCAAATATAATCTGTATTTCCAGAGTAACAATCAAAATGGAAGAAGATTTTTTGACTAAATATGTTTACAATGCAGATTTTTGGGGAGCATAGTTTGTGGATGATCTAGTTCATAGCATAATTGTTTAATTTTGCTTTGTAGGTCTTTTTTAATATCTAATAGAATAGACATGAAAATCTAATTCAATCATTTGCTTTTATTAAAAACTCACTGCCCAAAAAGCTTCTTTCTTGATGTTATCCCATAACATCTGAGGATCCATTTTGGCTCACATAATTTCAGCATGAAGAGCATGAAATACATTCAAATAATGTGTCCATGGTATGTTGGCATTAAAAATGTTAGGCTATTTATTGTTGTGAGGCGCTCAAATTTGAAAGGGACAGCTGATAAAGATGTAATTAAAATCTTGCCTGTTAAGAAATCTTATGAATTATTAAAATCCAGATCCTATTATTCCTCCTTAAATTATTCTTTTCAACTTCTTGTTGCCACGTGCACCATCCTCCCTCAAGTGTTAAGCAATTACCCTTTCTAAGGTCAAAGAAGCACCCATAGGGCCCGTCTGGAAAGCTGAGATAAGGGCCTATGGTTCAGCCAAAATAGCTCTTTGACTGAAACATTAAGATCAGGTTGGGGAGGAAGCCATTACCTTGGGGTTCTCTGAACAGCTAAAAAAGATTTATTCTAGTACACTTTACATCAATTCTTGGATGCCTGTCTTTATTTTTATACAGTGTCATTTTCATCTAACTTCAAAATGTTGGCTTTGTATTGACTTATGTGAAATGCTAGATTGAAAACTGGAGACAATTTTTTAGACTTAAGAATATACTTTATGAAAGATGGATTAACTGTCTATTAATTTCATTAAAAATATTAAATAGAAATGATCCTTATTCAAACTGTTCAAACTTGAGGTTTATTTTAAAGCAAAACTTCTTTTATATATTTATTTTTTCGGAAGAAAATTTCTCTGTATTTCCAGAGGAGAGAAAGTTTTATTTAATCAATGCTTGAGTTTAAAAATACTCATAAACATTCCATCAAAGGAATTTGCTAGGTTAACACTATGATTGGGCCTTTATAGAATCACTGACACAAACATTTGTATCATAAATTCGGCCTATTCTTTTACTTATAATATTGAATGTTTCAAAGATAAGTTAAACTTTGGCTTGTGACCTGTTTAGACAGAGTTATGTTGGCACCTCCACTGAGGTTGAAGTCTTAGATGCTGATGATATAATAGATCCTTAGCCAGGGTGGAGTAGAGATGAACAATGCCACTGCATGACTATAGCAGGAGTTTATGAAAGTAAACATTTTGCTCTGAACTCAGCCCTCCATCAAAGTAATTATACATCACTAATGAGAAGTTTTGATTTTCTTCATACATGGGTAACAGCAGAAAAATTTCTAAGTATTCCAGAGTTAAAGCAGATAGGGGTTAAAATACTTCATTATGCCTCCAGCTGGATCAAAGCAATAAAAGAGGTGGTGTATAAAATCATTGGTGAAAACATGAAATATATTTACATAATCATCTGAGCATAGATTCTACAGATAAATATTGATGTGACAGTGTGGATTATTATTATTTTAGCCTAAACCCTAAATCTGCATGGCTATTTTAACCATTATGCAAGAATTCTTCAAATGTGTACTGCTAAATTTTCATCTATGTGTATATCATTTATTTTGTTATGGCAATATATGTCATGGAACACTTCTTTAGTGAGTCATGCAATGTAATAGAGAGCAAGATTAAAATTTTATATATATATATAATATTATATATTATAATTTTATATAATATATATAATATGTGGGCCATATATATATATATTTATATTTATTAATAATTTACTGTATGGTGCCAGGCACTGAACTAAGCATTTTTATGTATTATCTCATTTAATATTTTTTAAAAGTCTAGAATGTGTAAGTAATACTATCATTTCTGTTTTTCAGATGAGAAAATTGGAGTCTGGGTAGTTTTAATTAGGGTTACATTACATGGCTAGTAAGTGGAGAGATTATGATTCCAACTCTTGCAACAGAGAAAGCTGTATAGTTGCTAGAATAAGTGAGAGTTTTGTCTTCTGATTATATGTGAGGTCAGGGATAAAGAGCAACCATGTGATCATGTGATATTTATTAATAAATTTGTATAAATTCTAAAGCAAAATAATCATGATTATATCATAATTATTGCTTCCTTCCTTTTTTCTGTTTTTAATTTTTTTAAGTGTGTTGTCATAATTTCAAACTCTATTGTGGTCTCTCCTAGTTCCTCTAGCTCAACTCAGGCCCTAAAAGATCTGCATTTACTTATTTTAAATTGTTCTATGTATGAGCATAGAAAGTTGAGGAATGGATATCCTCTTTAACATGGGGGATAAAGAAGACATGTTGAAAGTTCTTGCAGGATATGAATTCAGACCAATTCATTTATCAATTCTTTCTCCTCATTTGTCATTCAAAGAGAAGTTAAGCAATCTTGATCAGGGAAAGCAAAAACTGGCTGAGTCAGTTCAACTGTCTTTACAGAGTTGAAATCATACTGTAATCAAAATTTGATATTGAGCATTCCCAGTATCTTACTGATCATAAAAATGTTGCCTGTTTTTCACCCTCACAATCCATGTTCTTTGAGAGGAAAGTAGAAAAGTTGAGTCTTATGGCCTATGATGGAAGTTAGCCAGTAAGGGCTATAAAATTAGGTCATAAAGATCTATACAGGAAGGAAGGGAGGAAGGGGGAAAAAGAAAGGAAGAAAACATTATTTTGGATGAGTTTTTTAATAGTAAATAACAATAATGTTTACTGAATAATTACTTCATGAAAGGACAGACCTAGATTTTTGGGGGCCTGAAAGTTATAAAATCAGGGGCCCTTTTAAAGAAAACAAAGTTCCAAAAAAAATATAACCATGGTCAATCCAACACAACTTGACATGAGAAATCATATATAGAAGACCCTTATCTGGGAATTGGGCACTTCTGAGTTAAAAGCCCAGAGGCTTAAGCTCCAAAATCTTCAGCTGAGTCTGTCTCTGACTGAAGATTAGACTGCATTGAGCTTATTTAACACCCTCATCAAAAGAAATGAGGGTGGAAACTGAGGTCTGGAAAGGTTGAATAATCTCCCCAAGAACCAAGATGCCCACTAGTCATTCATTCAGATGCCAAAGCACATGTGCTGAACTCCTCTAGGTCTTTTCTGCGGATCTTATTAGTATCTGTAAATGTATGTTATAAATGCAGCATGGAAAGAAAGGAACATCTGGTTAACACTGGTAATTTCACGAAGGTTTTAAAAATTGTGTATTTTTATGTTATTTCTTTTTTCTACTAAGGTTAACTTACATTGTTTCCTAAAGGGTACAGTTAGCCTGCATCATATCCTGTATTATGATGGAAATGTGTTAATAACAGCAACAACAACAAAACTGAATGGAACCAAGAAATGGTCCAGAGAATAATATGTTAATTATCTGAGGAATAGAGACATTTACATATTGAGAAGACACTAAATTCTTAACATTTATTATTATATTCATTATTAACTATGAAAAGATGGAAGCTCATAAATAACATGAAACTTTTTAAATGGAGGATTTGATAAATATTTATCCAACTGTATAGATAAATAGAACAAAGGGGAAAGTATTAATGCTATGAAGAGATGGGGCCAGAAAAAGGAAAATAAAGTGCATCTTTACTCTGTGAAGTAGTGGGAGGTAAAATAATACAATATGTTATCCTTAGAAAGGGATTTTAAAAATGTTTTCATTGGAACTCTAGGAATTTCAAGACATTCCTGGACACTGCCTCTCTACCTCAGACACATCTCCACCTATATCATATATTCTAGACACATTTTTGAAAGAAAGTAAAGAAATAAAAGCAGACTCTGTTTATGGAGGATCCCCAGGAATCATGTCCTAAAGGTACAAGTAAGGAAAAATAATAATATGCTGGTTTTAGGGGTTTATTGATACATGTGGAACTAACTAAAATCAAATCAACAAAAGTCTTGCCTATACAAATAAGCCCAAACTGGGTATGTATGTAATGGACTGGTGGTGCTCTTAGGAAATCTAACTTCAGATCAACCAGAATAAATAATAGTTCATGAGTAAGAAATCCTATGATGATGATACATGTTTTGAGTTTAGAATTTAAATAATTGGAAAATTTTCAGACAGTAAAAGTCATTTTCTAATACCTCATCAAGTTTGAAAGAGCATGTTCTAACACTCAGTGCTTTGCATCAACTCTAACAATACAAACAACTCAACAGTAATGTCATTATTTCATTTTTTCAAAAAAAGTCTGGAAGTTATAAGTTTTGTGAGTAAAAAATAAGAAAATTTTGTTTGTTCTTAAGTCTTGGTTTAGATGTAAAGAAGGGACACTAAATCTTTGCCAGACATAATAAAAGTAGAAATGCTAGGACAAAGCATGGGGAGTAATACAAGCACAATAACGTTAACTGAATGAATAAAGTAATGAATTAATTAAATAAACTTACCAGTAGGGAAAGAGCATTATTCTTGTCTTGAAATTCACTGAGAACTCTTAGCAACTGTGCCAAGCATAGCTTCATAAACACTGATTCTTGAACTATAAACTTTCCAAGATATCACAGAAGTGATTTTTAAATTGCTTTGAAGAAGCCTGGGGGTCCAAGAGGTGTTTTTGTGTTTGTTTTGTTTTTTTGATTAAAGATTTAAACTTTTCAAGGAATCCATTTTTTTTATGTTTTGTGAATTTGTAATTCTAAATAAAATTTCAACACAAAAATACTTATGTCTTAAAGGAGGACAATCACCACCATAAAATCTTTGAGCACATATGAGACAACTCTGGAGAATCTCATTAACGCAGCACAGAGGGAGTTTGCAAGGGGAATGGGGGTACTATAATCACAAGCAAGGGCTTAACCAGCTAAACCAGCACAAATGCTAAGACCTCATTTATACAGAAGACTGGTAAGGCCTGAGGATTTTACGTCGGCGAAAAGATTCACTTAACTTTATCTTCCAGATTTATGGATGTTGAATACCACATACTGATACTTGAAGCCTGTGGCAGTAATTAGGCATTATTGGGTTGGGCTTGAGTATAATGTATCCAATGAAACTAGAAGAATTATTTCTGAAATAAACTGCAACCAATACATTCTATTATTATTAAACTCTTAACTATGTACCTGTAAATTCATGAAGCCATGGTCCCAATCAACCCAATGAGTGAATGAGAAAGAGAGGTATCAGGATACTGAACATTGCATATTATGACTTTATTAGAATAACCATGTGTTAACTTGAATTGCCTTTTGAACTGTGGTGAGCTTGCTGAGAATTAAGTTGGAGAGTGAGAGGCATTTTGCCCCATACATACCAAGGTTCTCATAATATTTAGTTTTTAATAAAGCAAGAAAAATTAAACCACAGTATAAATAAAACCTCTGTAGAATTTTTATATAAAATGTGGTCATATTTTCATTTTTATGAAAAACAAAGTTATTTAATGCCTTATGGATCCCACACAATAATAGGCAGAATCCTGTAGACAACAACATAACAACTTGTAATTTGAGATTTGTTGAGACAGAAAACATGTTGGACACTGCCAACTGGAAGAATTAGATGAATCTTTTGCTTAGAGTGGTGACAAAATAAGAGTAATACACATTTTAAGAGTAAGGACTTAAATGTACAGGGTTTAGTACATCAACTGTCCAAGTGGAAAATGGCCCTCATTTTTCCTATTGAATTATGTGTTTTGTATACAGGAAATCAAATTCTATTTTGAATATTATATTAACCTTAATGGCACATTAGATAATTATGAAATAAGACTTATCTTAGTCAAGTATCAGCAAGGTTCCCCGGATGACTAGTATTAAGCATTCAGTAAATACTGGTTGCATGCATGTTTAAATTAATGAATAAAAGATGTTTATTCCTTCTTTTAGTTTAGCATTAGCCTCAGAAAGATCTTACAAGAATTTCAAAATTTAAAATGTGCCAATACACATAACTGTGTAAGTATAATTAGTCTTATATAGTTCCTTCTTGTGGATGAAAGATAAAATTTAATTATTTATTAAGAGATTCATAACTCAACCATTTAACTGAATTGATTATAAAACACATTATGCTGAAATATGTAAAAGTGTTCTAACCATACTACAAGAAAACTACTAGAGCTAATCAATGAATTTGGTAAAGTAGCAGGATACAAAATTAATGCACAGAAATCTCTGGCATTCCTATACACTAATGATGAAAAAATCTGAAAATGAAATTAACAAAACACTCGCATTTACCATTGCAAAAAAAGAATAAAATATCTGGGAATAAACCTACCTAAGGAGACAAAAGACCTGTATGCAGAAAATTATAAGACACTGATGAAAATAATTAAATATACTACAAACAGATGGAGAGATATACCATGTTCTTGGATTGGAAGAATCAACATTGTGAAAATGACTCTACTACCCAAAGCAATCTACAGATTCAATGTAATACCTATCAAACTACCACTGGCATTGTTCACAGAACTAAAACAAAAATTTCACAATTTATGTGAAAACACAAAAGACCCCAAATAGCCAAAGCAATCATGAGAAAAAAAAACGGAGCTGGAGGAATCAGGCTCCCTGACTTCAGACTATACTACAAAGGTACAGTAATCAAGACAGTATGATACTGACACAAAAACAGAAATATAGATCAATGGAACAGGATAGAAAGCACAGAGATAAACCCACGCACATATGGTCACCTTATCTTTGATAAAGGAGGCAGGAATGTAGAGTGGAGAAAGGACAGCTTCTTCAATAAGTGGTTCTGGGAAAATTGGACAGGTTCATGTAAAAGTATGAGATTAGATCACTCCCTAACACCATACAAAAAAATAAGCTCAAAATGGATTAAAGACCTAAATGTAAGGCCAGAAACTATCAAACTCTTAGAGGAAAACATAGGCAGAACACTCTATGACATAAATCACAGCAAGATCCTTTTTGACCCACCTCCTAGAGAAATGGAAACAAAACCAAAAATAAACAAATGGGACCTAATGAAACTTAAAAACTTTTACACCGTAAAGGAAACCATAAACAAGATGAAAAGACAAATCTAAGAATGGGAGAAAATATTTGCAAATGAAGCAACTGACAAAGGATTAATCTCCAAAACATATAAGCAACCCATGAAGCTCAACATCCAAAAAACAAACAACCCAATCCAAAAAAGGGCAGAAGACCTAAATAGACATTTCTCCAAAGAAAATATACAGACTGCCAACAAACACATGAAAGAATGCTCAACATCATTAATCATTAGAGAAATGCAAATCAAAACTACAATGAGATATCATCTCACACCGGTCAGAATGGGCATCATCAAAAAATCTAGAAACAATAAATGCTGGAGAGGGTGTGGAGAAAAGGCAACCCTCTTGCACTGTTGGTGGGAATGTTAATTGTTACAGCCACTATGGAGGTTCCTTAAAAAACTAAAAATAGAACTACCAAACGACCCAGCAATCCCACTACTGGGCATATACCCTCTGAAAACCATAATTCAAAAAGAATCATGTACCAAAATGTTCATTGCAGCTCTATTTACAATAGCCAGGACATGGAAGCAGCCTAAGTGTCCATTAACAGATGAATGGATAAAGAAGATGTGACACATATATACAATGGAATATTACTCAGCTGTAAAAAGGAATGAAACTGAGTTATTTGTAGTGAGGTAGGTGGACCTAGAGTCTGTCATACAGAGTGAAGTAAGTCAGAAAGAGAAAAACGAATACCGTATGCTAACACATATATATGGAATCTAAAAAAAAAAAAAAGAAAAAGAAAGAAAAAAAAATGGTCAGAAAAGCCTAGCGGCAAGATGGGAATAAAGATGCAGACCTACTAGAGAATGGACTTGAGGATATGGGGTGGGGGAAGGGTAAGCTGGGACAAAGTGAGCGAATGGCATGTACATATATACACTACCAACCGTAAAATAGATAGCTAGTGGGAAGCAGCCGCATAGCACATGGAGATAAGCTCGGTGCTTTGTGACCACCTAGAGGGGTGGGATAGGGAGGATGGGAGGGAGGGAGATGCAAGAGGCAAGATATATGGGTACATATGTATATGTATAACTCATTCACTTTGTTATAAAGCGGAAACTAACACACCATTGTAAATCAATTATACTCTAATAAAGATTTTTTTTTAATAATTAATTATTTTAAAAGTGTTTTAACCAATGTTTCCATATTCAGCATATACTGTGTACTATAGGAATGTGTATAGAATGTGAAGTTTGGCAAGATATGGGCAGTTAATAAAAGTGAATGATTCTGTTTTAATTCAATTTCAAATATAAAACTTATTAAAGAAATACTATATGATGAACATTGTATAATACACTAAGAAACAAAGCTATGGTGAAGTGATGAAATCAACAAAGTGATGGCTGTCAAGCAATGAACTGCTAGTCATTCTGCCAAGAAAATACTAAGGATCTCTAGAAATTGTAATCTTGAGGTTAGAAACTGTGAAAAAGAGGTAGAGTCACTTTGTCCTTCAATATTGGTATAAAGTTTAAAGTCAAAAAAATACTGTTGAGCTTCCCTGGTGGTGCAGTCATTGAGAGTCCACCTGCCGATGCAGGGGACGCAGGTTCGTGCCCCGGTCTGGGAAAATCCCACATGCTGCGGAGCGGCTAGGCCCGTGAGCCATGGCCGCTGAGCCTGTGCGTCCGGAGCCTGTGCTCTGCAACAGGAGAGGCCACAAGAGTGAGAGGCCCGCTACCGCAAAAAAAAAAAAAAAAAATACTGTTTGCTTAAAAACTGTATTCAATCAAAGAAAAAGCAAAATTGAAAGAATCTTATAAAGACCTTACACTCACCAATTTGATTTTATTATACTCACTGTGTTTTGTATCTATCAAACTATTCTTTTTATATCCATTTATTAATCAGTTTTTTAATCCATTTAAATTACAAACAATAGAACATTCTTCCCTAAATGCTTAAACATTTATGTCATTAAATAGATACTATATTTGTTTATGGTATTTTTTGATGTAAAATCAAAATAGAGTAAAATGTATGTGTATATCCTCTTAGTCAAAACTTTTGAAGGTACAGAACATTAACATCATCTCCAACAATTCTCTCTCCCCCTTCCCAATAAATTTCTGCCCTCACACCCAGAAATGGATGTTCTGATTATTTCCCAGGTTAATTTTGCCTGTTCCAGGATATCATAAAAATGGAATTACAGAGTATAACTTATTTTGTGTGAGGCATGATTTACTCAGCATAGTATCTTCTAGATTCATTCATGTTGTTGCATATATCAGTATGTCATACTTTTTATCTTTTTGCTAAGAAATATTATGTTATATGGATATACCAAAGCTAGTTTTTACATTGTTTTTCTGATGAATACCTAGGTGTATTTTCACTACCGCTATTAGAGATTAAACTGCCATGAACATTCTTATACAAGTCTTCTTATCAATATATGCATTTATTCTCATGGCCCAATATGTAGGGATTGATAGGGCATTTCACCTTTCCATTTGCCAGATAAGTAAATGAGCTTGAAGACTTTTATGTTTATTTCAGATATCTGTAAATCTTCTGTAAAGTTTCTGTCCAAATCTTTTTCCATCTTTTTTTGCTTCATTTATACATATTTTATTATTAATGAGAAGTAGAAATTAGGTATAGACATAGGTATAGATATAGATCCTGGATATTAGTACTTTGATATGTTTTTTCAATATTTTTCCAAATATTTTTGTGGCCTGCCCACTGATTTTTTAACAGCATATTTTAATCAACAGAAGGTATTAATTTTGAAGTTTAATTTATCTTTTTTCTGATAAGATTATTGCTTTTTGTAAACTATATGAAGAAAAAAAATCTTGCCTGCCACCAAGACAAAAATATCCTCTTATGATTTTATTTAAAAGCCACTGTCATTTTTTAAATTGAATAATTTTTAAGATAATTTTTAGATAATTATAGATTCACATGCTATTGTAAGAAATAATACAGAGAGATCTCCTCTACCCTCTACCCAGTTTTCCCCAATGGTAACATCTTGCAAGACTACAGTACAGTACCACAACTAGGAGACTGATATTGATACAGCCAAGACACAAAACATCATCATCACAACAATACCTTATGTTACTCTATTATAGTCACATTCACTTTTCTCCCACCTCTACCCTCTCTTTAATCCCTGGCAAGCATTTATTTGTTTTCCATTTTTATTATTTTTCCATTTCAAGAACATTGTATAAATGAAATCATACAGTATGTAACCTTTGAGAATTGGCTTTTTTCACTCAACGTAATTATCTGGAGATTATTATGTGTATCAGTAGTTTTGCTTATTTGTTTTAATTATTTTTATTGCTGAGTAATATTCTGTGGTATGGCTGCACCACATTTGTTTAATTCATTATTCATTGAGGGATACCTGGGC
Source organism: Pseudorca crassidens (assembly GCF_039906515.1). Taxonomy (NCBI): domain Eukaryota; kingdom Metazoa; phylum Chordata; class Mammalia; order Artiodactyla; family Delphinidae; genus Pseudorca; species Pseudorca crassidens. The sequence goes on along the minus strand of NC_090312.1, from coordinate 55,417,661 downwards.
CAATTATAGTTTGGGGCTATTACAGATAAAGCTACTATAAACATTTATGTCTAAATTATTGTGTGCACATTAAGTTTTTATTTCTCTGGAACAAATACCCTAGAGTGAAATTATTGAGTCATGTAGTAATTGCACGTTTAGTTTTAAAAAAAGACAATCTTCTTCCAGTGAGACTATATCATTTTTCATTTGTACAAGCCATGTATGAGTGATCCACTTTCTCTGCATCCTCACCAACATTTGGTGTTGTCACTACATTTTAAAAATTTTAGCCATTCTGGCTGCCTATGGTTATTGTTTCTAAATGGTAGTCTGACTTTTGATACTGTTTAATTCTGTTGACATATGCTTTATGTTTTGAGTCATGAGTTGAAGAGTATGTTCCCCATTCTGTTATTTTAACCTGGTATGTGGGAGAGTCCAAAAGATATGAATTTATAAGAAAAATAAAATCTATCATCATACTTAAATTTCCAAAGTGCACTCCATTTTTCTTTTATATCACTTTTCCAGTTTGTAATTGCATATTCATTATGTGACTGTATGACATTAGATTATTTGCTTACTATTATATCTGCCTCCACCACTAGAGGACAGGAATCCTGTCTATCTTCCCCACTGTATTGCTTCTGCCTAGTGTATAACACCTAATAGAAATACGTAATTATTTAATGTTAATATGCTTTCCAAATGTGTTCATATCTTGAATATGCAATTAATAAATAGATGATTTAAATTGGTAGTTACAGAAATAATTGTTTAAAAATTGTGTTAATGAGCATTCTATAATACTTTGGTGCATTGGCTTAATTCATTTTTATCACATACATAAGAGTTAGAAAGACCTGAGTTAACTCCCACTGGTTTTTAAGTATCAGAGAATATTATATTCTTATTCAAAAGGGAATGTTTCTCTTTTAAAACATTTCTAGTGAAAAATAGTTTTAAAGCTTAAAAACCAAATCTTTAGTACAAATAAAAATGACTCCTTTTTATAAATTTCTGGTAGAAAACTACAGGAGTTATTCAATATCCTTTGCTTCAGACACCGTACAGAGAAAGTTCCCCAAGACAGAACTTAAATCATTCTTAAAATTTTCCAGTAAAAAATATTGAACTATCTGTATATTTTCCCCCATCTTAATATGTGATCCATTGCACATTCTTGATTTTGTCAGTGCCCTGTTCGTATGTTCTTGCCTACCTTACCACAGTGCTGACTCTTGCCAGCACATGTATTTTTGTTGAGTACCTGCCCTTGCTGGTAGTATCTCTTGGCCATCTACATGACAGACTGGCACTGCTAGAGATGTAGCTCTCTAGCAGGGACTGATAGCAGTTGATGTAAGAACACTGGCTCCCAGAGTTCTCCCAGCAGGATTAAGCTCTAGTAACCAACAGTGTAAAACTTGCTTGAAAATGAACACGTTTTTGGCTGCCTTACTTTCTCTCTCTTACTTTCTAACCCCAACTGATGCTTTTCGGAATCATCTCCAAAATACATAACTTGGATTTCATTCCTTGCTCCAGGGTCTTCTTCTGGGGGATCCAAAATAAAAATTCCTATTTGAATTAGAAAATGGATAGCAGTTATTCCTATCTATCCAAATATTCCTAATTTTCATGAATGTAATGCAGTGAATTTAATGAATGAGCTGAATTCTGCCAGGTGCAAATAGAAAGGAGTGTTGTTTTTTCCTCCCTCACTACAATCCTATTAAACTTATTATGCCAATTCTCCCATCTCTAGGTAAAAGCTTGTGGAATTCTGATAACTTTTCTGTTCACTTTCAAGTATAATAAACAGTGTCATACTTAAGTATTAAAGTCTGTGATTTTTGCAACCCCAGATAGAAACTGATCAGGCTCAGAAATCAGCACTAGAGAAAGAGGCAAGGTTTCTTTCCTTTTCTTTTTTTTTTTTTTTCTTTACTATTTATCTGCTGTAGGAGAGCAAAATTTGCCACTCCAAAGTATGTCTCTTTGGCATATTAATTATTTTAAGCTGGTTATTTCCTAAGAAACAGTAGACATGGAAAAAACTCCGAAAACCAAGTAGGAGTTACGCTTTAGTGAGAAATATTTATATTTATAAGGTAAATCTTAATTTTGCAAGGGTCTCCCTCCACTGTACCAGGAAGAAAAGGATGACCAAATCTCTAGAAACATATCAATGGAAAAGCTTTGACTTAAATCTGCATAACAACCTTACCCTTGTTTACTGTGCTTTTCCTGGTAACCTCCCCTACCCTCAACATCCTCTTTTGTCTTTAGCTGAGGGTGGTATTTAAGGTGAGGGCTTTGGCCATTTTGATGAGTTACTCAGTTTTCCTGGGTCTCTCCCATGTATACATGTTATTAAACATTTGTTTGATATTTCTTTTGTTAATCTGTCTCATGTCAATTTAATTCTTAGACTAGCCAGAGTAACCTAGAAGGGCAGAGGAAAGCTTCTCCTTCCCAGATACTGTATTACTCTTCTCCTGCTCCACTCACTCTGCTGCCTCTGGCTCCTCAGGGTTGGAACAGAGAAAGAAGAGAGAAGGCATGGCCAGAATGTTATAATCTGGAATGGTGTGGCTGATGGCACAGTGCTGGCTCTTTCTCTTCTTGGAATTATGGAGGGCCAGAAATCTCCCCATCTTTATTGTAGATCTTGCTTAGCACTATTGCCTAAAGTAATAACGTAGTCCCCAGGTGGAATTTTGCAAGTCTTGCCCTTTCCACCTTTGCCCAGTCCCTCTGCATTGGACAGTATACCCCTGCCTCTTTCAGCCAGGATCATCTTTCCTCAGGTAGGAAGTCCTTTGGGTGGGACTATTTTCAAAATAATTCAAGGCTAGTTAACTTTGGGAGTTCCATGAGGTCTCATGCACCGCTGCCTATGGTCAGTGAAAATAAAATTTGCTCCCACCAAAGCCCTCTCTGTGAGTCAACCAGTCAGGCAGCTATAGGCAGCCCAGCCTCTTGACATCAGACTTCACCAAGAATGGGTCAACACCAAGCTTGTTCCCCCAACTCCAGGAAACAAGGTCAAGTACTGAGGGCCTCTCCATTTCCTTGCCCCAGATTAGTCTCCCTCCTGGTGGTAAGCATGATCATGCTGTGTGAGGCAATTTCTTACTTTCCTCACTTGGCTTCAGATATGGAGAAGAAAGGAGAAATGTACAACTCTTCCTACAGAAACCTATTTCTTATGATCTTTCTCTTATTGATCTTCCTACTTCCCTTCCTATTGGCTTGAGGCAGCTCACAGACAAGTGTTTATCCATCTGTCTTATGAGTTACCTCTTAGCAAGTTCTACACAGCTGGTCTGGTACCTCACTTTCAAATTAGTGGGTATTTAACACCCATTCTTCAAATCTTTGTGACCTCAGCTGAAATACTGAGACAGCAGAAGTTTCATTTTAACATCCTGATACAACTATAATTCTAAGTAAAGGAACTGAAATTTTTAGGGTTTACATTTTTCCAAAATTTGTGCTATATTTTGATCATACATTATCCCATTAGAATTGACTTATTTTATATATCATTTGATAATTTTCATTAGTGACACCCAAGTTAAGAATTCAATTTACAAGCAGTTTCCATCAAATGATTTTTTAGGCATTGAGACCAACTTATAAGGATATATTGGGAGAGCATATTTAAGAAAACACCCGGGCGTTTGCAGATATTTTCAAGAATTGTTAAAAATGTCTTATATATAAAATATATTGTGAATCCTAAAATGACAAAAGAAATATTGCACATCGTATTCTGTAAACTCTCATTACCCAAATTAGTTGCAGATTCAACATCAAATATCATTTTAATATCACTTTAAAAGTCTCCCTTCTAATACCTTTCTGACACTGAATCCAGAGGCATAGTGTTTATGTGCAGATATTAAGAATAATGACTTTTATAGAAACTCATAAACCCGGGATACATGCATTATGTTTTTTTCTTTTCTCAAGTTGGGAAGCAGAGCCTTTTTAACCAGAATACTATTTAGAACATTCATCTCACTGAAACTCAAAATGATTATTTGACCAAGGGAAATTCTACTTTATAATAAATAAACATGAGCTTCAGAGAGTTACAGAGTTTGAGATGGCACTTAGTAGTGTAGGTTTCTCCCACTTTCTTTTAAATAAGGAATTCCTTAAGATATGTAAAAATCAACTAATTTTAACCTGTAATTTGCAGCAATATCAGAATTTATGGCATTTTTCTGTAACAGAAACTAAAATTGTCCTCTTGGTTGTAGAAATTTAATGGGCCTTAAAAAAACATTCTGTTTAAAAGATGTTATTGTCTTATTACATAAAAATGATTAGTATTTACTTGTTGGAAAGTAAAATCATACGCATTCAACCTGTCAATGACCTTTCTCTATTTACAAATAAAAAGTTTCCTTTTCTCATGCCAGGCAGTGAACTGAACCCGAATTCTCAGAATCATGCTGTGTTCTTTCTCATCCACATCACAGGAGTAGTAAGGTTCTGCAATTAGAACTGAGCTGACAATTTTGGTGATGAATGAGGCACAAAAAGACTTCTGATTGCTCTTAAACAACGGCATCACTGGCTTTTTATAGTATCAGCAGCATTCAGCTTTTCTTCAGGAAATAACATAAAAATAGAGGAAGTGGCTTAGATAATGTTTGTCTCACATTTAAGATGTGTGCTAATATTCTCAGGGTGATACACAATGAGCCAGAAGGGAAAAACAAAAAATCAGTTAAGAGTGGGAGGCAAGTGTTCCTCAGAGGCTGTATGGGGAGCGGTGGGTTACCGGATAGTATCCTGGATCTGAGCAGCTTAGCAAGGATAGGAAGAAGGGAACGGAGAGCAGCATTGGGATAAATAAATACTGCACTGTCTCTTCAAAAATATTAAGTAAATAAAAATCTGAAGTGAGGTTTTTAGTATTTTTTTTAAGATCTCTGTCATTTAAATTTAGGTTTTATTTGAGTGTATCAGGCACGGGTGACAGGCTTCAAGGCAGGCAAGCAATGTGCTGCTTGCCTATATAATATCAGAAACAGCCAAGATCATTTGGTTTCACAATTAATTAACATCTTACTGACATTTTAAAAGGTGATAAAGAATTTTGCTTGACTACTCATCTTGTTCCTACCTGGAGTATATGTTTGCAGAGTTAATTCTCATCACTCTTTCAGATAAAAGAAAAGACAATGAATGTTGTGCTATTTTGTGTGAGACTGTGTATTCATTTTCTGTTTGGTGTCATAGCAGACTACCACAAACTAATTAAAAACACACACACAGGGAATTCCCTGGCAATCCAGTGGTTATGATTCCACACTTTCACTGGTGAGGGCCCCGGTTCAATCCCTAGTCAGGGAACAAAGATCCTGCAATTGGCATGGCTGAGCCCAATACACACACACACACACACACGCCACACACACTCACACAAGTATAATCTTACAGTTCTGGAACTCAGAAATCTGACACAGTTCTCACCAGGCTAAGATCAAGGTATGTTGCAGGTCTGGGTCCTCTTCTGGAAACTCAAAGGGAGAATTGTTTTCTTTGCTTTTTCCAGCATCTAGAGGCTGCCCTCATTTCTTGGCCCATGGCCTCTTCCTCCATTGCAAAGCTAACAGTTGTGGGCTGAGTCCTCACGTTGCTTCTCTCTGAACAACTCTTCTACCCTTTTCTTCCTCTTTTAAGGATTCATGAGATGAGATTGGGTCCATCTGGATAATCCTGGGTAATCTACCCATTTCAAATTTGGCTGATTGGAAACATTAATTGCACTTGTAACTTTAATTTCCTTTTGTCACATAAGGTATCATATTCATAGGTTCCGGGGATTAGGGTGTGATCTCCTTTGGTAGGGGTCATCATTCTGTGAACAAATTTTTGCACCACCTACCAGTTATGTTAAGTCATACGAGAGATTCAAAACAACAGTGATTTAGATAAAATAAAATTTATTTTTCTCTTACATAAATGTCCTAATGGAATGACTAGCATCTTTATATTATAGATGTTAGAACTAATTACTTCAATGAATTACATGGACAACAGATATTATTAAAAGATGAGTTTGTTTCCATTTTAACACCATCACAAATTTCTAAAATAGGCTAATTCTATGTATATATTAAGTCATTACAACCAGTCATGTTTATTGACTTAGTACAAAGCAAAATTATTTTCTAAAAAGAAACAAGAAAAATGAAAGCTAAGATCACTTTTCATCCATTTGTATTAGGATCACATAACAACAAGTGGCATTGGGAATAGTAACTTGCAGTGAAATTGATCACAGAAATGTGTTTTTTGGGAGGATATTAAAAGGCAATGGGACTTCTTGGCTATATGGACATAGCAATGTATTTTTAAAAGGTTTGTGAGAAACTGAATCTCCCAAAACACCTTAATGGACAGAAATACTAAAATAATTCTTAAAATGTAAAATTTAATAAGGATAACGTGATTTAAAAAATAAAAAGAGAGAATAAGAATATAGTATTTTAGGAGACACATCTGTTCAATTTTTTTAGCTGGTAGTAGAGACAGAATGTCTTAATAGTATAATATCCACATGCTCATTACATTCTAAATGAGTAAAAGACGTTGTATAGAGAATATTTTTTTAAAGGTGGTGGGGATTATGATATCCTGGGCTATTCAGAACACACCTGAATATTAAGTACAATTCTGGACACAGTAGCAAAAAAGGCATGTTTAAGCTGGAGCACTTCCAGAAGACAATAAATCAGCAAGTGAAAACCTGAGACTGCCAATTCAGAAGCCAGAACTGTGGTCTCATGGAGATAAACATGTAAGAAATGTGACTGTCTTAAAATATCTAAAGTGTGTCAGGTTACAGGACATTAAACCTGGTTCATGTGGCCTCAAGAGACAGTACTCAGACCAGGGGAGGTTTGGGTTCAATACATTGTCAATATCTTTTTAATAACTAGAGCTTTTTGGAAGTAGAATGGACTACATCATTAGGAAGAGAATGATCCACCACAAAATTGTACCTGCACAAACCAGGAATGTATCTTCTAGGAACATTTCTAGAGAAGACTTAGGTCCAGTCCTTAGATGTTCTCTAAGCCTCCTTGACCAATTGCTCCTATATTACTTTTAAGTAAAGCATGAATGATACTTTCATATATGGCATCCTTATTCTTTGATTCTTGCTATTCTACTTCTTAGACTTTGGGGATGCTATATTCTTTCAGCCAGTATATAAGGAGGAGAATTCTGCAAATTGCATTTTAGGAAAAAAAAAAGCCAAAATATATTTTGAATATTACTGGTTGTAATTCTATAGTAAAGAATATATCTTATTGGTACCCTGATATCAGAGATAGCATTGAACTCAGGACCTCAAATGAAATTGTGTTAACATGATAGTAAAAACAATCATTCTCACAACTCCCCGCAGGATTTCCTTCTTTCTTTGAAATGACAGTAACTAAGATTGCCAATTTGGATACACCATAAAAATCCCTAAAAGTATTATAGGAGGGAGGATATGTGAAAATGAGGAATGTATTTTGTAATAGGTAGATGGCAGCTTGGATCTATTTTGTTTGAATAGCTCTGGCTAAAAATGTTAACTTCTGTAAGATCAATGTTCCCACCAAGAGAAACAGAGAAGCTAGATAACACACACACACGTACACACAAACAACATGAAATAAGGTAAAAGCTGTTTGAAGGTATTAGAAAGAACAAAGCAGCTAGACCTAAAGGGCTAAGATCCCAGGAAGAAAGGAAATACCTTTTGGTGAATCTCAAATTATCTGTTTTCCCATCCAGGAATTTTTGACCAAGCAGAAAACTGCAGTTCAGTGTCTCCCACAGTCTCATAAGGCTGGGTAGATAAAAACTGAAGTTTAGGGTTACCTAGGCAGGCACCACACTAAAAGATAAGATTTTAAAAATATTTTGGGCTATTTTTTCCCTTGAGGCATTCTGCCAGTTCCTAAACTGTGTACAAGATACTGAAAACTTAAGCAGAAATTGACATATGAGAGGCTAAAATTAATCAGGGATTTCAGAAATCCCACTAGGATGAGGAAATTAAAAAAAAAAAAAAGAGTTCATGGTCTTACAAAGAAAATGGGCTCTAGTAATCAAACCTAGACCTTCCGTCGAGACTGAAGGACCACACCCTACTAGTAAGAGAAAACCAAAATAAAGAAGCTTTTAAAAAACCCTGAAAATACTCTTTAATCATCTCAATTGCTGACTGGATTAAGGTTATTTTCCACTAATTAAACTGCTTTCCAAAAGAAACATAATTCCTCCTTTAGTAAAACTGGCATCATTCAAAGGCTAGATATATTTTTATGCACAATGTCTGGGGTTTAATTTTAAAATCCACAAGATATGCCAAGAGATAAGATCAAGTAGCTGAAAATCAAGGTGGAAAGAAACAGAAAATATAAATAGATCCACAGGTTATTCAGATACTGGGGATATCAGACATTGTGCTAATCTGGTATTGATGTATTCCTGGCTACAAAGATAAATGTACAGTGAACACTATGATTAATATATTTTTAAAAAGTTGAAAAATTATACTTGAAAAATGGAATCCATAAAGGAGAACTAAATGAAAGTACTAGAATTAAAAAAAAAACAGTTTAAATGAAATTAAGGAATCAATAGAATAGTTAACAGCATTCTAGTTAGTAGGTCAGTAGAAAATATCTGCACTGAATTAGGGAGAGTAAAAAGAACACAAATATAGAAATAAACATCAGAACTAAATAAGATAAGATAAAAATTTCTACCATATGTGTAATTGGTGTTCAGAAAATATAAATATTTGAAAATATATTGAACAAGACTTTTCCAAACTGATGGAAAACATTAAGCCAAAGATTAAAGAAGCTCTGTGATCTACCTAGAAGAATAAATAAAATTTAAATCACATGTAAGCATACCATAAAAATTATATAAAAATAAAAAGGAAGAAAGAAAGGAAGAAATAAAGAGAATGATTATTATAGGAAAGAAAAAAATGCATTACCTTCAAAGAAGTAAAAACACTCATAGTTGTGTTTTAAGCCAAAACGTTTACAACGAGAAGATGAAATAACAACCTTAAATAGCTAAAACAAAACAAAATAAAAACAAACAAAAAACTAACCCAGCAAAAATATTCTTCATAATGAAGGCTAAATAAAAATATTCTCAATCAAATAAAAACTGAGCTAATTGATCATCTATTGTATAACATATATTGTATACATTATATGTATATGTATGTATACATACCAGTGAGTAATAAAGGCTGTTATTATTCAAGGATAGATAAATAGACCAATGGAGGTGACTAGAACAGTAGTTGGCAAACTGTGACCTGTAAATCAGCTGTCTCTTTTTACAAAGTTTTATTAGAGCACAGTCATAGCCATTCACTTACATATTGTTTATGGTTGCCATATGATCCACAGTGTCTGACATACGATTGACTTAATATCTGTCCTTTAAAAAATTTTACCTACCATGTACTAGAGAGTTTAAAAACAGATTCAGATATATATTGCCACTTGACTTATGACAAATGTAAAACAGTTATGCAACAAGTATGATCATTTCAATAAATTGTGCCAAGTCTTACAGAAATGCTTAGAGGAAACATAACTCTTGAACTATTCTTTACATAATATTCAAAACAAATCCCCCAAAAAAGTGCAAATCTAAATCTGAAAGGTCAAGTTTATACAGTAAGATTTTGGCATTAACAATAGGAGACCTTGGGGGTAAGCAAAGAGTTATTAAACAGGAAAAAAAGGCACTAACTCTAAAGGAAACCTGGAATAAATTTGACTTCGTTTAAATTAAGAATCTTCTATCAATAGATATCAGCCTCCACACTGAGGGAAGATATATATCTTGACAAATCATATGTGTGAAAGACATTATATGAATATATAAAGACCTACTACAAATCAATGTGGAAAATTCAAACATGAAAATGTCACAGATTATAACAGGGATTTCACAAAAAAAGTGATATAAAATTTCCAATGAACACATGGAAAATGTGCTCAAATTAATAGACATATGGCAATATTCATGAAGAAAATGAAAATTAAAATCACAATAACATACTTCTACTTTCTCATCAGAAATAGTCGTTTTTAAAAAACTGACAATAACAAGTATTATTAAGGACTTGTAGCAGCTGTAATTCTCTTACACTGGTTGAAGTATAAATTTTTATAACCACTTGGGATAATTGATTGACAACATCTACCAAAGGAGAATATATGCACTATATGTACTCAGTAATTCTTTTTCAATAGAAATATATCCATATGTGCACCAAAGGACATAAACAAGCATATCTATAGCAACACTGTTGTAACTACCCCCAAATGGAAACCACCTAAATGTTTATCAACATTCAAAGGAATAAATAAATTAGGTTAAATTATACAATAGAATACTTTTAAACAATGAAAAAGTCTGAAATATACATATGTGCAAAAATATAGATGAATTTCACAAACAATGTTAAGTGAAGGGAACCAAACTAAAACGCCTACTATATGATTTCAGGTACATACATTTCATAAGGAAGCAAAGTCAATCTACAAAGGTAGGCTCCAGGAGAGTAGTTCTCTGGGTCAGGGTGTAGTTTATGTGAAGGGGCATGAAGGGGCTTTTAGAGTGATGGAGATAGTCTTTCTTGACCAGGATGGTAGTTATACAAGTGTGTTCACTTTGTGAAAATTGATTTATGTATTTATAGTTTAAACACTTTGGGGTATGAATATAATCTGTCAACAAAACATTACCTAAAAAATGTGACCTCATCTTATTCCTCAGCTTTTGAAGCAGGTCATAATGTTTACTATATCACTACTACTCTGTTGAAAAAGAATGGAGAATATTTTAAACAATGATTGTTTTTGTATAGTAAGTTTAATACATATACATATATAAAATTTTCTCATCTTAATATAATGAATAGGAATTACTTCTATAATAAGAATGAAATAAAATAAATTAAACTTTATTCACAATAACACAGTTGGACTTTTGGTCTCAGCTATGCAAGCTATATATATATTTAGTCTCTCACGTTTCCCTGAATTATGCGTACAACTGACTTTCAATTACAATACATTCTTCCAAATTACTCTTACAGAAGGCATCCTGAGAAATGCCTATTATAATTGTGGTATCAGAGATCTTACTGTTTAATCTGTCCTTAGGTAATATAATATTTTAATATCTAAATACTGATTTATACACATTCTAACACTATGAGAAGCCTCATCCTTTATGTACTTGTTCCCTTTTTATCAAAATTTCACCTTCTCTTTCCCATACTATCTCACTGACATCATGCCTGAATTGGGGGAGTAAAGTTAAAAGTCTCCTGATATTCTGCATTCCTGAATTCCTGTTTCACTGATTTATACTCACATTCATGTGGATATAATTTTCCCCCATAGGTATAAAATACATTTTTATATATTTTGTGGGCCATCAGGTTTCCTTGTACTTTCTTGTTAAATTATACTTGTCTCTTTCTTCCATCCCATCAATTTTCTAAATCTTTCTTATATTTTTCAGTCTATAATAATTTGTTTTGAAAGGAGTTTTCCTTTTATGTACCAGAAGAAGATCCTTTGGCACCTGAGCTTTTCTTTGTTTCTATTTGAAGTCCACCATTTTTTGCACCTGAGTACTAAATTCATCCAGTATGATCAGAGAAGCAAGCACATACCATATGGACCAAGGCAATTCAATTATTCCTAAGATTATCCTACACTTGGGGGCCATTGTAGGATGGGCCAAGCAGTGAAAGCAGGATCAGAACTTCCTGAGCTACAAATTGTGATCATTTTATTTTCAAATATCCTCTTAAATAAGTTATTATATTTAAAGCACAGGTGGCATAGCTCACAACCACAGACTGAACAACTTCTTTTTATATTCAGAGATGACTAAACAAGGAGGGCCAAGTTGTACGCAAACAGCATCTCAGTTTATACCACAGTGTAATGTGCAAATAGGTCAGATGTATAAAAGACTTCAAACTTATCAAAATGAGAAAAGTGTAATCAAAGCAACACAAAACAAGTAGCTTAAAATAGCTTACAAAATTGTATGGACCATCGTAATGAGGAGTCTTGGGATTCTTTTAGTTGTTATACAAAGCAACAGTAGGCATCTTTCTCAGACAGATAAGATAGATACTAGATCATTCTTTAAACAGCTCTGAGTCTGGTCTGTCTGAAAAATTGATAGCGTTTAGAAAAACACTTAAATATAGATGGAGGAGAGGTATGGACTTCTCACTCCTCCTCCCTGATTCCACCCAAAGGGGTGTAAGTTCAGGAAGCATTAGAAGGCTTCCTAATCACCTTATTGGTGATAAAGTGTTCTTCAGTAGTATGCCCAGCTTATACTATCTTGGGTATTCTTCACTCCAGACCATATATTCTGAGTAAAGAAAAGAAAGTAGATTATTTTGGCAAATCTCTTGAAGGCATACATATTTCATTGCCACACTACAGAGCTCCTTTTGGTATTTACTGGAACTGTTTACAGTCTACCTGAAAATCTTAAATTTGATTTTCAGCATTCTTCACTCAGTTCTATCATACCAATTGCAATGTCTAGTAATTTTTAGCTCTCTGGAAGATTTTGTAATATCCCAGTATGTCCCTGCCTGCTGCTTTATTCAACTATCTGAAATCTGAGTAGCAAGGGCCAATATTATTTTCCATCACTCGGAGCCAGTCTTTTCTGAAGGAAAGTGGGAAATCATTTAACTGGTATGAATACAGGGATTTTTGGAAGTCTAGCTGAAGCAAACCGGTCTCTCAGCTTCTATCAGGTGTCAGGAAACTCTTTTCTGTAAACAGTTAGCAGACATTTTAGGCTCTGCAGCAACTACTCAACTATGCTATAGTAGTGTGAAAACAGTCATAACAGCCATAAATAAACAAATGGGCATGGCTGTGTTCCAATAAAACTTCATTAACAAAAGCAGCTGTCTGGCTAAATTTGGATAGTTGTCCATAATTAGCTGACCCCTCTTACAGGTCATTCCCCAAATTGCCCCATTCCTTTATTTCAAGCCAGTGACTCTTTTCATAATATAAGGGAAACTTCTATGTACTATCAGCTCTCATATACAACGTTGTAGGAATAATCTTTCAGCTCCAAAAAGCAGTTTTCAAAAAAAGGCAAAAAAGAAAAAAACAAAACAAAACAAAAAAAACACAAAACACTGAGAGACCTGGGCATAAGTAAAGCTGACACATGGCATCAATTTTCAGAAGAACTGATAAGAAAAAATTGACTGGAAAGCAGAAGGCAAACCACAGTGAATTAAGAATTTTTCCAGGGTCCATATCAACTTATTCATTCATTCATTTACTCATCTATTCAGTCAAGCATTATTGATAACTTAGTTACTATGTCAAGGGGTACTATAATAGGTATAAGGATAGGGCAATGAATACATATGAGCCAAAGTCCAGGCCTTAACAGAGTTTTCAATCTAATAGGAAATACATATGCCAAGGAGGTAATTAAAAGTATAATGAATACTGCAGAAGAGAAGTAGAATACACTGTGAAAGCAGATATGGGAAGTCTTATGTAGAAGATTGGGCTGGAGGGGGGCTGGGGATGCTGAAAAAACATCTCTGAGCAAGTGGTGTGTAAGCCAAAATATTAGGAATAAGTCAGTCTGTCAGTTGAGGAGGACTGAAAGAAAAGATGGGTAAAGCTATTAAGGTTTTTTAATTCAGATTGCTGTCCATTTTCCAAAGTCAATTCCTTAGAATTGCACTTAATTAAGATACTGAGGATAACCTTGTTTCACTTGGTACATTAGAGTAAGTATTTTCTTATTGTGATTACTGGATTGTATTTCAGATGCTTTGGAACAAAGTGAAAATTTGTGTGATCCCCTTGAATGAGCTCTGAACTCTAGGCCAAAATTTTGCTTAGTTTCATATTTGATTTTTATCTAAATAGCGAATATAATTAGTTCACTAAGAGTAAATCAAAACATAAGGGAAACATTTTAGCCAGGGTAAAATTTATATTGAGTGATGAATGTGAAAGAAATAGAAAGAAAGAAAGAGAGAGAGAGAGAGAGAAAGAAAGAAAGAAAGGGGGGAGGGAGGAAGGAAGGAAAGAAGGAAAGAAAGAAGAAAGGAAGAGAGGGAGGGAGGGAGGGAGAGAGACAAAAAACAACCTTGATGTGAAGAGATCCTGACTAATAACTAATAGTGGAAAAATGCCTTCAGTTTATTTCTTTGAACTTAAAATGCCGCCCAAAAGGCATTTGGGGAATTGTTTTGCAAGTAAATGTCATACCTGTAAGAAAAAAGACTAATAGACTCTCTGAACTATAATGGTCTGGCCTCAGTAAAATATACAGTCAATTTTTATAAGACTTATTCATTGTGTAATGAGTAAAGCTTTTGTCTCAAAATTATAGTGTCCCTGATAAATACTGCATTTGTCTCCTTTGTTACAGTATCTAATACTCTGTGTATTGTGAGATATACACCAGGTTTACAAGACTTAGATACTGAGAATTGGTATAGCCCCTAGGCTTGCTTTATGATTCTGACATTTTCATTCAGCTGTGATGCCTGCAACTTCAGCAGTGTAACATTAAAGGGCAAATACATTCATACAACTGTCATCTCTTTTATCACACATCTATATGGCCATGAAGATCATTGAGGCTCAGTTGCCCTGAGATCCCAAATTCAATATTTATCCTCAAGTTTTCTGGAGAGATTTCAACCTTTCAGATTCAGTAGACTGGCCCCTACAATATCCAGACAGTTATTTCCTAAATGGAATATCAGTGACTCAACTTTAAGGGGAAATTATTGATGAGTTCTCCCAGATAATTAGTGTATACACTGAGATAACTATTTCAAACTGTTTTTCTTTAAGAGCTTATACCATACAAACAGCAATAGGTAGATGGTAGATGGTTAACTCCTATTTATTTTTCAGATATCATTGCAATGGTCACTTGTACAGAGATGCATTTTTCTATCTTACAAGCAATTGTGAATCCCCCACTTAAAAATTCTGATAACTTGAGTTCCTTCTCATTTTCTGTAGTACTTATCACATCGGAATTTTACCCTTATTTCAGTAGGTATTGGATGAATATCAGTCTTCCACAAATACCATAAATGATGTGAGTATGTGAAACATATCTAGTTTTACCCACTTTTGTGTTCCAGAGAAGTGCCTGCAATATCACATAATAGATGTTGAAAACTATTTACTGAATGAATAAATTAATGAATGGAAGATTGAATAAAATAATAGCCAATAAATTATAGAGGGCTTAATAGATTTATAGAAGGTAAGTGTTTGCTTTGATCTGGGGAGTATAGTCAAAATAATCCTCTTAACAAAAATATGCACAATCAGATTGCTCAAGGCATTTAATTAAAAAATATTAGAAACTTAATCTTTTATTAGGAATTTCTGGTAAAATGCAATTATTCATAGGTGAAGATACTGCATTAGATAATGCATTAGATGATTAATCCTATAGCTGGGTTTACTAAGATCTGTATTTCTGGATCTGTCAATGAACGGGAACATTTTCACAGATGCTCTTTTTCAAATTAATCTTTATGGCCTGGTAAATAAAGAGAATGAATGAGTGAGTATGTGAGTGAGTGAAGTAGGGAGGGAGGGAAAGAAGGAAGGAGCAGAACTTAGAGCAACCATAGCGTAGTGGTTTAGAGCCTGGCATCAGATTGTTGAGCTTTATAAACCCCTCTCTAAGGTGCATTCACTGTGTGTCTTATGCAATTTTTTAAACCCCACTGGGTCCTCAGTTTTTCCATCTATATAACAGTTTTATTAATGTGCCTACACCATTAGGCAATTGATAGAATTAATTATAGCAATGTATGCAGAGTGTTTAAAACAGTGGTAATCACACTGTAAGTGCTATGCAAGTGTTCACAATTAATTTTACACCCTTCTCTAAACTTTATATGTTTCAGTCCCAGAGGCATATCGCTGCTCTTTTCAGAACCATAACTCTTTAGAATTTGACCGTCTTAGAATATAAAGTTGTGGTTCAACATTTAGGAAATACTGCATAAGGCAGTTTGCACACAAATATTCTTGTTGGGTTTGCAGCTTTTGTATTTCATGTAGTAAACACTAAAAAGTGTTAAGATAGATAACAAAACCGAGAAAGTGATATAATTAAAATATTTTTACCATACTTCTTTCCCTATGTTCCAAGTGTTCTATATCTATATTTCATAGATGGTAATTAAACAATAAGCAAGAATACGGATACCATCATTTTTTAAATATACATAGACACACACACACAAAAGTGAAGATTAGAGTCTTTTAGTACAAACTGTATCTGTCTCATCACTCTTTATAGGATCAGAATGGCCACCAGGTAGCACATGGATTTCAAGTGATAATACAAATTAGATAAGGCATCTAATTTCCCGAAAAGCTTATTGTCTCCTAAACCTGGCTACACCACAGAATCACTCTTTCTCCCCTCTTATCTGTCTACAAATTTGGAGCTTCCATAAGTTGAATCTTCACTATACAATCAAAGTAATGCTCACCATTTGAGATACAGTTTTAATAATATATGCATATTAGTTCTATAACAATACAAATAGTATTTTATTTTCATTCTGTAGCCCCAAATGCTTTTAGGAAAGAAACTGCCTTCAAGATATTCCAGGGGCTTCCCTGGTGGTGCAGTGGTTGAGAATCTGCCTGCTAATGCAGGGGACACGGGTTCGAGCCCTGGTCTGGGAGGATCCCACATGCCGTGGAGCAACTAGGCCCGTGAGCCACAACTACTGAGCCTGCGCGTCTGGAGCCTGTGCTCCGCAACAAGAGAGGCCGCGACAGTGAGAGGCCCGCCCACCGCGATGAAGAGTGGCCCCCGCTCGCCACAACTAGAGAAAGCCCTCGCACAGAAACGAAGACCCAACACAGCCAAAAATAAATAAATTAATTAATAAACTCCTACCCCCAACATCTTCTTTAAAAATATATATATTAAAAAATAAAAAGATATTCCAAAAATATCAGTTTTAATATCAGTCCTACTATACTAAAACTGGAGGAAAACATCAATTACAATGATTAGAATTTTAAAAATCAGGATTAAAACTTTCTTCACACATGTCCTGCTTTCCATAGTCATTTGTTTGTAACATTAATGGATGTGTTATTAGCATCCAGAAATGCTTACTAGGATTTTTCTTAAACATCCATAACCTCTCTAAAACTGTCATATTCAAAAAATAAGCCTGGTGTGAGAGGAATATGATTCAGTAAATAAGAAAGGAATCATAGAGTCATAAAGCAAATACATTAGGCTTTCTGTTTCAGGACTGAATGAATTTGAGGAAATTTAAAAGGAATTTTCAAATGTCAGGAAAGGCCAGTGTACTAAAATTGTTAAACAAGTACTCAAGAAATACTTTATACCAAACCAAAATGCATACATGATTCAAGGCTTAAATTTATTGAAATTTGGCTCCATTTGAAACTAGACAACTGTATTTATAGTTTATTAATTTCATCTTCAAAATTATATTAAGGACCTACTATGTGTCAATCACAGTTCTACATGCTTGAGATGTAAAGTTAAAATAAGGTCTTGGTTCATAAGTGACTTACATATATTAGGTTCCGTAGACACTGTCAAGTAAGCAAGTAAAATAATTTCTGAAAATAATAAGTCATAAGGCAAAAAAAAAACAAAACTGCTCAGAGGAGAAACTTTTGAAGGGCTTATATTAGGCTTATATTAGGCTAAGAGTTTTCCTCCTGACCAGGAGGAAAAAGCTACATAAAGTTTTACAGGAATAGTTACAGAGAGAGAAGTTACCCAGTGCCAAGCCCTTGGCAGAGTACCTAGCTGAGGCTGGCATGGGTGTACAGCAATAAGAAAGCCTTTGTGGCTAGAACTCAGTATGTATTTATGAGAGAGAGAGAGAGTGGTAGGCAAGGACTAAATAGTAGAAATCCTAGAATGCATTGGAGCACAACTTGGACTGTCTTTATTGTCTTCAATGTATAATATACAGTTAGAAGCAGTACAGTGCCATGATCTTCATTATAAGATCACTCTGGTTGCTACTGAAGCAGTTTAGATAGAACATAATGTTAGGGTAGAGTGATAGCAGTAAAGATGGAAAAGATTGAAAGGTAAGAAAAGGGAAATATTCTGGAATAATGGCAAGGTTTTGGTTTGACTAATTGAGTGTACAGGGTAAAATTTACTAAGGAAACATTGGAAGAAGAATAAAATTTGGAGAAAATTAAGAATTTTATTTTGGCCATGTTACATTTCAAATTCCTGTTAGACATCCAAATGGAGTTGTTAATTAAATAATTAGATACATAGCTCTGGGAGAAAATCTAGAAAGGATATATACATTTGAAGAAGTCGAGAGAGGAGATGCATAGAGATGGAACTCACTAGCTGAAAGAGAAGAGGGAAAGTTTCAGCAGCAATATTGAGGTCATGCTGACATTGTTACTTGAGCAGTTGATTAGAACCTTGTAAAAGGGAAACGTGAAGATACGCTGTTTTACAAAGTACCAAGAATTTGGTTTTATCAGTCATGATAAGACATGCAGACACAGAAATGACTGTCATGAAGGCTTTTTATATTTACAGATCACTAGAACATGAGGCATAGCCACACGGGGAAACATCAGGGTTGGTCAGGAGGGAGAAGAAATGGAGAAATAGGTAAGCAAAGGAATGTGGTTTTTACAGGAAGGAAAGCTAAACTATGTCTAGTTGGAATAATTTTGGCAAGCTCTGGGGTGTGACGTTGTCCTTAGTTGTCTGGTACCTGGACTTGGGGTAATTAGAGTAGGGGAATATTTGCTTTCAGTTTAAGAGCCTTATGAGAGCCCAGTAAAGGAGATGGTTGGGGGTACGGGCTTTGGATTGATTGGTTCATGAAAGGCACACTCACAGAGAAGTCATTTGCTATCTTAGGAATTACTCAGCCCTGTGAGGGGCAGGCTCTCCTAGATCAGCAAAGTCCTAAGTTGTCAAAGCATCAAATGCTACAAACAAAAAACATGATTAATACATAAAGTTTTCTAAATATAAAAGAAACTAAGGATATGATATGAAAGTAAAAAAGGAAATTGCAAGAAATAAGGAATTTTCAGTTATGTCAAAAATGGTTGAGAGTAGATAAAGTTGAGAGAAGGAAAGATACCATTGACATTGACAACATAGAGCTCCCAGTGACCTTAAAAATAACAATTTCAAAAGAGTTGTGAAATTGAAGCCTGTCAGAATGAGTTGAAGATACAGTTAGGGGAGATGAGAATTTTGAGAAAGAATCTTGGTAAGAAGGGAACAAAGAGATGGTATATAAGATAGCTTAATTTTGTCTCAAATTTTCTTGGTGACTTCCATTAAAGAGGCACTTGATTTTGCCAAATGAATGCTGAATGCCAAACTTACCCCCAACTGTCTTGCTCTCTCAGCTCCCAGAACACTGACACAATCAGAGACTTACAGTTGAGGCAGGGTATTGGAATTTTCTATCCAAAGGCAAAAGACCTAAATATAATGGTATTTGGATTCTCTAAAAGATGGCCCCCTCAGATGATCTTACAGTGGAACTCAAATTGACGAATCCTACCTACATACCCAGAGCTTCCAAAACAGAATTTGCATTACTCCTTCCTTATACAATATACACCATGTATGATCTTTCAATGGAAATAAGAGTTTGTGATGTTTAAGATTCTAGATTTCAGATGTACACTGTCTGGATTAAAATTGCAACTTTATTACTAACACTGTGGGTACCTTGGGCAATACATTTAATTATCTTTATCTCTAAAATGAATGAATATTAACTTCCCAGCTCATAGAGTGGTATGAAGCTAAGGAGCAAATTTGAAATACATCCCTAGTAAGCATTATATCAATACCAAAAATTAATACTGTAATTGTTTTATGACTACAGTTGGTAACAAAATACAAAGATAAAGAATGAATTTAGGTAAATAATAATATTGAGGAAAACCGAAAATAAAACTACTACAATTCTCAAAAAGATAACAAGATACTGAATCTATAAAATAATTTTAAAATGTCATAAATAACACCAGAGAACAACAAAAATTATGTTGAATATTTTTAATTGAGTAGAAATAAAAAATTCAATAGAAATATTGGAAGACAAAGTTGAGAAAATCTTTGAAAAACAGGAGCAAAGAGAAAATGAGATAGTATATGGAGAAAAAATTAGAGAATTAGAAGATCAATCCAGTAGGTTCAATATAATGTTCTCCTTTGGCATCTTAAATAAAGAGGAGGCTGAGGGAGGACATTTAAAAAAGCATGGAAGAAAGGAAATCATCAATGAACACATACCAGGTAATTGCACAGATATGAAGTGTTTGAATTTCTAGAATTAAAAAAAAAAAATTCCACTGAGCTTCAGGCACAATAGATGAATTAGATCTACACATTATACTATTCTAGCAGAATGTTATTTTCATACACATGTGAAAAAATAATTTTAATGTGTAGAGTTTAATTTATTTTTTTTACATATCTTCATTGCAGTATAATTGTTTTACAGTGGTGTGTTCGTTTCTGCTTAATAACAAAGTGAATCGTCTATGCATATACATATATCCCCATATCACCTCCCTCTTGCGTCTGCCTCCCACCCTCCCCATCCCACCCTTCTAGGTGGTCACAAAGCACTGAGCTGATCACCCTGTGCTATGCGGCTGCTTCCCACTAGCTATCTATTTTACATTTGGTAGTGCATATATGTCTATGCCAGTCTCTCACTTCATCCCAGCTTACCCTTTGCCCTCCCTGTTTCTCAAGTCCATTCTCTACATCTGTGTCTTTTTACCTGTTCTGCCCCTAGGTTCTTCAAAATCATTTTTTTCTTTTTGTTTTTTTTTAGATTCCATACATATTTGTTAGCATACAGTATTAGATTTTCTCTTTCTGACTTACTTCACTCTGTAAAACAGACTCTAGGTCCATCCACCTCACTACAAATAACTCAATTTCGTTTCTTTTTATGGCTAAGTAATATTCCATTGTATATATGGGCCACATCTTCTGTACCATTCATCTGTCGCTGGATACTTAGGTTGCTTCCATGTCCTGGCTATTGTAAATAGAGCTGCAATGAATATTGTGGAACATGACTCTTTTTGAATGATGGTTTTCTCAGGGTATATGCCCACTAGTGGGATTGCTGGGTCATATAGTAGTTTTATTTTTAGTTTTTTAAGGAACCTCTATACTGTTCTCCATAGTGGCTGTATCAATTTACATTCCCACCAACAGTGCAAGAGGGTTCCCTTTTCTCCACACCATCTCCAGCATTTATTATTTGTATATTTTTGATGATAGCCATTCTGGCTGGTGTGAGGTAATATCTCTTTGTAGGTTTGATTTGAATTTCTCTAATAATTAGTGATGTACATCTTTTCATGTGTTTGTTGGCCAGCTGTATGTCTTCTTTGGAGAAATGTCTATTTAGGTCTTCCACCCATTTATTTATTTATTTTGCTGTACGCGGGCCTCTCACTGTTGTGGCCCCTTCCATTGTAGAGCACAGGCTCTGGACACACAGGCTGAGCGGCCATGGCTCACAGGCCCAGCCGCTCTGCGGCATGTGGGATCTTCCCGGACCGGGGCACGAACCTGTGTCCCCTGCATTGGCAGGTGGACTCTCAACCACTGTGCCACCAGGGAAGCCCTTCACCCACTTTTTGATTGCGTTGTTTGTTTTATTGTTATTGAGCTGAATGTGCTGTTTGTATATTTTGGAGATTAATCCTTTTTCAGTTGCTTCATTTGCAAATATTTTCTCCCATTCTGAGGTTTGTCTTCTCATCTTGTTTATGATTTCCTTTGCTGTGTGAAAGCTGTTAAGTTTAATTAGGTCCCATTTGTTTATTTTTGTTTTTAATCTCATTGCTCTAGGAGGTGGTTCAAAAAAGATATTGCTGCGATTTGTGTCAACGAGTGTTTTGCCTATGTTTTCTCCTAAGAGGTATCAAGTTCCCTGACTTCAGACTATACTCTAGGGCTACAGTAATCAAGACAGTATGGCAGTGGCACAAAAACAGAAATATAGATCAACGGAATAGGATAGAAAGTTCAGAGATAAACCCACACACCTGTGATCACTTAATCTATGACAAAGGAGGTCAGTGGAGCAAAGACAGCCTCTTCAATAAGTGGTGCTGGGAAAACTGGGCAGCTACATGTAAAATAATAAAATTAGAGCACTCCTTGACACCATACACAAAAATAAACTCAAAATGGATTAAAGACCTAAATGTAATAAAAAAAAGCCTTTTGTGTCTCACTTCCTGTCACCAGATAGGCTTAAGGTCAGATATACTCTACCACCCATAAAGGACACATTTGAGAGAAAAAATAGTAATTACCCTGGGACAACAGGTAAACTGGAAATGCTTGTTGAAGTTTTACTGGTCTATTACATCCAGAAATCTGAGGTGGTGGTGGGAAAGAGGTCTTTTATTACTTATTTAATTTTCAGCTAACTCTATATACATTAGTCAACAAATATTTGTGAATGCTTACTCTATGCAAATCATTCTGCCAGAGCTGTAACTACAAAATGAGCAAATTTCAATGCCTGCCTTTGAGAGGTAAGGACAAGCACTTGCAAAATCACTGCATTTGATGGCAAAGGCTCACTCACTTTCTTGACACAGTGCTCTCAGAAAGTACCTTACACTTCGTGTAGTTGTCTTCCTCCTTCTACTGGCCTATGACTTCAAATTTCCTTCATGAATACATTCACAAAATGGATATTAATTATAAATATTTCATTTTAGTCACTGATTAAAATCAAGAAAACACATTTAATTATATTTTTCGATGCTTTAGGTAAAATGTCATGACACATGAATGAATATTTTTTGAGGGACAGGAAATTTGGTGACCGCAATATGTACTTTTACTGTTTTTAATTTGTTGTAATAAATGGGCATCTTATTAAGGCTCATCCTATGTGGAATATGCTTGTAATTCATTTTCAATAAGTTCTTAAGGAATTTGTACAAAAATAATCCAATAATATAAAGAAGTTATAAGAATAAAAAAAAATATGTACTAGTTACACAAACATCATTAGAATCTTTTGCCTTACTTCAAACTTGTTTTTACATATTTATTTTACCCAATTATAAATATAATTTCTCAAAATTTTGTAGCCTGCAATTAAAAATATTTTACTTATAATAAATATTTATGTTTCTACATAGTGCTTTATTACCATAGTGCTTTCATTATATTCCACAGAGTGAATATGCTATATTTTATACTTTACACAATTATTTCTCCATTTTAGGTCATCTGGATGATTTCTATTTTGTTTCTTACGTTATAATCATGAATATGGTGCATTTCTCTGTAACTGTTTTATTTACATTTTGGATTAGTTCCTTAAGATAGACTAAATTATGAATATTTCAAGTTCTAAACGTTCTCCAAAATTATGGCACTAAATCACATAGCCACAAGCAATGCACAGAACACCAGTTTCAATAGACTTACAGTAATCATGGACATATCATGTTAGAATTTTTTCTAATAGCAGAGGGAAAGTGGTACCATATTATTTCAATTTATGTTCCCTTAATGTTTATAGTCATGAAATATTTCTCCACATTTTGCTCCTTTGAATTTTCCCACTTGCTATTTATGAATAAATGCTAATATTTTAAAATAAGCCAATACTATGTCCCTACTGTCTTTTTCTATTAATTGTTACTGAGATATAATTAAGTTTGATCAGGGAGTATAAAACCCAGTTCAAATGATTATTATGATTATGTTGTGAAATTTTATGTATATACTCCACTACAGTGTGAAAGCATTTAATATTTAACTGAAAATTGTAAAAGCAAACTGATTTTTAAATAATAAATTTTGAAATTAGCTGTTTTGGGGGCCTTTTAAAGAATTTTGTTAGAAGGATTTTGTTTCATATGCATGAGTTTTGCTAAAAAAGTTCAATGACCAAGAAATGCCTTCCAATAGAAAACTTGGAAAGTTCTCATTTGGTTAGCAACTGTAATAAAAAGATTATAAGACACATTGTTAACTGTTCTATGGTAGGAAAATCAGTACCTTTAATGAATTTAAAAGGCCTGTCTGATTTCTGCATAACAGATTGCACTACAATTGTTTTCCACTTCTTTATATTATAATGTCATTGCATGTCATTCTGACATGTTTTTACCTATTTTGTCTGAAATCATCTAAATTCAGCTCACTAACAGCAGCTACTTAAATAAAATAGTTCTGTCTATTTTCTCAACCATTAAATCAGCAGTTTGACACTCAACTTAGTACTAGCTTTGTAATGATAAATGTCTTCATTAGGAACTATACTAGTGTCATGGGTGATTTGGTTTTGCCATATAATGCTCAATGAAACTGAAGGAAGTGACCTGACATAGCTCTAATGGAGGAGCTTCCCTGTCTCTATCACTAAGAAATATATTATTAGTTTTGCTTGTTTTTTTAAAACTTTCAACAGGAAATATTTGATACAGGCAAAACTTCTTTCTTTACTTATATGCACTCCATACATGTATATCATGAAGCACAGTAGCAGAAAAACACCTGTAAACCTACTATCTAACCCAAGAACTAGAATTTCTCAAAACCTTTGCCTTTCTACCTGTGTGTTCTTTATTCCGTCCTAATTTTTTTAGGATGGAATAAAGAACTAGCTGGGGGCTTCCCTGTTGACGAAGTGGTTGAGAGTCCACCTGCTGATGCAGTGGACATGGGTTCGTGTCCCGGTCCAGGAAGATCCCCCATGCCGTGGAGCGGCTAGGCCCATGAGCCATGGCTGCTGAGCCTGCGTGTCCAGAGACTGTGCTCTGCAACAGGAGAGGCCACAACAGTGAGAGGCCCACGTACCGCAAAAAAAAAAAAAAAAAAAAAGAACTAACTGGAATTTTGAACACATTGTTTAGATTTTTTAATCATTTTTCAGTTTTATATATGTATATATGTATGTGTATAAGTGTGTGTGTACATTATATTGTCTAGTTTTGCTTAACATGTGTTTTATAAAATAATATTTTACTATTTGTAATCTTATGTATTTGCTTTTTCCACTCTATGTTATGATTCTAAGATTTATTCATGTTGTTGTTTATAACAGAAGTTCATTAATTTTCACTCCATTTTAATATTTCATTGGGTGATTGTATAATATATATAGGAGTTGTCAATATGGCAGAGTAGGATGACGTGGAGTTCACCTCTTCCCACAGGGCCATCAAGAAATCTACAAATGGAACAGTTCTCACAAAGCACCTGCTGGACACCAGCAGAGAATCTTAGACACCTAAAAGAACAAGAAAATATCCCCATGTAACCAGGTAAAATGAAAGGGAGAAAACAAAAAAAAAAAGAAAAGAGGAAGCAGAACAGGACCTCATCCCTGGGGGAGAACTGAAGGAGAGGAGAGGTTCCTGCACCCAGGGAGGCCCCCTCACCAGTGGGGAGATTAGATGAGACAGAAGGGGAACTTTGGACCCAGAGGAGAGTGCAGCAACCGGTCTGTGGTAGGCAGAACAGAGTGAGACCTACAGAGATGGTCTGTGCCCCAGCCCTGTGCAACCCAGCCTGAGGTGCGTGTTCGCTGGTGTGGATGGGGTATGGGTGCTGGAATGTGGGACTTGGAGAGCAGACCTAGGGAGGGGACTGCTGTTGCCTTCGAGGAGACAGGCTGAGAGGATGGGAGTGGGGAGCTCCACAACCGGGAATGCTCTTGGGGAAGCCCGGAAAGCCTTAGAAGCGAAATGTCATTGTTGAGTGATGCGTAAAGGGTGGGGCTGTCATTGCACCTTCTCTCCCCATGTGCTGGCCCCGGTCTCTGCAGGCACTAAGAGGGGCTCCCGCCAGATCGGGTTTGTGCGCATCAGTCAGTCGCCTCAGTCAGTTGCCACCTCCTCCCCATCCTGCCTGAGTGAGGACAAGTGCCCCAGTTGGTCACTGCTGCTGTCCCCCTCTCTCCTAGGTGGGGGAAAGACACCTGTGTGTGTCCTACATGCAGAGGTGGAGCTGAAACCAAAGCTGAGTCCCAGGGGGGCTGTGTGACTAAGGAAGAAGAGCTGAAATTCCTCCTTGCGGCTGTGTGAACCACAGATTAAACCATCATGAACAGCTTGGTAAACTGAGCACCTGCAGAACATCTGAACAGACAACAAGTGCACCCACAACAGAGACAGGTCTAGCTTTAGCAGCTGTGGACTTTATGTGCACGTACATGTGGGGATTGGGCAAGGTCAGAGTCTGAGCTGCCCCTGTAGCACCTGCAACAGGTCCAGATCCATGATTACTGCAATCCTGGGACCTGAGTTCACTGTATCTACGCTGGGGGCCTGGTGAAAACAATGTCTGAGAGATACCAGGGCCAATTACTGGCATACCCACCATTAAGGTGGAGCCAAGAGCAGTGCCAACAGCAGAGTAACTTGTGAGCTCACACAATGGGTGAAAGGTGGCACAACAGAGCATGTTCACAGGTGAACAACTCCAGAGGAAGAATAGTCAGTGGCTTCTCTCCCAGTGGGAGTGCTCTAGTCCCACCTACCTCACACCACAGATCAGAAACTCAGCAAGAAATAAATCTGGGGGCCTCTACTCCAACAACTAGGGAGCAGACCCCACCCCTGACAGTCAGTGACAAACACATAGCAAAGGGGAGGCCCTGCTCAATGTCCAGGACAGGCTGTGATCACCACAACACCAGTCAAACTCCCTAACAAGGAGATAATGACCAGCATACACTGAGGAAAGAGGTGGCCACACTAAAAGGAGCCCTTGCACCAAAAAAAAAAATTAATAATAATAATATTAAACACATGCAGACTACACAAAGATGTTCCCACATAAAAGTAGCCCTCCAAAACAGTCTGACAGTCTGGCATTGGGAGGAAGAATTCTAGAGCACCTAGCCTTGAAGGCCAGTGGGGCTTGAGGATAAGAACTCCACAGGGCTGGGGGAAACAGAGACTCTACTCTTGGAGGATGCACACAAGGTCTTACATGGCCTGGAACATAGCACAAAGCAGTACATCCATAGGAACTTGGGCTAGATCTACCGAAGGGGTCTTAGAGGGTCTCCTACAGAGATGGGAGTTGGCTGTACCTCACCATGGGGGAAAGGACACTGATAGCAGAGGCTGCAGTGAATATTAATTTTTGTGAGCTCTCCCAGAGGTCCCCATTTTGGCACCAAGACTTGGCCCTACGCAACAGCCTGCAAGGTGAAGTGCTGGAACACCTCAGGTCAAACAACCAGCAAGACAGAAACACGGCCCCACCCATCCACAGACAGGCTGCCTAAAGTCATACTGATCTCACAGCCATCACAAAACATACCCCCTGACATGGCCCTGTGCACCAGGGGGAAAAGAAACAACTCCACCCACCAAAGGGCAGGCACCAGTCCCTCCAAAAAGGAAGTCTGAAAAAAACCCAGGACCAACTTCACAGACCAGGGGGCAGACATCAGAAGCAAGAGGAGCTATGATTCTGCAGCCTGTGGAAAGGAGACCATAAACACTGTAAGTTAGAGATGATAGAGAAGTATGTTGCAAATGAAGGAGCAAGATAAAAACCTACAAGAACAACTAAATGAAGAGGAGACAGGCAAATTATTTGAAAAAGAATTCAGAGTAATGATAATAAAAATGATCCAAAATCTGAGAAAAAGAATGGAGGCACAGACCAAGAAGATAAAAGAAATGTTTAAAAAAGAGATAGATGATCAAAAAAACAAGCAGAGGTGAACAGCACAATAACTGAAATGAAAAATACACTAAAACAAATCAATAGCAGAATAACTGAGGCAGAAGAATGAATAAGTGAGATGAAAGACAGACTGGTGGAAATCACTGCTGCAGAACAGAATAAAAAAGAAAAGAAAAGAAATGAGAACAGGCTAAGAGACCTCTGGGACAATATTAAATGCACCAACATTCCCATTGCAGGGATCCCAGAAGAAGAAGAAAAGAGACAGAAAAGGCCTGAGAAAATATTTGAAAAGATGTAGTCAAAAAGTTCTCTAACATGGGAAAGGAAATAGTCACCCAAGTACGGGAAGGACAGAGAGTCCCAGACAGGCTAAACCTAAGGAGGAACACATATTAATAAAACTAACAAAAATTAAATACAAAAAAAAATCATTAAAAGCAAGGGAAAAGCAAAAAATAATATACAAAGGATTCCCAATAAGTCAATGAGCTGATTTTTTTCTGCAGACACTGCAGGCCAGAAGGGAGTGGCATGATATACTTAAAGTGATGAAGGGAAAATACCTACAACCAAGAATACTATACCCAGCAAGGTTCTCATTCAGATTTTATGGCGAAATCAAAACCTTTACAGACAAGCAAAAGCTAAGATAATTCAGCACCACCAGACCACCTTTACAACAAATGCTAAAGAAACTTCTCTAGGCAAGGGTGGGGGGGGGGGGGAAGAGGTCACAAGTAGAAATGAGAAAACCACAAATGGGAAAGCTCACTGGTAAAGGCAAACATACAGTAAAAGCAGGAAATCATCCACACACAAATATGATATCAAAATCATCAACCATGTGAAAAGAAGAGTACAAATGAAGGAAACAGGAATTGCATTTGAAATTAAGAGACTAGCAACTTCAAACAAGCTTGGATACATATAGATTGCTATATCAAAACCTCATGAGAAATGCAAACAAAAAAACTACAATAGATACACACATACAAAAGAAAAAGCAATCCAAATGAAACACTAAAGATTGTCATAAAACCACAAGAGAAGAGAAAAAAAGAGGAAGGAAAGAAAAAAGACCTACAAAAACAAACCAAAAACAATTAAGAAAATGGCAATAAGGACACACATATCGATAATTACCTTAAATGTAAAAGGATTAAATGCTCCACCCAAAAGACACAGCCTGGCTGAATGGATATGAAAACAAGATCCATATAAATGTTGCCTACAAGAGACCCATTTCAGACCTATGGACACATACAGATGGAAAGTGAGGAGATGGAAAAAAATATTCAGTGCAAATGGAAATTAAAAGAAAATTGGAGTAGCAAAACTCATAACAGACAAAATAAACTTTAGAATGAAGACTGTTACAAGAGATAAGGAAGGACAGTACATAATGATCAAGGGATCAATCCATGAAGAAGATATAGCAATTGTAAATATATATGCACCCAACATAGGAGCACCTCAATATATATGGCAAATGCTAACAGCCATAAAAGGGGAAATCAAAAGTAACACAATAGGGCTTCCTTGGTGGCGCAGTGGTTGAGAGTCCGCCTGCCGATGCAGGGGACACGGGCTCATGCCCCGGTATGGGAAGATCCCACATGCTGTGGAGCAGCTGGGCCCATGAGCCATGGCCACTGAGCCTGCGCATCCGGAGCCTGTGCTCCGCAACGGCAGAGGCCACAACAGTGAGAGACCTACATACCACAAAAAAAAAAAAAAAGTAACACAATAATAGTGTGAGAGTTACCACAATGGACAAATCATCAAGATAGAAAATTAATAAGGAAACATAAGCCTTAAATGACACATTAGACCAGATAGACTTAATTGATATTTATAGGACATTCCATCTGAAAGAAGCAGAATACACTTTCTTCTCAAGTGCACACGGAACATTCTCCAGCATAGATCACATCTTGGGTCAGAAATCAAGCCTCGGTAATTTAAGAAAATTGAGATTGTATTAAGCATCTTTTCTGAACATAATGCTATGAGATTAGAAATCAATTACCGGAAAAAAAAAACCCTGTAAAATACACAAACTAATGGAGACTAAACAATATGTTATTAAACAACCAGCAGATCACTGAAGAAATAAAAATATACCTAGAGACAAATGAAAATGAAAACATGATGATCCAAAACCTATGGGATGCAGCAAAATCAGTGCTAAGAGGGAAGTTTAGAGCAATACAATCCTACCTCAAGAAACAAGAAAAATCTTAAATAAACAATGTACCTTTACACCAAGAGCAATTAGAGAAAGAAGAACAAACAAAACCCAACATTAGCAGAAGGAAAGAAATCATAAATGTCGGAGCAGAATTAAATGAAATAGAGATGAAGAAAATAATAGAAAAGATCAATGAAACTAAATGCTGGTCCTTTGAGAAGGTAAAGAAAATTGACAAACCTTTAGCTAGACTCAACAAGAAAAAAAGGGAGAGGACTCAAATAAATAAAATCAGAAATGAAAAAGAAGTTACAACTGATACCACAGAAATACAAAGGATCATCAGAGACTACCACAAACAACTATATGCCAATAAAATGGGCAACCTAGAAGAAATGGATAAATTTTTAGAAAGGTACAACATTACAAGACTGAAGCAGGAAGAAATAGAAAATATAAACAGACCAATCACAACTACTGAAATTGAAATTGTGATTAAAAAGCTACCAACAAACAAAAGTCCAGGAGCAGATGACTTCAGTGGTGAATTCTGTCAAACGTCTAGAGAAAAGTTAACACCTATCCATCTGAAACTCTTCAAAAAAATTGCAGAGAAAGGAATACTCCCAAGTTCATTCTATGAGGCCACCATCACCCTGATAGCAAAACCAGACAAAAATATCACAAAAAAGGAAAATTACAGGCCAATATAACTGATGAACATAGACGCAAAAATCCTCAACAAAATAGTAGCAAACAGAATCCAACAACACATAAAAATGATCATACACCATGATCAAGTGGGATTTATCCCAGGGTGCAAGAGTTCTTCAATACACGCAAATCAGTCAACATGATACACCACATTAACAATCTGAAAGACAAAAATATATAATCCTCTGAATAGATGCAGAAAAAGCTTTTAACAAAATTCAACACCCATTTATGATAAAAACTCTCCAGGTAGTGGGCATAGAGGTAAAACACTGTAAAATAATTAAGGCCATATATGACAATCCCACAGCAAACATCATTCCCAATGGCAAAAAAACCGAAAGAATTTCCTCTAAGATCAGGAACAAGACAAGGAGGTCCACTCTTGCCACTTTTATTCAACATAGTTGTGGAAGCCCTAGCTGCAGCAATCAGAGAAGAAAAATAAATAAAAGTAATCCAAATTGGAAAAGAACAAGTAAAATTTTCACTGTTTGCAGATGATGTTACTATACATAGAAAATCCTAAAGATGATTGGGAAAGCTACTAGAACTCATCAGTAAATTTGGTAAGTTTGCAGTATACAAAATTAATACACAGAAATCTCTTGCGTACCTATACACTAACAATGAAGGGCCAGAAAGAGAAATTAAGGAAACAATCCCATTCTATTTCATCAAAAAGAATAAAATACCTAGGAATAAACCTACCTAAGTAGACAAAAGAAGTGTACTCAGAAAACTATAAGATACTGATGAAAGAAATCAAATATGACACAAACAGATGGAGAGATATACCATGTTTTTGGATTGAAGTATCAATATTGTCAAAATGTCTATACTACCCAAAGCAATCTACAGATTCAATGCAATCCCTATCAAATTACTACTGACATTTTTTACAGAATTAAAACAAAAAAAATTAGTATTTGTGTGGAAACACAAATGACCAAGAATAGCCAAAGCAATCTTGAAAAAGAAAAATGGAGCTGGAGGATTCAGGTTCCCTGACTTCAGACTATGCTTTGTCTGCTTCAGACTATGCTTTGTAAAGCTACAGTCATCAAAACAGTACAGTATTGGCACAAAAACAGAAATATTGGTCGGTGGAACAGGATAGAAAGAGATAAACCCAAACACCTATGGTCACCTAATCTATGACAAAGGAGGCAAGATTATACAATTAATTAAAGACAGTCTCTTCAATAAATGCTGCTGGGAAAACTGGACAGCTGCCTGCAAAGGAATGAAATTAACACCATACACAAAAATAGACTCAAAATGGATTAAAGAACCAAATGTGCAGTTGAATACTATAAAATGCATAGAGTAAAACATAAGCAACATTCTCTGACATAAATCACAGCAAGATATTTTTTGGTCCTCGTCCTAGAGTAATGAAAATAAAAGCAAAAATTTAAAAGTGGGACCTAATTACACTTAAAAGTTTTGCACAGCAAAGGAAACCATAAATAAAACAAAAGACAACCCAGAGAATGGGAGACATATTTACAAATGAAGAGACTGACAAGGGGTTAATCTCCAAAATATACATATAGCTCATGCAGCTCAATATCAAAAAACAAATAACCCAACCAAAATAGAACAGAAGATCTAAATAGACATTTTTCCAAAGAAGATATACAGATGGCTAAAAAGTACATGTAAAGATGCTCAACATCACTAATTATTAGAGAAATGCAAATCAAAAATAAAATGAGGTATCACTCACACTGGTCAGAATGTCCTTCATTAAAAAATCTACAAAAAGTAAGTGCTGGAGAGGGTGTGGAGAAAAGGGAACCCCCTTACACTGTTGGTGGGAATGTAAATTTGTACAGCCACTATGGAGAATAGTATGGAGCTTCCTCAAAAAGTAAAAATAGAGCTACCATATGACCCTGCAATTCTACTCCTGGGCATATATACAGAAAAAACGATACTTCAAAAATATACATATGCCCCAATATTCATTGTAGCACTATTTACAATACCCAGAACATGGAAGCAACCTAAATGTCCATCAACAGCAGAATGGATAAAAAAGATGTGGTACATGTATACAATGGAATATTACTCAGCCATATAAAAAGAACAAAATAATGTCGTTTGCAGCAATATGGATGCACCTAGAGTTTGTCATACTGAGCAAAGTAATTCAGACAGAGAAAGACAAAATATCATTTGATATCGCTTGTATGTGGAATATAAAAAAATGGTACAAAACAGAAATGGAGTCACAGATGTAGAAAACAAACTTATAGTTACCAGGGTTGGGTGGGGGGAGCAGGAGCAGGGGAGGGATAAATTGGGAGATTGGAATTTACATATACACATTACTATATATAAGGTAGATAACTAATAAGGACCTACTGTATAGTGCAGGGAACTCTTCTCAATACTCTGTAATGATCTATATGGGAAAATAATCTAAAAAAAGAGTTGATATTTGTATATTTACTTGCTGTACAGCAGAAACTAAACAGCATTGTAAATCAACTGTACTCCAATAAAACTTAAAGAATATTATAATATAATGATATATAAAATAGCTTATAATATAGCATATTCAATGTGTAATATTATGTATTATTTTGTAATATACAGCAACTGCCCCAGGAATATGACACAAAGAATGTTTCAAACAACAGTCACAATTTCTGGTTAGAAATATAGTCTACTTCCCTCTGAACTCCTCCCTAGCTGAGAGAGACTGGGTAACATGGAAAACTTTGTTCTCCTTTTTGTAGACTAGCATAGGGTTAAACAACCTTTATAGGTGCACTCTCTGTGGACCCCACTAAATTCCCATTTAACTTTCTTTTTAATCTCCTGTTTCCAAATGTGTAAAAATGTATGCAACTTAAAAATTACTTATAGTAAACAAGCATGTAATCATTACTCAGATCAGTAAATAGAATGTTGTCCCCCTCATGCCCCAAATTTGTTACTATCTTAGATTTTATAATAATCACTATTTTGCTTTTCTCTAAAATACAACCACTTAAGTGTACATACCAAACAGTCTGGTGTTGCCATAGTGTGAACTTTAAATAAAGTGTTTATACTTTATATCTGGATTTTTCACTCAAAATTATTTTAGTCAGTTTCATTCTAAATGCACAAGACTTTTCTTTATCTTGCATTTTTACTGATCTTAGGGGAAATTTATTAACTTTACTATTAACTATGATGGTAGCTATAGTTATTTTTAGATGCCCTGTATCTAATTAAGAAAATTCCCTTTCATTTGTGTCTTGCTGACAATTTTTAATGTCAACAGATGTTGAATTTTGTCAAAATTTTCTGCATCTATATAGATAATCATGTGGCTAGATATGGTAAATTACATTGATTAGTCTTCTGAGGTTTAACCAAGCTTACACTCCTGCTCATTCAAGATGTATTATGCTTTTTATTGTTGAAGTCAATTTTCTAATATTTTGTTAAAGATTTTTACTTTCATGATACTGAAAAATATTAGTTGGCAATACTTTTTTCTTTTATATACTTTATGGGGTTATAGCACCAGGATAATGATGGTCTCACTAGTTTAGTTAAGGAGGGTTTTCTTCTCCACTACTTCTGGGAAAATTGTACATATGGTTGTATTTATTTCTTCTTTGGTAAACATTTGATAAAATTACCAATAAACCCATATGGACTTCAAACTTTCTTTTTTGGTAAGGATTTTGCCTTCATATTTATTTCTTTGGTAGAGTAAGCTCTATTCACATGTTTTTCTTCCTGTGTAAGTTTTGGTAATTTGTTACATTTTGGGGGATTATCCACTTCCTTTGATTTATCAATTTTTCTGACACATAGTTTATCATATTTCCTTTTTTAACCTTTTAATATCTTTAGGATTTGTAAGGCTGCCTCTCTTTTGTTTATGCTATTGGTAATATGCCTCATTTCCTCTTTCATATTTATCAATCTAACTAGAAATTTATAGATTTTTTTGATCTTTAAAAACAAACAACTTTGGATTTCATAGTTTTTCTGTATTTTTAAATTTTCTATTTCCGTTTTGCTATTTATTTATTAGTTCTCTTCATTTACTTTAGGTTTAACATATTTTTGTTTCATAGCCTCTAAAGGTACAGAAGTAGACAATTTTATGAGATTTTTCTTCAATTTTAAATATTTCAGTCTATAAATCTTTCTTTAAGCACATTCTTAGATCTCCCTCAAATATTAAAAGATTATTTTTCATTATCATTATTTATATAACTTATTTATAAATTTATCCTTTTATTGTTTTGAACCACCCTTCTTTATCACTTATTAATATTTCTTGTTCTGAAGTCTATCCTGTTACTGAGTCATTTGAACTCTTGTTATATTTTGCATAGTACATTTTCCAATGCTTTAATTTTTTAATAGACTTTATTTTTTAGAGTTTTAGGTCTATAGCAATATTGAGCAGAAGGTATAGAGAATTTACATGTGTCCCCTGACGCCATACATGTGTATCCCTCCATTATTAATATCACCCACAAGTGTGGTATTTTTTTATAGTTGATGAACCTACCTTGATACATCGAATCCCTCAAAATTCATTGTTTATGTTAGGGTTCACTCCATGTTATACATTCTGTGGGTTTGGATAAATGTATAATAATATGTATCCACCATTATACTATTATGAAGAGTAGTTTCACTGACCTAAAAATCCTCTTTGCTCCACCTAATCTTTCCACACCTCCACACCTCCCAACCCCAACAACCACTGATTTTTTACTTCTTCATAATTTTGCCTTTTCTAGAGTGACATATAGTTGGAAACATTCAATATGTAACTTTTCAGTATGACTTCTTTCACTTAGTAATATGTTTTTTTTTCACTTAGTAATATGTATTTAAGTTTTCTCTATGCTTTATCATGGCTTGATAGCGTATTTCTTTTTAGCCCTTAATAATATTCTATTATTTGAATGTACCTCAGTTTATCCACAGTTTATCACCTACTGAAGGACATCTTGTTTTCTTCCCAGTTTTGACAACTATGAATAACGCTGCTATGAACATCCCTGCACAGGTTTTTGTGTTGACATAAGTTTTCAACTCTAGGTAAATACCAAGTGGTATGATTGCTGGATCGTACAGTAGGAGTATGTTTGTTTTTGTCAGAAACCACCAAACTGCCTTCTTAAGTGGCTATGTGCTCTGTGCCCTTTTATGAGGTTGTCACTTAAGTGTGGCCACAAGAGGAGACGGGGAAGGGCTCAGGAATAAACAAGGTTTGCGATTCTCACAGGTCTTAGAGACTGGAGGTATGGAAGAAAACTAGGGTGGTCAAGAGACATAAGAGAGGAGCAAGGGGAAAGCATTAGTCCAGAGCCTTAACAGGAGTTCTATAAGAAAGGCAAAGCAAGGCAGGGTGAATAAGTTTAGATTGGATAATTTGAATAATTTGGTGGTCTCTAAGGTATAAGGGTGGTCACTAATTTCTGGGTACCTGGTTCAAGGATGATTAAGGCAGAGGAATACTGCCTCCTGGGATGTATAGGCCAACTAGAGGAGGAATGGCTCTGGAATGTAGTGTGCATATATCAAAGGCATGCTTGCAGCTGGGTCTTTTCCTATCTCTAAGAATTGGCTAGTCCCAGCTAGAAAGATTTTTTAAGATATCAAAACATCCTAATAATATGAAAAAAATATATATATATATAACTATTTTGATTTCCATCAGCAGTGAATGAAAGTTCCTGTTGTTTCACATCCTCACCAGCATTTGTTGTTAGTATTCTGGATGGTAACCATGCTAACAGGTTTGTAGTGGTATCACATTGTTATTTTAATTTGCATTTCCTTGATGACTTATGTGGAGCCTCTTTTCATATGCTTATTTTCATCTGTATCGCTTCTTTGATGAGATATCTGTTAAGATAGTCACCCATTTTTAAATTGGGTTGTTTCTTTTTTGTTTTGAGATTTAAGAGATTTTTGTATAGTTTGCACAAAAAATCCTTTATCAAATATATCTTTTGAAAATATTTTCTTCCATTCTGTGGCTTGCCTTTTCATTCTCTTGATACTGTCTTTTCTTAGAGGAGTTTTTAATTTTAACGTACAGCTTATAATTTTTTTGTTTGTGGATTGTGCCTTTACTGCTATATCTAAAAATTCACCACCAAACCCAAGGACATCTAGATTTCCTACTACATTATCTTCGAAGAATTTTACAGTTTTGTGTTTTACATTTTATCCTATGGTTCATTTTGAGTTACTTTTTTAAATGGTTTAAAGTCTGTGCCTAGATTCATATTTTTGTCTATGGATGTCCAGTTTTTCCCACAGCATTTGTAGAGAAGACTATTTTTTCTTCATTATATTGCCTTTGCTTCATTGTCAAAGATCAATTGAGTATATTTACATGGATGAAATACCTGGGCTGTCTACTGTGTTCCACTGATTTATTTGTCTATTCTTTCACCAATGCCACATTGTCTTGATTGCTGTAGCTTTATAGTTAAGTCTTCAAGTCAGGTAGTTTCAGTCTCCAACTTTGCTCTTTTGCAATATTGTGTTGGCTATTCTGGGTGTTTTGCTTCTCCATAAAAATTTTAGAATCAGTTTGTTGATACTCAAAAAATAACTTACTGTGTTACTGATTAAGATTGCATTGAAGATCTATATAGATCAAGTTGGGAAGAATTGACATTTTGACAATATTGGGTCTCATGTTGCATGACCATGAAACATCCCTCCCTCTATTTAGTTTGTTTTGATTCCTTTCATCAGAGTTTGGTAGTTTTCTTCACATACATAGTGTACATATTTTGTTAGTTTTATTTCCAAGTATTTTAGTTTGGAAGGGTGCTAATGTAAACAGTATTTTGTTTTTAATTTTAAATTCCCCTTGTTCATTGCTGGTATATAGGAAAGTGATTGACTTTTGTATATTAATCTTGTATCCTGCAACCTTTCTATAATCACTTATCAGTTCTTGGAGGTCTTTTTTTCTTCTTGATTCTTTCAGATCTTCTAAATAGGTGATTATGTCATCTGTAAACAATGACAGTTTTATTTCTTCCTTCCCAAACTATATAATTCTTATTTCATTTTCTTTTCTTATTTCATTAGCTAGGACTTCTAGTACAATGCTGAAAAACTGTGATGAGTGGGGAAATTCTTGTCTTGTTTCTGATCTTAGTGGGAAAGTTTCAAATTTCTCATCAAGTATGATGATTGTGGTCAGTTTTTTGTACATATTTGTTTATCAAGTTGAGGAAGTTTCCCTCTATTCCCGGCTTGCTGAGAGTTTTTATTTTATGGGTGTTGAATTTTGTCAAATGCTTTTTCCATATCTGTTGATGTGATCAAGTGATTTTTCTTCTTCAACACACTGATGTGGGTTAAAGAATTACATTAATTAATGAATTACATTAATTGATCTTTGAAAGATGGATCAGCTTTGAACAACTGGGATAAATCCCACTTGGTAATGGTGTTAATTGTTTTTATACATTGTTGGATTTGATTTACTCATATTTTGTTTAGAGTTCACACATCTATTTTCATAGAGTTATTGATCTGTAGTTACCTTATCTTATAATGTCTTTGCCTGGGTTTGGTAT
Organism: Pseudorca crassidens; assembly: GCF_039906515.1. Lineage (NCBI taxonomy): Eukaryota > Metazoa > Chordata > Mammalia > Artiodactyla > Delphinidae > Pseudorca > Pseudorca crassidens. Next base: position 55,379,336 of record NC_090312.1, on the reverse strand, counting down.
TATAGTAATGCTGACCTCATAGAATAAGTTAGGAAGTATTTCCACTGCCTCTATCTTCTAAAAGAGCTTGTAAAGAATTGCTATAATTTCTTCTTTAAATGTTTTGTAGAATTCACCATTGAACACATCTGGATCTAGTGCTTTTTTAAATTAATTATTGATTTGATTTAGTTGACAAATATATTTCTATTCAGATTATCTATTTCTACTATATGAGTTTTGGCAGATCATGTCTTTCAAGAAATTGGCCCATTTCATCCAGGCTATTAAATTTGTGGGCACAGAGTTGTTCATAGATTCTTTTTTTTTTTTTTTTTTGCGGTACGTGGGCCTCTCACTGTTGTGGCATCTCCCGTTGTGGAGCACAGGCTCTGGATGCTCAGGCTCAGCGGACATGGCTCACGGGCCCAGCTGCTCCACGGCATGTGGGATCTTCCTGGACTGGGGCATGAACCTGTGTCCCCTGCATTGGCAGGCGGACTCTCAACCACTGCACTACCAGGGAAGCCCTATAGTTTCTTTTATTATCCTTTTAATTCCCCTCTTTCTGCAGTAATGTCCCCACTTTCATTTTTGGTACTAGTATTGGTTTGGCCAAAAGTTCATTCAGTTTTTCTGTAGTATCTGACAGAAACACCCGAACGAACTTTTTGGCCAAACCAATAATTAGTGTCTTCTGCTTTTTTCCCCTTAGATCAGACAAAATACATTGAGTGCCAAAATGCTGCAGCAATATGGGTTCATCACTCAGCTGGTTTGGCATCTGTATGCATTGTCCCCACTCCGAACCTCAGACCAGTTTTTGATTATGTTATTTTTCCTTTTATTGAAATCAGCAAATCTGAATTTGCTACTGTGGGGAAAGCAGGAAGAAGAGAAAAAAAAATGAAGGTTTTTAACCTTCAGAGAGTTCAGAGGTTCAGTCTGAATAAGCACAAAAACTTTTCAGTGTGCTTTTGAATTCCTTGAATTTGCAGAACTGTTCAGAACTGCTAACCTAGGGATTTTGATTCAATTAATCTTGGGTGGGGCCTGAACATCTGCATGTTTCAAAATCTTCATAGATGTGTTATGAATCATTGCTCTAAATATTTAATGAATATAAGCAAGTACTTGTATAAAATATGTGTGTGATCACCTATCTAGAAGATATTTGAAATGTAGACTATTTAAGATTAATATACTTAGAGTAAGTACAGGGGGATGATATTTACATAATCAATTTTGTGGTTGCTCCAAAATTTACTATTTATGTCTTTAATTAATCACACCAAAACACTATCTTTAACATTTCTTGTAATAAAGTTCTTTGGGAGATTAATTTTGTCTACTTTTTTCATTTGAATTGTCTATATGTCTTACTATTTTTGAATTATACTTTTGCTGGATAAACAATTCTTGGTTCACTGGGTTTGTTTTTTATTCTTTTTTTCTTTTTTCTTCCAGTACTTCATAGATACTCTTCTACTTTTTCTGATTTACATTATTTTTGACCATATGCCCACAATTACTCTTATTTTATTCCCCTCTATATTATTTCCCTTTCTTTCTTTTTTAAAGATTTCCTTTATCTCGTTTTCAGTAGTCTGATGATGATGTGGCTTGTTGTGGTTTTCTTTGTGTTTATCCTACTGAAATTTGTTCAGCTTTTTGATTCGTAGTTTTGTCAAATTTGAAAAATTTCTGCCATATTTTTCCCATTATTTTTCTGTCTTCCTCTTTTGTGGAAAACCATACTGCATGTGCATTGGAGAATTAATATTTTTTTGTGAACACTTTTTTCCTGCTTTAATTTGGATATTTTCTATTATGGTATCTCCAATCTTGCTGATCTTTTTTCCTACCATATTTCCCTGCTACTAAGATCATCTGTTTATTTGTTTTAAGTTTTCCAGAGTGTCTTCATTTTCAGACACTATAGAACTTTAAATACTGTGTCAAAAAGATTTATAAAATATAAAATATTCTCAGCTCAGCCACATTTGAATGTAAGATAGTCAATATCTATGTCTGAATAAGTCCATGATATGGATATATGATATAATACACCTACATATATATTTTTTCACATGTATATATGCACATTATTCTACCTCTATTTATAGTAGATACTTCTTTTATAATTGTGATTTGATATCCATCCTCCACTATTTACTCTTTCACTCGTTATCTAAATCTTCAATTTCTTTCCATTATAAACAGTCCATTAAACCCCTAGTCAGTACTGTCAGCGTGTTCTTGCTCAGAGAACTGTTAATAACAAAGTGAAGTACTACTTTCAACCTCTCACTTCTGAACACAAAGTCAGAGTTTATCTGATGATGCAGCTGTATACTTCCAACAAGGAGTGTATTTTTCTTTGGTAGTTGGCATGACAACCACTTTATATGAAAGCTCTTCAGAAATATCACCACTTTCTAAACTAATTAGGATTGTGCCTTTAAGCTCAATTACATCTGCATTTATTGCTCAAGGTTGTTGAGTGAGTAAAGGTGTGTGAGAAGTCATCATTAATTCCTTCAGCTGAGGGGTACAAGAAGTCTCCTCAGTTCATTGCAACTCTACTACCTCAAAAAGCAGACCAAGTTCTATCACAGTGATAGCTTTGTACTCTGTTGCATTTTTGCCAGAGATGCTTCCAATAAATGAATCTCTCATTGCACATGCACTCTTTACTGCTTCCACCTATCTTGCTTCTTCCAGTTCCTTGTTGTACTATTCTACTCAGTACGAAAAACACTCTTGAGTTCTTTAACATGAGGTATGTGCTAGAATATGTCTTCAGCCATGAGAAAGAGTGAAAGCACAAACAATATTACATCCAAAATTTTAGTTGATGCAGTCTGACAAGTTGATTTGATTTGACTTCATTTGAGTTGATTTGAGATCATTTTCATTTTCACAATAAAGCCTAACTTTGATTACACTGAAACAAAAGAGTTCATAAAATGCTTGTAATAGGCAAATGACTTTTCCAAGATCATATTGTTTATATGACTCAATAATCTTGTTTGCAAAATCCTACACTTAAGTGTAGCATACTGGTCTATGACACACATATCCTTAGCAGGACTGAAACCAGTTCTGTACTGAAACCAGCCACCTCCTCCCCCGCAAAAAAAGCACATGGTATTCCTAAACTTGCTAACATCCCTGGCAGCATTAATAACAGATGAACCAACTGTCACTCTAATGATGACACAAGACTCAGCTACCACCAAAGGAGGATATCAGTACCGTAGGGAGGCTCCCTGCTTTTATCTTGTGTTCCACCGATGACAACATTATGATTAATGATATTCTCAAAGTTTTAAACATCTATTATCCCTTTCTCCAAGGTTAATTCCTGACAACCACTGTCTTACTAAGTGCTTTTCTCCTTGCTGTCACACATGTTAATCAAAAAAGACTGAAACCAACCACCAAGCTGGACTTTTCCTCTCAAGTACAAATTGGCTCTTTAGTCAGTACCTGGAAGAACATGAAGCCATGAAAATCTGTTAAATCAGATGTAGAAAATATCCTGGCCTAGCACATATTCTAAGGTATCAGGACCACCAATCTGAGATTTGACTTCTTTTGGAAGCAGTTGCTCAGGGGAGGGAGTCTGTTAGATATCACTGCTGTGTTGTTCCACTTGTTCAATAATATGCTCAATGGTTTGGATGTTGATCAATAATTCATCTTGTGTATTATGACAAAACATAGGAATTTGAACACCTCAATCTCTTTGCCTTGATATATACTACTATAGTTGTGTGTCCATGATTTTGACCATGGCATTCACTCTTGATCTAGGAGGAAGTTCCCCCTTTTTAAAAGATGGGACTTGGCTGTGGTCGTAAAATTCATGTGGTCTTAATATATTACAAACCACTGCTTGCAGACATGAGTAACCATTGGTTTCTGAGTCCTCCAGTCATAAGGATAGCTAAATATCAAATTATCCTCTTTCAACAAATGCTTTGCTGCCTGAAGCACATTTATTACCACAGCAGTTCCTTCTTTAAGTACAGTCTTTGAAGTTTAGGATCTGAAACATCTGTGAAAATGTCATCCTCATCTAGTGAAAATATCATTAACAGGTTGTGTTGAAAATCTACACTGTAATCTTCCTTATCATGAATTGGGACTGTGTGAACCAATCCTGTTCATTTTGTCATGGTCATATAATTTGAAGATAAAAGAGGAGAGCTTTATCAGGAAATATAGGATGGGTACAAATACCATTTTTCAAAGTTATACTTGAAAATATTGAAATAACTTCAAATATTGTTTCCAAAGTAGAAGCAACAGGTGTTACTTTATCTGCAGGAAATATATAGATATTTCCAGATCTGGAACATTTCTCAATAGTGTACTTGGATTTGGGCACATAGAAAACAATGCAACTGGTTGGAAAAGTCCAAGACTGTGTGGTTCAGACTAAAAAAGCTAACAGAAGATAAACTATCTATAAGGGATGTCAACTTAGAAAGTTTCAAGTGAGAGAATTTTAAATGTATAGAACAACTGACACACTCAGGATTTTATTCAAGTTCTGCTGAAGCAGAACCTAAGCAGTCCTTGACCAGGGAAACCAAAACACAGGTTTTGTAAAATCAATAAACCAAGCTGTTATCAAACACTTATTAGAAAATTCTCAATTGTTTGGCTTCATATTTTCTATCAAATGTAGAGTAGCAATTATTGCAATCTGCCATTACTATTCAAAGACTAAATGTCGATTTCTGTTTCTCATTGGCTGCTTTACCAAATGAACTTTCTAATTTCACGGATGAAAGATTCTGAACTTTTTCACCAAGTTCTGGTAATACTTTTACTTCAATGAGTAACCCATTACAATATCATCATGACACAAAACGTACTTTGGAAACTGTCATCATAAGGTATAAGCCGGTCATGTCTTTCAAAATCTTATTTAAAGCATGTCCTACATGAAGGTCACCATTTGCATAAGGAGATCCGTCATGAAGACAAAATTCTGTCGTTTCTTTCTCTTTGCCGTGAAGTTATGAAAATCTACATTTCTAGAAGTTTCTTCACTTACATTTTCAGCCAATAAAATCTGCTAGATCTCCATGTCTGTGTTGGGCTGCTGGTGGCCCAGCAACTTCAAGGCAAAAGGGGATCTACAACAGCAGCTCCATGTTGTCCTATTTGCCTCTATTCAGGTTAGGCAGCTGGCCACTGCCTCCGGTGACTAACCATGACAGACACCTTATCTTGGTTCCTCACCTTCCCAGGTGACAGGAAAGGCAGGGTGGCCCCACAGATTCCCTGCGTGCCTGGCTCCCAAGGGCCCATCTCAAAAGGCACAAAGGGACACTCAGGCCTCCACTCCAGCACCTGATGCTCAGCTCCTGCCATCTGGGCCCCAGAGAAACTCTGTGGCACCCACCGGGAATGCGTGTGCACAGAGCACAGAAAGAGCCTGTGGTGACGTTTTCGTTTCAGATATTTTATTTTTTCTCACTAAGTCTTTTATACTTTCTTTTTATGATTTTATTTTAAATATTTTGTTTATATTTCATTCAGAGTTTTGAATATATTTCTAATAGCTCTTTGAAATTCGTGTCTGTTAATTCCATTGTCTCCTCTTTTAAGGTGTTTCTAACAAAGGGCTGGTGGCTTGGTTATGGATGGAAGTGGAAATGAATGTCTGTGCTTTTAATTTTTAGTTATTAAACTTTTCATGCCATTCTCTATTTCTGTCATTTAAAAATGTTTGTCTTGCCATTGTTTTTCCTTGTATTTCTAATCCATCTATGTATTTTAAACATTTTATACAGTGTAGATAATTATTTACTAGTTTTGATCTTTTTGTTTTTGCTATCTTTGCTCACATTGACTTGTTTCTCACATTTTTTTTTTCATTATGAACTCACTACCAAAAACTATAGGTCAAGTTGAGCTAAATTCATCCAATATGTATCAACCTGATATCAGTACAGTACAACCTGATATTAATACAGTATCAACCTGATAGCTCCAAAATGAGTCTTCGTAATTTATTAATTCAAACTCACATTTACAGTTTAAAAATCAAATAATTCATTAGCTTGTTTAATATTAGCGTAAGCAATATTGTTTCTCAGAGTTAGAAGGAAGTTTTAAGAAATCTTATTGTGAGGAAGAATCGGTCAAATGCAAACCACAGCACAATTAAGGAGTAGACAGAGTTTGTCTTTATATATTATCTTCTCTTTTCTCTCCCCTTGTCCACCTCTGTTTCCCACCATTACCTAGTAATCTCATTTCTACAACATGCTTTTAGTGGACTGTCATTCCAAAGAGTGATATAATATGACTTTTATCCATAATAAATGTGTAGTGGTTTGCAATTTAAAATGTGCCTACTTATACATTTTGTCTTTTTAGAATTCTCATCACAACTGAAATAAATATTATTAGCTCCATTTTTAAAGTGATAAAATTCAGTTTAAGAGAAGTAAAATGACTTATCCAAGTTCAGACACTGAAGACTTAGGACTTAAATCAATGTCCTCTAATTCCAAATTCCATGTTATGATAATTTGAATTTTGGTGTTATAAAATTTACCAGTGAACTACCCAAATTGCATAGGGTGTCATCCAGTTTCAATTCTAAGACTAAGTATGAATGTTTTAATCCTTGATAGTGTTAATGAGAAATTGAAATAAAATAGATCATATAGATGATAATACTAAATGATCCTTCATTTAATAAATATTGTGTCCTGTACATGTGCAGGACACTACTGGACAATATAAATTATATGTAATAAAAACATAAATACTATCAAATCAGTAAGACATAATCCCTCATCTCTAGTCCAGATAACCAATGGATAATTCCTTCTCTTTTGGACAATGTCTGATGGAATACTATACTATAACCAAACTCAGAGAAAATAAAATGTGGATTACAATGGCAGTCAGTTGATGTAAAGTATTGATCTAGTTAGTGAACTAAAACAATCCTTTCTGCAGAAACCATACTTACCAGGGTAAATATCTATTTTGAAACCCAGATCAATGTTATAGAGTGTGTAATTTGAACACACAGTAACGAAGGATTGAACAGATTTATGAAGCTTTTCAGGGACCTGAGAGTTAATAATTTACCGTCTCACTAAATAATTGTTTTTCAAATTGTATTTTACTCATCTCTACAAAATATAGCTTTCTGATACTAGACCCTTGAGGATAAACAATGAGACTTCACAATTAAGAATGTCTGTGACAGGCCCAAGCATATGGTTAACATTCAATATTTGCTGAGTTAATTGATGACTAAATGAGTAAAGGAAGGAAGTAATAAATTTTTCTGAAATAGCATGCAATACAAAATTGAAACAAACTAAATTTGGGGCAACATACACAGCCTCTAGTTCTCTATATCTTTTATTTTTAATTTCTTCAAAGGTTCTCCATAACCCTCTCCACACACACATGTGAAAACACACACACACAAACACACACACAGAGCAAAAGCAAAAGTAGAGATGGGGTGATTGATTTTTTTAAGGTATCTCTAAAATACTTTAAAAACCACAAAAGAAAATATTTGAAAATAACATTTATTGAAAACTTTATAATTAGAAATGCAGTACACATCTGTTGTAGGAAATCTGTTATATATCTCACAGAGATAAGAGTTGTAAACATTTAAATATATTTTCTTTTTTTTTTCTATTAGTAGGCAGTTTAAAGACAAAATGTGAAGAGAGGCTAAAAATGAGTTCATTTATATGAGTGAACATGTTTTTGAATGAGTTTGGATTGGATACTCTTAAGCTAATACTATTTAATGGGAATTTTTTAGTTTCATGGTACATGAAAACCAGTAGAGAGACACTGTTTATAAGATTATGATAAATTAATACCAGTTCCACCTGTGTCCTGAAAATAAGTTATGAATAATGATACTAACCATAGCCTTGTGTGTAGCTTGTAAAATAATAGTAAAACTGGCAAAAGCAGGCTTTTATACTGAGTGCTTCTACACCTACCTTTCTGTAAAGTGGGGCCCTGACAGAGATGTAGCAGTGTCTTTTGTTAAAACCCCATTATATATTGATGAGAACAGATGGTTATAGAGAAATGTCTCAAAACTATTAAGTGACTGTACCTGGTATATAGAAGCCAATCAAAAAATAAAGTTGATCTCTGTTTTTTTTTTTTTTTAACATCTTTATTGGAGTATAATTGCTTTACAATGGTACGATAGCTTCTGCTTTATAACAAAGTGAATTAGCTATACATATACATATATCCCCATCACCTCCCTCTTGCATCTCCCTCCAAAACTCTATATGTCACCCCTCTACGTGGTCACAAAGCACACAGCTGATCTCCCTGGATTATACAGCTGCTTCCCACTAGCTATCTATTTTACAGTTTGTAGTATATATTGGTCCATGCCACTCTCTTACTTCATCCCAGATTATGATTCCCCCTCCCCATGTCCTCAAGTCCATTCTCTTATATCTGAGTTTTTATTCCTGTCCTGCCACTGGTTCTTCATAAACATTTTTTTTTTTTTAGATTCCATATAAACGTGTTAGCATATGGTATAAGTTTTTTGCTTTCTGACTTACTTCACTCTGTATAACAGACTCTAGGTCCAGCCACCTCACTACAAAAAACTCAATTTTGTTTCTTTTTCTGGCTGAGTAATATTCCATTGTATATATGTGCCACATCTTCTTTATCCATTCATCTGTGGATGGACATTTAGGTTGCTTCCATGTCCTGGCTATTGTAAATAGAGCTGCAATGAACATTGTGGTACATGAATCTTTTTTTTTTTTTTTTTTTTTTTTTTGCAGTATGCGGACCTCTCACTGTTGTGGCCTCTCCCGTTGCAGAACACAGGCTCCAAACATGCAGGCACAGCGGCCCTGGCTCATGGGCCTAGCCGCTCCACAGCATGTGAGATCTTCCTGGACCAGTGCATGAACCCGTGTCCCCTGCATCGGCAGGTGGACTCTCAACCACTGCACCACCGGGGAAGCCCCATGACTCTTTTTGAACTATGGTTTACTCAGGGTATATGCCCAGCAGTGGGATTTTTGGGTCGTATGGTAGTTCTATTTCTGTTTTTTTAAGGAACCTCCATACTGTTCTCCATAGTGGCTGTATCAATTTACATTCCCACCAACAGTGCAAGAGGGTTGCCTTTTCTCCACACCCTCTCCAGCATTTACTGTTTGTAGATTTTTTGATGATGGCCATTCTGACTGGTGTGAAGTGATATGTCATTGAAGTTTTGATTCACATTTTTCTAATAATAAGTGATGTTGAGCATTCTTTCATGTGTGTGTTGGCAATCTGTATATCTTCTTTGGAGAAATGTCACTTTAGGTCTTCTGCCCATTTCTGGATTGGGTTATTTGTTTTTTTTTTTTTTTTTTTATTGAGCTGCATGAGCTGCTTGTAAATTTTGGAGATAAACCCTTTGTCACGTGCTTCTTTTGCAAATATTTTCTCCAATTCTGAGGGTTGCCTTTTCATCTTGTTTATGGTTTCCTTTGTTGTGCAAAAGCTTTTAAGTTTCATTAGGTCCCATTTGTTTATTTTTTTTTTTATTTCCATTTCTCTAGGAGGTGGGTCAAAAAGGATCTTGCTGTGATTCATTTCATAGAGTGTTCTGCCTATGTTTTCCTCTAAGAGTTTTATAATGTCTGACCTTACATTTAGGTCTTTAATACATTTTGACTTTATTTTTGTGTATGGTGTTAGGGAGTGTTCTAATTTCATTCTTTTACATGTAGCTGTCCAGCTTTCCCAGCAGCACTTATCAAAGAGGCATTCTTTTCTCCATTGTATATACTTGCCTCCTTTATCAAAGATAAGGTGACCATATGTGCATGGGTTTATCTCTGGGTTTTCTCTCCTCTTCCATTGATCTATATTTCTGTTTTTGTGCCACTACCATACTGTTCTGATTAATGTAGCTTTGTAATATAGTCTGAAGTCAGGAGTCTGATTCCTCCAGCTCCATTTTGTTTCTCAGGATTGCTTTGGCTATTCGGGGTCTTTTGTGTTTCCATACAAATTGTGAAATTGTTTGTTCAAGTTCTGTGAAAAATGCCATTGGTAGTTTCATAGGGATTGCACTGAATCTGTAGACTGCTTTGGGTAGTATAGTCATTTTCACAATGTTGATCCTTCCAATCTGAGAGCATGGTATATCTCTCCATCTGTTTGTATCATCTTTAATTTCTTTCATCACTGTCTTATAGTTTTCTGCATATAGGTGTTTTGTCTCTTTAGGCAGGTTTACTCCTAGGTATTTTATTCTTTTTGTTGATATGGTAAATGGGAGTGTTTTCTTAAGATTTTTTTCAAATTTTTCTTCATTAGTGTAGAGGAATACTAGGGTTTTCTGTGCATTAATTTTGTATCCTGTTACTTTAGCAAATTCATTGATTAGCTCTAGTAGTTTTCTGGTAGCATCTTTAGGATTCTTTGTGTATAGTATCATGCCATCTGCAAACAGTGACAGCTTTACTTCTTCTTTTCCGATTTGGATTCCTTTTATTTCTTTTTCTTCTCTGATTGCTGTGGCTAAGACTTCCAAATCTATGCTGAATAATAGTGGTGAAAGTGGGTAACCTTGTCTTCCTCCTGATCTTAGTGGAAATGGTTTCAGTTTTCCCCCATTGGGAATGATGTTGACTGTGGATTTGTCATATATGGCCTTTATTATGATGAGATAAGTTCCCTCTATGCCTAGTTTCTGTAAGGTTTTGATCATAAATGGTGTTGAATTTTGTCAAAAGCTTTTTCAGCATCTATTGAGATGATCATATTGTTTTTATCCTTCAGTTTGTTAATATGGGGTATCACATTGATTGATTTGCATATATTGAAGAATCCTTGCATTCCTGGGATAAATCCCACTTGATCAAGTGTATGATCCTTTTAATGTGCTGTTGGATTCTGTTTGCTAGTATTTTGTTGAGGATTTTTGCATCTATGTTCATCAGTGATATTGGTCTGTTTTCTTTCTTTGTGACCTCTTCGTTTCATTTTGATATCAAGGTGTTGGTGGCCTTGTAGAATGAGTTTGGGAGTGCTCCTCCCTCTGCTATATTTTGGAAGGGTTTGAGAAGGATAAGTGTTAGTTTATTCTCTAAATGTTTGATAGAATTCCCCTGTGAAGCCATCTGGTCCTGGGCTTTTGTTTGTTGGAAGAGTTTTAACCACAGTCTCAATTTCAGTGCTTGTGATTGGTCTGTTTATATTTTCTATCTCTTCCTGGTTCAGTCTCGGAAGACTGTGCTTCTCTAAGAATGTGTCCATTTCCTCCATGCTGTCCATTTTATTGGTATATAGTTGCTTGCAGTAATCTCTCATGATCCTTTATATTTCTGTAGTGTCTGTTCTCCTTTATCATTTCGAATTCTATTGATTTGAGTTTTCACCCTTTTTTTCTTGATGAGTGTGGCTAATGGTGTATCAATTTTTTTTTTAAACATCTTTATTGGGGTATAATTGCTTTACAATGGTGTGTTAGTTTCTGCTTTATAACAAAGTGAATCAGTCATACATAAACATATGTTCCCATATGTCCTCCCTCTTGCGTCTCCCTCCTTCCCACCCTCCCCATCCCACCCCTCCAGGCCGTCACAAAGCACCGAGCCAATATCCCCGTGTCATGCGGCTGCTTCCCACTAGCTATCTACCTTACTACGTTTGTTAGTGTGTATATGCCCATGACTCTCTCTCGCCCTGTCACAGCTCACCCTTCCCCCTCCCCATAACCTCAAGTCCGTTCTCTAGGAGGTCTGCATCTTTATTCCTGCTTTGCCCCTAGGTACTTCAGGACATTTTTTTCCTTAAATTCCATATATATGTGTTAGCATACGGTATTTGTCTTTTTCTTTCTGACTTACTTCACTCTGTATGACAGACTCTAGGTCTATCCACCTCATTACAAATAGCTCAATTTCGTTTCTTTTTATGGCTGAGTAATATTCCATTGTATATATGTGCCATATCTTCTTTATCCATTCATCCGATGATGGGCACTTAGGTTGTTTCCATCTCTGGGCTATTGTAAATAGAGCTGCAATGAACATTTTGGTACATGACTCTTTTTGAATTTTGGTTTTCTCAGGGTATATGCCCAGTAGTGGGATTGCTGGGTCCTATGGTAGTTCTATTTGTAGTTTTTTAAGGAACCTCCATACTGTTCTCCATAGTGGCTGAACCAATTCACATTCCCACCAGCAGTGCAAGAGTGTTCCTTTTCTCCACACCCTCTCCAGCATTTATTGTTTCTAGATTTTTTGATGATGGCCATTCTGACCAGTGTGAGATGATATCTCATTGTAGTTTTGATTTGCATTTCTCTAATGATTAGTGATGTTGAGCATTCTTTCATGTGTTTGTTGGCACTCTGTATATCTTCTTTGGAGAAATGTCTATTTAGGTCTTCTGCCCATTTTTGGATTGGGTTGTTTGTTTTCTTGTTATTGAGCTGCATGAGCTGCTTGTAAATTTTGGAGATTAATCCTTTGTCGGTTGCTTCACTTGCAAATATTTTCTCCCATTCTGAGGGTTGTCTTTTGGTCTTGTTTATGGTTTCCTTTGCTGTGCAAAAGCTTTGAAGTTTCATTAGGTCCCATTTGTTTATATTTGTTTTTATTTCCATTACTCTAGGAGGTGGGTCAGAAAGGATCTTGCTGTGATTTATGTCATAGAGTGTTCTGCCTATGTTTTCCTCTAAGAGTTTGATAGTTTCTGGCCTTATATTTAGGTCTTTAATCCATTTTGAGCTTATTTTTGTGTATGGTGTTAGGGAGTGATCTAATCTCATACTTTTACATGTACCTGTCCAGTTTTCCCAGCACCACTTATTGAAGAGGCTGTTCTTTCTCCACTGTACATTACTGCCACCTTTATCAAAGATAAGGTGTCCATATGTGCATGGGTTTATCTCTGGGCTTTCTATCCTGTTCCATGATCTATCTTTCTGTTTTTGTGCCAGTACCATACCATCTTGATAACTGTAGCTTTGTAGTATAGTCTGAAGTCAGGGAGCCTGATTCCTCCAGTTCCTTCTTTCGTTCTCAAGATTGCTTTGGCTATTCGGGGTCTTTTGTGTTTCCATACAAATTGTGAAATTTTTTGTTCTAGTTCTGTGAAAAATGCCAGTGGTAGTTTGACAGGGATTGCATTGAATCTATAGATTGCTTTGGGTAGTAGAGTCATTTTCACAATGTTGATTCTTCCAATCCAAGAACATGGTATATCTCTCCATCTATTTGTATCATCTTTAATTTCTTTCATCAGTGTCTTATAATTTTCTGCATACAGGTCTTTTGTCTCCTTAGGTAGGTTTATTCCTAGATATTTTATTCTTTTTGTTGCAATGGTAAACGGGAGTGTTTTCCTTTCAGATTTTTCATCATTAGTATATAGGAATGCCAGAGATTTCTGTAATTAATTTTGTATCCTGCCACTTTACCAAATTCATCTTTAGGATTCTCTATGTATAGGATCATGTCATCTGCAAACAGTGACAGTTTTACTTCTTCTTTTCCGATTTGGATTCCTTTTATTTCCTTTTCTTCTCTGATTGCTGTGGCTAAAACTTCCAAAACTATGTTGAATAAGAGTGGTGAGAGTGGGCAACCTTGTCTTGTTCCTGATCTTAGTGGAAATGCTTTCAGTTTTTCACCATTGAGGATGATGTTTGCTATGGGCTTGTCATATATGGCCTTTATTATGTTGAGGAAAGTTCCCTCTATGCCTACTTTCTGCAGGGTTTTTATCATAAATGGGTGTTGAATTTTGTCAAAAGCTTTCTCTGCATCTATTGAGATGATCATATGGTTTTTCTCCTTCAATTTGTTAATATGGTTTATCACATTGATAGATTTGCGTATATTGAAGAATCCTTGCATTCCTGGAATAAACCCCACTTGATCATGGTGTATGATCCTTTTAATGTGTTGTTGGATTCTGTTTGCTAGTATTTTGTTGAGGATTTTTGCATCTATGTTCATCAGTGATATTGGCCTGTAGTTTTCTTTCTTTGTGACATCCTTGTCTGGTTTTGGTATCAAGGTGATGGTGCCCTCGTAGAAGGAGTTTGGGAGTGTTCCTCCCTCTGCTATATTTTGGAAGAGTTTGAGAAGGATAGGTGTTAGCTCTTCTCTAAATGTTTGATAGAATTCGCCTGTGAAGCCATCTGGTCCTGGGCTTTTCTTTGTTGGAAGATTTTTAATCACAGTTTCAATTTCAGTGCTTGTGATTGGTCTGTTCATATTTTCTATTTCTTCCTGATTCAGTCTTGGCAGGTTGTACATTTCTAAGAATTTGTCCATTTCTTCCAGATTGTCCATTTTATTGGCATAGAGTTGCTTGTAGTAATCTCTCATGATCTCTTTTATTTCTGCAGGGTCAGTTGTTACCTCTCCTTTTTCATTTCTAATTCTGTTGATTTGAGTCTTCTCCCTTTTTTTCTTGATGAGTCTGGCTAGTGGTTTACCTATTTTGTTTATCTTCTCAAAGAACCAGCTTTTAGTTTTATTGATCTTTGCTTTTGTTTCCTTCATTTCTTTTTCATTTATTTCTGATCTGATTTTTATGATTTCTTTCCTTCTGCTAGCTTTGGGGTTTTTTTTGTTCTTCTTTCTCTAATTGCTTGAGGTGCAAGGTTAGGTTGTTTATTCGAGATGTTTCCTGCTTCTTAAGGTGGGCTTGTATTGCTATAAACTTCCCCCTTAGAACTGCTTTTGCTGCATCTCACAGGTTTTGGGTCGTTGTGTCTCCATTGTCATTTGTTTCTAGGTATTTTTTGATTTCCTCTTTGATTTCTTCAGTGATCACTTCATTATTAAGTAGTGTATTGTTTAGCCTCCATGTGTTTGTATTTTTTACAGATCTTTTCCTGTAATTGATGTCTAGTCTCATGGCGTTGTGGTCAGAAAAGATACTTGATACAATTTCAATTTTCTTAAATTTACCAAGGCTTGATTTGTGACCCAAGATATGATCTATCCTGGAGAATGTTCCATGAGCACTTGAGAAAAATGTGTATTCTGTTGTTTTTGGATGGAGTGTCCTATAAATATCAATTAAGTCCATCTTGTTTAATGTATCATTTAAAGCTTGTGTTTCCTTATTTATTTTCATTTTGGATGATCTGTCCATGGGTGAAAGTAGGGTGTTTAAGTCCCCTACTATGAATGTGTTACTGTTGATTTCCCCTTTTATGGCTGTTAGTATTTGCCTTATGTATTGAGGTGCTCCTATGTTGGGTGCATAAATATTTACAATTGTTATATCTTCTTCTTGGATCGATCCCTTGATCATTATGTAGTGTCCTTCTTTGTCTCTTTTAATAGTCCTTATTTTAAAGTCTATTTTGTCTGATATGAGAATTGTTACGCCAGCTTTCTTTTGGTTTCCATTTGCATGGAATATCTTTTTCCATCCCCTTACTTTCAGTCTGTATGTGTCTCTAGGTCTGAAGTGGGTCTCTTGTAGACAGCATATATAAGGGTCTTGATTTTGTATCCATTCAGCTAATCTTGTGTCTTTTGGTGGGAGCATTTAGTCCATTTACATTTAAGGTAATTATCGATATGTATGTTCCTATTCCCATTTTCTAAATTGTTTTGGGTTCGTTATTATAGGTCTTTTCCTTCTCTTCTGTTTCTTGCCTAGAGAAGATCCTTTAGCATTTGTTGTAAAGCTGGTTTGGTGGTGCTGAACTCTCTCAGCTTTTGCTTGTCTGTAAAGGTTTTAATTTCTCCATCAAATCTGAATGAGATCCTTACTGGGTAGAGTAGTCTTGGCTGCAGGTTTTTCTCCTTCATCACTTTCAGTATGTCCTGCCACTCCCTTCTGGCTTGTAGGGTTTCTGCTGAGAGATCAGCTGTTAACCTTATGGGGGTTCCCTTATGTGTTATTTGTTGTTTTTCCCTTGCTGCTTTTAATATGCTTTCTTTGTATTTAATTTTTGACAGTTTGATTAATATGTGTCTTGGCATATTTCTCCTTGTATTTATCCTGTATGGGACTCTCCGTGCTTCCTGGACTTGATTAACTATTTCCTTTCCCATATTAGGGAAGTTTTCAACAATAATCTCTTCAAATATTTTCTCAGTCCCTTTCTTTTTCTCTTCTTCTTCTGGAACCCCTATAATTCGAATGTTGGTGCGTTTAATGTTGTCCCAGAGGTCTCTCAGACTGTCCTCAGTTCTTTTCATTCTTTTTTCTTTATTCTGCTCTGCAGTAGTTATTTCCACTATTTTTTCTTCCAGGTCACTTATCCGTTCTTCTGCCTCAGTTATTCTGCTATTGATCCCATCTAGAGTACTTTTAATTTCATTTATTGTGTTGTTCATCGTTGCTTGTTTCATCTTTAGTTCTTCTAGGTCCTTGTTAACTGATTCTTGCATTTTGTCCATTCTATTGTCCATTCTATCTCCAAGATTTCGGATCAACCTTACTGTCATTATTCTGAATTCTTTTTCAGGTAGACTGCCTATTTCCTCTTCATTTGTTAGGTCTGGTGCATTTTTATCTTGCTCCTTTATCTGCTGTGTGTTTTTCTGTCTTCTCATTTTGCTTATCTTACTGTGTTTGGGGTCTCCTTTTTGCAGGCTGTGGGTTCGTAGTTCCTGCTGTTTTTGATGTCTGTCTCCAGTGGCTAAGGTTGGTTCAGTGGGTTGTGTAGGCTTCCTGGTGGAGGGGACTAGTGCCTGTGTTGTGGTGGATGAGGCTGGATCTTGTCTCTCTGGTGGGCAGGTTCACGTCTGGTGGTGTGTTTTGGGGTGTCTGTGGCCATATTATGATTTTAGGCAGCCTCTCTGCTAATGGGTGGGGTTGTGTTCCTGTTGTGCTAGTTGTTTGGAATAGGTTTTCCAGCACTGTGGCTTGCTGGTCGTTGAGTGAAGCTGGGTGCTGGTGTTAAGATGGAGGTCTCTGGGGGATTTTCGCCGTTTGATATTATGTGGAGCTGGGAGGTCTCTTGTTGACCAGTGTCCTGAAGTTGGCTCTCCTACCTCAGAGGCAGAGCCCTGCCTCCTGGCTGGAGCACCAAGAGCTTTTCATCCACACGGCTCAGGATAAAAGGGAGAAAATGTAGGGGGAATTAGTAGAAGTATGAGGAAAGAAAGAAGGAAAGGAGGGTAGGAAGGAAGGAAGAAAGAAAGAAAGAAGCAAAGAAGGAAAGAAGGCAAGAAGGAAAGAAAGGAGGGAGGGAGGGAGGGAGGAAGGAAGGAAGGAGGGAAAGAAGGAAAAAAGACAGAAAGAAAGAAGATACAGTAAAAATAAAATAAAGTATAATAAAGTTATTGAATTAAAAAATTCTTATTTAGAAAAAAAAAAAAGGGACGGATAGAACCTTAGGACAAATGTTGGAAGCAAAGCTATACAGACAAAATCTTACACAGAAGCATACACATACACCCTCTGTAAAAGAGGTAAATGGGGAAAAATCATAAATCTTGCTGTCAGAGACCACCTCCTCAATTTGGGATGATTCGTTGTCTAAAGGAGGGAAAGAAAGAAAGAAAGAAAGAAAGAAAGAAAGAAAGAAAGAAAGAAAGAAAGAAAGAAAGAAAGAAAGAAAGAAAGAAGGTAAAGTATAATAACATTATTAAAATTAATTATTAAGAAAAAAAATTTAAAAAAAATGGACGGATAGAACCCTAGGACAAATGGTGGAAGCAAGACTATACAGACAAGATCTCACACAGAAGCATACACATACACATTCACAAAAAGAGGAAAAGGGAAAAAAATCGTAGATCTTGCTCCTAAAGTCCACTTCCTTAATTTGGGATGATTGGTTGTCTATTCAGGTATTCCACAGATGCAGGGTATATCAAGTTGATTGTGGAGCTTTGATCCGCTGCTTCTGAGGCTGCTGGGAGAGATTTCCCTTTCTCTTCTTTGTTCTCACAGCTCCCAGGTCTCAGCTCTGGATTTGGCCCTGCCACTGCGTGTAGGTCGCTGGAGGGCGTCTGTTTTTTGCTCAGACAGGATGGGGTTAAAAGAGCCGCTGATTCGGGGGTTCTGGCGCACTCAGGCCGGTGGGGAGGGAGGGGCACGGAGTGCGGGGCGGGCCTGCGGTGGCAAAGGCCAGCGTGACTTTGCACCAGCATGAAGCGCGCTGTGCGTTCTCCCGGGGAAGTTGTCCCTGGATCCCGGGAACCTGGCAGTGGCGGGCTGCACAGGCTCCGCGAAAGAGGGGTGTGGAGAGTGACCTGTGCTCGCACACAGGCCCCTTGGTGGCGGCAGCAGCAGCCTTATCGTCTCCCGCCCGCCTCTGGGGTCCGCGCTTTTAGCCGCGGTTTGCGCCCGTCTCTGGATTCCGCGCTTTCAGCCGCGGCTCGCGCCCGTCTCTGGGGTTCGCGCTTTTAGCCGCGGCTCGCGCCCGTCTCTGGAGTTCCTTTAAGCAGCATTCTTAAACCCCTCTCCTCACGCCCCAGGAAACAAAGAGGGAAGGAAAAGTCTCCTGCCTCTTCGGCAGGTGCAGACTTTTCCCAGGACTCCCTCCCGGCTAGCTGTGGTGCACTAACCCCTTCAGGCTATGTTCAAGCCGCCAACCCCAGTCCTCTCCCTGCCCTCCGTCCGAAACAGAAACCCGAGCCTCAGAGCCTCAGCTCGCAGCCCCGCCCGCCCCGGCGGGTGAGCAAACAAGCCTCTCGGGCTGGTGAGTGCCGGTCGGCACCGATCCTCTGTGCGGGAATCTCCCCGCTTTGCCCTCTGCACCAGTTGCTGTGCACTCCTCCGCGGCTTCGAAGCTCCCCCCTCCGCCTCCCGCAGTCTCCGCCCGCGAAGGGGCTTCCTAGTGTGTGGAAACTTTTCCTCCTTCACAGCTCCCTCCCACTGGTGCAGGTGCCGTCCCTATTCTTTTGTCTCTGTTTTTTCTGTTTTTCTTTTGCCCTACCCAGGTACGTGGGGGAGTTTCTTGCCTTTTGGGAGGTCTGAGGTCTTCTGCCAGCGTTCAGTAGGTGTTCTGTAGGAGTTGTTCCACGTGTAGATGTATTTCTGGTGTATCTGTGGGGAGGAAGGTGATCTCCGCGTCTTACTATTCCGCCATCTTCCGCCTCTCCCCCATCTTCCGCCTCTCCCTATCAATTTTGTTTATCTTCTCAAAGAACCAGCTTTTAGTTTTATTGAGCTTTGCTATTGTTTTCGTCATTTGTTTTTCATTTATTTCTTATCTTATCTTTATGGTTTCTTTCCTTCTGTTAACTTTGTTTTTTGTTTTTGTTATTCTGTAATTGTTTTAGGTGTAAGGTTAGGTTGTTTACTTGAGATGTTTCTTGTTTCTTGAGGTAGGATGGTATTGCTATAATCTTCCCTCTTAGAACTGCTGTTGCTTCATCCCATAGGTTTTGGGTTGTCATGTTTTCATTGTCATTTGTTTCTGGGTATTTTTTGATTTGCTCTTTGATTTCTTCAATGATCTCTTGGTGATTAAGTAGTATACTGTTTAACCTCCATGTATTTGTATTTTTTACAGATTATTTTTCTATAATTGATATATAGTCAGTTTCATAGCATTGTGGTCAGAAAAGATACTTGATATCAATTTTCTTAAATTTACCAAGGCTTGATTTGCGACCCAACCTATGATCCATCCTGGAGAACAATCCATGAGCAGTTGAGAAGAATATATATTCTGTTGATTTTGGATGGAATGTCCTATAAATATCAATTAAGTCTCTCTTGTTTAATGTGTCATTTAAAGCTTCTTTTTCCTTATTTATTTTCATTTTGGATTATCTGTCTATTTGTGAAAGTGGGGTGTTAAAGTCCCCTACTATGTTACTCATGTTACCGTTGATTTCCTCTTTTATGGCTGTTAGCATTTGCCTTATGTATTGAGGTGCTCCTAATTTGGGTGCATAACTATTTACAATTGTTATATCTTCTTCTTGGATTGATGCATTGATCATTATGTAGTGTTCTTCTTTGCCTCTTGTAGTAGTCTTTATTTTAAAGTCTATTTTGTTTGATATCAGAATTGCTACTCCAGCTTTCTTTTGATTTCCATTTGCATGGAATATCTTTTTCCATCCCCTCATTTTCAGTCTGTATGTGTTCCTAAGTCTGAAGTGGGTCTGTTGTCGATAGCATATATATGGGTCTTAACATTTGTTCTAAAGCTGGTTTGGTGCAGCTGAATTCTCTTAGCCTTTGCTTATCTGTAAATGTTTTAATTTCTCCATCGAATTTGAATGAGATCCTGTGGGGTAGAGTAATCTTGGTTGTAGTTTTTCCCTTTCATCACTTTAAACATGTCCTGCCACTCCCTTCTGGCTTGCAGAGTTTCTGCTGAAAAAGCAGCTGTTAACCTTATGGGGATTCCCTTGTATGTTATTTGTTGGTTTTCCCTTACTGCTTTTAATGTTTTTTCTTTGTATTTAATTTTTGATAATTTGATTAATATGTGTCTTGTTGAGTTTCTCCTTGGATTTATCCTGTATGGGACTCTCTGCACTTCCTGGACTTGATTAACTACATCTTTTCCCATATTAGGGAAGTTTTCAACTATACTCTCTTCAAATATTGTCTCAGTCCCTTTCTTTTTCTCTTCTTCTGGGACCCCTATAATTCGAATGTTGGTGGGTTTAATGTTGTCCCAGAGGTCTATGAGACTGGCCTCAATTATTTTCATTCTTTTTTTTCTTTTTTCTACTGTTTGGTAATTATTTCCACTATTTTATCTTCCAGGTCATTTATCCGTTCCTCTGCCTCAGTTATTCTGCTATTGATTCCTTCTAGAGAATTTTTAACTTCATTTATTGTGTTGTTCATCATTGTTTGTTTCCTATTTAGCTCTTCTACGTCCTTGTTAAACGTTTCTTGTATTTTCTCCATTCTGCTTCCAGGATTTTGAATCATCTTTACAATCATTACCCTGAATCCTTTTTCAGGTATACTACTTATTTTCTCTTCATTTGTTAGGTCTGGTGGGTTTTTATCTTTCTCCTTCATCTGCTGTGTGTTTTTCTGTCTTCTCATTTTGCTTAACTTCCTGTGTTTGGGGTCTCCATTTTGCAGGCTGCAGGTTCATAGCTCCCGTTGTTTTTCATGTCTGTCCCCAGTGGCTGAGGTTGGTTTAGTGAACTGTGTAGGCTTTCTGGTGGAGGGGACTTTTGCCTGAGTTCTGGAGAATGAGGCTGGATCTTGTCTTTCTGGCTGGCAAGATTGCATCTGGTGGTGTGTTTTGGGGTGTCTGTGACCTTATTATGATTTTAGGCAGTCTCTCTGCTAATGGGTGGTGTTGTGTTCCTGTCTTGCTAGTTATTTGGCATAGGTTATCCAGCACTGTAGCTTGCTGGTAATTGAGTAGAGCTGGGTCTTAGTGTTGAGATGGAGATCTGTGGGAGAGCTTTCATCATTTAATATTACATGGAGGCAGGAGGTCTCTGGTGGCCCAATGTCCTGAACT
This sequence comes from Pseudorca crassidens, assembly GCF_039906515.1. NCBI lineage: Eukaryota > Metazoa > Chordata > Mammalia > Artiodactyla > Delphinidae > Pseudorca > Pseudorca crassidens. The sequence goes on along the minus strand of NC_090312.1, from coordinate 55,357,918 downwards.
TGGCTCTCCCACCTCAGAGGCACAGGCCTGACACCAGGCCAGAGCACCAAGACCCTGTCAGCCACACAGCTCAGAAGACAATGGAGAATAAAAGACTTAAAGAAAGAGAAGAATAGAATAAAATAAAGTTATTAAAATAAAAAATATTAAAAATTAAAAAATAATAAAATGTAATTAAAAAACGAATTAAAAAAAGGAAAGAAGTGAGCAACCAAACCAAAAATGAGTCCACCAATGATAACAAGCGCTAAAAACTATAAAATAAAATAAAATAAAAAACAGAGAGACAGAACCCTAGGACAAATGGTAAAAGGATAGCTATACAGGCAAAATCACATGAAGAAACATAAACGTACACGCTCACAAAAAGAGAAAAAGGAAAAATATATAAATGTAATTGCACCCAAAGTCCACCGCCTCAATTTTCAGGTGATTCGTTGTCATTCAGGTATTCCACAGATGCACTGTACATCAAATTGATTGTGGAGATTTAATCCACTGCTCCTGTGGCTGCTGGGAGAGATTTCCTTTTCTCTTCTTTGTTTGCACAGCCCCTGGGGTTCAGCTTTGGATTTGGACCAACCTCTGCGTGTAGGTCACCCTCTGGCATGTGTTCTTCGCTCAGATAGGCTGGGGTTAAATTAATAGCTGATTAGGCAACTCTGGCTCACTCAGGATGGGGGCAGGGAGGGGTATGGAATGCAGGGCAAGGCTGTAGCTGCAGAGGCTGGCATAATTTTGCACCAGGCTGAGATGCACAGTCTGTTCTCCTGGGAAAATTGTCCCTGGATCACGGGACCCTGGCAGTGGTGGGCTGTACAGGCTCCCAGGAGGGGAGGTGTGGATAGTGACCTGTGCTTGCACACAGGCTTCTTGGTGGCTGCAGCAGCAGCCTTAGCATTTCATGCCTGTCTTTGGTGTCCGTGTTGATGGCTGCAGCTCATGCCCATCTCTGGAGATTGTTTAGGTAGTTCTCTGAATCCCTTCTCCTCGTGCACCCTGAAACAATGGTCTCATGACTCTTAGGCAGGTCCAGACATTTTCCTAGACTCCCTCCTGGCTAGCTGTGGTGCACTAGCCCTGTTCAGGCTGTGTTCGTGCAGCCAGCCCCAGTTCTCTCCCTGGGATCTGACCTCCATAGCCTGAGCTTCAGATCCCAGCCCACACCCGTCCTGGCTGGCAGGTGGGCAAACAAGCCTCTCGGGCTGGTGAGTGCTGGCCAGCACAGATCCTATGTGAGGGTATCTCTCTGCTTTGCCCTCTGCACAACTGTTGCTGTGCTCTCCTCCGTGGCTCTTAAGCTTTCCCCCGACCACACCCCGTCTCTGCCAGTGAAGGGGCTTCCTAGTGTGTGGAAACATTTCCTCCTCCACAGCTCCTTCCCAGTGGTGCAGGTCCTGTCCCTATTATTTTTTCTCTGTTTTTTCTTTTTTATTTTGCACAACCCAGGTACATGGGGAGTTTTTGCCTTTTGTGAAGTCTGAGGTCTTCTGCCAGCATTCAGTAAGTGTCCTGTAGGCGTTGTTCCACATGTAGATGTATTTCTGGTGTATTTGTGGGGAGGAAGGCAATTTCCACATCTCACTCCTCCACCATCTTGAAGGTCTAGAGATCCCTGTTTTTATAAATAGCATTTATGATGAGATAACGATGGCACAGTGAAAGATGACATGACCCTTTACAGCTATAGTTAGTTAAGAGTTTGTGTGACATCGGGAAAAATGGCAGCATGAGTGAACTTTTATGAAGTACCTTTGCACCCTGCACAAAAATTAATTGTGACATGGTACTGTAACTTTAGAAGTATTAGTCAAATATGTACAGTTTTGATAGGGTAAAGAAGACTATAAGTTAACAAATAGTTGCCCACAACATGAGCAAAAATTTACTCTTGAAAGTAATAAGTATACAATGTTTTGATTCAGTTGACATCTCCTGCCTTGGTGGGGTGAGACCTGAGAGCAGAAGCAGATTCCTGCAAAGGCAGAATGCACATCCTTAGTGGGCATATATTCTTAAAACAATAGCAACACCACCAGTAACAGCAACTCTCAATAGTGCTATTTTGTAAAGCAAGTAAACAAAAGAAAAAGAACAATACTACAAAAATTTGGCAGGGGGTAGATATGTAAATAAACATAATTGAAAGGCTTAGTTCAAATATATATATACATTTTTTTGTTGTGGATAAACAATTTTTGTGGATAAACAAAACAGCATAACCATTATGAAAATTATGACTGTAGTATTTGGACTCAGACTTATTTGTCTTTTACTATAAAATTTTCCACCCAAAAGCAGTGAAAATGATACTCTGTTATGTCTGGGGCAGAGAAAAACAACATGAAATGGGGACACAGAGAATGGTCTTCTTTTCTTCCTCTCTGTAGCTATGGAATAATGTGATTATTTTAAAACTACACCATAGATTTTATCCTCACTTTAAATTCTTGTTGATTTCAAAAAACTTTACAAAAGTTTTAAACTAATTAACTAGACCAAAGATCTAACAGTATATGTAACAATATAAAAATGGAGTGTTTTTATAACTCTTGAGTTTGATGGCTCCCTGGAGACAACTTTGAGGGAAAATCCAGCAATATACTAATTCTGATGTTCCTGGTTTTAATAGTTGCAAACTCCACAGTTTCCACTGATATTTTCCAGTGTTTCACAAATGTTTTTATAAGAAAACTAGTTCCCTGGGATATTCATAAATATTTGTTTGCTATTGTTGTTCTTGCTTTTTAATCCTATGGGTAATAAATTTGGAAACATTGGAATTAACAAAATTAAGGATGTTTCTTTACTACAAGACTTTTTAAAATCTTTAAATAATTTTTCAACCCTCCAAGAGAATGACAGAGGATGCATTATTTCCCAAATTAACTAACCAAAGAATCCATTTTTGTTTGGACTGGGGATTGGTGTCAGATGGGGGAAAGTGTCTTAGGGGACAATAGTATTATGGAAATTTACTTTGAAAAACACTTATCTGACTACCAAAGAATATGCTACAAAGACTTACTTAGTTATGATTTACTTGGATACTGGCAAAAACTATATTATAATGTCTCATTCACAAAGAAATAAATATATATATATATAGTCATGAGCATGATTGGTAGATGATTCCCTTGATTATTTTGTGATAATTTAGAAACTTTTTAAAATTGATGTAAGGTTGATTTAAAATGTTGTGTTAGTTTCAGGTGTATAGAAAATTGATTCAGTTATATAAATATATATATATATTCTTAGATTTTTCCATTATAGGTTATTATTGTATATTGAATATAGTTCCCTGTGCTATACAGTAGGTCATTTTTGTTTACCTATTTTATATATAGTAGTGTGTATCTGTTAATCCCATCTCCTAATTTATCCCTCCCCCACCTTTTCCCTTTAGTAACCATGATTGTTTTCTATGTCTGTGAGTCTGTTTCTGTTTTGTAAATAATTTCATTTGTATCATTTTTTTAGATTCCATAAATAAGTGATATCATATGATATTTGTCTTTCTCTGTCTTACTTCACTTAGTATGGTAATCTCTAGGTTCATACTTATTGCTGCAAATGGCATTATTTCATTTTTATGGCTGTGTAATACTCCTTTGTGTGTGTGTGTGTGTGTGTGTGTGTGTGTGTGTGTGTGAGTGTGTGTATGTGTGTATGTATATGTCTCACATCTTCTTTATCCATTCCTCTGTTGATGGACACATCGACTTAGGTTGCTTCGATGTCTTGGCTATTGTAAACAGTAATGCTATGAACATGGGAGTGCATGTATCTTTTTAATTAGTTTTCTCTGGATATATGGCCAGGAGTATGTCACCTGGATCATATGGTAACTCTATTTTTAGTTTTTTAAGGAATCTCTATATTGTTCTCCATAGTGGCTGCACTAATTTATATTCTTGTTTTCTTTTTTTGATTTTTGTTTCTTTTTGTTGTTTTGATTGAATGGTTTCCATTATTCTAACTTCCATATTGCATATGCATTCTTCTGTATCACCTAGTCTGCTTTTAATTCCTTCTAGTGTGTTTTTTATTTCACTTATGTATTCTTCAACTTTGATTGATTCTTTTTTAAATTGTCTAGTTTCTTGTTAGAATTCTCACTGTGTTCATCTATTCTTTTCCCTCATTTGGTTAGTATTCTTATTACTAATGCTTTGAATTCTTATTTGGTAAATTATTTCTGTTTTATTAGTTGTTTTTCAGGGGCTTTATCTTGCTCTTTCAATTGAGATTAATTTCTCTGTCTTCTCATTTTGCTTACTTTTCTCTGTCTCCATGAAATTAGGTAAAACAGTTACCTATTGTGGTCTTGAAAGGGTGTCCTTATGTGGTAGCATCCTTATACAGTCTATGTGTGCTCAGTGTCTTTAAAGTGAGAGCTAGATTTGATGTGAACAAAAGCCATGTCTTTCCTCAGGGTGTGCTGGCAACTATCACCTTGGTAGGTGGTAAGGTTGGAGATGGGGGGTCTAGGGCTGGAGTCAGTTGTGATGTGGACTTTCCCTCTGTCTAGTGGTCATAATCATCCAATCAGGGGCAAGGTTGGGTCCCAAGTTGCCAGAGCAGAAGCCCTAAGGTTTGGGTCTGAACTGGCTCCATTCCCTCTAAGTCTATGCTATGCCCCCTCCCGGTACCTACACCCACTTCCCAGAGGGGAGCAGTGATGTAGCCATAGGGTCTGGTGTGGGTATTCAGGGGCTGGGTCTGCATGCCCTTGTTACCCAGTAGGGCCTGGTTAGGGCTTGGACTGTGGCAGACTAGCTGGCAACAGAGACCCACACTTCTGATGTACTCCCTGTGTAAAGTGCCAGTAATGGCTGTCTTCTCCCTACTCACATCACTGTGGGTCTGAGACTCCTTTGTCCTTCACAGCCAAGCTCTCTTCTCAGCTGTGGCAGCCCTCACCCTGGCGTGGAGCTGCCTCATGAATCAAGTGGGGTGGGAGCAGTTGTTAGACTCAGGTCGGGGCAATTCTCTGGTGGTTTCAGGAACCAGCCAGCCACTCCTGCAGTCTCAATCCACCCTCTCCACCCTGCTTCTGAAGCAAGTAAGTTGTGTAAGAGCTCCTCATAAGTGGAGTCCAGGCTTCCCCCAGCCCTCCTCTTAGGCCCCTGGACTTCCAAGCAACCAAGGGGGCTCATCTTCCCTCTGTGGGACACTGGGCCTGGGTTGCCAAATATGTGGCTCAAACCACTCAACTGCCTCCCAGGGAACATCTCATGTGTAATTTCCCTCCCAGGGAACATCACATGTGTAATTTCCCTCCTCTTCTGAGTTCCCTCCTAGGGACACAGGTCCCAACCTGACTGCTTTTATTTCCTTCGTACCCAATTCAGTGTGGATTTTTGTTACAGCCTTGGTTGTGCAGGAGTCTTTCTGCCAGTCTTTCAAGTTTTCAGTGTCAATTATTCCACATGTAGATGTATTTTTTATGTGTTTGTGGGGAAAGGTGAGTTCTAAATCTTCCTACGCCACTATCTTGATCTCCTCTCCAATAATTTAGAAACTTTTAAACTGTTCTCATATTTCTTAATCTTAGAAATGGCTTACAGTATTTCTAATTTCAGCAAGTCATGTGGTCTCTTTTTCTTTTCATTAGAAATTATGAAAGTATGACCTAATTAAACTTCAAAGCTTTTGCACAGCAATGGAAACCATAAACAAGACAAAAAGACAACCCTCAGAATGGGAGAAAATATTTGCAAATGAAGCAACTGGCAAAGGATTAATCTCCAAAATTTATAAGCAGCTCACGCAGCTCAATAACAAAAAAACAAACAACCCAATCCAAAAATGGGCAGAAGACCTAAATAGACATTTATCCAAAGAAGATATACAGACTGCCAACAAACACATGAAAGAATGCTCAACATCATTAATCATTAGAGAAATGCAAATCAAAACTACAATGAGATATCATCTCACACCAGTCAGAATGGCCAGCATCAAAAAATCTAGAAACAATAAATGCTGGAGAGGGTGTGGAGCAAAGGGAACCCTCTTGCACTGCTGGTGGGAATGTAAATTGATACAGCCACTATGGAGAATAGTATGGAGTTTCCTTAAAAAGCTAAAAATAGAGCTACCATACGACCCACTACTGGGATTGCTGGGACCCACTACTGGGATTGCCCAGCAATCCCACTACTGGGCATATACCCTGAGAAAACCATAATTCAGTAAGAGTCATGTACCAAAATGTTCATTGCATCTCTATTTACAATAGCCAGGAGATGGAAACAACCTAAGTGTCCATCATCGGATGAATGGATAAAGAAGATGTGGCACATATATACAATGGAATATTACTCAGCCATAAAAAGAAACAAAATTGAGCTATTTTTAATGAGGTGGATGGACCTAGAGTCTATCATACAGAGTGAAGTAAGTCAGGAAGAGAAAGACAAATACTGTATGCTAACACATATATATGGAATTTAAGAAAAAAAATGTCATGAAGAACCTAGGGATAAGATAGGAATAAAGACACAGACCTACTAGAGCATGGACTTGAGGATATGGGGAGGGGGAAGGGTAAGCTGTGACAAAGTGAGAGAGTGGCATGGACATATATACACTACCAAATGTAAAATAGAGAGCTAGTGGGAAGCAGCCGCATAGCACAGGGAGATCAGCTCGGTGCTTTGTGACCACCTAGAGGGGTGGGATAGGGAGGGTGGGAGGGAGGGAGACGCAAGAGGGAAGAGATATGGGAACATATGTATATATATAACTGATTCACTTTGTTATAAAGCAGAAACTAACACACCATTGTAAAGCAATTATACTCCAAAAGATGTAAAACAACAAAAAAAATGTTAAATATTTGAGTCTACAACCATAATGAAAGTGATGTCCCAAAGATGTGCATGAGTAAGTGCCAAATATTCAACAATAAAAAAAAATTATGAAAGTATTCATCTGCCAGTAAATTCAGTGAAGTGTATAAAATCATTTTTGACACTTGTGAGTTCCATTTAAATGTTACATTTTTAATTTCTTTGTGGGTTAAAGAATATACCTCCATGCAGTGTTGAAATTTAGTATTCCTAGTAAATAGACATTTGTGACTGAAATTGCAGGTATACATGTGTAAGGCAATCATTCTGTAATTTAATCAAAGTAAGCGGACCAGAATTGCATCAGCTATGAAAGCTCCAAGAACAGGAAGTAGCTGTATTTAATAATTACACTAATTTTACTTAGATAATTTACCTTTCCAACTAGTCAACTCTGTGTCATTGTAAATGTCCCTGAATAGGCTATTTAGCATGCTTGCATTTTTATTTTATTTTGGTGGCATAAGATAGTGCTATGACTCAATTTAAGAATATAAATGGGAAGAAAATACATAAACAGTTAAGTTTGATAAAATAATAAATACAGTATGACTATTATAAACAGTCACTCTTCTGTATATTCAAAACATATAACTGTGTGATTTCTAAAAAATTACTATGCCACTTTATATCCTTTCTACCACATCTAATTTATGCTTCTTTGCAGAGCCATGGTATTGTGGGGAATCAGTGTTCTTCCTTGGATTGGTCTAAAGATAATGACAGTTTTACTACCCACATCTCAAACTGGCAATTTCTAAACTGTCATTTCCTCATATGAAATCCCTTTTTAGAAATGGTTTCTTTTCATTTTCTCTTTTAAAACCATCCATGTACCATATTTATTGTGAACACAGATTTCTTCTTTTTGATATGTTTACAGGTAATTGAGAATCCTAATTAAATACTCAGGATAAAAATTCAAGGAATAAGTCTTTCTGGGAAATAATAATAATTAAAAACAGAAGCTATAGGGAAATTTCTCTATCACTTAAAAGGGAGAGAGCGGAAAATGTAGTGTTGAATCCAGTTAGAAAATCCTTCTGACAAAATGAACTTTAAATAAACTACCATTGTACAATTGATCTCTTCTGCTGACCAAGCCCCAAGAGCTTTCCTTGATAGGATTCTACTTCAAAGCATGCAGCCTCAAAAAGGGAATTTACACTGTAGTTTACTGTGCAAGCTGGTTTTAACATATCCTCATCTGGATTGAATTTTGATAAATTTCTGCCCGGGTTACATTTAGCAGTAGAGTCAACACATAAAGATTCATAAAAGAAAATATCTTGTAAAAACTTAATATTAAAAAACATTTCACGTTGTTTACGTTGCACAGTAATCAATACACTTTTGCCAATTAAACAGGTATAACTAGTGCATCAAAGTTGGATACAACTGAAATTTGGGTTGCATTGGGGAAATAACTTAGGTGTCTGTTTATTGACTCTTTTACACATGTTTGTAAGTTTTCTAGTAATTAATTTTTTTAGCAAAGAAAGTAGTATTAGGGAAGAAAACATAAAGTCAAATCTTTGGTAAACTTATATATAACATCATTTAAGAATCAACAGATGAATGGATAAAGAAGATGTGTCACATATATACAATGGAATAATACTCAGACATAAAAAGAAACAAAACTGAGTTATTTGTAGTGAGGTGGAAGGACCTAGAGTCTGTCATACAGAGTGAAGTTAAGTCGGAAAGAGAAAAATAAATACCATATACTAACACATATATATGGAATCTAAAAAAACAAGGTTCTGAAGAACCTAGGGGCAGGACAGGAATATAGACGCAGACATGGAGAATGGGCTCGAAGACATGGGAGTGGGAAGGGGAAGCTGGGATGAAGTGAGAGAGTAGCATTGATATGTATACACTACCAAATGTAAAATAGGTAGCTAGTGGGAAGCAGCCTAATAGCACAGGGAGATCAGCTCCATGCTTTGTGACCACCTAGAGGGGTGGGATAGGGAGGGTGGGAGGGAGATGCAAGAGGGAGGAGATATGGAGATATATGTATACATATAGCTGATTCACTTTGTTATACAGCAGCAGCTAACACAACAATGTAAAGCAATTATACCTCAATAAAGATGTTAAAAAAAAAAAGAAAAGAATCACCAAAAATCCTTACCTACTCAAATCTTGAATGAGGGTGCTTAATGTTTCACAGCTCTTGACTTTTGCTGAATGATATGGATTGCTCTCAAAAATGCACCTAGGATGCTGTACTTTGGAGGAAGAAATTGTATTCCTCCTTTGGGAGAGAAACATATCTTCTTCATTTATCCTCAGAAACAATGGTATTTCAATTTTAGCAAGATGTCCCGATTTCAGCTGTACTTGCCAACTCTAAAGTCAGCTATGCTATAACTGAAATCTGTTACAAATAATTGGAAGCTAGAGCACATAGTATATTTATTTTAGAGATAAAGAAGATACAATAATTTCTTTTAAATAAGCAAATTGAATTAACTAGCAGTTATCCTGAGAGTAACAAAGTGTTTACACACCTAGCTTAGGCAAACAGTGTATATATCCTTAAAAGAGTTTCTGCACAATTTGTAAGATTTGTAGTCCATCTTACTGAGTTACTAAATTGATATGTACTTCAGTAATTTTTTTTTTTTTGGTCAAGATGTTAGTTACATTACTAACTCCCAAAATTCTGAAAAGAAATAAAAGCTATCATATGAACAAATGTTAAGATGTATTTTCAACATGTGAGCAATAAAGTGAGTGTGAAAACACCAGCAGGTACTGCATTCTGTGCCATTTCAATATAGTACTTTACCCTTGATTCGATAGTTAATGAGGAAATTATGTATTTTTTCACAAGAGAGATAATTTATTGCTATTAGACTTTAAATTTAGATCCAAAATTTCTGAAATAAAATCTAATACTCAAGCTATTCCTACTTTTCAATATTATTTTCTATAAAGATGTCATACAAAATAAACATGAAGGTATTATGGCTCTTAATAATAGAGTCAACATATAAATATATTTCATTAAAAATTCTTAAAACTTGTGAAGATAATATTCTTAGAGATATCTTTTTCAGTCACTTTTAAAAATCTAAAATTTCTGGAATCGTTTTGGCTTTGGGGATGGTGAGTGTAGGTAATTGTAAATACTGTTGGATTTAATGATCAGCAATTATTATAACACTGCATACCATCCATTTCACTCTCCGGTACCTTGATTTTCTTAGGGGTTAGACATGTAACCCCAGTCTGGCAATCAACATTAATCATCAAATTACTTAAGAAAGCATAATTCCTACACTTTTTTCTCAGACTATTTGGAAAGATAATTTCTATTTGGGGATTATGAAAGAGTCTAGTTAGTATAATAATATGTTTTATTAAATAATACATGATAATGTAATAGATAGTAATGGACTGGAAGTGGATTTACTTTAGACTGAGTTTTCAGCACTGTTTTCTCTGAGGAGGTGACATTGTAGCAAAGCTCTGAAAACAAAACCTAGAGAAGGAAGCTTCAAGGCAAAAAGAATTAAAAAATATTAAGTGAAATATTTAAAGAAAAAATACAATGAGAAAACTTACTATTTGGCATGAGAAAGAAAGATCATCCCTTGAGAAATTATCTTTTACATGTCAATCAGCAAATGACTTCTGAATTTCAATCAATTTTAAATTCTGATTTTGTTGGTGATAAATGCAAAACAAATTGGGGATCACATAGATTGCTTTGCCTATTCATTTCTTGGAATGTTAGGATACTTCAAGATCATGTTGAATTGAGTGGTTTTATTACCATTTTCCTCAAGCCAATAATATACAACCTTTGGCAAGATGTGTGTTACTGATGCATTAAGAAAACAATTAATCAGAGACTTCCCTGGTGGTGCAGTGGTTAAGAATCCGTCCGCCAATGCAGGGGACAGGGGTTCGATCCCTGGTCTGGGAAGATCCCACATGTCGTGGAGCAACTACACCCATGCGCCACAACTACTGAGCCTGCATTCTAGAGCCCGCACACCACAACTACTGAAGCCTGTGGGCCTAGAGCCCATGCACTGCAACAAGAGAAGCTGCCACAATGAGAAGCCCATGCATCACAACGAAGAGCAGGCCCCGCTCGCTGCAAGTAGAGAAAGGCCACATGCAGCAACGAAGACCCAACACAGCCAAAAATAAATGAATAAATAAAATTTGTTTGAAAAAATTAATCAATTAAAATTTTCCTGACCAATAACACTTAAAAGTATTCTAGGGTGATCTTCAGTGTTGTCTACAGGAAAATTGACCAGATTATTATTCTCACTCCTTTGTGAAGTAGTGTCTTCAGTCCTGAAAAATCCTACTGTGTCTCACCTTTATTCTTTAAGATTGCACCATGACCAAAATTGTAAGTCACAGATTTAGAATTTATCCTAATAGGGAGTGTAAATATTTGCATGCTGATATACCTTATTTCAACTGAAAATGGTGCAGTAAACCAAACCATGAGAAACAACCTCCCTACTACTATTTTTCTCTTAATTACTAGTAACAACAAAAAAGCAGGATAGGGATGGGAATTAACAGAGCTGGTGTGGGTGGGTATTTACTATTAATTAAAAATACTTCAAGAATTATTGTAAAGGATGTCAGTGAATTTCTGAGTGAAAAAAGGAGGGTATCAAGTTCTGTTTTCTTTTCTTTACATACACATGGGGTAAAAATGGTGATTCAAAGCCCCCCAAATCATGAAGATTTATCAACAATAAGCAAAGTCTTTGACATAAATGCATACATATAGAAAAATCAGTGAGTCACAATGGCATGCAAAAATGACCATCTTTACCAAATGCACTACCAAGCATCGCAAATGCTGCATTATAATTTTGTTTGACCAAAAAACATTTCTACCATTTTAGTGATTTCAGAAACCTTTGGAATTTTATAGCTTAGGAACTAAATCTTGATGACATTGGCATGTATATAAATGGATAAGAATGAATAACTTTTTGCATTAAAAGTCTCATTAATTCCATCCAACTACATGCTGAAAGTTATTGAATTAGCTGCCAATTTTCATGGCTTTTTTCAAAATTCTAGAAAAATATCAAAATAATTTTATAGTACAAGTAGGTATACAGTAGTATTACATTCTCCCCTATATATTTGGAAATACAATAATATCTAATAATAAACTTTTCATAAAATTAATATTTTTCACAAACAAAATTTCAGACTAATAGAAATTAAATATTTTCACCACAATGTATTTGTATACCTTTGTGAGGTTAGATTTTATTTCATTATATTTTTCTTATATTCTATAGCATGCATACATTGCCTTTACATTAACTATATAAATAACAATGTATAACAAATTCTCATGGAGTGCCTATCAAGCGGTTGGAAATGTTGTAGTACTAGGGTTATAGCAGAGGACAAAAGAGACAAAAATACCTGAGCTTATGGGGCTTCCATTTTAGTTAGGGATGAAGGGGAGCATGAAAGTGCAGAAGACAGGCATTGAGTAAATGGAACAAACATGAAGACATTAGAAATGACAGAAGTTGTAATTTTTAAAATTACTTAATTTAATTTTTTTTATTAATTGACTTACACTAATACATTAGTTTCAGGTGTACAACATAATTTGCTATTTTTATAGAATATACTCCATACAAAGTTATTATAAAATATTGAATATATTGCCTGTGCTGTACATCCTGCTAACATTTATTTTGTATCTAGCAGTCTGTACCTCTTAATCCACTTCAATTTTGACCCTTTCCCCACCCCTCTCCCCTCTGGTAACCACTTTTTTCCAGTTTTTTTTTCCAGAAAAAAACAGTTTTTTCTCTGTATCTGTGATTTTTAAAACTTATGGGTTCACTTTGTAAGGTAGGAAAATTTGGCTCAAATTCTGCAATTAGTAGCACATTTTGATTTTATTTCTGAATTTCTTTTGGGTCTCATCACTTAAAAGGAAAACAAAATTTAGAAAAATTAGAGATTATTCAGAGAAGAGTTCTTGAATCTTTTCTTGCTGTATGAGGACTTTTGAGGGACACTGAAATTAATACAATCTTTTTTGTAGAGATCATCTTTCATTTCATTGAAAATGAATATATTTCCAGCAATGCAGAGAAGAAAACTCAGCCTTGATATTTATAATCCTTGCCTCTATTACTATTCAGTGTAGGGGTGAAAAGAGCAGTTATATTGCAATGGGGAGAAAATTACCATATTTTGTTGCATATTTAAATAGACTTGCTATATTTGATACAAAGGCTCAAATTTACTCTGAAATGAAATTTAGGGTCCCTGCTAATTTTTCAAGATGTGTTTTTCAAAAATCCACTTTATTGTACACAAAAGTTTAATATCATTTTCAACTATAACTTTCTCTAAGGGAGAAATGAAACTGACCCCTAAAGAATAAATGCCCTCAACTTAACTGGTCATTAGATGTCACTCTTCTCCCAAACAGATGTTGCTGAAAGAGGGTTTCTGTTTTCCTTAGCAACTAAACCAAATTGCATCTAACAAGGAATAAAAAAGCATTTGAATGGGCACTACAGATGTGTAAAACATTTGGAAAAATTACTTATACTGAGTTAAATGAAATTTATGGAAGTATTTTGAACTAGCTTGGAACCATTTTAAAAGTTTATATCATATTCGAAATACCTTACCACACTGTTACGTATTGCCCTTAGTGGTTGCCTTTTGTTTTCCACTAGTAAATTTAGTCTTTGTGAAAGTGCCAGAAAGTCATTCCTGGAGATGAAAGCTTACTCGAAGTACAAAAAATAACATGAAGAAAAAAATATTTTACTCTTTTCTGGTTTTATCTATCTATCTATCTATCCATATATAATATATATATATATATATGTATATATAATTCTCAATATAGAGAGAATTACCAAAGAATTCTGAGTAATAGTGAACTTATTTTCCTGGTATAGGCAGAAAAATCCACTGGTCTAATAAAAAAAAGCACAGATACCTTTGTTAATTATGCCAACGTTCTGAATTCTTCCTAATGATTCTATTCCTCTTTGTTTTGTAAGTCACAGTGTGAGTCCCAATTTGGCCATTGGACAAAATTGAACTACCATTCAATAGAGACAGTTGAATTATGTTCATATAATCTAAAACCTGACTGGTCTGGGCTTCCCTGGTGGCGCAGTGGTTGAGAATCCGCCTACCCATGCAGGGGATACAGGTTCGTGCCCCGGTCTGGGAAGATCCCACATGCCGCGGAGCGGCTGGGCCCGTGAGCCATGGCCGCTGAACCTGCGCATCCGGAGCCTGTGCTCCACAGCGGGCGGGGCCACAACAGTGAGAGACCCGCGTACCGCAAAAAAACACAAAAAACACAAAAAACAAAAAACCTGACTGGTCTAAGAAGCAAGGTCTAGAAAGTTTATGGGGTCACATGTTTTTACCATTTGTATTTTGTGGTAATTATATTATGCTGCGAAAATTAGTTGAATAGGCATGTGTTAACACTAAGACAGCAATACTTTTTAGTTTTGTTAAGACTAATCAAAGACATCAGGAAGGAAAGAAAAATCAGGTTCATTTTTTTGTTTGTTTTAGATGTGGCTTAAAACACTAACCAAGAAGTAAATAAAACTTATAGTCTGCTTTGTTCTGGCTGCTTATAATCTTTTTAGGGTTTCTGGGATTATGCTTCATTCTAATGGACGTTTCTTTGTCTAGATCAGCTATATTTCAGTTTATATAAGATTAGGTAATCTGAAAAGAAAAAAATCGTCATGTTATAAATTCAAAAAGATGATAGATTACCCTCAAGTGAAAAATATTTAGCACTCTATAATCTAAACATTGTGGTACAGAAAAAGAAAAGATACATGTATATGTATAACTGAGTCACTTTGCTGTACACCTGAAATTAACACACGTTAATCAACTATACTCCAATATAAAATAAAATTTTTTTAAAAAACAAAAATTAGAATAAATAATGAGGAGAGTGGCATTGTTTTTTTAAAAAAATAAACATTATGGTACACGCCTATGGATGAGCAAATAGCAGTGGCAAATTTCTAGCTTAAATACATTATCTATTTTTTTATTGATTTATATACAGATTTAGTCATAAGAAACAAGATAAGGATATTTTAATAAACAAGAGTAATGTTTGCAAGCAAGTCAAAAAATATGCTTGTATGTGATTTCACCTTTAATCCAGGAAGATTTTTCTATATTTACATTTATATTATTTAACAGTAGTAAACTTAAAAAAAAATCATGAGTTTAGTAGGCGAAGAGTGATATATACCCTAGCTTTAATGAAGATTTTCAGTTACTTTAGGTTTGGATATGTTTTTGAAGCTCACATACTTTTTTAAAACCTAGTATTTCTGGCCTAAAATTTGGGGTTTAACATAATTTAAAATACTATGTTAACTTTAATGTCACAATGATAATTTTGAAAAAAGATTATTAATAAACTCTTGGCAGGGAAAATATAATGGGTCATATGACTCTTGGTTCTAATGAGGATTAAGTATTAAAAGGAGTGGACAGGATTTTATCTACCAGAGTTTTTACTCACTTACTACCTATTTCTCATGGCAGCAAAGATGCTTAGTTCTCTTTTTTACAAAGTAAGAAAACATTTTTAACTTTCCTTGGGGAACTGAAAAGAGTATTTGAAGATTTATAGTAACTATTACTTAAAGGCTTTCAGGGTTAGTACACTTTGCTGTACTCTGCATGATTTTCTAAGTTTTGTTTCACCTACTGCTTTGCTTCCTCATTTCTCAGGCAAGCGGAAGAACAACTCTTTTTCCCCTTATTTCATGGTGATCATTTTTTGTTTCTTTTCTTTGAGTATTTCTTGAATATTTATCAAGTTGTTTTGTGTTTATTTTAAATTTTAAGCAACTGGAGGATCAATGATTAAATAGACATATGAAAAGGAGAATGTAAAAACTCTAAAAGATTTTTGGTAGTCAAAAAGATAGAAGCAATGTTAATAATTAATATAATAATAGTAACTAACACTTAGTGAAACATTACTATATACAAGACACTTAATAAGTGCTCTATTGACATGTTTAATTCTCCCAATAAAATTATGATAAAAATTTCCTTCATTTAATAGACAAGAAAACTGAGCATTGAAAGGCTAAATAGCTACCTGAAGGCACTCTTAAATACTTTTTATACACAAAAATGGTCAATCATATACTCTCTTTGCCTATCAAGCTCTTGGAATATGGAAATTTTCATTTAATACTTGTTAAATAAATATGCTAGTTAACAAATTAATAAATTTTAATCAAGTTTAGAAATCAAGAGATAGAAGCTATTTAGACTTTAAAAAGAGAATGTTGACTTTAGTACTAATGATGAAATTAAAAGAGGATAAATGAAATATAGGAAAAGTGACCTCAGAATTAGGCCTTTGATGGTAGAGTGGGTAGCACAGAGCAAGGTGGAAAGAAGAGATTATCAAGTACAATAATGCTGGGAAATTTAGATTAATAAATGTAGAAAGACTTACTCCTACTTTACAGCCACATAAACGTGAACTCATAACAGATTAAATACTTAAGCGCAAAAGCTAAAACTATAAAAGGAATGGAAGAAAATATGAGATATACATTCACGAAAGAAAATATGGGAGAATATCTTAATGATCTAAAAACACTACATATTAAAATATTTGAAAGCAAACCATGAGGTGAAAATTTGATGGATTAAGTTATGTCAAATTTAGGATTTTTAATTCTTTTTTATTTTTTGCGATAGTGATCACTATGTACCCATCAGAAATTTCCTAGCTTCTCATGTAGCTAGATTAGGAAACTGTCTTATTTTGGCCAATGGGCTCTATGCAAAAGTAACATGTGTTACTCCTGTTAAAAGATATTTAGGAAAGACTATATTTAAAATGGCAGAGCCGGGCTTCCCTGAGGGCGCAGTGGTTGGGTGCCCGCCTGCCGATGCAGGGGATGGGGGTTCGTGCCCCTGTCCAGGAGGATCCCACATGCCGCGGAGCGGCTGGGCCCGTGAGCCATGGCCGCTGAGCCTGCACGTCCGGAGCCTGTGCTCCGCAACGGGAGAGGCCACAACAGTGAGAGGCCCGTGTACCGCAAAAAAGATAAAATAATAAAAATAGATAAATAAATAAATTAATTAATTAAAATGGCAGAGGCAACAGATGGAAACCCTTTAGATCCCTAAGTCTCCACTCTGAAGGGACTCAATTTAGACTGGCCATAACTACCACAAACTTTGGATGATATTCTATATGTTAAGCCACTTAGATTTTGAAGTCATTTGTTACTGTAGTATAGCCTATTCTCTCTTGACTATTATATACACTTCAGCAAAGGACACCCACCACAACAAAAGGCTAGAAGAAGATGATCTCTGGTGTGAAACCAAAAGAATAAATAAATGGAATATAAAATGAACTCCTAGAAGTCAACAAGAAAGATATAAGAAATCTAATAAAAACCAGTGAGCAAAGGACAGGAATATATAATACAAAACAGAGAATGTTGAAATGCCTAATAAGTATTTGATTCTCTAATTCACTAGGAAGCTTGTTGTGGTGAATTTTAAAAATGAGAATGCTGAAGGTAGAAAAAATGGATAATAACAAGTGTTAGGATGAAGAAATATTGAAAGTTTCATGTACTTCTGTTGAGAGTTTAAATGTTGCAGTCATTGTAGAAAGTGCTTTTTCAGAACTCAGTAAAATACTATGTGCATAATTTGGGACCTAGAAATTTCACTCCTTGGTATATATTCCCACACAGTTCCGTAACTGATTCGCATTTGTTTGTAATAGAAGATTCCCATTCTCTGTGGAACAGATGATTAAAATGTAATAGATTAAATTACAGAATATTATGTAGTAAGTAGAAGCAAAGACTATATATATATATATATATATATATATATCTCAAACAGTAATGGAAACATAATATTGTTTGAAAGAGATAATATATTTAGATACAAATATCAATATCATTTATGTTGATTTTAAAATATGTGCAAAAGTACATTTTGTACTAAGTTACATGTATATTTAAAGACATCTATCAAACACAGTGGAGAGATGCCTATGTGGGGAGGAAGCAATGAGAGTATGGCATAAGAATTAAAAAGACAAAAAAGAAAAAAGAGGGAGTTCTTGACATACATAAAAATGATAATGGAGTATGAGCTGGAAAACATGACTAACTCAACATTCTGCAAGTGAAGCCAAAGAGAAAGAGATAACATAATAAAATATTGGGGAAATGAGAGTAATAGGGAGAATCAAGAAATTCTGAACTGTGACCTCCATTAAAAGTTTTGATTTTTAGGCTCATGGAAATAATATGAAAAAGAATGCTAATGAGAATAAAACCAATCAAGAAAAGAGACCCTATTTGACCCAAATTTTTATTCTGTTGTCTGAAGCACAAAAAGAAAGTCACTTATTACTCCTTGTAATTCTATGCTCCCACATTATGAAAAGCCATGAAGAAATATTTCTGTACTTTGAAATGTTTCTCTTTTTTCTTGTAAAATCACAGCACCAAGAGAGAGGAAAATATATTTTTTTTAATGCCATGCAAGATAGACTGGTATTAAATATAGCTTTCTTTGGCAAGGCTTATTTGTAGTAGATTTTCTTATGTTTATTAAAACAGAAGTACGATAATAAGCAAATCCTAGTGAGTCACCCACACAAAATAAACCAGTTTGCATGATGACATAAGGAAATACAGTATGAGACAGTATGTGGGTATAATTTTGTTCAGATATTTGGGCAATAATCACCACAGGAAGCACAGCTGGGTTTGTAGTCCAAGTTCATAAATCCTCAGGTTTTCTAATTGTATCGAATCATTCAAATTCTTAGTTTGCATGCTAAGTAAAAATAAAGGGATCAGCCCATATTTTATAAACTCTTGTGTATCTAATATTGCTTATGTGTTGCAGTAAATTTATGATAATTTTATGGACAATACACAGTGGCATTTGTGACAATGGTCGCTAACAAAGCTTTTCTTCTAAACAGTTTGCTAATTTTCAAAAGAGCCTTTTGAGCATGAAACTATAAACGAACATTTCTTTTCAGCTTTGGGTCAAGAAAAGGTCACTTTATGGGAGCTATGGTTGATTATATGTTAACATTCACAGGAAACAGACTACGGTTATTTTAGGATCAAGATGACAGCTATATGAAATGATAATGTAGCTATATTGGGAAATGTAATTAAACTGCCTTTGTGCTTTGAATGATAATTGCAATGAGAATGCTCAGTGAAGATTTGATGATGAAACATGAAAGAATTTGAAACGCTACTGACTCTGGTCTTAATTTGAAACACAAAATTTAATCCAGTCTAGTGGAAAGGATTTGATTCTAAGTGTTAAGTGAGCAACGAGTTAAAAATTGTTCTTCCCTCTTAGGTCAGCAAACTGTACTATGACAACCACATTTCTCCAGACTAGGGAAGAGTTTCTTTTTGTACAACTGAGCTAACAACAGACCAACTTTTTGCCCCATATACCACTCCATTGTAGGCACAAGGCAGGAAACCAGAGCCCTGCTGCCAAGCACAGCCCAAAGAGTGCCTGAGCGGGACCCCAGGAGACACTCAGGCTGTTTATAGAGAAAGTCCAGGTGGCCCTGGAATCAGAAGAGCTTCACAGGGTGCTGCCCTTGCTATGTGACTTGTTTACATTGAGTTAGGATACGACAGGTTGCTTCAGTGTGTTTCCTAAATTTAAACTGCCCTACATTTCTGGAAGATGCCAACTTGTAAAGTGCATATTGCCCAATCAATAATATATATATTTTAATAATTTATTACTTTTAATTTAATGAACCTTGCATGTGATAAAACTTTTATTTTTAAATTGAATTATTGAAGAATATTTTTCTTTATTCTTAAAACTCAATGATTCTTTATTCTTGAAAATCCAGAAAATGATACAGTATACATGTATATGTGTGTGTATATATAATATGTATAAAGGATACATTATAATTAAAGGATAATACAAGGATTACAAGAATTGTACTATAACTCCTTGTATAGATATTGTTTGTTTTATATATATTTTATATGTATACATACTATATATATATAGTTTTATAGGTTTTTTGGTGCAGGGATATATATATAGGTAAATGTATGTATACATATATAGATATATAGAGATATAGATATAGTTTTTTTCACTGCCATTGCATCAAGGTGGATGATTTTGCTCTAAAGATTTATGTATTACTCAGTTTATCCTGCATGTTTGTTATTTCTCTAGCAGTCATGTTCTGCTTCCTTCTCAAGATTCTGATAATCTATATAAACCGGATCATATCCCTTCCTTCCACAGCTATCATCTTTTTTTTTTAAATCATTTTCTTCTCTTTGTTTTACTCTTAAAGAGCTTCTCTAATTATTTCTCAACATCACTTACATAATTTTCTATTATATAATGAAATACTTTCTCTTTGGCACCCTCTAATGAGTATTAGTTTGCTACTGTATTTTTAGTTACCCTTTTTTCATTATCTCTATTAACTCCTATTAATTTCATTCTGTATCTCAAAAAGGAAGTTCCATTTTCATCTCTGTTTTTTTCTCTATTTAACTTTTTTAATTATTTTATTTTATTGAAGACACAACATATACATTGAAAACATTGTTATGTTTTTTTGAAAAATCCTTTACATATGTATAACTTCTTCTGCAACTTAAGGTCAATATTTTACTTTTTGTTGTGGTTGTCACCTAAGTAAAATTTTCTCCCTCTTTATTCATCCTTGAAAGGAAGATGACCTATACATGTTCAATATTTGTCATTAACAGATATGTCTAATCACTTTGAACCACATCACAATCACATGAAACACCTTTATACTTTTTTTTTTTCTAGAAGATATCTTTCAGTATAGCTCTCCTGGTCTAGACAGATATTTCCTTCTGCTACCATTTCCTAGTCCTCAGAGTTTAAAGAAATGAATTTCTGCATAGGTTATTTGGAATAAGTTATAGTTCTTTAAATATGCTACTTTAAATAATATATTAATTCCCAGAGTATACAGCTACTGCAACTCATTTTGTAAACCTCTGCCTTACTTTACATCCAGGATGTTCTCTTTTTACCTATATATATATATATATCCCTGAATTTTCAGGAAAGGATAAAAGATCTCAGAGTTTTTACTTTTAATTCTAAATTTTATCATTGGAAAATTTTAATATTATGGAATATTTATTTTTTTTAAATTGGTACTGAAGTCATTCTTTGACTTTAAACTATGAAAGTTTTCTTTGTCTAAGAAAAACAGCATTATTAAATTATCTTCAGTAATTGAAAAGGAAGACTTTCTGAGTTGCAGAAAGTCCAGAGTAAAATAAAATCATATGAAGTAAACTAAACTTATCTTATAAATACCATATGTGTAGACTCTTTTGACAATGGCTTTTGTTGGCTTAGTATGAAAGTAATAGCATAGGAGCTTGAACCATTGTCGTGAACAGAAAAAGTCTGTAACAGTTTGAAGAATTAGCTATTTTATTTTTTAATCCTACACTTCAGCAAAAAACACTCCCATGTTATTTTTAAATGATAACATGGTTTGAATAATAAGAGACCTGACCAAGCTTTTGTTGCTGTGTTGGATTATTGTTTGGAAGCACTTGGAAAATCCCTTTACCTCTCTACCAGACTTAGACTTCTGCCCTTGGTATATTCCTGCAACAACCAACAACAGTAGTGAATGTGAGACATGGAAAAGAACCATCTTTCATCTGTGTGTAAGTTAATGAAACATTACCTCCAGAGTAGGGAAACTCAGCACTGAGACTCTGGAGGTAAATTTATTTTACATTTTGAGTTTTGAACACTCTCAATGTCTACATTGATTACCTGGCCAACCCATAAGACAGATGGTAAAGTTCACAAAATTCATCTCTGAAGTCCTTCCTTGACTCTTTCTGAGCTTTCCTTTTACTATAGTCATATTTCAGGGACTTGGTACTTCAAAATTTCCAATTCTCCAATCTCTCTGCCAGAAGAGAATATGTAAAAATTAAGTAAATATTAGCATCATAGCGTGAACTGCTTCAGTGATAATTTCCCACTTTCCCTACAACCATTCTCTGGGGTTCTTGATGAGAGTTATATATGTTACATAGGGGAGAAGGTGGAATAAAGCAGATCTGGATTAAGAATTAACATTTTATTTTTATAGGAGAAATTTTAAAATTACTTAAGTTTATTCATCCTCAATTTTTTTATTTAATAATTTCCATATTTATTATTTTTAAAATTAAGTGATGAAACAACATAAGGGAAATAATTTGTTACTTAATAGGCACTCAAAAATATTTATTTATTTTTAAATGACTTGTAAATTTAGAGCTAGAAGGTTGAAAAGAGAATATTTGAGCAAGTAGGTAATTATATAATCTGCTTATGTGTAAGGTCACCCTCAGTTTTAAAGATTGGGAATTATAAGCGATTAACTCAGGAAAAAGGATCTTTCCACTATTTTGCTAGTTATAAAATAAAAACTTGTACTACCGTGGAAGTATTTGTAAGGTGTATTCTTCTCTCTCTTTAATTAATTTACTCTTCCCATTGAAAATAATTTATCTGTTCAGGAATTATGATGTTGTTTTTCTTAATTAACTGGATATTATATAATAAAAGAGTTACACCATCATATTATAAGTCCTTTATGAGTAGATGCTGGATTGGACTAGATCGGGTAGTTTTAAAATATTTTAGCAGAAATTTCTTTTTTAAAATATTATGTGCAATCACCTATATAGAACAGATAAGAAAATGTCTGGGTAGTTTGGGGTGTTACACTATTACATCAACTTATGGCCTATGAGTTCCTTCCATGGAAAATATTTCTAGCCTTTTATATAGAATAGTGGAAAACAACAGTGAGACAGGCTGGGGCCTGGGACTTGGGGCATTTTGCTGCAGTACTTGCACCTGGAAAAAAGTCTCCTCAGCAACAAAATACAAAGAAACTATAAGGAACTAAAAGTAACTGCTTAGCACTTGTGACAAATGATGAGCAAGAAGATACAAAAAGACTAAAAACCCACCTGCCACTACTGAGGTGTCCAGAGCAAAAGCATGGTACTGTGCATGATCCCTGCAAACAGCACCACCAAGAGGGAGGACAAACCTTCTAAGCCACCCCTCCAGCCCAACCCATGGACCAGCCCCCACCCTAACCCTATTTAAGGGACCAGCTCACCACTCCTCACGGAGGAAATAAAGGAACCTGTTATTTGTCTTCTCGCTCCCCATGCTGTGTGTCGCAATAAAGCCTTACCTGAATGTCTCATCTGGCCTCTTATGAATTTCTATTGATTAGAGTCTAAGAACCCTGGTTGGTAACAACAGGAGTGAATAAGAGAGAGAAAAAATGTACAAATAACTGTATATTCTACTTATTTTGGATCTTATTTTCTCAGGTCACCATTTTCTTCTTCATCTCCATGACAATTATAAATAATTAAAAACAATAACAACAAACCAAGCACTAGGCCTTATATACTTTACTTCTGGTTATCACAGAACTCTCAAAAGTAAGCAGTGTTGTTGTTGTTGTTGTTATATAAACCTTGTCTGTCTGGCAGTTATATAATTTTTATTACTATTATTAATGAGGAAATGAGATCACTACAAATTATATCCAAACCACAATTCAAAAATTATTACAATAGGTAAAAGCAAACACTTTGTGATCTGAATTGCTTTGTATGTAGTGGAATAATTTTATGAAAATTGATAAGTATTTAACGAAGAAACTGAAGGATTTAATTCTTCAGCATTTCCTCCAACAATACAACTCTTCAAAGATGCTTATGTTGCTAC
This sequence comes from Pseudorca crassidens, assembly GCF_039906515.1. NCBI lineage: Eukaryota > Metazoa > Chordata > Mammalia > Artiodactyla > Delphinidae > Pseudorca > Pseudorca crassidens. The sequence continues at coordinate 55,334,183 of NC_090312.1, read as the reverse complement.
TTTTGACTTTTCAATTCTAGACATTTTATAACCCAACAGTCCTCAAATATTTTCACCTCAGGACACTTTTACACTCTTAAAAATTATGAGGGACCCCAAAGAACTTTTCTTTATGTGGGTTATATCTACTACGAATATTTGCCATACTATAAATTAAAAACTGGAAACTGTAAGAAAACTTACTCAATTTTAAAATAACGCTAACAATATATTTTAAATTAGCCTACATATTTCTAAAAAAAATAACTTTTCCTCAAAACAAAACTCTGTAGTGAGAAGAATGGCATTGTTTTACATTTTTGCAAATCACTTCAATATCTGTTTAATATCAGATAACTGGATTCTCATATCTATTTCTACAGTCAGTCTATTGCAATGCATTGTTTTGGTTGAAATATATATAAAAAAATAAAAACAATCCAGCCTCAGACAGTATGTACTTGGAAAAGAGAGGAATTTTATCAAATAGCTGTGAATATCTTTATTTGATGCTAAATCAAAACTAGAAAATGGCAGTTTCTTAACAGCTGCAATGTACAATCTGAAACCATATCAGTGAACTCTTACTTTAAAATCAGTTGGTCTATCTTGCACCTCAAATGGATCTTTTACATGCGCATGGGTGATTTTGTAACACGCATGCATTGCTCATTCAGAAAAGTTGACACATTTCCTTATTCAATATCAAAAATTAACATTCACAAATGTTACCAGTTATAACAACAGAAAAAGTCTTTAAGTTTTAAAAAGCTATCAAGTTAACTAAAGTATTCCAAAATTCTAACCTTCTTTTGAAAGTTAAAATTTTATCATTGGCAATAAATAACATCAGTTGTTTTCTTTTTTCTTTCTTTTTTTTTTTTTTTTTTTTTTGCGTACGCGGGCCTCTCACTGCTGTGGCCTCTCCCATTGTGGAGCACAGGCTCCAGATGTACAGGCTCAGTGGCCACGGCTCACGGGCCCAGCCGCTCCGCAGCATGTGGGATCCCTCCTGACCGGGGCACGACCTGCATCCCCTGAATTGGCGGGTGGACTCTCAACCACTGCGCCACCAGGGAAGCCCTTCAGTTGTTTTCTTGAAGAGACAGGCTTACTGCATTTATGTTTAAGAAAATGTCTATCAAATACCCAAATGTGAATAATCTTGTCTGGCAGTTTTTCTTTTCAGTAAAAATGGTATAGTATTCTGTGTAAAATGTTTAGGTCATAACTCAAGTGTATAAGTACTGAGATGGTCTAAGAATGTACATGTTGGATACGGTATGGTGAAGTTGGTGCAACCACCAGGAGGAAATGAGAATGAGGCTTGGAAGGAAGAAGTTTATTATACTCACAAGGCTTGAAACCTTGTACTAGCCCCTGTGTCCTTGTCTTGGGAAATGTGAAGATGTAGAAACAAAGAATAGCTGTTGAGCTGGGGAAGTGGTAACAATTTAGACTATAAATCTGCCACATAGCAGAATCACCGAACTCACAGTTCCCTGAAAGATATAGATAAAGGCCTGACACACATTCCTAAGTTGTTTTTACAGGAAGCAGTCCCCCCACCAGATGAAAACTGCTGAATGCAAGAACATAGACCCGAAACAGGTTGAAACCAGAAGGTTGATGATGCTTGAACCTTCCCCTGATGCCAACCAATCTGAGAATTGTCCACGAGATGGTCACGCCCTGCTCCTTGAACACTGTGGATCTTCACTACCCATACTTCCTTGAAACTGGTCAGAATCACGCCGAGGGTGCATCACACCTGAGTAAAAAGGCCTCCTGAGAACCAGTCAATCAGAGCTGCCACCAGCTGGGAAACCAACCCCGAGAAGTGGACATCACACCCAGTAAAAGTCTTTAAATACCTGTTTTGACAGGAAAAATGAATATTTGTCTTTGCCTATCCTTATATTTCTGATCTTTCCTCAGGATACTTTTGAAAATACCTTTTTACAATGGGCTTACTCTTATGCTTACTCCTGTACCTATTTTAATTGCTGGATATGTGGTCAACTTGCCATTTCTGGGTCCTCAGGACTGCCTTGGAGGGTGCCCCTCTACAGGGAATGGACTGGAAACACTTAGCTGAATTCACTCTTGAGGTTCAAAACAAGTCTAGACCACTTAGCATTGAAATTACTAACTTTGAACCAGCCGAGTGGCCAATCGAGGATACACTTCATCAACCAGGCCATAAGTTCTTCTTTTCTCTTAATGCCACAATATAATCAGACCCGATAACTGTCCAAAGGTTAAACAGCAAGAGATATGGGTCCATACAAAATCCACACCAAATGATGGAAGGGTTTAATCAAATTTGGGATGGGCTATTTTGGCTAACCCTAGAATTTGGCTGATTGAGTGATAAAGTACCCCTATGTTGGAACATTCCTTCCATCACTGGGTGATTTCTACTTGATATATGGGATGGACACCCATAAAACAGTGCAATAGCCTTACAATATTAAAAAAACAGTGATTGGTTCACCACTGACTGGATTAGGAGACCAGAAATTTATTGGAGTCCCCCAAATGAGACCTGTTGGGTTTGCAGAACCAATCTGTGGCCATGGCTCCCACCAGTGTGGATTAGCAGGTGCATTCTGGGATTCCCTTAGGTTCAAGTACACCAACAAAAATTTTTACAGAAGGCTAAAATTTCTAATCTGTCTTATCTCCTCACCAGATGGACTAGGTTGGTCTTCAAATGGTATTACTACTTACTTAAACTTAACTTCTTTATCCAAATATAGGCCTGGAAAGTATGTCTCTCCATAGAGAAGCATTAGCTAAATTTACCAGGCAAGCCCTGAACAATAGTCAACAGAGTCTAACATTATTAAACACTGAGGTTTCAATAATGAGAAAGGCCGTACTGCAGAACTGAATGACCTTAGACATCTTAACTGCATCACAAGGAGGAGGAACTTGTGTCGTTATCCATACTGTTTTATCTTTATACCAGATGAATCAGGGAATATATCTACACTCCTCAATGACATGCGGTCCTGGATCTAGACTGTTGATAATTCAGATGCTTATGCCTCTGCAACTGTTCCTGGAGTGTCCAACTTGTTTTCCAGCATATCGAGCTGATCCCCCAAGGTGTTCAATCCTTTTTCTGTGGAAATTTTTGATTTTTACTGTTTTACTTCTAGTCACAAATATATATATCTTTGTCAGATTCTCCATGTGCTGTTTACCTTATCTATGTAGAAAACCAACCAAGACCTCACTAAACCTCCTGATACTTGGCATGAAAATATTCATCCCTTCCATAAGAAGAGCCCCTTCTCACTTCCCTTGTTCAGCAGGAAGCAGCCAGATGAGAATGACTCCTGATCCCCTTTTTCCATTGAAATAGAAGGAACAAATTAACAGTGGGGAATTTGTTATAGCAGAAACTGGTTAAGGTAGCTTCCATTATGTTAGGCCTTATTCTTTTAGCCCACTCAGAGATTCTCTCACAAATGTTTCTCTTTCTTGCTTAATCACATTCTGAAAATGATTAGTTTCTAGTTAGAGTTGTACTATACACCTGGTGTTTGCTTCTCCAAGGAACAATCCCTCATACTCCTTTCCTCTGTTAGCATTCTTCATTCCAGAAAAAACATAGTGTGATAACCTCAAGGACCACTGGAAACCTCGCAGGACCACCTGATGCCAACTTTGACAACGTTGACATTTACCAGGAGGAAAGAAGACTGCAAGCTTGTATCTGCCTTAATCCTTATCTGAGACATGCCTTCCATTACTGAACTACAAGACCTCTTCCTATTTTCTACCAAAAGCAGGCACAGTCTTGAGGGCACTAGCCCACTCTGGCCTCCTCTTCCTGGCAAATCAATAAAGGCTATTCTTTTCTACTTCACCCAAAACTCTGTCTCTGCATTTCTATTCAGCACTTGTGAACAGAAGCCCAGTTTTGGCAACACCCTTGGCAACCACTCTAGCAACATCCACAATGGCTACTACACAGCTCTGTGCTGGTATCAGATTTGTTGCTATGTCTACAATGACTAATATTTCCTGTCAGTGAAAACCAGCTGGTATTCAATGAGGACTATGTGCTATTCTCCCAGCTGATGCAGGAGCCAACCCAACACCTGTGACACCCCCTTTAAGCCCTGGCACCTGTGAAACACTTTCAACAACATTAGGCTATAAATTCCCCTTTTACCTCAAAGACATCAATATTTGTGTCTTTTTAATTGGTGAGGTGGATGGGTGGTTGTAGTTCCTATTATCATTATTTTTTTATTAAAAAGTACCTTTCCACCTGAAGGTTCCATTGTCTCCCAGCCCCATGTACTATCCCTAGGCCCTCTACAATCTCACTTTTTGTGAATAAATTTATAAAGAAAAAAATATTGCCTTCTAGGGTGTACAAGCCAGATAGAGGAGGTCTTGCTCTGGATTGGTTAGTTTGCATATCAAAGTCATGCTGCTGGCTGAGTCCTTTGCTATCTCTAAGAATTGGATAGTCCCTAGAGAGGTAGTCTCCTCAGCCAGAAAGGTTTTCAAAGATGTCAAAACAACACAATAAAAAAAAAAGTTACAAAACACCGAGCTGATCTCCCTGTGCTATGCGGCTGCTTCCCACTAGCTATCTACCTTATGTTTGGTAGTGTATATATGTCCATGCCTCTTTATCGCTTTGTCACCGTTTACCCTTCCCCCTCCCCATAGCCTCAAGTCCATTCTCTAGTAAGTCTGTGTCTTTATTCCTGGGAGGGAGGGAGACGCAAGCGGGAAGAGATATGGGAACATATGTATATATATAACTGATTCATTTTGCTGTGAAGCTGAAACTAACATACCATTGTAAAGCAATTATACTCCAATAAAGATGTTTAAAAAAAAAAAAGTTAAAATATATGAATACATCTCAAAACAACCACTATTATCAGTAAGTAGAGAAGTTCTTTAAGCATACTTACCATTTCATCATAATAAAATTATGATGAATATTAAAAATGTGCACCCAAGTGTCACAATTTAATAAAACAAATATTTTTAACCCATCAAAAACGTTCTTTTTTTTTTTTTTTTTTTTTGTGGTACACGGACCTCTCACTGTTGTGGCATCTCCCGTTGCGGAGCACAGGCTCTGGATGCACAGGCTCAGCGCCAATGGCTCACCAGCCTAGCCACTCTGTGGCATGTGGGGTCTTCCCGGACTGGGGCACGAGCCCGTGTCCGCTGCATCAGCAGGCGGACTCTCAACCACTGTGCCACCAGGGACGCCCCAAGAAAATTCTTAAGTAATACTTTTTAAGAAATGCTCTGAGTTCCCGGTCATGAAGTAGACAATGATTAGCACACTTTGGTGCCACTGCCTTGACCTGTGCTTATGCACCAGTAGTTTTAGCCACCATGGTTTTGTACCATTGGTGTTAATGTCAACACACAGTGGAAAAGGCAAATAACACTAAGTAGTATTATAAAAATGGTTTGAATCCACAGAACCCTCTGATATCCCCAGAGGTCTATGGACCACTCTCAGAGATGTTGACTTTTCCTTTGATTATGAAGGAGAAACTTGTAGGTCTCTTTTATGCCCCACATACATACACCTGTATCAGTAACTCTCACTTTTCATTTTCTTTATCTTCTCAAAATAAACAAAACAAATACAACAATAATAAATTTTTGTTCTTCTAAGAGTTAAAACTTACCTAGTTTTTTCTTTGTTTTTCTAGAATGAACTCTTGCCTTTTCTGCATATTCTTTCTCAGCTGTGTAAACCTATTCTTGCTATGTTCAAACAATAAAAATTCTACCTGGTTCATCCCCCAAATAAATCTCTTTAGAAACCTCTGACCTGCTCTGAATATAATTTGTTAACTTCTAGGCTTCACATAGAAATTGTCAGCCTTTAACTGTCATTTACCATTATCTTGGGGATAACCTTTCCCATTCTCTTCTTGATCTCCCTATTTTCTATATCCTACATATTTTTGTTAGTTTCCTCCCTTATTTTAATGGAGTACATACTACATTGCTTCCCCCAAGATAGCAGCAAGTGATTAAAATGTCTTATACCTTGTAAGTCTACAAACTGTGAGGTATACCTCACAATGAAATGAGTATGAACTCCTAGATTGAAAGTATCTCTCTCAGGTTTGGAGATCATTGCTCTGCTGCCACCCAGTTCTCAGAGCTCTACTGACAGATTCTGGTGCCATTTGATTTTTGATACTTTCCTCTCTGCAACCTTTTTGAATTTTATTTTTGTTCCTAATAAAGGTAAGTATTATGATAATGTGTCTTGGTGAGAATCTTCTATTTTCCATTTGGCTGAGAACTCAGTAGGCATTTCAGTCCTGGGAAATATTCTTGAATATTTGTTGGTGATGTGCTTTTATAAAATTCCTCTGTTCTATTGTTCTGAAACTACTATAATTTTGATGTTGGACCACCAGAACTGTAATTTCACTGTATTTTCCTTTCTGGTATATCCATCCTTTTTTCTTTTTGTACTATTTTTTTTTTAATGCTCAATTTCAACTTCAAAAATTTTATTGATATTTTGCACAGATTATCGATCATGTTTGTAATATGCAACAGCTCTACTAAATTCTCTTTTTTAAATTAACTTTTATTAGAGTATAGTTGATATACAGTGTTTTGTTAGTTTCTTCCATACAGCAAAGTATATCAGTTATACTTATACATACATCCACTCTTTTTTGATTCTATTCCCATATAGATCATTAAAGAGTATTGAGTAGAGTTCCCTGTGCTATATAGTAGGTTCTTACTAGTTATCTGTTTTATATAGTAGTGTGTATATGTAAATCCCAATCTTCCAACTTATCCCCCCAACTTTTCCCCTTTGGTTACCATAAGCTTGTTTTCTACATATGTGACTCTATTTCTGTTTTATAGATAGGTTCACTTGTACCATATTCTTCAGATTCCATATATAAGCAATATCATATGATATTTGTCTTTTTCTGTCTAACTTATTTCACTCAGTATGACAATCTCGAGGTCTACCCATGTTGCTGCAAATGACATTGTTTCATTCTTTTTTATGGCCGAGTAATATTCCATTGTATATATATGCCACGTCTTCTTTATCCGTTCCTCTGTTGATGGACATTTAGGTTCCTTCCATGTCCTGGCTATGGTAAATAATGCTGCAATGAACATTGGAGTGCATGTATCTTTTCAAATTATGGTTTTCTCTGAATATCTGCCAGGAGTGGGATTGCTGGATCATATGGTAGCTTAATTTTTGTTTTTTAAGGAACCTCCATACTGATCTCCATAGTGGCTGTACCAATATACATTCCCACCAAAGTGTAGGAGGGTTCTCTTTTCTCCACACCCTCTTGAGCATTTATAGTTTGTAGATTTTTTTTTTTTTATGGTATGTGGGCCTCTCACTCTTGTGGCCTCTTCCGTTGCGGAGCACAGGCTCCAGATGTGTAGGCTCAGTGGCCATGGCTCACGGGCCCAGCCGCTCCACAACATGTGGTATCCTCCCGGACCGGAGCATGAACCTGCGTCCCCTGCATTGGCAGGTGGACTCTCAACCACTGCACCATCAGGGAAGCCCCTGTTTGTAGATTTTTTGATGATAGCCATTCTAACAAGTGTGAGGTGATACCTCATTGTAGTATTTTTTTTGTTTTGTTTTTGCGGTACGCGGGCCTCTCACTGTTGTGGCCTCTCCTGTTGCGGAGCACAGGCTCTGGACACACAGGCTCAGCGGCCATGGCTCACGGGCCCAGCCGCTCCATGGCATGTGGGATCTTCCCGGACCAGGGCACGAACCCATGTCCCCTGCATCGGCAGGCAGACTGCTAACCACTGCACCACCAGGGAAGCCCCCTCATTGTAGTTTTGATTTGCATTTTTATAATAATTAGTGATGTTGAGCATCTTTTCATGTACCTCTTGGTCATCTGTATGTCTTCTTTGAACAAATGTCTCTTTAGATCTTCCACCTATTTTTTGATTAGGTTGTTTGTTTTTTGGTATTGAGTTTCATGAGCTGTTTGTATATTTTGGAGATTAATCTCTTGTCCATCACTTCATTTGCAAATATTTTCTCCAGTTCTGTGGGTTGTCTTTTCATTTCTTATGGTTTCCTTTGCTGTGCAAAGCTTTCAAGTTTAATTCGGGCCCATTTGTTTATTTTTGTTTTTATTCTACTAAATTTTTTGAATGATTTATTTTAACGTATCTCTTCTTGTCTTATGATACGAAGATGCTGCCTTATCACTCAGAATATTGTTTAATCTTTTAAAATTCTCCTTTCATAGTCTCTATATTCTCCAAGCAACTTTTGTTTTAGTTTTTAGCCTCTGTCTGTTTATTATATACTATTCTTTAGAAGTTTAGTCACCCTTAGTAGCTCGGTATGTTTGAGGGTGTTTTGTTGACTGTTGGCTTCAGAGTAGGATAGCCTAGTTGCATTTTTTAAGGAACTGCTGCTGCCAGTATCTTTAGTTGTTATATTTGGGCTTGTCAGATACCTCAGAGAAGTCTTCCCCAACTTCCTGTCTGATGCTAGTAATTTCTTTGGCTGCTAATAATTTTTGAGCCAGATGTAGTAGAAAAGATAAAGATCTCAATGTTCAGTGTGTAAACATCCACCTGATCTTCCTGCTTTCACTATAGTAACAATACATACAGCCTCCATTTTGTAACTGGTATCCTTCAATACACAGATTCTCTCATGGACAATCTCCTAAGAATAGCCTGCATACTTCGACCAGGATAGGTTGAGAGAGGCCACCCATCTAGATGAGCAGAGATAAGAGCATCTGAGACTATAATTGCTGTTAGCTTGGTGGGTCTCTGTTGTCAATTAGCTTCCTAGTTTACTAAACTGTTTTTAGTTTATAGCTTTTTAAAATTTAAGTTACTTATCCTTCATTGCTCTGCTATCCATCTTCTAAAAAGAGGTTGCTTCTGTCTGACCTGTTCCTTTGTCTTTGTGGTTTTATGTCTTTTGTAAAAAATTCTTTATAAGGGTTTCTGGAAGGAGTTGAGGGCAATGTTTTCATTAAATCCACCATTTTATCCATTTTACCACCTCATATTGCTGTGTGTGTGTGCGTGCTTAGGTGATTTTTAGATACAATTTAATTATAACATACTGATAACATATAAAAAAGTGTGTAAAACATAATGTATATGAACATAACCAAAAGCAAAGATAGTACTCACATACTAGCAGTCTCTTTTATGTTTTGAGCTGAAAAATAACTTTTATTCTAATAGCTATCACAATAAATTCTTATTGCTTATTTTTGAACTTTATATAAATGGATTGATACAGTGTATATTCTATTTCATGCAGCTCTTTTTACTGAAAGTTATTTTTGTGAAAATATTTTATATCATTGGCTAATAACAAAAGTTTGCACATTTTTAATTGCTTTATAGTGTTCTTATTGGTGGACTTTTCAGTTGTAGTCCTAATGATGGATCTTTGTGTTGTTTCCAGTTGTGGAATAATAATACAAATAACGTTTCTATGAAAATTCTTGTTCATGACTTTTGGTGCACATGAAATTACATTTATTTAGATGGATATCTGTAAATGAAATATCTACATCATCTGTGCTGTGTATTTTTGTCCTGTGTTTTTAAAATAATTTCTCATAGTTTACAAGCATATCTAGTAATTAAAATTAGGTGATTATAACCCCCAATTAATTACAACTGATTGTTAATTGTGTTCTTTTTTCTTCCCTTTTTTTCATTTATTTTACCAGTTGACCTCTACATAGAAAAGAAATAGTCTAGAGAACAATGGTTTAACAAAAGAATGGAGAAAGCCAATTAGTCTGAGTAAAGTAGAAGATTCTTTCAAAAAAAGTACATGGAAATGATATTAGAAAACTAGTTTGTGGTTATATTTTACAGTCTTTGAATGCTTACTAAAGTGCTTGCACATATCCCAGAGGTAGTTAAGGTTTACTGATGGCCTGCTCCTTAACATAACAGAATAAAAAGTCTATTTTAGAAAAACATTTCTCTATCTATATCTAAGAGTTATTAGGAAGGACAGTATCTCAATACTCTCCTTGGAAAACTCAGGTATAAAAATCCTTGAAAATATGTTAAAAATATTTTTTCTAAAAAATAATTATTTTATATGGATCAAGTTCATAGAATTCTCTATCCCTTCCCATCATTTGGAAAAACTTCAATAAAAAGGTGCTACTACAGTAACCAAACTTGGTCTTAGTGATGGATATTCCACAAACATTGATATGTTAATATAAATTGCTTTACCAACAAATTTTTTTGTGTGTTTTTTTCTTAGGATTATTTTCTTACATTTATTTATTTATTTCCCTTTCAGTTTTATTATGATATAATTGACATACAGCACTGTATAAGCTTAAAGCATAGAGCATAATGATTTGACTCACACACATCATGAAATTATTATCACGGTAAGTTTAGTGAACATCCATTGTCTCATATAGATTCAAAATTAAAGAAATAGAAAACATATTTTTTCTTTGTGATGAAAATTCTTAGGATTTATTTTCTCAACAACTTTCATATATAACATATAGCAGTATTAATTATATTAATCATGGTGTGAATTTACACCCCTTGTACTTATAACTGAAGGTTGTATGTTTTGGCCACCCTCATCCAATTACTTCTCCCCCTACCCTGTCTCTGATAATCACATTTGATCTTTTTTAAACGAGTTTATGTGTTTGTTTTTTGAAGTATAATTGACCTACAACCCTATGTTAGCTCCTGGTGCACAACACAGTGATTTGATGTTTCTACACATTGCAAAATGATCAGCAGAAGTCTAGTTGCCATCTGTCACCATACAAAAACATTATATTATTATTGACTATATTACCCATGCTGTGCATTTCATCCTTATGATGTTTATTTTGTAACTGGAAATTTGAGTCTTAATTTCTTCCACATATTTCCATCATCATCCCACTTTCCTCTCCACTGGCAACTGCCTGTTTGTTCTCTGTATCTATGCCTGCTTTTGTTTTGTTCTATTTGTTCATTTGCTTTGTTTTTTAGATTCCACACATAAGTGAAATCATAGGTATTTGTCTTATGTCTGAGTTATTTCACATAACATAATACCTTCTGGATCCATGCTGTCACAGATGGCAAGATTTCATTTCTTTTTTGTGGCTAAGTAATAGTCCCTTGTGTGTCTGCATGCATATCTGTATGCATATCACATCTTCTTCACCCACTCCTCTATCAGTAGGCACTGAGGTTGCTTCCATATCTTGGTTATTGGGAATAATGCTGCAGTGAACATAAAGATGCATATATATTTTCAAATTAGTGTTTTCATTGTCTTTGGAAAAATACCCAAAAGTGGAATTTCTGGATTGTATGGTAGTTCTATTTTTAATTTTTTGAGGAATCTTCATACTGTTTTGTGTAGTGGCTGCACAAGTTGGTGCAGCCAACAAAGCACGAATGTTCCCTTTTCTCCACATTCTCCACAACACAGCATTGTTCCATGTGTCTGTTGGGCATCTGCATGTTTAATTTGGAAAAAAAATTCTATTCCACGTCCTGCTTTGTGTATTTTGATTAAAGAGTTGTGATTTATTACTTGAGCTATATAATGATTTTTCATTTCAGTTAAACCTAAAGAAGAAGCAATAAATAAACAACCACAACGTTTCTCATTTTTTAAAATTCATTTATAAGATACTGGATGATATATATATGTGTGTGTGTGTGTGTGTGTATGTGTGTGTGTGTGTGTGTGTGTGTGTGTGTGGTAAGTGTATGTCTGTGTGTGTGTGTGTGTGTCATGGGCTGAACTATATCTCCTCCAAAATTCATATGTTGAAACTCTCACCATTAGCATCGCAGAATGTGACTAATTTTGAGATGAGGCCTTTAAAGGGGTCTTTTAGTTAAAATGAGGCTGTAAAGATAGGGTTAATCCAATTTCACTTCCTTATAAGAAGAGGAAATTTGGAAACATGTAGAGACACATCGGATTCTCATGAATAGAGAAAGGACCATGTGAGGTTATAGGGATAAGGCAGGCATTTGCAAGCCAAGGAGAGAGGACTTAGGAGAAACTAAACCTGCCCAACACCCTGATCTTGGACTTCTAGTCTATAGTCCCTCTCAAATAGATTTATAACAAATGAATGAAAACTTCATCATGGAGTGCAAAAGGGTGATAGCTACATGAAAATATGGGTTAAAATTTAATTTTCTCCTGTCTCTGTGTTTTATTTTTTGTCATTTTATGAATTTTATGGAAATTTAATTTGTAAATGTGTTTTGTGATTCTAGTGCTAAAACTAAATAAAAGATTTGTTAAAGCACATATCATGAGAGTAGGTAGAAGGAATGTCTACTAAAAGTAGAAAGAAGCATCTTAAAAAGTCCACATATTCAACATTACATATTTGCAAAACCTGAGACTTAACACTCCAATTACAGTGGTCTACACAGTGGTGAAATTCCTGTGTTCATTTTGGATATTTCTTGGTGCCAAAAAAAAAAAAATTCAAGTCTTTGAAGAAAAAAATAGATACAACTATAAGTACTTTGGAAACATTTTTGGAGGACTCCGTTAAAGAAAACCCTAAAATCTCAAGTGATCTGAAATTTCTAAAATTTCTTTGAACTATTAAATAAAGAACGCCAGAAATCCTTGCATAGTAATTCTTTACTGTCTCTCTTAGATGGAAAATACAATAGTTTTATTTCATTTTATGGAGAGAAATGTTTAACATGAAAGGTTCGCACATAAAGTTATAACAGTGTGGTTAGGAGTTAAGCACACAAAATGGAAATCACTTGTGTCACCATTATAAAAAACAAATTAATTAGTATAGGATACCTCCTCTGAAAGACGGACACATACTAAATTGTATTTTTATATTCCAGAATATTGATTGGAATGTATTAGTAAACATAAGTGTAAATATAAGCAGTTCAAGTGCTTAGTTGACTCATGACTTGTTTCCTAGAAGCAGAGCTCAAAATTATAGGTAGAAGTCTCTTTTTAATCTTCCTCATATGCAGCCCACTGATGAGCTTTGAAACCTAGGGCCACAGCCGACCACAGTAATTTTGCCATCTTCTGCTGTTGTTTCTTCTGCTTATATATAGCTGCCCCACCATACAATAATGACTATCTCAGTACCATCAAAACCCTTACTACCATTTATGCAATTTTTATTACTCAATATCAAGAAGGAGGAAATTATATTCCATTATACCAAATCTAAACTGATAATAAAACCAAAGTACATAAATTACTACACTCTGTGAATTTTTATGACCTTGATTTGGGTTAAAATACATATCTTCCTCTAATGTACCATGTGTCTCATTAGCTAAAACCTACTTTTTCACTCCTCTTGCTTTCCTATTAAAAGCAAGCCATTCCTTTCCCATTATTTCCATCATCATAAAGAAAGTTTGGAATGGTTTAAAGTTCCTCTGGTTCCACACTCCCTGCCAGCTACCATTCTTCTCACAAAACCTCAAGTACTTCTCCCTCTTCTTATTCTTATACAATGATCTATTAACCATAGAGTCACAACTTGATATTTTAAAAATATTATTATACCTGACTCACTTTTTCATCAACCTCATTAGCTACCATCATCAGAATATCAATATGCACTGCTATCACCATCATATCCAGCCATATGGTTAGATCCTGTCATTTAATGTGTTTTTAAAATCATTTGTCTACTTTAGTAGACTTTTCATATGGTTACAAACTGGATGAAAACTTTAACACTATTTTCCACATATTGAAATTTGAAATTTCTCTAATCTGAACATCCTTTTTTTTTTTTTTTTTTTTGCGTTATGCGGGTCTCTCACTGCTGTGGCCTCTCCCATTGTGTAGCACAGGCTCCGGACGCGCAGGCTCAGAGGCCATGGCTCACGGGTCCAGCCGCTCCGCGGCATGTGGGATCCTCCCGGACTGGGACACGAGCCCGCGTCCCCCGCCTCGGCAGGTGGACTCTCAACCACTGCACCACCAGGGAAGCCCTGAACATCCTTCTTTTACCCCTTTTCAATCTTGCTTTGAATTCAAATTTCGAACCCATTCATTACTTCTTAAATATCACCATCTTCCAGTTGCTTTATGCTTTCAATTCTTTTTTTTTTTTCTCAGATATTTCAGCTCGCTCTCACTAGAATCTCATATCTCTATGATCTTCCACTATACTTGCTTTTGCCAACTCCTAACTCTGGTTCAAACCAATGGTCTATTTCCATTATCTGCATAAAATTACATAATCTGGAAAAACTGATAGTTTCTAACCTGAAATAGACCCTCAACTGTTGCTTAGTGGTCTTTTCACTAATTTCTGGTTTGCTAAATTTTCTGTTTTCCTATGTGGCTAGTCTCAGCCACTTCCTTTCACTCAGCTAAGCAAAACCAAACCAAACAAACTGTTCCATTAAAAAATGCATATATGAGACTTGCTCAAACATTACAATAGGTTCATTATTCCTAGCATCTTTCTCCACAGTCTCAAGGAAAACTGTGCTCCAACTCAAGCCAAGGTAACCCTGTCCATTTGTATCATTGCCCAGAAACCCTCTCATTTTCTCTGAAAGTCGCAAACTTGTTATTCTTTCTTTTAATCACCCTCACCACTTGCCCCTCTCAATAATCTTAGAAGTATTTTAAAATATTCTCTATTCAAAAAGATATTAATTTTTTTTTTTTTGTGGTATGTGGGCCTCTCACTGTTGTGGCCTCTCCCGTTGCAGAGCACAGGGTCCGGATGCACAGGCTCAGCGGCCATGGCTCATGGGTCTAGCTGCTCCATGGCATGTGGGATCTTCCCGGACCGGGGCACGAACCTGTGTCCCCTGCATCAGCAGGCGGACTCTCAACCACTGTGCCACCAGGGAAACCCAAGATATTAATTTTTAGTATTCTCCCTTAAATGGGGGGAAAGTGGAGAGACATGGCAAATCCTACTTCAGCCATGTGACAAAGCATCAACAGTCATAAATCATGTTGATAGTATGTTACCTTGATATAATGTAATGAAAATGACACTTTACCTATGTAATCTACATTCCCTTAATCCATAGTCCCAGTCTAACCTTGAAAAACTCTACTCCTCTTACTGCAAGTTCATCTAAAACAAAGAAAGTCAGAGAAATTGTCACAGTCAAGAGAAGGCTAAAGAGACATAACAACTAAATATAATGTGGTGTCCTAGGTGAACTCCTGGAACAGAGAAACAACATTAGGTAAAAACTAAGCAAACCTGAATAAACTACAAATTCTATTTAATAAAATGTATCAATATTGGTTTATCAACTGTAGGTTATTACCATATTAATATATTAATAATAGATTAAACTGTGTGTAGGGGTATGTGGGAGTTCCTTGTACTTTCTGCTCATTTTTTGTTGTAAACATAAAACTCTTCTATAAAAATCAAAGTCTGTTAAGTTAAAACAAAAAAAGTAGATCAGGAGTTACATAGATGGAAATGATACAATCACCTCTATTAATAATAAAGCTCGTAGTCACATTAGCAATTGCAGCTTAATGAGTGGCCATAATATATCTCTAAACTCCAGAATTTGTCAGAATAATGAACAAAGTGATGATCACAAGGAAAAAACCTAGGCTTCCCCATGTTGAGGTACTTCTGTAAAACTTACAACATGAAAAGACAGAATTGGGCAGACCAGAACTGCTTGCTCTGTCTGGGCAGCTGACGCTCAAGAGTTAGGAAAGAGGTCTCATTTGTACATGCTAGCTTCTATTCTCGAAGATAACACTGGAGGGACTTCCCTGGTGGTGCAGTGGTTAAAAGTCCGCCTGCCAATGCAGGGAATACAGGTTCAAGCCTTGGTCCAGGAATATTCCATATGCCGTGGAGCAACTAAGCCCGTGTGCCACAACTACTGAACCTGCACTTTACATACTGTGAGCCACAGCTACTGAGCCTACATGCCACAACTACTGAAGCCCATGCACCTAGAGCCTGTACTCCATAACAAGAAAAGCCACTGCAATGAGAAGCCCGTGCACCAAAACAAAGAGTAGCCCCCACTTTCTGCAACTAGAGAAAAGCCAGCATGCAGCAACGAAGACCCAATGCAGCCAAAAATAAATAAATAAATTTATATATTAAAAAAAGATGAAAAAATAAAATAAAAGATGACACTGGAATCCAACAGGAGAGGATGGAGTGAGAAAGTTTATTGACAAGACTAGGATTATAGCTAGTCAAGGCCTCTTGTTACAGAAACAAGAGACAGAGTGGATATCCATCTAAGACAGAGGACTAATTCCAGAGAAGAGCCTCATAAAATGTCCCAGTTTTATAAAAAGCTTTTCTCTGGAATATCCCTAGAGGCTTTCTGTTGTGAGTTCAATTGATAGAACCTGAACAGTGAAGACAGCTTCCTCCTAGAGGTGTGAACTTCATTCTTAGACAAGCAGTCCACATCAATCCTGTGGGCACCAAACTTCTTACAAGACAGGTCTCTTGCACATTATTAATTTCATTAGGTATAGTCTGAAATTGTCCCAAAAATAACCCACCAGGTTACCATTATCATAAAGGAAACTTGTTTTACTTATTTTTTAAACAATCAATTTTCTTCAATCTATAATAATGCATGTTTAGTGATGACAACTTAAATTTAGAGAAACATTAAAAATACAAAAGTAGGGCTTCCCTGGTGGCACAGTGGTTGAGAGTCTGCCTGCTGATGCAGGGCATGCGGGTTCGTGCCCTGGTCCAGGAGGATCCTACATGCCACAGAGCGTCTGGGCCTGTGAGCCATGGCCGCTGGGCCTGCACGTCCAGAGCCTGTGCTCCACAATGCGAGAGGCCACAGCAGTGAGAGGCCTGTGTACCACAAAAAAAAAAAAAAAAAAAAAAAGTACAAAAGTAAAAAAAAAATCTTCACCTGTATTCTGATTCCCAAAGGATGATCAAAACTAAAACATGGATCTTTTGCCATCTTATTCCCTCCTCCCACGCCCGAAGTTTATATGCCCTCCAATCATCTTTTCCACACATAGATACATTTGTGAAGTGGATTTATAGACAAGATCTCCAACTCTATGTCTTCCACTAACTTTTGGGTCCAATTCATCCATCTTTTTGGAGAAAATATTTGAAAAGAAAATAGCTGAAAACTTCCCTAATATGGGAAAGGAAACTGTCAACCAAGTCCAGGAAGTGCAGACACACAGTAATCACACTGACAAAATTTAAAAACAGAAACTCTGGAGGCCAGAAGGGAAGGGCATAATATATTATAAATGATGAAATGGAAAAACCTTGACAAAGAATATTTTACACAGCAAGGCTCTCATTTACATTTGACAGAGAAATCAACAACTTTAGAGACAAGCAAAGGATAAGAGAATTCAGCACCACCACACCAGATTTGCAACAAATGTTAAAGGAATTTTCTAAGCAAAAAAACCAAAAAACAAAAAATACCCACAACTAGACACAAGAAAATTACCAATGGAAAAGCTCACCAGTGAAGGCAAATACACAGTAAAGGTAGGAAATCATCCACACAAAAATATGATATCAAAACCAGCAATTGGGAGAAGAAGAGAGCATAAATACAGGATATTGGAAATACATTTGAAATTAAAAAAATAGAAACTAAAACCAGTCTTGTTTATATATAGACTGTTAAAACCTCATGGGAAATGCAAACCTAAAATCTACAATAGATACACACATGAAAAATAAAAAGGAATACAAAAACAATATGAAGTTAGTCATCAATTCACAAGAGAAGAGAATAAAAGAGGAAGGAAAGAAAAAAGACCTACAAAAATAAATCCTAAACAACTAACAAAATGGCAATAAGAATATGCATACTGATATTAACTTAAATGTAAATGGATTAAATGCTCCAATGAAAAGATACAGTCTGGCTGAATGGATACAAAAACAAGATCCGTATATATGCTGTCTACAAAAGATCCACTTCAGAGCTAGGGACACATACAGAATGAAAGTCAGGGGATGGAAAAGATATTCCATATAAATGAAAATCAAAAGAAAGCTAGAGTAGCAATACTTATATCAGACAAAGTAGACTTTAAAATAAAGACTGTTATAAGAGACAAGGAAGGATACTACATAATAATCAAAGGGTCAACCCAAGAAGAGGATATAAGTATCGTAAATATATGTGCATCCAAAGTAGGAACACCTCAATATATAAGAGAATAACTAACAGCCATAAAGGGAGAAATCGACTGTAACACAATAATAATGGGGAAATTTAACACTCCACTGTCATTAATGGACAGATCAACTAGACAAAAAATCAGTAAGAAAAAAAGGCCTTAAATAACACATTAAACCAGATGGATTAATTGATATTTATAGGACATTCCATCAGAAAACAGAAGAATACAATTTCTTCTCAAGTTCACATGGAACATTCTGCAGGATAGGTCATATCTTTGGTCACAAAGCAAGCTTTGGTAAATTTAAGAAAAATGAAATCATATCAAGAACCTTTTCTGACCACAACACTATGAGACTAGACATCAATTACAGGAAAAAAATCTGTAAAAAATACAAACACGAGGAGGCAAAACAATACGCTACTAGGTAACCAAGAGATCACTGAAGTAATCAAAGAGGTAATCAAAAAATACCTAGAAACAAATGACAATGAAAACACGATGACCCAAAACCTGTGGTATGCAGCAAAACAGTTCTAAGAGGGAAGTTTATAGTAATACAATCCTACCTCACGATAAAAGAAACATCTCAAACAACCAAACATTACACCGAAAGCAATTAGAGAAAGAACAACCAAAAAAACCCCAAAGTTAGCAGAAGGAAAGAAATCATAAAGATCAGATCAGAAATAAGTGAAAAAGGAATGAAGGAAGCAATAACAAAGATCAATAAAGCTAAAAGCTGGTTCTTTGAGAAGATAAAAAAAATTGATAAAACATTATCCAGACTCAACAAGGAAAAAAGGTAGAAGACTCATCAATAGAATAAGAAATGAAAAAGGAGAAGTAAAAATTGACACCGAAGAAATACAAAGGATGATGAGAGATTACTACAAGCAACTATATGCCAATAAACCAGACCACCTGGAAGAAATGGACACATTCTTAGAAAAGCACAACCTTCTGAGACTGAACAGGAAGAAATAGAAAATATAAACAGACAAATCGCAAGTAATGAACTTCAGACTGAGATTAAAAATTTTCCAACAAACAAAAGCCCAGGAGCACATGACTTCACAGGCGAATTCTATCAAACATTTAGAGAAGAATTAACACCTATGCTTCTCAAACTCTTCCAAAGTATAGCAGAAGGGAGGGACACTCCCAAACTCATTCTATGAGGTGACTATCACCCTTATATCAACACCAGACACATATGTCATAAAGAAAGAAAACTACAGGCCAATATCACTGGTGAACATAGATGAAAAATCCTGAGCAAAATACTAGCAAATAGAATCCAACAGCACATTAAAAGAATCATACACCATGATCAAGTGGGGTTTACACAAGGAATGCAAGGATTCTTCAATATACACAAATCAAACAATGTGATAAACCATATTAACAAATTGAAGGAAAAAATCATATGATCATCTCAACAGATGCAGAAAAAGCTTTCAATAAAACGCAACACCCATTTATATGAAAACCATCCAGAAAGTAGGCATACAGGGAAGTTACCTCAACATAATAAAGACCATATATGACAAACCCACAGCCAACATCATTCTCAAAGGTGAAAAACTGAAAGCATTTCCTCTAAGATCAGGAATAAGACAAGGATGCCCACTCTCAGCACTGTTATTCAACACAGCTTTGAAAATTTGAGCCACAGCAATCAAAGAAAAAGAAATAAAAGGAAGCCAAATTGGAAAAGAAGAAGCAAAGCTGTCACTGTTTCCAGATGACATGATACTATACATAGAGAATCCTAAAGATGCTACCAGAAAACTAATAGAGCTAATCAATGAATTTGGCAAAGTAGCAGGATACAAAATAAAGGCACAGAAATCTCTTGCATTCCTATACACTAATGATGAAAAATCTGAAAGAGAAATCAAGGAAACACTCCCATTTACCACTGCAACAAAAATAATAAAATACCTAGGAATAAACTTACCTAAGGAGACAAAAGACCTGTATGCAGAAAACTATAAGAGACTGATGAAAGAAATTAAAGATGATACAAACAGATGGAAAGATATACAATTTTCTTGAATTGGAAGAATCAACATTGTGAAAATGACTATACTACCCAAAGCAATCTACAGATTCAGTGCAATCCCTTTCAAACTATCAATGGCATTTTTCACAGAACTACAACAAAAAATTTCACAGCTTGTATGAAAAAACAAAACATCCTGAATTGCCACAGCAATCTTGAGATACAAAGATGGAGCTGGAGGAATCAGGCTCCCTGACTTCAGACTATACTACAAAGGTACAGTAATCAAGACAGTATGGTACTAGCACAAAAACCAAAAGATAGAGCAATGGAACAGGATAGAAAGCCCAGAGATAAACCTGTGCACATATGGTCACCTTATCTTTGATAAAGGAGGCAAGAGTATACAGTGGAGAAAAGAAAACCTCTTCAATAAGTGGTGATGGGAACACTGGACAGCTACATGTAAAAGAATGAAATTAGACCACTCCCTAACACCATACACAAAAATAAACTCAAAATAGAATAAAGACCTAAATGTAAGCCAGACATTATAAAACTCTTAGAAGAAAACATAGGCAGAACACTCTATGACATAAATCACAGCAAGATCCTTTTTGACCCACCTCCTAGAGAAATGGAAATAAAAAAAAAAATAAACAAATGGGACTTAATGAAACTTAAAAGCTTTTGCACAGCAAAGGAAACCATAAACAAGATGAAAAGGCAACCCTCAGAATTGGAGAAAATATTTGCAAATGAAGGAACTGACAAAGGATTAATCTCCAAAATATACAAGCAGCTCATGCATCTCTATATTAAAAACTCAAGCAACCTAATACAAAAATGGGCTAAAGAACTAAATAGACATTTCTCCATAGAAGATGTACAGATTGCCCACAACACATGAAAGCATGCCCAACATCACTAATCATTAGAGAAATGCAAATCAAAAATACAATGACGTATCACTTCACACCAGTCATAATGGCCATCATCAAATCTACAAACAATAAATGCTGGAGAGAGTGTGGAGAAAAGGGATCCCTCTTGCACTGTTGATAGGTATGTAAATTGGTACAGCCACTATGGAGAACAGTATGGGGGTTCCTCAAAAACTAAAAAAGAA
The DNA here is from genome assembly GCF_039906515.1 of Pseudorca crassidens. Taxonomy (NCBI): domain Eukaryota; kingdom Metazoa; phylum Chordata; class Mammalia; order Artiodactyla; family Delphinidae; genus Pseudorca; species Pseudorca crassidens. Next base: position 55,312,889 of record NC_090312.1, on the reverse strand, counting down.
CTACCTTATGACCCAGAATTCCCACTACTGGGAATATACCCTGAGAAAACCATCATTCAAAAAGTATCATGTACCACAATGTTCATTGCAGCTCTATTTACAATAGCCAGGACATGGAAGCAGCCTGTGTTCATTCATAGATCAGTGAATAAAGAAGATGTGGCACATATATACAATGGAATATTACTCAGCCATAAAAAGAAATGAAATTGAGTTATTTGTAGTGAGGTGGATGGACCTAGAGTCTGTCACACAGAGTGAAGTAAGTCAGAAAGAGAAAAACAAATACTGTATGCTAACACATATATATGGAATCTGAAAAAAAAAATGCTTCTGAAGAACGTAGGGGCAGGATAGGAATAAAGACACAGATATAGAGAACGGACTTGAGGACACGGGGAGGGGGAAGGGAAAGCTGGGACGGAGTGAGAGAGTGGCATTGACATATATACACTACCAAATGTAAAATACATAGCTAGTGGGAGGCAGCTGCATAGCATAGGGAGATCAGCCTTGTGCTTTGTCATGACCTAGAGGGGTGGGATAGGGAGGGTGGGAGGGAGACACAAGAGGGAGGAGATATGGGGATATATGTATATGTATAGCTGATTCACTTTGTTATAAAGCAGAAACTAACACACCATTGTATAGCAATTATACTACGATATAGATGTTAAAAAAAAAAAAAAAACTACAATGAGATACCACCTCACATCAGTCAGAATGAACATCATCAAAAAATCTGCCAAGCATAAATTCTGGAGAGGGTGTCGAGAAAAGGTATCCCTCCTACACTGTTGTTGGGAATGTAAATTGGTACAACCACTATGGAGAACAGTATGAACTTTCCCTTAAAAAACCGAAAATAGAGCTACCATACGACCTAGCAATCCCATTATTGGACATATATCATGAGAAAAGCATGTTTTGAAAGGATAAGTGCACTCCAGTGGTTATTGCAACACTGTTTCCAATAGCCAAGACATGGAAGCAACCTAAATGTTGATCGACAGATGAAGGGATAAAGAAAATGTGGTACATATATAGAGACAATGGAATACTACTCAGCCATTATAAATATTGAAATAATTCCATCTGCAGCAGCATATATGGACCTGGAGATTATCATACTTAGTGAAGTAAGTCAGACAGAGAAAGAAAGACAAATATGATCTCACTTGTATGCAAAACAGACTCACAGACAGAGAACAAACTTATGGTTACCAGCAGGGACAGGTGGGGAGGAGGGATAGATTGGGAATTTGGGATTGACATATATATACTGCTATGTTTAACATAGATAACCTAAAAGCACCTACTGTATAACGGCAGGGAACTCTGCTCTATATTCTGTAATAACATAAATGGGAAAAGAATATTAAAAAGAATAGATACATGTGTGTATATAACTGAATCACTTTGCTGTACACCTGAAACTAACATAACACTGTAAATCAACTCTTCTCCAATATAAAATAAAGTTTTTTAAAAAGCAGATCAGTTGGGGACAGTACTTTCAATATTCTTGTAGACCAGGTGCTCTGTAATGAGGCAGTTAGATATGGACAGTGACTGCCCCAGAGAAGGATTTTTTTCCTGTCCTTTGAACATCACTTGGTTGCACTAGAGGAAAGTCTGGCTTTTTTACCTCAAGTAATCAGGTCTTGCCTGGACAACAGGGCAATACTTTCTGTTAGGAAAAATTGAAAAGGTCTTGGAAATGGGCAAAGATATTACTAGATGCCCTTTCAATGGAATACTGGGCATTATCTCTATACTAGTATCTTCTGTTGTCATATAGTTCTATGGAGATATGGGCCTTTGTCTTTGAATAGGCTACTATAATCCTATAGAGACAGAAGTTAATGTGTAAAAAGCTGATGGTAATACATGTGTACTGTTCAAATAATGGAAATAAGTTCTGTTCATGACTATGCAAATACATTTTTGTCCGGTAGAGGAGTCTAAGTCAAATCCCCATTTGAGCTGGTTTTAACATCTTACTAGCTCCCTCATGAATTAATAACTTTGTATACGCATCATGATTTTAGCTTTTTGAAAATTATCATTTAACCTTTCTATCCTTGCCAACTAGCCCTGTAGACATGTGTGCAGTCCTAAATAAGAGGAATAACCTAGACTCTGGCACCTTACCTACAGTAGAACAGCAACAACTAGCCCACTGTGTTGCTGCTTACCTAATCCATCTTCCTGGATACTGTCAGCCAAATAACAAAATTAAAACACTGTTTTCCCAGTTAGGGACAGAGTCAGCTCATGGACTTTCAGCTTTAACAGACTTCACTCCCTTTCTCCACTTTTCCTCCGGACTACAAATCTTTGATTTTTTAGTCTTTTGCTGAATTGAATTTAATAAATGTTTCCATTAAAAATATCAGCTTGTTATATAAAATTGAAATTCAATTTCATTGAAATTAAATTTTATTAAATTAGGGGGAAATTAACATTTTAACAATACTGAAACTCTTGATCAGATGCATAATATATGCTTTTATTTATTAAGGTTTTTGACTGCTCTCAAAAGAGTTTTATAGGTTTCAATGTTTAATTTACCCCTAGTATTACATAATTTTGAATGTTATTGTAAATATTATTGCTTTATTAATATCAATATCCAGCTTGATTTTGGTATATAAAAATGTAAGTAAATTTTTATTGGCTTCGTAACAAATGAATCTGGTGATTTACTTATTAGTTTTAATTGCTCTATTTTTAGTTTGCTTATTTTTTATGTACACAATCATGTCACCCATGAATAAAATTTTTCTTTTTCCTTTCAAATATGTTTAGATTTTTCTTTAGGCTTATTTCAGTGGCTAGGTCCTCCTATATGATATTAAATAAAAATGGTAAGAGTAAGTATCATTGTCTTGCTTGCAATCCTAGGTAACGAAGTCTCAGTCTTTCAGCATTAAGTATGACTTTACCTGTAAGCTTATCATGATGATTGAAAGGATGAGAAAAGTGTCTTCTATTTCTACTTCACTGAATGATATTACCATGATTGGTATTGAAATTTCCAAGTTACTTTTATTTTTAATTGAACATAGCTTTTCTGTTTGTTTTTGTTTTCTCTTCTACTTTGACCAAATGGCAAATAATAATGATTTACTTCCAAATGTAAATCTAATCTTTCATTCCTGGGAGGTGGGAGAACTAATCTGTTCATGTTCTGTTGTATGTTGCTGCATTTGATTTGTGTATATTTTAAGCTTTTTGCAGCTCTGTTCATGAGGAATAATAACGTATAATTTTATTTTATTATACTGTTCTCGTCTGATTTTAAGATAAAGATTATACTCATCTCATAAAGTGGAAAGGGAAGTATTTTATTCTCTTCTATTTTCTAAAAGATTTTGTGTAATTTTGATATTTTTTTGGTTAAATATTTTATAGTATTCACCAGTGAGATCATTTTGGCCTGGGGTTTTCTTTAGTGATAAGCCTTCAGTATGAACTAATTCCTTAAACTGCTCTAGGACTATAAGATTGTTTTTCTTCTGGATTCAGTTTCAGTAAATTCTATCAACAAATTTCTCTCTTTCATCTAGGTATTACAATGTATTGATATAAAATTATTCATATGATTCCCTTATTGTCTTTTTAATATCTATAGATTTTATAGCATCATCCTCCTTTCATTCCTGATACTGGTAATCTGTTTCCTCTCCTCTTTTTTTTGATCAGTCAGACTGATGGATTCTCAAATAGCCAGTTTTTGGCTTCAAAGGTTTTTTAAGAATTATGTGTCTGTTTTCTCTTGCACTGATTTCTGCCCTTATCATTATCGTTCCTTCTTTCTGCTTACTTTGGGTTTAATTTGGTCTTCTTTAACAAAGTTCTTATTGTGTTTCTTTATTTATGTTAGGCCTTTATTGATTTTTAAAATAAACATTACAACTATAAATTTCCTACTAAGAACTGCTTGAGTTGCATTCCACAATTTTCATGTATGGTTATTGAGTTGCATTTTTTCACTATTTTCAAAATATTTTGTAATTTCCCTTATTATTGTTTTTATTTTTACCAAAGGTTTATTTTAAATTGTTCTGTTTAATTTCTAAAAAAAAAAAAACTGTGGATTTTTTCAGCTATTTTTTGTTATTGGTTTCTATGTGATCAAAGAATACACTCTATATTATTTAATTCTATTAAATTATTGACAATATGTACCAGTTTACATCAGCTGGCATTCCAGTGCACTTGAAAAATGACATTTATTTTGCTGCTGTTAAGCAGATATCCTGATACTCTGCTCACATGTTTATTAGTAACTGAGAGATGAGTGTCTAAACCACCAACCATAATTGTGGATTAATTTATTTCTTCGCTCAGTTCTGTCAGTTTTACTTAATGTATTTTAAGCTCTATTTTTGGTGGCATTCTCATTTAAGATTTTTATAACTTCTTAATAAATTCAGCTCTTTATAATTACAAAGTATCCTGGTAATTTGTCTTCTTCTGATGTCTTTTTAATCTGACTTCTCCAGCTTTATTATTATTATTTTTAAGAAGATGTTGGGGGTAAGAGTTTATTAATTAATTTATTTTTGCTGTGTTGCATCTTCGTTTCTGTGCGAAGGATTTCTCTAGTTGTGGCAAGCAGAGGTCGCTCTTCATTGTGGTGCGTGGGTCTCTCACTATGGCGGCCTCTCTTGATGCAGAGCACAGGCTCCAGACGCGCAGGCTCAGTAGTTGTGGGTCATGGGCCTAGTTGCTCCGTGGCATGTGGGATCCTCCCAGACCAGGGTTCGAACCCATGTCCCCTGCATTAGCAGGTAGATTCTCAACCACTGCACCACCAGGGAAGCCCTCCAGCTTTATTATTATTAGTGGTTGTATAGTATACATTTTTCTGATCCTTTTATTTTCAATCTATCTGTACATTTATATACTGTAGACCCTTGAACAATGAGGAGGTTAGGGACTTCAATCCCTCACACAGCTGAAAATTCACATATAACTTTTGACTACCCCCAAACTTACCTACTTATAGCTTACTGCTGAATGGAAATCTTAACAATAGCAAGAGTTGATTAACACGTATTTTGTATGTTATATATACATACATATTATATACTGTATTCTTACAATAAAATAAGTTACAGAAAAGAAAATGTTATTAAGAAAATCATAAGGAAGAAAAATACATTTAAAATACCATACTATATTTATCAATACCCTAAGTTTATGGCATCTGTTTACAAGATGAATCATTTGTCTGTCAGTACCCTACATCAATATTGTCTTTTATGACAAAAAACAGTGTAGATGTTATACATATTACTAACACTAGACATACAAAATGAAAAGGTAATGTGAAAAAGAAATTTATGTTATGTACAGGTATAACAATTTATGCACTGATGATGAAGAAACAACAATATGGTTACTTTATAGCAACCAGGTGTAATCAGTATGATTGTTTCACAGTAGCCCAGTCTATATACCAATGAATAAATTATTATAAAATTTTTTATGGCATACTGCATTATAGTCATATTCATAATACACTATTTGAAACACTGTTACATTAAAAATACTAGATTTCTATCTGTGGCTGATACTGCATTTTTTGATGTTGGAGTATCTTTGGTCAGCATAATGGATGTAGTGGTTCTGCTTCGATGTATCAGTGAATGCATAGCCTTTGTCTCATCATACTGTATCACGTGGGAATATTTATTTCTTAGTGCTGGTACAACATATCACCAGTCCACTAGAGATTGTTGCTACATGGAAATGGATAAGATATTTATTGAGGACTAAATATGTATAAACATACACAAGCCTGATTTTACCATTCCTCTGCTTCAGATGCTCATCATCTTGAGAATGACAAAAAAGCTTTAAAGTTCTGCATAATTTGACCCTTATCTCTCTTTCCAACTTCAACTTTTATCACAATACACTTGTTCTCTGTGTTCCAGGACCTTCTGTCAGTTGTATGACCATATCATTCTCTCTGCTCCCATGGGGCTTTTGCACATGCTATTCTCTCTTCTTCAAATCTGCCTTTGATGAACACATGCAACAGGTGAACATTTTTCATCTTTCTAACATCAAGGTATTTCTTCAAGGAAACCTTAGATGAGTCTTTAATTATGTCAAATTTCTTTGCTCTACATTCTTTTTAGATATCATGTGTTGCTCTTTCTAGGATTAATCACAGTTGTAATATTTGTGTGATTATATGATTAATGTCTTTCTCTGCTACTAGCCTTTAAGCTCTATGACAGCATGGACCATGTCTACTTTTACTCACCATTTCATTTCCAACATTTCGGATTATTATTCAATCAATATCTGTCAGTGAATGAATGAATCAGTCCAAGAATAAACAATAAGTCTGCAAGACAGAATAATTCTTATTTTACAAATGAAAAAACTAATAGTTTAGAGAAGTGCATTATTATCCCTAAAATCATATAATTAGTAATGACACAATTGACTCCAAATGTGATTATCTGACTCTAAATCTGCACCTTTACACACAAAAAGAGATAAGCAGTAATGATAGCCATAGAAATGTATGCAGGACAGAACAAACATGAACTCAGTCTTCTAGAATCCTTAGAAAAGACATATGAGCTCTTCTTTACATATAGATACCATTTCTTAGAGGACTGACACAACTAATCTACAAGTCAACAAAATGAAAATTGCCATCAAGACATTGTCAACTTTGGAGTACAAGTAATAGGACAAATACAATAATACATTTTTCAAAATAGACCTTTAAACAATAAGTTCAATTCTTCTGCATTATACCTAATTAAACGTTTAGGAATTATGAATTGACTGATCAATGGAAACCAGTTGTTCACACTTATCAATGTAAATTCTTTGACACATCATTTAATTTAATTCTTTACCAGAATAGTTTTGTTTCATGTCTGGCAGTATTGATAAGCCAGGCATTTTTTCTCCTGGGCATTCCTTTGGCTCTCCATTGTCATTATAATCTAATTTAAAATAGTTCTCATGTGCTTCAATGTCTTCTACATTTCTGACTTTATTTTAATGTTCTAATGTTTAAAATTCTCAGAGTTTATGTTCATCGAACATGAAAAATTATAGTCATATATGTTACTTGTCACCATTCAAGGAGAAAACAATGGAAACATAGAATACATTTTTTTCCTACTGAATTTAGTATATTTGTGGTTGCATAACCTAAGGCTCATCCTCTTCTTCATTCATGGATTGCCTACTTTGTGTAAAGCTCTTTCCTCAGCTGAACTTACTCTTCATGGTATCTATTCCTCTAAGCCTAAACACAATGTTCCTCATATCTAACAAATCCCTTTTCTCACTGACACTGTGACTTACATTGTTCACAACCTGTTACTAAAAATACCACTTCCTTTACCTTATTTCTGTTAATTATTAGTTGAAATAGTTTCCACTACAACTATACCACCAAAGATAGGATAACATAAGAATATTGTAGTACTTCAAAATATATCAATGCACCTAATATACTGTAACTGTTGATTATTCCCAGGGAGTTATTTTCTCAGTAAAACTTGATAAATTAAGTGAAGACTTACACTCTGTGTCTCTGCTCTGAGACTACAAATACCTTTGAAGTATGAACTAAGCAGAATATAATTAGAAAGTCAGACTTCTCTTCAAATGCCCAAAAGATATTTCAGCTTCAATTATATGCATCTCTGACTGGTTTATATTTTTACATTTTTTGTTGAAATATAGTTGATTTACAATGTTTCAGGTGTACAGCAAAGTGATTCAATACCAAATATATATATATATATATATATATATATATACTTTTTCTGATTATTTTCCATTTTTTTCCATTATAGGTTATTACAAGATATTGAACATAGTTCTCTGAGCTGCAGATTAGGTCCTTGTTGTTTATCTATTTTATATATAGTAGTGTGTATCTGCTAATCCTAAACTCCTAATTTATCCCTCCCCATTTTCCTCTTTGGTAACCATAAGATTTTTTTCTATGTTGTGAGCCTATTTATATTTTGTAAATAAGTTCATTTGTATCATGTTTTTTAGATTCCACATATAAGTGATAGCATATGACACTTGTCTTCGTCTGACTTACCTCACTTAGTATAATAATCTCCAGGTCCATCCATGTTGCTGCAAATGGCATTATTTCACTATTTTTTATGGCCAGTTTCTTAATGTCTACATCTGTCATTCTTCATATTCCAAATAGAGTGATCTTTTTGAAACACAAATCTGAATGCTCCTGACCCCTGCATTCTTCCCATATTCAGAACATTTGAATAATTTATCATTACTCTGAGGTGAAGCCCCAAATACTTAATATCTCACACCATGCAGTCCACTCTGGGGTCTGTCACATGATCCTTCTTCAGTTACTGAATATCTGTTACTTCCTGCCACAGGGCCTTTTCATATGATGTGTCCTCTTCTTGAAAAGTTTTGTCTTCATTGCCACCACTTGTGCATGATCTCCTTCTCTTTCTTCAGATCTAGATTAAACTTTACAATTATATATGAAGATGTATAAAAATAGCTTTATTATCCCATTACATGCTCTTACTTACTCTCAGAACACCATGCAGTGCCACAATTAATATCTAGTCCCTCCACAGGAACCATTGTCCACCACTAATTCTCCAACACCAAGAATAATGTGTGACTAATGAATAAGTTAATTGAAAATGAATGACTAAACTTGATTGTGATGTCATTTCTATCTAGAGAGGAAACAATCTGTAGCACTCACAAATCACAAATAGATAATTGATAACTGGTATAATAAAAAGAAAAAACTAGGACAACAGAACCTCTATAATCTAATTTTATGCAACTCTAACACTTGGCTAGCACTTCTTGGTAACTAAGCTATGTTCTCAACAGCCAGAGCATGGCAAATGGAATTCAATCCATCCCAGTTTTTATGATTATGATTGAGAGTATTAATTACATGCTTTTAAATTTGCTTTTGAGGACTTCCTAGGTGTTCCAGTTGTTAAGACTCCACACTCCCAATGCAGGTAGCACAGGTTCGATCCCTTGTCAGGGAACCAAGATCTCACGTGCTGCAAGGTGTGGCAAAAAAAAAAAAAAAATTGCTTTTGTTCTTGTAATGTACAGTGAGAATTTAGCTTTTAGCAAGTATCTGATAAGACACAGGAAGAAAAATTACTTTATATGTAGGCTTCACAGTGTAGTATAAAGAATGAAGAAAGTGTAATCCAAATTTATCTTTGACTTCTGGGTTGAAAATATATGAAGTTTCAGCTGGGGGACTAGAAACGAACCATGTTACCTGAGTTCATTTCTATAAAATGAATATATTATCTATCTGACAAAGTTATTATAACAAAATATAAAAATATTGAGGTGACAGTAAACTTTCCATTCATGGCATTTGCTGCTGTTTCTGTTGTTGGCTATTGATGTTATAATGATGATGATATGCTCCGGCTGCTGTTGATATTAGAGCTGGGTGAAACCAGAGTATCTTATCTATAGAATAAGAATATTTCAAATGTACCTGTTACCCAAAATAAACTATCTAAGAGACTATCATTTTTGTATACAATTGATTGTTTTTTAATATATTTTCTACTTGGATTTATTTCTTTATGGCTGACACAATTAATCATTCTTTTAAATGAAGATTTCCTTTCCTTTTTTTCCACCAAAGACGTTTTCTCTGGATTATGCAACTATTGCAACCTCACCAGTTTTCTGACTATTCAGGAAAAACAAGTGATCAACACTGAGTAGCTTAAAGAAAACCAATGATGGTCATTTTTAATGTTTTTAATTTGCAATCATTTACACTGCATGTTTGCAGAAACACAAAGCTTAGTTCACTGAAGGTTCATTTGGAGTCAGCAAAAATTATGTACAGGAATTCTATAGTTGTATATCATTTTTTTTTTCTTTTTGTGGTACATGGGCCTCTCACTGTTGTGGCCTCTCCCGTGGTGGAGCACAGGCTCCAGATGCACAGGCTCAGTGGCCATGGCTCATGGGCCCAGCCACTCCACAGCATGTGGGATCTTCCCGGACCGGGGCACGAACCTGTGTCCCCTGAATCGGCAGGTGGACTCTCAACCACTTCGCCACCAGGGAAGCCCTGTATTTCATTTAAAATGTGGAAATGGAAACAAATTTTTAATATTTTCAATGAATAATTTGTTCTACCCTAAATTGTAAATGTGTTAAAATACTTCTCTTAACTTGTGAATATTAGAATAGATGTTTCCTTGAAGGTAATATACCAATTGTGTATTCTTCATTTTTATTTCATAATTTTGAAGTAGGTAAATATCATCATACATATAAGTCTTAAGTGTTTTTTTTTTTTAAAGATCTGAGAAAACCCTGTTTGATGGGAAAAATGTGGTAGTTACACTGTCAAAACCAAAGTAATAATATAAAGTATAATGGGTAAAAACAATATTTATGAAATTTGATTCAAGAATGTATCCTGAAGTCAAGGGAAGATTAGGTAAGTTTTTGAAAAATTTACCCAATAAGCTATGAGGCAAAAATAAAGTCTGCTATCCCTTTTATTAGTAATAATACTCCCTTACATTTAAAAAATACTTCAGATACTCCAGATGCTTTTACATACATTGTCAAGCATGATCTCTATATCAACCCTATGAGGTAAGCAAAAGAAGCCAATATTACCTCAAAGAGGTTAAGTAGGATTTTGTAATTGGATGATAAGTGGCAGAAAACCCTCTATTTTCACTGCCAATCTAGACCTCATTCCATGCTACTCCAAATCCTCTAATATTTATTACTAATATTATACAAATTATATATATTATAAAAATATATTTTAATTATATATTTTATAAGTATATAATATATAATGTTTATATATAAATTTAATTAATTTTTAATAAATATGTAAAAAAATATATATTTAAGCTGGTGGAGAAAAAAGATAAGCACAGTATTTTTGATATTTTAGTTTGAGGTAGGGAATGTTAAAAGTGATTTCAAATTTATCATTAAGCAAATATAGTAAAATTCACTGAAAAATGCAAATGTAATTTAAGGACCTGGATCCAAAACAGCTTTAAACTTATAATTTAATATATTTAACTTGAACTGCTCTCCACTAGCATGGAGGCTGCTATTGCCAAGGAGAGTTCACACAGTTAAAGGGAGTGGAACCAGCTGAGACCCAAACCTCAGGGTTTCTGCTCCAGCCCCTTGGGCCCAACCCTACACATGATAAGTCAATAACTGTCATTGAGCACAGGAGAAACCCCAGCTCATACATGACACTAGCTCTAGCACTTCCATCTCTAGCCTTACCTCCCATCAGCATGGTACCTTCCAGCACACCCCAGAGAAATATGTGACCTGTGCTCACTTCAGAGCCAGCTCTCCCACAAGAGCCACTGGATATGTGCAGACTGAATAGGGATACATCTACACATGGACACCACTTCAAGACTGTGATAGGTAACTCTTTCACCTAATTACTAAACTGATCTTTCAAGAAGTATTAAAGAGTCTTCTTTAAGTGAAAGAGAAAAGAAATGAGAATTTATAGGAAAGGAAAAAGCCTATTATTAAAGGCAAATGTGTAGTAAAGGCTGTGGATTAACTACTTAAGCTAGTACAAAGATTAAAAAATAAAAACTGTAGGGACTTCCCTGGTGGTCCAGTGGTTAAGACTTCACCTTCCAATGCAGGGGGTGCAGGTTTGATTCCTGGTCAAGAAGCTAAGATCCCACATGTCTTGTGGCCAAAACAACAAAGCATAAAACAGAAGCAATATTGTAACAAATTCAATAAAGACTTAAAAAAAAAGGAATGCAAAAAAGGTGCAAAATCAACCATAACTACAATAAACTGTTAAGGGATAGACAGAAGATGTAAAATATGATATCAGACACACAAAGTATGGGGAAAGAGAATTTAAAAATGTAGATCTATTAGAATGTGTTTGAATTTAAGTGCCTATCAGTTTAAAACATGTGGATACAGATATAGGTCAACAATGCAAACTCCATGGTAATCACAAATAAAAGCCTACAATAAATACACAAAAAATAGAGAGAAAGGAACATAAGCATAGCACTCAGAAAATCATCAAACCACAAGGGAAGAGACTAAAAGAAGAAATGAAAACAGAAAAACTGCAAAAAACAACCAGAAAACAAATAAAATGGCAGCAAGTAATACCTGTCAATAATCACTTTAAATGTCAGTGGACTAAATAGTATAATCAAAAGACATTGGGTGACTGATTGAATTAAAAATAAGCTGATCTATATGCTGAGTACAAGAAACACACACAGACTTAAAGTTACAGAATGGAAAAAGATATTCCAAGCAAAAGGAAACCAAAGGAGAGCTGGGGTAGCAATACTCATATCAGTTAAAGTACAATTTAAAACTAAGTCTATAACAAAAGACAAAGAAAGGTGTTATAAAATGATAAAAGGATCCATATAAGAGGATATAACATTTCTTAACATATATGTAACTAACATAAGAGCACCTAAATATCAAAGCAAATATTAACAGAAAAAAATGAAGAAATAGTTAATAATACAATAATGGTAGGGGACTTTAGCACCCCACTTACACCAATGGACAGATCATCCACAAAAAGAATCAATAAGGAAACAGTGGCCTTAAAATACACATTAGAGCAGTTGGACTTAATAGATATCTACAGTACATTTCATTCCAAAAGAGCAGAATAAACATTCTTTTCAAGTGCATTTGGAATGTTCTCCAGGATAGATCACATGGTAGGCCAAAAAACAAGTCTCAACAAATTTAAGAGGATAGAAATTATATTAAATATTTTTTCCAACCACAACAGTATAGAACTAGAAATCAAGTACAGGAAGAAAAATGGGAAAAGCACAAACACATGGAGACTACACAACATACTATCTAGAAACAAGTGGGTCAACAAAGTAATGAAAGAGGATATCAGAAAATACCTCTAGACAAATAAAAATATAACTCCCAAAAATCTATGAGCTACAACAAAAGTAGTTCTAAGAGGAAACTGTATTCAGGCCTACCTCAAGCAAAGGAAATTCCCTAAACAATCTAACCTACTACCTAAATGAATTAAAAAAAAGAAAAAAGAACAAACAAAACCCAAAGTCAGCAAAGGAAAGGAATAATAAAAATCAGAGCAGAAATAAATTAGAGACAAAAATGCAATAGAAAAGTTCAATGAAATCAAGAGCTGGTTCTTTAAAAAAATAACAAAATCGGTAAGGCTTTAGCCATCCTCATTAAGAAAGAAAGAGGACCCAAATAAACAAAATAGGAAATGAAAGAGGAGAAATTACAACCAATATCACAGAGATACAAAAAAATCATAATAGAATACCCCAGGCAGTTATGTGGAAACAAATTGGACAACATAGGAGAAATGGATACATTCCTAGAAACATACAGTCTTCCAAAACTGAATCAGGAAGAAACAGATAATCTGAACAGAATAGGAGTGAAATTGAATCAGTAATCAAAAAACTCCCAACAAACAAAAGTCCAGGAGCAGACGGCTTCACAGGGGAATTCTAACAAAAATATAAAGAACAGATTATATCTATCCTTCTCAAACTATTTCAGAAATTGAAGAGGATGGAACACTCCCAAATTCAGGCTACAATGTCATAATTACCCTAATACCAAAACCAAAGAAACCAAAAAAATAATACAGACCAATATTTCTAAAAAAATATGGATAGAAAAATCCTCAACAAAATATTAGCACACCAAATTCAACAATATATAAAAATGATGATATACTATGATCAAGTGGGATTCATTGCAGGGATAGAAAGATGGTTCAGTATCCTCAAATTAATCAGTGTGATACAACACATTAACAGAGCAAAGAAATCATATGATCATCTCAACAGATGCAGAAAAAGCATTTGACATAATTCAACATCCATTCATGATGAAAACACTCATCAAAGTTGGTAAAGTTGTAGCATATCTCAACATAATAAAGGCCATTTATGACAAACCACAGCTAACATTATGCTTAATGGTAAAAAGCTGAAAGATTTTCCTAAAATTAGGAATAAGATAAGGATGCCCACTCCTGTCACCTTCATTTAACATATATTGGAAGTCCTAGCCACAGCAGTCAGACAAGAAAAATAAATAAAGGCATCCAAATTAGAAGGGAAGAAGTAAACTGTCACTGTTTGCAGATGACATGATACTATATAGAGAAAACCCTAAAGTCTCCACCCAGAAACTATTAGAAATAATAAAGAATTCAGTAATGTTGTGGAATACAAGATTAATATGCAGAAACACATTGTTTCTCTATACATTAATAATGAATTATCAGAAAGAGAAAACAATCCTTTTAAAAATTGCATCAAAGGAATAAAATACCTAGGAATAAACAACTCAGAAGGAGAAATACTTATAATTTGAAATTGAAGATGATATATAGAAATGGAAAGATATCCCATGTTCATGGATTGGAAGAATTAATATTGTTAAAATGTCCAGAATGCCTAAAGCAATCTACAGATTTAAGACAATCCCTATCAAAATACCCATGACATTTTTCACAGAACTAGAACAATTAATCCTAAAATTTATATGCAACTACAAAAGACCATGAATAGCCAAAGCAATCTTGAGAAAGAAGAACAAAGCTGAAGGAATCACATGTACTGACTGGTTTCAAACTGTATTACAAAGTGATCAGAACAGTATGTTATTGGCGTAAAAACAGACACATAGATAAATGGAACAGAATATAGGGCCCAGAAATAAATCCACACACATATGGTCAATTAATCTATGACAAAAGAGGCAAAAATATACAATGGGGAAAAGACAATCTCTTCAGTAAGTGGTGCTGGGAAAACTGGATAGCTATATGTAGAAGAGTAAAATTATAAAAATTTTATGCATTATAAACAAAAATAGACTCAAAAATATTAAAGATCTAAATGTAAGATGAGAAATTTAAAATTCCTAGAGGATAACATAAGAAGAACACCCTTAGACATGAGTTGTAGCAATATTTCTTTGATCTTCCTCTTCAGGAAACAAAAGCAAAAATAAACAAATGAGACCTAATCAAACAAAATGTTTTGTGCAGCAAAGAAAACCATTGACAAAGTGAAAAAACAACCTATCTAGTGGGAGAAAATATTTGTAAATGATATGACTGATAAGGGATTAATACTAAAAATATATAAACAACATATACAACTCAATATCAAAAAAACAAACAACCTGATTAATAAATGGGCAGAAAACCTAAATAAACATTTTTCCAAAGAAGACACACAGATGGCCAACAGGCACATGAAAAGATGCTCCGCATCACTAACCATCAGAGAAATGCAAATCAAAACCAAAATGAGATATCACCTCACTCCTGTCATCAATAAGACCAAAAATAACAAATGTTGGTGAGAAGGTGGAGAAAATAGAACCCTAGTACATTGTTGGTGGTAATGTAATTTGGAACAGCCACTATGGAAAACAGTATGGAGGTCCCTCAAAAACTAAAAACAGAAGTACCATATGATACAGCAATTCCATTTCTGGGTATATCTGAAGAAAATGAAAACACTAATTTGATAAGATATATGCACCCCAATGTTCATAGCAGCATTATTTACAATAGCCAAGATAGGAAGCAACCTGAGTCCATCAACAGATGAATGGATAAAGAAGATGTGATATATATATGCATATATATATATATATATATATATATATATATATATATATATACTGAGTGAAATAAGTCAGACTGAGAAAGACAAAAATTTTGTAATCACTTATATGTGCAATCTACGAAATAAAACTAATGAATATAAAAAAACAGAAACAGACTCACAGATATAGAGAACAAACTAGTGGTTACCAATGGGGGGAGGGGCAAAATGGGGGTATAGGATTAAGAGGTACCAAGTATTATGTGTAAAATAAATAAGGGAGTAAATAATGGAGTATAATCTATAAAAATATTGAATCACTATGTTGTACTTCTGAAACTAATATAATATTGCAAATCAACTATACTTTAATATATATGTTATATGTATGTGTGTATATATATGCATGTATAGAGAAAGAGAGAGAGAACTTGAATATCACAGTTAACAATGGGTCCCTTAAGTAGCCCATTTCTAATTCTCCCTATCAAACAGGAAAAAGAAAGTACAGTAGACACAGCCTGTCTCAGAGCCATTGTACTTGATTTTCCTGCTACTCAGAATATGCTTCCTCTTCACATTGTCACCTCACCCCAAATGCCACCTCCTTAAAGAGGTCTTTCCTGACCAGGCTAACCACAGCATAGAAGACTCAGTATTGGTGAAGGTATAGCATTCACTTAGTTTTTATATTCCACATATTTGGGTTGGTTGACATCAAGCAGTCATTTGAGTTGATCAATGAGTCAGTGTGAGACACTGTTTTACTTATCTGGTAGTGCCTACTCCTGCCATGAGATACCTATGTATAGCAATAACTGGAGAGGTGCTTTCATTCTTGACTTTATGAAGATAACAAACCATTTGGCTGAAAATGACTGGTTCTATGGAATTATTGCTGTCAAAATTTGAGATTAGGACTTCTCTTTTCCTGAGTTGCTGTAGACCAGCTCTTAATCTTCATTGTGCCCCACCAATCTCTTATTCCCTGACATTCTGTAATGATATATCATTTCTTTGTTTTAGTGCCCTTATTTTTGTTTTTAGATAATAACCTTCAAATGCTCAAAATTTTTCTGAAAAATGACTTCATTAAAAGTTTACTTCCCTGAAATTCACTCCTCAAAATGCTGGCAATTTGCTTAACCAATTAACTTGGTGATGATTTGTGTTGGTCTACTTAGGCATACATATCCATTTTTCTATCCCTTAGTACTTTGCCCTGCTATTTGCTCTCTCTCCTAACTGCACCTTTTTTCTTACTTGGTACTCATAATGGGAAGCTGGTAGAGTATATCCCCTTTGTCGGCAAGATTCATTTTCTGATTGGAGTCCAAGTAAAAATGGGTACTAAGTATCCAGCTACCCAATAACTTACCTCTCTAGCAGTTGTATATCAGAGGAATTACTGTTTCCCTCTTAACACCCATTTGCACATGGGCTAAAGAGGACCAGTGTTTTAGTGTTACCTGTACTGCTATCCTAAGTGAAGAACTGTATAGTCAAGAACAATAAAATGTTTATTATTTCACTCTATTTTAAGGCAAATAAGTTATCCTGCCACCAGGTTATTGGTGCTTACAGAATACACAAGAGTCTTGGGCCAGAGACAAAGAACTTTAAGTACACATAACATTAGAAATAGCAAGATAATCAGTATCTTCTTATGCCAGGTCCTCAAGCTCCAATTCCCACAGGGTCACATGAAGAGGGCAATGTGACACATATTACAGGAGAGGAACCCTGAACTCAGGGAAACTAAGTATTTTATAACAGGCAGTAAGCAAGTTGTTCTTTGGTGCAGAACTAGACTATCTATGTCTTTTAAGGCTGTCAGCAAACCAGCTCTTTGCTCCAGAGGGAATCTTTATCTCTATCTTCTAAAGTTGTTCACTATACAAACATCTTTGAAAAAACAGTCAGGAATAATATCTGTCAGTATCTCTGCTCACAACATGAGTGGAAATGTAAAAGACCTGTGTGAAAGACCCACATCTCCTAACAATATGCACCCTTCATTTTTATACCTTTTTTTATACTACCTTGGCTTCTGTTGAATTTTCCTACTCCAACAGCCACTTTGACAAATATAAGTGTTAAAATAATATGATTAATATAAAACCAAATTATGTAACTTTTATTACATAATTATAAATTCTATCAATAGGACACCAAGCAACAGAGTGAGAGCAACCTACATCAAGCATGATCCTAGGATCCTGACATCAAGCATGATCCTAGGATCCTGAACACTTCCAGCTGAACAAATCCCATAAACCATCACACGCTATCTTCAATATCCAGGTGGCTTTCTCCTTACATTCCTATATCAACATTTTCATTTTCCCTGAGGGAAATAATCCAACAACAGAAGTATATATTAGTAATTACACTGTTTCTGCCTTGGCATGCAAGAATGCCTAGGGCAATTTTATCATCTATAAAAAATCCTAAGGCAGTAAGTTGTTACTGATGTAAATGTCTTTCAAGGACAAGGTCTTGTCACTTCAGCTAAACTCAAACAAAAATTTCATACCATCATTTCAAATTGTATGACTCCAAACATAGGGATGATTATCTGTATATAGATATCAAGTCAGTTATACCTCTGGAAGCTCCCTTGAGTCATCAAGCGTAGTCTCACTTCAAGAGACCTCTCAGATGTAACTCTCATCTGAGAGTTACATAATCTACTGGTATTTCTTTAATAGTTGAAAGTTTCTTATAATCTCTACTAAGCTATAAATTACCACGATTTGGGGGAAAAGACAAGTTAATGACAAGAAGTATAGTATTGGGGGTGTACATGGTGTGGGGTCATTGGGACAAGAGGGGCTTTTCCAGTTATTGAGACTCCAGGTGGGACCTACATCAACAGGAGGCCAGGTTGACAGAGCTTTCATTGTGGCCTCCCAGTAACCTGGTAGATTTTAGAGTTCCTATTTCAGTTTGAATAATTATGACTAAACCTTATTTTAAAGAAAACTTCCTGAAGGGGGCCTATTCTTTTCTGTTTGTTCATGCCACCAGGCAGGAGACATTTTTCTACTCAGAAAATGAATGAACAACAGCTATGGAAATGGAGGTTGGGAAGATATTTCAAGGTACTGACAGCTGTTTTCACCTGGAAGGTACTAGAGTTAAGGCCATGCTCTGCAGTTTTGATAGACTTCTTGTAGGATTAAACAGAGTAGTAATCAAATCATGGTCAGAGTTTCCTGACAAAAGATAGCAGTCAACTAATTTTAGGTGCTTGATGCTGCAGTTTGTGGGAACCACATCAGAATGTTTTTCTTAATGAGTGATGTTCAGGGGAGGTCCTTAAAGAAAAAGATCATTAATGTCAGCCACATCCTCATGTTTTCTAGAGTCTGAGGTTTTCCCTCCCATGTACCACCATGATTGCTTTCTCCCTATATTTCCCACCCCCCAAATTTCATATGTCCCATTCTAGCAGCTACAAGCTCAATTCTTCTTCAGTTATATCTTGCTTGAATGCAGACCTTTTGTCCAAAATGGTCAGGTGCAAGAAGGACAGGGTTTATATACAACTTAAAGAGACACAGTTTGTCCACCACTTCATGGCCACCCATGAAGGCCACTATTGGGAGACTTATGATCCAATGTAGTCAAATGAGTTTTGTTGTAGTTATGATCTAGAACTATGTCAATTCAAAAAGAGAATCCATGTGCTTGTACCAGAATTATGTTGAATTCCCTAGGCCTTCTTTGGCTGTACTCGGTGTACCAACCCACCAGATTGGCCTGGAGTTGTTAAGGACAAGAAAGAACTATTATGCTCAGGAATGGATTAAATCTCAAATTTTAAAAATAGGTCTATATAACTCTCCACCCATTTTGTCATGAGAATTAGCCAGGAATTAGACTAGAGGAGATGACTCATTTCTGGGGACAGCTGTATTCAACGAACAAAAATTGCCTTACTGAAGTGTGCAGACCAGGAAGATGTGAGAAAAGTAGTTTTAGAAGTCTTTTGTTATTTTATTTTTAAGTAAGCTTTTTTTAACACAAGACAAAATCAGATACCCGGATGTATGAAGGGTTGATCAAATATCCTGAGTCAAATATCAGTTCCCTGTGAGTGGCTTTTGCAAAAACAGAAGGAGGAGGGTGAGTGGAGAAGAAGAAGAGGAAGAAGAAGGAGAAGGAGAAGGAGGGGAAGAAGAAGGAGGAGGGGGAAGAGGAGGAGTAAAAGGTGGGAGGAGGGGAGAAGGGGAAGAAGAAGAGAAAGAAAAAGAAGAAGAAGAAGGGTGCTCGTCTTTAATCTGCCAGTGTTTTGTTTTCCAAGTGGCAGACCAAAGAGCTACATCACTGGCAAGACTTAAAAGCTCATTAAAAATGTAATAAGGTTCATCAAAGAAAGTATTGCCCAGAGCTATAAGAATAGTAGAGTTCTACCCATGAGTGGAGTAACCAGGTCCAACATTATTTCTGTATAGCTGACAGTAAGTTGAAATTGTATGTCAACCTAGTTTACACCTTCTAGTTTTAGCTTAGTCAAACCATCAGCAAACCAAGCTTAAGCATTAGGTAAATCTCTATGAATCAAGGACTCCATTGAGCCAGAGGCTATGCATCAGGTGACAGAGTGGAACACAAATTTTCTCTGAAGGGATAGCTGTTATTTTTTTCAGATAAAGTCAAGATACCACTAAGACCAGGCCTGCTGTATTGCCAAATATTGAATTTCCACTTCACCAGTGCAACTTGTAGAGCCCTTTTAACTTTTTAGTCATTGAGTTGAAATTGACTCACCTCAAAATGAGAATATTATACCAGAGAGTCACAAAGCCTCCATGGAGCAGGTATTTTGTCTTGATAGCAGCCCAGTAGCAAGGTTCATAACAACACTCCTTTTCAGATGGTATGTATCTAACAGCTGTGTCAGGGAGATAATGAGTAAAACATCCTAAAAGGTTTCTCTAGGTGGAGGCTACCTTCCTTTACCAAAGGCTCTGATCTGCAAAACCATTAGTCAAAGAGTTATAGATCAAAAGGTTGATTATGGCTAAAGAGCTCCAAAGTTAAAGATCATGTCAGGGCTTGCTGAACCTCCTCCAATGCAACCTACTTATGTGGACCTCAGACAACAGATGTCAAATTATGAGATAGCCAGTATAAAGAACAAGTAGAATCCCCAAGTCAAGCACATTCTATCTTCAATATGCAACATGGTCAATAAGGTGCTGGCTTTCCTTTTTTGTGGTGATGGTGATGCGGGAAGGAAGAGATATCAGTCTTTCCTTGACTGCCAGAGATATTGGGTGTTGTGAATCTGCACCTGGTCTCAGTAAGTGTGCCTGCCTCCTGCTCTAGAAAGAGGTAAAGTCTTTATATACTCAGGCTGTGAGCAAATCTGCCATTTGCTCTAGAAAGTGATACCATGTCTATCTTCCAAGATTGTTTGTTATACAAACAAGAGGTCTATGGAGAAATATCTCCGAACAGAAGAGTATTAGAGAAGTCAAATAACTGGCACAGTTTTAATAAAATTGACTGAAGTAGCAGTCAACCATCACTGCCACCAATTATTGTAATGTATTATGGTTCAGGAGATTTCTTTATTGTTCCATTATTAAATTGTTGATTTATAGTAAAAATTTATATATTGGTTTGTTCACTCAAATGTATATATTGTTCATTAACTACCAGTAAATTGAAAACATAGATTTAAAAGTACTAATATAAAATTATGGTATCGCTTATGTGTGGAATCTAAAAAAGGGGTACAAATGAACTTACATACAAAACAGAAATAGAGTTATAGATGTAGAATATAAACTTATGGTTACCAGGGGATGGCGGGGAGGAATAAATTGTAAGATTGGAATTGATATATAGACACTGTTATATGTAGAATAGATAACTAATAAGAACCTACTGTATAGCCCAAGTATTGCATTCTACTCAATACTCCATAATGGCCTATATGGGTAAAGAATCTAAAAGAGAGTGGATATATGTATATGTATAACTGATTCACTTTGCTTTATACCTGAAACTAACACAACATTGTAAATCAAATGTACTTCAATAAAAATTTTTAAAAATTAAGTAAAAAAAATAAGAAATAAAAGTACTAATATAAAAAATGCTTTCTCTTCAGATTTTTATTTTGACAACTTTAAAATCCTACCAAGCTTTTGCTTTTTTTAACTCTGAAAATAAATCTAGATAAACATACAATTAAAAAAATCTGGTTTTAAACATAAAATGTTATTGATGGAAGTCACATTATTGATGGAGGCAGCTTAATGAAGTAGAAAGGACACCAATTTTACAAGTTCATGTCAAATCTCTACAAATTAGAAAATAGGAAGTCTTGGGAATATTATACACCTAATTCCCTAACCTTAAATTTTGGTCTACTGCTCATTTAGTTTGTTGCAATTGATAAGGATACTGAAATAATATATGTAACAGATCTAACAGAGGCCTAGAAGACTGTGAGAACACATTAATTTCTTCTCCATTCTCTGTTGATGTCATGATAACCAAAATATCTTATCCATCTTTATAAATAGAGTAACATTCTTCTTCTTCCAAGTAATTTCCCTAGAAGCCTGTGTGTGTTCCCAGAGGCTCAATATCTCCTCAGCAGCTGTGGGCCTCAAAATATTTCTTAGAACAACAGTGAAATCACTCAGTAAAGGTACTTATAAAGTCTACTATCAAAGGAACAAAAGAGTCTTTCTTAGAGCTGAACCTGAGTTTGACTCCAAGAACAAATAATTACAATGCATTGTGACATCTTGCATTTTTATAAATCTTCGTAAATCACTTCTCATACTCTATATCCACAGAAATCCTTTGAGAGTATAATATAGGAGAGCCTGTAGATTTGAAGTAGAAAATTTGTTTAGTTTTCTGAGAGGGGCCATTATTAAGTTTCATTAGGTTTAATTTTCATTGAAAATATGTTCAACTTTCAAATTTGTGAATAGACAAATAACTAAACTCTGTAAGTCTCTGATAGTTTCTGAGTTGATTCATGTCTATTAGCTGTGAAGAAATAAACTTTACTCAAAAAATATGAATGAAACTACTAATTCTTAAATCTAGTTTTTGAAGTGAAGTAAATTGATTTATTTTCTGGATCTATGAAAGTATATTCAGTATCTAGATATCTAACCAAAGAAGAAATAAGGCATCTCCTTCTCTCAAGACACAAGCCTGATTGAAAAAGCAGTCAGTATTCTTAAATATTTCAAATGACATATGTCTCTTTGAGAGAGACTTCTGCATAGGGGTCAAGGAGAGACTCACTTTTTTGGCCAATAGGGTGCACTGAAAAAACTGTTCTACAGGTACATGGTGTACTTGAGAACCAAATTAAGGAGTTGATTCAACATGTAATAGCTGAAGTAGCATTTTATATCTGTTTTAGATATGACTTTGTGTATATTTATTTCCATAATAGTTTCATAGATTTTAGAACTGCTTTCTTGGTTAGATGGTCCAATGAATTGATTCAATTTATCCCAACAGTGGGTTTAAACGTATTTTATTTTCCCATGAATGACTAGTTTATTTGTTTTCATAGAAATCTCAGTCCAAAAATATTTCTGCTGAATCAGTATCACCACTTCCCTCAGCTAGTCATGCAGCTAATTTCAGCAGAGGTCTGAGATTAGGCAAGATAGTGAAGTGTACTGACAATGTGGTCCAGACCTTAATTTATAGTCTTGGTTAAAATTAAGGTTGGCTTTGCCTTTGGCCCCGAGACCAGAGAAACACCTCATGCTAGAACTATCATTAGGTCAACCAGAAGAATGTAGCTAAATTGCAACTATATTTGTCTTTGGAATCATTCTTTTTCTTCTCCTTACTGTTCCTGCCTTGATACATATGTAGTTTAGAGCTTCCTTGTTCATGTGTCAAATCCACAATGGAGGGTACCTCTCCAGGCTTCTCTGCTCTAACAAGCACTGCCTCTATGCTAGAACTTTCCTTCTTCTACTTTTCACTAAAATATATTTGCCCAAAGAAAATTATCTCAAATAATTTTAAAAAATATGTTGCTTTTCAACCTATAGACATTTTCAAGAAGCAAGTGCTGAGATAGAATTTGGAGTGCAAGATATGGGATTAACACTTAAAAGAAGAAGGGGAGGAGGTAGGATTAGGCAGGAAAAGAAGTTGAATTGAAATGAAGGCTGAATAACTTCTGCCAACCCAGCAGGGAGTTCTGAAACAAACATTGCCCATCAGAGCAGTGTTACATTGGGCATAAATGACCAAAACTGTGTACCCCTACTTTGTTCAGTCAACACATGCTGACTCCGCTAGGAGCTGTGAACTTGTGCATAGCACTGTCTAGAGCTGTCAACTAGAGGCAGTGTACTGACTGCATTCTCCACAACTGTGTAGAAGTTTTTCTTTCAAAGGGGATCCAGAGAGAGCATTTCTGCGTCATTCTGACTCACATGATTAAGTAATTCATATTAACGTCTTGAGTACTAATGGCATACTTAACACTTTCTCAAATGTATTACTTGGAATAGAGGTTAAAAAGTGTTCTAGAGTAAAAATATTTTCCATTTATGTAGTTCCATGAAACTTTTCATCACACAAAATTAAAGAGGTTCTTTTGTTGCAGAATTTATTGTCCTTATTAATATCAATGTATTATCTAGTATACAATGAGACATCAAGAGGAAATGAATATTTCTCAAATATATGTATATATAGAGACTTTAATTTTCTTCCAATAATGTATTTAATATCTTTCAGAACACTAATAATTTGGAATATCATATTAAATAACTGGTTAGTAAATATTTGGTGAACACTTAGTGAAATTTTTCCTCAAATTAATCAAGACAAAATAACCTAATTTTATTTTTTAAATTGTCATTTAATTGGGAAATTCATTTAATAAAGTAAATATTGCTAAATGTTTGCCAAATATAAGCTACATTAGGTAATTTTCTGGTGGGCTATATGATAAAATATTGGCCAATATTAATATTATTCTGTAGGTTCCTCTGAGTGAATAGTTTCCTAAAATAATTTGATTAATTTGTTGATGCTTCACTGGAGAAAGTATTATATTGACATGCCACTGAACTCTGTATTTGATGGTACTTTTATAAAATTTATCCTAACCCACTTGGTATTTCTATCAGCAACTTTAATGAAAACATTGACAGCATGCCTATCAAATTCTCAAGCAATGCAAAAGTAGAGGATTGATCTTATGTACTGAAATTCAAAATTCAAATTAGAAATAAGCACTATAACTAAATGTATAGCCTCAAACTGAGATTGATTTAACAAGAAAATACAATAATCGATATATTGGTTCCCAAATCTTGCTCAAGTGTATTCTGGATATGACCAGAATTTGAGAAAGTTCATAGGAAAAAGATTTATAAAACTTAGCAGATTATGCACTTAATATGTTTCAACACTGTAATGACTGTTTAAAAGTCTCACATTATTATTACATGGAAATAATAGAACTGTTCTCTTCAGAGATTAAATTCAGACATATTTTACTTTCCCTTGGATATCCCACATCTGGAATATGTTTAGTCGTGGTTATGATATTTTAAAAAGAAGTTGACAAACTGTGAGTCTTTGAGGTACAGAAACCAACATATAATTAAAATACATAAAAAATGTTGAAAGGAACTTGTTGATTTTAGCATAGAGAAGGCAAAACTAAAAGTTGAAGGTAGTCATTGGATGCACTGTCATATTAAGAGGGAATAAGCTCATCATGTGATATTCCACAGAAAAAAGTAAAAGAAAGAGGTTTCTGTATGTCTGAATATTAGTTTTCTTGGACTACTGTAAGGCATTTTCACAAACTCTGTACCCTGAAAAAAATAGAGACCAGAGGGCAGACAGCAGAAGCAAGAAGAACTACAATCCTGCAGCCTGTGGAACAAGAACCACATTCACAGAAAGATAGACAAGATTAAAAGGCAGAAGGCTATGTACCAGATGAAGGAACAAGATAAAACCCCAGAAAAACAACTTAATCAAGTGGAGATAGGAAATCTTCCATAAAAAGTATTCAGAATAATGATAGTGAAGATGATCCAGTACCTTGGAAAAAGAATGGAGGCAAAGATTGAGAAGATGCAAGAAATGTTTAACAAAGACCTAGAAGAATTAAAGAACAAACAAACAGAGATGAACAATACAATAACTGAAATGAAAACTACACTAGAAGGAATCAATAGCAGAATAACTAAGGCAAAGAATGGATAAGTGACCTGGAAGACAGAATGGTGGAATTCACTGCTGTGGAACAGAATAGAGAAAAAAGAATGAAAAGAAATTAAGACAGCCTAAGAGACCTCTGGGACAACATTAAACACAACAACATTTGCATTATAGAGGTCCCAGAAGGAGGAGAGAGAGAGAAATGATGAGAGAAAATATTTGAAGAGATTTTAGTCAAAAACTTCCTTAACATGGGAAAGGAAATAGCCACCCAAGTCCAGGAAGAGCAGAGAGTCCCATACAGGATAAACCCAAGGAGAAACATGCAGAGGCACATAGTATTCAAATCTGCAAAAATTAAAGACAAAGAAAAATTATTGAAAGCAAAAAGGGAAAAATGACAAATAACATGCAAGGGAACTCCCATAAGGTTAACAGCTGATTTCTCAGCAGAAATTATACAAGCCAGAAGGGAGTCACATGATATACTTCAAGTGATGAAAGGGAAGAACCTACAACCAAGTTTACTCGACCTGTCAATGATCTCATTCAGATTTGATGGAGAAATCAAAAGCTTTACAGACAAGCAACAGCTAAGAGAATTCAGCACCACCAAACTAACTCTACAACAAATGCTAAAGGGACTTCTCTAAGTGGGAAACACAAGAGAAGAAAAGGACCTACAAAAACAAAAACAAACCGAAAACAATTAAGAAAAAGGTAATAGGAACATACATATTGAAAATTACCTTAAATTTGAATGGATTAAATGCTCCAACCAAAAGACACAGGCTTGCTGAATGGATACAAAAACAAGACCCATATATATGCTGTCTACAAGACACCCACTTCAGACCTAGGGATACATACAGACTGAAAGTGAAGGGATGGAAAAAGATATTCCATGCAAATGGAAATCAAAAGAAAGCTGGAGTAGCAATACTCATTTCAGATAAAATAGACTTTAAAATAAAGAATGTTGCAAGAGTCAAGGAAGGACACTACAAAACTACATAATGGTCAAGGGATCAATCCAAGAAGAAGATACAAGAATTAAAAATATATATGCACCCAACATAGGAGCACCTCAGTACATAAGGCAACTGCTAACAGCTCTAAAAGAGGAAATCAATAGTAGCACAATAATAGTGGGGAGCTTTAACACCGCACTTCAACCAATGGATAGATGATCCAAAATGAAAAAAAAAAAAAAGGAAACAGAAGCTTTAAATAACAAAATAGAGCATATAGATTTAAATGATATTTATAGGACATTCCATCCAAAAACAGCAGGTTACACTTTCTACTCAAGTGATCAGGGAACATTTTACAGGATAGATCACATCTTGGGTCACAAATCAAGCCTCAGTAAATGTCAGAAAATTGAAATCATATGAAGTATCTTTCCTGAACACAACACTATGAGATTAGAAATGAATTACAGGGAAAAAAATGTAAAAAAAACTCTAACATATGGAGACTAAACAATACGTTACTAAATAACCAAGAGATCACTGAAGAAATCAAAGAGGAAATTAAAAAAAAATACCTACAGAGAGAAATGACAATGAAAACACGATGATCCAAAACCTATGGGATGCAGCAAAAGCAGTTCTAAGAGGGAAGTTTACAGCTATACAAGCCTACCTCAAGAAACAAGAAAAATCTCAAATAAACAATCTAACATTACACCTAAAGGAAATAGAGAAAGAAGAACAAAAAATAAAATACAAAGTTAGCAGAAGGAAAGAAATCATAAAGATCAGAGCAGAAATAAATGAAATAGAAACAAAGAAAACAATAGCAGGGATCAATAAAACCTAAAGCTGGTTCTTTGAGAAGATAAACAAAATTGATAAACCATTAGCCAGACTCATCAAGAAAAGAGGGAGAGGACTCAAATCAATAAAATTAGAAATGAAAAAAGAGAAGTTACAACAGACACCACAGAAATACAAAGCATCCTAAGAGACTACTACAAGCACCTCTATGCCAATAAAATGGACAACCTGGAAGAAATGGACAAATTCTTAGCAAGGTATAATGTTCCAAGACTGAATCAGGAAGAAATAGAAAATATGAAGAGAAAAATCACAAGTAATGAAATTGAAATTGTGATTAAAAATCTTCCAGCAAACAAAAGTCCAGGAGCAGATGGCTTCAGAGGTGAATTCCATCAAACATTTAGAGATGAACTAACACCCATCCTTCTCAAACTCTTTTTTTTTTTTTTTTTTTTTTTTGGCGGTACGCGGGCCTCTCACTGCTGTGGCCTCTCCTGCTGCGGAGCACAGGCTAGAGACGCGCAGGCTCAGTGGCCATGGCTCACGGGCCCAGCCGCTCCGCGGCATGTGGGATCTTCCCGGACCGGGGCACGAACCCGTGTCCCCTGCATCGGCAGGCGGACTCTCAACCACTGCGCCACCATGGAAGCCCCCCTTCTCAAACTCTTACAAAAAATTGTGGAGAAAGGAACACTGCCAAACTCATTCTATGAGGCCACCATCACCCTGATACCAAAACCAGACAAAGATACTACAAAAAAGAAAATTACAGACCAATATCACTGATGAATATAGATGCAAAAATCCTCAACAAAATACTAGCAAACAATGTCCAACAACACATTAAAGGATCATACAAGATGATTAAGTGGGATTTATCCCAGGGATGCAAGGATTTTTCAATATAAGCAAATCAATGTGATACACCATATTAACAAATTGACAAATAAAAACCATATGATTATCTCAATAGATGCAGACAAAGCTTTTGACAAAATTCAACAACGATTTATGATAAAAAAAAAAAAAACTCTACAGAAAGTGGGCATAGATAGAACCTACCTCAACATAATAAAGGCTATATAAGACAAACCCAAAGCAAACATCATTCTCAATGGTGAAAAACTGAAAGCATTTCCTCTAAGATCAGGATCAAGACTTTTCAACATCGTTATGGAAGTCCTAGCCACAGCAATCAGAGAAGAAATATAAATAAAAGGAATACAAATTGGAAATGAAGAAGTAAAACTGTCACTGTTTGCAGATGACATGATAGTGCACATACAGAATCCTAAAGATGCCACCAGAAAACAGCTAGACCTAATCAATGACTCTGGTAAAGTTGCAGGATACAACATTAATGCACAGACATCTGTTGCATTCCTATACACTACTGATGAAAAATCTGAAAGAGAAATTAAGGAAACACTCCCATTTACCTTTGCAACAAAATGAATAAAATACCTAGGAATAAGCCTACCTAGGGAGACAGGAGACCTGTATGCAGAAAACTATAAGACACTGATGGAAGAAATTAAAGATGATGCCAACAGCGTTCTTGGATTGGAAGAATCAATATCGTGAAAATGACTCTACTATCAAAAGCAATCTACAGATTCACTGAAATCCCTATCAAATTACCAATGGCATTCTTTATGGAACTAGAAAAAAAATCTTAAAATTTGTATGGAGACAAAAAAGACCCCTATTAGCCAAAGCAGTCTTGAGGGAAAAAAAATGGAGCTGGAGGAATCAGACTCCCTGACTTCAGATGATACCATAAAGCTACAGTAATCAAGACAATATGGTGCTGGCACAAAATCATTAACATACATCAATAGAACAAGATAGAAAGGCCATAGATAAACATATGCACCTATGGTCAACTAATCTATGACAAAGGAGGCAAGGATATACAATGGAGAGAAGATAACCTCTTCAATAAGTGGTGCTGGGAAAACTGGACAGCTACATGTAAAAGAATGAAATTAGAACACTCCCTAACACCATACTCAAGAATAAACTCAAAATGGATTAGAGACCTAAATGTAAGACCAGACACTATGAAACTCTTCCAGGAAAACATAGGAAGAACACTCTTTGACATAAATCACAGCAAGACCTTTTTTGATTCACCTCCTAGAGTAATGGAAATAAAAACAAATGGGACCTAATGAAACTTAAAAGCTTTTTCACAGCAAAGGAAACCATAAACAAGATGAAAAGACAACCTTCAGAGTGGGAGAAAATATTTGCTAATGAATCAACGGACAAAGGATCAATCTCCAAAACATATAAACAACTCATGCAGCTCAATATTAAAAAAAGCAAACATCCCAATCCAAAAATGGGCAGAAGACCTAAATAGACAATTCTCCAAAGAAGATATACAGATGGCCAAGAAGCACATGAAAAGCTGCTCAACATCACTAATTATTAGAGAAATGCAAATCTAAACTACAATGAAGTATTGCCTCACAACAGTTAGAATGGGCATCATCAGAATATCTACGAACAATAAATTCTGGAGATGGTGTGGAGAAAAGGGGACCCTCTTGCACTGTTTGTGGGAATGTAAATTGATGCAGGCACTATGGAGAACAGTATAGAGGTTCCTTAAAAAACTAAAAATAGAATTACCATATGATCCAGCAATCCCACTACTGGGCATATACTCAGAGAAAACCATAATTCAAAAAGACACATGCACCCCAATGTTCATTGCACCACTATTTACAGTAGCCAGGTCATGGAAGCAACCTAAATGCCCATTGACAGATGAATGGATAAAGAAGATGTGGTACATATATACAATGGAATATTACTCAGCCATAGAAAAGAACAAAATTGGGCCATTTGTTGAGACATGGATGGATCTAGAGACTGTCATACAGAGTGAAGTAAGTCAGAAAGAGAAAAATAAATATTATATATTAACACATATATGTGGACCCTAGAAAAATGGTACACATGAACCGGTTTGCAGGGCAGAAATAGAGACACAGATGTAGAGAAGAAACGTATGGACACCAAGCGGCAAAAGAGGTGCAATGATGTGGGTGTTTGTGTGATGAATTGGGTGATTGGGATTGACATGTATACACTGATGTGTATAAAATTGATGACTAATAAGAACCTGCTGTGTAAAAAAAAAAATTAAATTAAAGTATAAAAAAAAAAGAAATACATTTTCTCACCATACTGGAGGCTAGAAATCCAAAATCAAGGTGTCAACAATGCCATGCTTATTCTGAAGACTCTAGGGAAAAATATTTCCTTACCTCTTCTTAGCTTTTCATTGTTAACAGCAATACCTTGGATTCCTTGGCTTGTGGCTGCATAATTCCTATCTCTGTCTTCATCACATGGCATCATCCTCTCCTGTGTCTTCGCATAGGCTTTCTAAAAGGGCACCAATCAATATCTTAACTAATTACATCTGCAAACACCAGATTTCCAAATAATGTCACATTCTGAGTTTTCAGGTAGACATACGTTTGAGAGTACACTATTCAACCCAATATAGTCTGACCCCCCAATTCACATCTGTCCCTTGTGCCCAATATGTTCACTCTATTCTAATATCCCTGAAAGTCTTCACCCATTTCATCAACTCAAAAGTTCCATATCTCACCACCAAAATCACCTAAATCAGATGTAGGTGAGACTCTGGAAATGATCCATCCTGGAGCAAAACTCCTCTTCATCTGCGGACCTGTGAAACTAGAAAGCAAGTTATGTGCTCCAAAATATAGTGGTTAGACAGGGAAGAATAGATATTCCCCGTGCGATAGCAAAAGAATGGAGCTATATCATTCTAGTCTCTGCCTTAGGTAGCCACATGGCCATCTTCACTATGTGTTTTCACATGTCCTTCACATAAAGATACAAGTCATTGGATTCAGAATTCTCCTTGGTAGCAGAATCGGCAGTTTCAAAACTAAAGAGATGAAAAAAATCGATACATATAAATGTATTTATATATATTTAATGCATATGTCCCTTTATACATATATTTTTAAATGTGTTGATCTCAGATCTTTTAGAAAAATCTTTGGTCAACATGTTTCTGTATTTTCTGGCCTCAAACACACCTGTAGTTCTCATTCCAAGGTGACTTTCACTTTGTGTGTGAGGAGAACATGCATTTCTGACACTTGAATCATGCCCTTCTGAAGGGCATGGGTTAAGCTAAAGATGAGTGATGATTTCCAAAGAAATTGATGTCACTGATAGAAAAGTGTCCTGACACAATGGATGTTAAGGTTTTATTCCTCAAAGGTCCTGTCTCTCTTTCATCAAGTATCAAGACTATTCATTGTGGAAAAATGATAGAACAAACCTGGACAGAGTATATAGTTCTTGTTCATTCATTGTTCCCTTGTAGTTGTGTTTGTGCATGCAAATCTATTGCAAGAAATCAACTGATACTTAGAAAAGATTTTTTTAACCTAAAATAGATAATTCTGGGGGAAAAGCTCATGGGTAGAAGGATAAGATGAATAGGAACTAATTATGAATAACCTCCACTCAGGATTTATTTTTATAAAAACCTCAAGTTTTATAAAAATAAGAGAGACATGTGCTAGCTAAGAAATGTTACCTAATCCAATAACTCACCAAATTCATCAGGCCTTAAATCTAGTACATTTGTATAAGAAAACATCCAAAACTCAAACAGCTCATTTTGTTTATGGATTATCTGGATTAAACATATCAATATTCTATTTTACTTTGACATTACGATATACTCCTTTTGTG
This sequence comes from Pseudorca crassidens, assembly GCF_039906515.1. Lineage (NCBI taxonomy): Eukaryota > Metazoa > Chordata > Mammalia > Artiodactyla > Delphinidae > Pseudorca > Pseudorca crassidens. The sequence goes on along the minus strand of NC_090312.1, from coordinate 55,280,458 downwards.
CCACTCTGAGGAATACTTAGCTTCCAGATGAGTGTAAATGGTAAGGCTTTAAACTGTGCTCCACATATATCCCTTTAACAGAGAGTATTTTATTTAGGGAAAAGAAGATTAAAGATGTACATAAGACCTATCATTTAACACCTGAAAGATGAACATGACAAAAATAATGTAAATATCCTTATTATGGCCTAACTGAGAAGAAAGTAGAAGCTCTGCAAATTCTGGGATCGTTGTTTTGTTTTGTTTTGTTTTTTCCCCTGATGTATCCTTAGGACCTAAACTGTGATTGGCATATGATAATCACTCAATATTTGTTTGACAAATGAATGAAGCCATAAGGTCACATTTCACTTTAATATGAATATTTGTTTTAATAGCCATGCTCAAAGTTAGAAGTAAGCTACCTATTACTGGAAGATTTAACTATCAAAATGGTTGAGCATTTGGCTAACAAATATTTAAATATTAGATAAGTAGTTCCACAAAATACGCCTGAAGTTAATTTCAAGCATATGTGAAAGTCTGTAATTTTCAAATATTATTCCCCATAGTTGACTTAGATTATATGACAGGTATTATTGTACAGTATAGGACAGATTGTGAGTAGTTGCTAACTTCTCTGGGTGGAGAACAGGTAAGAGGAAAGAAACAGATAGTCAATGTCCTCTGAGTAAGATGGCATTGAGTCTAAAATTTCAGATAGAAAGAGTCACAGAAGCAGAAAGAGAGAGAGAAAAAAGGAGAGATGGAAGAAGGGAAGAAGAGAGAAAATGAAAAGAAAGGAAGAAAGGGAGAAGAAGGAAAGAGGGAGGGAGGAAACATGATATAAGAGAAAGTCTGCAGTGTTGATCCATGTAGGTCTGAGTTGATTCAGATAGTTCCCATGTTTTCTGGAACCTACAGAAAGTTTTATTTCTCCCAGTTTCCTTAACCATATAACAAGGATAATAATACTAAATACTCCAGAAGGTGGTTTCATGCATTAAATGAGATAATATATGAAAAGAATTTAGCAGAGTTTCAGGTACAGAATAAATGTTCCATAAATATTAGTGCTCAGCATCAGAATTATAATGTACCTATTTTTAGGAAAGTAATTGAATATGTACATTGTTTTCTGCTTTCATACCATAACAACAGAAGGCTGAGAGGTTTTTGTGATCATCTTTGAGGACTTCCTGTACTACTGGTTTTGGGAAAGCCTTGTCTTCATGGATTGATGGAACAAATATTTCTTAAATTTTACATGTTATTGATTGTAGTACATCGATCATAATTCCAGTTCAATGTTTCAATAACTTGTTTTGTTGAGTTGAAATAATAATAATGGCATTGTAAAAACTACAAACTATAAACATTGGAGCTTTGGTCAGTCAAACTTTAAATGAATAATTTGACTTTTTTCTTTCTCATAATACCCTTCCAGTGGCTTAATTTTCTTTTGTGCTACAGTGTACATTGAGAGATAAGCAAGACTTTCTGTGTTTTGCACCATCCAGGCAAATTAAAAAAAAAAAATTCCCCCAAACATTTGAGGTTGCACAAAATACACACTAGCACTTTACAAGTACCTTTCTTTTCATTAAAAACCCAAGTGTATGCTATGGGAAATGTATTTCACATCTAATGACTGGTTTTTACTCAAATTGTCATTTGGTAAAGCTATTCGATTTTTTTTTTGGTATAATTTTATGGTGACTTAAAAAAATAAATTGCATTTTGCTAGTCAGAAATTAATCTGAACCCTCAAGGCTCAATTTCAGATTTGAATTTCAAGTCTCCAGTTTTGATGTCAGGCTTGCAAATTTCTTCCCTCAATGTCTCTTTACATAAAACATTTATACTACACTATATCAGAGCAAGTCCCATATAAAGCAAGATTATGTTTCTTAAGTGGTCAAAAAAGTGTACTCTCAACAGAGGTTGCTTAAGATTCTAGACTATTATCCCATAATAGAAGTCATGGAATTTCTTTTTTACTATGATCCTCAGGCATAAACACATTTAATATTGTCATCCTCTCTCTCTCCCTCCCTCTCTCTCTCTCTCTCTCTCTCTCTCTCACACACACACACACACACACACACACACACACACACACACACTTACAAGTAACCAAAACAAAACTATAATGAAACAATACCTAAACTTACATAGGTAAATGTGCCTTGATTTTTTTTCTATTTTTATTTTGTTCTATATATTCTATTGTATTCCATTCTATTCTATTTTATTTAAAATAAAATACTTATTAATGCTCACCAAATTGGATTTATGACCTACTTATGGTTAAAATAGGAAATGAAATGTGAGACCAACACCAAACAATTGTTCAGAAACTACTGCTAAGCAACAGCCGACAGTCAGTCCATCCCATGCAGATAGACAGATGGCATCCAGAAAGAGGAAAGTCTCAATATGAATAATACTGAGTGACAAATGTCAGAATGTCTGTTGTTAAAGCCACTGGTGGCAGATTTCTCTCTTGGAGACCAGACTCCTTTAGAGGTCTGCACTCTTCCAGGTATAAGGAGGAGACAGTTCCGGCTTATTCCTGTTGACACAGAGTCCCAACCAGTTTGTTCCATATTCTTCACTTTAAGGAAGTATTATAATTAATTCATGTAGTTGCAATAAAATCATCTGAAATGGTATGATAACAAAGGATTACACTTTCCAAGAAGACTGACACAAATCTAAGATTTTATTTAGCATAAAGATTTACTAATAATTTTAAGGACATAAGAAATTGCAAGGCACTGGCACAACAGGAATGGTCTAGGTTCTCTAATGCAGTTCCCCAGGTTCTTTCTTGTTGCAGCAGAATGCACTCTGGTGCCAAATATACAGAATCTTACACAGAAGGAGCCATTTTGGCTGGGAAACATCTCCATTCATCTTCATGTGATTACATACATTCTATGACATTTCTCAGGGAGCCATACCCTATAAAACTGTAGATTTCAGGTTTGTTTACCATAAGCAATCCTAGATAAATGAGACACATCCAGTTAAAAGCATTCCAAAAATAAAGACTCTCCAACAAACCATTATTTTGTTTGCCAGTAGGACTACATTGCATGTTTACAAGGAGATTTGACAGGGTCATCCTCTCTTGAGGATGCTCCCCCCAACTTCAAAGAAAATATGGATCGCAGACCAGCATACTAATAATTTACTTCTCAAATGTTTTTGATGAGCCTCCATTTTGTGTATCCAGATTCTGCCATGGATGTGAGATATATGTGCAGTAACAGTCCTCAGTTTCACACAGGGAAAACCTGCAGGAGGAAACTGGACTCACTTTCTTGATCTGATTTAGATTTAGCATCATAACTAACAAACACCCCCTTTTCAAGAATAGCTGATAAAGTGCTCTTCAACCTAAAAAGCTAGGAAAAGCTAGTACCTTCTGGTCTTTGGTGAGAGTTGAAGTTGTTTGATGCTGCTACTCCTTCCGGCTACTTGTTGTGCCAACCAGTTATACCGTGGATCATGCCAACCCTGTCAGATGAAAAGACTGCCATCCCCCTTGTCTGTGGGGTCAATAGAAAATGTGGCAGGTATATGGGAAATAAATGCTGGGTCTCCCTGTCTTAGATTGTATCTACATACCTTGCTATGGATATTTTGTCAGACATTCCATGGTTAAAATCTAAAATGTCTACTATTTTCATTAACATTTTTACTTTATAAACTTTTTATACAAGAATGAGCCGTAAAAAGGTCATTTTAATTTTATAAATAAAGAATTTTCATTTCTAAAGAAAATTGGTAATGAATATGTGATTTGCCTAAACTGTTATCATTAAGACATTTAACATACACTAAAATGGGAGGAGGACTATTATGTATCACCTGAAGGACAAAATTTACAGAAGAAGCGTCTAATTGGAAAGATAGTAAATATTTTAAGAAGATTATTACACGAGAGAAAGTACAGCCATAGAATTCATGTTTAATAATACTCTGTGAAGTAAGAATTTTATTTAGCTCAAATGATAGTTTTTAAATTAACTTTGTTCATTTATTTATGCATGTACAAAATTACAAAGCAATTGATACTAATGTGATTCTTCATTAACAGAAAAAAACAAATATTTAGATGATATAAATTTTATGTTCATGTCATTATCTAATGTTTCAAAAAGAAAAGCAATTTATTTAATTCTAAAAATTGTTCATTTTTCATCAAATTTAAAATCAAATAAATCTTCTGGAATTTCATTCTATTTAAGTTAAATGTTTAATATTACTGCAAATATGCTTCTATAGTAGAAAGTTCAACATAGAAGATAAGATTGTTTTGTAATGATAAATAAATTTTTTGTTGAATTCAGCCTCATAGGATAAAGAATGTTATTAATAAATTAAATGTATATAAACTACTAATTATATGTCAAAAATCTGCAAATGTTTACTAATTGAAAGAAGAGCTACTATGTCAAAAATTACGTATGCTTTATATATATTCACTACAGTAAATATACACTATAAGAAGAAGCTGATGCTGAAAACAAACAAACAAAAATTCGGGAAGAGCATACTGCTATGATTTTTCTCTCTTTGCTACTATTCATCAGTTAAAACATAGACATGTTTGAGCCTTTGAGAAGTTACTTTGTAAGTCAAAATGTCTTATGTGTCTTCCAAATTTTTATGTCTTGTTTACATGTCTTCTAAATTGTATATATCTTCTAAATTTTAGTCACATTTTTTTCAGATGAATTGGAAATTTACAATTAAAGTAATCCAGAAAAATAGTGGAAAAGAATAAACCAACCTGCAGTTTTTTAAGCTTTCAGCAAATTCGATATCAAAAAAAAATTTGAAAATTGCAAAACGTTCAAATTTATCAAGGAAAAAGCAGGAAACTGAACAAATTATGAATTCTGAAATGGAATACACATTTAATTTTGAAATTCTATAGTTGTACTCCAGAATATCTTGATTTTTAGGAAAAAATGTGATGGAGCACTTATTTTTAAGTGTATAAATTTATCATTGATACTGGAAATGAATAAAATTGAGAAAGTCTATGATTTTTCAGCATCTACAACATTCAAAAGAGTTACAAATAAAGAAAACATTTAATAAGATTGATTTTTTAAAAAATTGTCAAGAATAGTTACTCAAAATGGTGACAAAAGGGTATCTGGGAAAACATTTGACCTAAGGTATTTACACATTATCTACAAAATAAAATTACAAAAATAAATTACTTTTGGAAGAATTTGCTCTGAGTTTACAAGGCACCTAAAAAATATAATTTTCTCAGTTAGAAATATAGTTTTCAGAAAAGAATCAAAGATTTCAACAATTTCAAATATATTACTCATAAAATGTAATTATGAAAAATTTTGCAATTTCATAAAAGATTTAAAAATAATGAGACAATATTAAAATACATTCATGAAAAAATGACAATAGAAAAAATATAGCTAATAAACTAATCAAAATAATATGAATATGTATGAAGAATAATTATTCTATTGCATTATTTTTCTAAGTTCAAATAATGAATAAAATAAGAATTTTTTTTACTGTAATGTCTGTGAATATGCATTCTTTTTATTTTATTAATAATTTTATTTTAAAAATCATTATTGAATAGAATAATTTTAAAGGTCCACAAATAAAAACAAATTTGTTGCCTAACCAATTAATATTTCAAAATAATATTTTTAAATTATTTTAATGCCCTCATTCATTCTTAAGATATTCTATTTGGAGCATATATACAAGGAAGTTTCATATAGTGTGTTCCTGTAGGATATTCTGTGGAAAATGTACTTCAAATTCAAAAAGGGAAAACAACACCTTCCCTTGAAGATTCACAATCAGAATAATACAGTAATTATTCTGAGAAACTCCTCAGTAATTTGTTAAATTTGATTTAGCCAAGACATCCCCAAATACATCCCCGAATACTATCTAATATCTATGTAAAATTTCTAGAATCCATGTTTTACAGAATACATTTTGGAAGCTAGAAGGGCATGATCTTTACCCACTCTGGCTAGTTAACCCACTGATATAATTCATTTGCATCTTTGAACTTTGGCTGAGAAATTTACCCAATAATTGCATTCGTGAACTAAAAACTGTTCTCAATATTGAAAAGTTCCCAGAGAACAAAGAGCCATGAAAGATGAATTATGTGGAATATGTGGAAGGATATATCTGTTCACAAATAGCACCATACAGTCAAAAGTGTTGAATAAGATTCTGGAGTCTAAAGAAAACCTAACAGTCTTTAAAATAAGACAAGTAGATATGAATTCCTCAAATTGTCAGCAAGAGATGTCATATCTGGCTATTTTGTTGTAGTTTAAGTATTTTTTTTAAATGAACACTAACATTTCCACCCTAGGATTTCCAGAAGAAAAAGAACCTGTTGCACTACAATTAAAAATTATTTATTGTACATATTTTTCTCTACTCTTACTTCTTTCTTCTGTTTTAGCTATGGTCTCTCAGGGTAATAACTGAATCATTACAAAAAAAGGCTAAATATCTGAGAAAGAACTAAATTGTCTAGCAAATTCATAAATGGTAGTTACATATTCAGTCAATTAGTATTATAGTGAAAATTCCTATGAAGGCACTATGAGAAATAATGTGTGCTCTTATGCACTATTCAAACAGAGTACTTTTAAAAAATTTTTTTAACCCACTTAATTGAGTTTTGACTGACATACAAAAATCTGTACATGTTTAATATATAAAATGATGAATTTGGAGTTTAGTATATGCTGGTGAAATCATCACCATTCTCTATGCCATAAACATATCCATCACTTCCAAAATTTCCCTCCCACCTCTTTAGTAATTTTTTTTTCATTTAATGCTAACAAACTGTAAGCTTTCTCCTAAGAACAGAGAAAAGTATAAATTCAATTTATGAATTTTTTTAATGTGTAACTATCATGTAATATTTCCTACAAATATCTCTAATACTCTACAGCCAGTTCAACTTTACAAAATATAAGTTCACTCTTAAGTTCCATTACGCTCTATGCAGAAAGGATTATCCTCATTTTGGTTTTTCTTTTAAAATGTAAATGCTCCAAAATCATATAATATTAATTTATACTTGTTATTGATTAATTTAGCAGATAAAGCAAAGTAGATACCAAGGGAACAATGAAGTCCTGGATTACTATTTGGTGAGGCAGATAGACACTTTCACACACAAATTCAATATTATCTGTTGCATTTGAGATAGGTAACAAGTGCCTTGGGACCACAGTAGAAGGTACATTTTCTTTCTTTATAACTGAGAACTAATTAAATTTGTCAGATTTAATGAAGGATCACAGTCCAAAGAAGAAAACAAAATCATGAAAATGGTTGGCTGTTGTACCTGAAAAAAACTTTACCTACACCAATTCTACCAGTGAATCATTTAGGACAAATGGTAAACAGAGATTCTCAAACTTTTTTTTTTTTTAATCTTTGGGCCTCTTTACACTTTTAAATTGACTCCGGAGCATTTTTGCTTATCTGGGTTATATCCAGTGATGCAATGGAGCCACCTCACACTGACTCACAAGAACTGACTGTGTGTAATTATTCCTTACTCTGTTTTCAATGACATCACCTTGCTAGCTTGAAGTCAACCATCATGGGAGTATCTACATCACAGAAAATCAGTAAACACTATAAATCAGGTTTTGGTGTTTTGGGGTCCAAATATTCTTCTTTTAAACAGTTAACAGAATAGCACTATTTTTATCTATCAATATGTAATGTGTTGGAAAACAAAATTGAGACATTTAAACACAAGAATACAAAGCCATTCATCTGTTAATGGACATTTTGAACCTGCTGTAGAGCACAGGGAGCTCAGCTTGGTGCTCTGTGGTGACCTAGATGGGTGAGATAGGGGGTGTAAGAGGGAGGTCTAAGAGGGAGGGGATATATTTATACATAAAGGTCATTCACTGTGTTGTATAGTGGAAACTAACACAACATGGTAAAGCAATTATACCCCAATAAAAAACAAACAAAAAAAACATCAGTATGAAAAAAATAAAAGAATACAAAGCCATCAGAGAAATGGTATCATTATATTTTATGTAGCTTCTGAAAAACTTCACTATACACTCAGAGAGAGAGGTAGTGTAAAAGGTCAATAACATCTTAGCATTTTAATGAAATTAGTTTTGACATTGCAGACCCCTGAAATGGTCTTAGAAACCCCCAAGCATCATCAGACTATGCCTTGAGAACCACTGCTCTACAATAATGAAGGAACAAATCTTAACTTTATTGAGACATTTTATCATATCCCATTTTTGTCCTTCACTCTACTTTTATCATTTAGTACTCCATGGAAAGCAAGAATCATGAATGATGAATACTACGGTGTATTACTTTGGAAATGATATATTTCAATTTTACTCACATGATTGCAAACTCTCATTATAAATAGTCGTTATTGATTCTTTCTGGGATATTTGTGAAGTGATAGTTGAGGCAAGGTGTCATTTTCTAATCCTACAACCACAGAATTATTAATGTTGGACAAATACAAGTAAGACCATGAAAGATAAAATCTAGCTAGAAAGAACGATCTGAAATAAAACTTGAAATGAGTAATGATGTTAAGTGTGTGTGTGTGTGTGTGTGTGTGTGTGTGTGTGTGTGTATGTGCATGGTGGGGGGATTCTCAACAGAATTTTAGCAGTATGCATTGGATATGATCAAAAGATAGCACATGAAAGCACCGAATCTTCAAAGATAAAGTAATTTAAAATAAACACTTAGCATATTCTGTGAATTAGTCATCTTACTCTGCAAAACTAAAATTTTGTCTTGTAAACTGTTAAACTAGTAAGTTATCTATAACTCAAGGTTTTTTTTTCATAGAGAAAAATTTTAATGGTAATCGTGGTAAGAAGACCCTAAGGTGACCCCCAATGATCCCCACCTCCCAGTATTCATGTCCTTGTGTATTCCTTCCCATTGAATGTGAGTGACTATAAATATATACTTTAACGGAAGTATAGGCCATTGCACAGCTCTTTAATATTTCAAAGCCAGACCTACTTCATTCTTCTTCCAAATTGCCTTCCAAAAAGTAACCTGGGTTGTAATTTTATTAAACACTACCTACCAAGTGTTACTTAATTTTCCTAGGACCCATCGCTCTAGGGGTATTTAATAAAATAATATACCTGAGCAGATATAAATAAAGTCCAACCACATTACTGCTGAACATTACCCTAGTATTTAGAAAGAATCCTTAAGGGAGTCTCACATGTAGTCACAAGTGATCTTCTCTTCCTTCCTCCTATCCCTTTGTTAGTGTCCACTTTTTGTGAATCCATGTTTCCTAGTGGTGCTGATGCGTTTTGAGAACTCTGGGTTTGATCAGGAAATTCTATATGTTCTCACTTTCAAAAACTTTTTTACTATGTTAGAGTCATGCTGTGTATTTCACAGAACAGGGAGAATGTCATTCTTTTAGAAGTCTAGGTCTTTGTTACTAAGATCCCCAAATTTCACTTTATGTGACCCGAGTTTCTGTATAGTCTCTTGTGTCAACAGCTCCTTCTGTTTCTATGACAGTGTTCCCTGCAGTGCCCAGGGTTTGTTCCAATTTTATAGGTCTCAACTGGGTGTCATTTATTCTCACCCTCATCAATGGTCCTGGGTGTCTACTGTGAAGACATCTTCTCCATGCATGTCAATTAACAAAAATAAAATTTGTAAGTACTGTTCTGCCATGTCATCATGTGGACATGGACATTTCTGAATTCATTTCATGATAATCTAGGATCCATGCAAAATTACTTATAGCTCCTTCACAATCAATTAATTATAAACATTAAATGAAATAACATATGTGAAAAAGTCTCCCACCAATACTTTAAACAGAATAGGAACCCAGAAAATTAATTTTTTCAATCATCAAACAATTTTTGACCAAATACAATTCCCCAAGCTCAAATTGGGGTGACATAAATATGACTTGGGGTGACATAAAGTAGATAGAGTTCTTGCTTTCAAGAAAATAGAAAGTAGAGACAGATATCTAACTAAATAATATAGTGACTTGTTGCAGGTTCTTTCTGTTGAGTTTTTCTGATTACTTGCATTCCAAAGCATCAAATTCAATCTTCTTTAACAATAACATAATATTGGTTCACATAACTAAATCTCTAGAGGCACAGTGACATTTGAAAACAGTTTAATTGAACTTCTGTCCTGTTTCTTTGTTTTCCTTTTAGTTCTGTCCTCTCTCTTGTGTGGCTTTGTCCTCAGCTTGTTACCAGCAGCATACTTCCTCTTTCACATTCAGTAAAATAGGAAACCCAGATTTCCATGTCTCTATCTTAAAAGTAAGAAAATTTACTTCCCAGAAGTCCCCAGGGAAACATCTTCTCAATTTCAAAATCCCAAAATATCTTAGGCCAGTCTTTCTCTGGCAAAAACAAAAAACTTTTCATTGGAAGCCTAGACCAATCAAGAGCCTCCCATCAATCTGGTCAATCCCCCTAATCACCTTGCTGCTACACAAAGAGAAGTCAACGGTCCACTCGTTGGTACCTAGATGGAAGACTCATCTACGTACAGGAGGAACACAAAAAGGCAATGCTAATGACAAAGTGTTCCTTGTCAATGAAAAGAATTAATAATGACATTCTTCAAGGAAGACAAGTCCAAGATAGATTTGGAGGGAGTAGGGGTGATTAGTAAGTGTTTGTCAAGCAGGCACAGCAAGAAAAAAGACTTAAAGAATTATGACAAGGAATGGAAGCATAAAGCAGTGTTTGTGGACTTGCAAGCTGTCTGGCATATAGTATATGGTGGCACATTAACAGCCACCATAGCAAATGAGGAGCCAGGAGAAATTGACATAAATCATAAAGAGCCAGAGTTTAACTTTACACTCAGTAGAACCACTGCAAATTTTCAGAAGAATGATTAGCACATTCATATTTTTAACTCATCTGTGGCAGCTGTATGGAGAATGCTTTTGAGGTTGTCTTTATAAGATCAGGGATACAGATAGGTATCAAGTGCAATAGCACAGGTAAGAGATGATAAAGTCCTGAATCAAAGCAACAACAGTGGGGATAAAAATGTTTATGTTATGGAACTTCAAGCCTTTGTGGCCTATATGATGTACCAAATAAGAGAAGAAAATATCAAGTGAAACCTCCAAATGATCATTCAACAGTGTATTGGAACGTAGAGACAAAAGAAGTTTTAGAGAATCTTAATTCATATTAAAACAGGTTGTGTTTGGAGTTGCTGCTGTACATCTGGTGGACCTAACCAGAAAGCAGCTAGATCTAAGCATCCAAAAGTGAGAGGAAGGGTCTGAATTTATAGTACATATCTAAGCCACTGATCTGTAGATGTTAGTTGAAAGTATTAAGAACACGTGTTTGAAAATGCTAATACATAAGGTTAGAGAAGGGAAGAGGAAACCACAATGAAATCTGGGAAGAATTTCCAGAGATATAAATACATAAATCAACTAATAAAAATAACAATGGCCGACTGTCATTAGGTATCTAATTTAGCTGGGTACTCTACTAAACAATGACATTTATTATCTTACTTAATCCATAGGAAACACTTGAAATTTGCAACACTATTTTCTTCATTGTACAGACTAAAGAATGAAGGTTCAGAGGAAAATTAGAAAAGTTCTCCCACATTGTGAAGTAGTTAAGAGAGTTTACAGCAAACTTGTTTTAAAAATAATTTAAATGTGTTAAATCTGCCTTAGCAAACTGTGTGAATCAAACTGACTAGGTATTTTTATTGTATCCTATACAACAATGAAGGGTACAAAACTAGTTTTGAAATGAGTTTCTCTATGTCCACTTGCCTCCTATAAATATAGTCCAGAATGAAGAACAGTAACAAGGGAAATAGGAAGTAATTTTAAAAACCTAAGAAAACAGTTATAAGGGCATATTTTCAGAAAATTACCTCTGAGGGAAGGAGGGTTAGGTTTGTAGTTTACTTTCCATCATCCTTCTTCTTTGTCTAGCTTTCAAGAAATACTGTTTAGGGCAATTCCCTGGCAGACTTACATAGATTATGTGTGAGGCAATTTGCTGCAGGTAGGTTTCCTTCCCTCCCACATCATATGAGATGGGTCAAATTTATTTGCTTTCTTGAATGGTACTAAAGAGTGAAAAGATATAGTTGACTAGTATGAAGGTATTACTATGTCAAATAATGACACCTAGGTTATACCCAGATTTACAAATGAACAGTATTCTGGACAAGCACTCATATGTTATGGTGAGAACTCATTGTCCTAAGGGAGATTTAGTATGTGTTCCATATAGCTCTCCAATAGGCATAAGTGTAGCAAGTGGTCACCACAATCCTTTTCTATCACAGCCACCAGTCTACTTGCCATTTAGGCCCCCACTCTTTTTTTATTTGCCGGAGACATTATCCATTGGGAGTAAGAAAAACAGGGGCTAAGGAAAGTCTCAGGTTATTCAAGAGGCCAAGTGTTCATTTGTGACCAGATAAAATAATGACTGTGTACAACTCTATCTCTCTAAGGCCCCACATATCTCCATGTTTTTCTTATCACCTTTTCTCTCCATCTCTCCTCCCCATTCTGACTTGGGGACTTTTTCAAGTCTTTTTGGGGTATGGATGGGGTAGGAAGGTCTCTCATTTCTGCTCTTTCATATTATTCATCTTTATCAAGGAATACAAAATGGCTAGTTGCTTGAATAAGGAGTGACTATGGGAAAATGTAGAGGAAAGGCAGAGGAGAGTGAAGAAAAAGTGCAGTACAAGGTTAAAAACCACACATGATTTGATGCATTTAAGATATTATCTTGGGCTTAAGAAAAGGAAGCAAGTATATTCCAGATAGACAAAAACATGTGTAAAAGTCACTTTGGAATGGAATACATGTTTTGTTCAGAGTTCCACAAATTTCAGATTATTTTGACTATTTTACATCATGGCAAGGCACTTAGATTTTATTCTTAAAATATTAGGATATTAGTGAAGTGTTTCAAGCAGAAAAATCATTTTTGTTCTAGAAAGATCACTCTGGCTGCTGAGTTGAGAATGGACCGCAGGAGGGTAAGAATTGAGATAGGATCTAAATTATAGTCTATTGCAGTAGCCTATGTGACAGATAATGCTACTTAGTACTGTAACTGTGAATATGAATACATGTGGTCAGTTTTGGGCTGTATATTGATGGCTAAAAGGACTTGCCTTGTGAACTGGATGTGAGATGAGAGAAAGAGGTAGGAATGAATAATAATTTCTACTTTGATACCTTTCCTGAAGAACTAGATAGAAATGGAAATAGAGATACTTTGGAGACAGCAGATTTGGATGTTGAAAATTAAGTATTTCATTTAGAAATGTAGCATTTGTCATGCAATTGAACATCAAAATGAAGATATTGAGAAAAATGTTTGATATTCATTCAAAAGATACAAATGTAAGGGACATCATCATATAGATACTATTTGAAGTAACACAACAGAGTAGCTCACCTAAGCAGAGAACATAAAAACAAAATAGATGAAACAAGGACAAAGCTCTAATAGCTAGTGAAAAAGCCAGCAAAATAGAAAGAAAACCAGGGGAGTCTAGAAAGGAAATTATATATTTCAAGAAGTAGGGAATAGTTAAACTATCAAAGTTGCAATGATAAGTAAGAAAAGAGCAAGAAATTGGTCATTCATTTTGGCAAGATGTAGGTCATTGGTGAGAATTTTCAGAGGGGAGGGAGGGAAGAATAGCCAGATTTAAATAGGTTGAGGAGTAAATAGGGTATGAAGAAGTGTGTAAAAGAAATACCACTAAGGAGTTTCTTTGAAGGGGAACTGAGAAATTCAGAGTAACTGCAAAGAAATGTAAGAAAAACATAAGGTGGATAATATTAATGCAGAATATTATGGCAATAAGAATGTTTTGGTATGTGGAAAAATCACTGAGGCAAATAGCAAAGAGGTTTGCTGCTTTGTGAAAATGAAGTTAATTCAGATATTAGCAAAAAAAAAAAAAAAAAAAAAGCACTGGTGAATGAAGCTTTTTGATGTCCCTTAATGAACTTTTGTGGTGTTTAATAATGGTCTTCATTACATCCTAAATCTTAATTCATGGGATATTTTGTAACATTTTACAACTGAAGAGATAAAGATGGAAAAATATGAGAAGACTTAACAGACACTTGTCACTTTAAATATTGCTCGAATTTTTTAAAATCAAATCTTTTAAAAAGCCTCAAAGCTAAAAATAAATTACAACCACTTCTGAAACATGAGGTGAATTTAATTCCTCTTGCCTTAAAAGAAAAGTGGCCAATGAAATTATTTGAAAATCCCAGAAGATGATTATCATAAAATTGGATGGCAAAGTATAAAAATCTTGCTATAAACTAACAAAAGATCAAGCCTTGGGAAGTTAGAAAAACTTTCTTTAGTAGTGGATTATTAGTGTGTGGAATTGGCTACTGAAGAAAGCAATAAAATCTTTAACTATGCACACGCTGAAAATGATTTAAGCATTTGAGTGTACAGTTTACAGCCCTTAAACATTAATTGTGTAAGTGGAGAGATCATTAAGCACCATATGGGCTCTTTCTTTGAAAAAGCATTATTTCAGAAGAGTGAAGGATGGAAAGGAAACAGATTTCTATTTTAAATCACAAATTATTTTCTTTGTTTTAAGACAAGGAAAATATTAAATGAGTAGAATCTATTTTTATAATAATCAAGATAATAGTAGAAACAAGTCAGCCAAGTCATAATATTCTGGATTAGTGAAATGTAACTTGCCTGAGGTAATCCAAGGCCAAGGAAGAAAAGAATAGTCAGAATTATTCAGGGCACTGAAGCATTATGGAGCAGTAGCATTTTACAATGAAGATGATAATATAGATTAGCTGAGTTTAACTAAGTATTCAACAATTTTATCATCATGCAATTCTGGTTCCTTTGGACACATAAGCATGACAACACAGAATGCTGACAATACCTTCTCATACACTTGCAGATTGAAGAAGACCATGATGGAAAACATTTTAATACTTAAGGCCACCCAAAGTCTATTATCTCCCAAAATATCCAGGTCTTTGAGTTAAACTGTGCTTTATTTAACTCTCGTGATCTTTGGGCTAATATTTACTATGTTGCTTAATACTCCTCAATATTAACCATCCATGAACTACTACCAGCTTCCAGTTCCAGTTACCGTTTTTTTGTTTTTTTAAATAAAATGTTAGGCACAGGGTGATCAGTACACCAGAACAAAAACATATTTTGTTCAACTAGTGGCAAATATCTATTCCAATATCAGGAGGTTTTCTAACAAATTAAATGCTAAAGGCAGAATGTATAATTTTGATGCCTCTGAGAACTTGTTAATACTCTGATTTTTATGCTATAGAAATATTTTAAAATCTGTTTTCAGAGGAGAAAAGGAAAGAAACCTCCCCTTGCTTTCCTTCAAATTAAATAGAATTATCAAAATAAAGAAAGGACTTACAACCATGATTCTAAAGAATTCATCTGATTTATACACATACAACCTCACTTAAAAAAGCTGAACCAACCAGAAGGGCATTGTCAAGAATGAGGTGGGATCAGATTGCTAGAAAGTACTCAAGATCTAATCAAACCTGTAAAAAAGCAGAGTGAAAAATTCAGTGTAACTTAAGTGTCCAGGCAAGAGGAATAGCGCAAAACTAGACCTTCTGGTACAATAGGTTTTGATTTAAAAATCAATTCATACACTGTAATAAATTTAGGTGTGATGTCAAAGTAAAGTGGAAATTGCCTAGTTTCACATGCATTTGTTTTTATAGTTAGGATTTTGTTCCATTAAATAACTGCAGTTGAACAGGAAGAATTCACACTGAGCTAAACCTAATAGGCCATGAAGGAGAAATATGTCCACAGATGCCCATTCACCTCCAGTTTTCTTGGCTTGATTCAGGCATGTGCTCTCTCCAGAAATGCTTTATTCTGTGCTGCTCTCCAATCTTTGGGCATTTTTCCTTTGTTACCATAACTCAACAGCCTCAACCCTTCCTTATACTCCTTTCCAATGAGCTACTATCATCTTTTTATAAAAAAAAAGATAAATTCCTAAACTTGTTATATTTATTTATTAGAAATTTGTCTTTTTAATTGTGCTAGTATTTTCATCAAAGTATTATGTCAGGTGGGACTCTGGTTAGAACATCACACAGGTTCTGAATGGTCTGTCCTTAACTTTATTTTTCCCATAAGTCTATTAATTTCAGTGTATGATTTTACAGAATACATGTTTATTTAAAAAATATATATGTATTACAATATAAAAAAGTGTCTATAATAATATTCAGGTTCATAAGCTGGAACACTAGAGAGAGAGAAAAAAAATCACTTGCTACCCTTAGAAAACTTCCTTCTTTCTGAGTCTTATTTACAAGACATGGGCAGGAATGTCAGGGTTTCCACATTCCTCTGATAAGTCTTTGATATTTTTAATGTGTGTGAGCGAGTGTGTGTGGGTGTGTGTGTATGAAACAGAGATAAAGACAGAGATAGAGACAGATGGAAAGACAGATAGAGACAGAGATAGAAATAGAGGTAGAGAGAAAGAGAGACAGTGAGTAAAAGCTGTTCCAGAGATCCAGGGTCTAAAATACATGGTGGGGCTAAAATAGATCTTGCTATGTTAACTAAATAGGTCACACTCAGTTTAATCGATATTCAAAGGTTATAAACATTCACAAAGCAGCCAAGGTTTTGAAGATTGGGAAGTAAGGCCACAATTAGGCATTAAAGTATGGTCTAAAATTCAATCAAATTTTTAAAGAAATATAGGTGAGAAATGCCAATTTACTTTTTTTTTTTTTAACATTTTTAACATTTTATTGGAGTATAATTGTTTTACAATGGTGCGTTAGTTTCGGCTTTATAGTAAAGTGAATCAGCTATACATATACATATATCCACATATCTCCTCCCTCTTGGTGTCTCCCTCCCATCCTCATATCCCACCCCTCTAGGTGCTCAGAAAGCACTGAGCTGAACTCCCTCTGCTCTGTGGCTTCTTCCCACTAGCTATCTATTTATCATTTCGTAGTATATATAAGATCATGTCACTCTCTCACTTTGTCCCAGCTTACTCTTCCTCCTTCGACTGTCCTCAGGTCCATTCTCTACTTCTGCATCTTTATTCCTGTCCTACCCCTAGGTTCTTCAGAATCATTATTATTATTATTATTTTGATTCCATATATATGTGTGAGCATACAGTATTCGCTTTTCTTTTTCTGATTTACTTCACTCTGTATGACAGATTCTAGGCCCATCCACATCACTACAAATAACTCAATTTCATTTCTTTTTATGGCTGAGTAATATTTCATTGTATATATGTGCCACATCTTCCTTATCCATTCATCTGTTGTTGGACACTTAGGTTGCTTCCATGTCCTGGCTATTGTAAATAGAGCTGCAATGAACATTTTGGTACATGACTCTTTTTGAATTATGGTTTTCTCAGGGTATATACCCAGTAGTGGGATTGCTGGGTCATACAGTAGTTCTATTTTTAGTGTTTTAAGGAACCTCCATATTGTTCCCCATAGTGGCTGTATCAATTTACATTCCCACCAACAGTGCAAGAGTGTTCCCTTTTCTCCACACCCTCTCCAGCATTTATTGTTTCTAGATTTTTTGATGATGGCCATTCTGACCAGTGTGAGATGATATCTCATTGTAGTTTTGATTTGCATTTCTCTAATGATTAGTGATGTTGAGCATTCTTTCATGTGTTTGTTAGCAATCTGTATATCTTCTTTGGAGAAATGTCTATTTAGTTCTTCTGTCCATTTTTGGATTGGGTTGTTTGTTTTATTCGATATTGAGCTGCATGAGTTGCTTATATGTTTTGGAGATTAATCCTTTGTCACTTGCTTCATGTACAAATATTTTCTACCATTCTGAGGTTTGTCTTTTCATCTTGTTTATGGTTTCCTTTGCTGTGCAAAAGCTTTTAAGTTTCATTAGGTCCCATTTGTTTATTTTTGTTTTTATTTTCATTTCTCTAGGAGGTGAGTCAAAAAGGATCTTGCTGTGCTTTATGTCATAGAGTGTTCTGCCTATCTTTTCCCCTAAGGATTTTATAGTGTCTGACCTTACATTTAGATCTTTAGTCCATTTTGAGATTATTTTTGTTTATGGTGTTAAGGAGTGTTCTAATTTCATTCTTTTACATGTAGCTGTTGAGTGTTCCCACCACCACTTATTGAAGAGCCTGTCATTTCTCCATTGTATATGCCTGCCTCCTTAATCAAAACTAAGTTGGCCATATGTGTGTAGGTTTATCTCTGGGCTTTCTATTCTGTTACATTGATCTATATTTCTGATTTTGTGCCAGTACCATACTGTCTTGATTACTGTACCTTTGTAGTAGAATCTGAGGTCAGGGAGCCTGATTCCTCCAGTTCTGTTTTTCTTTCTCAAGATTGCTTTGGCTATTTGGGGTCTTTTGTGTTTCCATACAATGTGAAATTTTTTGTTCTAATTCTGTGAAAAATGCCATTGGTAGTTTGATAGGGATTGCATTGACTCTATAGATTGCTTTGGGTAGTACAGCCACTTTCACAATGTTGTGTCTTCCAATCCAAGAACATGGTATATCTCTCCATCTGTTTGTATTATCTTTAATTTCTTTCATCAGTGTCTTATAGTTTTCTGCATACAGGTCTTTTGTCTCCTTAGGTAGGTTTATTCCCAGATAGTTTATTCTTCATCTTGCAATGGTAAATGGGAGTGTTTCCTTAATTATTCTTTCAGATTTTTCATTATTAGTGTATAAGAATGCAAAAGTTTTCTGTGCATTAACTTTGTATCCTGCTACTTTACCAAATTCATTGATTAGCTCTAGTAGTTTTCTGGTATCACCTTTAGGATTCTCTATGTAGAGCATCACGTCATCTGCAAACAGTGACAGCTTTACTTCTTCATTTCCGATTTGGATTCCTTTTATTTCTTTTCCTTCTCTGATTGCTGTGGCTAAAACTTTCAAAACTATGTTGAATAATATTGCTAACAGTGGACAGCCTTGTCTTGTTCCTGACCTTAGAGGAAATGGTTTCACTTTTCCACCACTGATAACAATGTTGGCTGTGGTTTTGTCATATATGACCTTTATTGTGTTGAGATAAGTTCCCTCTATGCCTATTTTCTGAAGGGTTTTTATCATAAATGGGTGTTGACTTTTGTGGAAAACTTTTTCTGCATCTATGGAGTTGATTATATGGTTTTATTCTTCAATTTATTAATACGGTGTATCACATTGACTGATTTGAGTATATTGAAGAATCCTTGTATTCCTGGGATAAACTCCTCTTGATCATGGTGTATGATCCTTTTAATGTGCTGTTGGATTCTGTTTGTTACTATTTTGTTGAGGATTTTGCATCTCTGTTCATCAGTGATATTGGCCTGTAGTTTTCTTTCTTTGTGACCTCTCTGTCTGCTTTTGCTATCAGGATGATTGTGGCTTCCTAGAATGAGTTTGGGAATGTTCCTCTCTCTGCAATATTTTAGAAGAGTTTGAGAAGGATAGGTATTAATTCTTCTCTAAATATTTGATAGAGTTTGCCTTTGAAGCCATCTGGTCCTGGGCTTTTGTTTGTTGGAAGAATTTTGATCAGTGTTTCAATTTCAGTGCTTGTGATTGGTCTGTTTACATATTCTATTTCTTCCTGGTTCAGTCTCAGAAGGTTGTGCTTTACTAAGAATTTGTCCATTTCTTCCAGGTTGTCCATTTTATTGGCATATAGTTGCTTGTAGTAATCTCTTATGATTCTTTGTATTTCTGCAGGGTCAGTTGTTACTTCTCCTTTTTCATTTCTAATTCTATTGATTTGAATCTTCTCCCTTTTTTCTTGATGGTTCTGGCTAATGGTTTATCAATTTTGTTTATCTTCTCAAATAATCAGCTTTTAGTTTTAGTGATATTTGCTATTGTTTTCTTCATTTCTTTTTCATTTATTTCTCATCTGATCTTTATGATTTCTTTCTTTCTACTACCTTTGGGGTTTTTTGTTCTTTTTCTCTAATTGCTTTAGGTGTAAGTTTAGATTGTTTATTTGAGATGTTTCTTTTTTCTTGAGGTAGGATTGTACTTCTATAAACTTCTCTCTTAGAACTGCTTTTGCTGTATCCCATAAGTTTTGGGTTGTGGTGTTTTCATTGTCACTTGTTTCTAGGTATTTTTTGATTTCCTCCTTGATTTCTTCATTAACCTCTTGGTTAATTAGTAGTGTATAGATTAGTCTCTATGTGTTTGTATTTTTTACAGATTTTTTCCTGTAATTGACAACTAGTCTCATAGCATGGTGGTCAGAAAAGATACTTGATATGATTTCAATTTTCTTAAATTTACCAAGGCTTGATTTGTGACCCATGATATGATCTATCCTGGGGAATGTTCCATAAGCACTTGAGAAGAAAGTGTGTTCTGTTGTTTTGGGATGGAATGTCCTATAAATATCAATAAAGTCCATCTTGTTTAATGTATTGTTTAAAGTTTGTGTTTCCTTATTTATTTTCATTTTGGATGATCTGTCTATTGGTGAAAGTAAGGTGTTAAAGTCCCCTAATATGATTGTGTTACTGTCGAATTCCCCTCTAATGGCTGTTAGCATTTACCTTATTTATTGAGGTGCTCTTATGTTGGGTGCATAAATATTTACAATTGCTATATCTTCTTTTTGGATTGATCCCTTGGTCTTATGTAGTGTCCTTCTTTGTCTCTTGTAATAGTTTTTATTTTAAAGTCTATTTTGTCTGATATGAGAATTGCTACTCCAGCTTTCTTTTAATTTCTATTTGCATGGAATATCTTTTTCTCTCCACTCACTTTCAGTCTGTATGTGTCCTTAGGTCTGAAGTGGTCTCTTGTAGACAATATATATATGTTTCCTGTTTTTGTATGCATTTATCCAGTCTATGTCTTTTGGTTGGAGCATTTAATTTAAGGTAATTATTGATAGGCATGTTCCTATTACCATTTCCTTTATTGTTTTGGGTTTCTTTTTGTATGTCTTTTCCTTCTCTGGTGTTTGCTGCTTAGAGAAGTTCCTTTAGTGTTCGTTTTAAAGCTGTTTTGGTGGTGCTGAATTCTCTTAGCTTTTGCTTGTCTATAAAGGTTTTAATTTCTCCATCAAATCTGAATGAGATCCTTGCTGGGTAGAGTAATCTTGGTTGTAGGTTTTTCTCCTTCATCACTTTAAATATGTCCTGCTACTCCCTTCTGGCTTGCAGATTTTCTGCTGAAAGATCAGCTGTTAACCTTAAGGCGATTCCCTTGTATGTTATTTGTTGTTTTTCCCTTGCTGCTTTTAAGATTTTTTCTTCGTAGTTAACTTTTGATAGTTTGATTAATATGTGTCATGTCGTGTTTCTTCCTGGATTTATCCTGTATGGGACTCTCTGCACTTCCTGAACTTGATTGACTGTTTCTTTCCCCATATTAGTGAAGTTTTCAGCTATAATCTATTCAAATATTTTCTCAGCCCCTCTCTTTTTCTCTTCTTCTTCTGGGACCCCTGTAATTTGAATGTTGTTGCATTTCATGTTGTCCCAGAGGTCTCTAATACTGTCCTCTATTCTTTTCATTTTTTTTTCTTTATTCTGCTCTGCAGTAGTTATTTCCACTATTTTACCTTCCAGGTTATTTATCCGTTCTTCTGCCTCAGTTATTCTCCTATTGATTCCTTCCAGAAAATTTTTAATTTCATTTATTGTGTTGTTCATCATTGTTTGTTTGCTCTTTAGTTCTTCTAAGTCCTTGTAAATGTTTCTTGTATTTTCTCCATTCTATTTCCAACATTTGGGGTCTTCTTTACTATCATTACTCTGAATTCATTTTTAGGTAGACTGCCTATTTCTTCTTCATTTGCTTGTTCAGGTGGGTTGTTACCTTGCTCCTTTATCTGCTTTGTGTTTCTCTGTCTTCTCATTTTGCTTCATTTACTGTGTTTTGAGTCTCCTTTTCACAGGCTGCAAGTTCGTAGTTCCCGTTGTTTTTGGTGTCTGCCCCCAGTGGCTAAGGTTGGTTCAGTGGGTTGTGTAGGCTTCCTGGTGAAGGGGACTCATGCCTGTGTTTTGGTGGATAAGGCTGGATCTTTTCTTTCTGGTACAGAGGACTGCATCTGTGGTGTGTTTTGATGTGTCTGTGACCTTATTATGATTTTAGGCAGTCTCTCTGCTAATGGGTGGAGTGGTGTTCCTGTCTTGCTAGTTATTTGGCATAGGGTGTCCAGCACTGTAGCTTGCTGCCATTGAGTGGAGCTGGGTCTTAGCACTGAGATGGTGATCTCTGGGAGATTTTTCATCATTTGATACTATGTGGACCTGAGAGGTCTCTGGTGGACCAATGTCCTGAACTTGGCTCTCCCACCTCAGAGGTACAGGCCTGACACCCAGCCGGAGCACCAATACCTTTTCAGCCACTTGGCTCAGATGAAAAATGAGAAAAAAAGAATGAAGAAAGAAAAATAAAATAAACTTATTAAAAAATATATATATTAAAAATTTAAAAAAGTAAAAAGTAATGAAAAGAAAGAAAGAAGAGAGCAACCAAACCAAAACATAAATCCACCAACTTTAACAAGCATTAAAAACTATACTACAAAAAAAAAAAAAGGAAATAAAAATTCACAGATAGAACCTTAGGACAAATGGTAAAAGAAAGCTATACAGACAAAATCACAGAAATAAACATATACATAGTCACTCAGGAAAAGAGAAAAAGGAAAAAAAATCTATATGTTAAAAAAAAAAGGAAGCGAGCAACCAAATTAATAAAGAAATCTACCAATGATAATAAACTTTAAATACTAAACTAAATTAAACATAAAACCAGAAAAAAATTAGATTCAGAATGAAAACCCCAAGTCTACAGTTGCTCCCAAAGTCCACCCCCTCAAAATTGGCATGATTCATTGTCTATTCAGGTATTCCACAGATTAAGGTTACAACAAATTGATTATAGAAGTTTAATCTCCTGCTCCTGAGGCTGCTGGAAGAAGTTTCCCTTTGTCTTCCTTGTTTACACAGCTCCTGGGGTTCAGCTTTGAATTGGCCCCGCCTCTTTGTGTAAGTCACCTGAGGGTGTCTGTTCTTTGTTCAGACAGGACGGGGGGTTAAAGGAGAAGCTGATTAGGGGGCTCTGGCTCACTAAGGCTGAGGGGAGGGAGGGGTACGGAATCCGGAGTGAGCCTGTGGCAGCAGAGGCTGGCGTGAAGTTGCAACAGCATGAGTTGCACAGTGGGGCAGTTGTCCCTGGATCACGGGACCCTGGCAGTGGCGGGCTGCACAGGCTCCCAGGAGGAGAGGTGTGGATAGTGACCTGTGCTTGCACACAGGTTTCTTGGTGGTGCAGCAGCAGCCTTAGTGTCTCATGCCCATCTCTGGTGTCTCCACTGATTGCCACAGTTCGCGCCTGTCTCTGGAGCTCTTAGGTGGTGCTCTGAATCTCCTCTCCTCACGCACCCCAAAACAATTTTCTCTTCCCTCTTAGGCAGTTCCAGTCTTTTTCCCGGACTCCCTCCTGGCTAGTTCTGGTGCACTAGCCCCCTTCAGGCTGTGTTCACGCAGCCAACCCCAGTCCTCTCCCTGTGATCTGACCTCTGAAGCCTAAGCCTCAGCTCCCAGCCCCCACCCATCCCTGCAAGTGAGCAGACAAGCCTCTCAGGCTGGTGAGTGCCGATCGGCACTGATCCTCTGTGCGGGAATCTCTCCTCTTTGCCCTCCGCACCCCTGTTGCTGTGCTCTCCTCCGTGGCTCTGAAGCTTTCCCCCTGCCCACCCCCCATCTCTGCCAGTGAAGGGGCTTCCTAGTGTGTGGAAACTTCTCCTACATCACAGCTCTCTCCCAGAGGAGCAGGTCTCATCCCTATTCTTTTGCCTCTGTTTTTTTCTTTTGCCCTACCCAGGTATGTGGGGAGTTTCTTGCCTTTTGGGAAGTCTGTGATCTTCTTCCAGCATTCAGTAGGTGTTCTGTAGGAGTTTTTCCACATGTATATGTATTTCTGATGTGTTTGTGGGGAGGAAGGTGATCTCCACATCTTACTCCTCCACCATCTTGAAGGTCTTGCAATTTACTTTTATAAATATGTTTATATATAGTTTATAAAAATGTAAACATGCAATTCAGTTAATAAAGAACCAAGAAGTTTGCTTTGTCTCATAAAGTTGCAACAATTAAATATTCTCTTTATTCTTTATGTCTAACTCTGTTGCTGCCATTAACACATCATGTAAGAGATATCTTCTTAGTGTCTGCCTCTCCCAGAAGGACTTTGAGCCATTTCAGATTAGGTAACATGTCCTACACATATTTGTATCCCTAACACATTGCTTAGAACTCAAATGTTTTTTGAGTGAACAAATAAACAAGAACATATTTTCGATGCAATATTGATCTCTGTCTCACAATTTGTCAATGGTAATTTGAGGTATCAGAATCTAATATACCGCCCTCAAAGGACATCCCCACTCCATAGTGTTTATTACTACTTCTAATAATAGTACTTATTATGGTTGGCATTGTATTGCACGTCCTTCTACATATGCCCACTATTATCACTAGATGGGGAACTTTGGAAGGTACTTTCACATTCTAGAGAGTATAATTTTTGACACCTAATAGATGGTCAATAAATATTTCCTGAATAGAACATATCAACTTTTTGAGGATTAAAAAGTAAATAGAGAAATTTTCTTAAGAGAGCTTGCAATCTAAAATACCAAGAAGTAAGATTTCAAAATGCTACTTTTTAGAGTGCCTAAATTCTCGGAAGTTGGAATTATTAAACCTTGCTTAAGGATGAAGAATATCTAGTTGAAATATAGAGGTGAGGAGCCATTTCTTTATAGAAAAACAAGTTTTTTCTGTGTGCTATGAGATGCTGTGTGATTCAGCATGATGCAACGTTGTTGTTGGTTTTTCCTATGTGTTCCCTTCTGCTCCTTTTCTGTTTGTTCTTATAATTACATACTTCAGTTATTTATGATGGTGGTATCAAATCATAGGTTCTGAAGCAATAAATATCCTGCATTAGAAAGTTCTACTCATCTGCAACATCTTCTGGTGACAGAGAAGTGACATTGTTAAAACAAATAAACAAACCAAAACCTTTTCAATACCACTCTCAAAGCAAATGCCTAAGCAATCAGTGTGTTCTATACTCTGGAATCAAACAAACCCTAATATTAAAATGACTTTTTGCTGCATACTGACAAGTTTGAAACCAGTCATCTTGTTTCCTGAAAGATTCTCCTGCTGAAAATGCTTCTACTTTCTCTTAAAGCTAACCAATCAGAGTACTCCACAAACAAGTATGTGATGCTCCTGGTCATCCATGGTATGCAAAGAAATGCCCTCATCAACTTCCTTACCACTGAAGCTCCAGTTTCATTTAAGATTTTTGGTGGTGGCATTGATCAACTTATTCATTTTTCCCAGCTTTATTGAGATATACTGAGATGTTATGTAAGTTTAAGGTGTACAGTGTGATGATTTGGTACATGTATGTATTGCAAAATAATTATCACAGTAAGTTTAGTTAACACTTCCATCACCTCGTTTTTTTGTGTGGTGAGAACATTTAATATTCTGCTTTTTTCCAACCTTCAAGTATATAATACAGTATTTTTAACTATAGTTACCATGCTGTATTTTAGATACTTAGAACTTATACCTTGAAGTTGTACCCTTTGACCAACATGTCTCCTTGGCAGCTGCCATTCTATTTTCTGTTTCTATGATTTGGGTGTTTTTTTTGTTTTGTTTTGTTTTGTTTTGTTTTGTTTTTGATTTGACATATGTATAAGTGAGATCATACAGTATTTGTCTTTCTCTGCTGACTTGTTTCACTTAGCATAATGTCCTCAAGGTCCATACATATTGTAACTAAAGGTGAGATTTCCTTCTTTTTATGACTGTATAATATTCCATTGTAAATATACACTACATTTTCATTATGCATTCATTTAGTGGATAGTCAATCTACCTAAAGATTCAAATGTATCAAATGGAATCACCATTCAGATGAGACATTGGTCTTATATTGAATGGACAATGTGGTGTGAAAAGTTTATAATATACAGGTCTCAATCACCACTGTGCATTAAAATCAATTGGGAGATTTTTTGAAAACATATATCCCAAGCCACAGTCCTATGATTCCATTTCTCTTGGTTGAGACTGGGTACAGGCATAACTTCTTTCTAAAAGTTGCTCCAGCAACTTTAAAGTGCAGTCTGAACTGAGAATCAGTTCAATAGTGTTACCAAAGGAAATGTGAACAGAGACCTGATTCAGCAGACCTGAGGTCACTAGCCATTACTCGTATTAGCTGTGACTTTGAAAAAGAATCCTACAGTTAATATCTCTTTAAAAAATGGTTTTACTTGGGACTTCTAAGGTCTCTAACAACTATAAAGACCCTATTGCTCTACTGTAGCGTTAAACAAGCTACCTCAACCCTACAAAAATGCTTATGAGTCAATAAAATTTGCTGTTGTTACTAACACACCTGTTGTTAATAACATCAGTTTGTTGTTGATAATAACAAATAAATTTGCAACTTCAAAATGAAATACTATTCGTAATCCTAACAATGGCAACTGCCCTTAAAAGTATTTAAGAAAACACCAGAAAGACCTATGACAGTCTCTATATATCAACTCAGAAGGAGAAAGATGTTAAGACAATAGTTGCTGGCTGGCCTCAACAAGATTTTTAAGGATTGCCTAGTATTACCTAGATGTGTATTCTGCAAAACTCTATGACACTTTTCTGCAAAAACTAATTAGTGATAAATTATTCTTTAATACTGCACGTAACTGAGTGTTTATAAAAAACTAAATAAATTTCTGTACCCAATTACTGCATTAATCATTTAAAATGAAAATGTGACTTTTGCTTAAAATATAATAATATTAAAGAACAGCTTGAGAATGTAATAAAATACTTCTTCTTGAATGCATTACAGATATTCAATTAGTTATAATAATTTTACTCCTTCATAAACTTGGAATCTGGTAATTCAGGGACTGTGGAAAAAATAAGAGAGGACCCATCTAAGAGCAGTGATTATCCACAACCAAAATCAGCCAAGAACTGAGAGAGGACAGTCATGTTAAAGCTTATTTTTGCTAAGGATGCCAATATATGACCAAAATTGATGTTCTTTGATCAATCAGTCGCTTATGGGGGGCACCCAGAATTCAACCCTGTTAGTTCATAATGTCTTTTACAACTGGAATTTTCCATTGGATTGATATACTATATTAAGATTCTATTTTCAAATTAAAATGAGTACTCAAAAAGTCTTCAGGAAAACTCTCTATAGTTTCCATATATCAAGAATATGAACTTTTTAAAGGAAATGGAATAAATAAAACTTTTAGCTTTGGGGTTTTGCATTAATTATATGGGGGTCAATTCTATAGGCATGTTAAGGAATACACCAACTCTATAAACTGAAGCTGAGCATCCAGATCCCCTAAGGCTGCCCAATTTGTACCAGTTTCTTTTTCAACAGAAAAAAAGGCCATCATTGCAAAGTGATTTTTTCACCTACTAGATAAAAGTTTTCCATAAATTTGGATTTACCAGTGTGAAGCTGTAGTGGGGAAAGCCACACAGTTATTTATGTACTTCCAACTTTGTACAATGCATTACAATGAACATAAGCCACTCTTTCTTACTTCAAATACTTTAAGTTATGGAGCTGTTTAAAACCAGAATGCTGAAAGACATTGAAAAAACAGGTTTTTTTCCCAACTACAGAAAGAAAAAAGCTATCCACAAATGGGCTAAAAACAGAATAGAATGGAACAAAATAAAGTGTTTTTAAAGAAGAATCCCAAAAGTTCTGGAAATGCCACACATTGCCAGTACTTTCATGGATTATACTCATTTCTGGTCTTTTATCTCTTAAGGCCACAGTTTCCAGCTTTGATTACACATTAGAATCGCCTGGTTTTGTTTGTTTGTTTGTTTGTTTTAAGTAGCAATTTACAAGCCTCACCCTCAGTAGAGATTCAGACTTAATTGGTCTAGGGTGGGCATCAGTACATTTTTAAAGCACCCCAGGCAATTCTAATATATAGTTAAGGCAAAGACCATTGCCTCATAGTATATCACTGACAACATTTTCTACAAATCTGAAAGAGCAGTGTTAACCCAATAATCTACAGGCAAAATATGTTCTTTTAAACAAATATATTGTCAAAAAATAGACAATGTATTAAAAGAGACAAAATATTAAAAGAGACAAAATGACAACTATTAATCACAATGTGTAGGTCAAGATGGTGAAGTAAGAGGATGCAGAGTTCAAGTCTCCTCACAACTAGGGTACCTAGTAGACACTGGTGGGGGTCCTCAGACACCTAAAGGGATAGGAGGAATCCCCACATGACCAGGTAGGATGTGGGAGAAAAGGAGGGAGGGAAGAAAAGTGGAGGCAGGACAGGACAGGCAAGGCTGAGGGGGAGATGGTGCAGTGGAGAGGTTCCCATGCTCAGAGGGACCCACTCATGGTGAGGGGATCAGCAGGGATGGAGAGGAACCTTTGGAGGATTGGGGGATTGGAGGGGAATGTGGCCATCATCTCCCCTGCCTGTTTGGGCCCTGGCAAACCTGCTGTGCTCCCAGGCCTGAACTCCCAACCCTAAGGCCCCCTCCTGCCTCACAAGTCCCAGGCCTGAGCCCCACACATGCCAAGGCTTCTTCCGGCCACATGAGTGCTGGGCCAGAGCACCCTTCCTCTCGGCCAAGGTCTATTCTGGCCATGTGGGTCCCAGGCCTGCGTCCCGCCCCCCACAAGGCCTCTTCCAGCCACGTGGGTCCCAGGTCTGAGCCCTGCTTCTAGCAAATCCTCCTCTGGCTGCCACACAGATCGTGGAAGCCAAAGTGCCACCCCGACAGGGCCTCCTCTGGTCACGCAGCTCCAGGCAGGTTGAGTGCCCCCTGCTCTAAGACCTCCTCCAGCTGTGCCAGTCCCTGCAGGACCACCTGTGAAGACCTATGCCCCAGCAGGCCTGTGGGGGCATGTGTGTTCTGGGCCAGCTCCAGGAAAAGACACTGCTGAGATGAACACATGCAGAATTTGGGCTGAAACAGTGGGTCCAGAGACCTACCTAGAGATCTAGGAGGCCTACTGGGGAGGCAGAGGTAGGCTGTAGCTCACTGGGAGGGCAAGGACACTGATAGAGGAGGCACCTTTTTATTTTTTAATTTATTTTCTTTTTTCTTATTTATTTATTTGCTGCCATGGTTCTTTTTTGTTTTGTTGTTGTTTCATTTTTATTTTGTCTAATACAGTTTTTATTCTTCTAACTTTATTTTATTTTTTTATTCTTTGCTATTGTTCTGCTCTTTTCTGTTTGTTGTTTTTTTTTTCTTTTTTTTTGGCCATGCACTGTGGCTTGCAGGGTGCTGGTTCCAAGGCCAGGGGTCAGATCTGAGCTCCTGTGGTGGGAACACTGAGTTCACACTGCTGGACTAACAGAGAACATCAAGTCCCAGGGAATATTAATTGGTGTGAGGTCTCCTGGAGGTTCTCATCTCTGCACCGAGATCTGGCTCCACCCAACTGCCTGCAAACTCCGGTGCTGAATGCCTCAGGCCAAACAACCAACAAGACAGGAGCACAGCCCCACCCATCAAAAAAATGAGATGACAAAAAATGTGTTACAGACAATGGAGCAAGATAAAAACCTACAACAACAAATAAAGGAAGAGGAAATAGGCAACCTACTTGAAAAAGAATTCAGAGTTATGATAGTAAAGATGATCCATAATCTTGGAAATAGAATGGAGGCACAGATGGAGAAACTACAAGAAATGTTTAATAAGGACCTAGAAGAAAAAATGAACAAACAAACAGTGATGAACAACACAATAAATGAAATAAAAAATACACTAGAAAGAAACACTAACAGAAGAATGGAGAGACAAGAATGAATAAGTGAGCTGGAAGATAGAATGATGGAAATAACTGCAAAGGAGCAGAATAAAGAACAAAGGATGAAAAGAAATGAGGACAGTAACAAAGACCTCTGGGACAACATTAAACACACCAACATTTAAATTATAGGGGTTTCATAAGAAGAAGAGGAAGAGAAAGGGTATGAGAAAATGCTTGAAGAGATTATAGTAAAATAATTCCCTAACATGGGAAAGGAAATAATCACTCAAGTCTAGAAAGCTCAGAGAGTGTCAGACAAGGTAAAACTAAGGAGGAACACATATTAATAAAACTAACAAAAATTAAATACAAAGAAAAAATATTAAAGGTAACAAGAGAAAAGCAATAAATAACATACAAGGAATTCCCAATAAGTTAATGAGCTGACTTTTTCGGCAGAAACTCTGCAGGACAGAAGGGAGTGTCATGATATATGTAAAGTGATAAAGGGAAAAAAAAAAAAAACCCTACAACCAAGAATATTATACCCAGCAAGACTGTTATTTAGATTCAATGGAGAAA
Organism: Pseudorca crassidens; assembly: GCF_039906515.1. Lineage (NCBI taxonomy): Eukaryota > Metazoa > Chordata > Mammalia > Artiodactyla > Delphinidae > Pseudorca > Pseudorca crassidens. The sequence goes on along the minus strand of NC_090312.1, from coordinate 55,249,928 downwards.
TCAAAACCTTAACACACAAGCAAAAACTAAGAGAATGCAGCATCACCAGACCAGAGTTGCAAGAAATGCTAAAGAAAATTCTCTAAGCAGGGGGAAAAAAAAGAAAAAAAGGCCACAACTAGAAACAAGAAAATCACTAATGGGAAAGCTAACTAGTAAAGGCAAACATATAGTAAAAGCAGGAAATCATTCACATGCAAATATGATAACAAAATGATCAACCATGTGAAGAGGTGAGTACAAATGTGGGAAACGGGAATTACATTTGAAATTAAGAGACCAGCAACTTTAAACAAACTTGGATACATATACACTGCTATATCAAAACCTCATGAGAAATGCAAACCAAAAAACTACGATAGATACACACATACAAAAGAAAAAGCAACCCAAAAACAACACCAAAGATGGTCATCAAACCACAAGAGAATAGAATAAAAGAGGAAGGAAATATAAAAAGACCTACAAAACAAATGCAAAACAATTAAGAATATGGCAATAGGAACACACATATCAATAATTACCTTAAATGTAAAAGGATTAAATGCTCCAACCAAAAGACACAGACTGGCTGAATGGTTATGAAAACAAGACTGATATAAATGTTGTCTACAAGAGATCCACTTCAGACCTATGGACACATACAGATGGAAAGTGAGGGAATGGAAAAAGATATTCAATGCAAATGGAAATCAAAAGAAAACTGGAGTGGCAATACTCATATCAGAAAATAGACTTTAAAATGAAGACTGTTACAAGAGATAAGAAAGGACATTACATAATGATCAAGAGTTCAGTCCACAAAGAAGATATAACAATTGTAAATATATATTTACTCAACATTGGAGCACCTCAGTATATAAGGAAAATGCTAACAGCCATAAAACGGGAAATTGAAAGTAACACAATAATGGCGGGGGAATTACCACAATGGACAGATCATCCAGACAGAAAAATAATAAGGAAACACAAGCTTTGAATGACACATTAGATCAGATAGACTAAATTGATATTTATAGGACATTCCATTTGAAAGCAGCAGAATGCACTTTCATCTCAAGTGCACATGGAACATTCTCCAGGATACATCCCATTCTGGGTTACAAATCAAGCCTTGGTAAATTTAAGAAAATTGAAATCATATCAATTACCTTTTCCAACCACAACGCTATGAGATTAGAAATCAATTACAGGAAAAAAGCTATAAAATACACAAACACATGGATGTTAAGCACTATGCTACCAAATAACGAAGACACCACAGAAGAAATCAAAGAGGAAATCAAAACATACATACAAACAAGTGACAATGAAAACACAATGACCCATAACCTATGGGATGCAGAAAAAGCAGTCCTAAGGGGGATGTTTGTAGCAATTCAATTCTACTTCCAGAAACAAGAAAAGTCTCAAATGAATAACATAACCTTATACCTAAGGCAACCAGAGAAAGAACAAACAATACACAAAGTCAGTAGAAGGAAAGAAAACATAAAACTCACAGCAGAATTAAATGAAATAGAAAACAATAGCAAAAATCAATGAAACTAAAAGCTGTTTTTTTGAGAAGATAAAGAAAATGGAAAAATCTTTAGTCAGACTCACCAAGAAAAACTGGGAGAGGATTCAAATAAATAAAAATAGGAATGAAAAAGGAGAAGTCACAACTGATACCATAGAAATACAAAGGATCATAAGAGACTACCACAAGCTACTATATGCCAATAAAAAGGGCAACCTGGAAGAAATGGACAAATTCTTACAAAGGTACAACCTCCAAAGATTGTACCAGGAAGAAATAGAAAATATGAACAGATAAATCACAACTAATAAAATTGAAACAGCAATTTAAAATCTTCCAACAAACAAAAGTCCAGGACCAGATGCCTTCACAGGTGAATTCTATCAAACATTTAGAGATGAACTAACACCCATCCTTCTCAAATTCTTCCAAAAAATTGCAGAGGAAGGAAAACTCCCAAGCTCATTCTATGAGGCCACCATCACCCTGAAACAAAAACCAGACAAAGATATCAAAAAAAAAAAGAAAGAAAGAAAGAAAGAAAATTGCAGGCAAATATCATTGATTATCATAGACATAGAAATCCTCAAGACAATATTAGCAAACAGAATCCAACAACACATTAAAAGGATCATACACCATGACCAAACGAGATTTATCCCAGTGATGCAAGGATTGAAAATCAAACAACATGATAAATGATATTAACAAATTAAATAATAAAACCACATTATCATCTTAATAGATGCAGAAAAAGCTTGTGACAAAATTCAACACCCGTGTATGATAAAAACTCTCCAGAAAGTAGGCCTAGAGGGAACCTACCTCAACATAATAAAGGCCATATATGACAAACCCACAGCCAACATCATTCTCAATGGTGAAAAACTGAAAGCATTTCCTCTAAGATCAGGAACAAGACAACGATGTCCACTCTCACTAATATTATTCAAAATAGTTTGTGAAGTCCAGCAAAGATAAACAGAGAAGAAAAATAAATAAAAGGAATCCTTTTTTGACCCACCTCTTAGAGTAATGAAAATTTAAAAAAAATAAACAAATGGGGTCTAATTAAACTTAAAACTTTTGCAGAGAAAAGGAAACCATAAATAAGATAAAAATACAACCCTCAGAATGGGAGAAAATATTTGCCAACGAAGCAACTGACCAGGTATTAATTTCCAAAATATACAATCAGCTGATGTAGCTCAATATCAAAAAGCAAAAGACCCAATCAAAAAATGGGAGGAAGACCTAAATAGACATTTCTCCAAAGAACATATACATATGGCCAAGAAGCACATGAAAAGCTGCTCAACATCACTAATTATTAGAGAAATGCAGATCAGACCTACAATTATGTATCCCCTCACACCAGTCAGAATGGTCATTATCAAAAATTTACAAACAATAAATGCTGGAGAGGGTGTGGAGAAAAGGGAACCCTCTTGCACTGTTAGTGGAAATGTAAATTGAAACAGCCACTATGGAGAACAGTATGGAGGTTCCTTAAAAAACTGAAAACACAACTAACATATGACCCAGCAATCCCACAACTGAGCAAATACCCTTAGAAAATCATAATTCAGAAAGACACATGTACCCCAATATTCATTGCAGCACTATTTACAATAGCCAAGACATGGAACAACTTAAATGTCCATCAACAGCTGAATGGATAAAGAAGATGAGGTACATATATACAATGGAATATTACTCAGCCCTAAAAGAATAAAAAATTGGGTCATTTGTACAGATGTGGATGGACCTAGAGTCCATCATACAGAGTGAAGTAAGTCAGAAAGAGAAAAACAAATATTGTATATTAACACATATTTGTGGAGTCTAGAAAAATGGTACAGATAAACCTATTTGTAGGGCAAGAATAGAGACGCAGACAGAGAGAACAGTCATGTGTATATGGTGGGGAGAGGGTGGTGGTCTACAGTGGGAAATTGGGAATGACATATGTTCAATGCCATGTGTAAAACAGATAGCTAGTTGGAACATACTGTATAGCACACAGAGCTCAGTTTGTTGCTCTGTGGTTACCTAGATGGGTAGGAAGGGGGAAGTGGGAGGGAGGTCCATGAGGGAGGGGATATATGTATACATATAGCTGATTAACTTTGTTATACAGCAGAAGGTAACACAACATGGTAAAGCAATTATACCCCCAATAAAATAAAACAAAATAAAATAAAATCACAATGTGTAGACTGCATTTAGATAGTGATTCATGGCAAAAATATTAAATAAAAATAAATAAAATTGTACTACATTTAGAAATTTCAATACTAACTTGATAACTGAGAATATTAAGAAAATATTAATTTTTGAAGATGCAATTATATCACTGTGATTCATCTGATCTGGAATAATCCAATTAATACATGATATTAAATATAATTAATGCATTGTATAATACAATGCTGATTTTAAATCAAACTTGACAGACTGTTTTAAAATTGTTTCTCAGTGAATTGTAGGAGGAATTATTAGAGGATAATGGTAAGTATTATGAAAGAAATTTGGATATATTTGTCTCTAGGTTTGTCAAATTCCATTTTATACTTGATTGTTAATGTTTCACTTGACAATAGTTCCTAAAATCAAAACGAATGATATTGAAAAGTAGGTTGTTTTTTCTAGGTACAAGGCAGTATTTACAGTACAGAGAGTTTTTTTTAAAATTTAATTTATTTATTTAAACAGCAGGTTCTTGTTAGTTATCCATTTTATAGATATTAGTGTATATATGTCAATCCCAATCTCCCAATTAATTACACCACCACCCCACCACTTTCCCCCCTTAGTGTTCATACGTTTGTTCTCTACATCTGTGTCTCAATTTCTGCCCTGCAAACCGGTTTCATATTTGGAAGGTAGAAAAACTGGTACCATTTTTCTAAGTTCCACAAATATGCATTAATATATGATACTTGTTTTTCTCTTTCTACTTACTTCACTCTGCATGACAGTCTCTAGATCCATCCACGTCTCTACAAATGACCCAGTTTCATTCTTTTTATGGCTGAGGTATATTCCATTGTATATATGTACCACATCTTCTTTATCCATTCACCTGTTGATGGACACTTAAGTTGCTTCCATGACCATGTTATTGAAAACAGTGCTGAAATGAATACTAGGGTGCATGTTTCTTTCTGAATTATGGTTTTCTCTGAGTATATGCCCAGTAGTGGGATTGCTGGGTCATAAGATAATTCTATTTTTAGTTTTTTAAGGAACCTCCATACTGTTCTCCATAGTGGCTGTATCAATTTACATTCCCACAAACAGTGCAACAGGGTTCTCTTTTCTACACACAATATCCAGCATTTGTTGTTTGTAGATTTTCTGATGATGTCCATTCTGACTGGTGTGAGATGATATCTCATTGTACTTTTGATTTGCATTTATCTAATGATTAATGATATTGAGCATTCTTTCATGTGTTTGTTGGCAATCTGTACATCTTCTTTGGAGAAATGTCTATTTAGGTCTTCGGCCCATTTTTGGATTGGGTTGTTGAGCTGCTTGTAAATTTTGGAGATTAATCCTTTGTCAGTTGCTTCATTTGCAAATATTTTCTCCCATTCTGAGGGTTGTCTTTTGGTCGTCTTTATGCTTTCCTTTGCTGTGCAAAAGCTTTTAAGTTTTACTAGGTCCCATTTGTTTATTTTTGTTTTTATTTCCATTTCTTTAGGAGGTGGGTCAAAAAGGATCTTGCTGTGATTTATGTCATAGAGTGTTCTGCCTATGTTTTCCTCTAAGAGTTTGATAGTGTCTGACCTCATATTTAGGTCTTTAATCCATTTTGAGTTTATTTTTGTATATGGTGTTAGGGAGTGTTCTAATTTCATACTTTTACATGTACCTGTCCAGTTTTCCCAGCACCACTTATTGAAGAGGCTGTCTTTTCTCTCGTGTATATTCTTGCCTCTTTTATCAAAGATAAGGTGACCATATGTGTATGTGTTTATCTCTGGGCTTTCTATCCTGTTCCATTGATCTTTATTTCTGTTTTTCTGCCAGTACCATACTGTCTTGATTACTGTAGCTTTGTAGTATAGTCTGAAGTCAGGGAGCCTGATTCCTTCAGCTCCATTTTTCGTTCTCTAGATTGCTTTGGCTATTGGGAGTCTTTTGTGTTTCCATACAAACTGTGAAATTTTTTATTCTAGTTCTGTGAAAAATGTCAGTGGTAGTTTGATAGGGATTGCATTGAATCTATAGATTGCTTTGGGTAGTAGAGTCATTTTCACAATGTTGATTCTTCCAATCTAAGAACATGATATATCTCTCCAACTGTTTGTATCATCTTTAATTTCTTTCATCAGTGTCTTATAATTTGCAGCATACAGGTCTTCTGTCTCCTTAGGTAGGTTTATTCCTAGATATTTTATTCTTTTTGTTGCAATGGTAAATGGGAGTGTTTCATAATTTCACTTTCAGATTTTTCATCATTAGTGTATAAGAATGCCAGAGATTTCTGAGCATTAATTTTGTATCCTGCTACTTTACCAAATTCATTGATTAGCCCTAGTAGTTTTCTCGTAGTGTCTTTAGGATTCTCTATGTATAGGATCATGTCATCTGCAAACAGTGACAGCTCTACTTCTTCTTCTCCGATTTGGATTCATTTTATTTATTTTTCTTCCCTGATTGCTGTCACCAAAACTTCCAAAACTATGTTGAATAAGAGTGGTGAGAGTGGGCAACCTTGTCTTGTTCCTAATCTTAGTGGAAATGGTTTCAATTTTTCACCATTGAGGATGATGTTTGCTGGGGGTTTTTCATATATGGCCTTTATTATATTGAGGAAAGGTCCCTCTATGCTTACTTTCTGCTGGGTTTTTATCATAAATGGGTGTTGAATTTTGTCAAAAGCTTTCTCTGCATCTATTGAGATGTTCATATGGCTTTTCTCCTTCAATTTGTTAATATGTTGTATCACGTTGATTGATTTTTTATATTGAAGAATCCTTGCATTCCTGGAATAAACCCCACTTGATCATGGTGTATGATCCTTTTATTATGCTGTTGGATTCTGTGTGCTAGTATTTTGTTGAGGATTTTTGCATCTATGTTCATCAGTGATATTGGCCTGTAGTTTTCTTTGTTTGCAACATCTTTTTCTGGTTTTGGTATCAGGGTGATTGTGGCCTTGTAGAATGTGTTTGGGATTGTTCCTCCCTCTGCTATAGTTTGGAGGAGTTTGAGAAGGATAGGTGTTTTCTCTTCTCTAAATTTTGAACAGAATTCACCTGTGAAGCCATCTGGTCCTGGGATTTTTTTTGTTGGAAGATTTTTTAATCACAGTTTCAACTTCAGTGCTTGTGATTGGTCTGTTCATATTTTCTATTTCTTCCTGGTTCAGTCTCGGCAGCTTGTGCATTTCTAAGAATTTGTCCATTTCTTCCAGGTTGTCCATTTTATTGGCATAGAGTTTCTTGTTGTAATCTCTCGTGACCCTTTATATTTCTGCAGAGTCAGTTGTTACTTCTCCTTTTTCATTTCTAATTGTATTGATTTGAGTCTTCTCCCTTTTTTTCTTGATGAGTCTGGCTAATGGATTATCAATTTTGTTTATCTTCTCAAAGAACCACCTTTTAGTTTTAGTGATCTTTTCTATCATTTCCTTCATTTCTTTTTCATTTATTTCTGATCTGACCTTTATGATTTCTTTCCTTCTGCTAACTTGGTGGGTTTTTTTTCTTCTTCTTTTTTTCTTCTTCTTCTTTCTCTCATTGCTTTAGGTGCAAGGTTAGGTTGTTTATTTGAGTTGTTTCCTGTTTCTTAAGGTAGGATTGTATTCCTATAAAATTCCCTCTTAGAACTTCTTTTGCTTTATCCCATAGGTTTTGGGTCACCATGTCTCCATTGTCATTTGTTTCTAGGTATTTTTTGATTTCTTCTTTGATTTCTTCAGTGACCCATTCTTTATTAAGTACTGTATTTTTTAGCCTCAATGTGTTTGTATTTTTTACAGATCTTTTCCTGTAATTGATATGTAGTCTTATAGCATTGTGGTTGGAAAGGATACTTGATATAATTTCAACTTTTTTAAATTTAGCAAGGCTTGATTTGTGACCCACGATATAATTTATCCTGGAGAATGTTCCATGAGCACTTGAGAAAAATATTTATTCTGTTGTTTTTGTATGGAATGTCCTGTAAATATCAATTAAGTCCATCTTGTTTAATGTATCATTTAAAGCTTGTGTTTCCTTATTTATTTTCATTTTGGAAGGTCTGTCCATTGGTGAAAGTGGGGTATTGAATTCAGCTACTAAGATTGTGTTACGGTCAATTTCCCCTTTTATGGCTGTTAGTATTTGTCTTATGTATTGTGGTGGCCTTATGTTGGGTGCATAAATATTTACAATTGTAATATCATCTTCCTGGATTGATCCCTTCATCATTATGTAGTGTCTTTCTTTGTCTCTTGTAATAGTCTTTATTATAAAGTCTATTTTGCCTGGTATGAAAATTGCTACACCAGCTTTCTTCTGATTTCCCCTTGCCTGGAATACCTTTTTCCATCCCCTCACTTTCCGTCTGTGTGTTTCCCTAGGTCTGATGTGTGTCTCTTGTAGACAGCATATATACGGGTCTTGTTTTTGTATCCATTCAGCCAGTCTCTGTCTTTTGGTGGGAACATTTAATCCATTTATATTTAAGGTAATTATTGATATGTATGTTCCTTTTCCCATTTTCTTATTTGTTTTGGGTTTGTTATTGTAGGTCTTTTCCCTCTCTTTTGTTTCTTTCCTAGAGAATTTCCTTTAGCTTTTGATGTAAAGTTGGTTTGGTGGTGCTGAACTCTCTCAGCTTTTGCTTGTCTCTAAAGATTTTAATTTCTCTATCAAATCTGAATGAGATCCTTGCTGGGTAGAGTAATCTTGGTTGCAGGTTTTTCTCCTTCATCACTTTAAATATGTCCTGCCACTCCTTTCTGGCTTGCAGAGTTTCTGCTGAATGATCTGCTGTTACCCTTATGGGGATTCCCTTGTGTGTTAATTGTTGCTTTTCCCTTGCTGCTTTTAATATGTTTTCTTTGTATTTAATTTTTGATACTTTGATTAATATGTGTCTTGACGTGTTTCTCCTTGGATTTATATTGTATGGGACTCGCTGTGTTCCTGGACTTGATTAACTATTTCCTTTCCCATATTAGGGAAGTTTTCAACTATAATCTCTTCAAATATTTTCTCAGTCTCTTTCTTTTTATCTTCTTCTTCTGAGACCCCTATAATTCGAATGTTGGTTTGTTTAATGTTGTCCCAGAAGTCTCTGAGACTGTCCTCAGTTCTTTTCATTCTTTTTCCTTTATTCTGCTCTGTAGCACTTATTTCCACTATTTTATCTTCTAGGTCACTTATCCGTTCTTCTGCCTCAGTTATTCTGCTATTGATCCCTTCTAGAGTATTTTTAATTGCATTTATTGTGCTGTTCATCATTACTTGTTTCTTCTTTAGTTCTTCTAGGTCCTTGTTAAATGTTGCTTGCATTTTCTCTATTCTATTTCCAAGATTTTGGATCATCTTTACTATCATTATTCTGAATTCTTTTTCTGGTAGACTGCCTATTTCCTCTTCATTTGTTAGGTCTGGTGGGTTTTTATCTTACTCCTTCATCTGCTGTGTGTTTTTCCATCTTTTCTTTTTGCTTATCTTACTGTGTTTGGGGTCTCCTATTTGCAGGCTGCAGGTTCATAGTTCCTGTTGTTTTTGGTGTCTGTCTCCAGTGGCTAAGGTTGGTTCAGTGGGTTCTGTACGTTTCCTGGTGGAGGGAACTAGTGCCTGTGTTCTGGTGGATGAGGCTGGATCTTGTCTTTCTGGTGGGCAGGTCCACTTCTGGTGGTGTGTTTTGGCATGTCTGTGGATTTACTATGATTTTAGGCAACCTCTCTGCTAATGGGTGGGGTTGTGTTCCTGTCTTTCTAGTTGTTTGGCATAGGGTGTCTAGCACTGTAGCTTGCTGGTAGTTGAGTGAAGCTGTGTCTTGTTGTTGGGATGGAGGTCTCTGGGAGATTTTCACCGTTTGATATTACATGGAGCTGGGAGGTCTCTTGTGTACCCATGTCCTGAAGTTGGCTCTCCCACCTCCATGGCACAGCCCTGACACCTGGCTGGAGCACCAAGAGCCTGTCTTCCACATGGCTCAGAGTAAAAGGGAAAAAATAAAGAAAGAAAGTAAAAAAGAAACAGGATAAAATAAAATAAAGTTATTAAAATAAAAATAAGTATTAAGAAAAAAAATTAAAAGATTAAAAAAAAAACGGATGGACAGAACACTATGACAAATGGTGAAAGCAAAGCTATACAGACAAAATCTCACACAAATTCGTACACATACACACTCACAAAAAGAGGAAAAGGGAGAAAATAATCTATCTTGCTCCCAAAGTCCACCTCCTCAATTTGGGATTTTTCATTGCCTATTCAGTTATTCCATAGATGCAGGGTACATCGAGTTGATTGTGGAGATTTAATCCACTGCTTCTGAGGCTGCTGGGAGAAATTTCCCTTTCTCTTCTTTGTTTGCACAGCTCCTGGTGTTCAGCTCTTGATTTGGCTCTGTCTCTGCGTGTAGGTGCCTGAGGACGTCTGTTCTCGCTCAGACAGGATGGGGTTAAAGGAACCACTGATTTTGGGGCTCTGGATCACTCAGGCTGGTGGGGAGGCAGGGATACGGATGTGGGGAAAGCCTGCAGTGACAGAGGCCATTGTGACGTTGCACCAGCCTGAGGCACACCGTGCATTCTCCTGGGGAAGTTGTCTCTGGATCACGGGACCCTGGCAGTGACGGTCTGCACAGGCTCCCAGGAGGAGCGGTGGATAGTGAATAGTGACCTGTGCTTGCACACAGGCTTCTTGGTGGTGGCAGCAGCAGCCTTAGCATCTTATGCCCGTCTCTGGAGCCCCTTTTAAGCAGCGCTCTTAATCCCTCTTCCTTGCGCACCAGAAAACAAAGAGGCAAGAAAATGTCTCTTGCCTCTTTGGCAGCTCCAGACTTTTCTTGGACTCCCTCCCGGCTAGCTGTGGGGCATGAACCCCTTCAGGCTGTGTTCACGCAGCCAAACCCAGTCCTCTCCCTGCATCAACTGAAGCCCAAGCCTCAGCTCCCAGCCCCTGCCCATCCTGGCGGGTGAACAGACAAGTCTCTCGGGTTGGTGAATGCTGGTCGGCACCAATCCTCTGTGCAGTAATCTCTCCACTCTGCCCTCCACACCCCTGTTGCTGCACTCTCCTCTGTGGCTTTGAAGCTTCCCCCCTCTGGCACCCACAATCTTCACTTGTGAAGGGGCTTCTAGTGTGTGGAAACCTTTCCTCCTTCACAGCTCCCTCCCACTGGAGCAGGTCCCGTCCCTATTCTTTTGTCTCTGTTTTGTCTTTTTTCTTTTGCCCTACCCAGGTACGTGGGAAGTTTCTTGCCTTTTGGGAGGTATAAGGTCTTCTGCCAGCATTCAGTAGGTGTTCTATAGGAGCAGTTCCATGTGTAGATGTATTTCTGATGTATCTGTGGGGAGGAAGGTGATCTTCGCATCTTACTCTTCCACCATCTCAACTAATTATCTTATGGGGATTCCCTTACATCCTATTTTTTGCTTTTCCCTTATTGCTTTTAATATTTTTCTTTGTCTTTAATTTTTGTCACTTTGATTATTATGAGTCTCAGTGTGTTACTTCTTGGGTTCCTCCTGTATAGGACTCTCTGTGCTTCCTGGACTTGAGTGAGTGTTTCTTTTCTCATGTTAAGGAAGTTTTCAGCTATAATTTCTTGAAATATTTTCTCAGGCCCTTTCTTTTTCTCTCCTCCCTTTGGGACCCCTATAATGTGAATGTTGGCACATTCAATTTTTCCCAGAGTTCTCTGAGACTGTCATATCTTTTCATTCAAAAGACTCATATCTTTTCATTCTTTTTTCCTTATTCTGTTCTGTGGAAGTTATTTCGACCACTTTGTCTTCCAGCTCACTTATTTGTTCTTCTGCCTCATTTATTCTGCTATTGATCCAGGTGGGCAGAAGGCAGAGATGGTGGCAGGAGGGGTGCAAGAGCCAGCTTGGGCCAGTGAGAGCAGAGGAGGCAAGAGTGGGCAGGGTGCATGATCCTGCTCAGGCAGCAGCCTCTTCTAGTGACTGAGGAGGCAGGGGTCAGAGCATGGGGAAGGGGGCTCAACTATGGTGCCCTATTTCTATGGAGGCCCAGGCTTCTTCCACGAACATTCCTCATTGTGGAGCTCCTTACTCCCATCTGTTCAGGCTCTCTCTTCCAAACCAATAGCAGTCCCCTCCCTGGGTCGGCTCTCCAAACCCCACGTTCCAGAACCCAGCCCCTGTCCACACCAAGAGACACACGTCTCAGGCTGGGGCATAAAAGGATGTGGCACAAACCATCCATGTAGGTCTTGCTCTCCTGTCTGCAACTGACCAGTTGCTGTACTCTCTACAAATAACCAGCAAATCACCTCTTTATGCCATTTGACATCCATTCTTGCCCCTGTGTGTATGTGTGTGTGTGTGTGTGTGTGTGTGTGTGTGAGAGAGAGAGAGAGAGAGAGAGGGAGAGAGATAACGCCTGTCCCAATTTAGGGAAAACACAGGTGCCGTGATGTAATAAATTGTTGCATGGCGATTTCTGTCCCCTACTTAGGGAAAGCATAAAGTGTCATCAAATAATATATTGTGGCAACATGATTTCAATTCAGCCATACTCCTGCCTGGAATAGAAATGTAATGTCAGCTATCACCAGTACATTCCAATTATATAACACAGTTAAATAAAATAAACCATAGCTGTTACAGATCCCAATCTGTAGATGAGCATGAGGCCTAAACTGATATCACAATACCTTTCTTCCACCGTATACTCATGTTCTCCTTACCCTCTTCCAGCACCTCAGCTGGTTGGTTTTGATTCATTTTTTTCATTTGGTGAAGTGAGTAAAATCTTCATTCTCATTATTCTTTTTACTTAAAATCAGGTTTATATACTTTTGTAAAAACGTATAAAATAAATAATGATTAACGTTTACTGAGCTCTTCACATGTACAATCACAGTGACAGAGTTTAATGTCTTTTTAGATCTTTTAAGCAATCCCAATATTTCCCATTTTTCATATGAGAAGAAAAGGTTCTGAATGCTTTAATAATATGTAAAATTTTCTTGTCTAATTAAGTGGCAGATATATCTAACTACAAAACTTGTATTTCTCATGACCCACGTGGGTTTGGACTCTCACATACAAAAAAAAAATTCTTCCATTTTTTAACAATAAAAAGAAAGCACAAATAATACATAAACTATAAGATGATACAAATATTAGATAAATGATTAAACTTTGAAAGTAAAAATTGAATATTCTTTTCCATCTATATATTCTCTTTGGGGTTGTGTGAGCATTTGCTCACTAAAAAAATCATTTGCTCACCCACCTATCTGTCTACAAATATTCTATTTAAAACCAAATCCTGACTATTGATATTTGTTTATAATTAATAGCATAGATAGACAGGAACTCATGAATGAATATTGGTTTAAAATACTTCACTTTAAAAAGATCCTCTTATGAATCATCATTGAATTTGTAAAAGCAATTGGCTTTAAAATAAGATGATAATGCTGTAAGAATGATGGAAAAACTACTTGTGACTCATACTATATTCCAACACTTTAGATAAAAACACAACAAATCCTTCTTAGATGCAGTCTCCTTATACTTGGAAAATCATATATTTGGATAAGCATATAAAATTGAGTGCATGAATGTTGCAGGTTCGGTTTCCCAGGAATCAGACTCTGAGCTGAAAATTAGCATACAAAAAGTATACTAGTTCTCTCAGTATCAAAACCTGTGGTAGAAAGGGAAATATGAAATCTGGCCTCAGTCGAACTCATGGGGAGTTCTGAAGCTAAGATGGCTCTTCAGAGTTGTCTTATTTTGGTGTGAGGGGTCTGGAATTTTATACCAGTGGGATAACCAGTAGATAAGACTAGTCCAGAAGGTAGTATGCCCTTAAACAAAGCAGCTCTCTTGAGTTCTAAAGAGGACTCTCCAGTCCCAAAAAGGACTGGACACTAAGAGCTGATAACATAAATCTTTCAGTCCTGAAGTACGGACACGAACATATTGGTATAGCAGTCACAGGAGTCCATCTGATTTGCCATTTAGGTCTACCTACTTCACGTTATATCTGGGAGCAGCACCAAATAATTGTCATAGACTTGGGGTGTATACTGCATTCTAAAGGATAATGCCCCATACTTCAACATATCATTTCTAAACCTCCATTGGTCCTTTAGCAGACCATCCCACTTTTCTATTCTATCAGGCTATTCTATTGGGTTATCACTATTCTATCAGGCTGTCAGATTCTATTAAGTACAGTATGGGATAGTGGTCCCACTGTACTTCTTTACTGTAAAGTATGTCTTTTGGATCAAGGTCATTTTATATAGGATGTTAGTGAGTCAAAAACTCCACAAGATCTTGGATAGTTATTTGATACCCTGTAACCAAAGAAGGCAAACCTGTGCTGAGAAATATCAATTCCCAACAATATGAATCACTGTCCCTCTAGGATGAAAGGGATCCAAGTCAGTCAACTTACCACCAAGTGGCCTGTTAGTCTCCTTGAGGGATAATATTATACTGGAGATTCTGTATTGGTCTCTGATGTTGACCAGTGAGATATTAAGCAGCAGTAGAAGCTAGATCAGTCTTGATAAATGAGAGTCAGTGTTGCAAGTCTCACGCATAGTGTCCATCCCTACCACCATTGCTACTCAGTTAATGAGTACATTGTGTCAATATTGGGGTGACTTGTAAGAAAGGCTGATTTCAATTGTTTGATTCACTCCAAACTTGATACTCAATAAAAATAATTATGATTGCCTGGCTTATAATGTTTGAGACTCACCACTTGGCCTCCTTTTTGGGGCTCCCTATTGCTATTAGTAAGCATCACCTAGAACAAGTATTGGCCAAAAGGTAGCCAACACTGAGCTTCTCAGTAATGTTGGTGCTCCTCTCATCATGAAAAGGTGGAGGATTAGCGTAGTTGCTATAGAGAATTTCAGAAAAAAACTATGCCAGCCATCTATAGATACATTTTTTAAAAAAACACTAAATGACAAGTTAAGCCTCCAATATATGATTATGCAGTTTACTTGTGGTCTCTCAAGAGAAGTAACCTTCTAGGAGGCAGAATTTTCATGTAGTAGAAGAAGCAGAAGTTTTGAAATGAAACAATCGTGGATTTAGATTTCTGACTCATTTGCAGTTTTGTGGTAAAAGAGAATTATTTACCTTATTACAGGCTTAATTTTGTCATCTGTAAAATTAAATGCATAAAATCTACTTCTAAAGTAATAGTGCAGTTTAGAAAAAAATCCTTACTATAGTGCACAAATGAATTTTCAATAAATACATTGATAAAGAGGAAATTTGGTAATTTAATGGCATTTTGGACTGCCAAGGCTTAGGAGTGTTCTTACCAATTAGGGTGCAAATCTTAAGGAGCAAAGGAATGGTAGGTGTGAAAAAACAGAACAGCTAAAGTTACGCACTGTGGGCTTCTGTGGCTAGAGAAAGGAATGAAGCCACACAGGGCTGAAGGAGTAGAAGAAAGCAAACAATGGGCTAAACTCTAATTGAGATTGAGAAGTAATGTGGTATGGATATAAGAACGAGAGAGTCAGAGACATAGGAAGCTATAGTTGGGGATTAGGGTCTTGGAATCTGGGGTTATATAGGTGTTTCAGTTCTGAAATATTAAGACCCAGTGTATTATATTTGGTGAAGGTTGCAAAAGTCCAATGATGGTTACTTTGAAGTGTTACTGAAAGGGAATTTTGGAGCCAGTGTACTAGAAAGCTAGCATCTATGTAGATAGTGAAATCTTCCATCATGGTGACTAGAGTTAGGAGTAGAGTAGATGTAAAACATGTATACAAAAAGGGGAAGACTTATGGTCCCAATGAATCCTCTTTATGATTTAACTTAATTGAGGTCCTTTTTATAATTATCAGAGATTGTATAATTTTGTGACCACAAAAATAACTGGGGAACATCTTAATCAGATTATCTGCCCCATTCAAGATATTTTAGATTTTTAATGTAGATCACAATACCCGCACAATTCTGACCAGGTTCTATATGTGCCAGACTTTGAGGAATACTTTCAGTGGATGTGACCCAAGTAAAGATATAGCTACTGATTCTCATCTCTGTAATGAAGTAAAATGCAATTCATATACCTTAGATGGTTCTGGATATGATTAATCTCTGGGGCTCAACTAATGTGTGGCTGAAATGAATGTTGAACTTCTGGAGATAACAGATCTAGTAGTATTTATAAATTTGGATTGTATAATCTACTCTTTCTGCAACTACAGGGACTGAATATGAATACTTTCCTTTTTTATCCCCAAGACATTCTAGTTTTAATTCTACAATAAATTTTACATGATATGACCTATGGAGAAAAATGAGATATTACCACACTTAAAGAACAAATATTTCTCAATTAGGAAAGAAAAGTGGGTATGTAACATTTTATACAATGTATGCTTTATTATAATCCTCTTATTTCCTTTTATAAATGAGGATATTTAAATGATTAAGTGACTTCCTTTTGACTATTGAGGATATGTATATATAGAGAGCCCTGGATCCACATGCTGATATATCTGACTCTTAATAAGATCTTGCCTTTTTAACAACCTGCTCCATCTAAACACATACTTCCCTGAATTATTTAGATTTGGAAACCAAACTTCTTTTCTTGGGCTTTGGGTTATATGACCAGAATTAGCATAACTATAATAACTTCAATTCTCTACTTTAACACTTATGTACATTTTGCAGAGCTCATATATAAAAGCTGTCTACATTAGAGAAGGATTCAATATCATTGGACTGTGTGTTGTTTGTTGTTGTTGTTTATGTGTTAATATAAATCCCATAGTTTTCAGTTAAATACTTTGCCTTTAATAGCTTGAATTACTTTAATGTGAACCTGAAATATTACTGGAACGTTTTTAACACACATTCAATTCTTTAGTCAGCATAATTGAGTATTATAGGAACCCTCAGTAATATACCATCTGCTAATGAATTGCCTTTGCTGCACAGACAGAAATCTATACGCTATATCAAAGGTTCAGGAGCAAATTATTGGATCAGCATAAGTCTATATTAGTAACCAGAGACTTGTTTTCAGGTAAATTGCTTGTTATTTATTAGCATGGCATATTCTGAAAAGAAAAATAGCCAGAGGTATTTCAGAAGATTAAGTAATACTAATTCTCTGACTTGGAAATCCAATAAAAAGTTTCTGATGGGTTTCCAGATAAGATGCAACAGCTTTAAGTTCAGAAACAAAATAATCAATTCTTTAGAATGTTCTATAAAAAAAGTGATCAGTATTCTTGTCCATTTGGAAAGGATAAAGTAAATTTTCAGAGAGCTGAACAGTGTGTTTTGTGAACTTAATTTTGTGAAGAAGAAATATTTATGTGATAGAAGAATAAAGAGAAGGGGAAATTAATTTCTATCCCATTCCAATTAGTGGTTTTGAAATGCTTTCTGTAGTTTCTCTCTGAAAGCTGCCTACATTTTGTGTTCATTTCCTGATTCTACTAAAATAATATCAAATATGAATCAAACATCCAGCTAAAAAGTGAAAAGTTCTGACAAAGATGTATATTTAGCTTTATGTACACAATATATCTAGTGTTCAACTAAAATTATATTTTTTTGTGTAACTCACCTTGGGAATATATACTTTGCCAATACCGTCACAGATAACTGTATTTGGAGAGGTATGTGAGCACAAAGGAATTTTTTGGTTTTGTTTTGTTTTAAGATAGGAGATATTAATATGATGGCAAAATAGGAAGATCCTGTGCTGACCTGCTACCCCCAAACACACCAAAACTATAACTACATATAGAAAAACTCTGAGAATAACCTAAAGACTAGCAGAATAGCTCTTCTACAATTAAGGATTAAAAAAAAAAAGACACATAGAAACAGATAGAAGGGACAAAGATGCAATTTAGTCAGGACCTAACTTCCCAGCAGGTAACCTAAAATTGAAAGGGGATATCACAAACTGAGTGGTCCTCTCTAGAAAGCAAAGGGTTTGAGCCTCATACTGGGCACCCCAGGCCTGGGATCTGGCACCAGGAAGATGAGCCACATAACTCATTTTGAAAACCAGAAGGGCTTACATTCGTCAGAGCCTGAAGGCTGTAGGAAACTGGAACTGTACTCTTCAAGGGGTCATGCACAAACTTACCCACTCTGAGACCCAGTTCAGAGGCAGAAGGTTGAAAAGCACCTGGTACTCTAGCTGGAATTCCAAGATCACACTAGCTGCTGCCTGGCCCATGCCCTGATTCAGCTCCAGCTCTCCCACCAAGATGGTGACCCACCCATGTTCCGTGGGGAGAGACCCTGTCCACAACAACAGTAGCTCCAGCCCTCCCAAAAAAACTGCTAGGAATATACTGGCTGCAGTTGTACATTCCTACACAAAGCAATGCCTTCAAGACTGGGAGAGGTAGTTTTGACTAATTAGTTTTGACTAATTCATAGAAGCAAACACAGAAAGTCAAACAAAATGGAAAGACAAAGGAATTTGTTCCAAATGAAATAATAATATAAAATCCACAAAAAAGAAATCCTTAAAAAATGGAAATAAATGATTTACCTGATGGTGAGTTCAAAACAATAGTCATAAAAATTTTCATCAAACTCAGCAGAAGAATGGAGGAACACAGTGAGAAATTCAATAGAGTTAGAAAATATATTTTAAAAGATCTAAATCAATTTCAAGAATACAATAACTTTAAAAAATACACTAGAGAGGACAACAGCAGGTTAGATGATACAGGAGAATATGTAAGTGACCTGGAACATGGAATAGTGGAAATCACCCAATCAAAACAGCAAAAAAAAAAAACAAATAGTTTTAAAAATGAGGATAGTTTAAGGGACCTGTGAGACAACATGAAGCATACTAACATTCACAGTATATGGGTCCCAGAAGGATAAAGAGAAAGAAAGGGGCAAAAAAATTATTTGAAGAAATAATTGCTGAACAACTCCCTAGCCTTGGGAAAGAAAGATACCCAGGACCAGGAAGCATGGAGAGTTCCAAACAAGATGAACCCAAAGAGATCCACACCAAAACATATTATACTTAAAATGGCAAAATTTAAAGATTAAGAGAGAATTTAAAAGGCGACAAGAGAAAAACAATAAGCCATACACAAGGGAATTCCCATAAGGCTATCAGCTGATTTTTCAGCAGAAACTTTGCAGTCCAGAAGGGAGTGGTATGATACATTTAGAATGCTGAAAAAAAAAAAAGGTACTCTATCTGACAGTATTATCATTTAGAATTGAAGGAGATATAAAGAGTTTCTCAGACAAGCAAAAGCTAAGAGATCATCACCACTAAACTGGCATTATGAAATGTTAAAGGGTCTTCTTTAGGTGAAGATATAAAAGCCATAACCAGAAATAAGAAAATATATGAAAGAAAAAATAAAGATACTACTTTATCTCACTAGTAAAGACAAATGGATAGTAGAGGCAGTGGTTGAAATATGTAAAAAGCTAGTATGAAGATTAAAAGAAGGATGTAAAATCAAAAATAACTACAATAAATAGTTAAAGGAGGTAAAGTATAACAACATGAAAACATAAAACATGGAGAGAGGTTAAGCTATAAAATGTGTTTGAACTTAAAGACCATTGGCTCATAAAGAAAAAAAAATATATATATATATGTGTATATATATATATATATTTGTGTGTGTATATATATATATATAATGAATATATACACATTTGAATCTATAATGAGTATATATAATGAATATATATACATATGTGTGTGTGTGTATGTGTGTGTGTGTTTAATGGCAACTACAGACAAAAAATCTATAGTGGATAGACAAAAATAAAGAGAAAGGAACCTAAACATAACTTTAAAGAAAATCATTAAACCACAAGGGAAGAGACTAAAAGAGGAAGAAAGAAACAGAGAAGAAATACAATATCAACCAGAAAAAAATTTTTAAATGACGATAAGTACATGCCTATCAGTAATCACTTTAAATGTAAATGGATGAAACAGTCCATTCCAAAGACAAAGGGTGACTGAATGGATTTTTATAAAAAATACCCAACTGTACTATGCTGCCTACCAGAAACTCACTTCAGAGATAAAGGCACTTACAGACTAAAACTTGAACTATGTTGAGACAGTCCATACAAATGGATCCCAGAGGAAAGCTGAAATAGCAATACTCAAATAAGACAATGAGTTGAAGACAAACATAGGAGCACCTAAATACATAAAGCAAATATTAACAGACATAAAGGGAAAAAATGACAATAATACAATAATAAAAGGATACTTTAATACCCTATTTACATCAATGGATAGATCATCCAATCAATCACTAAGGAAATTTTGGCATTGGGCACACATTAGACCAGATGAATCTAATAAATATTTACAGAAAATTCTATCCCAGAACAGCAGAATACACGTTATTTTCAAGTGCCTATTTAACAATCTCCAGAATAGATCACATTCTAGGTCAGAAAACAAGTGTCACTAAATTTAAGAAGATTGAAATCATATCAAGCATCTTTTCTGATCACAGTGGTATGAAACTGGAAATCAATTATGGAAAGAAAATTGGAAAAGACTTATACACATGGAGACTGAACAACATGCTAGTAAAAAGTCAACTGGTCAATTAAGAAATCAAGAGGAAATAAAACAATACCTTGAACAAATGAAAATAAAAACACAACCTTCCAAAATCTACTCGGCATAGCAGCAGCAGTTCTAAGAAGGAAGTTCATAGCACTAAAGCCCCACCTCAAGAAACAAGAAAAACATCAAATAAACAAACTTACTTTACACCCAGAGGAATTATAAAAAGAAGAAATAAAAATGCACAAAAAATAGTAGAAGGAAGGATAAAGATCAGAGTGAAATAGGCAAAATAAAAACTAAAAATAAAAAAAATAAATAAAGCTAAGAGCTGTTTGTTTTTGAAAACATAAACTAAATTGACAAACATTCAGCCTGATTCATTAAAAAGGGGGGGCAAATAAATAAAATTTGAAAGAAAAGCAAAGTAATCACAACAATATCACAGAAATACAAAATATCATGAGATAGCTACAAAAATTATATGCCAACAATTGGACACCATAGAAGAAATGGATAAATTCCTAGACATATGCAATCTTCCAAAACTGAATGAGAAAGAAATAGAAAATCTGAAAAACATAACTGTAATTAAATTGACTCAATATTCCAAAAACACACAACAAACAAAATTCTAACACTGGACAGCTTCACAGGGGGATTTTACCAAACATTTTAAAAAGAGTTAATACCTCTCTTTCTCAAACTATTCCAAAAATTTTAAGAGGAGAGAACACTACCAAATTCATCCTATGAGGCCAGCATTACCCTGATACCAAAACTAGGTGAAGACATTACAAAAAAAAAAAATAAGAAAAAAAAAAAAAAAAGAAAGAGAAGAAAATTACAGGCCAACATCCTTAATGAATTTAGATGCAAAATCCTCAACAAAATATTAGCAAAACAAGATTAGCAATACACAAAAATCATCATACACTATTATCAAATGGGATTCATTCCAGAGATGCAAGGATGGTTTAATATCTGCAAAGCAGTCAACATGATACACCACACTAACAAAACAAATGATAAAAAATCACATGATCATCTCAACAGATGAAGAAAGAATATTTTAAAACATCAACATACATTCATGATAAAAATTCTCAACAAAGTTGGTATAGAGGGAACATGCCACAACATGTGAACATCATGTATGACAAACCCACAGCTTATACCATATTCAATGGTAAAAAGAAGAAAGCTTTTCTTCAAAGATCTGGAACAAGATGAGAATATCCACTTGTGCCAGTTTTATTCAACAAAGTATTAGAAGTCCTAGCCACAGCAATCAAACAAAAATAAAATAAAATAATCCAAATTGAAAGGGAAGAAGTTGAACTATCAATGTTTGCAGATGACATGATACTATATATAGAAAACCCTAAGAACTCTACTAAAAATCTATGAAAACTAATAAAAGAATTTAGTAAAATTTCCAGGTACAAAATAAATATACATAAATCTGTTGCATTTCTATACACTCATAATTATCTATCAGAAATGAAAATCAAGAAAAACTATCATATTTAAAGCAGCATCAAAAATAATAAAATACATAGGAATAATATTAACCAAGAAGGTGAAAGAAATGTTCTCTGAAAGACTTTGATGAAATTGAAGACCATACAAATAAATGGAAAGTTATCCCCTGTTCATGGAGGGGAATAATTAATATTATTAAAATGTCCATACCCCCTCAAAGCAATCTACAGATTCAGTGTAATCCTTATCAAAGTAATCATGACATTTTTCACAGAAGTAGAAAAAATAATGCTAAAATTTGTATGGAATCACAAAAGGCCCCTAATGGCCAAAGCAATATTGAGAAGGAAAAACCATGATGGAGGTGTCATGCTCCCTGATTTCAAAGTACACCATAAAGCTATAGTAATAAAAACAGTATGATACTGTCACAAAAACGGATACATGGATCAGACAGAATAGAGAACCCCGATATAAACCTATATTCATATAATCAATTATCTACAACAAAAAAGGCAGAATATTCAATGAGCAAAAGACAGTCTCTTCAACAAATAGAGTTTGGAAAACTGCACAGTTACATATAAAAGAATAAAGCAGATTATTTTCTTACACCTTATACAAAAATAAACTTAAAATTGATTAAGCATTTAAATATAAGACCTGAAATCATAAAACTCCTGGAAAGAAAAAATAGGTGGTATGCTCTTTGACATCAGCCTTAGCAATATATTTTTGAACCTCTCTCTTCAGGCAAGGACAACAACATAAAAAATAAACCAATGGGGACACATCAAGCTAAAAGTTTTCTGAACAGTGAAGGAAACCAGCAGCAAATGGAAAAGGAAACCTACTAAATGTGAAAAGATATATGCAAATAATATGTACAATAAAGAGTTATATTCAAAGCATATAAATAGTTTATAAAACTCAATTTCAAACAGACAATCTAATATAAAAAAGGGCAGAAGATCTGAATAGACATGTTCCCAAATAAGACATAGAGGTGGCCAAAGGACACATAAAAAGATGCTCAACATCACTAATCATCAGGGATTTGCAAGTCAAAACCACATACCAGTCAGATTGGTTATTATCAAAAAGACAATAAATAAGTGCTGGTGAGCATGTGGAAGCCTCATGCACAGTTGATGGGAATATAAATTGGTACAGCCACTGTGGAAAACAGTATGGAAATTTCTCAAAAAAAACTAAAAAAATAGAACTACCATACAATCCAGCAATTTCACTTTGGGATATTTATCTGAAGAAAACAAAAATACTTATTCGAAAGGATATATGCACAACATTATTTACAATTGCCAAGATATGGAAGCAAATTAAGTGCCCATCCATAGATGAATGGATAAAAATGATATATTGAGATATATATATATATATATATATATATATATATATATATATCAGTCATGACAATGAATGAAATCTTTCCATTTGCAACAACATGGGAGGACCTAGATGGTATTATGCTGAGTAAAATAATTGAGACTGAGAAAGACAAATACTGTATGTTTTTACTTACATGTGGAATAAAATAACAAAAATGAGCAATATAGATACAGAGAATAAACCAGAGGTTGCCAGAGGGTGGAGTGGTGGGGGAGTTGGGTGAAATAGGTGAAGAGTATTAAGAGATACAATCTTCCAGTTATAAAATAAATAACAGGGATCTAATGTACAGCAAAGGGAAAATAGTGTTGCAATAAATTTGGATGATCTGTAATGTATAAAACTATCGAATCACTATGTCGTATACCTGAAAGTAATATAATGTTGTAAATCAACTATACTTCAATAAAAAATAGGAGAAATTACAACATGGGATGATGAAAAGGATTCTGTAGAGAAGCTCACTGAAATTTCAACTTCCAATTTTAAAATAACAATAAAAAATGAGTTCTTTTAAAACAACAATGAGATACAACTACACACCTATTAGAATGGCCAAACTACACACTTATTAGAATGGCCAAAATCTGGAACACTGACAACATCAAATGCTGACAAGAATGTGAATCAACAGGAATCCTCATACATTGCTGGTGGAAATGCAAAATGGTACAGCCACATTGGAAGACAGTTGCGCAGTTTCTTATAAAAGTAAACATACTCTTACCATGTGTTCCAGCAATAACACTCCTTGGTATTTACTAAAAGGAGTTGAAAAGTAATGTTCACACAAAAACCTGTACAAGGATGTTTATAGCAGCTTTATTTATAATTGCCCAAACTTGGAAACAACAAGGATGTCCTTCAGTAGGTAAAGGGATAAATATACTGTGGTATATCTAGACAATGGGTAATTATTTAGTGTTAAAAAGAAATGTGCTAGTAAGCTATCAAAAGACATAGGGGAGGGCTTCCCTGGTGGCGCAGTGGTTGAGAGTCCGCCTGCCGATGCAGGGGATACGGGTTCGTGCCCCAGTCCGGGAGGATCCCACATGCCGCAGAACGGCTGGGCCTGTGAGCCATGGCTGCTGAGCCTGCACGTCCGGAGCCTGTGCTCCGCAATGGGAGAGGTCACAACAGTGAGAGGCCCGCGTACAACAACAACAACAACAACAACAACAACAAAAAGACATAGGGGAACATTAAATGAATATTATTAAGTGAAAGAAGCGATTATGAAAAGTCTACATGCTGTATAATTCCAAATATCTGACATTCTAGTGATGACAAAATTATGGAAACAAAGAAAAGATGAGTGGTTGCTAGGAATGGGGGTGGAGGATATAAACATGTAGAGCACAGAAGATTTTTAAGTCAGTGAAAATACTTTGCATGATATTATAATGATGGATATATGTAATTATACATTTGTCTAAACCCATAAAATGTACCACACCAAGAGTGAACCTTAAGAAAAACTATAAACTTAGGGTGATTATGATGTGTTAATATTGGTTCATCTTCAGTAAAAGATATACCACTCTGCTGAGTGATATTGATAATAGGGGAGACTATGCACGTGTAGGGCAGGTGATGCCTGGAAAATATCTTTATTCACTCTCAATTTTGTTGTTAAGCTAAAACTGCTCTAAAAATCTAAAGTTTAAATAAATCAATACATACATAAACATAACTAAATACATAATAAATTATTTTAATACTTATGGAAGAGTGTATCATTGGAACTTATCAGAATATATTATTGAATCTACAGAAAGATGAAATAAATTTCAACACTATCAATCTATGACTTAGAAAATTATGGTGATAATTATTATTTCAATCTTCCCTCATTTTTCCAATACTTTATTAAAATGGATGCTTTTAGTTATACAGTTTTTGCAAGTCATTAATTTTTCCATATTCATGTCATATTAATAATATAGATGCTATGTATATGTGCTAAGAATGTAAGGTCCAGTGAGGCATTTGGGGCACATATTCAGTCAAGCATAAACAGAGTCAATATACTGAGAATTTCTCCAAGTATATCTTTAGACATATGGTAAAAATGTATTAAGCCTATTGCATCAGGTAGTTCATAAAGCCAATTTCTATTGAGAATGACTAAGATGTCTCATGAAATAGTTGCCAGGGAAATAAAGATTTTTAGTACATCTTTATTTTAAAACACCTGCAAGGCATTTCATTAATGAAAACTAGAGACTATGAGGTATTACTCAAATAAGTCACAACATTCCCAGCTGGCCTTTGGTTGATCCCATTAATTTGGGAAAAATTGTTTAGATCATCCCTAAATTACATGATATTTTACAGTCAGGAAATTTATCTGTTGATTATTCAAATGAAGAAATCATGCTTATTATTCTCATGTATATTACACTGTACAACATTTGTCCCTTGCAAGATAATATATTTTGTGTGAATATCACAAAATTAATTTAAATAATTGACTTATTAGAAAAACATCTTGAAGAGGGGGATGGGTAAATTTTTAATCTCTTTTTAAAATACAAAGAAATTTTATTCTCTAATTTCCTTTATGTTACATCTAAGTAAATAAATTCAGAACAAGAATCTCTGAAATACTGATGAAGCTAGACAGAATGTGTAAGATGTGCATTGGTCAATTTAATAACCCAAAATAAGTCAAATCATTGAATTTTCACTCTTATTCTGGGTTCAATAATCAAATAAGTACCACTGCATAAAGTTTATGCTATTCCATAACAAATATTATATATGTCTTTTCTTAGGGAAACACTATATTTATTTACAAAAAAAAAGGTAACACAAAAAATCTTGGATTAAAGAAAATAAATACACATTATATGTATATCAATGAAAGGTCAAATAATTTTATTAAAGTAACAAGAAAAAGAAAAAATAGTTTATATTTCTCAATGACAATAGGAATAAAATGACCAGTTATATAAGCCTAATTTCTCATGGAAAGTTGTGTATTATACCACATAATGACGTTTAAGATGTGAACCATTCACATAAGAATGTTAATTAGGAGAAATTCAATTATTTTTTCATTCAATTTTGAATTTGTGAATTAAACCCATTTGTCCCTATCTGTAAATTTTTATGTTCACAACTGAATCAGAGAATGTTTCAGCTGAACTGTGGCCAAACTAAGGCTTTTAAGCAATACATTTTACACTGGGAAAGTCTTTGATTATTATAAGATATATGCACTATTTTAGTGTTCATATTTATAACTGTTATTTCTCCTTTTTATTCACAAACATTCTTGATCCAGCCTACTCCTAGGTCAAGTCGGCATATTTGATGGAATGTATAGATGAAGGATCTCTGAGTACATAGTGAGAAGGAACTTTGCAGGCTTATGTGTCTTCCCCATCCTCCCAAGCTGGCTGATGTTTTTTGCTTCCTGTAAGAGAAGAGTCTAGGATGTGGGCAAGTTTTCATGCATGTACACCACCAAGGGGCACTATCACTAGTGTACTCCTCTTTCCTCAATCATTCTGGTGAATACTCCATAGAAACAGAAAACCATGCCTGTAGATCCCAGGGATTCTGAACTGTTACACTAGTCCGTACTTCACCTTTAAGAATTTATTAAAATTTCATTTGTTCTTATCTACTTTTACAGATGCTCTTCAGAGGTGATTGTTACTCTGGAATTCAGTTCATGTGAGATCTAATCTTTCTATTAGACTACAAAAAATTAAGATTTTGTAGATTACATGGACATTTTTTACTGTTAGGGTGTATTGCTGTTCTCTTGAAGCTTTCGATAACCTGAGTGGAAACCAAACAGGCACATATCCAGTAATTTTTGTTTGTAAACTGTACATTGTAATTATAAACAGTAGGGATTCTAGTTTCTGTGTTGATTTTTGTTCTGGTAGACAATTATATTACTACATAATCATCTTGAGCTTATGGGACATTGTTTTATGCATTCTTAAATATTTAGTGAAGCCTAAGGTATTTCCAAGCCCTCCTAACTTGGCAGGACTCCTAATCCAAATACTGATTATCCAGTGAGGGCAACACACTGAAAACTTCTTTCAGTTCTTTTGTCCTTCAAGCTATTGGTTTCTGCTGAGGTTCTTGGAATCTGTTTATGTGTTTTTCAGGAGTCAGGCAAGAATGTAAAACGAGTTTACAAGCGGATTATGGGACTCTTCTCCATGGCTCCCTTTTTATAGTATTTCTCCTCTCCATTTTCATCTTCTCTGGTAGTCCTAAACTCTATCCTCTGACTCTTGAAGCCAATAAGAATGCAACTCAGTACTGGAGTTCACGACACATCACACTGTATGCACTACACAGTGCCCTCAGGGCAAAATCTTGATAAACATGAATCTCACCAAGTGAGATTAAAATATCTTCTTTTAATAATAAATTAGTTCTAGTTCTTGCCTGGTTAGAAATTAGTTAGGAACTATTCAGTAGTTGTTTTTATATGTTGTCCAGAGTTTATAATTGAACAATTATAAAAAGTAATGAAATTGCTTATTTCATTACTACACTCTACAGGTGGAGCAATGAAATAAGTAATTCTCTTGTTCCTTTATTGAAACCTCATCTTAGTTCCTTTATTTTTAAAACAGAGACATTAGAAATAATGCCTAATTTCTAAAGATATTATATAGATTTAATCAGACCATACATGCAAATAATAGTTACTTAGAACATTGTCTAGCACATTGTAAAATCTCAATACATATTAGTTGTTTTCATTATAACAATTTTTCATGTAAGCACCTTTACTAACACATCTTTGCAAATGTTTCAACTTTGAGTGGCTGCTTTGATTCTTGATTAAATTTAGCTCCTCCCATGACATGGAAATGTGGTCTTAAACAAATATTTAGGTTATTTAAAACAGGAAAATATTTTTAACTTTAGTTATCTGAACAGTGATTGATTTAGCAAAAATTAATTGAAATCCTACTGTGGTATATGTGTTATAACTATATTTGATTCTGAAAATAATGGTAAACAAGGTACAGATAATCCAGAAAATCTATATGTTTTTCAATCCATTTTTCCCCCCAGAGAAACAGAAACTTAATAACAAATTGTTCATAAGTAAATTATCAAAAAATGTATCTGGACTATCCATTGAATAATATTATTACTGGAATTGATACACAGAGTTATCAGACACTATAAAATAAAAGCTTTAACTATGCACATCACATCTAAGGAAACCACCTTATTTTGTATAACTTAACAAGGAACTGTAGTCATCTTCTATAATGTAAGTCAGGGGACCTAAATAATAAAATCTCATATAGTAAGATTTACTTTTCTGCACATATATATTTACTTTTAAAAATATTTATAATGTAGTATAAGAAATGAAGATCATAAAGCAATAAAAATATACCTCCAAATTGCTCACACATAGATGAAATCATTCACACAAAATATTACTATTTGCCTTTTGAACTTTGAAAGTTATTTTTTGCATGTACAGCAATATGACGATAGAAAGATGTTCATTCTCCATATTAAGATTATCTAATACCTATCCTGGGACTTCCTGAGTGAAATTGGCCTTTCATGAGAGAAATGATTTAGAGTTGGCTAGTACACTATCAAATACACAATACCAATATCTACTCATTGTTCACATCTTGTTCAGGGAGAAGATGAGCTGTAAACTTATTATGATTGAAAAGTAGCCCCAAATATATATTCACAGCTGATTTGGAAATATAGGAATCGATCCTCCTCTACTAACCTACACAGTCTCAAAAAAATTTAATTTGGTGAGTAATAAAAAGATCAGTGAGGGTTATGAATATACTGAGAATGTTAATAAGAAGTCTTTATCCTAGTGGACAACATGGGGAAAAACAGCTATTGTCAATTTCTTTCAAATACCAAGAAAACAATACCACATTCATGACTTAGAACCTAGAACACTACTATTTTTTAATTCCTTCCATCTCCATTGTCATAACATTTATTAATTCATAGATTCAGCCTTGATTTCAGTTTCTAATGGACAGTTCAATAAACTTTGATTACATGATCTGTTTGTTTTTAAAGATGTATGACATGTAAGATCTTTTTTATTGTTGTTGGATTTGGTTTGCTAATATTTTGTTGAGAATATTTGCATCTATATTCATCAGAGATATTGGCATGTAATTTTCTTTTTTGGTGGTGTCTTTGGTTTTGATATCAGGGTGATGGTAAATGATGGACTATCAGGTGATGAAAAGATGCTCAACATCATTAATTATTAGAGAAATGCAACCAAAACTACAATGAGGTACCATCTCACACCAGTCAGAATGGTCATCATTAAAATATCTATAAATAACAAATGCTGGAGAAGGTGTGGAGAAAAGAGAACAGTCCTACCCTGTTTATCGAATGTAAGTTGGTGCAACTATTATGGGAAACAGTGTGGAGGTTCCCCAGAAAGCTAAATATAGAATTATCATATGATCCAGTAACCCCACTCCTGGACATATACCCAGACAAAACTATAATTCAAAAAGATACATTCACCCTGATGTTCATAGCAGCACTATTCACAATAGCCAAACTTGGAAACATTCTAAATGTCCATCAACAGAGGGATGGATAAAGAGATATGGCACACATATACAATGGAATATTACTCAGCCATAAAGAGAAATGAAATGAGTTATTTGTAGTGAGGTGGATGGACCTAGAGTCTATCATACAGAGCAAAGTAAGTCAAAAAGAGAAAGACAAATACCATATGCTATCACTTATATGTGGAATCTAAAATATGGCACCAGGCTTCCCTGGTGGCAGAGTGGTTGGGAGTCTGCCTGCCAATGCAGAGGACACGGGTTCGTGTCCTGGTCTGGGAAGATCCCACATGCCGCAGAGCAGCTGGGCCCATGAGCCACAATTACTAAGCCTGCGTGTCTGAAGCCTATGCTCTGCAACTAGAGAGGCCGCGATAGTGAGAAGTCCGCACACCGCGATGAAGAGTGGCCCCCACTTGCCACAACTAGAGAAAGCCCTTGCACAGAAAAGAAGACCCAACACAGCCATAAATAAATAAATAAATTAATTAAAAAAATAAAAATAAAATATGGCATCTACGAACCTATCTACAAAATAGACTCACGGACACAGAGAACAGGCTTGTGGTTGCCAAGGGGGAGTGGTGTTGGGGATAGAAGACTGGGATTTTGGGATTAGCAGATGTAAACTACTATATATAGGATGGATAAACAACAAGGTCCTACTGTATAGCTCAGGGAACTATATTCAATATCCTGTGATAAACCATAATGGAAAATAATATAATGAAAGAATGTCAATATGTGTATAACTGAGTCACTTTGCTGTACATCAGAGATTGGCACAACATTGTAAGTCAACTATACTTCAATAAAGAAAAAATATAATTTAAAAAAGATGTATGACATGGTTGTAAATTGTAACCTTATCATTGTATTAAGAGGTATAATACAATAATATTCTAGCGTAATCACAACTGTAAGCAACATGGCACATAGAACAAGAATAAACTGATAGTTTTTGTTTTCATTGGAGGGGAAGATATGACATGAAAACTAGATGCAACATTTCATATGATGATCACTTCTAATTATAAAACCTGAGATTTGAAGTTTAGATATGCTTTCTTCCTCTGAAAACACACTTATCTCAATTTTTCCACAGAAGATCAAAGTAATTATTAAGGGAAGTTAACAATACTTTCTGATTTAACTAAAAGAAACACTATACTTTAGAATCAAGCTGTGGACACTCTTCTCAGAATATAAATAAAATATAATATGTTGTGACCCAGGCAAGATAGATATTCTAGACTTAGACTTTGGAACAAGCAAATTTTCCACCATTTTTTGCAACATTGAAGAATCTGAAATTAAAATCATAAGTCATACATTGTAGCTTAGAGTTAACACATGATTTGATGTCTCAATGTTTTCTTGAAATCAGAGCCAAGCAATACTAATTCAGTGTAGTTGCACAAAAGTTCAGAGAGCATTTTGTCTAAACAATAAAAATCTGGAGGGAGACTGGCAATGATGGTGGATTAGAAAGACCCTGAGCTCACCTCCTCCAACAGGCACACCAAAATTAAAACTATTTAAAGAGGAACTATTGGTGAGAATGTCCTGAAGACTAGTAGAAAAGATATTCTACAACTAAAGATATACATAAGAAACCAAAACAAGACGGTAGGAGGGGCAGAGACATAGGAGAGTCAAGATTACCACTACCAGGTGGACATAAACAAAAGAATAATTACAACTGCAGAGATTCTCCCCAAAAAGTTAGGGGTCCAATCTTTACATTGGGCTCCCCAGCCAATGTCCTGCACCAGGAAGATTAGCTCCCAGAACGTTTGTTTTGAAAGCCAGCAGGGTTTACTTTCAGGAGAGCTGGAGGGTTATAGGAAATAGAGACTCTACTCATAAAGGGTGCATGCAAAATCTCACACACTCTGATGCTCAGGGAAGCAGCAGTAATTTGAAAGGAGCTTGGGTCAAATTCACTTGCTGATTTTGGAGAGCCTCCCAGAGAGGCAGTAGGAAACCAGGACTCACCCTGGGACTTAGATGAGGGTGACAGCCATTTTGAGGAACTGGTTCTATCATGAGGACCTGGAGCTGGCAGTTGCCATTTTGGAATCCTCCCTCTTGCTATTAGTGCTGAGACGCAGCCCCACCCACCAGTCAGTCAACACTAGACCCCAGGACCTGGAATCACCTACCAGTTGTTTGGCACTAGCCCCAGGACCTGCCCCAACCACCAGCAGGCTGGTACCAGAATCAGGACCCCATGAGCCTTAGTCCCAAACACCACAGATAGATATTAGCTCTGGGACATCTTGGGCCCCACAGCCAGCCACCCTGGGACCAAGCCCCACCCTAGTGGGCCAGAGCCAGGACCAGTACTCCCCAATCTGTGCAGCTAGCCTTGCCAGGAAATGCCCCCACCCACCAGCTGCCAACAGTCTCCACAATAGGCAGAACTTTGCAGCCATCTGGACTGGAGGTCAGCTATGCCTACCAACAGGCTCAAAGTAGTCATCAGCCATTACAGAAGCACCTACAAAACCCATATTTAGCTCTGATAACCAGCAGAGAGTGTGTTGCTGGGCCCCAAAAGACATTTCCTACATAAGGCCACATCTCCAAGATTATGAAATGTAATCAACCTACCAAATATGTAGAAATAAAAAAAAAGAGCTAGGCAAAGTCAGATGACAGACAAACATGTGTCAAAAGAAGGAACAAGATAAAAATCCCAGAAGACAAACTAAGTGAAGTAGAGATAAGCAATCTACCCAACAGATGGTTCAAGGTAAGGATCATGAAGACACTCAAAGAACTCAGGAAGATAATGGGTGAACAGAATGATAACTCAGAAGTTTCTAACAAAGAGTTAGAAAATATACAGAAGAACCAGAAGGAGCTGCAGAATGCAATAACTGAAATTTTAAAAATATTCTAAAATGAATCAACAGTTTATTAGATGCTACAGAGGAACAGATCAGCTAACTGCAAGAGAGAGTGGTGGAAATCACTCATGCTAAACAAAAAGAAAGGAAAGAAAAAGAAAAATGAATGTAAAAATGAGAACAGTTTAAGAATCTCTGGGAAAACATCAAGCATACTAACATTTACATTATAGGAGTCCTAGAAGGAAAATAGAGAGAGAAAGGTGATGAGAGCATATTTGAAGACATATTAGCTGAAAACTTCCTTAACCTGGAAATGGAAACAGATATTCATGTCCAGGAAGCACAAAGCATTGCAAACAAGATCAACAAAGTGGACCACACAGACATTGTAATTAAAATGGCAAAAATTAAAGATAAAGAGAGAATACTAAAAGCAACAGGGGAAAAGCAACTAGTTCTGTACAAGGGAACTCCCATAAGGTTATCAGCTGAATTTTCAGGAGAAATTCTGCAGGCCAGAAAGGAGTGGCACAGTACATATAAAGTGATGAAAGCAAAAACCTACAAATAAGAACTCTCTACCCACCAATCCTATCATTTTGATTTTAAGAAGAGATCAAGAGTTTTAAAGACAAGCAAAAGAGTTCAACACCACGAAACCAGCTTTATAAGAAATATTAAAGGGGCTTTTCTAAGCAAAAAATAAAATGATATAACTAGAAATATTAAAATTATTAAAGGTAAAATATAATTGGTAAAGGTAAATATACAGTAAAGACCAACCATATATAAACCTAGTAGCAAGGTTAAAAAACAAAAGCAGCTTTTATTTTTTTTTGAATTTTATTTATTTATTTTTATACAGCAGGTTCTTATTAGTTATCCATTTTATACATATTAATGTATATATGTCAATCTTAATCCCCCAATTCATCACACCACCACCACCCCGCCACTTTCTCCCCTTGGTGTCCATACATTTGTTTTCTACATCTATGTCTCTGTTTCTGCCCTACAAACCAGTTTATCTAACTTTCTGTTGTATTGATCAAATGCTGTAATGACAGGTTTTGGATGCATAGGATTAAATAAAATATATTACTCAAGAAAAATAAAAACAGTAAAATTGTCTATATCCACAATAAATAGTTAAGGGATACACAAAACAAAATGATGTAAAATATGATGTCAGAAACATTAAACTTGGGGATGGAGTTAAAAACTGAAGGTTGCCAAAATGCATTGCAACTTAAGAGATCAGCAACTAAAATCATCACGTAAATATAAACTGCTATATGTAAATTGCATGGTAACCACTACCAAAAGTTTATAGTAGATGCACATGTAAAATAAGAGAAAATAATACAAACATAATACTAAAGATGGTCATCAAATCACAAACTGCTAAAAAGCAATTAAAAAACAATTAACAAAATGGCAATAACTACACACCTATCAATAAATACTTTAAATATAAATGGGCTAAATGCTCTAATCAAAATGCATAGAGTGGCTGAATGGATACAAAAACAAGTCCCATATATATGCTTCCTAAAAGAGACTCACTTCAGATCCAAAGACAGAGACTGAAAGTGAGGGTATGGAAAAAATTATGCTATGAAAATGGAAACAAAAGAATGCCAGAGTAGCAATATTTATATCAGACAAAATAGATTTTAAAACAAACACTGTAACAAGAGAAAAGAAAGATATTACGTAAGGATTCAGGGATCAATTCAAGAAGAAGAAACAATTATAAACATACATACACCCAACACTGAGCACCTAATACATAAAGCAAATATTAGCAAGACGTAAAGGGAGAAATTGACATTAACACAATAATAGTATGAGACCTTAACAACTCACTTATATTAATGAACAAATAATCTAAACAGAACATAAATAAGGAAACACTGGCCTTAAACAACACATTAGTCCAAATGAGCTTTGTAGATATATATGGAACATTTTATTCAAAAGCAATAAAATACACATTATTTTCAATGTTTATAGAATAATCTCTAGAACAGAGACTACAAGGCCACAAAACAAGTCTCAGTAAATTAGACTGAAATCATATCAAGCATTTTTTCTGATCACAATGCTATGAGACTAGAAATCAACTACAAGGTAAAAAACTGAAAAAACACAAGCATGTGCAGACTAAACAATACGCTACTAAACAACCAATTAGTCACTGAAGAAATTAAAGAAGAAATCAACAAGTCCCTGCAGAAAAATAAAAATGCAGAATGCAATGATCCAAAATCTACAAAACATGGCAAAAAATGTTCTAAGAGGGAAGTTTACAGCAATACAAGTTTACATAAAGAAATAAGAAAAATCTCAAATAAATAGCCAGATCTTACATCTAAAGGAACTAGAAAAAGAACAAACCAAACCCAGAGTTAGTAGAAGGAAAGAAGTAATAAAAATCAGAGCAGAAATATATGAAATACAGCCTAAAAAAAAAAAAAAAAAAAAAAAGGAAAAGGTCAATGAAACTAAAAGCTGGTTCTTTGCAAAGATAAAAAAAAAAAATTGAGAAACCTTTAGTCAGACACAGCAAGAAAAAAGGGAGTGGGCCTAAATAAATGAAATCAGGATTGAAAAAGAAAAATTTATAACAAATAACACAAAAATGCAAAAAATCATAAGAGATTACTATGAAATATTATATGTCAATGAAACTGATAATCTAGAAGAAATAAACAAATTCCTAGAAATGTAAAATCTCCCAAGACTGAATCAGGAAGAAATGGAAAATGTGAACAGATGTATTACTAGTAATGAAATTGTTTAGTAATAAAAATATTACCAATAAACAAAATTCCAGGACCATACAGCTTCACAGGTTAATTCTACCAAACATTTAGAGAAGGGTTATCTTTCTCAAACTATTCCAAAAAATTAAAGAGGAAGAAACATTTCTCAAATCATTCTACAAGGCCAGTATGACCCTGATCTCAAAACTAGAAAGATCACAAAAAATAAAATTACAGGCCAATATCCCTGATGAACACAAGTGTAGAAATCCTCAACAAGATATTAGCAAACTAAATCCACCAATATTTTAAAAGGTTCATACACTGGAATCAAGAACTCATACAACTCAACATCAAAAAAAAAAAAAATAATACAACCTAGTTTTTAATAAAATGGGCAAAAACCTGAATAGACATTTTTCCAAAGAAATACAGATGATGAAAAGGTACATAAAAAGATGCTCAATATCACTAATCATTAGGGAAATCCAAATAAAACTACAATGAGGTATCACCTCACACCTTTTAGAATGGATATTACTAAAAGACAACAAATAATGTTTTTATTTTGGGGAGATACATAACCAGGAGTGAAATTGCTGGGTCATATGGTAGTTCTATTTTTTTGTTTTTTGAGAAATCGCCATACTGTTTTCCATAGTGGCTGCACCAACTTACATTCCCACCAACTGTGTACAAGGATTCTCTTTTCTCCACATCCTTGCCAACATCTGTTATTTGTGTTCTTTTGATGGTAGCCTTTCTGACAGGTGTGAGTTGATATCTCATTGTGGTTTTGATTTGTATTTCCCTGATGACTAGAAATGTTGAGCAGCTTTTCATGTGCCTGTTGGCCATCAGCATTTCCTCTTTGGATAAATGTCTATTTAGTTCTTCTCCCTATTTATCATCAAGTTGCTTCGTTTTTTGGGGTTTTTTTTGATGCTGAGTTATATGAGCTGTTTATATATATTGGATATTAATTCCTTATTGGCCATATCATTTGCAAATATTTTCTCCTATTTAGTAGGTTGTATTTTCATTTTGTCCATGGTTTTCTTTGCCTCTTAAACATTTCAATTTTTTCTCTTTTTTCATTTGCCA
Source organism: Pseudorca crassidens (assembly GCF_039906515.1). Lineage (NCBI taxonomy): Eukaryota > Metazoa > Chordata > Mammalia > Artiodactyla > Delphinidae > Pseudorca > Pseudorca crassidens. The sequence continues at coordinate 55,213,448 of NC_090312.1, read as the reverse complement.
TTCTTTCTTTCTCTCTCTATCTCTTTTATTAACATTTTCCTCCAATCTGGACAAATCTTAATTTATTCTGGTTTGGATTCATGGTAAAATGATTCTCAAAATCTATACCTTCTCCATATCTTCCCAAACCAGTACCTACTTGCATTTTGGATTGTGTGTTTGTGTGTGTGTTTTTCCTCCAAGTACTTTCTGCTTTTGTCTAACATAGAATTCTTAATCATGTATTGTGATTTATTTCTGTGATCCTTAAAATTGCATATATTATATGATGCATCTCCAGAGCTCCTACTTTATACTCTTTACAATTGCAATTATTTGCTTATTCATAATCATTTACCTAAAGTCTGCCTTTCACATTGTGCTTGGACTGTATGATAGCAGGGACCACCAATCAATTATTATTGATTACTGATTGGCTAGTGTTTTAAATATCTACTTTCCTGTTGAATTATCAAAGATGAAAAGAGTGAGTCTGTGTCTCCATGCCTGGCAAACAGTAAATATTTAGTAAATTTTGTTGAATGTTTACCAATCATCCCTCTTTCCAAGAGTGTCTAATTGGGAAATCATATCACAGAATAATTTATAAAATATAAAGTCCACTTCTGGCTTTGCACATGACCCATCATCTGCACTGCTGTTATGGGACCCCAGGCACCATAGGAGATAATATTAAAATTGAATGACTTAATTGTAAAATAAATGCTAAGTTATCTTTTATTTAAAAAAAGAGAAGGGATAATAATTTTTTGAATAGTTATTATATGCCAGGGCCAGTCATTCTTCTACTCAATGCAATTTGGTTTCCACTTTGAATAGTCCTCTAAGGTTTCTAATAGCTTCTATTTTAGATCCAACGGAAAGGTTTCAACCTTACTTAAATCTCAGCATTTAACATAGATAACCAGTTTTTCCTTTTTAAAGTACTCTCCTCCTTTGAATTCCTTGCCCCATGATCTCCTGGTTTCCCTTCTATCTCTTTGATAATTGTCTGTAAAACTATATTTTCAGCAGGCTCATCTTCTTCTACCAAGAAACTAATTGTTTCTGTTTCACTTACCTCAGTAATTAGCTTTTATTTTTTCACTTTATACATTTTTGCTTCTCTATCCATGGTGAAGCATTAGTTACTTTCTACATGTACACAATACAGAACATAATGTTTCAAGTGTAGACACTTCCCTGAGCTCCAAACACATATGTAAAATTGCCACTTTGATACCCCTACCTTTCTCTTTTGAACTCAACATATCCATATCTAAAAACTATGAATAACTTTATACCTACTACCACACAAAGTAGTCAGTCTCTTTTCATTTCTAGAAATAGATCAATCATCCATCCCATATCTTATCAACCATCTCAATAGATGCAGAAAAAGCATTTGACAAAATTCATCATCCATTATTGATAAAAACCCTTAACAAACTGTGCATAGAGGGAGCATGCTTCCACACAATAAAGGTCATCTATGACAAGCCCACAGCTAACATCATATGCAACAGTGAAAAGCTAAAAGATTTTTCTTGAAGATCTGGAACGAGACAAGAATGCCCACTCTTACCACTTCTATTCAACATAGTACTGGAAGTTCTAGCCAGAGCAGTAAGGCAAGAGCAAATAAATAAAAAGAATCCAAATTGGAAAATAATAAGTAAAACTATTATATTTTGCAGATGACATGGTACTGTATATGGAAAATTCTAAAGACACCATTAAAAAACCATTAGAACTGAGCTTCCCTGGTGGCGCAGTGGTTGAGAGTCTGCCTGCTGATGCAGGAGACGCGGGTTCGTGCCCCGGTCTGGGAAGATCCCACATGCTGTGGAGTGGCTGGGCCCATGAGTCATGGCTGCTGATCCTGCGGATCCGGAGCCTGTGCTCCACAACGGGAGAGGCCACAACAGTGAGAGGCCCGCGTACCACACAAAAAAAAAAAAAACATTAGAACTAATAAGTAAATTCAGTAAAGTTGCAGAATACAAAGTCAATATGCAAAAATCAACTGTGTTTCTATACACCAATGAAGAACAATTAGAAAAAAAACTTTTTAATCAATCCCATTTACAATAGCATCAGAAAGAGTATATACTAAGCAGTAAGTTTAGACAAGGAGTAAAATATTTATACACTTAAAATTATAAGATATTGGTGAAAGAAACTGAAGACACAAATAAATGTAAAGCTATTCCATGTTCATGGATTAGAAGAATTAAAATACTTAAAATGTCCATTCCATCCAAAGTCATCTATGAATTCAATGCAATTCCTATCAAACTTCCAATGTCATTTTCACAGAAATAGAAAAAAAATCCTAAAATTTGTATGGAGCCAAAAAAGACCTGGAATAGCCAAAGCAAACCTGAGAAAGAACAAAGCTGGAGACATCTCATAACCTGGTTTCAAACTATATTAAAAAGTAATCAGAACAGCTATAATATTGGCATAAAAACAATCACACAGATATATGGAACAGCATAGAGAGCCCAGAAGTAAACCTCTTCATATATGTCAATCTATTCTTGACAAAAGGAGCCAAGAACATACAATGGGGAAAGGATAGTCTCTTTAATAATGGTGTTGAGAAAACTGGTCAGGCACATGCAAAGGAATGAAACTGAGTCCCCCTCATACACAGTACACAAAATCAACTCAAAATGGATTAAAGACTTGAGTATAAGACCTGGAAGTGTAAAAATACCAGAAGAAAACATAAGGAGTAAGTTTTTTGACATCATTCTTGTCAATGATTTTTTAGATTTAACACAAAGCAAAGGCAACAAAAGCAAAAATAAATAATTGGAACTACATCAAACTAAAATTTTCCTATACTTAAAGGAAACTATCTATAGAATGAAAAGGAACCCTATAGAATGGGAGAAAATATTTGCAAACCAGGTATCCAAGAAAGTGTTAACATGCAAAATATATAAAGAATACTCACAACTCAATAAAAAAAAAGTCATACAACCCAGTTAAAAATTGGGCAAAAGACCTGAATAGATATTTTTCCAAAGAAGGCATACAACTAACCAAGAGGTACATGAAAATGTGTTCAGCATCATTAATCATCATCAGGGAAGTGATGATGAAAACCACAATGAGCTATCACCTCACACCTGTTAGGATGTCTTTTATTAAAAAGACAAAAAAGAAATAACACGTGTTCCTGAGAATGTAGAGATAAAGAAAACTTGTACCCTGTTGGTGGGAATGTAAACTGGTATAACCACTATGGAAAACAGTATGGAGTTTCCTCAAGAAATTAAAAGTAGTACTGTCATATAATCTGGAAATCCCACTTCTGAGCATAGAGCCAAAGTAAAGGAAATCATTATCTCAAAGAGATATCTGTTTCCATGTTAATTGCAGCATTATTCACAATATTCAAGATAAGGAAACAACCTAAATGTCCAGGGATAGATCAATGAACAAAGAAAATGTGGTGTGTAGATACAATGGAATATTATTGAGCCTTAAAAAGAGGAAAATCCTGTCATTTGGGAAATGAACCTGGAAGGCATAATGCTAAGTAAGCCAGACAGAGACAAACACTGCATGGTGCATGTTATCACTTATGTGTGGAGTCTAAATTTAAAAAAAAAAGTCAAACTCATAGAAACAGAGAATAGAAAAGTGGTTGCCTTGGGCCGTGGAGTAGGGAAAATATGGAGAGGTTAATAAAAGTATACAAACTTTAAGGTATAAAATGAATAAGGCCTGAGGATCTAATGTTTAACATGGTGATTATAGTTGACTTCACTGTTGTATAATTGAAATTTGTGAAGAGAGTAGAAAAATGTTTTCACCAAGAAAAGGAAGAAATAATATTTTAGAAATATAACTCTCTCTCTTTCACACACACACACACACACACACACACACACACACACTCAGTTTTGCCATTTTATAGGAAAAGAAGTGAGGTAATCAGATCATGAACATGGAGTTCATGCATCTTACCATATTCTATAACACAGAAGCAGCTGTTTTTTTCTGCTAATTAAATAGGGGAATGGCTTTTCGAATGTTCAACTAAGGTGTCAGGCCAGGAACAAAACCCTGGGAATCTGGAGCACTATCTATTTGTCTGCGGTACCTGTTTGAACCCAAAACTGTTAAATGATCACGTGTCTCCAGTGGCTAAATATGTGGGCCCTGGAATCAAGGCTTGAAGTAGAATGGAAGTCTCTCACCATCTCTCCTAGTGACTTACTCATAGAATTTGTGCTTCGAATCCATTCATCCTTAGGATCTTCTGGAATAGAGTTCCTGATACTTAGCGGGGGAAGTGTTTCCTCTAGGGGATACAATAAGGGTCCCACTGAACTGGACCATTGACTACCATCTGGCCATGTTGGATCTTCATTCCAATATACCCACAAAAAGTAATAGAATGACTAGGCTAGATGACAAGGATGACTAGAATAATTAATTGACCATATTAGCATGACAAGCTGGTACACAGTGGGGACCAGAAGAAATATGTCTGAGTAAAAGGGGCTCTGTTGGCATCTCTTGCTGCTTCCATGCTTAGTAAAATCTGTGAATGAATAATGGGAGCAACCATAACATAATAAGGGCAAGTTAAATAAGGGCCCAGACTCCTTATGTATAAAGATTTGGACCATCTTATCTGACATCTTAAAGTAAAGATCATGTATTAGTAAAAGGTTTTCCAAGACCAGCTGCAGCATGGAGGATTCCATTTCAATTCATTTGATTTGTTTGCTAACCAACCCTCTTTAAAGTCTTTTTTCAGGTGATTTCAAATGGCCACTTTTTTTTAAGAATTGTATTTACATTTCCCTTCTCAGAGAAGAAAGAACATTCTGTTTTCACTTGTGAGTTTCATAAGTTGGTGTGAGCTCACTGGAATGGTTCAAGGTGTGTACTACAGCAGGTCAAGTTTCTGTGGGTCTCCAGATCCACTTAGACCTTCCTGCTCCCAAGATCTTGGCTTCCTCTCCAGAGCTTCCCAACAAAGGAATGATGTAACATCAAGTTATAAACTGTGGCAAATAGAACTACCATACCATCCAGCAATTCCATTCCTGGGTATTTAACTGAAGAAAATGAAAACATTAATTAGAAAAGACATATACACCCTAATGTTCATAGCATAGCAGTATTATTTACAATAGGCAAGATATAGAAGCACCCTAAGTGCCCATTGACAGATTAATGGATAAAGAAGATGTGAGGTAGATAGATAGATAGATAGATAGATAGATAGATAGATAGATAGATACTTAAGGATGAAATCATGGAGTCTCTAAACTCCTTTTTAAAGGGTCTAATAGAATTTATTTTTCAGCGAAGGAAAAAATATATTTCCAAATATTATAAAATTATGTGCAGACATATACGTGTTTGGCACATATGTTTGTTAAGGATTAAAGCATTAGTAGGTGAAAAGAGGAAGAAAAGTAAATTGGTATTAACATAGTGCCAGAGTAAACATTATTTCATTAAGCCTCATGGATATGAGAACAACAGGACTTTCATTATGAAATATTTAAACAACATATGAGGAAAATGAAACTGCAAGAAAAGCAGCAAAGTACATACTTCTGAAAAATTTTGACAGAACAGTGTCAGATACAGAAAGTGAGAAAGATAAAGAAGGAAAGATATTGCCTAATGATGCATATCAAAAAACAGATTTTTATAAATAATATATAAAACTTGTTTAACAATACATTAGCTGTTTTTTTATTCCTCACACCTAGTTTTCTAGATCCTCAGTTTTCTCCCATAGTGTTGATAAGTTTGGATATTTGAATATAGAATCTGTCCTGCCAAGCAAAGACTTGCTTTATAGTCACTATTGTTAACACTAAAAATCCTTGCATTTATTCTTATTAATATTTAAAAATAAAATATTTATTCTTATTAAAAGTAAAAACTATTTTTAAAATATTAATGCCAATCACTTTAATATGCTTGTATAAAGCCTGCAGTACTTTGACAAATATGCTATTATATAAACGATCATTTAGTGCTAAGGAAAAACATGAAGCCAAGAGAGCTTGACTTACTGGCTCAAAAACACACAACCACACAGTAGATCTACTCATAAGTCCTGTTTGACAGGCTACAGTTTAGCCATCATTTTACATTTCATATGCTTCTGAGGTTGGTTACTCAATCCTCAGGTTGTTACTTATTCTCAGTTCTGCATATAAAGACACTAAATTCTTCTTCACAAAATCAACATCTTGTATCACAATAGAAACTCCAACACCAATCTTGGTACCAGCTTCTCCTTGCCCTGCAGAGGCAATTAATTTTGTTAATTGCAGGTGATTGCATTAGGAGAAACAATGTTCTATAGCCCAAGGATTAAAACATTAAGAAGTAACATCTTCAGTGTAAACATTTTTTTGTAGGAATAATCCAAACTAATATTTTTAAAAGAAAATGTGATTGTACTTTTAAAAACTATAACATTACTAGCAAAATAATTGGCAATATATTTTTTGGCTCTAAATCATCATCGACTATAGATGTTAAGATTGTAAATGTGACTTTTCTAATTGTTTATTCACTAATTCCTCAAATATTTAAGGACCTACTATGTGCTAGGAATTATGCTTTGTGCTAAGGATATAATAGCAAAGGAAGCAGCTTTGTTACTTCCACTCACAGATGCCTGGAGGATTATATCAGGAGTAAGCTGTTACAAAAGAACAAGAAGTAACAGCAGTTTTCATAACTGTTATGAACTTGGGACTGTGATATGACACATTCTGAGAAAAAGATAATCATTTTCTGATAGTGTTTCTAAGCAGAGTTTGTACAACTTTATTTAGCAGTCACAAGTCAGTCAACTAGCAGAAGTTTTAAGGGGTAGACACTCCCAAATGCACTGTTAAAGCAATATAGGGTATAGGGTCTCAGTGGCCAAAACAAGGGGCTCATGTATAAATTGTTTAACATTTGGCCCGTGGCCCACTGACTGGTGTCAATTGCTTTTAAGACTTGTGTGTGCTCAGGAAATATTGTTAAGTGAGAAATATTAGGGAAGGTAATTCACTATCTCTCAAAGAATTGGAGATTATGAAGGAAAATATTATGGTCTATTAGGCTAAATATTTTTGTTCCTTAACACACTAAACACTTTTGTATGGTAGTGACTTAATAGAAAGAAAAGTAGAAGATCTGACTCTGATAGGATTTTCATCTATTAAAATTTATTTATTTACTTTGTCTTTTATTGAAGAGGATTGAGCTTGAAGTACTTGATAGTTTACTCTGACATAATTTGCTGGCCTTATCTAAGAATATCTGAAGAGCTCTTGTTCATGCTGTCATGCCAGGATTTCAACCCTCTTACCTGCCCAGCTTCTGGAAGACCCCATTAACTGCAAATTCAAGGACTTTGAACATTGACTCTAGAAATTCTCAAACTATTTTAACTCCCATATATCTGAGCCTTTCTTATTCTTAATTTTGGAGACCATTTGATTCTGTTCTTTAATCAAATTCACTTTCATTCTTACTTTTATATTGCTCTCATGTTTATAACTTTCAGTAGTTTATAATTTTATTGATTTATCAGATTTATTTTTCTTCTTTGGGATTAATATTTTATAATTCTACTTGTTTAAAGAATTATACTGACTTTTGCTTTTATTTCTTTGTGGTATTAGAATCATACTGAATCATTATCAAGTAGACCTCAGTTGTTTTATCTCATTTTTAGCATTTATGTTTGGCATCTTTATTATTCTAATTACTTTTAATGAATTTTGATTTTTTAAATTTGGTTATGTTTTTGTTCTGAGTGTTTCCTATATTAAATAATAACTACTTCTGATATTTAAAAGGAATAAAGCAGTAAACAAAAGGACAGGAAAAAAAGATCAAACAAGCAAATAGGCAAAACATAATCATAAACAATTTTAAATTCCATAACTTTTTACTTTTTAATTATTAGTGAAAAAGGAAACACTACTAGAATGTATATACACACACACAAATATATGGTTGCCTAAATATTGACAATCAGAACTCTCAAGGAAGGACAGCCTAAGCTATGGCCAACCTACTTTCCATTTTCACTGATACCTCAATGGTTAAGTCTGCCAAAATCTCGAAATTGTCTTCCATCTGTCTCTCTGAATCTCTCTCTTACCACTGGAATAATACGTCCAATGATATATTTGCCCAAATCATTTAATTATGTGGATTTTCAAAATTAAAAGGTATTGCACTGTCTTTACTTTTTTTTTGCTCTGGACGTGCAGGCTCAGCGGCCATGGCTCACGTGCCCAGCCGCTCCACAGCATGTGGGATCCTCCCGGACTAGGGCACGAACGCGCATCTCCTGCATCGGCAGGCAGACTCTCAACCACTGCGCCACCAGGGGAGCCCTTGTACTCTCTTTATACAAAAAGAGGAAGGTAAGATAATAGAGGGAAAAACGCAAAGGATAGAAAAATAAAAATTCTCAAATTTCTCCCACAGTAGCCTGGCTATTAATCCTCAAGCAAAATCTGGACTTCTTAAATTGAGCCCTTTTATTGAAGGCATAATCAGACCTAAGGAAAATTGAGGTTCCCATCTGTCAAAAGTACACTGTCTAGTTGTAGAACTGCAACTGGTCTTAAAAATAGTATTGGCAATTTTGTTCCAACTCAACTCCATCCATTCAGAATCAGACACCATTTCTCAAGTTTGTTACTTTGGTTATATTTTTGATTCCATAATTTTTCTGGCAAGCTGGATATTTTGATGTGGTTTTATGTAGCTTAAGATAAATAAAATAAAACAAGTTAAACAGTAAGTTATTCTACCTGTCACCGGGTTGACATACGTTGTAACAAAATGACTTCAACTGAGGAGGTCAATGGAAGATCCGGACCAGCAATCTCGGTTCCAGGATACTAAGCAAAGAAATGCAAACTACCACATTCAGCTTAAGCACAAATCAAAGTTTATTTAAGCATAGGTACACTCTCAGAGAGGGAGAGAGCGAAAGAGAGAGAGCATGCTGTTTCAGCAAAATGAAGCAAGCCCAAAGCAAAGTTTATCGAAGCAAAGGTACACTCTCACAGAGAGAGAGAGCGGGCTGTTTCTTCGAATTGAAAGCAGCATTCCTGTACAGGCTTTTTTTCCTTAAAAGAGCGCTTTTAAGGAGCATTTTGCAGGGGGGGGGGGGTGAGTGACAGTGGTTCATTATTTGATTGACAGTCCCCAGCTATGTAACAAACTTGTTACTGCTGTGCATGCTCTCACCCTAGAATCACTAAGAAACTCCCAGTCAGGGGGCAAAACCACATGTAGATTTTATTATAATTATGGTATAATGAATTTGGGTTTACTATAAGTTATACACCTCTCTGGTCTGGGCATGCACAGCCGGCGGAAGTCCCCTCGTGTTATTGTGTGCCTCTTTATCAGGATAAGCTGCCCACTACACAACCATAGTTTCACCCGTTCTGGGTGGCATCAAGGGAAAGTCCTCAGATGGTTGGGTGTGACTCGATTTCTTCTTCTTGTCTTTCTCGTCACTGTCACCTCCTTACTGCTAACGTCTAACTACCTAACATAACTACTCTGACATATTCTAAATTCAGCCAAGATTTTTTCCGAGAAATTTATGTCTAAAGTGTATCCATGCAAAAGAGTTACAATTAACTGCCTTAATTAAATGGTGCCAGTTGATTCATGAGTTAAAATAACTTCTACAGTGTATGTAAAACTATTATTGAAAGTTCTTGGGTGCAACTAGACTCATAGAACAAGAGAAGAAAAGGGATTAGTATGCATTGAACTAAGGGAATACATTACTTTCATTCATCCAATATTATTTAAATGGGTGGGAAAATATTTTTGTCAATGTCAATGAAGATGTCCAATAAAGAGTGATTAATTCTGAAGGTAGAATAATTCAAAATCCAGTATTTCATTTTTTTAAAAAAATATTTTCTTGAATATATTTCTCAAATATATGTCTTAAATTTTTTATAAGCAAATTATTAAATGTTTCTCTCCTTAAGTAGATTCTTAAAGAAAGTAAATTTTCCTGCTTTACTCCAATTGTTTTAGCTTTTGATACAAGTTAATGATTAACATGGGACACACTCTGACTAGAGAGTAAAGAAGTGAGCAAAGATTATACTGCAAGACAATCAGCCAAAGTTTGCTTCTGAGTCCAGTTAACTCAATTGTTTGTTATTGTTGACATAGAACAAATAGACTGCCAGATATTTCTCCAGCAAAGACAGGTTTATTCAGGATCAGCAGCAGATTGGAACTCAGTATCTGCAACCATGGCAAGCCATGAGCAAGTCCCCCATGACAATAGAAGGAGGACAGCTTCTACAGAGGTGAAATGGAAGTTGGGAGGGCTATAGTTAAAAAAGAAGAATCCATGGCTCTTCACTGGCTGTGTCCTTGCCAGGAAAAAAGAGGAGTTCTTCTTTTTCCTGTTAGGCTCTGCTATCATTGCAGGGCATGACAGGTTCCCCCATCTGGTCTTTTGGCTCTATTTAAACGAAATTTCTGTTTATTAATTTTTCACATTTATAAAACAACAAGAGCAAACAACAACAGTAACAATACTCTTTAGACGTATATAAGAGAGTCACCATAATACATAATTACTTGATATATGAAGAACCAGAAATACATGTCTTATTCTCAAAAGAAAAGACAATAAGTGAGGTTCAACCTCATGATAACTACATCTTGGAATGAGCACCCAAGAATTTAGAGCAGCTAGTATAAATACACTCAAAGAAATAAAGAAAATTATTCATGAGCAAATGAAAATATAGGAAATTAAAGCAGAGAAATAGATATTTGAAAAACCTAATGGGAATCCCAAAAGGAACATATATAATATTTAAATCAAAAAATATCACTGGGAGGAATCAGTGAACTCAAAGATAGATCCATATAAATTATCCAATCTGAAGAAAAGGGAGAAGAAAACATAAAACAAACAAACAAACAAACAAAAAAAACCATGCAGCATATTGAAATGTCTTCAATATTTGTAATTGGTCTCCCAGAAGGAAAGAAGATGAGAATGGGATAGAAAAATACTTTTTTAATGTGTGAAAAATTTGGTGAAAGACATAAGCTTATAAATTCAACAAGCGAAGTGAACCCCTAGTTCAGTAAACTACAAGAAGGGTTGAATGGAGAAACCCATGCCCCACACATTACAGTCAAACTGCTATAAATAAAAGATAAAAATAACTTATTGAAAGCATCCAGAGAAAATAATACATTATATAAAGGGAGTAACAATTTTAAATCCCTAACATTGCATCAGAAAATCTGGAGCCTAGAATGCAGTAGAACAACGTCTGTAAACTAGTGAAGAGGAAAAAAATCCTGTCAACCAAGAATTCTGATTTATCTTGTGGTCTATGAGCTCAAATAGTATGAGGCTTTCCTGAGATATTTACATTTATATTTATGCATGTTTCTGTGTATGTATGTAATAATTATATATTCATGACATTAAATAATGGTTTATAAGGAAAACTCCCTACCCTTAAAAACCTTAAAGTTTAGGTAAAGGGGGGTTGGATCATACAGGAACTGAAATAATTGAATGCTCAGGACAGAGATATCTTCACCGGGACCAATCCATTCTGAGGAAGGAAGAACCAGAAGAAAAGGTGTCCAGTGCAAAGGGAAGCCACATATATCCATGGAGAGCACTTCTAATAAGCCGAAGCAGGCACAGAACATACTGCATTTCTCAGAGACATAACACAAGTTGTGAGGTATCTGGAGAGAAGAGGACTCAGCTCCAACTCTGGGAGAGAGAGATAGAAAGCATTAAGCAGGCTATACCTGAAGTGAGTGGTTGGGGAAAGAGAGGGAGCTAGGTAGACAGAAGGAGTTGCCTTTCTATTATAGTTTATTATATTTTTAGTTAAAAAAAAGTTCATTTGATCTGCTAGAGTGAACATGTTTTGACAAGTTTTCTTAGCCATTCTCTTTAACTGACTTGCTAGCCCAGCACGTTAGCTCTAGTCTCTCCTTTCCTGCCTTTTGGACTCTGCCACAACCCCTTTCTAAACCATCCAAGCCCACAGTCTGAGCCTGGACCTGGGTACCAGCCTATACTTCTCCACTTGATGAGAAAAAATTTTCTCATCCCATAACCTTACCCTCCTATCACACAGCCTCAAGGAGTGCAATATTCAACTTATTAGACAAGACCTAATGAATGTCAAGTGAGTTATTAAATAAAATTCAAAGCAAGACTATTGATACCTAGTATTTTAGTTGTATTAGGACTCTTGTAAGTTCTATTTAATTATCTCTGAATTTTGAACCATCTAAAAGTGAAATTTTTTGAACAGTGCCATAACCAGATGTTACAAAAAGATTAATCCAAGCTCTGGTGGCTGGCTCAGGTGGTCCTGTGAGTGACAGGAACAGTCAGGTTTTTACTTTGCTAACGGGTGTACTTAAAGTTTTATATATATTACCAGTAGAAGCAAATTACTTCCACTGAACATTTGATTAAATTGTACCTGTCACTTTGGATAGAATTGGCAGGGTCTGTAATAATGAAAATGTATGTATACTTATATGTGTGCATATACACACACAACTCTAAATAAAATATTTTTCTTTAATATGCTTATATTAAACCCAGACTTTATATCAAAATTAGCATTTTGGATAAAACCTAATGCTCTTGTCAAAGCTTTTACTACCATCTCATGTACCTTGCTCTGTCAACTTCTTTCTTTTCATCCACTGTCTCTATCTCCATCTGCTTTTTCCTATCAGCATTCAAAAATTTTCAAACCTCTGAAAAAAATAAACAAAATATCCCACAAATTCATCTCTCCATTCCAAAAACAAGGAAACAACAATTTGTATCTACTGTATATCAAATACTGAACTAAATTCAGAACAAAACAGCAATAAACATGAATAATGTGATCCCTTATGACTTTATTGGCTAATAGGGAAAACTGAAATCAAACAAATATTTGCAAAAATAAGACAAGATGCTATGGAGATATATACCATGGTTACCCATGTTTCTTCCAGATGCAACTTTTATTTCCCCACCCTTTGGTTACCAAATTTCTTGAAAGAAACACCTTTACCCACTGTCCCCGATTCTTTTCCTTCAAACCACCCCTCATCTGACTGCAGTCTGACTCCTGAGCAAACCATTCAGTTGGGACTGTTTCACCAAAGTCTTAAAAGACTTTTGTTGCTAAATCTCATAGACCCAAATAAAGTAAATGATTGAGTCTGGGGTGGGATGATCAGGGAAGGTGTCCCAGACAAAGTGAAAGTCCTTCTAAATGTAGAAATTAAATCACCCACCAAGTGTTAAACAAGATAGATTTGAAAAAAAGGCATTAACTTAATCAAAGCAATGTAAACGTTCAAAGCAAGAAAGGTAAATCTAAGATCTCTCAAGCTTTCAGAGAGAAAATAAAACCCACAATATATTCACAGAAGCATGTGAAACAAACCATCACTGAACATCTTATCAGTGGGTCAATGCATTCATTTTTCTGAGGGACAATGATTTAATCTAGAATTTTATATTAAATATTAATTAGATGTGAAGGTACAATAAAAATATTATCAGGATTCAGAAATCTTCCCCACTAAATAACTTTTCTTCAGAAGTTACTTGGTGATATAAGCCAATAAAATGAGAGAATAAAAACAAAACAAAACAAAAAACACACATGATTTAGGAAACAGTTAATAGAAACCAAAAAAGCATTGAGGGAAGTCCCAAGGCGTCTATGTTCTTCTACAAAGCAGGAAAAAAGCAAGATTTTTAAAATGGGGATGGGGAGGTTTGGGAGTATGGCTTCCAAGGCAAAACAAAACAAAACAAAACAAAACGTATTTTATAAAATAAAGATTCAGGGAAATATTTAAGCTATGGTAATGACAGAAGATAGGGTGGAAAGAAAGAAAAGAGGCAACTGAAAACAACCAGAGATAAAAGACACATTGTTAAAAACGGCAGAATCATAGATGGAAGAAGCCCGAGTCACTGAATCATCTGGTCAGATGTACCTGTTTGTTTCTAATATCACTACGCAGCCAATTCCTATTATATAAGTTTCTAAGATTTGGATAGTATCTGTTACAGTAGCTACTGTTTCTTTAACACTTTGCTCTGTGTAATGCTTTTTGGGCCTAAATTTCACCTTGTCTGATATTGTAACCCCTGTTTCATTTTTTTTCCATTGTTGCTTTTTCTTCTCACTCTCTCTTTTTCTCTATTCTTCTATTCTCTCCTCTGCTTCTTCCTCTTTTTCCTTTTCTTTCTCCTCCTCCTTCTTTCCTCAGTATTCAATTTGCCTGCTATGACTTTTAAGTCCTACTTTTAAAACTCACTTTGTTTTGGATTTATGTGTGGTACACAACAAAGAATTGGGTTTTGTATAGTAGAAATCTAAAACTATTTTATAGATGAATATAGACCATTTACTTTTTATTAATGTGGTAACTATTTTGTTCTTATTTATTTATTTCTAATTAGAACTCTTTATTATATGGTGTGTTTTCTGCTTTTACCACTCGGATATTTTGGATGGTTTTCCTTTTCATTTTAGGACTACCTTTTAATGAAAACTTAATCATCCATATATTTCTCTTAATCCTTCATATTTTTAAGTAGTATCTATTATTCCCCTAGTAAGAGCAATATTGAAATTAACACATCTCCTCTTCTTCCCCATCCTCTGCTTATTTTTTCCTACCATTGAGTTTTGGACAATAATATTGTTTTCTTTTTTCTTTATCCTTGTATCACCAATAGTTTTATTAAAAATATGAAGCCAACATGACATTTCTCAACCTTATGAGTGACTTGATCTTTTTGCCTAGCTGCCTAAAGTATTATTTCTGCCTAAAGTATTATTTCTATATATTTGAATACTTGTAATGTTAACAAGAATATATCTGTGTTGATTATTTTAAGTCAGATCCCTCCCTGACATTTAAGGTGCCATTTAAACATTTACTTAAAAGGTGTTCTTTATTTCCATATTTTAAAAAGTATATTCAATATTAGTCTGTACATTTACTTTCTTCTTTTTCAGAAACTACAATTATGCATCTGATGGACCTCCTTGCCTTTCTTTTTACCTGTTATTTTCTTCCTAAAAGTTTTAACGTTTCCTATGTGCCATTTTATTTTGTTCAATTGTCTTTTTCCCTTTTCTGTATTTCTGAGGTCTCTGAAACCTCTTCTCTCACAAATGCTTTTTCTACTTTCTTCATTTCTTTGATTTTTTTTCTAAGCTTTGCCAGTTCACTTAGCACTTGCTACTATTGTAATATCATTTCTTTTCTACTTTTTGTATTTCTGTTTCATGGATTTGTTTTAAGGTGTGACTGTTTTATTAAAATTTTCTATTTCTTCATCATGGCAGTATACATGGTCATCATTTTCATTTTCTCAAGGGCAACATATCCAATATCCTATAACTAATCATGCTCTTATTTATTTCTTACATTATTTTTGTATCTATGTTGTTCTAGATCATTTTTACTTCCTTACCCATGAATGATTAGGGTTTTCCTGAAGTATGCCTTTGCAAGAGTTTTGGAGGAAGGTCCTAAGGGATCAGATCAAGGGGACATTTCAGACTAACTGCTTTCTTAATACAAAGGTTCTCTTTCTCTTAAGAGACTGAAGGTATGTTGAAGAAAAATTTTGTCATGGTGATTTTATATAGTCTTACATCCTCAGCATCTCAAAATCATATTGTATCCTGGGGAGCATCTTGTACCGTCTCACTCTAGTTTTCACCTTGATGTTAGAAAGCACAAGGAATAGATATTTTTTACCTCATGGTGAGTCCTTCATCTTCAACATACTTTTTTGTGCTAGTACTACTTTTCAAGATACACTTCTTCTGGCCTCTCTCAATGCTGTGATTTCTTTCCATGGCTTCTCAGGTTCATTTCCTCCTGCATACTCTGCTTAATTTCAGCTCTTTTGGCAGCCTTTAATTTTAAAATGAAACCTGGGGATTATATTGTCTCCTTATTTTGCTGAATATGAAACCGTGATAGTTTTGTTTTTAAATAGCTTCCAGGAATAGAATGAACAGTGGTTGATTTATATAGTCATATTCCTACCAGAAATCTATCTCCATATATTAAGACAATTCATTTGATTCCTATTTACTTACTTTTCATTTGTAGAGATTGTTTTGTAATTTTCTAAAATGGAAGAAAAGTTCAAACAATCTAAGTCCAAACAATGGCAGAGTTCCTTCTTCCCATCCTCCCAATTGAGGTAAATTATAATTTTGAGTTAAATCAATAGTCAGTGTCCACATAGGTATTAAGTAAAAATAAAACAAGTAATCCTTATCATCATATCGTTCCTTGTACTTTTAAAATTTTGCCTGGAATTAATTGTCTCACTAACTTTTTTTTGCTTGCTTAGTTTATTATGTATCTATCACTAATTCACTCCCAAATACTTAGTGTGTCTCTCATCTCTGTACATAGATATATAGATTTCACTTTTTTCATGAAGGCATTCCTCCTAGATCCCTCTATTTTTCTGCTCTCTTGCCATTTGCATGAAATCTAGGCCTATTCTCTCTTTCTTATTAGGATTTCCCTTCATTCTCACTCTTTGAATTCTCTGAGTTTTCTTCTTGTTGGATTTCCATGTATCCCTTATCAGTTACATACACATCCCCCGTAGCTTTCAAAATTATTTAATTCTACTTTAAGTAATACATTGATCAAGGTAGCAGGCAGAATTCTAAGATGGCCCCCATGATTCCTACCCCTGATATATACCCCCTTTAAAATTCTCTCCCCTTGAATGTGAGAGAGGCCTGTGAACATTATGGAATATCACACCATGTATAGGTTATGTTATACAGAAGAAAGAGTTTTGCAGATGTTTTATGGTTCCTAGTTAGTTGGTTTTTAACTAACTTAAAAGGATATTATCTTCTATGGAACTATTTATGTGACTCTGTTAAAAGAGGTCTGAGAGATTTGAAATGAGAGATTCACCTGATGGCCTTGAAGGAGCAAACTGCCGTGGTATAGCGAGACCTCAAGGCAGATAACAGTGGGTGGTCCCTAGGAGCAGAGAATAATCTTTTGCTAAAAATCAGAAAGTGAGGACCTCAGTCCTACAGTCATAAGAACTGAACTGGCTAACAAACAGGGACCTTGAAAGAGGACCCTGAGCCTCAGATGAGATCACAGCCCTGGCTGACACTCTTACCTAAGTCCGGTGAAACCCTGAACTGAGAAGGACTGACAGAATTCAGTCCTGCCTTTCAATCTGTGAAAGGCAATGTTATTAAAGCCACTAAGTTGTGGTAATTGGTTATGAAACAATAGAAAACTACTGCTTAGAATCCTCGACTGAAAATTATTTGCCCTCAGATTTTATAAACTGTTGCTTCCATTTTGTTAAGATTATGTACTGCCATCAATAAGTATGATGCAATTCTGACTCCTGGTGTTTTTCTACGTGACTAGTTCCCCCCATCCCCTGGCCACTGGAAGATTTTAGAGCATTTTATTTAAATGCAGTGGTCTAAAATATCAAGCTTATATATCTTAAAGAGAGACTTTACTCAATCACAATGCTGGTCACTTGATAGATTCTTTTATTCTTCAAACTCTTAACCTCAGTCCTCGGCCCTCAGAAATCTTCCTCTTCTTCTCCTTCTCCTACATTTCTCCTCCTCCTTCTTTCTTCTTCTTCTTCTTCTCTCTCTCCTTCTTTTCCTTCTCGATCTCCTATTCCCATTATAATTTAGATGTTGAAACTCTATAGCTGTTTTTTCTAATTTTCTTATCTTTTACATTTTTTCATCTCTTTGTGTTCTGGTTCTACTTTCTCTGAGATATCTTCATTTTGTTTTCTAATATTTTGACTGATTTTTCAAAAACTCATATTTTCATTTTAATGAACTTTTCTTTATTCTTCTCCTACTCTTTTTTATAGCATCTAGTTTTTTTTTGGTTTTTTGTTTTTTTGTTTGTTTTGCGGTACGCGGGCCTCTCACTGTTGTGGCCTCTCCTATTGTGGAGCACAGGCTCCGGATGCACAGGCTCAGCGGCCATGGCTTACGGGCCTAGCCGCTCCGCAGCATGTGGCATCTTCCCAGACCAGGGCATGAACCCGTGTCCCCTGCATCAGCAGGCGGGCTGTCAACCACTGCACCACCAGGGAAGCCCACATCTAGTTTTTAAAACAAATATGTAGTATTTCCTTTTATCTGAGGATATAAATTATAATTTTTTGCAAGTGTTCTCCTGCTCTCTGCATTGTCTTTGTTTTTTCCAAATTCCTTTTTGTTCATCTGTTGGGATCTGTTTATTATTATTTTTTAATATTAGAGACTTTCCCCAATGAGGGATGATCCTTGATCCTCCATTTATTTTCATGGTAAAACACTGAAATATTTCTTAGAAGTTTCTGCATTTGGGCAGAACGATTCAGTGTGTGGGGGGGCTTTATTATAGAATGAGGAACCAAGATAGGCTTTTTACAGGAGGCTCACTAACTGTCATTACTTATAGGTCCTTCCTCTTGTGCCAGTCAGTTTTCCCAGAAAGGAATCCTCTAATCTCCAAATAATACTGGTTGCTATGTTCTATTAAAGAAATAGAGAAGGGAGCTAGATGGTCCTACCTTTTATGTGAAGTTTTGAGTATGGCACCTTCACAATTAACCATGCCTGTTGTCTACAGGTGCAGAATTCCTTTGATTCAAATTCTATGAAGAGAAAACCTATTATAGGCTTTTGCTTGGGAGGAGGAGGAGTTGCCTGAATTGTTGGTGAAAGGGGAGGGAATCTAGAGGTGCAAACTATTCCTAAACAGACTTTTAATCAATCATCCTATTTTAAAACCTCCATGAGTCTGATTTTCAGAGTTTCTTAATGCCTTCAATTTGTGAAATTTGTAGTAAATTTATAGAGGTGGATTTATGTGCTTCTTAGCATTCTGCACTGAGCTTTCCTCTCTCTCCATGTCCTAATTCAGATGCTACTTGCCTAGCTGTTGGCTTATAGAATTTGTGGACAAACAGCAGCTGTCACCTTTTGGCCTAGTCTCAGTTTTTGTTGTTGTTGAGATTATGATCTAATATAATACCTGCTCTATAATCTTTGTAGCTTCAGATTCTTTATTGATCCATTTTATTTTATTCATGGTGTTTTTATCCATCATACAGTCTTTTACTTAGTGTAAAAAAAAAAAACAAACAACTCTCCATTTTCTAAGAGAAATATTTTATCTAAAATATAGTCAAAAAATACATTTCAATCAAAATAATTTCAAATGCTATTGACACTACCTTCTTGTTGAAATCAAATAAATTAAAATGTAAAAAATCATGAATTATCCTGAAAAAAATAGTGATTTAAGCTAATATTAACATGAAAATTTAATTAAATTAGAATAACTCATTCTTTCTGTAATTTTGCTTTGTCTTATAATACAGAAGTATGTATTCCTTTGTTATTATAAGTCCAATTATTCAGAGAGATCAAGTATTTAAAATGTTAAAATTTCACTGATAAAAACACATTTGAAAATTCAGACTCAAAAAAAAAAACCAAACACATTCGTTTTCTGACACAGAGAAGACTGAAATTCTACATTTATTCATGCGCTTTTATTATAAAAAGTTGTGTGAGTCTGTCTCTTGGAATTCTGCTTAGCCAAGTGAGTTTGGTTTATCTGTATTTGGGGAAAGATATTTTTGGCAAGGATTCCTCATTCTTCAATTTCACTTTAAATGTGATATACCTATGTGATGTGAACTGTAAATACTCTTTTGAGTATATAAGACACAGAAAATTTTCTGTTTGTTGAATAAATGGTTAAATGAACAAATGTGGATCAAAGATACAGAATTTCATCACCGAATTCTATGTTAAGCCAAAATTCCTCATATTGCCAAGATACCTTCAATTCTTTGAGGGTAATTTTTATACTCATGACTTCATTTTCTTATATTTTATGCTTACTAAACAGCTTTATTTAACTAATGTATCCCGAATACATGAACAAATATTTTAACACCATCAAAGATGATGGGGGTGGGGGACACAGAGAGGGATTTCTAACAAATAGATGGGACTATTGATACCAAAATGCTCTAGTATTGAAGGACTAATATATTTCAAGTAGGACAGTACATATTTTACACATATTGTTAGGACTTGGAAATTGACAAAGTAAGCAATAGTCACTTGCTGTCATCAGAAATAAATTTAATGATAAAAGTGGAAATGGTGGTTAGGGGAGATAAATGTTGAAAACTTTAAATGCAATATGATGTAAGCATGGGTTTTATCTTCCTATCTCTATTTTTTTAAATTCCCATTTGGTTTCTGGGCTTAGTCTGAGAAATAAAACCTTTTTACAAAATTACCAATAAAATTCTCTTGATAATTTTAGCTGAATTGAAAACAGGAAATACCCTTTTGTGGGAAAGTTTCCGGCCCAGAGAGTATGGATTTTTGACCAATTTCGTAAATGTAGAGACTTTGGAGGGTCTGGCTATCCCATTTTTATGTATATACAAACTTGAAGAAGTGAAGAAGTTCTTCACTTGAAGAGTGAAGAAGTTCAACGATAATTATGATGTTTATATCTACCAACCACTAAAAATTATGTTATTGAAATTCATCTTCGATTTTGAAAATTTTAAATAACAAGGTGGATCATAAATTTTAATTTCCAAAATATCTGCCATCCCAACAAAGTTTTCTAAAATTAATCTATTGACTTTATTGTTTATAATGTAAAAAGGGTGGGTCATAGCAAAGCTAATTTCTTCTAGAATTTTTTCAGAAAAAATTGTTAACTTTGCCAAACAAAAACAGATAAAATTTACTTAAGGTTAGGAATTCAACATTAGAAAACAAATTATTACTTTGATACATCATTTGAATAATTTTAGGACTAAGATTCTGAATGTTATTGGTGACATTAATCTGGCTATGTACCGTATTGAAAAAAACTGGAATTTTGCAAATCTGAGTATAAAAAAAAAATCTATTTGTTATCACAGTAACCCAGTCTGCAAACAAATGAACAAAAAAATCCAAAACAAACAAAAAAAGTACAACATACTTCCATTTTGTTAGTTGTGTCTTTATACTTAGTTTAAAACTGAATCTAAACCCAAACTGATGAGAATTAACAAAATTTAAATTAAAGTTATGAAACTAGCAATATATTTTTAAAATTAGTCACACAGTAATTATATCTTTTTTCAGTAGATGGTATGGGATCAAGCAACGAAGACCCAATGCAGCCAAAAATAAATAAATTTTTTTTTTTAAAACTTGCTGCATTAAAAAAAAAAAAAAGATGTAACAGCACTGTACTTAAGAACAGGGAACAGATAATGTAGTAATCCAAGATATTTAGATGGAAGTAACCTCTAGGTTTTTATTTTGATAGCATGAGTGCCTAACTGCCAGAGATTAAAACTTTATCTTATTAATGCATTATCTTGCTTTCACTTAGATGGTGATAAGTGCTTCTACTCCTGGGATGTACCACATTGCTATAGAACTGCTATGTACCTTTTGTATATGAAAGTCTTCACTTGTTTATGTAGCTAGACTTTTTGATGATTAAAAAAATAAGGAAAAAATTAAGATGTTTTTATCTTCTTTTACTCATCTTGACATATTCAGAAATCTTTTATATTAATAACTTATCCTTTCCTGCACCACTGTTGTATTAATTTCCCCAGACCTAAAGTAATTTAAAGTTTGACCTGATTTACACCTTAGTTTCAAAGAGTAGACATATGCAATATCTGAGGGGAAACTCAGAGTTATCATTAATGTTCATAGTTATAATGTGTAAATAACAAATACATTTCAGTCTTTCCTCTTTAAACTCTCACTCTCATCAAATTCTTCTCTGCAGGTCTTGCTGGTACCTCTCTGTTAAAGATTTCTTTACTCTTTGTCAGTTTCTATTCCTCAGACTCTCTTAATTTTTGGTGTTCTCTAATGTTCCTTCACACTCTTCTATTCTCATTCTATAAATTCTCAGTGATTTCATTTTTACCCAACTCTTCAACTAAATCTATGTAAGGCTCCCAAACATGTGTTCTCAATTCAATCCAAACCTCTAAGGATTAATTTTGTCTAGAAAATTTTAGCCAGATATTCCACGGATACCTCAAACTTAGCACAATGTTTATATCCAGGCCAGAGAAGCTTTTCTCCTGGGAACTCCGTGTCCACATATCCTGCCCTATATCTTCAAAGTAAAAGGCAAGGACATTGGAATGTGGTTCAGCTATCATGGGAGACAGACACTACTTCAGACAAGAAGGATTTGAATTGCAGAAGCAGTTAGGTAAAATAAAGGACAATTTAATCACCTTGTAAACTCCTACTTCATAATATCTAAAGGAGTAGCATTTTTCAAAATTGGCAAGTTATCTTTTTTTTTCCATTTTTTTTCCCTAAGGTTTCTGAGGAATTAGCATGGTATTTGCAACAGTACCATATGGGACTGGGAAACTGTCTATATGTAGATCTAGGCAATTTGCATGAAATATGATACCAATTTTTATTGACAACTGAATGAATAAAGCATGTCATAAATGAAATAATATGTGTTTTTATAAAAATATTTAAAACTGGGGGCTACCCTGGTGGCACAGTGGTTGAGAGTCTGCCTGCTGATGCAGGGGACATGGGTTCGTGCCCCGGTCCAGGAAGATCCCACATGCCGCGGAACGGCTGGGCCCGTGAGCCATGGCCGCTGAGCCTGCGCGTCTGGAGCCTATGCTCCGCAACGGGAGAGGCCACAACAGTGAGAGGCCCAAGTACCACAAATAAATAAATAAATAAATAAACTCATTAAATTCCTAAACATTTTTCAGTTTATTTTAATAATTTTACTTTAAAATTTGATATACATTTAGTATACTTTGACTTTTAGTTTCAATAACCTTAGAAAAATTTTTGAAAACATTTTTTGCATTTATTTTAATTTACATTTTTGATGAAGATCTATTCAAATTGTAGACACTTTGAATAGAATTATATTTTATTTTCAATTATTTAAATCATTCAGTGAATACAATTCAATGTCAGGGTAGTAACTGAAAGTATAAAAGTATAGCCCAGAAAAGGAAAAAGATTAAAAAAGACAAGAAATACAGATATTTTCTGGATGAGGAATATGTTTCAAAGTAGGATAATAGGATGTATCTTTTTTAACAGTTTGTTAGTTTGACTTATAATTTTTTTTCCTTTTTTTTTTTTTTTGTGGTATGCGGGCCTCTCACTGTTGTGGCCTCTCCCATTGCGGAGCACAGGCTCCGGATGCACAGGCTCAGTGGCCATGGCTTACAGGCCCAGCTGCTCCGCAGCATGTGGGATCTTCCCGGACCAGGGCACGAACCCATGTCCCCTGCATCGCAGCGGACTCTCAACCACTGCACCACAAAGGAAGCCCTGACTTATAACTTTTAAATATTTAGAAATATGGAATGTGAGCCTACATTTGTACTCTTTCCATAGGCCCTAAAAATGTTAGCGGTAGGACCTCCTAAATTCTTTGTGTCCACAACCCAACTTAATATCTTCTTCTAAATCTACTTTGCTTCATCAATTTTCTAACTTGATGCATGACACAACCCACTATCCAATTACTTAAGCCAGAAGCCTAATTGTCACTCGAATTTTTCTTCACATCTGACATCTACTCACAAAGGTTGTATTTATTTTTTAGTACATTTAGAAAAATCTTTAGAATTGTCCCTTCCTCAGCTAACCTTCCTAACCAGGCTCTACAAAGCAGTTTCTCCCACCCTTCCATACAGTAACACCTTATCTCTATCTAATTTCTTCATTGTACTTATTAGTTTGGAAATTATTATATTTATGTGCTTATTTATCCATGATTAATCTCTACCCCTTCACTAGAAGATAAGCTCCTAGCAGGTTTATTTGGCTCATCACTGTATATAGGGGCTTAAAATAATATCTGGCACATGATAGCCACTCAATAAATAATTAGTTAATGAATAAATTTTCTGTGTCCACATAGAATGTTGTCATTGGCTTTACAGGTGCATTTAGAATATTTTTTCACTGACTGTTCAGAGAAGTATTCTCTTAAATAACAGGATTTTCTTAGCTGCAGTGCTGATAAATGTTTCACCAAGCAAACTTAGGGTGATGAATGATGCTTGAATCCTTGAAGAATTCTCCCCTCTTTGACAATCTTCTGGACTTACTTCATTCTTGAAAAAGCACCCACTCTTTTTTTTTATATTTTATTTTTTTTACAACAGCACCCACTCTTTTAATAACATATGATCATTACTTTTCTTAACAGCTTTTCTTTTCTTCAAGTCTATTTCATTCTAAAAGACAATTTTTTATTAATGATCAGAAAACAGTTAAACTATAAACCTGCAAATAAAGATATTCTTTAACTTCTCACATGGTTTTCAAACTTACCTGACCCATATGATCAAAGTTTTGTTTTGTTTTTTTTTAATTTGTGTATTCTAAACACTGAGTTTCTTGACATTGATAAAACAAACATATTAGGTCAAAGAAAGTGCAAGTTACTCATATTAAACACAACCTTGAAATGATGTCTTGATTAATGTATGTAGTTGTAGACATATGTGTCGTGTTTCTCCAATTATATTCTTTGTCAGAAGTAAGAGTTCTCAACATTTCCAGTGGAATTCCATTACATTTTTTCATTCTCTTTCCCATGGGCAGAATACATGTTTCTTCTTATTTTTTTTCTCAATTCCTTGCTTTGGCTGTATTATTTTAGTCTATGGAACAGATGGCTTTCAAATTATTGAGCTTGCTCTTGAGAAATGTCTTTAGAAATGCAAAGTTAGTTAAGAAAACCTTTAAGCAATTTTTCATGTGGTTTTCATAGAATTAGTCCATGAGATCTAGTTTTGAAAATGGATAACATGATTCATACCTAAGATAGTATAACTTTAACTTCATCTATAATTTCCTTAATGAGCAAAATACCTTAAAGGCAGCTAAAAGACTATATTAATGGTAAATCAGTGAATATAAGCAAAACTTTAAAGTGAATTTAAATTAATTCTGGAAAGCAGAAGAAAGCAACTGATTTTAATTCTCATCAAGAAAACTTTCTCTTTCTTAGTTTACAATTCTTTATGTTTTTGGAAATGATTTTTCCATACCCACATTTGAATTCTGAAGCACTGTCCCTGTGTCTGCCCTTAACCCTCTTCTGGCTATTCCTCACAATGTGCACCAGTTATCTTTCTAAAACTTATTATTTTTTGAGTCAATGTCTTGTTCAAAAATCTCAGAGGCCCCAGACTCCAAAGATGGCATCCACAACCTTCACTGTTTGAGCCTGATCTGAGTTTATCTCCTGGTTAAACCTCTGTGTGATATTTCAGTCCTGGCCATAGGCAATTTAAAGGTTTTCCTGACAGTCCTCATGGGAAAAGCTGCTCTCTCCATGCCCAACTTTATGCATAGCCAATGCATTGTGGTCTTTGAAGGGTGAAGGGTATTGCAGATTGTAGGGGAGCAAAATTTGCCACCCCGAAATGTGTGTCTTTGGCATGAGAATTAATTTAGTCTGATTATTTTAAGAAACAGAAGACTCAGGAAGTATTTGTTTTTACCTCCCCCTTAGTTGCCTAAAAAATTTAGATAAAGGGCCTGTCCTTAGAATAGAGCTATCTCCAGAGATATCTGCAAAGAATATGGGCCAGGCATTGTGGGAGAAACTCTTAGGGATCAGAATCCACTCTGTGTCCCCTTGTTTCTGCATGGCCCAGCAAACATTTATCTCCCAAACATTTGCTTTTCCATCTCTATGTCAATTGCTTCCTCCCCATTGAAGTCCCAAACCACTACCCCCAACATCATCTTTTGTCTTTAGCAGCAAAAGATATTTAAGGTGACGATTTCAGGCATTTCGGCAAGTAACTCAGTTCTCCTGGGTCTCACCCATATATATATGTTATTAAACTTTTGTTTGAATTTCTCCTGTTAATCTATCTCATGTTAATTTAATTCTTAGACCAGCCAGAAGAATTTAGAAAGACAGAGGGAAATTTCTTCCTCCCAGACACAGTGAAGGACACAGACCCTACTGTTCAGTCATACCCTTTGCATATTTTCATTCCTAGATGTCTTTCTCTGAGGCCTTTAGCAGAGGTCTTCCTGAGGTTTCTTTGCCAAAGAAGGGGGAAACTTGAAGGTATTTTTCTCCACTCTGACTCAGTACCCAGGGTCCATAAAACTTCCAGAAACTTTTGTGTAAGCCTCCCTCAACAGTTAGACAATCCCCGTGTCCCCACTGATCCACCTGCCCCTCCACCAGTGTTGGTTCAAAACCTTAGGAGCTTCCCAGGGTGAAATCTGAAACTGGCCCCCATACACTGAGAGCAAGGAGGGACCGAAGAGTCAGACCACTCCAGATTGGTAAGTGGAAGGCTTAATAAGCAAGGGAACTTACTAAGAGGATTATCTTGGGCACCATAAGATAAGTAGAAGATCACAGCATCTGCCCATCAGAGTCTTAAGAGTGTCTATAGAGGATTCAACAGGCTTCAATCATCTGTACCTTCCAGATGGTCTAACAACACCTTACTCTGTCACATCTATGTCCTTGAAAGAGCTCTTAGTGTGGGATGGTGGGCAGAACATATATTCCACAAACAGGGGATGGAGGAGAAGCATTGTTTGCCCAGATCCAGCTCGGGGGTCTATGGGTGGTCACATCCTCACATTGACCTTCTCCTGTGGAAAGATGGAACAGGGGGAGTCAGCACTTTCTTCAGATTAGACTCTTACTTATATCATCACAGTAAGGCCTTAAAAGCTTCACTGTCAGTCTCCTTTTGGCTTGTTGCTTTTATCTTGTACCCTGTCACCTGGCACCTCTCTCTCAGCTCAGTTGACCTCCTAGCAAAACCTACCTCTGATTGGCTGCTCATGGCTCTGATCTCCTGTGCCACATCAGACTTTGGCTTGTCCCAGGACACGTGCATGTGAAGGCCCAGATGGCTTTCCCCTTGCCACTTTCTTTTCTTCTAATATTCTTTCCACTGTTGAATAACTGCCTCAAGTTGTCATTTTAAATCTGATCTTTTCTGGCAGAATTAATTACCTCTTCAGTTTTCTCCTTACTTGGGTAGGAGACTGAGAAAATTAACACTAAACTATTTTAAATTATAAAGTTATAGAAGCAACATGGCTATGTTACAGCAACATGACAATATTACAGAGAATATTAATTGTCTGCAATTATTCTATCACCCTAAAGCAATCTTCATTATCATTTGGACATACATCTTCAAGTCAATTTTCATATACCTACTAAAGGGTAAAATAGTAGTTACAATGTAACTTCAAACTTTTGTTCTTTTTCCCTCTCTCTAACATCATGTAGAAAACATGTCTTAGTGTTCGTATATGGTCTTCAAAACCATTGTTGTAATAACATCACAAAATGTATGGTGAACTAATATAATCTGCTAAGCTATCTTACTAAACATTTGTTGTTTAAAATTTCACTATTTTACTTATATCAGTGTGCTAGTATGAGAGAGAGGTAGCAGTGATGAGCATATATACAATGTATAGAACAGTACCAGAGCTCAGGATACTGATATGAACAAAAAGAAACACCACATATTACCACATAGTATGGATGGGAAAAAAAGAAATGTCAAGGCATACAGTATTATGAAAGACTATAGGGCTAATATGATTTATCCTTCATATTCGTGGGTTTATATCTGGGTCAGCAGTTTTCAGGTATTTCTTTCTCTTTTTGGACATTTACATTGCCTTTTGGCTTTGCTTCTCTATAAAAAAGAAAAGAAAAAGTATCAGATTTTGTTAAGAAAGTCCCTGAGAATTGCATTTTATCATTATAGAATTGACCACCTATTCCTCTTCTTATTTGTTCTTATCCTCTAATGCTGGTTTCCTGCATAAACACACAGAAATGTCTCAAGAATAAACAAAAATGAACATTTTATTGGTGAAAGTTCCTGTTAAAAGTTCCCTTTATGCTAGCATCAGAACTACCTTAAGGAAGAACAATTAACAGATGAGAAGCTTTGTCTCACAAAGCCTAAAAATCCAAGGGACGAGGAAAAAAATTCTTCATTATAAATAATGATATAGTACCTATAAAATAAAACACAATCTCATTGTTCTAGGAGAAGTAAAAAAGAAAAAGGAAGAAGTTTAACATTTGTCAAGAAATATCTATGTTCTTCCCTTTATTGTTGAAGTCTATGCACACTGTCATCTTCCTGACCTGTGAGCTTTTACTATATTAAAAGATAACTCATCATATAATAAAAGTCACCTGCCTTTAAGTTATGACATAAAACTGGTGACTAGGGCTTCCCTGGTGGCGCAGTGGTTGAGAGTCCGCTTGCCGAAACAGGGGACACGGGTTCGTGCCCGGTCCGGGAGGATCCCACATGCCGCAGAGAGGCTGGGCCCGTGAGCCATGGCCACTGAGCCTGCGCGTCCGGAGCCTGTGCTCTGCAATGGGAGAGGCCACAACAGTGAGCCCGCGTACCGCAAAAAACAAAACGAAAAATGGTGACCAGAAGAACATGAAAGAAGTAGATCCAAGTTACAGCAGGAGGGATTTATACTAGCTATAATAACATATATTTTCCCCTTACTAAGTTCTGTTAATACAGGGAGGCTATGAAATGCAATTCCTTATAAAAGTCAATCCGTATAGGATGCATTTCCATCTACCTGGGATGGTATAGACATGGTCTCACCTAAAAGCAAGATAAGCTAAATGACTTATCACTCCAGTCAGTCCATGCCATTTTCAAAAAATTTAGTAATTGTAATTTAGTCTTTCCTTGAAAAACAAACAAAAAAGAACAGAGTTTTGTTAGAGTTTTGTTAAGATATCTAACTGGTGAAACATTATATGGAAATGAGGGTGATGCATTATTCTGTTCTCTCTATGACAGTAAAATTCCATGTTCTCTAGGTGATTTTTTCATAGCAGTTGGGAGAATTATACAAGTGTCAAGCAAATACGGGTGAGACTGTGTCCATGATTAATATTGTATGGAGAAGTAGGCTTTACTGTTGCTGCCTTAAATGTTAGATATTTTTCAATTTAATATGTAACCTTTTCTTCCACATTTTCTTATTATGGTCCACTAGTTCTCCTATTTGTTATATTTAAACATGGACTTTACTTGAGCATCCAGCACTCAACAGCTCTAACTGCTTCCACTAAAATTCTCTGAGAGAACAGGGGAAGTTAGCAAATTATTCAGGTAGGTGATCTGTGTGATGCATATTTGACCTGTGTATTCTAGTCAGAAATCATGGGCTTTTTTCAACTTTTGTCAAAGTTTCAAGGTATTCACATTTTTTAGACAAAATACCATTTAAGATCCATGGAATAGAAAAGGAAAAATTATGCATAAAATGAAAAAAAAAAGAACATTGACATGAATTAGTGCCTGAAAACTTAAAAGTGAATGAAAAGTAAGAGGAATCTTGATTAATTTTTAACTCTGAGGAAGCCCTTACCCATATTCCTCAAATAGAATCAGGTGAAGTGAGAGTCTAAGCCAGAGTGTATACATGTGAGAGGTGCAGGAGCCCCAGGGCAGGAAAAGGCCTTGACACCAGATGAGTGGTACATTTTCCACTAGTGAGTATTAGAGTGGGTTGGTGGGGAAGGAAGCAAACGGTTGCCTTCTGTTTCCCCCATAACATTCTCTCCTGCTTTACTTCTATTATTACCTTTATCACTTTATTATTACCTTTACCACTTCCTAATATTGAAGTTTTTAAGGCAGGTTAGTGTGATAATGTGTGACTCATATGTTCTAGCAGTTAAAGGCTAAGATTGGAATCTTACTCAAGCACTTTCTACCTGTACATCTTTGGGTAAGTTAATTAAACTTGCAAATGTTTTCTCATCTAAAAATGAGAGAACAATGCATACCTTTTAGAATTGTTGGAATATTTAAGTAAGTTAAAATGTCTAAAATATCTAATTTAGTGTGAGCAATTGTTAGGTGTAAGATAATGTTAGTTCCTTTCTCCCCGAAGGATACCAGTGCCTGTTCTTGTGAAAACAAAGTGCCGTTTCTCTCCCTTGCAAAATCTTTCTCATTTTATCAATCTAGTCATGTGGGATGCCTTCTATCCTCTATTTTCAAGTCCTTTCATTTCATGCCTGAATTATTCCAATAGTCTCTTAACTTGCTCTGATCTCCAGGTTCTTCCCCCTCCCATTTCTCTTGTTCACTGTTGCCAAACTAATCTCTCTAAAGCGTCCTTCTGACCCTGTCATTCTGCTGCTTTAAAATATTTAAAGAATTTCTAACAGACACAAGGAACATTCAAAACTGCTCACTGACATGGCAGAACAGGCCTCAACCTAATATAAACTCTCTTGCATTTATTTCTTAGGTATCTGTTAAATTCCAGGTGCTTTGCATGCATTTCCTCTAATCCTTACAACAATATGGCAAGACAGGAATTATTATTCCCAGTTTACCAATAGGAAATAGAGGATCAGACAGGTTTTAGGACTGGCCAGAATTCAACAACCACAAGGTAAGGGTGTCTGAACTCACATCTGGTTTTGTTTCCCTATAAAGTCACCATGTGCTTCCACACAATTGTACTACCACCATATACTGTCTATAGACTATATACTTATACATCACATGTTTCCAATTATTTGGTTATATGTTAGCATCTGCCATGAGCCATGGGCTTTTATCCTGGAGGGACTATGTCTTTTTCTTCTCAGTATCTTTTAGCACCTGCCTTGCTCAGAAGGGACAACTAGGAAGGAATGTACGTTGAATGAAGGGATTAATGAATTAAAGACAAAAAAGAAGGCAGGGGCGACCTAAAGTGGGCTTTCAGGGAAAGGGCAACCTGAGCACAGTATGGGTAACCTTATTCTGAAAATGAGGAAGACACTAAAATGTATAAAGGCAGTATATAAAAATCAGATGAGAGGGTAAGGATTAAAGCTGTGCTCACATTTCAGCTCTACATTTTCTCTTTCCTAGTAATGATATCTTGTACTACAGTGTTTCAGGCTCTCCCTGTCCCACCCCCCACCCCCTCATATAAAGCTAAACGTTGTACTTTTTTGTTTTGTTTTGTTTTGTTTGGTTGCACTGTATTGCTTGTGGGATCTCAGTTCCCTGACCAGGGATTGCACCCAGGCCTCCACTGAAAGTGCCAAATTCTAACCATTAGGCTACCAGGGAACTCCCTACATTGTACATTTTTTTTTACTTACATACATTATGAATTTACTTCTCCTCAGGTCATATTCTGCACTTAATAATCATTGTAAACTTTATATGAACAAGTGACTTTATTACTTAAGGGTAGTTCAGAATTATAGCTTTGTTTTAGAAAGAAATAACGTCTTCCACCCGTGGAAACACAAGTTATTTTTTTAGTACCCAATTATGCCACTCAAGATCTAATTCTGACCATACACAGCATAGTCTCATTTAAAGTTTATTATTTAAATTTCAGTGTGTGTGTGTGTGTGATTTCGATTCTTCTTGAGTGGCTAAGAAATGATGAGTGCATTCATTTCTGCATCTAGGATTTATGGGTATGTTTACAAATAATAATGTCATATCAGAAAGCAGGTAAAAAAAAGAGTCTAAGCAAATGAATTTAATCAGTCCAGTGACACTCAAATTTGAAATGAAAAGAATAGGTAGGCCCAAAGCTTACCTCTAATAAAAGGTAAGCTTACTTAGGGTTTTAAAAATATGCAATTAAAGTCCAGTCCCCACCACCACATGCAACAGTATATTGCTGTACCTGAGCAGTTTCTTTGCAGATGCCTATACTTTTGCATTTTTCAAGGATATGAGTTTTCCTTGAAGTAGAGAATTGGCAGCAAACCCTCTCACTGTTATTTGACTTTCAGTAGCATATTGATTAGTGGAATAATTTAGGCACAACTGTCCTTGGAGAACCTATTAATACTTTAATACTAGTTACGGAAAGAACACTGGCATTAACCTTTGCTGAAAAACCGTTCCCTGGCCTTGTTGACATATGTGATGACAAATAAAGGACAAAGACACAAATGTAAAAAAAAAAAAAAATCAGGTAATGGCAGAAATAGCAATATACAAGTAAAGGATAGATTCAATGTTTATTAGGATTTGGTAATTCAATTTCAGTACTGGAGTTTAGATTATTGATTATTTTAAACCAGAAAGAATGAATAACTAAGGTAAAAGCACCACAAAACAATAAAATTATTTGTCATGATAGTAAAAATGATTTTATTTATTTTATTAGGCAATTTTCCATTCTCTTTATGAGAAGCAGTACATGTCTGCATTGCTACATAATTGGTTTTGGCTGCAAGCCAACTGACAAAGTTAATTAGTGCATATCTGTGTACAGGTCCTAGGAGAGGTTCCAATATCTACAGAATTTAGTTTGAAGCAGTTTAGTCAGGTAGTAGAGGGAGAGTGAAATCTTTATGCTTCCTTTATGCAAGAAATATGATCAATTTCCACTATGGACATAGTAAAATTTATCTTTCCATTTAAAATATTTCCATTTCTCCTCCCCCAAAAATAGGTAACATCTAAGATGTCTTTAAAAACTACAGGCTAAGGGCTTCCCTGGTGGCGCAGTGGTTGAGAGTCCGCCTGCCGATGCAGGGGATGCGGGTTTGTGACCCAGTCCGGGAGGTTCCCACATGCCGCGGAGCGGCTGGGGCCGTGAGCCATGGTCGCTGAGCCTGTGTGTCCGGAGCCTGTGCTCTGCAACGGGAGAGGCCACAGCAGTGAGAGGCCCGCGTACCGCAAAGAAAAAACAAAACAAAACAAAAAACACTACAGGCTAAAATGATGGTCTTTCAATATATTAATTTAGAAAAAAACATTTTCTTAATGGTCTCATATTTTGTGGTGGAACAACTTGGCTCTTATTCTTGGTACCTACTCTCAATACAATTGTGAGTGTGTGTATGTGTGTGTGTTTCAATAAGAAAAATATGATTCTAAGTGTAAACAATTATGGTTGTGAATTAAAAGAAATAAGGAAAATCATTACCAGGCAACCCTGGGAAAATAATAATACCACAACTATTTACTTAGGGTGACCGTATGATTTCTCATTAAATGCAGGCACTCTTGAGAGTAAAAGGAGATACTATTGATATTAGGTTAAGATACATGAAAATTGCTATATTTACATGTCAAAATGGTCAAATACTGACAAATGCTTTTGGTTTACCTTATGCTTATTAGGAGACAAAAGGAGAAAACAAAAAAGCCCTAAGTAAACAGGGATGTTTATATACCATATATTTCTTTCTAGACATGTTTTGATTCACACAGCATGGCATAGCTTGTATCAGGAGCACAATCATATGAGGCTTGGTGTTGTGAAATAATTGTTCACTATGTGTCTGAGGGATATCTATTACCACTGGGCTCTTCTCTGCAATTACTGTCAATTTATAAATGGCACCTACATTTCTTGTCATATTTTGATGTGGTAACAGTTGCAGGTTAAAACAAATAATATTTTTTGCTTGTGGGCTATATGTCTCTTTGCCTATCTACTTCTTTTTTTTAAATTTAATTTAATTTATTTTCTGAATTTTATTTTATTCATTTATTTATTTTTATACAGCAGGTTCTTATTACTTATTTATTTTATACATATTAGTGTATATATGTCAATCCGAATCTCCCAACTCTTCCCACCACCACCACCACCCCGATTCTCCCCTTGGTGTCCATAAGTTTGTTCTCTACATCTGTGTCTCTATTTCTGCCTTGCAAACCAGTTCATCTGTACCGTTTTTCTAGATTCCACATATATGTGTTAATATACGATAATTGTTTTACTCTTTCTGACTTACTTCACTCTGTAAGGCAGTCTCTAGGTCCATCCACATCCCTACAAATGACTCAATTTCATACCTTTTTATGGCTGAATAATACTCCGTTGTATATGTGTATCCCACATCTTCTTTATCCATTCATCTGTTGATGAGCATTTAGGTTGCTTCCATGACCTGGCTATTGTAAATAGTGTTGCAGTGAATACTGGGGTGCATGTGTCTTTTTGAAATATGTTTTTCTCTGGGTATATGCCCAGTAGTGTGATAGCTGGGTCATATGGTAGTTCTATTTTTATTTCTTTAAGGAACCTGAATACTGCTCTCCATAGTGGCTGTATCAATTTACATTCCCACCAACAGTGCAAGAGGGTCCCGTTTTCTCCGTCTCCAGCATTTGTCGTTTGCAGATTTTCTGATGATGCCCATTCTAACCAGTGTGAGGTGACACCTCATTGCAGTTGTGATTTGCTTTTCTCTAATAATTAGTGACGTTGAGCAGACTTTCATGTGCCTCTTGGCCATCTGTAGGTATTCTTTGGAGAAATGTCTATTTAGGCCTTCTGCCTATTTTTTGATTGGGGTGTTTGTTTTTTTAATATTAAGCTGCATGTGTTGTTTATATATTTTGGAGATTAATCCTTTATCCATTGATTCATTTGCAAATATTTTCTCCCATTCTGAGGGTTGACTTTTCATTTTGTATATAGTTTCCTTTGCTGTGCAAAAGCTTTTAACTTTCATTAGGTCCAATTTGTTTATTTTTGCTTTTAGTTCCATTACTCTAGGAAGGGTCAAGAAAGAGCTTGCTGTGATTTATGTCAAAGAACGTTCTTCCTATAAAACTCTAAGAGTTTTATAGTGTCCGGTCTTACATTTAGGTCTTTAACTCATTTTGAGTTTATTTTTGTGTATGGTGTTAGGGAGTGTTCTAATTTCATTCTTTATATGGAGCTATCCAGTTTTCCCAGCACCACTTATTGAAGAGGCTGTCTTTTCTCCATTGTATATACTTGCCTCCATTGTCATAGATTAGTTGACCATAGATGCATAGGTTAATCTCTGGGCTTTCTATTCTGTCCCATTGATCTATATTTCTGTTTTTGTATGAGGCCCATACTGTCTTGAGTACTGTAGCTTTGTAGTATAGTCTGAAGTCAGGGAGCCTGTGTCCTCCAGCTCCGTTTTTCTTTCTCAATATTGCTTTGGTTATTCAGAGTCTTTGTGTTTCCATACAAATTTTAAGACATTTTTTCTAGTTCTGTAAAAATTGCCATTGGTAGTTTGATAGGGATTGCATTGAATCTGTAGATTGCTTTGGGTAGTATATTCATTTTCACAGTATTTATTCTGCCATTCAAGAACATGGGATATCTCTCCACCTTATTGTGTCATCTTTGATTTCTTTCACCAGTGTCTTATAGCTTTCTGAGTACAGGTCTTTTACCTCTTTAGGTAGCTTTATTCTGAGGTATTTCATTCTTTTTGTTGCAATGGTGAATGGGATTATTTCCTTAATTTCTCTTTCTGATCTTTCACTGTTAGTGCTTAGGAATGCAAGAGATTTCTGTGCATTAATTTTTTTACCCTGCATCTTTACCAAATCCATTGTTTAGCTCTAGCAGTTTTGTGGTGGCATGTTTAGGATTATCTATGTATAGCATCTTGTCATCTGCAAACAGTGACATTTTTACTTCTTCTTCCAATTTGTATTCATTTTATTTCTTTTTCTTCTCTGATTGCCATGGCTAGGACTTGCAAATTTATGTTGAATAATAGTGCCAAGAGTGGACATCCTTGCCTTGTTCCTGATCTTAGAGCAAATGCTTTCAATTTTTCACCATTGAGAATGATGTTGGCTGTGGATTTGCTGTATATGGCCTTTATTATGTTGAAATAGGTTCCCTCTATCCCCACTTTCTAGAGAGTTTTCATCATAAATTGGTGTTGAATTTTGTCAAATGGTTTTTCTGCATCTATTGAGATAATCATATGGTTTTTATTCTTCAGTTTGTTAATATGGTGTATCACATTGATTGATTTGCGTATAATGAAGAATCCTTGCATCCCTAGGATAAATCCAACTTTATCATGGTGTATGATCCTTTTAATGTGTTGTTGGATTCTGTTTGCTAGTATTTTGTTGAGGATTTTTGCATCTATATTCATCAGTGCTATCATTATGTAATTTTCTTTTTTTGGTATCAGGGTGATGGTGGACTCATAGAATGAGTTTGGGAGTGTTCCTTCCTCTTCAGGTTTTTGGAAGAGTTTGAGAAAGATAGGTGTTAGCTCTTCTCTAAAGGTTTGATAGAATTCACCTGTGAAGCCATGTGCTCCTGGACTTTTGTTTGGTGGAAGATTTTTAATGACATTTTCAATTTCATTACTTGTGATTGGTCTGTTCATATTTTCTGTTTCTTCCTGGTTCAGGCTTCAAAGGTTATACCTTCTAAGAATTTGTCGACTTCTTCCAGGTTGTCCATTTTATTGGCATAGAGTTGCTTGTAGTAGTCTCTTATGATACTTTGTATTACTGCTGTGTCAGTTGTAACTTCTCCTTTTTCATTTCTAATTTTATTGATTTGAGTCTGCTCCCTCTTTTTCTTGATGAACCTGGTTAAAGGATTTCAATTTTATTAAAGAACGAGCTTTTAGTTTTATTTACCTTTGCTATTGTTTTCTTTGTTTCTATTTCAATTATTTTTGCTCTGATCTTTATGATTTCTATCCTTCTACTGACTTTGGGTTTTGTTTGTTTGTTTTTCTTTCTCTAGCTCCTTTAGGTGTAAGGTTAGATTTTTTATTTGAGGTTTTTCTTGTTTCTTGAGTTAGGTTTGTATTGCTAGAAACTTTCCTCTTAGAAGTGCTTTTGCTGCATCCCATAGGTTTTGTGTCATTGTGTTTTCATTGTCATTTGTCTCTAGGAATTTTTTGATTACTTCTTTGATTTCTTCAGTGATCTCTCGAT
Source organism: Pseudorca crassidens (assembly GCF_039906515.1). Classification (NCBI taxonomy): domain Eukaryota; kingdom Metazoa; phylum Chordata; class Mammalia; order Artiodactyla; family Delphinidae; genus Pseudorca; species Pseudorca crassidens. The sequence continues at coordinate 55,176,580 of NC_090312.1, read as the reverse complement.
GATTTACTAATGTATTGTTTAGCCTCCATGTGTTTGTGATTTTTACGTTTTTTTCCCTATACTTGATTTCTAATCTCATACCATTGTGGTCGGAAAAGATGCTTGATATGATTTCAATTCTCTTAAATTTACCAAGGCTTGATTTGTGACCCAAGATGTGATCTATGCTGGAGAATGTTCCATGCGCACTTGAGAAGAATGTGTAATCTGCTGTTTTTGGATGGAATGTCCTATAAATATCAACTAAATCTATCTGGTCTATTGTGTCATTTAAAGCTACGTTTCCTTATTAATTTTCTGTCTGGATTTTCTGTCCATTGGTGTAAGTGAGGTTTTAGCATCCCCCATTATTATTTTGTTACTGTCGATTTCCTCTTTTATAGCTTTTACCATTTGCCTTATGTATTGAGTTGCCCCTATGTTGGGTGCCTATATATTTATAATTGCTATATCTTCTTTTTGGATTGATCCCTTGATCATTATGTAGTGTCCTTCCTTGTCTCTTGTAACATTCTTTATTTTAAAGTCTATTTTATCTGATATGAGTATTGCTTATCCAGCTTTCTTTTGATTTCCATTTGCATGAAAAATATTTTCCCATCCCCTCACTTTCAGTCTATGTGTGTCCCTAGTTCTGAAGTGGGTCTCTTGTAGACAGCATATATATTCTCCTTGTTTTTGTATCCATTTGGTGAGCCTGTGTCTTTTGATTGGAGTATTAATACATTCACATTGAGGTAATAATTGATATGTATGTTCCTATTACCAAATTCTTAATTGTTTTGGGTTTGCTTTTGTAGGTCCTTTTCTTCTCTTGTGTTTCTCACTTAGAGAAGTTCCTTTAGCCTTAGTTGTAGAGCTGGTTTGGTGGTGCTGAATTCTCTTTGCTTTTGTTTGTCTGTAAAGCTTTTTGTTTCTCTGTCGAATCTGTACGAGATCCTTGCCAGTTAGAGTAATCTTGGTTATAGGTTTTTCCCTTTCATCACTTTAAATATATCATTTCAATCCCTTCTGGCTTGCAGAGTTTCTGCTGAGAAATCAGCTGATAACCTTGTGGGAATTATCTTGTATGTTATTTGTTATTTTTCCCTTATTGCTTTCAATAATTTTTCTTGGTTTTTAATTTTTGTCAATTTGATTACTATGTGTCTTGGTGTGTTTTTCTTTGGGTTTATCCTTCCTGGGACCCTCTGAACTTCCTGGACTTGGGTAGCTATTTCCTTTCCCATGTTAGGGAAGTTTTCTACTATAATCTCTTCAAATATTTTCTTGGGTCCTTTCTCTCTCTCTCTTCTCCTTCTGGTACCTCTATAATGTGAATGTTGGTGCATTTAATATTGTCCCAGAGGTCTCTTAGGCTGCCTGTATTTCTTTTCATTCTTTTCTCTTTATTCTGTTCTGTGGCAGTGAATTCTACCATTCTGTCTTCCGGTCACTTATCCATTCTTCTGCCTCAGTTATTCTGCTATTGATTCCTTCTAGTGTAATTTTCATTTCAGTTACTGAAGAATAGCTCCTCTCCGTTTGTTTGTTCTTTAATACTTCTAGGTGTTTGTTCTTTCATTCTTCTAAGTCTTTGTTAATCATTTCTTGCATCTTCTCCATCTTTGCCTCCATTCTTTTTCCAGGGTCCTGGATCATCTTCACTATCTTTATTCGGAATTCTTTTTCTGGAAGGTTGCCTATCTCCACTTCATTTAGTTGTTTTTCTGAGGTTTTATCTTGTTCCTTCATCTGGTACACAACCCTATGCCTTTTCATCTTGTCTATCTTTCTGTGAATGTGGATTTTGTTCCACAGGCTGCAGGATTTTAGTTTTTCTTGCTTCTGCTGTCTGCCCTCTGGTGGATGAGCCTATCTAAGAGGATTGTGCAAGCTTCCTAATGGGAGGGACTGGCGGTGGGTAGAGCTGGGTGTTGCTCTGGTGGTCAGAGCTCAGTAAAATTTTAATCCTCTTGTCTGCTGATGGGTGGGGCTGAGTTCTCTCCCTCTTGGCTGTCTGGCCATAGGCAACCCAGTACTGGCACCTACAGGCTCTTTAGTGAGGCTAATGGCAGACTCCAGGAGGGCTCACACCCAGGAGTACTTCCCAGAACTTCTGCTGCCAGTGTCCTTGTTCCTGTGGTGAGCCACAGCAGCCCCCGCCTCTGCAGGAGACCCTCCAATACTAACAGGTAGGTCTGGTTCTGTCTCCTGTAGGGTCACAGCTCCTTCCTCCGGTGTCCTGATGCACACATTACTTGTGTGTGCCCTGAAAAAGTGGAGTGTTTCCCCCAGTCCTGTAGAAGTCCTGTAATCAAATCCTGCTAGCTTTCAAAGTCTGATTCTCTGGGAATTCGTCCTTCCATTGCCAGACCTCCAGGTTGGGCAGCCTGACGTCAGGCTCAGAACCTTCACTCCAATGGGTGGGCTTCTGTGGTATAATTGTTTTCCACATTGTGAATCACCCACCCAGCAGTTATGGGATTTGATTTTATTGTGATTGTGCCCCTGCTACTGTCTTACTGCAGCTTCTCCTTTGTCTTTGGATGTGGGGTATCTTTTTTGGTGAGTTCCAGTGTTTTCCATCAGTGATTGTTCAGCAGTTAGTTGTGATTCCAGTGCTCTCATAAGAGGGAATGAACACACGTCCTTCTACTCCGAACATCTTGAACCACTCTACTTCTTTTAATATTCCCCTTCCTTCTACTCATACCACAGTATACAATATACCTGGTTCAGCCTTCAACCATTCTCCATTAAAACTTACATGTCCTCTTGCCACAGGGACTGGCTAAGTGATTGGCTATAAAAACTATTAAATTAATTTACACTGTAATGTCAAGGAATAATTCAAACTTAATATGTTGATCTACATAGATGACAAATTTGCATATTAATAGAACACTTTAATAGCCCAAAACCCAGTGATGTTGAACATTTTTTTATGCTTACTGGTAAAATATCTTAGGATGAAGGCAGTTTTTCACTACATTCATATCAAATATTATAGACATTTGACTACCAATACATAATGTCAACCTTATAATTTATTGTTATTTTATGTTCTTAATAACATAGCACACAGATTTGTTATAGTTCATCCAATTCAAATATAGAAAGACTCTCGGCATACATATCACATCCAGAGCATCTCTTTAATACCATTACAAATATAACTGTTCATAATCATTTAATATGTTGGGCAACTAATTCTGTTTCTCTTTCTATGTATTATTATGAATGATTTCTATATCTCATAAATAATTCCAAGTGGAATATATGAAGTTTTTCTGCAAGCCAGAAAAACTTAGTTCCTAAAGTATCAAATAAGATGATATCTTACTTTACTAGGGCTGCCATAACAAAGTACCACAGACTGGGTGGCTTAAACAACAGAATTTTTTTCTCTTAATTCCAGGGGCTAGAACTCTGACAGAGGATGTCAGCAGAGTTGGTTTTTCTAAGGCCTCTCTCCTTGGGTTGTAGATGACTCTCTTCTTGTGTTTTTACCTGGTCTTCCCTCAGTTTGTGTCAGTGTCTTAGTCTCCTTTTCTTATGGGGCACCAGTCAGATTGGATAAGGGCCCACCCTAATGACCTTATTTTAACCTAATTACCTCTTTAAAGACCCTATCTCCCAACACATTTACATTCTGAGCTACTGAGGGTTTGTATTTCAGCATATGAATTTAGGAGAGAGCGGATGGACACAATTCAGCCCATAACATATGGTATCCAGTCTTAACTATTCTTTCAAATAAAATCCATGATTTGGTTTGAAAATCTATCATATTTCATCCCCAAATCCAGTCTTCAGTAACAGACAAACCATCTCTGAAATATTAACAGGCAGGGTTATTTTAAAGCAGAAGGCATCACCTGCCAATTCTCTGTGATTGCAATAGACAATGTAACTAAGTCATATTAAAATCTATTTTGATATGTAGCTTCAAGTTTGTTTTTCTGTGAAAAATTATTCTAATAAGTTTATATAAATTCTACATATCCAGTGCATTTTCCAGTTGATATTTGACTCAGGACGAGAATGGCTGTGTGGTAGATTAGAAAGAACTTTGGTAAAAAGGATTTCTCGATTTCAGGGCTATCTCTAATGCAAAGTTAGTGATAGCCTAACCTGTAACTGACCTAATTTTTAGCTTCCTTATTAATAAAATGAGGATAATTTTTTCTACTTAAAACAGTTGTTTTGAAAATTAAATTAAATTTAGTTTTACAAATTTTGCAATCCTTAGTTTTGCAGCCATTCAAATAATTCTGCTCTCCTTCCCTTTTTTATTTTCATTTAGTTTCGGCAACATTCAATTGATCCTTGCATGCTGAAAACCCAAACATCTTCCAAAGGTACCCCTTTAAAATAAGTTATAGCATAGACCTTGAAAGCATTTGGCTCAGCATATACAACAACAATGTCCTGCAATATAGAGAACATAAATGTATTTTATTGCTTCTCCTCTGAAAATCAAAAAGCATTGCCTGTTTTTATGTTTAAGATCTGAGAGGAGAAAAAACAAAGTCAGGACATACTTTCATACAGATCACCAATAGGGAAATTAAGTACCATGGAATTACTTTTTGAGGAAGTCAACCAGGAGCCACAAATAAAAGCAATGAGCCTACTAGATTGTTCATAATCACACAAATTCTCCTGGAGATGATGTGACCAATACTTAACAAATGAACAATTGAACCTGTGTGGGGATCTGCTCCTGGAATGCCACATGCATGACACATTCAGTTTCTGAAGAGTTGAGGAAAAGGTATCTGCAATGCAGTGATTAGCACCCACATCCACCTCTGAGGATATGTATGAAATCCTATGCCAAATAAAGGTAGCAAGAAGTCCTTGAACTTCATCTCTACCCTTTGCTTTTACTCTGGGGGATACATCCTGTAACTGCTACAGAGCTGTAAGAGAATGTTGGTCAGAGAAGAAAATGTAGTTTGAGTAGAATCCAAAATTTGAGTACATGATGTTGTCTAGATAAAACATTGCCAAGGGAAAGATGGTGATTTTCTTATATTTGTCAATTATCATCCCACATAATAAATTTTATTTGTAAACATTTGAAATCTGCCTATTACAGTTAATTTATGCTTGCAATTACACATAATATGGCCTAAGCCATGTCTAAACTCACTGCAATAAGTTCTCTGTTTGCATGATGCTATACAATACAGTTTTATGTAAGGCTCCTGTTTTGTATTTTTAGTTTTTTTTTTTTAACTTGGTTTCTGTTTACTGATGTAAAGACACTTGGGGATTTCAAAGAAAAGGAAGCTTATGAAACAAAATTAATGTGCTACTGATTTCAATAGAGCAAACAGAACTTCTAAAAATTAATGAAAAATCATTCATCTCTTTTAAAAGTGTTTTCAAAACAAGGCTTTTGCTGTCAGTCCTTACTAAACCAAATAAATATAATTCAAACTTCTTTTTGAAAAGATTTGAAAAAATTTAGAAAAATACTTTAACTTACTTGTGTGGATGTCCCTAAACTCTGAATTCCTAGAGTCCACAGGGGTATCTGAAATGTAGTGTTCAAAGTTTTTTAATTTTCTTCAATGCTGTGTTAAAAATGATAAAATTTAAGACTACCCAATTAGATTTACAATCTAACACAAATAATCTGATATACATAGTAAAAGAAAATTTAATAATTATTAATTTTTTTACCATTTCTCAAAAGTAGAAAAATGTGAAGCAACTAGTGCATTAATATTAACATTGTATTAGAATGCTTCAGTTATAAATCAACTAATAAATGACATAACCAGGCTAAAAATATTTACAGAAAACATCATCAATATTTCACTGTTCAAATTTAAGACATAATATGTTTCCTATATAAATGATTTAAAAGCCATTTTGCACTTTATTGAAAGTGCACTTTATTGAACACACTTCTTGTTGTTCATTCTTTGATTAATCCTACCATCTGGAGAGAAGAAGTTACAAATGTCCTTCATAATTAACAGGTAATCCATATAAGGGAAATATTTAACATTGAAGTAGAAAAACACTTGATTTCTATTGTTGCTTCCCTCATCAGCAGAGTAAGATTATTGATACCACACACACACACTCAATATTGATAAAATAGCTTCCTGAAGTCTAGAAAACAATAAAAATGATTAATAATTAGTTAATACATTATCTTCTTTTGCATCTTCCTCTCGTTCATTGATTTTGAAAACAATAACAAGTCTTTTTGATCCATTACTTTATCCCTTGGGGGTTTTCTTTGTTTTTCAGTTCTATTTTGGTATTCTAAGAGAATACTTAGCAACACATGGATTATGAATTTTTGCATTCACTAAAGAATATTTATTAAAATCTTACCATGTGCTATTGTAAGTACTACATGAATAAGTGCACATGTGCACACACACACACTGAGCTTATTATTTTAAATTTGTTTATAAGTAGCTCAGCATCTACCTATGTCTATTTCTTTAGTACACAACTAGACTATACATTTCTGTAGAGGAGGAAAATATATGTATTTTTTTTTAATTTTTGGTTAACTACTGTTAAACATGTGGCATTACAACTGAAGGATGATAATTGCTTAGACAGAATTACACTAAGGAAACAGAAATGCCTGAATCCCTTTCTCAATTTTTCTCCTCTCAATATACCTGATGAAAATGCATTCACAGCTGAATAAGGCAAAACACTTTTTATTACTTGTAAGGGTTTTTGTGTCAAACCCTGATAGACATCCCCCACCCCCACCCCCAGAGCTATGCTGGACCCATGTGGAACCTCTTTCCCTAAACTTAAATAGGTCTAAAATGTCAAGACTCAAAGCACGGCATGTGCTTTTCTCTCTATTTTCACATCAGAACCCAAACGTGAACCCAAAGTCTCAGATCTCTGGGAAGATCTAAGTGCAGCCACCCAGGGGAAAGAACCAGAGCAAGGGAGTGAGATTATTAGATATGACACAAATATTTCCCCTAATTCCAAGACAGGATTCCTCTAGACTGCCTGATCTAGATTTTCCAAAGTCCAGTAAGATGAACAGAAAGAAAATGATAGTTCTTCTTCAGAAGAATTTACCTAGGAAAAGTGAAAATTCTGTAAGGACCATTATGATCTTTAAACTATGTCAGTGATTGCAACTATTAGCACAATAGCCAATAATATCCTTAAATTTTACCAATCCATAGTTGCATACTCTTCCTTGAGAGCGAGTGCTCTCTGGTCCCCAGTAGAGACTGCTTAGGAAATAGCAAGAGACAAAGAGGAGTCTTGACGTTTTCCTCCCTGAAGGCCCAGCAACTACAAAATTCATAGTAATGTGGAGAAGAGATTACATAAGCTTAATAAATAAATTTAATTACTGCACTTTTTTGAAGAGTCTTTATAGATCCATGATTCTTAGAAATGTATACATCAAGTCTAATTCTTTTATCCCTCAAGGTTTATTGCTTGGATGTGCTACAGTATTTTAACATTTCTTTATGTATTCACTTTTTCTGGCACAGCTTGCCAGGTTCAATTTATTTCCTTGGAAAGATTTGGAAGATTATTCAGAATTTTTCATAATCTCTAGATAAAATAAATAAATTATATGATGGTGCTTTTACAAAGTTAAAAACTGAGAGCCAAATCTTTTTATATAAAAACAAAATACATTTAAATACCCACCTGAAACTACACCATCACTTATAATTTAATGCTCCCTTTAATTTCTAACTATTTTGTTTTAAGGTTATAAATTAGTTTTATCACAAAATAATTTTAAATTTTTACTGAAAACTAGGAAAATGTATATGAGACATTCCCTTTTAAGTTGTAGGTCTTCTCCAAATTATATTTAATTGAGACTTCTTGAATTAAAAGATAATAATATAAGGCCAGTAAGCCAGTCATAGATAAGAGCCTTCCAATCTTGTGGTTAGCACTCACTTGACACTATATTTGAAGAGAAAAAAGAGAGAGAGATGAAGAGGGTGCACATATCTAGTATGGGTCAGAAATATAATAGACAAGCCATCAGGAGAACTAGCAATGTTATATGTCTGTCTTCTAGGCACTACATTATACATCCTCATTACCAAATTTAAACGTTCTCCAGAAGCTAAATTTATAGCATCTACCCTCTAGACCTTGTTTTCTATCTGCTATGAACTAAATGTTTGTGCCTTCCCAAAATTTATCTGGTAAAGACTTAACTGTCCATGTGACTATGCGTGGAAATTGAGCCTCTTAAGGAAGTAATTTAGGTTAAATGAGGTCATAAGGGTGGGGCTTTAATCTGACAGGGCAAGTGTCCTTACGAAAAAATAAGAAATACCAGAGCTTTCTGTCTCTGCTAAGTGAAGACACAGCAAGAAGGCTGCCATCTGAAAGCCAGGAGGAGAGCTCTTACCAAGAACTGAACTGACCAGCACCTTGATCTCAGAATTCCCAGCCTCCAGAGCTGGGAGAAATAAATTTCTGTTGTTGAAGCCACAAGTCTGTGGTACTTTGTTATGGCAACCTGAACAGATTAATGCACACTATTCTTCCAGCTCCAATATCCCCACTCCAAAATGTTTTTATCCCTTTTGACACCTCTAATCCATTTATTTCACATCACTGATTCTGTACAGTTTTCTTACTTATCTCCTTACCCTAAATTAGATTCTATGGAATGTCATATCCTATCATGTTTATTACTGCATAAATTCTTGGCCTTCCATATGTCATAACAGCTTGGTTTGATTTTCTGAATAAAAGTTACAGTCTGATATGTTGGATTTTCTTTCTGCAATTCAGTCAAGCCCTTGCCTTCTATCACAGAGGCTGGAAGACTGGGAACTACATTTCCCAGAATCTCTGACAGCAAGCAGGATTATAGGTTTAAATTGTAGCAAGTGCAAGAGATATTTACAGCACATTTAAATATTGGGAGTAAAGTAGACAGGACTGTGGGCTTTGGCAGGTCACTGATATGATGTTTTTCCAGAAACTTCCAAATATCTTCCTGAGAATCATTCATTTTGATGTTGCAGACAGCTGAAGAAATGTAGTGAAAGTTACTTATGATTATCAGTACTCCAAAAGCCCCTCTAATGATGTTTTAATACCACTTGTTTACTCATCCTGAAAGCTTAAATTATGCTTAATTAATAACACTGAACATTGGTTTGCCTATGTTTGAACTTATATAAATGGAGTCATTAAGTATGAATTATTTTGCCTAGCTTCTTTCATGCAACATTAAATATGTGAAATTAATCAACTTTGCTGCCTACGCTACAGTTACTTTATTTTCATGATAGTATAGTATTTCTTATGTATGAATATGTAAAACTGATTTACTCTACTGTTGACGAGAAATTGGATTTCAATTTGGGACAATTGCAAAAAATGCTTTTATAAACATTCTTGGACATTTTTGGGGTACACACATATATGGATTTCTCCCAAATATGTGTGTGTGTTTGTGTGTGTGTGTGTCTAAGAAATTGCTGGATCATAAAATATGTGCATGCTGAAATTTAATAGCATTTTCCAAAGTGTCTGTAATGATTTACATTTCTAACTGCAGTGATTTAAGAGTTGCACCTGTTTCACATCCTTAGAATCACTTGATATTGTTGATATTTTTAATGATTCCATTACAAATTCTTGAATGAGTAGTGATATTGCAATTTTAATTTCCATATTTATGATTACTAATGAGGTTGAGCACAGTCTTATATGCTTATGACCACTTGAATATTCTGTATTTTAATGAGTCTTTTGCCAATTTTTCTACACATTGGCTTGCCTGTCTTTTTCTTATTAATCATAGTAGTCTTTGTATATTCTGAATATAAGCCCTTTATGAGTTATCTATGTTGCAATTATATTTTTTTCAATTTGAGGATTGCTTTTCACTCAATGGCATTTTTTGATGAACAGAAAGTTTTCAATTTTATATAGTCCAATTTATTAGTCTTTTGTTCATGGTTTCTGATTCTTGTGTCCCTTAAAAAAATTATTCAACTTTATAAAGATAGGTCTATGTTATATTCTAAAACATTGTTTGTTCTTTCACATTTTAATCTACAACCAAACTAAAATTGAGTTTTGCATATGATGTGAAGTAGTAATTATTTCATTTTTTACCATAGGAAGAACTGATTGACCCTGCACCATTTATTAAATTGTTTATGTCTTCACAACTACTCCACTACACTAAATTTGTCAAAAATAAGGTGTATGTGTATGAATGAGTCTCCTTCTGAGCTAATTAATCTGTTTCATTTATCTATTTTTCTCTTTATATCAATTTCACACAGTGTGAATTACTGTATCTTGATAATAAATCTTGTTATCATATGGAGTTTGCCTTCACACTTTTTTATTCTTCTTAAGATTTTCTTATTTATTATTGGTTATTTTGTTTTTCAAATGAAATTTATAATCTGCTTTTTAATTTCCTGCATATTTCTTATATACTTTTTCTGTATTTTTTATTCTTTTGCCTGTCTGGACTTTATTCTAAATAGTTTCTTCTGATTTATCTTCCAATTTACTAATTCTTTATTCTGTTTATAGCTAATCTGCTGTTAATTTTAACCATATGTAACTGTATTTTTCAGTTATAGAATTTCAAATTTGTTCTTTTTTTTTAACCTTCTAGTTCTCTGCCAAATTCTCAAATTTGACATTTAATTCCTTGAAGGTATCAGACCATTTATTTTAAATTGCATGACTCAAAACTTTATTATCCATATCTCCTGTGGGTTTGTTTCTATTGTCTATTTGTTCTGTTGCTTTTTAGTTCCATCTTATCTTCTAATATGCCTGGCTATTATTGATTAAATGAATGTTGTATATGAAAATTTGTAAAGTTAATTAGGAACTCTAGTATTTTCCTCTAGACACAATTGACTTTTTATTTTGTTTGTTTGCTTGTTTTTATATTTTGTTTTCTTCTTGAAATCCAGGAGAGCAATAGTCATATCAGTTCACCTTCATTTAATTGCAAATATTTAAAACTGGGTTGGTCTAGTTTCTGTTCACTATTCCTTCAAATTGAGGCCTTTTGAAATCCTAATTGGAAGCCTGCAATATTCATCACGGCCCACACTTTTCTGTGGATCTTGAACTTTCCACAAGAGAGTTACCCCCAGTCTGTGTATCTGGAGCTCTGCTCAGCTTCTCAGTCTCTTTGATGCTGTTTTGAGAATGGTCATCACTTTGTAGACAAAAGTCGCCCCCAAAGTTGGGCTTAATCCTCTAGATGTCTCTTTTCTCTCAGATTTTGATCTACAATTCCTCACTGTTTAATTTTTCTCTGATTGCTTCAAATAATTGTTTTCTTTTTACATATTTCCAGCTTTTCTCTTAGTAGGAATGTTGATCCAAACCACTTAGTCCACCATTGCCAGAAGTGCAATCTTCATTTATGATTATTTTCTTTTATTTACATTCTATGTGTAATCCTGATGGCTTCACCTAAAAACATATCCCCCAAGTAATAAATTCTTATTACCTCCATTGCTACAATATTCCAGTTCACCAGAATCTTTTCTTTTTTCACATTTTACTACTTTGTTTTACATACTACATTAATCCAATAAGAATCCAGTTGGTGTCACCTAAATACCTATCTCATAGCCACCAAGTCTTATTACCTCCATTATTAAAATATGTGAAGCCTTCATGACCTCTTGCCTACACTACTATCAATACAATGGATTCCTATATGGTCTCATGGCTTTCACTCTTGGTATTTCAAAACTTATTCTGCACACATCTATCAGAGAAGTAATTTTTATAGGTAAGTTAGGTAAGATTACTTTCCTGCTAAAGTTCCTCCAATGCCCTGCCATTTATTCAGAATTAAGACAAATTTAATGGTCAAAAAGACTCTATATGATTTGACTCCTGTTTATTTCTCTGACCTTCTCTCCTAATATTTTTCTTATCTCTCATCCTGACCAAATCATCCGGTCTTCAGAATGTTTCTTGAATGGGCACAGCTCGTCCCCAGTTCAGGGCCTTTAAACTTGCCATTTCCTTAGACCAATCACCAATGTCTCACTCCCACACTTTATTCAGGTTTCTGCTCAAATACCATTTTCTCAGTGAAGACTTCCTGGACTGCATTTTAAAATCACCTTCCCATGTACATCCTAGTTACACATACCTTATTTTGTTTTATGTTTCTTTATAATACTTCACTACTTTTATAAACTTACTTAAGCCAATTTTTGTCATACAAACTCTTACATTCTTTACAGCACGCAATGGCAGCCACTAAAAGTAGTTAGAAGAAAATAAAGATGAACTACTTCCTCATAATCTTACTATTACAGTATAATGAAAGTTTTCAGACTGAATTCTGCAACTCGTACAAAGATTTGTTAAACAAATAACTTACTAGCAAGCAAGTACCACAATAATTTATAAATAGTTGTATAAATTATAGAGTCCCAGCTCTCTGTCTTCTTGGGTAATCTGATAACTACCTTTTATTAAAGACTCATCTGAGGCAGACAGAAATAATTTTAGGCAAGGTTAGTTACTCTTATTCTTGGAATCAGACAAGTGGAAATCCATCCAGTCAGTGGTTAGATAGAGGACTATTTATGGACCAAGTCTTTGGCCTTATCTCTAAAGGCAAATGTTATAGGGTTTGCTGGACTCTTATAGCTTATACCCAGAGTATACAAATGTGGGTGTGTCTCTAAAATATTTAACCCATCCAAACATTTTGAATGCCTTTAATTTCATCAATAAGAGTCCACCATGGTCATTACTAAAGCATTAAGTATTTATAAAGACCTCTATAACAAAACCTCTATTAGTAATTGCCTCTATAGTTCATATTTATAATTTTCTGACAGTTCCTGGGGTATAATATTTTAGTTTTAGCAGCTAACTGCCACATAGTTGAGGTTGAACAAGGTATCACATATATAATATAGCACTGTCCATTCCAACTTTTAAAAGTTATAGATATTACAATAACTACATGAAATAATAATATACATTTGTTTCCTTGTTTAGTTTTACACTAAAATAAAAGCTCTTTGAGGACAGGCCTTTGTCCTGTTTATTTTTATTTTCCAATATCTATAATAGTGTCTAACACATAATGAGTGTACGATTTTTTGAAAGAAAGAATAAATGAATGAATGAATAGGTAGATAGATTAGATGATAGATAGAGAAATAATTTAGGTTAAATTTAAATAAATTAACTTTGTTCCACAAAGAGTTCTTGAGTAAATCTTGACAGTTAATTAGTCACCACTTGGGTAAACCTTGACTTTGTGTTTTCAAGCTGTTTGCCTTTGCTTTAATTGATAACAGATTCAGGAATTAAAGTATCCTCCTGGAAAAACACTTGTATTTATATCTCATAAAGCTCATGATAATTTTTCTTATCATCTTCCAGATTTTTTTTTTTTTTTTTGTGGTACGCTGGCCTCTCACTGTTGTGGCCTCTCCCGTTGTGGAGCACTGGCTCCGGACGGCAGGCTCAGCGGCCACGGCTCACGGGACTAGCCACTCTGCAGCATGTAGGATTTTCCTGGAGCGGGACACGAACCTCTGTCCCCTGCATCAACAGGCAGACCCCCAACCACTGCGCCACCAGGGAAGCCCCTCATCTTCCAGATTTAAACACTTGTTCTCAAATCTCTACTTATTTTAGCTGTGTTTTATTTATCTTGAGTATTTAAAGCCCAGAAAATAATTTCCTTTTTTCAACAGTTATTTTCTTTTATGAAGTTCTTTTAAATTTATGACCAAGGAGGAAGAATACTTAGGAAATATATTTCATAATTAATATCATCTTTGAACATGATATTATAGGATTGGTAAAATGCCTTCTTACTAAACAATTGCCCACCTTAACTTTATTTCACTCCAACTTTCTTCCTCCAACTTTGCCAAAATTCAGTTAAGATTAACGTGGATTCTAATAATTAGATCCTATTTCAAAGGGTAACTATGCTCAAAATCTGTGTAAGTTACCTAAAGAAACTAAAATTTCTTCTCTATCCCTTACTTGAACACTAATAATACAATTTTCACATAGCAAAACAGCATAAATATAGGTGTAGATTAATTTTCTTACACCATTAGGATTTATAAGTTCAGTATTTTTCTATTTTAACATTATCATGGGAGGGAAAGAATGTTCTGTATTTAGTAATCAGGCAATCTAAATGTATTCTAAAAATGAAATAAAGAGGTACTTGTATTTTTCTTAGTGTCTCATGACTTCCCACCTGAAAATAATTTTATCATATTTTGATAATATTTTAAAAATCATATACAATTAACCATTTAAAATATCAGGACTGGTTTAAATACTTTTAATAATCACTTCCTCTTATTTTGATAATCACTTCCTCTGGTTACACACTATTTATTGGGCCTAGGATTTGTTCCAGGAAGTATCTTCACCTTCCTTTTAAACATATACATTGTCATCATTGTTAATTATATGGCCCAATAAAGCCTGCAGTGATAAACAGTATTGTTCAACCAGTTTTCCTAATATGTTTTATTAAGTTCTCGTGGGTTTAGAGATAGTAGGAACTACATCTCTGAGCATTTAAGTGCTTTGCTGCCCTTAAAACCATTACAACTGAGAAATTTTATTGCCTTCTTGAGGACTTAGTGAGCTTTTCATCAGTTTGGTACAGAGCTTACCATTTTGCTCTGTCATGTTTTACTGACTCTTTTGCTGGACCAGGAACACCTAAACTTACCCAAGTTTATAAGGAGTCATCTCAAATCTCTATCAGAAATTACAATATTTTGCACTTTTGGGGCATAACAGCTGATATTACTTAAAACTGAAATAAAATAATTGGTACAGGATTAGGTTAAGTGATAGTTGTCTCATATAAGAATTCCTACAAAACTTAGAGAAAATTGATGTGTATACATAATAGCTTAATTTGTCCAAAATACAGATATGATATGGAAACTTAGTTTATAATAAATATTAACCAACTAGTTAGTACTAGTAGTACAATTTTATTTCCAAGATAACCTGACATTGCAAGGCTTTAGTTATCTCATTATTTTAATTTTATTTATTTATTTTTTTAATTTTATTTATTTCACTGTGTTGTGTCTTCATTGTCACTCGCACACGGACTTTCTCTAGTTGTGGTGAGCGGGGGCTACTCTTCCTTGCAGTGCACAGACTTCTCATTGCTGTAGATTTTCTTGTTGTGGAGCATGGGCTCTAGGAGGGAGAGCTTCAGTAGTTGTGGTGCAAGGGCTTAGTTGCTCCATGGTATGTAGGAACTTCCCAGACCAGGGATTGAATCCATGTCCCCTGCATTGGCAGGCGGATTCTTAACCACTGTGCCACCAGTGAAATCCTATCTCATTAGTTTTAAGCTTATACTGTATACAATGCACAGAAAGAGATGCTCCTATTTTTATTGAGATTGAGTACTAAAAGAGATGACCTAATTATCATGCAGTTAATGATATTAAAAAGATAATACAAATTTTTAAAATTTAATTTATTTATTTTTTACTTTTATTGAATTAAAGATTCTTTAAATTCTTTACAGTTTTCAAAAGTTTTACACACGTGATTTCATATATTCCCATTATAACCCATTTTTCCCCCACCCCTATATTTCCTCTCTCCCCTTCCCTCTCCCCACTGGTAACCACTAGTTTGTTCTCTGTAAATGTGAGCCTGCTTTTGTTTTATTCACTAGCTTGTTGTATTTTTTAGATTCCACATATAAGCTATATCATACAGCGTTTGTGTTTCACTATATGACTTATGTAACTTAGCATAATGCCCTGTTGCTGTAAATGGCAAAATTTAATTCTTCTTTATGGCTAAGTAGTATTCCACTCCATATATATGTACTACATCTTCTTTATCAATTCATCTGTTGATGGACATTTAGTTTGCTAAAAAACAATATGAACTCATACATAAAAAACATGGATGAATCTCATAAACATACTGTTGAGCAAAAGAAGTCATATACAATAAAGTATTTACTGTATGATTCCTTTTATATCAAGTTCATATACATGCAAAATTAAGGTAATATTATTAGAAGTCATTATAACATTTACCTTGGGAAAGAGGTTAGTGACTCAAAAGGAACATGGAAGCAATTCCAAGATGCTGTTAAAGTTCTGTTTCTTTTTTTTTTTTGAAACACAAATATGTTTTTTTGACTCTTTTATAAAATTTTATTTTATATTGGAGTATAGTTGATTAACAATGTTGTGTTAGTTTCATGTGCGCAGCAAACTGATTCAGTTATACATATACATTTACCTATTCTTATTCTGTATGTAGGCTACAGAGATGTGTTCATTTTGTGAAAATTCATTGAATTTATGACTTGTACACATCTTTAACTATCTGTTATGGTTTCATTAAATATGCATTTTATATCTTTCAAGTAAAAATTTGACCAAGAAATTAAAGAAAAATAGAAATGAATTTATGACCTCACTAATCACTAGAAAATGCACAAACTATACTTAGGAAGTAATTACAGACTTGTAGAATACAATGATCTTCCCAATACAGAAATTTAGGGAACCTATGCAATCTGAAAAAATAAAATAAAATAAAGGAAATGTGCTTAACTCTAGAGTCCTAGCCTTCTGCTTCAGTCTTCCTAACTTTGTTATAGTTTTTTGTCCACACTGATATGCTTTTAAGAATTGATTGATATCCACAATTCTCTTTAGTTTTCTTCATTATATTATGCAAAGAGATGATTCTGGTTGTTAAAATTAAGTCTCAGTCTCCCTGATCTGATCTTTGTACATTCATCTCTCCAATTTTCCTAGGACATCAGACTTTTCTCTATTCTCTGACCAAAAAACATGACTTTTAAGGAGGTTTTTAAGGCCTAATATTGGGAACATTTTCTTTGGAAGTTGAACTGAAATATTTCCTGTTAAAGCAGATAGTGGTGACACCACCATATTTTCAGGATAACATTAACATTTTCCCTATTACCATCATGTCCCAATATTGTCCACCAAATCAATAACAGGTGGGTGTACAATAATTTAAACATTTGATGCTTGGTACTTTGTGGACTGCATTTACACGCCACAAAACTATTTGCTCAATAAATCTCACTTTTAAGACCATCAGAGTTTCAATTACAACAAATTCTTTCTACATTTACTAAGTATGTAACTGAAAACAGAAATAGGAGAAGGTGTATGACAGAAGCAGCCTAAAGTCACTAACTGGTGCATGGTTATGTTTTTAAATGCAACTATGCATCTCACTAAGGCAGTGAGAAAATGCTTCATCTGTATTCTAGCATAGCGAAACCTGAAACTGTAATCAAAGCTTGGAAAAGCATGTGTTTAAGTAGAGATCTCCACAGCTCACATCACTTTTTCCTTCATCTTCTGTAAGAGAGTTTATTTAAATTCACAATTTGTGGAGTCAGTTGTGCTGTCTGGACTAATAAAATGACACTAGAAAAATCCAGAAGATATCTCTGCCTTGAAAAGAAATCCATAGGACTAGATAGAACTTGCCTCCCCTCATAAAGCACATCTGGAAAACTTATATTCATTATTTCAGGCTCAGCTCCGTATCCTCTCTTCTGTGGAGCTCTCTTCAGCTATCCCAGGGCAGGTGGAGTAACTGCTTCCTGAGCTCAATTAGTAACTTCCATGCTATGCATATGTGCTCAGGAATTTTTTGTATTATCTCATAATTATTCGGTTTCATGTTTGTCTGTCCTTGTGGGCTCTGGAGTAAGATAAAATAGTGATCTGGATGGTGGATTTTTCTATAATCAGTTTCAATCAAGTGGTCAAAAAAAAGAAAAAAGAAGGTGGTTGAATGAATTAATGAGTAAATGAATAATAAGCAATACTAGTTACAGGAAAAGACTATCACGGACTTCAAGATTTACTGGCATCCATTAGATCATTTAACATAAAGAATTGACAGCAAATAAAACATAAAAGAATCAGTTTTGTCCTTGATCCCTGTAAAGAATTAGACAATAAATGTATTTCCATTTAAAAGTTTATAAAGGAGTTTATATTTTCCACATTCTCAAAAAGAGAAAAGTTAATTTTAGGTCATTTCCATTTAAAAATCACATACTATTTCAGGACAAGGTTGTCAGCAGCTCTGTCCCAGCTTTATGTGCTCACAATTGGGAGACAGATCTCAGCACATAGTAACACAGAGGAGGAGTATCAGGCAACGTGACTCATATTTCCTGAATCGGTTCTCACATTAGGGAAAGGAAAACAATTAGGTAAATGAAAATACAGATGATCCAATTTTTTAAACACAGATGAGTACGTAATTGTTTAAATTTTAATTTTTTTCCAAGTTTATTTCCTCTGGGAAATAACTCTCTGTTTTAGATCTAGAACAGAATAAAGGGCCATTAGGAATCATATCATCCAATCAAATATGACGCAGTTGTCCAATTCCTGACAGCTTTATCTATGTCTGTCCTTTTCATTTCATTTCCTCTTTTCTCTAGCCAATTGTTCTGTACCATCATATCTATACTACTTAATACAAGTTGATTTGTGTTATCCATTATTAATTTTGCATATAGTATTTGTCATCTGGTCCTTTAAAAAGATGTGTGTCTTATATATTATGTATTAAACATCATTTAGGGGTTATCGTAGAACACAAGAAATTATAAGAAATATATTTATACAAAATAAATTTTCTAAAACTAAAAAAATAGTTCACCCTAAATATGGTATCTGGAGGCATTGTACTTGAATACAAAGTCTAAATATGTCAGAAATGTCAATATATGTAAAACACATTAACAGAATCCACTAAAAATCTACTTTGTTTAATAAAATAAAGCTATTTCCAATGAAAAAAAAATCTTCCTAACCTTATGTAAAAGTAAGTAAATAAAATATAAGATTGTTTCCTCTCACTACCCTCATGGCTTAGGTGCAGAATCATTATATGGATTTTTTCCAAAATGTTATAGTAAAACTTTGTTCAAAAAAAGGAGTTTATTCATAGGCTTTCACCTATAGATGCTCTATCATTACAAACAAAGCATCATGTAAAATATTAAAAAGCTTAGAGTATTGGGTGACAAACTTCAAAAAAGAATAGTTATAGTGTGACTCTGAAAGATCATACAGGGTCATCCAATATAATTTGCAACTCTAGAAATAAGATTTTGAAGTCAATTCAGTCATGCCATAAAAGAGGAACCAAAGAGCTTTAGATTGCAGAAATATAAGATAAGCTCCCATATTCTATACTATGGTCCAAGCCATATCATTTGAGAGTACAATTAAAACAGAAAATATTTACAGACAAAGTCTCCTTTAACATCTTAATAAGATGGAGACATTGGAATCCAGAATATAAATATTGGTCTCCTAGTCATGTCAGTGCATATATGTTTAGAGAGACTAAAAAAAATAAAAATGGTTCTGACGAACCTAGGGGCAGGACAGGCAGATGCAGAGAATGGACTTGAGGACATGGAGGGGGGAAGTGTAAGCTGAGATGAAGTGAGACAGTGGCATGGATATATATACACTACTAAATGTAAAATAGGTAGCTAGTGGGAAGAAGCTGCATAGCACAGGGAGATCAGCTCGGTGCTTTGTGATCACCTAGCGGGGTGGTATAGGGAGGGTGGGAGGGAGACAGAAGAGGGAGGAGATATGGGGATATATGTATATGTATGCCTGATTCACTTTGTTATAAAGCAGAAACTAACACACCATTGTAAAGCAATTATACTCCAATAAAGATGTTAAAAAAGTTTTTTTTAATAAAAAGAATTAAACATAATAGCTTACAAAAAATCTTAGGATTACAAGAATCTCCTAGGTACTAACACAAATCTTGACTTGATGTTTATCATAGAATGTATATACCTTGAATTCCTGTTCTGTGGGAGTTTCAACAAATTAAAGCGACCTCCTGTGTTTAACGCACCATATTAAACTTTTGTAGAGAAAGCGTGGAATGAAATAAACAGTGGAAAGGGGGTTAAAATGACACAGAAGCTGATAGCTTTTGCCCGTTAAAAAACCTAAACCAAGTGATTATTAGTTGAAAGCACAATTGTACTAAGCACAGTGCAAACATAATTTTGTAATAGGGTGTAGCTCACTAAAAAGGCTACCAACCCATTTTTGGCTGGCAAAGTTCTTCCTCTCAGAGAAAAGTTTTCTAATTCTTTGCTTGTATTTTTTGATGTGGATAGATTGGTGAGGTGGAGGGAAGATGTTATCCAGTGTAGCATTGGAAAAAGCAAGCCCAAATTCTACTCACAGTTCCTTTCTCTCATTTTCTCCTAACCCAAAGCTGGATGTTTAAAATTCTGTTTCTCTGTCTCTCTCTCTCACTGTGGTTTACACATATATATACACACAAACCTGTACACATACTTATTCCTCAACAGTCTGCCATTTTAAAAAGAGATGAACATTGGTTTTTATTTAAAAAAGGTTCAGGGGCTTCCCTGGTGGCGCAGTGGTTGAGAGTCCGCCTGCCGATTCAGGGGACACGGGTTCGTGCCCCGGTCCGGGAAGATCCCACATGCCGCGGAGCGGCTGGGCCCGTGAGCCATGGCCGTTGAGCCTGCGCTTCGCAACGGGAGAGGCCACAACAGTGAGAGGCCCGTGTACCGCCAAAAAAAAAAAAAAAAGGTTCAAATTCTTTAAAGAATGAATAAACATTTAACCTTGAAAATGTTTTCTATTGCCTCAGCTTATATTCACCCCTCTCTTTTTGATTCTCTTTCCTTTAATATTATATGCGTTCCTCTAGTTTAAACGTAACTAAGTAGTATTTTCCCCATTAGTCATGCATCAATTTAGTCTAAGCCCTTTCTAAATGCCTTTTAGCAAGCAAGCATCATTATTATGTGCCAGTGATATTGAAATAAGCAAATTATTCTGTTGGCCTGGAGGAGTAGCACATAATAAGAACAGTGAAGGGGCATGCAAATAGGTAAACTATAATACAAGGGGATACCTGCTACATTAGAGATATAAAAGAGTAGAAAAAGAGCCCAGAGGAAGTTTCCATCAACTCTACCTGGGGATGGTAGCTGAGGCAAAACTAAGGAGGAGCCCTTTGAGTTGGATTATCACATTGGAATAGAAGTTTGCCAAGCAGAGAACAAAACACAGAGGAAACCTGCTATGCAAAAGAAAAATTATAAAAAGAATAACAATATGAAAATGGGTAGGGTTAGATGGCAAGAGATGGATCTAATGAGGTAGACACAGTCCAAGATTAACCTCACTGATTAATTTATTATTAGCTAGAGAAAGATTTTGTCAACCATGGGATAATGTTAAAATGTGAAATACAGTTTCTCTGCCTTCTGTTCAGTAAAATTGTAGATATTGTGCACATTTATCCTTTTTCCTTATTGATAAATATTACTTTCTATAAGTTTAGAATAATTCCTGAGAATGCCTTCACCCCAGGAAATATTTCCCATTCCAACCCTAAGCCCCTTCAAGATACATTTGTATGAATTCTATTAAAAATCAACACTGGGCTTCCCTGGTGGCGCAGTGGCTGAGAGTCCGCCTGCCGATGCAGGAGATACGGGTTCGTGCCCGGGTCCGCGAAGATCCCACATGCCGCGGAGCGGCTGGGCCTGTGAGCCGTGGCCGCTGAGCCTGTGCGTCCGGAGCCTGAAAAAAACACTTCTCTGCTGGATTCTAGGAAACATTTACCATACAATTGGTTTTCCAATTATCTGGATAAAAATTAATTTCATTATGCATATGAAAATTATAATTATTTCTCTGGGAAACCAACAGAAAAGTTTTCAAAGCTGATAAAATACAATTATACAAATATTTATCTTGAACAAACTTACTGAAATTCCCAGTGAACATGAGGTTACCAACACCCTTTGGAGAATTTTCCTTCAGGAAAAATAAAAGAAAATCTTGACTGGCATTTTTTTGTCTAGAAAATGTAAATTGTTTTGTTTTGTTTTTAACATCTTTATTGGAGTATAATTGCTTTACAATGGTGTGTTAGTTTCTGCTTTATAACAAAGTGAATCAGTTATACATATACATATGTTCCCATATCTCTTCCCTCTTGTGTTTCCCTCCCTCCCACCCTCCCTATCTCACCCCTCTAGGTGGTTACAAACCACCGAGCTGATCTCCCTGTGCCATGTGGCTGCTTTCCACTAGCTATCTATTTATCTATTTCTTTTACGTTTGGTAAATGCCACTCTCTCACTTTGTCACAGCTTACCCTTCCCCCTCCCCATATCCTCAAGTCCATTCTCTAGTAGGCCTGTGTCTTTATTCCCGTCTTACCCCTAGGTTCTTCATGACCGTTTTTTTTTTTTCCCTTAGATTCCATATATATGTGTTAGCATACGGTATTTGTTTTTCTCTTTCTGACTTACTTCACTAATTTTAAAGCTAGGCCTAAAGCAAACAAATGTGGACACAGGCATCTGCCACTGTAATTTCATATTTATATATTCTTAAATATATTTGCGATTATGATACAAAAACATGTGAACCAAGTTACAAATGTAACCATTTTTATTTTAAGTGCTAAAGAAGGAAGAGAAAAACCCCAGAAAGAAAGAGAAATTTAAAAAATCAAAGGATTTTTTTTTTACCATACTAGTTTCAGTGAGAGAAATTGTAAAGTCTAAAACTTTGCTTAATTCCCCTAAACAAATACCACTAAGGCCATTAATAAGATGCAGTGAGGCACACTAGTGGACACTAAATTGGCTATCCTTTCTCTTTATTGAAGTACACTTGACTTGCAATATAGTGTTAGCTTCAGGTGTATAGCATAATGATTCGTTCTTTTTTTTTTTTTTTTTTTTTGCAGATTATATTCCATTATAAGTTATTTTAAGGTATTGAGTATAACTCCCTGTGTTATACAGTGAATCATTATTGCTTATCTATTTTATGTATAGTAATTTGTATCTGTTAATACCATACCCTTATTTTATCCCTCCCCTCCTCCCTCTCCCTTTTGGTAACCATAAGTTTGTTTTCTATGTCTGTGAGACTGTTTCTGGTTTGTATTTAGATTTGTTTGTATTTTTTTTTAATTCCACTTGTAAGTGATATCATTTATTTGTCTTTCTCTGTCTGACTTATTTCACTAAGCATAATATTCTCCAGTCCATCATGTTGGGGCAAATGACAATGTTTCATTCTTTTTATAGCTGAGTAATATTCCATTGTATGCATGTAGTACATTTTCTTAAGCCAATCACTTGTTGATAGGCAATTGCGTTACTTCCATGCCTTGGCTATGGTAAATAGTGCTGCTATGGTGGCTATCCTTTGAGTAAGCTCTTCCTAAACCCTGAGATAAAATTATATTTGAAAGAGAATTGCTTACACCTCACATCCTACCCCCACTCGAAGACTGATCCATCTCTAATTCTGCCATATCCTAAACTAGCTATCTAGTCTGAGAGCAAAGTGATTCTGAGACATAAAAGCAAACTTCATTTCATGCTTTGTCATGTATTTATCATGTGGAATTTCAATTTAGAGTGTTCCTTTTCTGTGTGAATCATACCAGAGAGCAGTGGGCCATATGACCACAATGCAACTCAACATCCCTGTTGCCTCATATGGGCGTATACTAGCTGTGAAATGAAGACATGGCAAATACCTTTGAAGATAGTAATACATGGTTCTTTCTAATTCTTTAATAGATTTTGAATTACAGAAAGCTCACAAAAGTGGCTTAACCTGAGATCTTGTATCGTTCATTCTTTCATTTATTAAAACCCTACTGAATACTATGCTTTACTACTACCCATTCTTTAACCAATTTTTCAAATCAATTATGTCCATAACTAGCTCAGAATTTCTTTGCAAATTCTGGTACCTATGGTATGTTATTTTGTTATCATGGTTAACTTGATTAATCCTAGACATGCTGAATCAAATCAAAACTATAAAGTCATCTTTGATTTGCCCCTCAAATTTACCCCCACATTTCTTTGATGAGTTTCTCTTTCTTCAAATGAGCAGATAACTGAGGAACTGGACGACAGAGCTTGAGGTAGACTTTGGTGGTAAAAAAAAGCAAAACGAGGCTAATCGGTGACATTATCTCCTGGGGTTTCTATACAGGTGCTCTTCTAGAGGGGAAATTCCTTGAGTTCTTTTGGCTGGTCTAATAATTAAACTGAGACAAAATAGATTAACAAGAGGAAAAAAATGTAATCCATATGCACAGAAATCTCATAGAAATAGGGCCTAAGAAGTGGCCAAAACAGACAGCTTTTATACTTTTTAGACAAAGGAACAATAAATTTGTGAGGAATTGACAGGACAAAGAAACTTAGGCTTTGGGTGCTTAATTAATGAAAAATCTAAGCAAAGTTTGGGCTTTGCATAGTAAATTAGTAAAGAAGTAACAAGATTCGCTAGTATGGGCTTCTCTGGCCCTGAATTCCCTGTTTCTGGTGACAAGGGTGTCCTTCTACCTCCCGATACAGGGAGGGTGGCTTTCACATGGCAGATTTATTTCCTGATTTCAGGGAGACAGAGGAGGATCAGAGTTTCCTTCTTACATCAGCTGGCTCTCAAGCAACTTCAGTTCAAAATAATCAATATGTCATCATGGCATATTTTGGGGCAGCCTGCTCTGAACCTTATCAGTGCCAAGGTAGAGTTCAGACTTCCAAAGTCAAATTCAAACAAGGTAAACATAGAAGGAAGAACCAAGATGAAAATCCAAATATTTAGGGAATTAGGAGAAATAATTGGATTTGGAGTAGTTTTGAACCACGGAGGATAGTGAGTCCTAGAGTCATTTCCTACTAGAGAATCACATGCATGTTAAAACTTTTTATAGAGTCTCTCTGGGCATGTGACTTCAAGGACATACTTGGAGAAAATAAAGGAGTTATCTGACAATGGAATATTCATCTCTAAAATATTTTCCAAGCACTCTGAGATTTGACCAAATTGAATTTTTACTATTCCTTACATAATCCCTAGGTTTTTCTACTTCTGATTTAGTTCTCCAAGTTAATTTCAATCTTTCAATATGCAAACCATCATACATACTTCAAAAAAAGCCTCAATTCAAATTCTACCTTTTTTATGAAGATAATTCAGATTGCCTTAATTTGGGAGTAATTTATTTTGTCTTTGAACTTTGATAAAACTTTTCCCCAACCCTTGTAGCACTTGTGAGTTAACCATACTACATATAGTTAAATATATATAAATATATATTTTCCAGGAAGGGGGACCCCTTCCAGTGCCCGAGTGTGGGCTCTTGTCTAACACTCAGAAACGAATTATCCGAGAAGACAAAGCAAGAGACTTTATTGGGAAGGGGCATAGAGCAGCAGGGTAAGGGAACCCAGGAGAACTGCTCTGCCACGTGGCTCACAGTCTTGGGTTTTATGGTAATTGGGCTAGTTTCCGGGTTGTCTCTAGCCAATCACTCTGACTCAGGGTCCTTCCTGGTGGCCTGTGCATCACTCAGTCAAGATGGATTCCAGCCAGGAGGATTCTGGGAGGTTGGTAAGACATATAGACTGGAGTCTCCTTTCCTTCTGACCTTTCCCGAATTCTTCCAGTTGGTGGTAGTTAGTTAGTTCTGCATTCCTTACCAGGACCTCCTGTTTAAGATAACTCATGCAAGTGGTTACCTAAGGTGCCTGGCCAGAGCAGGTGGTTTCAGTCAGTGGTTCTCCTAATATATATAACTATAAACATATATATTAATACGTGTGTGTGTGTGTGTGTGTGTGCAATAGTTCCTACTACTTTGGTAGGACTTTCAGTCTATTTTATTTTTATAAGTTCTCATTGTCTATCACTGTTTTATAGATAATAGGTGTTTAGTAGAAGTTTGTCAAATAAATGAAGGAAGGAAGAATGTCAGGAAGGAGGAAAGGAAGAAAGGAATACAAATGGACAGGTGAACTACAGGTCTTTGAGAGCTACTAACCCACATCTGCCTTGGAAATTTCCTTTAAGTTCTCTTTCTTTCCCCTTTTCAGTCTCTTGACTATAAATATTAAGTTAAAAATATAAGATGACTTAATTATCAAAGATTTCCTTATGGTTTCTCTACTAAAATCAGTTCAAGTTTTTTAATTGCTTCCAGTATAAGAAGAGAATGAAGAAGTCTTGAAATATTGGAGAACAAAAAAAGCAAACAAAACCTCTTTGGCTGAAAACCAAAGGTTGTTGCCTTTGGAAGAAAACAACAGTTAAGGAATCAAGGAGGCTTACACATACATTCCACCCTCATTCCCTGAAGGCAAACGAAGAGAAAGAGAGTCCTAAAACTCACTGTAGGAGAGTGAGTTTCTTTCCACTCCCACAAATTAGAAACCTAGATTTTCCAAATAGAAACAAAGGTAATGGAAGTTAAGTAAACTTTTTGTAATCTGACTTAGGTACTTCATCACCAGGTATAACGATGCTCCTAAGGGAAGTATCTTACAAATATCTTATTAAATAATCAGTTTATCCATAACATTTCAGAAGACTGCAGATCTAACTGGTGAGAATGTCTATTCTCTCCTTCCTCGCTATGTATTGGTAACACTCCGTGGGAATGTGATGTTACTGCCCTCTAATGGGTGGAATGTAACAAAATTACCTTAAATTAAAGTGTATAAGAAAGTATCCAATGGTGATGATAAAGACTATATTTGTTAAATTTGTATAAAAAATGTCAATTTACAAAACGTGTGTTTTGTATTCCTGTAAAGTAAGTAAAAGACGTATTATTAATCCCATTTTAATAGAGTATTGTGCAGTTAAAGAAAAGGAATGCCCATGCTCACAAAGTTAATAAATGCAGCAGCTCAAGATATAAAGAGTGCGTTTTTATGGGTTCTTTGTAAATATTTTCTTGATGTCATAGCACAGGAATTTTACTGCTTAGAAATTAAACTTAGAAAATCTATTCTAATATCTCATATTTAATGAAAGATACCTATAAAAGTATGCTTCAAATTGTACATTAAAATGTAACAATACAATAAATTGAATACATTTGTGTTATACAAATACATTTGTATTGTATTAAAACATGCTAAATTAATGTTTATTTATTTTCAAATAAATTATTTGTTTCTACCTTCATATCAATAACATTAAGTATTTACTGTTTTTTTGAGTGATATGCATAGAGTCATAGCATTTTAGTACTGCACAAGAGTTTCAAGTCCAAATTCTCATTTAAGAAATGAGGGAACTTAGGCAGAAAGAAGTTATGTGAACTGAACAAGTATTCTTATCTTGTAAAATAAGCAGGACTGAATTGGAATTTTTTCTTATTCCAATGTTTTCCAAACTGTATTCTCAAATATAATCATAGTTATCTTAAGATAGAGATATGATTCACTCTGAACTTTATAATAAATTACAAAAATTAGTGTTAGCATAAAATGAATCGCTGTTATAACCTAGGACCACCATATCAATTGGTGCCTATACTTATGTCAGACAAAGGCAAAAGGATGTCACTTCATTCTGCATGAACTAAAGATTTGAAGTGATTCCATTAAAGAAAACTGGTGACAGAAGTGGATCAACACATGACAAACTAATCATGACAGTAGTAGCATACCAAATCCAAGAGAACCTGCTCCATAAATATTTCTAAGTGACTATTTTTGAATGTGCTAATTTGAAAGAGTGCACTAGTAGTATTTTGTAGTAAGTACATGAAAAAAAAAATTTATGTTCCAGATTCCAATTTCAACCAATTAGATTAGATTTTTAATGTCTATTTGAGTAATGCAAAATGGTAACCTTATCTTCAAAGTAGTAAAAAGACAGAGGTATTGAATGATACCTCATTCATTATGAACTTAAGTCTTATTCTAAAATAGCAAGCAAGTTCTGAAATAATACCATTCATTAGGTGACAAGGCACAGCCTTCATTAATAATACTGAAGTAAAGAAACAAAACAAGACAACCAGTTATAGAATAAATGTAAAAGAAAATTTTATGCTGTATCTTTCTACCTTAACTCCAAGTTAGCAAAACCACATCATATTATTTTATTTTATTGGTTTTACTATTTTGTTTATATTTAACTTGTAAACTTCTTTTGGCTTTATAGTTCCATAAGAGCTATAAAAATAATAAATCTAAATCTAGTTTTCAATTTGTATATACTTTTAAGTAACTTCATAATAAAATAATTGTCAACTATGCATATATGGGAGCTTTTTTCCCTTTAAAAGAGAGCTAAGTTTTACAAGTATAAGAAAATCTATATTATAACAAGGTGACATTTAGTGGCAGGAAAAGCACATTGGAAAAGAAGAATAGAGTGTGGCATAGAGGCAAAAGAAATAGCCATGGTATGACTGCTTTGCAAAGGGATTTAAAATTGCATCTTAAAAATATTCTGTTTTCTATCTCAATAGCTTGAGAAAATGAAAGAAACATATTAGGAAAAATCTTAAATCACAGATATTTTACCAGTCATGTCTTTCATTTTGAGTCCTTTATTGCATTTATAGCATTCTTATTAATATTATCAATATGTGATAATAAGTATAAACTTCAGCATAGAATAGAACAAAATTAATTTAGATAAACATAGTCTCAACCCTCCAGGATCCTCACATGTAAACAACTCACAGATGGAAAGTTCCACAAACTCGTGAACATTTTAATCACAGACCAAATATGTTTCAACAACAAGACAAACTGAACTGAACTTGGAATTTTAAGGCTTATTTGCATTAAAATATTTACTCTTCATGGAATATGTGATTGCATAATATGGAAGAATCATTTCTCTCCTTATTCACTCATTCAGTTAGTCAATTACTCATGAATGATTTTTTGAGTACTCATATGCAAGGCACTAGAATCAGGCAATTTTTCTATCTTTAATGTCATTCTTACTGTTCTTCACCATTTTTCTGTTCTTTGCTCTCTCACACACACATTTCATTGTCCAGGCTCTCCCTACACCAACTAGTATGAAAGAAACAAAGAACTCTGTCTTAAATATAAATATATATATATATATATATATTCCAAGTTCTTTCCCTTGCTTATTTTCTGGTAGAAACAAAATGAAATGGAGATTGTGTTTGTCAAGGTATGGAAACCCAAACACACATTCACTGAGAAGTATACCTTTAAAACTTTGATCTAGTTAAGATAAAGATTCTGGAAAGAGTCTTATCATTTCTAAAACTCAGCCTTTTTTTTTTTTTTTTTTTTTTTTTTTTTTTTGCTTAGGCCAATTTTTACTTTTCTGAGATCTAGGAAAATATTTTTGTATTTTTATGTTTGTATATGTACTTTGTTCTTTTATTTTATATTTAGTATTCATCTATTTACACTTTGAGATAGAGTAATTCAATTATTGAAGAATCGTTTTGATCATTAACAGTGATAATCCCTTCTTCTACCTGATTTCTAAATATATTTGGCTGCTGATCATTTTGTAAATGTTTTTTAAAAGACAGTAGGAGAAAGAAAATAGCCCAAATTTAAATTTGAACTGGAAGCTGGTGGTAGATAAGCAAAAACACAAAAAGCAAACTAACTCAGGGCCCAATGCTTATTAAGGCCTGACCTAGAAGCATTTGAATATTGAACACCGACTTTAAGCACACTAACAAAGCAGCCAGAAGTCACTTTATAGGTTCCCTCTTTGCCATCTCCCATCATATTCTTAACTTAATTTGCCTCTAGTAATGCACTGTTGAATTTCCTACAACCTAAGACAGCATCAATTTAAGATATACCATTTTTTATGTGCCACTAAGGAAAATAATTTTTTGTTTTTTTAAATTAAATTTATTTAAACTAAAAACACAAAACAAAACAAAAACAGTTCACTCATTTCTACCCCCAACCCCACCACCTGGCAACCACCAGTTTGTTCTCTCTATCTATGAACTTGATTTAAAAAAAAAAAAAAACTTTAAGATTCCACATGTGAGAAAGATCATATGGCATTTGTCTTTCTCTCTCTTACTTATTTCACTTAGCATAATGCCCTCAAGGTCCATCTATGTTGTCACAAATGACAATATTTCATTCTTTTTTATGACTGAATAATATCCCATTTTATATATATATATATATATATATATATATATATATATATATATATATATATATATATATATGCCACATCTTCTTTATCCATTCATTAATCGGTGGACATATAGGTTGCTTCCATATCTTGGCTACTGCAAACACTGCTGCAATAAATATGATGGTGCATATATTTTTTTCAAGTTAGTGTTTCTCTTTTCTTCAGGCAAATACCCAGAAGTGGAATTGCTGGATCATATGGTAGTTCTACTTTTAATGTCTTGAGGAACCTCCAAAATATTTTCAATAGTGATTGCACCGATTTACATTCCACAAATGGTATGTAATAATTCCCTTTTCTCCACATCCTTGCCAACACTTGTTTTTTTCTAGTTTTTTTGATTATAGCCATTCTAAGAGGTGTGAGGTGGTATCTCTTTGTGGTTTTGATTTCCATTTCCCTGATGATTAACATAGAGCATCTTTTCATATCAGTTGGCCATTTGTAGTCTTTGGAAAAATATCTCTTGGGATCTTCTGCCTATTTCTTAATTGGGATTGTTTGTTATTTTGCTGTTGAGTTCTGTGAGTTTTTCATATGTTTTGGATATTAGTCCCTTTTCATATATATGATTTGTAAATATTTTCTCTCATTCAGTAAGTTGCCTTTTCATTTTATTGATGGTTTTCTGTATTCTGCAGAAGCTTTTCAGTTAGATGTAGTCCTGCTTGTTTATTTTTGCTTTTTCTTTTGGTGTCAGATTCAAAATAGCATTGTCAAGACTTATGTCATGGCTTACCACCTATGTTTCCTTCTAGCTTTACAGTTTCAAGTTTTACATTTAAGTCTTTAAACTTTTTTGAGTTAATTTTTTTATTAACAACTTTAAAAGTTGAAGTATAGTTAATTTACAATTTGGTGTTAGATTCAGATGTAGAGCAAAGCGCTTCAGTTTTATATATATGTGTGTATATATATATATAATTTATAAATATATATATTCTTTTTCAAATTCTTTTCCATTATAGATTACTAAAAGACACTGAATATAGTTCCCCATGCTATACAGTAGGTCCTTTTTGTTTATCTATTTTATATATGGTAGTGTGTATATGTTATTTTTAAAAGCCAGGTAAACTATGATAACTTGTCAGTTGGAATATGCAGCACAATTTCATTGAGATCATATAGAAATATCCTATATGATAAAACTTGTATGGCCTTGAATTAAGGTCTTAGCAACAGCAAAATTTCAGGTATTAGCCCTTGTATTTGTTATAATAATTCAGTACTAATGTACCTTTGTACCAGAAGGGCCTATTTTCATGTAAATTTTTTCATATATAATATGGTTGTTTATTTAGATTTGTACTCTAAGCATTCATTCTAAAGACTCTTTTATATTATAACAAATTACCAAATCTATATTTGTAAAGTTAAAATATCCGTTTAAGTGATGCTGATAATCTTTGCTAGGTACTTTGAGGTTGCTTTTTGTAGCCAAATTTCCAGACAGTAAGCTTGGTATGAAATGTTATTTAAAAGTTAAGTAAATCTAACAATGGAGTATGTGAAAAAATATATTAGCTTTGTATGAGCCAGTATGTTTTTATATACACATTGATGGTTAAAATTTAAAACTTTAGTGAATAAATATAGTGCATGTTGCTGCCTGTCAATGTTAAAGCGATTTGTCATGACTAATATTTATGAAATTTTCATATGACTCATAATGCTTACAAATAAAGAAACTGTGTCCAAGAGAGGCAAACTGCTTTTATCATATTAAATGCTCAAGTTCTAAATTTTTCCAAAAGATCATAGATCATCATTTAAACAGATGGTAGTGTGATCATCGGAAAAGCATTCAACCATGCTGTCATTTAATGAGCTTGACAATCTTGAAATTAGAGAAGCTATCAATGACTGTCAGGTGTGGCAGTGGGGGACAATCATGGTCTATATAATTTAGGAATATCTTCAGTACTCTTTGTCTAGATGTCGTGCAGATTATAATTTTGAAAATCAGTCAATACATTATTAGGGAAATATTCTTAGTCTACACAGAGATTTATGCAACTGATTATTATTTTAGTGTGGTTCAGTTATTTCACATAAACATACTATAATAACCAATATTTCAGTTTTTCAGTATTTCACATTTTTAGGTATTGTCTCTATTTTGTTTTACATTTTGTTCTTTCCAAGCTAAGAGTAACTTACTTATCTATACATATTGATAGGTCAACCACATAAATCTTTTGGAGGGAAGCCAGAAAGGACATATGAATTAAGGTATTTATAACTCAGTTTATTCATATCTAGTTCAAGCATCAGTTTTTGTCCTAATTGTCTGTCATTTCACACTACATATATAAGTATTTTACTAGAGTAAGAATGTTAAATTCCTGAGTAGACCACTTAAAGTTTATATTCCATTTTATTTTCCCTCCACTTTTGCTAACATTTTTTAAATGGAATTAGATGGATATATTTCACTATACCACATCAGAACCAAATGAGGCCGAGGGGAGGCTGTTATATGCATCTGAGTTCCCTTAACTTTCATGTCTTTATGAGCAACCAGTAACTGAATACCCCTCAGCACCTTGTGAAATTAACAGACTGCCATTTACATGCAGGTCTAGGATAACATATCAGTGGTATTTTTGCCAAATTATTGAAGTTTCCATTTCCCTAATGAGCAAAACAGGAGTAAAGAACCATTTTAAATAATGTAACAGTCATGTCATATCCCAGGGTTTCACAGAGAGCCACTTTCTCTAAGTAGGAAATGCAGTCTTAACATATATGAAAGACATGAGAAATCACAGATATTGTCACACTTTGAGGATGTGTTGGATGACATTTCATAATACTAAAAATGTTTCAAACTATTTTAAGAAGAAAATAAAACAAAAGAATGCAGGCATGGCATTAAAATAGTGCAGCCATGGCTTTTTTGGCATCTTGCTAGGACCTCCAGAAGAGCCAAAGAGGAAGAAACAAAAAAATAAAAAAATCAGTACTGCAGTGTTTACTAAGTGGGCTTCTGCTTACTGATCAATAAATAGCTAAGTAAAGTTACAAACTGTTCATGGTTATATTGACTTTTTTCATATATATCAAACACTGAGACTTTAACGCATATGTTATTTTGCTCCTTAAACAAGCTGCTTAACATGCCATTATGATCTGGAATCTTGACTAATAATATAGCTCTGCTGCTAAGGTATCACACCAAATATTTTGGGTTTTGTTAGGTGCCTTAATTGAGTTGTTTATTGATGTATTATTTTTAAGATTTACTCTTGTTCATAGAAATCCAAATGATAAGTAGGAGAAAAAATAATTTGAGCTCATGAGGAAAACTTAAAAAAATCTATCATAAAATAATTTTTAAAATTGCTATTTATACCTTACTTAAAAGCATGAATAGAAGGAAATAAACATATTATAAGAAATGATGATGACATGAAATAAAACAAACAAGACTGAAATATACAAAATGAAAAATAATCAAGGGATCAATATTAATCTGAGAGAATCTTTCCTAACAATGTACGCTCTTAGGAATTTTAGTTAATTCTTAAATTTATTTCCTCTTGTAAGGCATCAACTTATTGACTAAAAATGTAAAGATGGCTATAAAGCTTATTTCTTAAGAAACATGAAGAAAAGTTCACCAGCCTTTTTTATACCCCTAAACATTCTTCTTCTGTAAGTTATTGCCTTACACTCACCTTTTTCCTTCTTCCTTCCAAAATTTAAAATTCTTCATTTCTTCTAAAACTTCTCTAAGCTTACCATATATCATTTAAAGTGCTAAAAACAATGTGTGCTTTCTAATAAGTATCTCTCCTGTTCTGAGTTTAGCAGTATAATTTTTTCTCCATTATATTGAGATGTATTTCAATTTATTCAAACCCGTCTTTTGTTCAGTTTTATTTAAATAGAGCTATGCTCTTGGTTCATAGTCAGCTTATTA
This sequence comes from Pseudorca crassidens, assembly GCF_039906515.1. Lineage (NCBI taxonomy): Eukaryota > Metazoa > Chordata > Mammalia > Artiodactyla > Delphinidae > Pseudorca > Pseudorca crassidens. The sequence goes on along the minus strand of NC_090312.1, from coordinate 55,142,581 downwards.
GAAAACTATTTTATCTTTTAGAAAATGTATACTAATACCGTGATGGAATTAGTTAAGGAGGAAAGATGGTAAGAAATTTGAAAAATATAACCTCAAAAGAAACTAAAAGTAAGACAGAAAAAAATTACTGCCCTAAGAGTCTCAGAGTTTATTTAAACATAAATGCTCAATCAGGAAATTGCCACATGATTGAACTGCTATTAGTAGAAATAAAAATTAAAGGGAACATAAATTTATTTTATCATTCCAATTTTAAGTGATCATCATTTTATGATGGGTTCCCAGTGGATCCATAAATAAGCTTATCTGCATTGTATTTCCCGTACACAATGAGCATTGCCATGGAATTCTGCTCTGATCCTATGTCTGTAATTCTAAAATTCAGGATACTCAGGAGCTTTGGCCATTTTTTCCTCCAAATTCAATTAACTATTTTTTTTTTTTTTGTGGTACGCGGGCCTCTCACTGTTGCAGCCTCTCCTGTTGTGGAGCACAGGCTCCGGACGCGCAGGCTCAGCGGCCATAGCTCACGGGCCCAGCCGCTCCGTGGCATGTGGGATCATCCCGGACCAGGGCACGAACCCGTGTCCCCTGCATCGGCAGGCAGACTCTCAACCACTGCGCCACCAGGGAAGCCCTCAATTAACTCCTTACTTACATGAACCTCTGCCTTATATGATTACTTAATTCTATGATTTTTAGATCCTAATCGAATTAAGATATCTTGAAAACTCATGGTAAACTTTGAATCTACAAGAGAATGTTAAAAACAATAGTTATATCAAAATAGTAACTATAGACATACTTTGTTTTATTGCACTTTTCTTTATTGCGCTTAACAGATAGTGCATTTTTTACAAATTGAAGTTGTGTGGCAGCCCTGCATCAAGCAAATCTATCAGAATCATTTTTCCAACAATATTTCCTCACCTTCTGCTTCTGAATCACTCTTGGTAATTCTCACAATATCTCAAATTTTTCATTATTATTATATTTTTTATGGTGATCAGTGGTCTTTGATATTACTATTGTAACTGTTTTGGTGTGCCAAGAACTGCACCCATATAAGACATCAAACTTAATTTATATATGTGTGTTATGACTGTTCCACAGACCAGCCATTCCTTCATCTTTCTCTTTCTCCTTAGGCCTCCCATTCCTGAGTCACAACAATATTGAAATTAGGCCAGTTAATAACCCTACAGTTGTCTCTAAATTTTCAAGTGAAAGGAAGGGTCACACGTCTCTCACTTTAAATCAAAAGCTAGAAATGATTAAGCTTGGCAAGAAAAGCATGTTGAAAGGTGAGATAGGCTGAAAGTCTGGCCTGTTGCACCAGTGAGGCAAGTTTGATCAAAGGAAAATTTCTTAATGGACATGAAAAGTGCTACTCAAATGAACACACAAATAATAAGAAAGTGAAACAATTTTATTGCTGATACAGAGAAAATTTTAGTCACCTGGATGGAACAAACAAGACACAACATTCTCTTAAGCCAAAGCCTAATCTAGAGCAAGGCCCTAACTCTCCTCAATTCCGTGAAAGCTGAGGAAGCTTCAGAAGAAACTTTTGAAACTAGAAGACATTGGTTCTTGAAGTTTAAGGAAAGAAGCCATCTCCATAACAAAATTGCAAGGTGAAGCAACAAGTGCTGATGTAGAAGCCAAAGTAAGTTATCCAGAAGATATAGCTAAGGTAATTAATGAAGATGACGGCACTATAAAACAGATTTTTAGTGTAGTCAAAACAGCCTTCTATTGGAAGAAGATGTAATCTAGGACTTTGATAACTAAAGAGGAGAAGTCAATGCCTGACTTCAAAGATTTAAAGGACAAGCCGATTTTCTTGTTAGTGACTAATGCAGCTGGTGACTTTAATTTGAAACCAATGCTCATTTGACATTCTGAAAATCCCAGGGCCCTTTAGAAATGTCAAATCCACTCTGTGCTCCATAAATGGAATAACAAACCCTGGATGACAGCACATCTGTTTACAACATGTTTACTGAAAATTTTAAGCCCACTGTTGAGACCTACATTTCAAGGAAGAAAAAGGATTCCTTTCAAAGTATTACTGATCATTGACAATGCACCTATTCCCACAAGAGCTCTGATGGAGATATACAACATGATTCATGTTGCTTTCATGCTTGTTAAAATAACATCCATTTTGAAGCCCATGGATCAAGGAGTCATTTTGACTTTCAAATTTCATTATTTTAGAAAGACATTCTGTATGAGTATAGCTGCCAGAGAGTGATTCCTCTGATGGACCTGGGTAAAGTAAATTGAAAACCTTCTGGAAAGGTTTCAACATTCTAGACACCATTAAGAACTTTCATGATTCATGAGAAGAAGTCAAAATATCAACATTCACAGGAGATTGGAAGAAGTTGACTCTAACTCTCATGGATGACTTCAGTGGAGGAAGTAACTGCTGATGTGGTGGAAATAGCAAAAAAACTAGAGTTAGAAGTGGAGCCTGAAGCTGTGACTGAATTGCTGCAATATCATAATAAAATTTTAATGGATGAGGAGTTACTTCTAACCAGTGAACGAAGAAAGTTGTTTCTTGAAATGGAAACTACTCTTGGTGAAGATTACTGAAATGATAACAAAGGATTTAGAATATTACATAAACTTTATTGATAAAGCAGCAACAAAGTTTGAGAGGATTGAGTTCAATTTTGAAAGTTCTACTGTGGGTAAAAAGCTATCAAAGAGCATTGCATGCTACAGAAAAGTAGTTCATGAAAGGAAGAGCCAACTGATGTATCAAACTTCATTGTACTCTTATTTTAAGAAATTGCCATGGCCACTCAACCTTCAACAACCACCACCCTGATCAGTCTATAGCCATCAACACTGAGGCAAGACCCTCCACCAGCAGAGCAATTATGACTCATTGAAGGCTTATATGATGATTGGCATTTTTTTACCAATAAAGTATTTTTAATTAATATATGTACATTGTATTTTAGACATAATGCTATTGCATACTTAATAGATGACAGTACAGTGTAAACAAAACTCTTATGTGCACTGGGAAAGCAAAAAAATTGTGACTCACTTTAATGTGATATTCACTTTATTGTAGTGGCCTGGAATCAAACTGGCAATAACTCCAAAGAAGTTATAGTGCAATTTTGAACCCTTTTCTCTCATAATCTCTGACAAAAACAGTTTCTTAAATTTATATAATGCAATAGCTTTACTGACTTACCACAATTAGTACTTATTAGAAAATCCCAGTTTGTATTTCTGGGAGGAAATTTCTCCACCTATAAAAGCTAGAGAGAGAACTGTTCCAAACATAGCATTTTAATTAGAGATATCTTCCACTTAGTGTCAGTGATCCATTCTTATTTTTTTTTTAATTTTTACAATGTTGTGTTAGTTTCTTCTGTGCAGCAAAGTGAATCAGTTATAACTATACATATATCCCCTCTTTTTTAGATTTCCTTCCCATTTAGGTCACCACAGAGCATTGAGTTGAGTTCCCTGTGCTACACAGTAGGTTCTCATTAGTTATCTATTTTATACATAGTACTCTATGTATGTCAATCCCAATCTCCCAATCCATACCAACCCCTTCCCCTCTTGGTATCCATAAGTTTGTTCTCTACATCTGTGTCTCTGTTTCTGTTTTGCAAATAAGTTCATCTCCACCATTTTCCTAGATTCTATATGTTGTATATAAGCAATATTATACAATATTTGTTTTTCTCTTTCTGACTTACCTCACTCTATATGACAGTCTCTAGGTTTATCCACATCTCTGCAAATGGCACTATTTCATTCATTTTTATGGCTGAGTAATATTCCATTATATATATGTACCACATCTTCTTTATCCATTCCTCTGTCGATGAATATTTAGGCTGCTTTCATGTCCTGGCTATTGTAAATAGTGCTGCAATGAATATTACAGTGCATGTATCTTTTTGAATTATGATTTTCTCTGGATATATGCCCAGGAGTGGGATTGCTAGATCATATGGTAGCTTTATTTTTAGTTTATTAAGAAAACTCCATATTAACTCCATAGTGGCTGTACCAATATACATTCCCACCAACAGTGTAGGAGGGTTTCCTTTCCTCCACATCCTCTACAGCATTTATTGTTTGTAGATTTTTTGATGATGGCTATTCTGAGCAATGTGAGGTAATACCTCATTGTAGTTTTGATTTGCATTTCTCTAATAATTAGTGATATTGAGAATATTTTCATTTGTTTGTTGGTCATCTGTATGTCTTCTTTGGAAAAATGTCTATTTAAGTCTTTTGCCCATTGTTTCATTGGGTTGTTTGATTTTTTGACATTAAGGTGCATGAGCTGTTTGTATATTTTGGAGATTAATCCCTTGTTGGTTGCTTTGTTTGCAACTATTTTCTCCTATTCTGAGGGTTGTATTTTCATTTTGTTTATGGTTTCCTTTGCTGTGCAAAAGCTTTTAAGCTTAATTTTATTTTCATTATTCTAGGAGGTGGGTCAAAAAAAATCTTGCTGTGATTTATGTCAAAGTGTTCTGCCCATGTTTTTCTCTAGGAGTTTTATAGTGTCCAGCCTTACATTTAGGTCTTTAATTCATTTTGACTCCAGACTATACTACAAAGCTATGGTATTCAAGACAGTATGGTACTGGCACAAAAACAGAAATATGTATCAATGGAACAGGATATAAAACCCAGAGAAAAACCCATGCACCTATGGTCATGTAAGCTATGACAAGGGAGGCAAGAAAATACAATGGAGAAAAGTGGTGCTTCAATAAGTGGTGCTGGGAAAACTGGACAGCTACATGCAAAAGAATGAAATTAGAACACTCCCTAATACCATACACAAAAATAAACTCAAAATGGATTAAAGACCTAAATGTAAGACAGTGATCCATTCTTAAAAAACAGACATTTGATGCTGCAATGTTAACCAGATGCCTATATCCCATTATTTAAATAGCATGCCATGTGAACCCAAAACCCTTAAAGAAATATTATTTATAAATAATAAAATTGTTAAAATACAAAGAAAAAATTTAAACCATACTTTGTTCTATAAAGTTTGGGTCTTAAAAAGCAGAAGGAATTTTAGTATGGGAACATTGATTAGGAGACCTTTCTACATGCTTTGCCTGTTACGCTGTGAAACATTAAAGGGTAATGACTTCATATATCAGTGTAACCATAGTATAGATATGTAAAAAAAATTATTATTTAGTGTTAAACTCACCAATTTTGCTTTTAAATGGACCACTTTTACCTTCTAAGAGCATTGGCATAAATCATGTCAGTGAAATTCTAAATCTTTATACTTTTCAATTACAGTGATTAAAAAAGGAGACCAAGGAAGGAAAATAATATTTTGATTTCTATGTTCAAAATAGCACAAATTTACATGGAGTAAGGGAATGTTGAGATGAATTGCAAATGGATTGCAATGTTTTTCAAATTGGAAGGTAATTAATTAAAACCATTAACTGACAAAACAGATTTACATATAATCAGTTACCTACAACTTACAGAGTTGCACAATTGCTCAAAGCCAATAAACAAGGCTAGAATACGATAAATCTGGAAGGGTATGCTATAGAGGATGCATAGTTTTCTGGTGAAACAATTTTTTTCTACACTCTCCCCTGTTTTAATCAAAAATAATGTTAAATAAACCTTGAAGTCTCCTTAGATTTGACCTGATTCTTCACATAAATGCAGCAAGAGAGCTAATTTGCTATACGGGCCTTCTAAAGTGGTGTGGGAATTTTTTGGTTTTGTTTGCTGAAAATTTTCATAAAGGATCACAGGTTGGACCTTTAAGAGCCTCTTGAGGCTCAGAAGCAAAACCCAGAACCCACCATTAGTTTTCACCTGTAATACCTATTTATTTGGGTGAATTTCTCCTTCTCAAGATCCAAAATAACCTGTTCCCCAAGATTGCCAGGAACTGACATTTCTTACTCATCTATAAGAGTGGTAACCCTGTAAATCCTGAGCCAATTTTCCCCAAAGGGCTCTGAGGGCATTAGTTTTATAAAGTTAATCTTAGTTCCTTAAAACTATCTGCTTATACCGAACTAAATGAGCATCAATCTTCTAGGCAAGGCCTTAGTTGCATATATGTCCAAATATGTCCTTGTAAAAAAAAAAAAAAAGACAGATTGTCATTGGAACTATCAAAATAGTTATATTGCTATGAAAATAAGAATATTTCATAAAAATTTCCAAATTCTGAAAAGCTCAGATAGGAAAAATAAGATATTGTTTACAAATGCTTTATTTAAGCTTACAAAAGTAGAATATACTAAATTATTATGAGTTATAGACAGTTTAAGAGGAAAGAGAAAGAACTTCCTTATATATCCAGAAAATTAGACATTAGAACAACATCAACAATACTCTAAATAAAAACTAGAATCATCCTTCATCAGTTAATTTAATCCTATACAATTATTTTTCCTTTGGACCTTGAGTTAAAATTCTCATGAAGCCATCTGCTTCATGACTAAAATTATGGAAATCCTAATTCAATTCCACTGTTGAAGTTTGTTTACATGATATCATCTGAAGTCTATACCCAAAGCAATTTCCTTTCAAGAGGGCTCTCTAATAGACTTTGGTTGAAGACAAAGCCTCTTGACATATAGCTGAAGGCAGAGCTTTCAGGGAAACATTAAGGGTTAAAAAACAACAACAAACTGTCCAGAAAATAGCTGTGGCTAATTTATTACTGAAATTTTCAAAAGTGAAAGACTGAATGAGAGTTCATATTAGAATAATGCCATTGACAAGAAAATTTGGTTGTTTCTATGGTATGCAAAACAAGATAATAAAGTCAATCCCCCAAAAAAGCTTTAGACAAAATAATTATAAGCTTAATCTTATTTTGAAAGAAAAGGTTACATCAATTTATAAAACTAACATTTACATAGAAATATCTTGACATAAAAAACAATAATCTTAACCCGTTGTACCATGCTTATACTGCAGATAGCAAGAAAAGACCAAGAATACAGCAGGGATATAAAGTAGAGATTCCATAAGTCTGGTGTAGGTCTTAAATAGCTGCATATTAATAAAACTCCATAGGTAATTATTGGGAATCCCCAGTTGAAAGCTACTAACCTAGAAGATGTAACCTATAAGATACTATATTCAATTTAAAGAAGTAAGGACACAATGATATTAGCATTTTAAAATGTAACTGAAGTTGTGACTGATAAAGTATATCCTAGATGTCTAGCAGCCAAAAGAAGCACCAAGACTCTGATAAACAGAATAGAAACAGATCAGGTACAGCAAGAAAACTGATAAATCTCTAGAAATTTCCCATATTGCATACATTTTCTGAAATAGTTATACAACATTTACCTAAACAATTTTGAGCATCTCTTCTGATTTTACTACTCTTCCTACACAACTTATCAAGAGTAACATATCAAATAAACCTTACTACTTCCAGCACCTCTCTTTACGAGGTGAAAAAACAAATTGTTGTGATTTTCCAGAGCCCCTCTGGAAAATCTCAGAGACAGTTTTAGTATCCTGAAAGTTGTTTAATTTATTTTAGGATTTGATTTTGTAAAAGAATGAAAATCAAAATTGGGCAAGATATTTTAATACTTAAGATAGGAATCAGATCAGAGTTCCTGAGAAGCAATATTATCACTCATTTCAGAGTGACAATAAAACATTTGAAAATTAAAAATAAAAGGTAACATGATAGTAAAGAACCTTATCTCTTTTCCAAGTGAGAAACTTTTATTTTCTTAAATAATCAAGAACATCAGAATGCCAACATAAATCATAGAAGTTTATTCTGGTAAGGCACATAATCTTTATTATCTAGGTATAAAACAGAAAAAATAAGAATTAAAATAATTCTTTATATTACAGGTGATGGCAAAAAAGTAAACAAAATAAATCCTCCCCAAATTGGCCACATTTTGCTAAGAGTTTAAAATATTTCATAGCTTGTCAAATTCAAGTATTATTAATATGAGACAAAATTCAGTTCTAAATGTTTTCCTTCACTATGCTCTTTCCTATTCTGGAGCAAACTGTAACCTTACTTTAGGACCAATCTTTGAAGCTCCACAGGGTCAGAATTAGTTTCATAATATTACTAAAAATGTCATTATCATGCAATACATTCATCATTGCTATCTTCAAATTCATTGATAAGTAAGCATTTAAATATTTTGTTTCAATTTACAACACATTAAATATCAATGATTATACTCAACAAAAACTATTTGGAATGCTCAATAAGCCTATAAAGTGTAAAGATATTTAGAGACCAAAAAAAGAAAAGACAAGAAAACAAACAACAATGACAAAAATACTCCTTTAGGAAAAAACTACACTTTCCTTTGAAAAACAGAACTATATACAAAGATGTATTTCTCCAAAACTGTTGTTTCTAAGTAGAGTCTAATTCCACACTGCAGTATAGCAAGTATAACTTTTAACTACGGTCACTTCTATTTTAGAGAAAATTGGAAGATGGATCTCCATGAAAGCTACATACAGCAAGCATTCTTTCAGTCTGGCATAGTTCACAATCGCTGTCACACTTTATACTAAACTTTTCAAAGTGGCAAAAAGTAACACATTCATTAACAGACTCCAATATATAGTCTTTCTAAAGCATATAAAAATTAAAAACAAAAATATATGAAAGCTTAAAATTAAGCTTAACAATGTTCAGGATTCTTACTAGGAAGTGATCTCATTATCTAATTACCTAGTTATCTAATAAATACACATTAATTACTTACTTTAACATTAATACAAAGTTTAAATTATCTAAATATTTTTAGTAATTATTAAGTTAACATGTTACAAAACATAATTAGTTTGAGAAGAATTGTCAGAATAATGAATCAATTTGATTAAACACAAATGTACATTTTTTATAACCTTAAACATTAAGTAGAAGTAATGTTAACTTATTTGATCAATAAACCTATGTAAATTTAGGAAGGACATACCCAAGTGAATAAAAATCTACCCTTATATTCAACATTGATAAATCATAATAGATATAGCAGTTTTTATTAAACAAAATTATTAAACTAGTTTTATTTACCATGATTTTCCTAATTATGTGATCTTGAATACTTAAAACATTCCCAAGTTAGTTTCAAGAATACCTTTTATATCTAACACAGTAAAAGTGTTAGAAGTTCAATTTTCTTATTTTCTGAGAATTGAAAAAAAAATCTATTTATACAAATATTTATTTATTTCTATAAGCAATCAGAATAGACATACTTTAAGAGAATTTATAATCTAGAGAAGCAAGAAGAACTACAGTCCTGCAGTGTGTGGAACAAAAACCACATTCATAGAAAGGTAGACAAAATGAAAAACCAGAGGACTATGTAACAGATGAAGGAACAAGATAAAACCCCAGAAAAAGAAACTAAATGAAATGGAGATAGGCAACCTTCCAGAAAAACAATTCAGAATAATGATAGTGAAGATGATCTAAGACCTCAGAAAAAAATAGAGGCAAAGATCGAGAGGATGCAAGAAATGCTTAACAAGGACCTAGAAGAAATAAAGAACAAACACCTAGAAGTATTAAGTAACAAAAAATCAGGTGAACAATACAATAGCTGAAATGAAAATACACTAGAAGGAATCAATAGCAGAACAACTGAGGCAGAAGAACAGATAAGTGACCTCCTGGAAGACAGAATGGTGGAATTCACTGCCATGGAACAGAATAAAGAAAAAAGAATGAAAAAAAAAATGAAGACAGCCTAAGAAACATCTAGGACAACATTAAACACACCAAAATTCATATTTTAGGGTTCTGAGAAGGAGAAGAGAGAGAAGGGACCCGAGAAAATATTTGAAGAGATTAGTCAAAAACTTCCCTAACACTGGAAAAAAATAGCCACTCGAGGGGCTTCCCTGGTGGTGCAGTGGTTGAGAGTCCGCCTGCCGATGCAAGGGACATGGATTTGTGCACCGGTCCAGGAAGATCCCACATGCCATGGAGCGGCTGGGCCCGTGAGCCATGGCCACTGAGCCTGCGCGTCTGGAGCCTGTGCTCCACAACGGGAGAGGCCACAACAGTGAGAGGACCGCATATCACCAAAAAAAAAAAAAAAAAGGAATGAAATTAGAACTCTCCCTAACACCATACAAAAAAGTAAACTCAAAATGGATTAAAGACCTAAATTTAAGACCAGAAACCATAAAACTCTTAAAGGAAAACATAGGAAGAACATTCTTTGACATAAATCACAGCAAGATCTTTTTTGATCCACCTCTTAGAGTAATGGAAGTAAAAACAAAAATAAAAAATGGGACCTAATGACTCTTAGAAGCTTTTGCACAGCAAAGGAAACTATAAACAAGACAAAGAGCAGCCCGCAGAATGGGAGAAAATATTTGCAAACAAATCAATGGACAAAGGATTAATCTCCAAAATTTATAAACAGCTCATGCAGCTCAATATTAAAAAAACAAAAAACCCAATTGAAAAATGGGCAGACAACTTAAAGAGACATTTCTCCAAAGAAGACATACAGATGGCCAAGAGTCACATGAAAATCTGCTCAACATCACTAATTATTAGAGAAATGCAAATCAAAACTACAAGGTATCACCTCACACCGGTTAGAATGGGCATCATCAGAAAATCTGCAAACAACAAATGCTGGAGAGGGTGTGGAGAAAAGGGAACCCTCTTGCATTTTTCGTGGGAATGTAAATTGATACAGCCACTATGGAGAACAGTATGAAGATTCCTTAAAAAGCTAAAAATAGAATTACCACATGACCCAGCAATCCCACTACTAGGCATATACCCAGAGAAAACCATAATTCAAAAATACACATACATCCCAATGTTTATTGCAGCAATATTTACAATAGCCAGGTCATGGAAGCAACCTAAATGCCCATCAACAGATGAATGGATAAAGAAGATGTGGTACATTTATGCAATGAAATATTATTCAGCCATAAAAAGGAACGAAATTGGGTCATTTGCTGAGACGCATATGGACCTATAGACTGTCATACAGAGTGAAGTAAGTCAGAAAGAGAAAAACAAATATTGTATATTAATGCATGTATGTGGAATCTAGAAAAATGGCACAGATGAACTGGTTTGCAAGGCAAAAATACAGACACAGATGTACAGAACAAATGTATGGACACCAAGGGGGGAAAGCAAGGGGTGGGGTGGTGGTGGTGGGATGAATTGAGAGATTGGGATTGACATATATACACTAATATATATAAGATAGATAACTAATAAGAACCTGCTGTATAAAAAAAGTAAAATTGAAAAAAATTATAATATTTAACTTCTAGACATTTACAGTTTCCATATTTTTAATTTTTTCATATGATTCTTGGTTAGTGTTAGGCCACTTGACATACTAAATAAACTGAAAAGCAGCGTATTTTAAAACCACATTTTTAAAAAACATTCTTTTGTGAAAAAATAAATTTAATGTTATATAGTTAATAAATACATATATTTTATCTGAATAAAAAAAGAATTTATAATCTAATTTATTAACACCACTGAATCTAGGAAAATATTCCAACCTCACACAATGAGACATAAAGCCTTTTCTGAATTACAGACACATAGCCAGAGATACAGAAATATATAGATAGATGGGACTTCCCTGGCAATCCAGTGGTTAAGACTCTGAGCTTCCACTGCAGGGGGCTTGGGTTGGATCCCTGGTCAGGGAAGTAAGATCCTGCATGCCACGTAGCAAGGCCAAACAAACCAAAAAGAAACAGATAGATAGAATTTATAAGGTTAACTTTCAAATATTAGACATGAATCAAGAATGACTCACGGTTTGCATCAAATAATTATTTTTTTCCTATAGATGCAAATTTTTTATTTAAGTTCAAAATAGACAAATATGCAAGCAGAAAAGACTAACATATCTGATTCTTTGTTATCTCTCCTCCAACAGAGACATGATCTCTGTAATCCATTAGTGTTTATAGAGATTACCAAATGATGAGACCATAAAATCGAATTCTGAGTTAAAATCATACTAACAAGCCAGGTCCTTTGTCATGTCTCACCCCACACAGAATAGATCTCTATAAAACATTAATCCATATACAAAGATCATTAAATGGTCAAACCATAAAAAATTCCAAACATGAAATAACTTATCATCCAAAAAAAAAAACAAAAATGAAATTAATAAACAGTAGAAATATAATTAGAAAAACAAGAGAGTTGGCCAAGTTAGACCATCACTTTGGATTCACCTCTGAGAAATTAAACCCATGAGGTACATTTTTCTAGGATAAATTTTACCTAACTCTGATAGTGAAACCCATTTTGCATCTTGGTGAAAAACCTCAAAACTGTTAAAAGATAATTTCAGAAAATGTAAAATCATTATTCACTACAGAAAGAAGAATTGACACATATAAAGAACTTGTTTTACTCATATGATGCAAGGAAACAAGTCAGATATGATAACCAGTTCAAAGGATAAGTCAGAATAGCATAAATTTATATAGAGTAAAGGGACATTGACTTAAATTACAAATGTGAATAAAATCCTTTTTTTTTTCTGTCATAGAGGGGAGGATGTCAATTAAAATCACTACCAGAGAGGACAGAATTTACCTAAAACTTATAAAGAATAACAAAATAGCTCAAAGACAATGACCAGGGCAGAAACTGACAAATAAAGAAGGATAGACTACAGATGATACATAGTCTTCCATTGAAACAAAAATATTTTTTACAGAAGTACTCCTATATTTTATACCTATAACATCATTACTTGAATGGCACAATCAATATTAACTTGCAGAAACATTTAAGGTGACTGTAAAAATGCAGGACTTCTTTGTTGTTTCCACATTGTTTTAGATTCACTAAGTATTGTGAAGATAGCTTAGAAAAAAGAGATTCACTGTTACCCACACCACCTTAAATCCTGTAAGGCTTGGCATTTGCTACTAATGGACAGAAAACAAAATTTGCTCTTTTTTTATACTTTGTAAACAACTAGATGGGGGTCAAGAAAGATATTTGTATACAAAGTATTTACCAATCCATCCCTTCCTCCAATATAATGCAAACCTAGGTCCAATATTATTAATCTTCAAATCTCTGCTTTAGTGCCTAGAGGGTGTAGTTTTTCCTCTCATTGTGTCTCACTGTTTTGCTGAATGTGACAGATACCAGAAATTATCTCTTGCTTCCAGGATTCTCAGCCTGATCCAAACTGGCAGATCTTGTCCCGATAATAAGCGTATTCTCATTAAAATTGGTCTATTCTAGGCCATAATTTAAAGGACTCTTTAACTGATCTAATTCTCCCTTGTTATGGTCACGGTTCCATATAATGAGTTCCTACAATGTACCTCTCTTTGTTAATATATCTGTGCTTTTCTAGTTTCTTAGAGATCAAAAACACAATGGGTGGGGACTCCAGAGACAGTGGCCAGCAGGCCAGGGAGCCACCTGGGGACAGTCAAGCTAAAACCATACTATATTAGGTGCTAACTGCATATCTAGGAAAATAGCAGCATGATGAGTAAGTTAATATAGTAAAGAAAATCTCAATTCTGTAGCTGATCTCTGACCCGGGCAGCCTGAGGAGGCTGTGATACTTAGTTCTGGTGCTAAGCACTGTCATTGCCTCTTTTTTTGTGAGTCTAACAATCTTAAACTCTTATCCAATATTTGGCAGGAATAATGAAGGTGCACATATTATTGATTCAGGGGGAAGAAAAAAAGAAAGATGAAGAAGTACCATTTGGTTTAGCTTCTCCTGTCTCTTGTTTCCATGACAACTTATCAGGGTACCAGACTCTTACCCAGGTTGCAAGCAGCTCCTCCTCATCCTGATCATAGGCTTTATTATATGTATGTGCAGAACCATCAGATGAACATACCCTGCATATTAGGGATAAAGCACCATCTGCCCATGTACAGGCTTCTGTTTTCTGTAAAGGAAACAGTGACTTTGTTATCTTTGCCCTTTTTTAAATTCTTATCACTGATGATAAGCTTGCCCAGGCTAATTCCAGGACATAGAGTGAAGCTGGTAAGCAATGGAAAGCATTTGAAAACAATGGACCTAGACATTGCTTTTTCTTTTCTTTTCTTTCTTTTTTTTTTTTTTTGCGGTACGCGGGCCTCTCACTATTGTGGCCTCTCCCGTTGCGGAGCACAGGCTCCGGACGCGCAGGCTCAGCGGCCATGGCTCACGGGCCCAGCCTCTCCATGGCATGTGGGATCTTCCCGGACCGGGACACGAACCTATGTCCCCTGCATCAGCAGGTGGACTCTCAACCACTGTGCCACCAGGGAAGCCCGACATTGCTTTTTCATCCTGAGAAGGTTTTTGTCTTTTCTCTACTATATTTGTTAAAATGGCTTTCAAAACCACTGTGACATTTTAAAAATTAAATTGTTTTTATTTCTTACAAAATAATGTATGTCTATTATAACAAAAAAAGCTAAATAAAAGGAGAGTAAGAAGTCTAATGGGGATTTCTATACTAAAAAAATAAAAGTAGGCCATGCTATTTTTGTATCCTTTAAAAATATAGTATATTGTATCCATACATTTTCTGTATTCTCTGCAGGCACTCATCTAATATTTTGTATACAATTGCTCACATAAAGCAACTATGAAATAAGTACTATTATTATCCCACAAGACAATTTGAGACACAAATTCACCCTATTAGTGGTGGAGCTGTGATTTGACCACATTTTTAAGCAGGTTACTAGGTCATGCCTATGTTATCAGATGCATCTATATGATGATTTTAATGAATACAGTGTTCTCTGATATAGCTATTTGAACCATTCCCCCCTTATAAGACATGTTAAACACTAGTTTACAAAACAAGGTAAATCTGTGTGACTCATACACATTTAAAAATAAAGTCTTGATAAGATTATATTTAACCCATTAAAGAGGAAACTGTAAGGTGTTAAAACCTCTTCAAAAGACAAGGAAAGAGAAAGAGAGAAAGAGATTTATAGAGCAATAATAATGAAATCAATGTGCAAATGGGGACAAAACTAGTTTCTTTCATGACGTAGGAAGGAAGTCAATTGAACCACCAAAGGATAGAATTTACATGTCTACAGACAAAAATTATTTTGCATTACTATGAGTTATATGCATATAGAGTTGAAAATACCTCTCCTGGAATCTGTTAATGCTGGATAGACAATACATGATTTTCCAACTTTTCCCTACAGATGCTTAAATTGTTTCTAACTTTTTATTGTTATAAATAATTCTTCAGTAAATAATTTTATATACATTTTGTGCATATATGTATTAATTCCTTACAATAAATTTATATATGTGAAATCCCTTTTCTCAGGTTAGAGATGTACACTGTCAAAGTCCTCCAACAAATGAAGCTGTACAAATTTCCCCACACGTAAAATGACAATGGATATTAAGTTCTCTGACTTTTTAATCTTCACTTGTTTATTCCATTTTAACAGTGACAGAAGGTGCATTTTATACATCAGAGCAGAATTAAAGTTGTGGCGTTTTGCAAACTGAAAACTTAGAAAATATTGCCTTGAGTAAAGTAAACTCTATTGAAGGCATTAGATGAATTTATCATAAAACCGTGTTCTTAAGGTGGCCAATAAAAGGGCACTTAGTCATTTACATTATCTCTTTGACAAGGAAAAATTGCATGTAAATTTTACACACAGAGAGAGACACAGATATACACTGTAAATTCAAGAAGTAATCAAGAAGAAAGGAAAGGATAGTTATATGAACGAATACAGATGAATACTGATTGTATAAATAAGAATTCTTATGATGTTTAAAAAATACATACAGGATTAAAGTACATAGCAAAAAATAGCACATAACTTGAGGGATGAAAAAGTTAAAATGCTCCAATGCTTTGGCACTACCAAAAATCTCTAAAAGAATATTCCAAGCCTTCTTGAAATACTATCTGTAATGGGTAAAATTGTGTCCTCGAAAAAGTTTGTTCAAGCTCCACCACATGGTACCTGTGAATGTTATTGGGAAATAGGGTGTTGGCAAATGTAATCAAGTTGAGTTGAGGTCATACTAGATGAGGGTGGGACGTAATCCAATGACTGGTATTATTAGAAGAGGCAAATTTGGGCATAGAGTCACAGGAAGAATGCTATGTGATGATGGAGGCAAAGATTGGAGTGATGCACCTAGAAGCAAAGGAATGCCAAGGATTGCTGGCAACCATCAGAAGCTAGGAGAGAGTCCTGGAATGGATTCTCAGAACAGCTAGAAGTAATCAGTCCTGCTGACACTTTGCTTTTGGACTTGTAGCATCCAGAACTGTGAGTGAATAAATTTTTGTTGTTTTAAGCCACCCAGATTGTGGAATTTTATTATAGCAGCCCTAGTAAACTAATATACTATCTGGTCAGAAAAATCTGATATCCAAACTATTTCATATTTAATTCTCAGTAAAATTGCAATAACTAGATTTTATACACTCTAAAACTGAGTGAATTTATACTTTTCTGTAAGGAAATATCCATTTTAACTCTTTTCATAGATACTCTTACAGAATTTTGTTTTATTTTAGCTCCTCTCTTTCAGTCTTTCTCATTCATATGTACCATAGGGTCCAAATTTCAAAGCACTTCCGTGTGTGTGTATAATATATTTTAAGTCTATTCTAATCAGTAGTGCTAAAGTCAAACACAGGCTAAAGTCTATTAATATATTTCTCTACCTACTAGTGTTATCCCATTACTTTCCTTAAAATCCTTCTAATATATTTTCTAAGATATAGACTCCATAGTCTACAAAGGAAAACAATGGTCATAATTAAAATCAGGAAGAATTTGTAGAGTTGAGATTTCATTTATGTCAATATTACTTCCACTCTTGATCCCAATTCATTTGTCATCAAACTGCTCAGATTTAGAGCATTAGCATTAGGTTCACAGCACAAGTGGCAAAGTGTCTTCTATAATGAATCACACTTTGAAATAACTTTCTAGTTTGATCTAGTTGAATATACTGCTGACCTTCAGCTCTATAGTAGAAGAACCACTTGTTTAACCAAGATTCTGTCAGAAAAGATGAGGGGAATAGCTGGAAATCAAGAACCTGACATCTTTACTTAATAATATTACTGTCTTAGTCTGTTTTAGCTGCTGTAACAAAATACCCTAGACTGGGTGGTTTATCAATAATATAACGTTATTTCTTACAGCTCTGGAGGCTAGAGATTCTAAGATCCAGGTACCAGCACATTGGGTGTCTGGTAAGAGACCACTGCTTGTTTCATAGATGGTTGTCCTTTTGCTATGTCTTTGTATGGGAGAAGGAGCAATAAAGTTTGCTTGGGTCTCTTTCATAAGGACACTGCTGACCTAAAACAGGCTACCAGATATTTCTTCAATAAAGATGGGTTTATTCACAATCAGCAAAGGATTGCAGTTTGGGGTCTGCAACCACGCTGAGCCTTGTGCAAGTTCTTCTGTAGGGGAAGGAGAACACTTTTACAGAGGGGAAAAGGAAGTTGGGAGGGCTATAGTAAACAGAGTCCATGGTTTTTCATTGGTTGAGTCCTTGTCAGGAAAGAGGAGTCTTTTCTTCCTGTTATGCTCTGCTATCCTTGCAGGACATGAGAGCTCCCCTGTCTGGTCTCCAAACTCTTCTTAATTGAGGTTTCTGTTTACTATTGTTTTTTTACAACACCAATCCCATTCATGAACACTCCACCCTCATTAGTGAAACCAAGTCTTCTCTCAAAGGCTCCACATTTTGAGACCATCATATTGGGGAATAGGATTTCAAAATACATATTGGGCGGTGGTGACATATTCAGTATAACAATTACCAGTATAATTATACAGGAACTCAGAAGCCCAGCCAATCACTAATAAGATTTTGTTAAGAATATTTATTGAAAATCAAGAAAGAATGTAGAATATGTAAAACAATATATTTTATTTGCTCCTTTATTTATATGTTATAATTTGTGCTACATCTTGTTTAAGGTTTTCAATAAAAACACATTTTAATCACTTTGTGGCAGAAATAAAGAATATCACAAAACTTATCATGACACTACTTGAAAAAGTAAATTGACACTTAGATCTGACATATTTAGTCAGTTTTTCTTTAATGCTTAGAAAGAATGGTGTTAATCTCTCTTTTCTTGTCACTGCATGCTATATCAGGAACAGCCAAATTGCTTGTATAAAGTTCAAACTAAATATAAAATCATTTTGTTCAGAACATGTCTTTACTCAGTGGTTAGGTGGCATTTTCTAAATGGGCCTTCTAAACAGTACTTGGAAAATTTTCTCCAAAAGGTCATTTTCTACCACTTGAAAATTCTTTTTTTCCTGAGAATTTTTCTGTGTCATACTCATGAGGGCATTACTTACTTGTGGTAGGGCTTTTTGACTTTCACCTAAAAGAAATGGGTATAATTTATTTATTTCTGTCATAATCTACATCTTCTCATTATTAAGGAGTAACTATTAATATAAAGTAATTTTATATTGAAGGCATTATGAGGACAATTAATTAAAAATTAGGATATGAAATTGCTGTAAGGGCACTTTTAATGCCCTAAAATGGTTTCTACTTTCTGTCCAGTAGTCTCCCATTACAATCAGGAATTATAAAACAATGATTAAGAGAGTATAAAGACCATAAGAAACGAAAATGATGTTGAGCATCTAGAGCAGTGGTTCTCAACTCTGGCTGCACATCAAAATCACCTGGGGGACTTTTAGAAAATACCAGTGCCTGTGTCCCACCCTTAGAAATTCTGATATAATCATTCTGGACTGGGGTCTGGGCAGTGGTAATTTTAAAAGCTCCATAGGTGATTCTAAAATGCACTCAGGTTTGAGACTCATTTTCTAGACTAGAAAACTGATCCTTAATCTTTTCTTAATTTCTGGCATCTTTGAGAATTTGTTTAAAGTTATGCTTGTCTCCTCCAATATAATACACAGAATTCAGGGGGCTTATAGACACACCCTCTTAAGTCATATCCCTTGATGCAATTAAAATAATTGGCACATATCCAAGTCACCCATTAAGAACCTCTAGTTTAGCAGAAAAATAAAATTGTGAGAAATACGGTAGTATCATACTGGATCAAATCAGATCTATAACCTCTCAGTGACTTAACAGAGGAAGCTTGATATGAAGAATAACTAAATAGATAAAATAACTGTAGGATATAAAGAAACTATATGACATCCTAGGGCTGAGGGATAGTCCATAGGGAGGGCGAACATGAAAAGAGGATCCCTGACTAGATCTGGGGTACAGACCTCATTGGAGAGGGTTTAGTGGAACCCACTGGATGGCAGAGCAGTTTGCTGGCTTGCCAAGACAGAGCTGGTCTTCAGTCTTGAGGCAAATAGGGTGCAACCCTTCCAACAGCAGGCCGGATGGGTGAGCAATAGCTGATGATGGGGGTTTCAGTGTGTTGTGGGACTGGGAGTACCAATGTGGGCTGGAGACCTACAACACAGGATGTTCTTATGGGGAGGAATATGAGGACAGGATCACCAGGAAACTGGAGCAGCAAGGCAAATAGGTCAAATAGGATTTTTAAAATTTAATTTTATATTGGTGTATTTACAATATTGCATTAGTTTCAGGTGTACAGCAAAGTGATTCAGTTATACATATACATGTATCCATTCTTTTTCAGTTTCTTTTGACTAAACTTTAGATGAGTTTCTTCTTGACTGTAACCCCATTGCTTCCCTTTTCCTACAGCATTTATTTTTAGAAAACTTGCAATTGTAAATTATTTTTCTGCCCCTTTGATATGTTAATCCTCTCCCAGACTCTTGCCAGATTGACAACCTGGGTTGTCCTTTTTTCAAGGACGTGCGTGCCATTCTTTTGAAATGTTATAATCAAGAAAAATAGTGTTCCTCTCTCCCAGTCTCTGTGAAAGAGTAAGAACCTAACTATGATCAGTAAATTAGCAAATACATGTGGCTTAATCATACTGACAACTTCTCCCCTAACTTTTCACCCAGTACTTCTCCAGTAGCTCACACTAGCGTTTAAAAACTCTCTCACCTTCTGTTTCAACAGAGTTAAATTCAGTCCCTTTTCCCTTATGCAGTGATCTTGAATACAGCCTTCCTTTCCTATTTAAAACATCTGGGGCAATTTTTCTTTGATAATTATTACAGCATATATGTTAAAAAGTGAATTTAGATTTCAAAGGCAATAAATTTATAACTGACACAAATATTCACTTTCCTTGTATTTATTTGAAGGAAACTTGATTCATTCCTTATAACTGATCATTTTACCATTGATTAAAATGTACTGAGATACAGCATTTAAAGAGATATTTCCAAAAGAACCTTGATCTTCCAGTACTGTGTTGAATACAAATGATGAGAGTAGGCATCTAGGCTTGTCCCTGATCTTTGAGGAAAATATCTCAGCTTTTTACTTTGAGTATTAACTGTGAGTTTATCATATATGGACTTTATCACTTTGAAGTATATTCCTTCTATATTTAATTTGTTGAGAGTTTTTTTTATCATGAATGAATATTGAATTTAGTCCTAACCAGAGCAATTAGGCAAGAAAAAGAAATAGAAGACATCCAAATCAGAAAGAAAGAAAAAAAATTGTCTCTGCAGATGGCATAATCTTATATATAGAAAACCCTAAAGACTCCAACAAAAAACAGAATTAACAAATGAATTCAGTAAAGTTGCAAGATAAAAAATAATCATACAAATATTAGTTGCATGTTTACAGGCTAAGAACAAACTATAAGAAAGAAAAATTAAGAAAACAATTACATTTATAATAGCATCAAAAAGAGTAAAATACTTAGGAATAAATTTAACCAAGGAGGTGAAAAACCTGTACACTAAAACTAAAACATTGGTGAAAGAGATCTAAGAAGACACAAATAAATGAAAACATATTTTGTGCTCATGGATTGAAGAATTAATATTGTGAAAATTTCCATACTACTCAAAGCAATCTATAGATTCAATACAATACTTATCAAATTCCAATTACATTTTTCATAGAAATAGAAAATGTAATCCTAAAATTTATATGGAGCCACAAAAAACTGTGAATATATTAAAGAATCTTGAGCAAGAACAAAGCTGGAAGCACCACACTTTCAGACTTCAACTTACGTTACAAACTAATAAAAAAAGAATGCTTTACTGGCATAAGAACAGGCACATAAACCAATGGAACAGAATAGAAGGCCCAGATACAAGCCCATACATATATGGTCAACTAATTTTCTACAAGGGTACCAAAAATACAATATGGGGAAAGGATAGTCTCTTCAATAGATTGTTGGGAAAATTTGATAGCCACATGTAGAAGAATGAAATTGATATCCTTATCTTACATGATACAAAAAAACAACCAAAATCAGACTAAAACCTAAACCTAACACCTGAAACCACAAACCTCCTAGAAGAAAATGTAAAAAAAGAGCTCCTTGATGTTGGTCTTGGCAGTGATTTTTTGGATGTGACAAACAAAATCACAAGCAACAAAAGTAAAATTTAACAACTGGGATTACATATAACTAAAAAGCTTTTGTACAACAAAGGGAACAATCAACAAAATGAAAAGACAACCTACAGAATGGGAGAAAATATTGTAAATCACATATCTAATAACTGATTAATATCCAAAAATATGTAAGGAACTCCAATAACAATAGCAAAAAAACAACCCAATTTTAAAAATGGAAAAAGGACCTGAATAGCTATTTCTCCAAAGAAGACACACAAATGGTTAACAGGTACATGAAAATGTACTCAATATCATTAATCATCAGGGAAGTGCAAATCAAACTCACAGTGACATATCACTTCATAACTGTTAGAATGATTATTATCAAACAAACAAAAAATAACAAGTGTTGACAAGGGCATGTTGAAAAATAGGGAACCCTGGTATGCTGTTGGTTGGAATGTAATTGGTACAGGCTTTATGAAAAACATATGGAGATTTCTCAAAAAAATTAAAAATAGAACTACCATATGATCCAGCAATCCCACTTCTGGGTATGTATCCAAAGAAACTGAAATCAAGATACCTGCACTACCACATTCATTCCAGAGCTATTCACAATTGCCAACATATGGAAAAAACCTAAATATCCATCAGTGGATGAATGGATAAGGAAAGTGTGGTGTGTATATATATATATATATATATATATATATATATATATATATATATATATATATGCTAAGTGAAATAAGACAGAGAAAAATAAATACTGTACATCTCACATATATGTGGAACCTAAAAAAGTCAAACTTAGAGAAGAAAAGAGTAGAATGGTGGTTACCAGGGGTTGACAAGAGGAGGAAATGAGGACATAATGGTTAAATGGTACAAAGTTTCAGTTATGCCAGATAAATTAATTCTGAAGATATACTCTACAGCATAGTGCCTATAGCTAACACTACTGTATTATATTTTTAAAATTTTCTAAGCTTGTAGATCTTAAGTTTAGTGTTCTTACCACACACACAAAAAAATAATAATAATAAAGGACCAGGGGGAAACTTTGGGATATAAAGGATGTATCTATGGCTTTGATGGTGGTGATGGCTTCACTGACATATACTTATCCCCAAACTCATTGATTCGTATACAATAAATAAGTACAGATTTTTATATGTCGATCATACCTTAATAAGTACTCTAAAACAAATGAATAAAAAGAAGAAACAACTGCCAAACAAGGAGGCCTTAATAACTTGAGAGGATGGAAGATAGAGTGTGGCATCAACACAATAATTATTAAGCAAAACTGTGAAGGACAGAAGGTTTTGTAGTTTCGCCCTTCTCCATTTTGCCTTTTCCTCTTACCCCAAATTTTTTCCTTCTGCTTCTTCACTGAATGAAATTCTCTATTCTGCCACTTCTTGAAATATTCCTCTTGGCTTTTCTTTGTTTTTCCTTTGCTCTCAATCAAATTATTTCTGTTCCATGTACCATTCTATCAGTACCTCACTAAATGGATATGCTATTTTTACCCAGGTGTTAATAGCTAAAATAATTTTCCTATTGGCATACTAATTTTAATTTGCTGCATTGCCTTAACACAAAGAATGAGTATGAAGGACATTTCAGACACTGTTGAATGAGGTATTGGGGGGCAATAAAACATACTTTGCATTTTTCAGATAAAATCTTTATTTGCTTTATTATGGGAAACTCAAGCATTGAGTTCTAAACAAAGTTTAGTGATAAAAGGAGCAATGATCATGTCTCACCTCTACACAGCTGTAAAATCTGTGTCTTTCCAAATGGTACTAGGAGTTGTCAAAGTAATCATGTGGAGGTCTTTGCATTAAATAAAAAATCATCAACCTTCAACTTTAAGAAGACAACTACACTGAAGTAATGTATGCTTGTGTTAAAGCTAGAGATTAATAACTAGAAAACTTGGATAAATTGTGCCTGTTTGGTGAGCTGAATGGAACCAATCAAAAATTTGGCAGTGGAAGTGTCCTCAAAATGCGCTTCAGCAGGCCTTTCAAATGTGACACACAAGCCATTATATACAGGCTGTTTTATAACATCAGTAGCAGAACCCAGACCAGCCTAGGGAGTTATCCAAAAGAACTGCCAGTATCTCTCTCCAGCAAATGGCTATCTAAAATTGTTCAAAGTGAAGAGGCATGTGCCCCTCTGTAACCGCTAAGAAAAATTACTAATTCCCACTTAAATATATTAAGGACATATAATTTTTATTATTTCTCTTTTCAAATTGCATTCATATCTGATACAAATCAGAAATAATCCTAGATGGTAAACCCTGTAATCAGGACATTAATCGTGTATATAAAGAACTTTTAAAATAAACTAATGAATGAATGGATACATAGATTAATTAATTAATTAATTTTAGAAAAAAGCCTTACTGAAGAATTATTTGAGACCTTTCTGAGTATCTTCAGGTTTAAGCAATTCTATCTGATTTAGCAAGGTAAGTTTCTAACAGTAAATTCTTTATTTTATTCAATTTGATTCCATGTTTTCCACCTCAACTCTCAGTTTTTCCAACATTCACCACCCCTATAAGCAGAAAGCTTCTCTATTAAACATCTGCACTATCAGGAAAACTTGTGAAATACATTGAAATGGACAAAGAAATATTACTGGATGTCCAGTGTAGCTTAACCCTTGAGGTTGTCTCAAACTTTCATTGTCTTTGAGCTAATTTACAACTTTGTTAGTGGTAGAAAACCAATAATGCAAATAATCATTGTCCTTAGAAATACAAAAGAATTATGGAATGCAGTTGATGACTGCCTTATAGATAAGTCAGATTTGCATCATATCAACATTTATTATTACCTAAATATGTGTAGTTTTTGAATTTTTCCTTGACACAGTTGCAGCATTTTACTAATTCTTCCATTAATTAGTAAATTAGAGTTTTGACATGTTTATTTTATAATTATATAAGATTATGATTTTATCTTTGAATAAACTTATCCTTTAACATCCTCTTGAATGGATAAATAATAAGTGGTACATATATACAATGGAATATTACTCAACCATAAAAATGAACAAAACTGGGTCATTTGTAGAGACATGGAAGGACCTAGAGACTGTCATACATAGTGAAGTAAGTCAGAAAGAGAAAAACAAATATATATTAATGCATATATCTGGAATCTGAAAAAAATTGGTATAAAACAACCTTATTTACAAAACAGAAATAGAGGCACAGATGTAGAGAAAAAAAACATATGGAAACCAAGGGGGTGTGGTGGGATGAATAAGTAGATTGGGCCTGATGTATATGCAGTATTGATATTATGTAAAAAATAGATAAAAAATGAGAACCTATTGTATAGCACAGAAAACTCTACTCAATGCTCTGTGGTGACCTAAATGAGAAGAAAATCCTAAAAAGAGGGGATATATGTACACGTATAGCTGATTCACTTTGCTGTACAGTATAAACTAGGATAAACTGTACTCCACCAAAAAAATATCCTCTTGCACTTTCTCTTGCAATGCAGTCTGCTCCCCAGCACTTTGATAATATTAATCCTTTAGATAATTCATTCTACCATTCTATCACCATCCCAAGGTGCCAAGAAAGAATGCTGGTAGAGTAAGCATTGTGAGGGGGTATGGGGGAGTGGTGAAGTGTTGGGTAAGATACTGACAAAGTTAGAGGAAAATGAATGGTTTAATCTCAGGGGAGAGTATCCAAAAAGAAGTCAAGATTCCTAAGCATTGGATGCTATTACCAAAACCTCTTTATATTA
Organism: Pseudorca crassidens; assembly: GCF_039906515.1. Classification (NCBI taxonomy): domain Eukaryota; kingdom Metazoa; phylum Chordata; class Mammalia; order Artiodactyla; family Delphinidae; genus Pseudorca; species Pseudorca crassidens. The sequence continues at coordinate 55,117,284 of NC_090312.1, read as the reverse complement.
TCTTTCTTTCACTTTCATCCTCCAAAAAGTGCAGAAAGAAGACACATTCTGTTACATAAATATCATAAATATGTTGGCTGGATTGTCCAAGTAAATTAAGAGTTAGAAGATATTTGTGAAAAACTAGTCACTTCTAAGTCCCAGTTTTCAAACTTTCGCTTCCAATTTTTACTTTCAATATATAGGTGAAATTCAACCTCATTTTCTAGGATAGTTTTTTGGTTTTTTGTAAAGTTTGGAGTTTTTTAAAGTACCTTTTAAAATTTAATTTCATTAAAGCAAGATGAAAGCCTTCTTGCTAAAATCTGGATAAGGCAAGGGTGTCCACCCTCACCACTTCTATTCAGCATAGTATTGGAAGTTCTAGTCACAGCAAAGAGGCAAGAAAAATAAATTAAACATTTCCAAATTGGAAGAGGAGATAAAATTGTCATTATATGCAGATAACATAATACTGTATATAGAAAATCTTAAAAATTCAACACAAAAAATACTAGAACTGAAAAACAAATTCAGCAATGTAGCAGGATACAAGATTAACATACAGAAATCTGTTGTACTTCTTTACACTAACAATGAAATATCAGAAAGGGAAAGTAAAAAAACAAAAACAAAAACAAAAAACACTTCTAACACCACATCAAACAGTAAAATACTAATAACCTAAATGGGAAAAGAACTTGAAAAAAATACATGTCTGCTTAATCACTTTGCTTTACACTGAAACTAACACAACATTGTAAATCAACTATAGTCCAATATAAAATAAAAATTATTTTAAATTAAATACTTAGTAATAAACCTGACCAAGGTGGGGAAAGACTTATATGCTGAGAACTATAAAACACTTATAAAGAAAACTGAAGATGATTCAAAGAAATGAAAAAATATCCCATGCTCTTGGATTGTAAAAATTAATATTGTTACAATGGCCATACTACCCAAAACAATCTACAGATTTCATGTGATCCCTATTAAACTATCCATGACATTTTTCACAAAATTAATACAGATAATCCTAAAATTAATATGGAACCATAAAAGTCTCAGAATGGCAAAAGCAATCCTGAGGAAAAAGAACAAAGCAGGATATATAACCCTCCCAGACTTCAGACAATACTACAGAGCTACAGTAATCAAAACATCATGGCTTTGGCACAAAAAAACAGACATTTGGATCAATGCAATAGAATAGAGAGCCCAGAAATAAACCCACACACCTAGACCCCATTAATCTTTGACAAAGGAGGCAAGAATATACAATGGAGGAAAAACAGTCTCTTCAGCAAGTGGTGTTGAAAATCAGTGAATTTAGAACACACTTTCACACCGTACACAAAAATAATCTCAAAATGGTTTAAAGACTTAAATAAAAGACATTACACCATAAAACTCCTAACAAAGAGCATGGGCAAAACATTCTCTGACATAAATTATACCAATGTTTTCTTAGGTCAGTCTCCATGGCAATAGAAATAAAAGCAAAAATAAAATGGGACCTAATCAAACATAATCAAAGGAAAACCATAAACAAAATGAAAAGGTAACCTATGGACTGGGAAAAGATATTTGCAGACAATGCAACTGACAAAGGACTTAATTTCCAAAACATACCAACAGATCATACAATAACAAAAACAAAACAAACAACAAAAAAAAACCCAATCAAAAAATGGGGAGAACACCTAAATAGATATTTCTCCAAAGAAGACATACAGATGGCACATGAAAAGATGCTCAGAGAAATGCAAATCAAAACTATAATGAGGTACCACCTCACACTGGTCAGAATGGCCATCATTACAAAGTCTACAAACAACAAATGCTGGAGAGGCTATGATGGGAAAGTAAATTGGTGCAGCCACTATGGAAAACTGTATGGAGGTTCCTCAGAAAACTAAAAATAGAGTTGTCATATGATCTAGCAATCCCACTCCTGGGCATATATCTGGAGGAAACTATAATTCAAAAAGTTACATGCACCCCAATGTTCATAGCAGCACTATTTTCAATAGCCAAGATATGGAAGCAGCCTAAATGTCCATTGACAGATGAATGGATAAAGAAGATGTGGTACACATACACAGTGGAATACTACTCACCTATAAAAAATAATGAAATAATGCCATTTGCAGCAACATGGGTAAACCTAGAGATTATCATACTAAGTGAAGTAAGTCAGACAGAGAAAGATGAGTGTCACATGATATCACTTGGATGTGGAAGCTAAAATATGACACAAATAAACTTATTTACAAAACAGAAACAGAGTAACAGACATAAAAACAAACATATGGTTACCAAAAAGGAAACAGGGTGGGGGAGGGATACATTAGGAGTTTGGGATTAGCAGATACAAACTACTATGTATAAAATAGATAAACAACATGGTCTTATTGTATAGCACAAGGAACTATGATCAGTATTCTGTAAATCATAATGGAAAAGAATATGAAAAAGTATATGTATACATATGTATAACTGAACCACTGTGTTGTACACCAGAAACTAATGCAACATTGTTAATCAGCTATACTTCAATTAAAAGTTTTTCATTTCCTAAAGTCCATTCTCTAGTACGTCTGTCTTTATTCCCATCTTGCCCCTAGATACTTCATGACATTTTTTTCCCCTTAGATTCCATATATATGTGTTAGCATATGGTATTTGTCTTTCTCTTTCTGACTTACTTCACTCTGCATGACAGACTCTAGGTCCATCCACCTTACTACAAATAACTCAATTTCATTTCTTTTGAGGGGGGAGAAGGGTAAGTTTTGACAAAGTGAGAGAGTGGCATGGACACATATACACTACAAAACGTAAAATAGATAACTAGTGGGAAGCAGCCACATAGCACAGGGAGATCAGCTCAGTGCTTTGTGACCACCTAGAAGGGTAGGATAGGGAGGGTGGGAGGGAGGGAGACACAAGAGGGAAGAGTTATGGGAACATATGTATATGTATAACTGATTCACTTTGTTATAAAGCAGAAACTAACACACAATTGTAAAGCAATTATACTCCAATAAAGATGTTAAAAATAAATAAATAAATAAAATAATTTGGACAAAAAAGTTTTTTCATTTCATTAAAGCAAAAGAGTTGTGGTATTTATTTTATATTTGTAACTTAAATGCTTTTAAAATGTGTATTGAAAATCTTTACTAAGATAAAAAGAATAGATTTATCTTCTGTACTCAATTCCTTCACATCTTTATTGCAATATGATTTACATTCCATAAGTAGTGTACAGTGTATATCCCATATAAAGTGTACAGTTCAATAATTTTTAATATGCTCACAAATTGTGTTGCAACCATCACTGCTACCTAATTTTAGAACATTTTCGTCACCTTAAAATGATAGGTGGTAATTCCTTATTCCCAACCATATGTCAATAGCAAGCAACTATTATCTATTTTCTCTTAAGGTTTGTCTATTCTGGACCTTTTATATAAATGAAATCATAAAATACATGGTGTTTTATGAATAGCTTATTTCACTTAGCATAATGTTTTTAAGGACCATCCATGTTGTAGCATGTATCAGAATTCATTTCCTTTTATGGTAAAATAATATTCAATTGTATGAATATACCATATTTTATTTATCCAGTCACCAGTTAATGGTCAATTGAATTGTTCTTACTTTTTGGCTTTATGAATAATATTGTTATGAACATTCTTGTACAAGATTTTGTGTGGAGAAATTTTTTTTTTCTCTTGGCTGTATATACCTAAGGATAGGATTTCTGGTCATATGGTAATTCTACTTAATATTTTGAGGAACTTTAACACTATTTGCCAGAGTAACACAATTTTACATTCCCACCAACAAGGTAAGAGAGTTCTGCATCCCCACCTAAATGTGTTATTGCTTTTTACTATTATGTCCATTCTAATAGGTATATAGTGATATCTTACTGTGGTTTTATTTGTGGTTTTATTTATTTATTTATTTTAATTTTTCTATTAACTAAAGATGCTGAGCATATTTTATATGCTAATTGCCCATTTGTATATCATCTTTGAAGAAATGTTTATTCAAGTTCTTTGACCATTTTTAATTGGGTTATTTATCTTTTTACTCTTGTAAGTTTTCTTTATATATTCTGGAACAAGTTCATTGTTACAGATTATTAGTGGTCGAAATGCATTTCTCTCTGAAGAGATGTTAAAGCCCTTACACCCAGCATCTCAGAACTGGACCTTATTTGGAAATAAGATTGTTGAATGTGTAATTAACTAAGTTGATATGATATCACACTGGAGTAGATTGGGCCCTTAATCCAAAATGATTGATATCCTTACAGGAAGATGACCATTTCAGATGCTGAAACAAATACCTAAAAATGTAGAAGTGACTATGAAATTGGGTAATGGGTAGAGGCTGGAAGAGTTTTGAGGCACATGACATAAAAAGTCTAGACTGTCTTGAAGAGACTGCTGGTTTAAATACGGATATTAAAGGTGATTCTTTTGAAAGCACAGAAAGAAAAGAGAACTTTATAGAAAGCTTCTATCGTCTTAGAAAATACATATATTATCAAGAAAAAAATGTTGATAGAAATATGTTACAGGTGCATATGACCATTTCACTGCAGACATACTTGTATGTTGGTCTCTGTGTGTGTGTGTGTGTGCCTACATGTTGTTATTAATTGTCCCATATCTCCCTGATATTGAGGTACAGGATATAGTATATGCACCAAATTATTTTTCTAAAGTCAAAAATAAAAATTTAATTCTCAAATACATCTGCACCCAACAATTTCAGATAAGACATATTTTTAGTTTGGCTGAATGTGTTTAGATCTTAGCCTAGAATTTACATGTACACACACACCTATACAAACACACATAAACAAACACACATACACAGCTGTGCACAGGTCTTAGGAAAACTCTTTGTATGTGACGAGGAGTTATAAAAGAATACTCATGACAACATTTTTAAATGACAAAATACTGAAAAAAAATGGTTAAATAAATTATGTATATTTGAGACAATGGCATCTTATAATGAAATAAATATGTGAGAATTAGAGTTATATGTGACTACATAAACATTCCCACAAACTTAAGTTTGAGAAATAAAGCAAATTATAGATGAAATCACACTGTATGACACTTGTTATAGGTGTAAGCATATGAAAAGCTAGCCAATGGATCATTTATGAATATAATTATATATAGTAAAAGTATAAAGAAATGCAACTTCAGTAGAGTGATTACCTGTACTAGGGAGGAAGAGGAAAGCAAAGGTTAAGGGATAAATAGAAGTATAGAGAAGGGCTTCTATTTTCTGATTGGTTCCCAAGTGTTTATCAATTAATATCTGTGTTGGGGGCTGCTAGCTTTCCACAAAATTCTAATCTCTTCTTCCACAGAGTAGAATTTCAGTAAGGCAAATATGGTGACTACATCTGCCAAATTTCTTGCAGTGAGGGTTAGCTACGTGACAAAAGTATAGTCCATAATATGACTTCCAGGTCTAAGCATTAACAGAGAAGTTATGTTTTCTCCGTGATCCACATCTCCTTTCTTTTACAACAGGCTTCAACCAACACTTGTCATTGATCCAGCTTCAAACATGGAGGAAATAAAAAAAAAAAATGAAGGAATTTGAGGACCTTCTGAATGACTGTAAGGAGAACTGTCTGCCAATTTGTAATAGCTGCTTTGTAATAGTAATATTTAGTAATATTAATAAAAGAGGGAGACTCAAACTTCTATCACTTACATCATTGTGTGTCTATATAACATTTCTTTATATTTTACCCTGACTAAAACAATTCCTGTGCATTTCATGTGTCTAAAATACTCTATAATATAAAAAGACAAAAGCATAGCACATGTGATATTCTATTATTTTTAAATTTCTTGTAATTTAATATATCTATAAATAAATGGCTTTAAAATCCAAACTTTATAAAAGGAACATATAAGAAAATATTCTTTGCAATATGTACATAATTTATATATATACAATTATGTAAGTGATTGAAAATTTTTATTTTATTTTATTTTTTGAGATACGTGGGCCTCTCACTGTTGTGGCCTCTCCCGTTGCGAAGCACAGGCACCAGACGTGGAGGCTCAGTGGCCATGGCTCACGGGCTCAGCTGCTTTGCTGCATGTGGGATCTTCCCGGACTGGGTCACGAACCCGTGTCCCCTGCATCGGCAGGAGGACTCTCAACCACTGCGCCACCAGGGAAGCCCTGAAATTTTTATTAATTAGTTGCTAAGGTGAAAAAAAAGTAAGTCAGAGAGATGAAAGATTACAGTTCTTACTTCTAACTTATATGATGTTTCTTTTCCTTCTTTAATCTCTCAGTGAATTGATAGCCAGATATAATTCAGTAAATTAAACTTAACATAATTGTTTTTTGTTAAAGATAAATGTTAACAAGTCTTTGAAATATGCCTCCAATAAGTACTTGTACCTTCATTGGACAATACAATTTATTGCACTTTTTATAAAAGGTAAAAATAAAAATACTTAGTAGCATAGCTATTCTGTTGTAGATGTCTTGCTCTTCTAACATCACTTTTATTCCTTTCTTTTGGAAACTTCCACTTTACCATTGTTTGCGACTGTTGTGTGACAGTCAAGGGACCTAATCCATGTTGTAATAATGGGGGGATCTTCCTAAGGTTGAGCTTAAACATAGTGGGTTTTTGTTTTTTTTTTTTTTTTGGATATGGGCAAATAACCTAAATTAAAAAATTGATGTTTATTTGGGAAAATTGATAATGGATATTGCAAAAGTGTCCTTTTTCTATTCTTTCAGAACAACAGCTATAAGGAATGCATTGTGCTTATTGTATCCATCAGTATTCTGATATGAAAACAGAAGCTTTCCTAGGCATTTCAAACGGCAAAAACTCCAATACAAGTTATTAGAGGCTCACACAGCTTTTGAAGGGCTGGAAAGCAAACATCAGAGACACCATTGCTAGATTTTGGGAAAATCAGAAGTGCAGGATTTACAGGAAAGCTTTTCAGTCATTTCAGATGCTGGCAGAAATAATGTGGGTGATTCTAACTGGATGTCTAGAAGTTAATTGGAAAACCCACGTGTGTAGACTTTCTCTGCCCACACACGTGCCTACAAGCTAGGGAATAATGGTTTCTCCTTCTCCTAGGATTTTCAAACCTCCTGAAAGTGTGCTACTTATTAGAATCTAACAGGAACTTCTGCTGATAAGGAGCTCAGGAAAATATAATTCTCAGGCATCTCCCTTGTGATCTAGGGCAGGGTAAGGAGGGCAACAAAGAATATACTGCTTCAGCAACAGGAAATCTGGAACAGAGGCTTGTCCTGTATCCATCTAGCTTCTACATAGAGGAAGACCATCTCCAAGTATAGGTCATTAGAGTCATATAGAGTTGTATTTTTAACCTCATGATTCAGCCTTCCTTTAGACTTCCCAGTTACCTAAGCCAATTGATTTTTTTATTGTATTAAAGACTTTTATTACATTAAAGTATTTGTTTTTGGTATGTTTGTTTGTGTTTTTTGTTTTGAGTTTCATCTGTAAAAACCGAGAGGGTCTTCATTAATGCAAACAGTAGCCGAACTATTGTGAACTATGACCTTAATCAATATGTTCTTCCTCTGATTATGGGAAGATAATGCCTCACAAATGGATGGTGTCTTAGCTTGGGCTACCAAAACAAAATGCCATACAATGGATGGCTTAAACAATAGAAAGTTACTTTCTCATAATTCTGGAGGTTGGAAGTCTGAGATCAGGGTGCCAATGGGTTTGGGTTCTTAAGTGTACCCCTTTCCTGACTTGTAGACTGGTGCCAAATAGCTATATACTCACATGGCCATTCCTCAGTGTGTGCTCATGGAGGGTGAGAGAGACGATAAGCTTTCTGGTGTTTCTTCTTATAAAGAAACTAATCCCATCATGAGAACCCACCTTCATGACCTAATCTAACCTTAATTATCTTCCAAAGGTCTCATCTCCAAATAATATCACATTGAGGCTTAGGACTTCAACATATGCATTTTGAGGGGCATAATGCAATCAGTATTATTCCATCCTTTCCCCCTCAAATATACGTCCTTCTCATTTTCAAGATACATTCATTCCATCCCCATAACACCCAAAGTCTTAACACATTCCAGTAACAACTCATCTAAAGTCTCATCTAAATATAATCTAAATGAAGTATAAGTGAGATTCAAGGTACAATTCTTCCCGAGGTAAAGTTCTTCTCCAGCTGTGAACCTGTGACACCAGATAAGCCAAAAAATGAATCTAGACACAGACCTACATAATTCACTAAAATTTACTCAAAATGGATTGATCACAGACATACCTGTATAACATGAAACTATAAAACTCTTAGAGATAATATAGGATAAAATATAAGTGACTTTGAGTACAGCAATGACTTTTTAAATACAACAGCAAATTCACAATTCATGAAAGCAATAATTGATAAAATTGGCACCATTAAAATTTTAAAATCTGCTCTACATGTGACATTATCAAGAGAATGGGAAGACATCCCATGGATTAGGAGAAAGTATTTGCAAAAGACATGTCTGATTAAGACTGGCATGCAAAATATGCAAATAATTCAAAACTCAAAATTAAGAAAGTAAAAAAAAAAAAAAGAGTAAAAATGGTCAAAATCCTAAACAGACAACTTACCAGAAAAGATGTACAGATGGCATATAAGCATATAAGATGTTCCACATCATTTGTTATTAGGGAATTGGAAATTAAAACAATAAGTTACCACTATAAAGCTATTAGAATAGCCAAAATCTGGAACACGGAAACCACCAAATCCTGTTAAATATGTGGAGCAACAGAAACTCATTCATTTCTGATGGCAATGAAAAACAGTAAAACCACTTTGGAAGTTTGGTGGTTTTATACAAATTAAACACATTTTTTAAAGCATACAACCAAGCTACCACAGTTCTTGGTATTTATCAAAATGAGCTGGAAACTTCTTATGTCCACAAAAAATCCTGCATGCAGGTGTTTGTAGTACCTGTATCCATAATTGCCAAAACTTGGAAGCAATAAAGATGTCCTACAGTAGGTTAAACAGACTGTGCTACATGCAGACACTAGAATATTATTCCATGATAGAAGAAAATAATTTATCAAGTTTAAAATATGGAGAAATATAAGTTGCATATTACTAAGTGAAAGAAGATAAAAATGCATACTGTATGATTCCAACTATATAAAGTTCTGAAAAAGAAAAAACATGCAGACAATGAAAAAATCAGTGGTTGCCAGGGACTGGGGAGAAGGAGGGATAAATAGGCAGATCAGGGAATTTTTAGGGCAGTGAAAATATAGGCCATCTGTATGTTTATACAATGGTGGATATATGTCATTATACATTCCTCAAAACCCATAGAATGTACAGCACTAAGAAAGAACCCAATGTAAACTATGAACTTTGGGTGACAATGAGGTATCAATGTAGGTTCATTGATTGTAACAAATGTACCATTGTGGTAAGGGATATTGATGGTGGTGGAGGTTGTACATTTGTGAGGATAGGAGATTTATCCTATCACTCACTGTACATTTTGCTAAATTTTGCTGTGAACCTAAAATTGCTCTAAAAAATAAAATCTATTTTTTAAAAGTTAAACACATACTTAGTGTAATACCCAGCAATTCCATTCCTATGTATGTTCCCAAGAGAGATGAAAGTACACGTTCACACAGAGACTTGCATACAAAAGTTCATAGCAGCAGCATTCATAGATGCCAAAAATTGGAAACAATCCAAATATTCATCAACAGGTTATTGGATAAACTGAATTTGGTTATCCATAGAATTAAACATAATTAAACAATAAAATGGAAAGAAATACTGATACATGCTACAACATGGAAGAACCTCAAAAACATTATGCTATGTAAAGGAAGTTACATGCAAACCATATATTGTATGATTCCATTTATATGAAATATCCAGAAAAGGCAAATCTACAAAAACAGAAAAATAAATTAGTGGTTTTTTAGGGCTGGATGTTGGAAGGATATTGACTGCAAACAGATAAGAGGAATATTTTGGGGGTGATGAACGTATTCTAAACTGAATTTTGATAGTTCCCCAATTATAAATTTATTTAAAATGTTTCAATCACACACACAAAATGTGTAAATTTTATGGTATGTAAATCTTAACTCAATGAAACTTTAAAAATGACAGCAATATTTTTTAGCAATTTACAAGCTGATTCTAAAATTCATAGTAAAATTCAAAGGACCTAGAATAGGCTAAACAATTTTGAAAAAGAACAAAGTCTGAGGGCTAATACTATGTGATTTTAAGATAAAACAAAAGTAACATTATAGCACGATATTTGCATCAAGATGGAGAAATAGATCAATGGAATTAAATATGGAGTCCAGAAATATGTCCACATATATATAGACAAATTACAAAGGCAATTCTGTGGATAAAGGAACACCTTTAAACATATTATACTGAAATAATTGAATATCCATATGCAAAAAGTAAATTTTGATCAATATCTTGTACCAGATACACAAATTAACTTAAAATTGATCATAGACCTAAGCATAAAACCTAAAATAGTAAAACTTCCAGAAGAAAGCATGAAAAAAAATCTTTGTTATCTAGATTTAGGTAAAGTTTTCTTAGATATGATATCAAAGACAAAATCTATACAAGAAAAATAATAAGCTGGACTTCATTAAAGTTAAACACATCTGCTCTTTGAAAGACGCTCATAGGAGAATGAAAAGGTAAACCACCAATTGGGAAAAACTATTTCCAAAGCGTAGATGTAATAAAGGACTATATCCAGATTATATAGAGAACACTCAAGACCAAACAACAGCAATGACAACAAAACCTAAAAAATAACCCAATATTTGAGCAGGCATATCATCAAAGAATATATATTGGATTTCAAACAAGCACATTAAAATGTGCTCACCACCATGAGTGTAAAAGAAAAGAAAAAGAAAAGAAAACCATAATAAGATAATTCTACATAACTCTTACAATGTCTAAATTTAAAACGCTGACTATATCAAGTGTTGGTGAGATTGTAGAGGAAATGGAACCCTCATGCAGAGCTAGTAGAGATTTCCACTCTGGAAAACAGTTTGGCAAGTTAAAATGTTAAGCATACCCCCATCATTTTACTCCTAAGTATTCTCCCAAGAAGAAAGATATGTCTATACAAAGACTTGTGCACAAATATTCATAGAAACTTTATATGAAATAGTCAAAAGCTGGAAACAAGAAAATTGTCCATCAACAGGTGCAAAGATAGACAAATTATGGCATATTCATACAAGGGAATTCTACTCAGCAATGATAAGAAGTGAACTATTCATATACTTAACAACATAGATAGGTGGGCCTCAAAAAATTATGCTAAAGAAGTTAGATAAAAATTAGTATACATTGTATTACTCCACTTTTATAAAACTGTAGAATGTACAGACTAACCTGTGTGACAGACAGCTGATCATTATTTTCCCAAGGAGAGAGGAATTACAAGAGAATGTTAAAAAATTTCAGAAAGTGATATACAAATTTATTATCTTGATGGTGATGATAGTTCCACAGGTGTATAAGTACAAAAACTTATAAAATTTTAAATATATACATTTATTGTCTGTCAGTTATACCTCAATAAAGGAGGAAGGAATGAGCAGTACAAGATAAATTTAGAGAGGAGATCAGGAGCCAAATCAGGCAGGCCCAGCAAAGTTTGTAAGGATTTTAAAATTTTAAGAAGAGGGGGAAATTTTTGAAATATTTTAACAAGGATGAATAATATTTCAACTAGCGTATATTTGTTGATGAAATTAGGAGAAAATAGAATGCAACCCAAGGCAGATCATTTTCCTTAACAAGTAGAGCAAGAAGGCTGATGGAAGAAAGTTACAATCCACCAAGAGCTGCTGCCATGAAACAGGATTCACCAAAGGGTTTAGAGCTCCCAGGGAGCATTAAGAGATTCATTGACTAATGTAAAGGAGGCTAATAATAACTAATGTTAGGAAAGCATTGACTAACTACAGGGTGTTTGCACAAATAGTACATGCAAGTGAGGGTAGAGAGGACTAAAGAATAGGTAAAGAATGATCAGGGGTGGGATGTACATAGAAGAAGCTGCCTAAGTTCAAATGCCCTTCTTGCAAGTGCCTCACAGTTCCCAAACATATTTTTAAATCAGCTTGGTCCTATCATATTCCAGTAAGTTTAGTTTGGACAATATTTTTTTGATCTAGAGAGACACGTAGTATTACATCAATCTTACACTAATAAACAATCATATTTCTTAATACTATTCTTTATTCTTTAGTGTATGGGACATTGCCATGGAAACACATGACAAAGTGATTTTTTTTTCTTGATTAAGAATATATAAAAAGTTAAAATTAACAGTAAGCCAGAAGGAAGAAGACACTGGAATATAGTGATTATGAACTAGAACAAACACAGCTGAACAAAAATGGAATTTCCTTAATTAATGTCAACTTAAACAGATTATTAAAGGTTTTTGTACTGTTTTCAAGTACTAATGTAAATCAACTACATAAAGCCAAAGTCTTAACTCATCCACCAGTACAATAGTTTTCCATGCTCCCTTCCTTGCCAATTTACTCAGAAGAATGGTCTTTTTTGCCCAAGCACAGAAAAAAAAAAGACATGCCTCCTAATGAAAGCCATTCGTAACAAGGAACAATCTTTACTTAAGAAGGAAGTAAAAAGTTCAATAAAGTAATTAGGAAGCTAAAAATGCTCTGTAAATTACACCTTTTGAAGGCTTCACTTGATGTTTTTTGCATTCAAAGTTGGTCGTTTATATCCTAGGCATGTGGAATTAATTTCTATCCTCGGGATATACATGCAAGGGCCTACTTGCTCATCAGACCTAGAAATTTGCAGGATTTGACTTGCAAAATAAAAGCTAAAATGTTAATCCTATTGTCACCCCATTCACTACTGCAAAAATGTTCCTTTCCCAGTAATGAAGCTAAAAATGTTAGTAATGACTTGCATGTAGAAAAAGGCACTTTCTAACTAGCAAACAGAACACTACAAAATACAGATAAAATTTAGATCTCACCTTAAAACAGGAAAATATCCATTATATGTTTAATGAAATCTAAGAGCTGCCTTTTAGGCAGTGGAGGGGATTTTTCATTATATTAACTGTGTTTAAAAGAAAGAACATTTAAAATTTTTTTGGAGTTGAAAGACCGGAATAATCAATATAATATTTAAGGAGAAGAATAGAGTTAGAGGATTGATACTACTTAACCATAAGAGTTACTGTGATATTCCATTGTATATACATGCCGCATCTTCGTTCTCTATTCATCTGTCGATGGACATTTAGGTTGCTTCCATGTTCTGGCTATTGTAAATAGTGCTGCAATGAACATTGTGGTAAATATCTCATTTTGAATTATGGTATTCTCAGGGTATATGCCCAGTAGTGGGATTACTGGGTCATATGCTAATTTTATTTTTCGTTTTCTAAGGAACCTCTATATTGTTCTACATAATGGTTGTATCAATTTACATTTGCACCAACAGTGCAGGAGGATTCTCTTTTCACCACACCATTTCCAGCATTTATTGTTTCTAGATTTTTTGATGACGGCCATTCTGACTGGTATGAGATGATATCTCATTGTAGTTTTGCTTTTCATTTCTCTAATGATTAATGATGTTGAGCATTCTTTCATGTGTTTGTTGGCAGTCTGTATATCTTCTTTGGAGAAATGTCTATCTAGGTCTTCTTCCCAATTTTGGATTGGGTTTTTTGTTTTTTTGATATTGAGCTGCATGAGCTGCTTGTAAATTTTGGAGATTAATCCCTTGCCAGTTGCTTCATTTGCAAATATTTTCTCCCATTCGGAGGGTTGTCTTTTTGTCTTGTTTATCATTTCCTGTGCTGTGCAAAAGCTTTTAAGTTTCATTAGGTCCATTTGTTTATTTTTTTTATTTCCATTTCTCTAGGAGGTGGGTCAAAAAGGATCTTGCTGTGATTTATGTCATAGAGTGTTCTGCCTATGTTTTCCTCTAAGAGTTTGATAGTGTCTGGGCTTACATTTAGGTCTTTAATCCATTTTGAGTTTATTTTTGTGTATGGTGTTAGGGAGTGTTCTAATTTCATACATATACCTGCCTAGTTTTCCCAGCACCAATAATTGAAGAGACTGTCTTTTCTCCACTGTATATTCTTGCCTCCTTTATCAAAGATAAGGTGACCATATATGTGTTAGTTTATCTCTGGGCTTTCTATCCTGTTCCATTGATCTTTATTTCTGTTTTTGTGCCAGTACCATACTGTCTTGATTACTGTAGCTTTGTAGTAGAGTCTGAAGTCAGGGAGCCAGATTCCTCCAGCTCCGTATTTCTTTCTCAAGATTGCTTTAGCTATTAGGGGTCTTCTGCATTTCCATACAAATTGTGACATTTTTTGTTCTAGTTCTGTGAAAAATGCCAGTGGTAGTTTGACAGGGATTGCATTGAATCTGTAGATTGCTTTGGGTAGTACAGTCATTTTCACAACGTTGATTCTTCCAATCCAAGAACATGGTATATTTCTCCATCTATTTGTATCACGTTTAATTTCTTTCATCAGTGCCTTATCGTTTTCTGCATACAGGTCTTTATCTCCTTAAGTAGGCTTACTCCTAGATACTTTATTCTTTTTGTTGCAGTGGTAAATGGGAGTGTTTTCTTAATTTCACTCTCAGATTTTTCATCATTAGTGTATAGGAATGCAAGAGATTTCTGTACATTAATTTTGTATCCTGCTACTTTACCAAATTCATTAATTAGCTCTAGTAGTTTTCTGGTAGCATCTTTAGGATTCTCTTTGTATAGTATCATGCAATCTGCAAAGAGTGACAGCTTTACTTCTTCTTTTCTGATTTGGTTTCCTTTTATTTATTTTTCTTCTCTGATTGCTATGGTTAAAACTTCTAAAACTGTCGAATAATAGTGGTGAGAGTGGGCAACCTTGTCTTTTTCCTGACAATAGTGGCAGTGGTTTCAGTTTTTCACCATTGAGGACGATTTTGGCCATGGGTTTGTCATATATGGCCTTTATTATGTTGAGGAAAATTCCCTCTATGCCTACTTTCTGCAGGGTTTTTATCATAAATATGTGTTGAATTTTGTCAAAAGCTTTCTCTGCATCGATTGAGATGATCATGTGTTTTTTCTTCTTCAATTTGTAAATATGGTGTATCACATTGATTGATTTGTGTATATTGAAGAATCTTTGTATTCCTGGGATGAGCCCCACTTGATCATGTTGCGTGATCCTTTTAATGTGTTGGATTCTGTTTGCTAGTATTTTGTTGAGGATTTTTGAATATATGTTCATCAGTGATATTGGCCTGTAGTCTTCTTTCTTTGTGACATCTTTGTCTGTTTTTGGTTTCAGGGTGATGGTTGCCTTGTAGAACGGGTTTCGGAGTGTTCCTCCCTCTGCTATATTTTGGAAGAGTTTGAGAAGGATACATTTTAGCTCTTCTCTAAATGTTTGATAGAATTTGCCTGTGAAGCCATCTGTTCCTGGGCTTTTGTTTGTTGGAAGATTTTTAATCACAGTTTCAATTTCAGTTCTTTTGATTGGTCTGTTCATATTTTCTATTTCTTCCTGGTTCAGTCTCGGAAAGTTGTGCATTTGGAAGAATTTGTCCATTTCTTCCAGGTTGTCCATTTTATTGTCATAGAGTTGCTGTAGTAATCTCTCATGATCCTTTGTATCTCTGCAGTATCATTTGTTACTTCTCCTTTTTCATTTCTAATTCTATTGATTTGAGTCTTCTCCCTTTTTTTCTTGATGAGTCTGGCTAATGGTTGGTCAACTTTCTTTATCTTCTCAAAGAATCAAGTTTTAGTTTTTTGATTTTCCTTCATTTCTTTTTCATTTCTTCCTGATCTGATCTTTATGATCTCTTTCCTTCTGCTAACTTTGGGGTTTCTTTTTGTTCTTCTTTCTCTAATTGCTTTAGGTATAAGGTTAGGCTGTTTATTTATGAGGTTTCTTGTTTCTTAAGGGAAGATTTTATTGCTTTAAAGTTCCCTCTTAGAACAGCTCTCACTGTATCACGTAGGTTTTGGGTTGTCACGTTTTCATTTGTTTCTAGGTATTTTTTTTTATTTCCTCTTTGATTTCTTCAGTGATCTTCTGGTTATTAAGTAGTGTATTGTTTAGCCTCCATGTGTTTGTACTTTTTACAGGTTTTTTCCTGTAATTGATATCTAGTCTTATAGCGTTGTGGTCAGAAAAGATACTTGATATGATTTCAATTTTCTTAAATTTACCAAGGCTTGATTTGTGACCCAAGATATAATCTATCCTTGAGAATGTTCCATGAGGAGTTGAGAACAATTTGTATTCTGTTGTTTTTGGGTGAAATGTCCTATAAATGTCAATTAAGTCCATCTTGTTTAATGTATAATTTAAAGCTTGTGTTTCTTTATTTATTTTCAATTTGGATGATCTGTCCATTTTTGAAAGTGTGATATTAAAGTCCCCTACTATGATTGTGTTACTGCTGATTTCCCCTTTTATGGTTAGTATTTGCTTTACGCATTGAGGTGCTTCTTTGTTGGGTGCATAAATATTTACAATTGTTATATCTTCTTCTTAGATTGATCCATTAATCATTATGTAGTGTCCTTCTTTGTCTCTTGTATTAGGCTTTATTTTAAATTCTATTTTCTCTGTTATGAAAATTGCTACTCCAGCTTTCTTTTGATTTCCGTTTGCATGGAATATCTTTTTCCATCCCCTCACTTTCAGGCTGTATGTGTCCCTAGGTATGAAGTGATTTTGTTGTAGACAGCATATATATGGGTCTTGTTTTTGCATCCATTCAGCCAGTCTATGTCTTTTGGTTGGAGCATTTAATCCATTTACATTTAAGGTAATTATCGATATGTATGTCCCTATTCCCATTGTTTTCATTGTTTGGGGTTTGTTATTGTAGATCTTTTCCTTCTCTTTTGTTTACTGCCTAGAGAAGTTCCTTTGGCATTTGTTGTAAAGCTGGTTTGGTGTTGATGAATTCTTTTAGCTTTTGCTTGTCTGTAAAGGTTTTAATTTCTCCATCAAATCTGAATAAGACCCCTGCTGGGCAGAGTAATCTTGGTTGTAGGTTTTTCTCCTTCATAACTTTGAATATGTCCTGCCACTCCCTATGGGTTGCAGAGTTTCTGCTGAATGATCAGTTGTTAACCTTATGGGGTTTCCCTTGTGTGTTATTTGTTGCTTTTCCCTTGCTGCTTTTAATATTTTTTTCTTTGTTTTTAAGTTTTGATAGTTTGATTAGTATGTGTCTTGGCATGTGTCTCCTTGGATTTATCCTGTATGGGACTCTCTGTGCTTTCTGAGCTTGATTAACTATTTCCTTTCCCGTATTAGGGAAGTTTTCAACTATAATCTCTTCAAATATTTTCTCAGTCTCTTTCTTTTTCTCTTCTTCTTCTGGAATCCCTATAATTCGAATGTTGGTGCATTTAATGTTGTCCCAGAAGTCTCTGAGACTGTCCTCAGCTCTTTTCATTCTTTTTTCTTTATTCTGCTCTGCAGTAGTTATTTCCACTATTTTATCTTCCAGGTCATTTATCCGTTCTTCTGCCTCAATTATTCTGCTATTAATCCCTTCTAGAGAAGTTTAAATTTCATTTATTGTGTTGTTCATCATTGTTTGTTTCATCTTTAGTTCTTCTAGGTCCTTGTTAAATGTTTCTTGTATTTTCTCCATTGTATGTCCAAAATTTTGGATCATCTTTATTATCATTAGTCTGAATTCTTCTTCAGGTAGACTGCCTATTTCCTCTTCTTTTGTTAGGTCTTTTTTTTTTTTTTTTAATCTTGTTCTTTCATCTGCTGTGTATTTCTCTGTCTTCTCATTTTGCTTAACTTACTATGTTTCAGGTCTCCTTTTTGCAGGCTGCAGGTTTGTAGTTTCTGTTGTTTTTGGTGTGTGCCCCCATTGGCTAAGGTTTGTTCAGTGGGTTGTGGAGGCTTCCTGGTGGAGGGGACTAGTGCCTGTGTTCTGGTGGAAAAGCCTGGAGATGTCTTTCTGATGGGCAGGTCCATGTCTGGTGGTGTGTTTTGGGGTGTCTGTGGCCTTATTATGATTTTAGGCAGCCTCTCTGTTAATGGGTGGGGCTGCCTCAAGATTGTAACCTAGAAATCCTGTCTAATTTTTCAGACTGCAGGCTTGACCCCTGGATTTCAGACTCAAGACAGTAACTTTACTTTTTGCCTGTTCTGTGAATTTTGGATCTGTCAGTCACCACAATTACATGAACCAATTCCTCTGAAGAAATCGTTCTCTCTCTGTCTCTGTATACATATATCACTGCCCCTGGTTATCTATTTTGTGTGGAAAGAGGAGTATCCTGAAGTAAGAATAAATACAGTTTCATTGGCACTGGAAAAGGGCTTTGCTGGTTGGTCAGATACCTAGAAGAAAAATATGGTGGAAAAGAGATCTGTGAATGTATCTATGTGGGTGAAAACCAAGTACAAGTGTCTTGATATCATATTTTAATGCCCACCAGATTGCATCCATCATTAAGGGACATTAAACCACCAAGTAGGCCAAATGACTCAGCCAACCAAACTCAACTTATCTTTGCTATCAACCACCCCAGTGCTATCCTATTGCACTTATATAACCATGATGGCCATGATGAAGCCTACTATGGGATCAATAAAAGTGTCCCACTCATAAGGCCAAAGTAGTTCCTACAACTGCTGAACATGTAATGCGGTAGTCACAGATAGAAAAGTTGAAACCCATATACAGTACCATCACTTGAGGCAAGTACCAGATTACTGGTGGCAAGTTGACTTACACTGGATGCATTCTATCCTGGAAAGAGCAGGGATCAACTTTAATCCATGTATTGTATGTCTTTCCTGCCTCTAGGGCCTCAGCTAGCCCCAATATCCAAAATGTTAAAGTATTGGAGCCACCTCCACAGCATTTCACAGAATATCACCTTTAACCAAGAGACAAACTGCAACAATAAAAATTGAACTGAACAAGTCAAGAAATATTTTTTTCAAGGATATTGCAACAGAGGAGAGAGGCCAAAGCTTGGTCTGAATTCTATCCTGTTGAAATAAAACACAGGAGTGTTTTGGAATGAGCTAGTGGAAAAGTACTGGAGGGCATTAGGGGGGCGGGGCATTGGATTGATCAATGGGATGTATTGAACACATTGAGTTATTCCTGAATTTGCAAACGATTTTCTCTGTGATCAGTCATCTGTGTTTGTTAATTGGAACTCATAGAAGTTAGGATTCTATCTTCCCACAGAGTCTGAGATATAGGGGTCCTGTATTCCTTGATTACTACACTTAAAGAAATGGCTCCAGGTCTTTGAGAAAGACTTTTCTGTGTTGTAAAACTGGCAAGAGGCTTTTAAAACATTTACATGACAAAGGAACAGAGAAATAATTTATAATTGCAAGTTTTCTAAAGTAAATGCTTTAAGAAAAGAGAGATCAGGGTCTGGAGACTATCTAAAGTTTAGTCAAGCTGAGAGGAATATTAAGGCTCTCTTCAACACTAATTTATGGCAAAGGAGATTAAGCAGTAGACACTTGAACAAGGTATCCACTGATTCTATCAAATAAACTGACAATATGATAGATCAATGGAATAACCTTTGGACAACACCCTTAAAGTATAGACTTAAAGATAAGATACTGCAAGAATAGGAAACCATCCTCTATGATGTCATGTATACCCTAAATCAATAAACTTTATATGGTGCTGCATCCCAAATAGGTAGAGAATATAGGCTCAGGAACCAAGGCTTAGAAGTAGGAGCAGCCCAGCTTACCATCAGTCCCAGAATTTGTCCCTGCAAATTTAATTCTGTGGGTCCAGAAATTATGCTTCTCAGGAAATGCAACTACAGTGGAGCAGAGCATTACTCACATTCAGTGTTAAGCTATAGCTGCTGCTCTGTCACTTCAGGATTCTCCTGTGAGGAGACCAGGAGGCTCATACTGGCTTCCAGAGCCAATTGTGTGCCTTCCTTCTCAACATGTAATTTAGCATCAGTAGCTTGAAATTAGGCAAGGTGGAAATTGCAAATACTACAAATCTAAGCTTCACAGTCCTACCCCCAAAGTTGGCTCTTAAACATTTACCAGCATACCACTGACAGTGGGCAAGGAAAGGAGGCTCCATCCCAGCAGGAGTAATTGGCCTTAATTATCAAGAAGAGGTAGATATTTCATTGGAAAAAGCAGTGGTAACTCTTTGAACTCAAAGGATCTTGACCTAGACTGAGGGCCACTACACATATCCTGATCACTTCCATGTGTCAGAGAACTAGTTATTATTCCTACACATTACTAAGTAAAGACTTTGGACTTTGGACACATTCACCACAAAGACTTTTTGGCCCTAGAAAGTAAAAAGGGTTTTTTCTCGTCCAATTTTCCAAAAAACACAACCATTTTCTCCACAGCAGGAAGGGACAGTGGGAAGTGTCACTTCCTTCAGGGGAATATGCTTTCACTCACAGAATGTGCTCTTTCTTTCTTTTTTCCTTTTTTTTTTTTTTTTTGGCATAGACAAAGAAATTCTAATAGTTTTCAATATATTTTCTGAAATCTTGTGTCAGTCTGTATTAAAAAAAAACTATGTGGGGGAAAATAATTCAACATCTAAATATTCAGGCATATATATTCTCTAATTATTTAAGGCATAGAAGATAAACACACTTCTGCTACACTCTGCATCTCACTCCAGAGTATCTCCACTTGAAGTTGTTGTTCTTAAATTAGGTGAGTAATTACATTACATTTTAGTAGCTACCTTGATAATTTTTCTAAAACAAAGGATGTCTGTTTAAAAAGTAATTGACTTCTTGATCTTCAGACTCAAAATGACCATAATTACCAGTTCACTTACTTTAAAAAACGTTCCTCTTTATGAACATTCCACTGCACACACACTTTTTCCTCTCTAAAATGCATTTTTTTTAATGTGAAAACATCTTGGAGCATATTACAATACTTGCTTTTAACACACTATTTCTTTTATTTCCTCCAGAAACTATTATTATATTGACAAATTGCAAATGATGATATGCCAGAATGGGATACATGAGATTTGTATCAATTTTCTTATCAGATGTATTCCTACATATTGTTTGTTGATCAAATTGCACATTATATGCAGAAAAGTAGTACAAAACCAAGAAATCTCTATATATGTTCAGTGGGTGCCCATTATGTACTGAATTGTCCATATGGACTGAACACAGAAAACATATTTTGAAGCCGTAATCTGTGATGTGACTGTATTTGGAGATAAGGTTATATCTCTCTGTAGAAAGATATAAGGTCAAATAAGGTCATAAGGATGAGGCTCTAATCCAATCTGATTGGTGTCCTTAAAAGAAGAGGAAGAGACATGAGGGTTGCATGTACAGAGAGGAAAAGCCATGTGAGCATATAATAAGAAGGTGGCCACCTACAAGCCAAGGAGAGAAGCCTCAGGAGAAAGCAAAAGTGCCAGCACCTTGATCTTGGACTTCCAGCCTCCAGAACTGTGAGTAAACAAGTTTCTGTAGCTTAAGCCACCCAGTCTGTGATATTTTGTTATGACATAGTTCCTGACAAAGGGGACTTGACTCCAATTATATCAAGGAGGCTTGAAGGGGAGCTGACCTTTAGTTTTTGGTCTAGAATGAAGGCTGAAGAGGCACATTCTGAGCAGAGAGTTTTGTACATGGAGTGTTACAGGTGAAGGCTTCGAAGGCACGTATGTGTGCCCAGATGACAGCCCACCTTAGTGCAACGTGTAGCTTTGTCTTGAAAGGCTAAGTGACTTAAGGGACTGTTACAGCAGCTATAACGTACTGGGTATGTGGGGAGAGGCTTCTGGTTCAGTGCAGTCCTTCAACACACCAGAAGCTACATAGTGGAGAGAAACCCTTAAGAAAGGCAGGGTCTCAATCTTGAAGAATTTTAAAGTCTACTTTCCATAGACCCCCTTCACATGCGCAGAGGGCGATAAGGATTTCCCAAACAGCTCAGGTCTTCTCAAGCATAAGGTCACTTGTGGCATGAGTTGGTGGGGGGGTGAGCCACACAGGAATACCAGTTGGGAGGAGGCCTTCCACACTGGACAAAAACATTATAAATGCAATGACTAATGGAGAGCCTTCAATCACCATAGATACTTGTTCAGCACCAGAGAATACATACTAGATAAAATCCTTATAAATAAGGTGAATGGAAAAAATTACTTAACCATAAATCCATATACCATAAATCATACACTGGAGAGTTCACACTGGAGAAAAACCTATGAGTGCAGCAGTTGCAGGAATTTCTTTAACCTGTGTTTCAACTGCAGCCAATAGTATGTGTGACAGAAGCCATCTCAGCTAGACTAGCTGGTAGGTCCTCACAGTGTACATTAGTAATGTCAATATACTTAGAGAATTCAGACCCCTGCCCCCTCCCTTTTCAATTTCTGGAGGAAATCTTGAGGAGTCTGAGTCCATTGGGGGTTCTAGTCTCTCCACTACTCTTTTACTAATAGACTCTATCTATCTATTTTAACTCCTCCTATTCATCCCACTGGTGAGGGAGGGATTCCCACTCTAGGGCTAGGGGGATGATTAAACATATGACACTCAACACTGGACAGATGTGATTGATATAATTACATATATTCACAGTTCAAGGGAGAAGGACTTTGCAGGCCACACAGGAACACACAGGGGTTGCATTTGCTAACAGAGTGGACAGCCAGGGACTGTGAGAGACAGGCTTTGTAGTATCAAGAGGATGAGGTGACTTCTTGTTCCCATGGAAGGATGGGATTAAGCTGTTGGAATAACTCTGCAGGTCAGCAGGGAACTGAAACTTGTTACTCAGGGATAGGCAGGTACTATGCATAATCCCCTTGGTAACAAGGGTTGTTTGGGTAGGAAATGGGGGCAGAGTGAGGAGGGGAATTTGTCATTAGCCCACTCAAGGCCCTCTTGGTTTCATCAGATGTCAAGGCAACACATAATATTGGGCCTTGATTTTAGGTCTTACTCCACATCATCTTTAGCCAAAAGGGCCTGTACTTGGTTCTGCTTGCAACTTGCAGGAAAGGTTCACCTTTTTCGTGGACATTGTTGGTCTCAGATAATGCTCATTATGGATTTTTCTGGCTCAAACATCACTCAACTGGAGAATAATCTGCTTCACATTGCTCTGGTAACTGACCATAAAAGACTTACTTAAAAAAATAAAAAATAGACTTTATTTTTTAGAACAGTTTTAGGTTTACATGAAATTGAGTGGAATTTACAGAGAGTTCCCATATAACATTCCCCCGGGCCTAAAACCGATGCCCAGTCCCCTGCCTGTTAGGGACCGGGCTGCAGAACAGGAGGTGAGTGGTGGGAAAGCGAGTGAAGCTACATCTGCTGCTCCACTTCACTCCCAATCGCTCGCATTACCACCTGAACCATCCCCCCCATCATTCACATTACTACCTGAACCATCTTGCCCCCTCAGTCCGTGAAAAAATTGTCTTCCATGAAACTGGTCCCTGGTGTCAAAAATGTTGGTGACCGATGCCATATACCACTTCTCTCCTCTGATCAGTTTCTCCACTAACATCTGGCATTAGTGTAGAACATTTGTTAAAACTGATGAACCAAAACTGAATTATTATTATTGCCTAAAGTCTATAATTTACATTAGGGTTCTTTGTGTTTTACAGTTCTATGGGTTTTAATAAATTCATAATGTCATATAACCATCATTAGAGTACCATACAGAAAATCCTCTGGGCTCCACTTATTAACCTCTTTACCATCACATCAAACTTCTGGAAACCACTGATCTTTTTAGTATCTCTATAATTTTTAGAATGTAATGTAGCTGGATTTATACACTTATGTAGCCTTTTAAGACTGGCTTCTTAACTAAGTAATATGCAGTTAAGGTTCCTCTGAATAACATCCCATTGCATGGATGTATGTACCACAGTTTGTTTATTCACTTTCCTTTTGAAGAGCATCTTGATGCAAACAGTTTTTGGTAATTATTAATAAAATTGCTGTAAAAAAAAGTTTTAATAATGTGATGGGTGAAAAATAACATATCATCATCGCTTTATTTGCATCCTTTCCCATTTATTTTATTTGCAAGTGAGAGTTAACAGTTTTTCATGTTACTTAGCTATTATGTTTTCTTCTTTCAACTGCCTATAGCTGCTTTTGGTCGTTTAAAAAAATTATGTCTATAGCTAGTTGTTATTGAATGTTTACAATGTAAGATGGACATTGTATGTCACCTTTATCCCTATATTTACTTCCTAGATTCTGTTATCTAAGGAATTTTGCAAGTGAGGAAATGAAAGCAATGAAAACATGGAATTTTCTCATATCACACAGATAGTGAATATGGGAGATAGCTTGAACTCAGACTCTAATTTCAAAACTTATGTCCCTAACTACTCTTCCATATCTTCTTTATTGATCAACTCATCTTCTATCAATATGTATTTATTATATTATTAACCTCATCTCTCAAATATATGTTCATCTATCCCATGACTTTTCATTCTATGTGTTGAAGACATCAAACTTACACCACCATCCCTGACATCATCTCTGATCTACTGAATGCTCCATATTTCCAGTTGGAAGTATAATAGACACCCAAAATTTAAATTATTCCCTTCCCCTGAAACTTTCTCCTCCAAATCACCCCCATTTTAATAATGACACCATCATTTATCAATTCTAAAGATTCTAAAGTTTAAAAAAGCCACAATTGTCATCTTTTATTGGTGTCTTTCACTCTCTAGATTACATTCATCAGCAACTCTATTGATACTAGCTCCAAAATATTTTCCAATATAGTAATTTCTGATCATTTCTACTTCTCACATACAAATTCAATTAATCATCATCCCTTTCCTGGCCAACTACCATAGTGTCCTAATTGTTTTCATATTTTTAATTTTTTAAAAAATTATTTATTGGGCTTCCCTGGTGGCGCAGTGGTTGAGAGTCCGCCTGCCGATGCAGGGGACACGGGTTCGTGCCCCGGTCTGGGAAGATCCCACATGCCACACGGGGCTGCTGGGCCCGTGAGCCGTGGCCACTGGACCTGCGTGTCCGGAGCCTGTGCTCCGCAACGTGAGAGGCCACAACAGTGAGAGGCCCGCGTACCGCAAAAAAAAAAAATATATATATATATATATTTATTTATTTTTGGCTGGGTTGGGTCGTCATTGCTGTGTGCGGGCTTTCTCTAGTTGCGGTGAGTTGGGGGCTACTCTTTGTTGCGGTGTGCAGGCTTCTCACTACGGTGGCTCTTGCTGCAAAGCATGGGCTCTAGGTGCACGGGCTTCAGTATTTGTGCCACACGGGCTCAGTAGTTGTGGCTCGTGGGCTCTAGAGCGCAGGCTCAGTAGTTGTGGCGCATGGGTTTAGTTGCTCTGCAGCATGTGGGATCTTCCCAGACCAGGGCTTGAACCCATGTCCCCTGCATTGGCAGGCAGATTCTTAACCACTGCACCACTAGGGAAGTCCACATTTTTAATTTTTGAGATGTAATATATATAAACTTAAAAATATGAAGTGTATATCTATATGAATTGTGTACATATTAAGGATTTAGATAAAGAAAACTTTCAGTGTTTCTGAAGTCTCCTTCATTTCACTTCCCAGACAATAGTGTTCCTCTCACAAATGTGCCCATTATTCTAACTTCAGACACCATAGATGAGTGTTCACTGCTCTTAAACTTTAGAATGGAATCATAAAGTTTGTGCTGTTTTCTACCTAGTTAACTTAAATTAACATGTTGAGATTCATTTATCCATATTTTACATGTAGCAATTGTTCTTTTAAAAATTATTTTGTAGTATTAAATTGCATGACTATAGCACAATTTATCAATTTTAGCATTGACAATTCAGATCATTTCTGGCTATTAAGAAGATGTAGCAACTAACATTGTTATACATGTGTCACGATGGCCGTATGCATACATTTCTCTTGGTCGTTTGCCGAGAAGTGAAATTTGAGGGTATTGGGTAAACATATGTTGAGCTTCAATAAATACTAAAAAACACCAATTATACCTCCATCAGAAATGTATATACATTCCTCACCATCTATTGGTTTTGTTGTTTTGTTGGCCATTTTGCACTTTAGAAATTGGGGTAGGAGGGCATTAGTAGGCCATGTGGTTTTTATTTGCACTTCCCAGAAGACTGGATTGATTGAGCACTGTTTCATATGTTTATTGGTTAATCAGGCATCTTCTGAAGTTCCTGTTCAAGTATTTTACACACGTTTGTAAAGATGTTCTTTGACTTTTCTTTATGATTAATAGGAAGTCTTTATAAATTTGGGTACAAGCCTTTTATCAGATATATGTATTGAGAATATCTTCTATGATTTTCTTTTCCATTATTTTAAGCATACCCTTCCAATATTTTAATCATAATTTTCATAAACTGAAGTTCTTAACTTTATTAAAGTTTAACCCATTGTTAACATCCTTTTTTAGAGAAATATTTGCTTAACACACTGTCTGGAAGATATCCACATGTTTTCTACTACAAACCTTATTATTTTATTGTTCACATTAAAGTCGATTATCTATTGTAAATTAATTTTTGTCTATATTGAAATAGAGAATTAAAATTCATTTTTCCCCTATAGCTATTCAATTTCCCTAGAACCATTAAGAGAGCATGTTTTTCCCAGTAAATTTTGGTGACATCTTTGTCTAAAATATGGTGATCTTTGGAGGTGGATCCATTTCTTTATGCTCTATTCTCTTTCAGTGGTCTATTTGCTTGTTCTTTTAACAAGGCCAAATTGTGCTAATTAATTAATGTAGTTTTGTTGTGTGTTTGATACCTGGAAGTTCAATTCCTACAACCTTTTTTCTTCATATGTAGGACTGTTGTGGCTATACTAGTTACTTTGCATTTTATTATGAGTTTTAGAAACTGGTTGTCAACTTTTCACCCCCGCACACCACCAAAAAAGAAATCCCATGCTGTGATTCGGAGTCTGATTTCACTGAATCATTAGGCTAATGGATTAAATTGGTATTTTACAAATATTGGCTTCTAATCCAAGAAAATGCATATGACTCCAGTTATTTGTCTCCTTTAGTTTCAGCAATGTTTTATAGTTTTAGAGTAAGAATCTTGCACATCTTTTGTTAGATTTATTACTAGATGATTGAGATATCTTTATATTATATTAATAATAGTGCTTATTTTTCTTTTAAAAAATTATTTTTTGCCATTATATATGAAAACAATTGGTACTTGCATATTGACTTTATATTTGGCAACATTGCTAAATTTAATTCCAAAAGTTACTTGATTATTGTGAATATTTTCACGTATGCAATCATGTGATTTGTAAAAAAATAGTAGCTTCATTTCTTCTCTCAATTATATTTATATATTTTACTTCCTTATCTTTCTCCTTGAACTGGTTAAAACCTCCATTAAAGTGTTGAATAGAAATCCTGATAGTGAACATATTTGCCATGTTCCAGAATTCAGAGAAAAAATATATAATATTACATCAGTATAAGTGATGTTATTATTTCTTCCTTAAAAGTTAGGAAAGTTGTGAAGCCATAACATCCTGGACTTTTCTTTGTAGAATTATTTTAATTATAAATTTAATTTCTTTAAAAGTTATGGGATGAGAGAGATTTTCCATTTTTTCTTTGTCAGTTTTTGTCAATTCTGTTTTTATTGTCACAAAATTTGCCATTTTATCTATTTTTCAAATATATTACATATATGTTTTGCTCATTACAATCTTCTTATTATCTTTAAGATCTGTATTCTTGTCTCATTTTTCATTCCAGGAACTGATAATTAGGTTTTCTCTTTTTGTATTAAACAATATTTTTGGAACTTAGTAATTTTATTAATATTTTCAAATAATTAGCTTTGCCTTTGTGACGATCTCTATTGTATATCTGGTTTCTCTTTTATTGCTACATACAATTACTTTAAGATTTACTTTCTATTTCTTTCTTTGAATGTATTTAGGTCTTCATTTTTTGGATTCTTTACATAGAAGATAAATCATTGATCTCAACTTTTTCTTTTTCTTTTTTTTTTTTTTTTGCGGTATGCAGGCCTCTCACTGTTGTGGCCTCTCCCGTTGTGAAGCACAGGCTCTGGACATGCTGGCTCAGCGGCCATGGCTCATGGGCCTAGCCACTCTGCGGCATGTGAGATCTTCCTGGACTGGGGCACGAACACATGTCCCCTGCATCGGCAGGTGGACTCTCAACCATTGCACCACGAGGGAAGCCCTCTCTTTTTAATATATTCTAAATTTCCCTTTAGGCACCACTTTAACTCAAATTTGAAAATTTAGTTTGGAATATTTTTGATATCCATTGTGCTAGGTTACATAGATTCATAGGTTATTTAGAAGTGTGTTGTTGATATTCAGTTACATGGAATTTTTCTGGCTTCCTTTCTATTATTCATTTATAGCTTAATTCCATTGTGTTCAGAGAGCATATGTTGTATGACTTAAACTCTGTGGAATTGATTAAGGAATTGATTTATATTTCCATGTGCATTTGTAAAGAATGTATATTCACACATTCAGTTAGCAGCTATAGTAAGAGATGTAGGTGTAGATGTAGATATAGATATAGATATAGGTAAATATAGATTTACATAGAGAGATAAATTTGGTTAATGTATCTTCCAAATCATCAGTAATTATACGTATTTTATTTATCTGTTCTATCATTTACTGAATAAGATTTTAAATTCTCCAGCTAAGATTGTGGGGTTGTCTATTTATCCTTTTAATTTTGTCACTATTTTTGTTTTATATATTTTAATGATATTAGGTACATACATATTACCTATGATATTAGGTGCATACAAATTTAGATTTGTTATGTCTTTCTGTTGAAGAATGCCTTTATTATTAAACATTCCTCTTTAACTTTTTCTTTTCAAAATATGTGTTTTCTGATATAAAAAATCCTTATCCCTAAACCTTCTTTGTCTGATTGTAATACATCCAGCCAAGATTTCTATCCAATAACATTTAGAGTACATTTTTTCCACTCTTTTCTTTCAACTTAATTTACTTTTTGTATATAAAGTGGTTAAATATTTACTGAATATGATAATATTTGCCTTTGAATTAAAGTGTTCAGAAAATTTAGTTTTTTAAATGTTTTATTTTAAAGCAGTTTTAAATTTACCAAACAATTGCCAAGCTAGTATGGAGAGTTGCCATATACTCCGCATACAGTTTCCCCTATTTCTAATATCTTACATTAGAATGATGAATTTGTTACAATTAATGAACAAATATTGGTATTCTATTATTAACTAAAGTCCATATTTTATGCAATTTTTAAGTTTTTAACCTAAAGTCCTTTTTCTTTTCCATGATCCCATCCAGAATACTGCAGTAGTCATGTTTCCTTAGGCTTCTCTTCCTTGTGCCAGTTTCTCAGGTTTTCCTTATTTTTATGATATTGACAGCTTTGAGGAGTACTGACTGGTTAGATATTTTGTAGAATGTCTCACAGTTGAGATTTGTCTTTCTCATGAACACACTAGGGTTATTTTTTGGAGGAGGATCATAGAGGTAAAATGTCATTCTATCAAGAGAACATACTACCAACATAACTTATCATCCTTGATGTTAACCTTGATCACCTGACCAAGGTAGTGTTTGTTGGGTTTCCACACTGTAAAGTTACTCTCCCTCCCTTTCCATACTGTACCCTCTGAAAGGAAGTCATTACACACAACCCATACTTTAGGAGTAGAAATATGTTCTCCAGCTCCTTGAGGGTGAAGTAGCTACATAAATTATTTGGAGTTCTTATAAGTTGGAGATTTGTTTATTGTCTTCCTTTATTTATTCATTTATTTCTATTGGTACGGTCTCATGAATATTTCCTTTATACTTCATTTGTTTTATACTTCATTTGCTCATTTTGTTCCAGCTTTGGCCATTAGGTGCTCCTTAAGGCAGCTACGTATCCCTTTGACATATCTCCATAATTGTGAAAATATGTCTAAGTCCATCTTGTATATTCCCTGCCATGGTTCTAGAATCACTCATTTCTCCAAGGAGGTCAATTTACTTTTGTAAATGTGTGTAAGTTACCATCTTGTCCCTTGTTTTGTTTTTTTCCCACTTGTTCTATGAGCATTACTCCTTCATTTTTTTCTTTTCTTAGAAAAATCCAATATTTTTAATACTGCATTTATCCTCCTATACTAGCTTTTAAATTACACACCCTTGTGTATTTTTATCACTGGTAATTAACATTTCAATATGCCCCTCGAGTTATTGGTGTCTACCTAAAGCAATGTCTTTTCCCTTTCTTAAGAAATGCAAAAACCTTATAATAGTTTGACTCAACTAACTCTATCTCACCTTTTGCACTATTCATGTGTTATAAACTTTCTTCTATACATGTCATAAATCCTACAAGTTTTTAACAGCCAATATTCTTTATTAT
This sequence comes from Pseudorca crassidens, assembly GCF_039906515.1. Taxonomy (NCBI): domain Eukaryota; kingdom Metazoa; phylum Chordata; class Mammalia; order Artiodactyla; family Delphinidae; genus Pseudorca; species Pseudorca crassidens. The sequence goes on along the minus strand of NC_090312.1, from coordinate 55,086,705 downwards.
CATCTGTACATTTAACCTTTCTATTGCTCTTTTTTCCTTCACTCAATTCTATCTTTCCAGCTGGGATAATTTTCCTTCTGCCTGAAGAACTTCCTTAAAATTCATTGTAGTGCTAGTATCTCAGCTTTTGTTTGTCTGAAAATGTTTTTATTTTGTCTGTATATGTGAAAGATACTTTTACTGGGTATAGAATTTTATGCAGAAAATTTTTTATTCTAGAACTTTAGAGATGTACTTTCATTGTTTTGGCTTTGTAGTTTATATTGAAATGTCAGCCACCAGTATTTTTGTTGCTTTGAGGATAAAGTGTTTTTTTTCCCCCTGCTGCTTTAAAGAATTTTTTCTTTGTCTTTGTTTTCAGCAGCTTGATTATGATGTTCCTATATGTGATTTTCTTTGTTTTTTTTTTTTTTTTCTCTTATGGAGTGCTGAATTTCTTGAATCTGTGGGTTGAAGTCTTTCATTAGTTTTGGGACAATTCTCAATCTTTATCCCTTCAAATATTTTTCTGCCCCATTTTCTCTTTCCCCTCCCCTTCTGAGATTCCAGTTACATGTGTGTGATTGTTAACTTTTTTTTTAAATTGTATTTATTTATTTATATTTATTTTTGGCTGTGTTGGGTCTTCATCTCTGTGTGAGGGCTTTCTCCAGTTGTGGCAAGCGGGGGCCATTCTTCATCGTGGTGCATGGGCCTGTCACTATTGCGGCCTCTCTTGTTGTGGAGCACAGGCTCCAGACACACCGGCTCAGTAGTTGTGGCTCACGGGCCCAGTTGTTCCACGGCATGTAGGATCTTCCCAGACCAGGACTCGAACCCATGTTCCCTGCATTGGCAGGCAGACTCTCAAGTACTGCACCACCAGGGAAGCCCTGCACGATTGTTAACTTTATGTGTCAACTTGACAGGACTAAAGGATGTCCAGTTGTATAGTAAACATTATTTTTGAGTGTGTATTGAGGATGTCTCTTGAAGAGATTAGCGTTTGAATTGGTAGACTGAGTAAAGATTTCCCTCACCCATTATGTTGAGGGACTAAATAGACAAGAAGGCAGAAGACAGAGTAATTTTTTCTCTCTGCTTAGCTCAGATATTCTTCTGCTGCATATATATCCTGAATCATCTATCTAAGTAATCTATTTACTTGTAAATTTTCTTCTGTATTCTTACTTCATTTCTTTATCAGGTTTATTATTAGAATTATGACATTTTAGCAATACAACTTCAACAACTCTCTGAGTAGTTCTATGCTTTGTAATAAATTATATTCAACAATGAAAATAATAGCTAATATGTAATACACATATATAGAGAGATATAGATATAGACAAAGACATAGATATCAATGTAGATATAGATATATCTCATCTATTGGTTCTATTTTGCTAATTGTTATGATGTGTTTTAGATCTTTTGGCTGTTTCTCACATGTCTACTATGATCTTGTTTGTTTCCATATTTTGTTCTCTCTGTGTTATAGTATGGAAAATTTCAATTCATCTGGTTTTTAATTCATGAATCCTACAGTCTGCTATTAAACTCATCTAATAATTTCTTAATCAATCATTGTATTTTTCATGTCTAGAATTCCCATTTCCTTTATTACTATAGATTTTAGTTCTCTTCTGAACGTCTCCACATTTTTATACCTATATTTTTCTATCTTTTCCTATATTTTATTTAACATATTAATTACATTATTTTAAAATCTTACCCTGCTAACTCCAATCTCTGGATTACTTGTTCTGCTTATATTCTTTTTTTTCCTCCTAACTATTTGTTGAATGGATCTGCTTCTTCACATCTAGTCATTTTTGATGTATATCAGAAATTGTCCATAAAAGATTCATATTGGTTCCTAAGGATATCTTTTATGCAAAGATTGGTAGAATGAATGAAGGACTGACTGTCTCTATCCAATCAGACATTTAGCTTTGTTGGGACTGGATTACAGTTTTATTAAGAACCAGTTTATTTCTGATTCATCCCTGCTCACATATGGGCTACCCAATATGGTATTGAAGTCCATCAGATCCCTGTCTCTTTGGGGAAATTCTTCACTTAGAAATTTTGAATATAGCTCTTTAAACCTTATTTTTCACAGCTTAAAAAATCTCACAAATATCTTATAGGAAATTTTTTTAAATAAGTATTTTTCTTAAGTGAGTGACCTAGAGTATTTTTAAATTTTTTAAATTAAGTTAAAAATTTTTTTCTTGATCTAATATATAATGTGATGATAAAATGACATATCTGTTTAACATTTCTTTTTTAAAATTTTTTTATTGGAGTATAGTTGATTTGTGTTAGTTTCAAGTGTACAGCAAAGTGAATCAGTTATACATATATACATATATCCACTCTTTTTTAGATTCTTTTCCCATTTATGTCATTACAGAGTATTGAGTAGAGAGATCCCTGTGTAATACAGTAGGTCCTTATTAGTTATCTGTTTTATATATAGTAGTGTGAATATGTCAATCCCAATCTCCCAGTTTATTCCACCCTTTCCTCCCTGGTAACCAGAAATTTGTTTTCTACATCTGCGACTCTTTCTGTTTTTTAAATAAGTTCATTTGTAACATTTTTTTTGATTCCACATATAAGCAATATCATATATTTGTCTTTCTCTGTCTGACTGACTTCACTCAGTATGACAATCTCTAGGTCCATCCATGTTGCTGCAAATAGCATTATTTTGTTCTTTTTTATGGTTGGGTAACATTCCATTCTATATATGTACTACATCTTCTTTATCCATTTATTTGTAGATGGATTTTTAGGTTGCTTCCATGTCTTGGCTATTGTAAATAGTGCTGCAATGAACATTAGGGTGCAAGTATCTTTTTGAATTAGAGTTTTCTCCAGATACATGGTCAGCAGTGGGATTGCTGTATCATATGATTTTTAAAAAATTGGGTGATAATTGCTTTACAATGTTATGTTAGTTTGACATAAATCAAAGAAAGATCTTTTTTGACAGACCTCCTAGAGTAATGAAAATAAATACAAAAATAAACAAATGGACCTAGTCATATGGTAATTCTCTATTTAGTTTTTTAAGGAACCTCCATACAGTTCTCCATAGTGGTTGTACCAATTTTCATTCCCACCAACAGTGTAAGCGGGTTCTCTTTTCTCCATACCCTCTCCAGCATGCATTGTTTGTAGATTTTGATGATGGCCATTCTGATCAGTGTGAGGTGATACCTCATTGTAGTTTTGATTTGCATTTCTCTAATAATTAGTGATGTTGAGCATCTTTTCATGTGCTTTTTAGCCATTTGTATGTCTTTCTTGGACAAATGTCTACTTAGAACTTCCCATTTTTTCATTGGGTTGTTTGTTTATTTTGGTTGAGTTGCATGAGCTGTTTGTATGTTTTGGAAATTAAACCCTGGTCGGTTGCTTAGTTTGCAAATATTTCCTCTCATTCCGTGGGTTGTCTTTTCATTTTGTTTATAGTTTCCTTTGTTGTACAAAAGGCTTTAAGTTTAATTTGGTCCCATTTATTTATTTTTGCTTTTATTTTCATTACTTTAGGGGGGTGGATCAAAAAATATCTTCCTACAACTTATGTTAGAGAGTGTTCTGCTTATGTTTTCCTCTAAGAGTTTTATAGTATCCAGTCTTACATTTAGGTCTTTAAACCATTTTGAGTTGATTTTTGTGTATGGTGTTAGGGAGTGTTCTAATTTCATTCTTTTACATGTAGCTGTCCAGTTCTCCCAGCACCATTTATTGAGGAGACTGTCTTTTCTCCATTGTATATTCTTGCCTCCTTTGTCATAGATTAGTTGACCATAGGTGCATGTGTTTATCTCTGGACTTTCTATGCTGTTCCATTGATCTATATTTCTGTTCTTGTGCCAGTACCAAACTGTCTTGATTACTGTAGATATTGTAGTATAGGCTTACATCAGGGAGCCTGATTCTTCCAGCTCCATTTCTTTTTTCTCAAGATTGCTTTACTATTTGGGGCCTTTTGTGTTTCCATACAAATAGTAAAATTTTTGTCTTTTTAACTTGTCTAATATTTAGTTACCTTTGAGTTTAAGGTAAAAAGCTATGTAAGGCAGTGGAAGGCTTTTGTAATAATCTTGAATTATCTATTGATTAATCAATTTAATAGTAATTATTATTTCCTTCATTACCTATCTAAGGAATCTATTTACTTGTGAATTTTGTACTATAGTCTTATTTTGTTTCATTATTGGGTTTAGTATTAGAATTGATTATTTAACAGTATAAGTTCAACAACTCTCTGAGTAGTTCTATGCTTTGTAATATACAAAACAATAAAAACATCTAATATTTAATAAATGCACACTATTTGTGGCACAATTCTAAATACTTTACCTATATTAACTCATTTAATTATATCCATAACTCTATGATGTCAGCATAGAGTTATATTATTTTTGTTTTGCAGATAACAAAACTGAGGCTCAGAGGGTTTGATTGTCCAAAATTACATGACTGCACCTGGTACATGTGCTTTTCACACTTAGGCATTATGGTTTCATTGGCTTTGTTTTTAACCATGATGTTTTACTGTAAAGGAGTTATCTGTACTCTGAAAACTTGAGACAATTTAACACCAGGTTCCTTATCTTGTCTTAAAATTTTGATAACAATTAACATTTTACTTGCAGCCTGTATCATTAGAAAAGATAGACTTTGAATGTGGAAATATTTGAAAAAGGAATTGAGACTTCAAAAACCAAACCAAGATACCACTGCACACTTTTTAAAATGTCCAAAAGCCAAAACACTGATAACACCAAATGTTGGCAAGGACATGGAACAACAGGAACTTTTATTTACTGTTGGTGAGAATGCAAGGTGGTATAGCCACTTTGGATGCAGGTTGGGCAGTTTCTTACAAAATAAACATTCTCTTAACTTAATGATTTAACTATTACACTCTTTGGTATTCACCCAAGTGAGCTGAAAATTTATTTCCACACAGAAATCTGCACACAGGTGTTTAAATAAGCTTAATTCATAATTGCCAAAATTTGGAAGCAACCAAGCTTCCCTTCAGTGGGTGAAGGTAATATATCTGGACAATGTTATATTATTCAGTGATAAAAAGACATGAGCTGTCAAGACATGAAAATATGTGGAAGAATCTTAAATTCATATTACTAAGTCAAAGAAGCCAATCTGAAAAGACTATATACTATATGATTCAACTATATGACATTTTGGAAAAGACAGAACTATGGAGGTAGTAAAAGATCAATGGTTTCCAGAAGTTAACTGTGAGAGAAGGATGGATAGGCAGAGCACAGAAGATTTTTAGGTCAGTGTAACTATTCCATATGATACTATAATGGTGGGTATATGTCATTATATATTTGTTAAAACCCATAGAATGTACAATACCAAAGAGGACTCCTAATATGAACTATGGACTTTGGGTGATAAGGATAGGTCAATGTATGTTCATCAGTTGTAACAAATGCACCACTATGGTGGAGGATCTTGATGGTCAGCTGTAGGGGTTGTGCATATGAGGTCCTAGAAACATATAGGAACTCTCTAGTACTTTTTTCTATGAATGTAAAAATGCTCTAAAAATAAAGTTTATTAAAAAACTGATGGGGGCTTCCCTGGTGACACAGTGGTTGAGAGCCCGCCTGCCAATGCAGGGGACACGGGTTCGTGCCCCAGTCCGGGAAGATCCCACATGCCGCAGAGTGGCTGGGCCCATGAGCCATGCCTGCTGAGCCTGCACGTCTGGAGCCTGTGCTCCGCAACGGGAGAGGCCACAACAGTGAGAGGCCTGCGTAAAATGTTAATATAGTATGAGAAGACTAACAATTTTTCCTGAAGAATTATGGATAGCAAGAGCCATTAATATTTGAAAATATCATCAATGAATATAAGAATTCCTTGATAAAATTTTTCTACCTGTCATTATAAGCAGAAAAGCATAGACCTTTTAAACCCTAGATAGTTATCTAACTATGACATTTATTTTTTAATGTAGTGTTCTGATTACTAACAGTAGTTTTAATTATAGTGTCAACAAAAATGCAGAGAGACACCACCTGGAACCACAGTTAATTTCTGCCAAAAAACTGTCTTTAATTTTACAAACTAATGATTTAGGAGAAGAGATATTAACTCTTATGTGAAACAACACAGTGGGTTGAATAGCAGACCATTCATTTGTCCTTGGCAAAACAAGGCAGGTTTTATAATCTTAAAAGTCATTTGAATGTACTCAGTGAAAGTCAAATTACTTTAAATGGTCTGTATTAGCTTTCAGCTATGTCCTCTATTTCCAGATAGTTTGAACTATCTTTGAAGAAATGTCTTTGTTCAATAAAACTAAGTCCATACTAATGTCAATTACCCTTTCTTACATAAAGTACTATCTTTTGATAAAATTCTAGAAAATGAATAGCATCATCCATTATTTTAATATCTATGAGTGTGTCTGTGTAAACATTTAATAAAAACATTTATATAGCTTACACCTAAAGTCCAAAAGAAGAAAGATAATTACTAAAACAAGTATAAACCCTATCTGTCTATATGTGAGTGATTGCCTTCAGGTAGCCAGAAAACATAATATGTATAGTTAAATGTATAAAAAAGTTAGACTGAGATAATATTTAGGCAGCATTAAATAAATATTCTTCTATGTGTATGTTTTGTATATTGGCTAAATAATCCTCAAGTATTTTACTCAACCTAGAATACCCTTTATCATTTTAAATACACTAAAATTCCTCATATCTTCTATATTTGCCTTTTGGTCAAAACATGAATCTGTGATGTCTTTTTCTTCTAGCAAAAGATTTGACTTGGAATCAAACAGACTGGATTTTTAATCCTATCTCTATCGTTTACTATTGGAATGACCCTGAGCAAGTTAATTTCTATGTACCTCAGTTTTATCTTCTTGAAAAAGGGATTATAATACCTCACTCATTGTTAGATAAAAAGATTAACATAAGTGTACGCAAAGTCCCTATCACCAGTCCTAGCACAATGCAGGTAACAAGATTAATATTACTAACATAGCTAATAGTAATTTGATCCCTAAAAACAGTTATATTTATAGAAATATTGTTATACTTTTATATAAAGCTGTTACCATTTCTGCTCTAAAATATGCAGAGACAAATAAAAATGAGTTACTTTTTTGCAATAATTAATTTAAGGAACAATGTAATTCACTGGCATGTCATAATGGTTTGGTAGAGTTTTGCCTGTTAAACTTTATGTATTTTTTATGTAATTCTTTATCCACTAATTTCTCATATTAGCCAATAACTGACACCAAATGAAAAGGTCATCTCTCTTGAGAATTTATAATATTCCAAGTGGGAACTTGAAAGTGACCCAACTCTAATTTTGTCAAGATAATCTCTTTACTAAAATCTTACATCTCATTTCCTAAAGGTGTTATAAAACAACATGCTTTCTTTGGTGGAGGGGGATATAAAAATGTTCTATTTTTAAAACTATTATAAAATTATAGCTATCTCTTACACTCACCCACATGCATGTTTGTGCACACACCTACACACCTACATACACACCATACACAAGTTTGCCAAATTTAATAATAATTACACCTATAATTTACAATGTTGAGAAAAAATGTTCATTTTAAAGGGATTCTTCCTCCCATATCTCAAAAAAAATGCATCAAAAGGCATCAGATTTTTTAGTTTTCATAATTTAATCTGGGGAAGATATAAAAGTAAGCTGTTGTGTTTTTATTAGAATAACAATTTAGTGGTTATGATTGCAACCTTAGTCTGTTTTCTGTGTAACCAAAGTAAAGAATTTTGTTTTTTAGAAAATATCTTTCCTTTGAAAATATATTTATTGGTTTCTTATGCTTTTGATAATAATGCATCAATACTAATTAACAAATAAACTCTAGATAAAATCTAGCTTTCTAGGAAAAAATACAAGTCTTCACTTTTTCTCCATTCAAAAACTCAGGAGTCTTTAGTTGGGTATTCTTTAGTACTTATTTTCCACATTACTCACTCCTTCTATCTGTGGTTCCACAATCTCAAAATGTAGCTTCCACCTCAGTCTCAAATGGCTGCTTGAGCAGCTGCCACATTCCAGTCAACATGGAAGGGAGAAAAGAAATTAGAGAGCTGACCCTTCCCCTTAAGGGAACAATCTAGAAGTTGCACTATCACTTTCACTATAAACATTAGCCTGAATGCAGTCACATGGGCTCATCTAACTTCAAGGGATGTTAAGAACTATATTTTTTAGTTAGTTTAAGCATACCCAAATTAAAATTGGAGGAGGCAGAGAGGGGAGGAGCAAAGAAGAGTAGTCCAATTATTAAAGGAAAGGGTAATAGGTATTTTGTTGAAGTCTCTGTCATGTGGATTGAAATCTTTGCATATTACCACATTTCATTATACCCTAGATACCAACAATTGTAAAAGGTATGATTCATTTATATATTATTACAAAAGTAAAAATAAAAACACTGTTAAGTAAGCCATGATACAGTGAATTTCTTATCCCTTAATATTTTATTTTACATCTTTTGAAAATATTATTTTAAATTTATTTAGGGATATGTATAATTTAGCTTTAACTGAGTCATCAATGCCCATTTTTTCCCAAACAACATTGGCCTTTGTACTAACAAACACATTGTTGATGTAGCAGTCTCACCTCTATGATTTCTTCCAAGACACTGATGTCCATTCTGCAAATTTTGAGGCTAACAATTTATGAGTTTATTAGACAGTCTCAACAAAAAGTTTTCAATAAACAGCCAGGACTCATATTTCTTCTGCAAATGATTTGTTGACTGAAAGATTGATAGCGGCAATCCTTTTCTATTTAATGACACTGGGAATAACATCTAAATCTGTGATGTATTAAAAAAAAATGTGCCTGGCCAATTGGAAGTGTCTCAGTGAAAGATGTATCCTGATTTTGGAGATATTAAAATGTGAAGTAATGCATTTTAGAATCGATAATATAAGGTATTTCAATTTAGGATTATAGACTATTTGCAAAGATGACTCTGAAATGACATCAAGCCATAAAATCACGTTTTTGCCTAGTGTTGGCTGCATGATCTTGGGCACCTTACTTACCGATTAGTGTCTCCAATTTCCTATCTGTAAAATGGAAACAATTGTAATGTCTAATGCTTGGAATTGTTGGGAAGGAATATAATAATATACATAAAGGGCTTGAAACAGTGCTTGGCATATGTAAATGTTATACAAATATTGGCTATTACTATTTCTTTTATGCTCTGGAATTGTGAAATCCATAGTCCCTGATCTATTCAGTTTTTTAAAATATTATTCCAATATTGAAATTATATATTTTCCCAGAAAGTTATCCATTTGACATAGGTTTCCAAATATACTATACTATTATGCAGTTATTCATGATATCTTTTAGCTTTTTGATAATTAGTCTCTCTTACATAATATCCATTCTTCCATTCTGTTTTTTCTTTTTGCTTTATTTTATTCTTTGCTTGATCAGCTTTGCCAAAAATTCACAATCTTATTAACATTTTCAAAAACTGTCTTCCAACTTTCTTACTTATTTTTTTTTTTTCTTGAGTGGTTATTGTTCTTGATTTCACTGTTTTCTTCTCTATATTTATTTTGACATGTTCCTTTTGGGGTTTTTTTGTTTGTTTGTTTCTTTTATTTTAAGTGTTTGTTACCTTGCCTTATGCTTTTATATAATGGTATATATTTTTAGTTTCCAAGCAGAAAGAAGTTTTTAGTTTTTTCTCAGTTTAATATACTACTACATTGTCTTTAAAGAACATAGGATGTAAGATGATTATTTTTGGATATTAAGGACTCCTTTGTGACTTAGTTTGATTTTTATGAATGTTCCATGTTTGCCTGAAGAGAAGCGATTTTGTATTTATTATAAGTAAACTTCTATATATCTGTTGCAACTTATCAATTGCAGTTAAATCTTTTATCTCTATGGCCACTGTATTAACAAATGTTATTGGTAGGTTCATATTGATAGAAGCATTAGAAATAAGCGATGCTTGGATATACTAATAGTATTTACTTATCTAAGTATTTCAAAATGAGTTGAGTATAGTCAGGACACGTCACAGAGAAATTTGCAACTCGAATATATGAGCTTGAAAGCTTCAAAAATCTCCGCTGGGGAGATATATAGTTACAGAAGATAATACCTGACAGAGACTGTCACATCAGGTTTTGTAGAAACCTAACTGTCCCCTTAGGTCTTTTTGTGTATACATGAATCTAGACAATTTTGCAGTAGACTGGCATGGGTGTGTGCTTGGGATTAGCTCACCTGCATCTTATTCACTTCACCAATTATAGAGTTATTCAATATAAAAGATAATTATGTTTATATTTTTCTCTAGTTCATTAATTCTGCTGCTTTTGGCTGTACTCCTCAGACATCTTTTTATTTTTCCCTGTGTGTTCATGTTTACCAACCTGGACACTTGACAGGAGGAGAGAATACTTAGGTGTCAGCTATTGCTTGTTTTGCAAGTTTGGAGTAGATGGGACTGCTCTTTACCATCAGGTAATCCATCTCCATTTGCCAAGTAAGCTTCCCTCTAACACTGTTATGGACTGAATTGTATTCCTCCCAAATTCATATATTGAAGCGCTAACCTCCAATTTGATAGTATTTGGAGATGGGGCCTTTGGGAGGTAATTAGGTTCAGCTAAGGTAATGAGGGATGAGGTCCTCATGATGAGATTAATGCCTTTTTAAAAAGAGACCAGAGAGTTTGCTCTCTCTCTACCCACACACACTGAGGAAAGGCCGTAGGAGGATGCAAGCCAAGGAGAGACCCTCAACAGATACCAATCCTGCCGGCATCTCAATCTTGAACTTCCAGTCTTTAGAACTGTGAGAAATAAATATCTGTTGTTTGAGCTACCCAGTCTATGGTATTTTGTTATAGCAGCTAGAGCTGATTGAGACAAACACATTCCTCTTTTTAAGACTTACTCTCCTTAGGGCAGAGTGATGGAGAAGGTGGGAAGGAGCAAACTAATTAAGATTCAGCAGCTACATAAAGTTTCCTTGTTGTCTCCTCTCAGTAAGGAGGCAACAAGAAAACTCTTCTGCTCTTTTCCTCTGTAAGTGGCCATTCAGCAAGCAAGTATGTGCCCAAAGAATGGTTGGAAGAGGAAAGGGCAAAATGGAGAAGCTCTCTCCTTGACATCTAAATATCTTTTCAGTTTTTAATAAACTTTTAATTTTGGAGTAAATTTAGATTTACAGAAAAGTTGCATAAATAGTATAGAAAATTCTTTTATCCTTCATTCATCCTTCATTACCCCCCTAATGTTAACATCTTATAAAACTACAGTTTATCTGTCAAAATTAAGAGATTAAAATTGGTATATTACTATGACCTAAACTCTAGACTTTACTTGGATTTCACCAGTTTTTCACTTAGGTCCCTTTTCAGTTCCAAGATTTGATTCAGAATGCTACATTGCATTTAGATATGACCCTCTTTTAGTTCAAAAAGGTCACCTGTTTGCAATCTATGGTATGAAAGGCCAAACCCTTACTGTGGATCTTTCTATATTTTCCATTGCATTTTTTTAAAACCTCACCTACTACTTGCAGTATCCCAAATTGTGGTCCTATGTGCCTGAGTGTACTAATATACTCTGCTTCAGATGCTCTTTCTACTTTTAACACTATTATTTTTTCCAGGACTAGCAAAAAATAATTTCTGTTTTTTTGAAGACTTCCTGAATCTACCCACATCCACCCCAACAGAACTCATTGCTCACTTGATTGAGCTATATTATACTTCTTTTATATCCTGTCATAGAATTCAGAGTCTGAATTGTATCTAAGGTGACTCTAATGTGTCATTCTCCCCTGTAAGATCAGTCTTTCTCAACTATTCTTTTTCTGCCTCAATGTATATAGGTTCCCTTCGGTAATAGTGACTTGGCGCTGCAGTGATTCTCAACAGAAAACTTATGTGAATCTTTCTCTAACAGTGTGTTCTCTCATATATTCAAACAAACTCTGCAGTGAAATTTATCTGTCTATCTGTCTATCTATCTATCTATCTATTATCTATCTATCTATGAAGGCAGATGCTGTGACAATCAATAATTTAGCCTCTGTGCCTTGCATTGAGAAATATTTTTTTTCCCAAAGAAATTAAAGCTTTGTAGGAGTAAAAAATACTCTTGTGTAAATCAATAAAAATCAAGGTGGGTGCCTTAGGACATTATGTCCTAAAGTTTTTTTACCTAACCCAGGTCAAGCTGCTCACCACTCAAAAGCCAATTCTCGAGAGACAAGTGTTGGTAGGAAAGGAAAGGTTGTTTTATTTTGGAGGCTAGCAACTCTAGGGGAGGGCAGATGCCTGTCCAAAGGCCTACTCCCCCCACAACAGTCAGGGGACAAGAGCTTTTATAGACAGAGGGAAGGGGCTATATGCAGAAACAATACAGTCAGCTCTGACAGTCATCTTGAAATTGGTCATCGGTGGTCTGACCAGCATCATCTCGATTGTTACAGGTACAGTTAATATTCAGTTCCAGGGTCGGTTTCCATTTCTTTGAGGCCAATTCTTGGAATTGTGGCAGCTTGTGTTATGGCTACAGCCTTGTCATCATGTAGTTAACTTCTTCCACCTGGTGGGGGTTTCAGTATCTATAAGACAGCTCACAGGATATGGCTCAGAATATTATCTATAGCTCTTAAGGGGGAACTAAAGGTCCTTGACTCTGCTTAATGACTAAACTATTATTATTTGGTCTCCTTTGACTGTTTTCCTTTGTTTCTACATTTTCTCACTTCTCTGATTAAACTTATGCTTTGGCTAAAGTTTTTCCATGGACAAAAGGCAAGCTGAGGACATGGCGGTGTGGGGGGACAAGGACCTAGGGTTCTGCTCCATTTCAGTTTGAGTGATGAAGTCCAAGCTCTGTCCTTTACTACCTTTACTAAGGACATGTTACTTAAATACCCTGAGCCTCAACTTCCTCATCTCTAAAATGTAAATAACAATAATGATACCTATTTTATAGGGTTGTTTTAAGGACTGAATAACTTAATATATGTAGTCCCTTGGCATATGGTAAGTGCTGTATAAATGTTATGATTATGAGCACAAAGATGAGGACAAGATGGAATGTTAAGAGGTGTTTTAAAAGGAACATGTTCAGGCAAAATTAACCAACTGTGTCAGAATTCAGCATACAGGTTACCCCTAAAAGTGGATGTCGTGACTGAGTAGTGCATAAGGTAAATTGTTTGGGGACTAGAAGTATTCTGGTTCTTAATCCAAGTGCTGGGTTTCTCTAATTTTTAAAAATTCATCAAGCTTGTAAATATAATTCTAACACTTTTCTATATGCATGCTATACTTCAATAAAAATGCTATTTACCAAAAGGTTCCTGACACTCCCACCATCAACTGCTCCATGACTTATACATAATATTTACTGTAGTCAATTAACACTTTTGCATGACACTCCTCACCAATCTTTAGGCTTTTAAAATTATCTTATACTTAAAAACAGATTGTTTTCATGATTCATTTTGTCAGACTCTGACTCTTGAAATTTTCTTCTTCCAATTTCTCCAAATACGAACTTAACAGTGTTTTTCATTTTCAAATAGGCACGGAAGGGTTATAAAACATATTGATGTCCACTAACGTACAATTTTTTTTAAATCAGGGATTTTGATGAATAGAATCATAACATAATTTAAAATACAGTTGTCAGTGGGAGGATAATCTAAGTGAGGTAGTTATAGCCTTATGCTTTTTTAATTAAACCATATTGCTTGATGATTTGAGTCCAAAATAATTTTTAAATAAAATATATAAAGTTATATTAATATAACTTAAGTTTTAAGTTATATTCCATTGTTGAATTCATGGTGAAATAAATCTCAAATCTCCATTCTGTACATTTTTAGTTCAAAAACTTAAATTGTATGCTAAATCATGCAAACAATGTATATCTCTCACACTTAATCCATCTAAAACTGTACTGATAGTGTGTTACTTAAATCTGAGCACAACTGAATATTATTTGGCTTTCACTAGCTTTGTACTCATTAAGGGAAAGGTCAATACACACAAGTATCTGATTCTTCACTACTGTGGTCAACAAGCAGATGATTAGAGTGAAACAGGCCTCCTGCTTTCTTACTCTCTTTTTCATCCACATCAGTCCTTAATGCACACAGGCACACTCAAAAGAACAAACACAAAAGGACAATTATCACATTTCAATTCCACATCCCTCCTCCTTTTTGCGTATAGATCTACACATATAAAAGGGTCTACATGCCCACATGCCATATGTTAAGTAATCCTGGCTTGTAGAAACTGTGTGGAGTGCTTGGTGGAATTTGTAGATGTGCATTTATCTAAGCTTTGCAGGGTTGTATGGCTCTACAGAGTTCCTTGAGATTGCCATTACATTACAATCACAGTAAGAATGTGACTGACTACCTCTTTTTGACATATCTTACAACTCAATTCCATCTTCGACCTTGTCTAATATTTTGAGATCCATTGCAAGTGTCTCTGTGTTTCCAACCCCAATCTGTTGGTTTCTTATCTGTTTCTCTGAGCAGTTCCATCCTCAGGCACAAGCAGGAGTTTATTCTGGTTTAGCAATATTGTCCTCCCATCATCCAGCCGGTTCGCATCCTCTGCACCATCTGTTTGTGATATATCTTCACTACACTTTTGCTACCAGGAAAAAAGTATTTAACTGGAGTTATTTCTTTCTTTGATAAGCACATTATTGTAACTTCAATAAATCTTGGAATTACTGTTTATTTGTTATATGCTAAAGGTTATTAATTTTTTTGAAAAAAGCTTCAGTGTTAAAGTGGTAAAACAAGAAATCATCTACATTTTTTGTTCTAGGAATATGTTTTCTTCAACAGTAAGCATTAATACTAAGAGTTCTGATTAATATTTGTTTTCTTGTCCTTTCCAATTGTTCAATAACTGTACATAGTCCTTCAAGTAATTGATACTCTCTAACTATTCAGTTCCAGAAGGGAGGGGAAACTGGATTTGAATCAGTAAATATTGATGAAGTAATATGGATGAAATGAATACCATGTTATATTTTCCATACTACAAAGATTAAGTAATGCTCTTTTCCTTTAACAGTGTCTAAATTTTCCTATAGTTCACTTGAGTTACTATACTACAAAATAACAATAAGTTATTTCATTTGTTAAGGAACACTCCCATTTCATTGTGCCTCATCTTAATCTCTATCCAATCCAACTTTTTTCTTTTTCCTTCCCAGAGAAGAGTGCTAGGAATTCTCATCAACAGGTAATTCCCATGATTCCCTTTTAATTTTACACACACACACACACACACACACACACACACACACTTAAATTGCCGATTCTCAGCTTAAACTTTATCATAAAATTTATACAATAAATAGCCTTGATCATATGTGTGAGTTAGGACCTTATGCTGGTAAATGTTTAACCACTGGACCTTGGGATAGGAGGTGGAAAAAAATCCCTCTGAATCTTAACATATTTGAGTTTCCATGGGGTAAACACTCCCACCATGACTGAACCTAACATCACTGAATATGCAGTTGGGATGTCATTCCCATAGGACAGCTTCCTAGGGCAGAAAGCATGAGAAGAAGGATGGAGTGTGCTTCTGGAGGGGCAGACAAAAGACACCTAGCCTACCATATAAAGCAGTGAATTTTATAACACTTGAAGATAAAAGGATTAGTAGATGATATTTTTGTTGTATTTAGGGTTAGTGTTTTGCTTAAAAATATTCTTATTCAACCACTATACTCCATATATACTTACATTTTCTCAGTTTCGTGTGCATGTCAAGATTTTTCCTGCAGAGGCATATATAATTTTTGAACACAGTAAGGAATTTAAAAAATAATTTTATCATTTTAATGTGGCATCTGATAAATGTAATTTAAAGTTTAAATATTATTTAAATTAATATTTTCTTAAAATTTTATTTTAAAATTAATTTGTAAAATCCATAGTATAAGACAAGTTTTAATATTTCTCATTTTAAAAGTGGAGAACATTATTTTATTTTCTTTGAATTAATTATGTAAGTATAAACATGATTGGATGGTAACTTTTTAAAAATAATGTTTTGGATTTGGTGTATGAGCCAAATGTATATATAGTAGAGTGTGTACTGAAATTAAACTTCATGGTAATAAAATAGAAAAAGCCCTTTTTCTTTAGCTAATATTTAAAATTCATATTTTGTAGTTTAAAAATATAGACTAGTTTAACTTAAAACAATTTTTGTGATTTGATTCTAAATGATGAGGTCATATGGAAGGTTCTAAGCTGCCATTTGCAAGCACTTTCCATAAAAACATTTCATGGAGGTATACTCTTTATTCCCAATATGAAAATCAAAACTGTACATAATTGTTATGACATTTTCTCTTCTTAAGATTAGCATTTAAAATACTAGGCATTTTGATGTGTCAATCAATAATTTTGATCAGAAGTATATAAATTTTTTTCCTGATTAAGATAATTTATTTATGAAATAATATATTTTTATTATGTATTTATCATTAATTTATTTTTTTCAACTTAATGTTCATACCCAAGATAAAGAGTGAGGTATGATCAACAACACTGACATCTTATGTCTTTGTTATAACTAATCACTTAGAAATCCAGGAAAAACTAATATTCCTATGATCTCTGTGCCATAGAATAATAGTATGGTGAAATCAAGGAGTCTGAATTAAAAGTTAAACACACGTTTAATTAGGTCTCATTTGTTTATTTTTGCTTTCATTTATTTGGAGAGGGATCAAAAAAATATTGCTGTAATTTATTTCAAAGAGTGTTGTACCTATGCTTTCCTCTAGGAGTTTTACAGTAACCAGTCTTACATTTAGGTCTTTAATCCATTTTGAGTTTATTCTGTATATGGTGTTAGAGAGTGTTCTAATTTCATTCTTTTACAGGTGGTTGTCCAGTTTTCTCAGCACTACTTATTGAAGAGACTGTCTTTTCTCCATTGTATACTCTTGCCTCCTTTGTCATAGATTAATTGACCATAAGTGCATGGATTTATTCCTGGACGTTCTCTTCTGTTCCATTGATCTATGTGTCTGTTTTTTATTTGTTTTGTTTTGTTTTGTTTTTTGTGGTATGCAGGCCTCTCACTGTTGTGGCTTCTCCCGTTGCAGAGCACAGGCTCCGGACGCACAGGCTCAGCAGCCATGGCTCACGGGCCCAGCCGCTCCGCGGCATGTGGGATCTTCCCAGACTGGGGCACAAACCCGTGTCCCCTGCATCGGCAGGTGGACTCTCAACCACTGCGCCACCAGGGAAGCCCTATGTGTCTGTTTTTTGCGCCAGTACAAAATTGTTTTTATTGCTTTAGCTTGGTAGTATAGTATGAAGTCAGGGAACAATATATAATTATATTACATAATTATAATATATAATATTATATATAAATATTATAATATTTTATATATATCATATATTTTATGTATCTTATATATTATGTATTGTATTATAATATTTATATATACTATATATCATATATGATATGATATTTGATATATAAATATAATATATTGTATATTTACATTATATAATTATAACATATTATATTATTATAATATTAATTTTATAATTATGTTATATGATTAGTATTAATTATTATAATATTAATTATATCATATATCCATTATATATATATAATGGAATACTACTTAGCCATGAAAAAGAATGAAATTTTGCCATTTACAGCAACGTGGATGGACTTGGAAGGCATTATGCTAAGTGAAATAAGTCAGATGAGAACGATAAATACTGTATGGTATCGCTTAAATATGGAATCTAAAAAATACAAAAACTGGTAGGTATAACAAAAAAGAAGCAGACTCACAGATATAAAGAACTAATGGTTACCAGTGGGGACAGGGGGGAGGGGCAATATAGGTGTAGGGGAGTGGTGGTACAAACTATTGGGTTAAGATAGGTTCAAGGATGTATTGTACAACATAGGGAATATAACCTATATTTTGTAATAACTGTAAATGAAAAGTAACATTTATAAAAATAAAAAAATATATAAAAGTTAAAAAATATATGTATTTTAAAAGAATGCAGGCACAATTATTAGAAAAATAATATAAAAAACTTAGAAAAGCAGAAAAACCTAAAGTAAACAATTTTATTAACAAGTAATCAATAATCTCAATTTTCAGTTTCAATCACCATTAACATAAACATTTTAGTTCGTAATTTTTAGTATTTCTATATTATATACCCACATGCACACAAAAATATGTACTTCCTTTTTTAAAAAAAATGTTTTGTAACATACACTGCTTTCTAGCCTTAAACCTATTGTAAATATTTTGCAATAATAATGAGAATTCTTCCATATCATGGTTTTAATTTTACATATTGTAGTCCATTATATGAGTGAACTATAATTTGCTTAAATTATCCCCTCTTTATTCATGATGTAAGTAGTTTCTATTTTCTTGGGGGTTTTTTTGCGGTACGTGGGCCTCTCACTGCTGTGGCCTCTCCCGTTGCGGAGCACAGGCTCCGGACGCGCAGGCTCAGCGGCCATGGCTCACGGGCCCAGCCACTCCGCGGCATGTGGGTTCCTCCCGGACCGGGGCACGAACCCGCGTCCCCTGGATCGGCAGGCGGACTCTCAACCACTGCACCACCAGGGAAGCCCGATTTTCTTGTTTTTATAGAAGACATAAATAATAAATATTTCTGCCTTCATTCATATCTCTATTGAGTTCTTTGAAAAAATTTCTAGAGCATTTGTCACACACATTTTAAGACTTTTGATACACAATGACAGATTTACCTATTAAAAACTGTGCCAAATTACACTAACACCAGCAATATGAGTGCCTGTTATTTTAAACTCTCACCAACATTGGTCATTCTTATTTCATCTTTGCCAATTTTACCATAGCAACTTTAGATTAATTATATTTCTGCATATCAATTATCTTTACTTAAGATGAAAATAGCATGCAATCATATATCAGAGGACATAAATTCATGCCTCTACATATACTCTTACTAACAAGATCATGTCTAACACTATTTACTGGGAGATAATTCTCCAAGGGTGTGTCACATTTCCACATGTTTTGTGACACCTTTTGATCTGGTCTATCTTTTCAAGTATACTTGTATGGAAAATGACCATTAGAGATAGGATTTCCCTCTGTGGCAGAGGGAAGGTTTGTTTGCCATACAAGATAATAAATAGGTGATTTCTTGTATGACAAAAGTTGAGCAGGTTTACTAGAAACCACTTTAAAGGAATGAGGTTTCCTAAACTGGTGTTTCCTCATCTGGGACACAAATTCACTGCACGCACACACCCTCCTGGCCTCTCCTTTACATCGCCGAATGGGACTTGGATATCAAGAGGAACCGATGCAAACATGAAGCTCATGGTGTCTGCTCTGCTGCAAATAATAAAGTCCTTTCTCTCTATACCACGAGTCTTGTATCCTCCATCAACACCTATGAAACTGGAAGGTTAACTTGTTAGCTTGCAATTAGGTTAAAATCTCAGGCCCTTCAGAGAAGATCTTGACACAGTTTAGACTACCTGAGTCTTAGGGACAAATTTGCTGGAACAGATATACACTTCCAGAAACAATTCAGGCTAGAGTGCTACGTTAATAAAAAAATCAATTTACTCTTTCAGTGTATACCTATGTCAAGGTACCTATATAGATTGACATAGGTAGAGAAAGGGAGAGAGAGGAATGAAAAACTAAAAGAACTGGAGAGGAAAAGAGGGATACATTTATGTTTTGTGGCCATAAGTAAATACTTAGTCCTAGTCAGAAATTTTGCAATTTTTTTGCCAAGTACAGGAAAATTATCTCCCCTTCAGGCATTGAACCACCTTAATTCCTGTTTTTGGAAAGGATACAGATGTAAATTAATCAATCAGTAACTCAGTTGGTGGATATATAAGGAAAAGGTCATCTTTAAATATGAACCATCGATTTTAAAATGTATTACTTATAATGTAACATTTCTCTATACTGTAGAGTCATGAATTTGTGTGACATCAAATCACCCAAGACTATAAACAGGCTTGAGGGGAATCAAACATTTAACATATTATTCTAGCAAATCAGATTTTTAATCTAAAGCTAGTTCTAGTTTACTATAAGAGTGATAGAATAAAGTAACAGGTGTTTGTTTAGTATTTTAATTGATAAAATGTTTTGAAAACTTACTACGTGTGAAGGATCAGCAGCAAATGTTTCCACTTTTTATCCAGAAAATAAGTAAGCTTCTTAACATTTGCCATACCAGTTTTAGTTTACTAAGTTCCTTGTTTTGGCTTTGCTCTTTGTTCGTTGTATTATAAAGAATGCATTACTATAAAGCATATCAGTAAAATATGTGCTGAATTTTGTTCAAGTCAAAATTACATTCATTTATCTTCTACCTAAACAGAAAAATAATTCAAATGATTGCTTACTTCATCAGAGATGTTTGGGCAGAATCTCATTTCCCTCTGTACTTCAGGAACTTGTCACAAAATGCAGAGCTTCTACTTGTTTCAAAGAAAACTTTCAACATGAAAGAAATAAACACAAATAAAAAAGGCTAAGCATATGTCATGTTGTGACTACATGTCTTGGGCTATATTCTGTTTCCAGAATTAATTTAGGAATTAAAAGGACAAATAAAAATTAGTGGTAAGCTTGATTATTACTGTTATCACTTAATATATTTTTTCCTGTGTTTATCTTTACTGTCATGAATCTGCAGTATGACACCAGTTAGCATGATGTCCAGGAAAATTACTGTGCATAAATTTGGAAGACCAGGGTTATGGTTTCAGTGTGTCAGTGACACGTGTATTATCCTTTCAACTCTCTGGGACTAATTTGTAGATGTAGTGGGGTGATTTCAGTGCTTATTAACATTTTAGGAAGTCACAACACTGTATTCAAGAACATGCAGAAAACTATAGCAGCAAAGCGGTGGAACAAGCAAATACATCTTTTCAGGTAAATTGAGAGGAATCATCTGCATCTCTAAATAAAATAAAAACCCTTAACCAGATGATCCTTAAATTTCTATGACCTCAGATATGGATCTGACCTAATAAATCCTTGAAATACAAAATCATTGCCAGCAGTGATAATAAAAATTATTTCTATACCTGGCAATTGTTACTATGACTAAATGACTAAACATTAGGCTAAAAATGGTCAAAGGCATGTCTGGGATAACAAAAATTAACAACTTTGCTTGTTTCGCAAGAATGGTATAAACAGCTAAAAATATATCATGTTTCCTTAGTGTAATTTTAAAAACTTTCCTTCATAATTTTATTTTTTTCAGTATTTATAATTGATATTGAGCAAGGAACAGCTTTCTAGAAATTAACAAAAAGATTATAATAAATTATATAAAATTATTAAATACATGCTGAATATTATAGAGATCTCTCTAGAATATGTGCATTATATATCACTAGGTTACTCCTAAATTAATCAGTCATTTGTCACTTCCAATAATTTCTGAGTACACAAAGTCTAATTTATAAAATATTTTATCAACTAGAAAGCCATTTAAAAATATTATTGGATGCCTACTATATATACATGCTATTACAATGGGTAAAACAAAGGATGCATATATATAAAATGCAACTTTTCTCTCAAAGAATTTATAACTTATCAGAAGCAATGAAAACTGATTTACTGAACAGAGGATTTTTGATAATAAAGGTATATTGTTTTGTGATCTTGAGAAGGCATAATTAATTCCACCTGAAGGAATTAAGGAACACTCATGGGAAGCTGGCAATTGATCTGGACCATGAAGAAAGACTAGGTTATGCATTGGCAGAGACGAAGAAAAGGAGTATTCCATATGGGGGGAAAGCACGAACCAGGAACAAAGAAAAGCTCAGAATATTTTTTTTAGAGAACGCGGAGTTGTCCAGTGTGCAGTTGAAGCACCAAATTTAGAGTCTAGAAAGTAAAGAAAAACATAGAATGAAATCCATTTATGGAGATATCTCCTAGAGATCTGCATTTTATTCTATGCTTAATGTGATGCCACCAAAGGTTCTAAGAACAGCTCTGTGGGTGGTGTACTTTAAGAATGATCACTACACCATCCTTCACACTCACCATCTTTGTGCAAAGTATTTTATGCCTCTGAGTCTGCTTCCTCAACTGGAAAATATTAATTATAACAATTCTATGAGAGAAATAAGATTAAAATGATTTAGCATGTGAAATCCCAGCATAAACACAGACCCAATAAATATTATTTCCCTGCTTGCAAATTTGTGTGAAAAATTACAAAAATAAAACATTAACTGGAATTCAATTCAACTATACATAATGATGAATCTTTTAATCAGAGAAAATATCATTATCACACTAATCTGTGTTCAATAATTTTTTGAAAAATTAGTAACACATGGGTGAAGTATTTTTTTTTCCATAATACGTGGTGAGTTTTCTTAACAGAACTCTTTTTATAAAAGAGAACATTCTATACTTTGGCCATGCTACAAAGCATTTATGCACAATGTGTTCAACCAGCAAGACCATCTGTCCAGATAAATGACTCCAACTTTAGGAAATATATTTTTTTTCTAGCATATATTTGCTAAAAAATCTGTAGTCCAAATTAAGTTTTACGTAAAGTTCATTGAGGCAAGGAAATGACAGAATATGAATAATAGAAAAATCGGTTTTGGAGTTTCTAGGAAAGACTAGTAGTGTACAAATCAGTGATGTTTGTATTGTTTGTGCTATAATAATGTTTGAGCCCAATCTTTTTATTCATCAGAAAATCAGTGTTGTTATTTTACGTAGTACGATTTACAACAGTATATCTTTTATACTGTAACAGCAATCCAGCCTAAGCTACCTAAGTAAAGCCTATGGTAGCTATCTACTTCTTTTATAGCTCATTACCTTTCAAAGTGCTATCATCTCAATGGAAAATAAGGGCTAAAATTTTTCCCTCCCACAGGTTCACAGAAAAAGTATACTTGATACACTTAATTACTCTAGGAATTCCAGGTGATACTTAGTTGTTGATTGTCTTTATAAACACAAAAGTACATAACCACAATCAAGAATATGCTTAAGCTGTACACATTTTAATTATCAAAGAACTAATTTCCATCAATAAAGGGAATACACCTTTCATCAGGCCAGCAAATAAATTTTATTTCTTCACTATAAACAAAACTAGCCTAAGGACTCTGATAAAGTAAAAGTCTTTTCTCTGTGCTCACCCAATCCTATCCCTTCCCATGTATCCCAGCATATAAAAGGAAGGCAGTGCCCAAGTGAACACCTGAAACCATTTCAGACATGCACACTCTTATTGCTTGATTATATTCTATCTGAAATCCAAAACTGTACTTTTTGATGTAAGTTACCTGTTTTGGCCCATGTATTTCATCTATCAAAACATGTTATTACCCAAGTACCACTTCATTTCTCACTATATAGACAAAATCTTAAAGGTAGAGAATAGACAATAATTTTAAGCTACATAAATCAGACAAAATTTAATTTTAAAATTCAAAATACATACAAAAAATGAGGGGAAAATAATTTCCTTTTTCACTTTTGCTTCAAAAGTTTCTGAGTTTAAATTGGGTTCAATTTAGAGGGGGGAAGAAACCTCAAAATTGCATTGTTTATCTAAATATCCAGAGTCTGGAAACCAGATTTTAAAAATACCGTATGAGATTGTATTTTGCTCATGAGATTTCTGGCATTGTTTCCTGCCTCTAGAGTAAGTAATGTCCAGGAGAATAATGAATCTTTCTGAATTTGGCACTGTAGAGTCCAATACTTGCCAGCAAACAAGAGTGCTAATGAAAAGCCCCAACTTGGTGAGGAAAGTTCCCAAAAGACAGCTATCCACTGGCATTGCTAAACAAGGGGGTGACCATGGGAACAGCTCCATCTTTTCCTCATAGGTGATCAGCAGGTACTATGAGGTGAGTTTGACATGATCACTGCTATCACCTTTTTTATGAATGACAAATTTTGCCTACGTTATTTTTACAAAGAAATCCAGTACTAAAATCACAGTTATTTCTGAAAAACCTTCCTGCCACTGGAATGACTTACATAATTAACTGCATGAAAACTATTCCCTTTGGTTTCTTGGAAGAATAGAAATTTACAAATTCTCACTTTGCAGGCTAGTCTTGTTCTTACTTTTGTGCACTGTATCAAGGAAAAGCATCAAGATGTGAGCTCATAAAAACAAGATTGGAACATAGAACCAAGTTAAGATTTCAATCAGGGAGTTAAAGCCTTCTGACACTTCTGCATTCTTCACATATAAAACTTTTATAGACTCCCTTCTGCATACAAAATTGTCTTAGTGGTAGAATTTATGACTGTAAAAAAACCAAAAAACAAAGAGACAGTGGAACCATAAAGGCATTCTTATTAGCTTGCCATTTTTAAAGGTACTCAGACATCAGCTAATATCTATGTGGGTGTCAGGGAGCAGGGAGCGTCCTGCTACACAGCAAAAGAGGATACCCCAAACTGCATCTCTCCATGTATCTGAGAAGTCCCTAGTGACAGAAACAATCTGCATGTTGCTGTCCCCAAATCACACATTTCTCTTTCACAGGTTTTTGTGAAACATTTCCATTTTTAAGAAGATATGGATAGCCAGGCAAATTTCCACACATTTCTCATCTATATTTTGACACTATGTAGATTTCCATTAAGATATAGTTTAGTTTTAAAAATATGGTTAACTAGAAAATAGCTGGAAGCTGCTTCAATAAATCAGAAAGATAAAGTTTGAGATATGTGCATATAATCAAACCATGAAATTCATTTCTACAGGAAATCAATAATATATTTTTGAAAAAATGAAAAGGGATTTTACATGTATATAAATAAAGGTGGCATTTGTTAGAACATTAAATAGACAAAAAGTGACAAGAACTATGTACATTTGTGCCTTGTGAAATAAATTTAATATGTGCATGATGGACATATTCCTCTCATTTTATATAAAGCACTCCTGAATATTTTATGGAATAAAATTCATAGAATATAGTTTGTGTGTGTGTATACATCTGTATGTGTGTGTGTAGAGGAGTATTATGGTAATTAAAAAATTTTTGTGGACATTATGGTAAAAAAGTCCCCTTTGATATTAAAAAATAATTTAAAATGTACCTTTTTGTATCTTCTTCTTCCTGCATATCATCTTGGCATTGGGAAACAGTTAGCAATCCAAGGAGCAAGGTATTTATCAGCCATCACTCAAACAAAGCATAATAGCAGATGAGATGATGGTAAGTGGAAGATTATAATTGGAAAAGGTACTTCCTAATGGAGATATATGTAAGGGAAGCATGGGATGGCAATTATATTGGGCTGTTGAGCACTGGTACCAAAACACTTCTGTGGATTTTTCATGTTTTACCTATTCTGAAGGAGAGTGAAAACTAACATGATTTTCACTAAATTAAGAAAATAATATTAACCCTAATTCTCACTTATGTTTCAGTCATATTTTGTTAGAAAGACACTGTCAAGCACTTCCACTATCAGCATGCTGCTTTAATTATATATTAAGATGCTACTCTAGTGTCTTAAAGTAACATCCTCCACAAGCATCTTAATGTTAAACTAACTGCTCTGCCAATTAGTTGTCTAACTAGTGCTGCTCTGTTATGTCCACCCTTTAAAACTTCTGCATGAGTGGATACATATGTTACATTATCATTCAACTTGCCCATGTTCTACTTTGAAGGCTTCATTTTGTATCTTTTACATCAATATACATCTTCTTTCCCCTAACTGATTTCTTCTCTTTCCTTATATTTTCTGTTTAGCATCAAATGTGTTGTTATAGATGAAAGACTATTGAAATGAAATGCTTTGCTAATATAAAGATTCTGGGTTACTTTGATGCTTAAACTTCCTTCACACTTCCTAATGTCACTTTAAGAAGAAAATTAGTTGAAGCTGGTTATGATCATATCTATTTTATATAAAGGAAACTGAGTCATCAAGGGAACAAAATGAGCTATAGCAATCTCTGTTTGAAAGATATACAAATATCTAGCAAACGGCTTCAGCCTAGAACCTGGTTTGCTTGCTATTTTACTGAGGATTAGGTTTGACTATAAGTATTGGAGAATCCTGATAATAATGGGTTAAATAAGTCAGAAGTGGTTTCTCAATCATGTGAGAAGTCCAGGGTGAGCCAGGTGCCTCACATTGTTAGGCTCAGGTCCATTTCCACCTGTATGACCTTGCACTCTTCATCTAAGATATGTTCTAACTATATTATCCATCTTCCATTCACAGGAAGAAGAGATGAAGAGGCAAGAAGTCTCCAGGAGCTTGCACAGCGTACTCCTGTTTCTATCTCCTTGACCAGCAGCTTGGCAAGTTGAGAAATGCAGTCTCCATCCTGAGCTGCTATATGTCCAGACAAAAATCAGGTGTTCTGTCACTATGAAATAAGAGGAGAACAAATATTTGGGGGCAAATTGTGGTCTCTAGTACAAGCCATGGTATAGCATGTACATATAGAAAAAATATATATAAATTCTGTGACTATTTAGCACCAATAATGGGAAAATTTTCTTTTGCATATAATTGTAATAAAGCAGTTACTGCATATTATATTAATAAGACAGCTTAATATTATGATTTCTGCAGAACAATGCTTGAGCTCAAATATATTTTCTGAACTATAAGTCATATGTTACTAGAAAATGAAGCTATATTTATGTGCTAGAAGAAAAAAGTCTATTGTTTCCGTTATCTTCTGCTGTGTAGCAAATGATCCCAAAATGTGGTAACTTAAAATAACACCCGCTTTTTTATCTCTTGCAACATTGTGAGCATCCTGAGCTCACCTGGGCAGTTCTATTCCATGTGGTGTTTGCAGAGGCTGCAGTAATTTGGGGACTCAACTGTGTTGATATGTCAAGATAGGGACTGTTCATCAGAGCCCCTTAATACCCTCCAAGGACCACTTCATGTGTCTGGGCTCCTCCCAGCACGCAGGCTAGGTTCCAAGAGTCAGGCAAGTAAAGATGCTAGTAGTCTTCTTCAGGCCTTTGTTCAGAAATCCCAGAATATCATTTCTGCCACATTCCTTGGTTAAAACCAGTTATAAGGCCATCCCAGAGTAAAAGTAGGGAGGGGATTGGAGGGAGGTGGGGAAGGTTAAGTTCTACCTTTTGATGCAAGCAGAGGTATGTACATAAAAGGAGAGAAGAAATTGTTAAAGGTCATCTTCAGAGACTAGGTACTAACTATATGTAATACAGAAAATAGTAGAAATAGCACAGAAAATCAACAATTCAATGATAAAACTAAATCTAAAATTCTACCAGAAAGCATTGCTTGATAGATAATAAGGTCATTGGAAATGCCCTTGAAGACAATGAGATTGCAGTTTAGCTTACAAAAATCAATTTTTCTCATCTTCATTCAATAAGCATTCACTGAGTGCCTTTCATATTCCAGATATATGTTACATGATGAGTTTACATAATTAAGGTCATCCTTAATCACAAGGCCACACCTGGCCAGGCCCATGGGGGAGGCACCATTGCACTGGTCATACTGTGACTTTCAGTTGTGGGGGATGGGGTGAGCTTTCTACCAAGATTGGGGTTTATGTGATAGGTGACATGAGCCAGACTCCTTATGGTCAAGACTGGGATAAAAGCCTCTGTCACCAGGGGCACCCAGGTGTTTCTCATCCCGAGACTCCCCTGCTGGCTGTGGTAGAACTCCTAAGATCCCATGAGATCCTGCTTCCTCTGGGAAGAGTGCTCGTGACAGCAGCTGCTCAGACAGACCTGATTCCACCATCTTCTGAGCTGCCCCACTTCTCAGCGTATCCCGGTCCATACTCTCCCTGCTCCACAATATGAATCTGCACTTCCCTCATACATACCGGAAGCACAACGCATACCCTGTTGGCTCCAACCGAGCTCTGTTCACCTTCCTGGAAAAAAAAAATTCTTATCTCAAGGATAGTCTTAACATACTGACAGTAGACTTTCAATACTTGCTATAGCAGAAATCTCACAAGGTGCCATGTGAGCAAAGAGGGACACCAACTATGGTAGACATGGGAAAAGGGAGGAGACTGGTCAAGTTAACAGTATCTGTCTAGAGGAGATCAGGCAAATAACATATGTGACTTTGATTTTCTTTTTCATTTAACCTTCAAGTTATTGAACTAATAATACTCAGAGAAAAAAAGATAATCCCCCCTTAGAAGACTGATTTACATATAGGTAAAAATCTATTGGTCCTAAAAGTTTCAGAGCTAATTCTAAGATCTATATTTTAGTACAGAATTTAGGAACTCAAGGCACTAGGACAAATTTTAGTTAAATAGGTTTATTACTTCTCTTTTCCCTGGTAAATCTCCCACATCTTATATCTTCCTTATCACTTAAACACACATACCCATTATCTTCAAAGACGTGATAAATAGATGTCAATTTGTCTTAAGACTTTTCAAAGACTGATTTTTTCAAAAAAAAAAAATACAAGTTCTTAAACACAACCTAAGGGAAAAGTCCAGATCATTTGTAGCTACATGTAAAATTAGTTTCACATTTTGCTCCAGGGACACTTATTTTAAAGAAATAGACCTTTCTTCCCTGTTCTACAGGCCCTGCATTTGACTATTTGATTTTAGATAGAAAATGTTTTTAAATGTGTGGATCATTCTACAAGTGAAAATAATCTTTTAAACAAAATGCTGAGCCACCTACTATGAATACCATTGAGAAAATTTATTACTTGATTTAAGAACAAAAAAGTCATCTTATAAACACGGTCAATATAATACTTAGAATGCACTTGAATTGACAGAAAATATTACTCTTGCCTGATAGCACGTGTGGAGTTTTCAAATAAAGAGGAAAGAAAAACCTTAGTGGATATTCTAACCAAAATAAAAGAAAGATGCCAAAACAAAAAAAAATCATTTGCTTAGCTTCAAATCCAGGAAGATGCCAATTTCTAGTGTCAATAAGGTTTGTTTATGTTTCATGTAGCCTATAAATGTTATAGGATGGAAGTAATTTTAATCAATTTTGCTGTTTAAATGATTGTTCCTTATTCTTTATTTACAGCTATATTTTCAGGCATAAATCCTGCAAATTACAGGGTCAATATTAAGCATTCGAGATAAAAATCAGCTGTATTATTTTGCAGCCAACATCAGGAACTATTTTGTCACAGTCTTTCCCCACTAGCTTTCTACTTCCTCAAGGGAATTAAGCACTTTCACTACTTAACTTCTTTACTTTCACCTGAGTCTCTCACTCAGAACACAGCTGATTCCTTCTATAGCAATAAATCGCTGCCTTTGCTCAACCACATCCCTACCATTTCTCAACCAAATCACTTTGAAACAAGTCTCAACCAAATTAACTATTGACAGCTCTTTGTTTTAAAATTTCATTTTTTAAATCAGAACTAGTGTAAATCACTATAATTTCCACCTCTCAGATCCAAGTTTTTCCTTCAACATCACACAGAATAGATGGATTTCCTCTTTCAGAATAACATACTAATTAAGAATAGAAGTTTTAGATCCAGACTGTGTCTATTCAAATTCCATCTGCCCCTTAGTAGCTATAAGACCTTAATCATTCCTATATTTACTTGCCAATATGTTATTTGAATACTGATTCTTTCATCATGCTTGTATTAATTTCTTATTGCTGCTGTAACAAATTACCATAAATCTAGTGGCTTAAAGTGACACATATTTATTATCTCACAATTATATTGGTCAGAAGTATTTAATAGATCTGACCTAAAATCAAGTCGTAGACATGGCTGCATTTTGTTTCTGGAGGCTCTAGGGGAGAATCCATTCTCTTGCCTTTTTACCTTCTAGAAGGTACTTGTATCCCTTGGCTCATCATTCTCTTCCATCTTCAAAACCAGCAAAGGTTGTTTAAGTGTTTCTCACAATGCTATCTCTCTTGTTCTGACTCTTCTGCTTCCCTCTTCTATCATTTAAGGACTATTGTAATACACTGGATGAAACAAGAAAATCTCCCTATCTTGATTAGCAACCTTAATTCAATTTACAATTTAAATTTCCTTTTGCTGTGTAACCTAACATGTTCAAAGGTTCCAAGGATTACAATGTGAACATATTTGGAGGACTATTAATCTGTCTACCACAGCATTCAATCCTATATGCTATTTTTCTTCTTCTTTTTCATGATTTTGTGTTGTATTTGAACTTATTAATATAATTTATGATCTCAATCTATTTAACTCATAATGATGAGTTCAATGAATAATTGGTTTATGTAAAAAAGAGGCATTGGTCTGAACATTAAAGGATGAAAAGAATTTAAACAGATGGAATAGAGAAAGAAGGTCACTGGAGATAGAAGAAGAAATTCATGAAAAAATAGTGATAAGAATGAGCAAACTAAACATAAAGTTTAGTAAATTTCTGGAAACAAGAACTTCAACTTAGAAATGAATGATAAGAAAATATGGGTAAAATGAAGCCCAATTATAGATTTATACATGTCTTTGAATACTTCATTGAGAAGATTACATATAGTATAGTCATAGCCAACTTTGACAATAGGTGAAATAAGAAATCATATATGTGTGTAAAATATTTTATTTGTGAGATATTATGAAGGCTTATTTGCCAAAATTGTCTCTCATAGGCAAATTACAAATCCTTAAAATTCTCCTATTAACAATGTATTGGATTTAACATTCTCCTCTTTTTAAATACAAATACTCCTGCAGGTGGAGTCATGGAGGGTAAACCATTAAGAAAGTACACATAGTGAAAATTACTCTACAAAATTACCTCTTTTCTCAGTTATATTATGAAAGCACTGAGGCTAGAGATGGGAATAAGGGACTGGAAGAAACTAATACACAAGACTGGGATTTTGGTTGGGCAGGGGACTAATCATTGAGGTGGAAAATGCCAAAGACATAATTTTGCCAGTGGCTTTCCTATGCTTAGCCAATAAGGAGAATCTTTTTTTTTTTCTTTTTTAATTGAGTATTGATATGTTAAGAACAACATTTTTAGATATTACTTGAATAGGTCAAATTTCAACATGTTGAGTCTAAAATAAAACAGACTAGGACTTAGGAGCTCATGCCACATCATTCTTTCCTGTGTCATCACCAAAAGCTCATACACCAAAGTCTTGTGAAGGAGATTACAACCTCCTGGTGCCTACAGCAAGAAAAAGTTTCAAATGAAGGAGAAAAAAATATAATTCCTTTAATAATATCTTTAAACTGTTCATATGAGATAAGTAACTTAAAAGTTTTAATATCTAAGAAGATTAACAATTAAAATAACTTATTTGGGAGAAAAAAACATTAAGATAAAAGCTAAAACAAGGATTATAAAGTATTTCACAATGGAAAATGTACCAAATGAGGACCAAGACCACTTGAGCTCCTACCTGTGACTATAATGGACATCAGTGTCCACCACAGTATTCTTTCCCATCTGACTTGTGATGATCTCATTATCTCTCTCAAAAGAGTGCTCTCTGTAGCTGTTTTAAATTAATAAGAATTCACACAGGAGATAAAGGTCTGATACCAAAGTCTGATACCAAAACCAGACAAAGATATCACAAAGAAAGAAAACTACAGGCCAATATCACTGATGAACATAGATGCAAAAATCCTCAACAAAATACTAACAAACAGAATCCAACAACACATTGAAAGGATCATACACCATGATCAAGTGGAGTTTATCCCAGAAATGCAAGGATTCTTCAATATATGAAAATCAATGTGATAAACCATATTAAAAAATTGAAGGAGAAAAACCATATGATCCTCTCAATAGATGCAAAAAAAGTTTTTGACAAAATTTGACACCGTTTTATGATGAAAACCCTCCAGAAAGTAGGCATAGAGGGAACTTACCTCAACATAATAAAGACCATATATGACAAACCCACAGCCAATGTTGTTCTCAGTGGTGAAAAACTGAAACCGTTTCCTCTAGATCAGGAACAAAACAAAGCTGTCCACTCTCACCACTATAATTCAACATAGTTTTGGAAGTTTTAGCCACAGCAATCAGAGAAGAAAAAGAAATAAAAGGAAACCAAATCGGAAAAGAAGAAGTGAAGCTGTCACTGTTTGCAGATGACATGATACTATACATAGAGAATCCAAAGACTTTACCAGAAAACTACTAGAGCTAATCAATGAATTTGGTAAAGTAGCAGCATACAAAATTAATGCACAGAAATCTCTTGCATTCTTATACACTACTGATGAAAATCTGAAAGAGAAATTAAAGAAACACTCCCATTTACCATTGTAACAAAAAGAATAAATACCTAGGAATAAACCTACCTAAGGAGACAAAAATCCTGTATGCAGAAAACTATGACACTGATGAAAGAAATTAAAGATGGTACAAACAGATGGAGAGATATACAATGTTCTTGGATTGGAAGAATCATCATTGTGAAAATGACTCTACTACCCAAAGCAAACTACAGATTCACTGCAATCCCTATCAAACTACCAATGGCATTTTTCACAGAACTAGAACAAAAAACTACACAATATGTATGGAAACACAAAAGATCCTGAATAGCCAAGGTAATCTTGAGAAAGAAAAATGGAGGTAGAGGAAGCAGGCTCCCAGACTTCAGAGTATACTACAAAGCTACAGTAATCAAGAAATTATGGTACTGGCACAGAAATAGAAATATAGATCAATGGAACAGGATAGAAAGCCCATAGGTAAGCCCATGCACATATGGTCACCTTATTTTTGATAAAGGAGGCAAGAATATACAATGGAGAAAAGACAGTCTCTTCAATAAGTTGTGCTGGGAAAACTGGAAAGCTCCATGTAAAAGAATGATATTAGAACACTCCCTAACACCATACACCAAAACAAACTCAAAATGGATTAAAGATCTAAATGTAAGGCCAGACCCTATAAAACTCTTAGAGGAAAATACAGGCAGAACACTCTATGACATAAATTACAGCAAGATCCTTTTGACCCATCTCCTAGAGAAATGGAAATAAAACCAAAAATAAACAAATGGGACCTAATAAAACTTCAAAGCTTTTGCACAGAAAAGGAAACCATAAACAAGATGAGAAGACAACCCTCAGAATGGGAGGAAATATTTGCAAATGAAGCAACTGACAAAGGATTAATCTACAAAACATACAAGCAGCTCATGCAGCTCAATATCAAAAAAACAAAAAAAAAAATTCTAAAAATGGGCAGAAGACCTAAATAGACATTTCTCCAAAGAAGATATACAGATTGCCAACAAACACATGAAAGGATGCTCAACATCGCTAATCATTAGAGAAATATAAATCAAAACTACAATGAGGTATCACCTCATACCAGTCAGAATGGCCTTCATCAAAAAATCTAGAAAAAATAAATGCTGGAGAGGTTGTGGAGGAAAGGAAACTCTCTTGCACTGTTGGTGGGAATGTAAATTGATACAGCCACTATGGAGAACAGTATGGAGGTTCCTTAAAAA
Organism: Pseudorca crassidens; assembly: GCF_039906515.1. NCBI lineage: Eukaryota > Metazoa > Chordata > Mammalia > Artiodactyla > Delphinidae > Pseudorca > Pseudorca crassidens. Next base: position 55,053,092 of record NC_090312.1, on the reverse strand, counting down.
ACTAAAAATAGAACTACCATATGACCTAGCAATCCCACTACTGGACATATACTCTGAGAAAATGAGAATTCATAAAGAGTTATGTATCACAATATTCATTGCAGCACTATTTACAATAGCCAGGACATGGAAGCAATCTAAGTGTCCATCAACAGATGAATGGATAAAGAAGATGTGGCACATATATACAATGGAATATTACTGAGCCATAAAAAGAAATGAAATTGAGTCATTTGTAGTGTGGTGGATGGACCTAGAGTCTGTTATACAGAGTGAAGTAAGTCAGAAATAGAAAAACAAATACCATATGCTCACACATAAATATAGAATATAAAGAAAAAAATGGTTTTGAAGAACCTAGGAGCAGGACAGGAATAAAGATGCAGGCGTAGAGAATGGACTTGAGGACACGGGAAGGGGGAAGGATAAGCTGCGATGAAGTGAGAGAGTGGCATGGACTTATATACACCAACAAATGTAAAATAGATTGCTAGTGGGAAGTGGCCAATCTATAGTCGTTCTTTTGTTTGTTTGTTTTTGTTTTAAGTATAGTGTATCTAAGATGAGAGGGAAAATTTTTCTGTTATAACTGACATGAAACAATGACTTCAAACAACACAGGTTATTTCTTGCTCATGTCCATGCCCAGGACTTGACGTCAAAGGGTTGGCAACAGGGCTGTGTGCATCAAACTCACTCAGGTTTAAGAGCAAAGCAGCTCCATCTCAGTAATTTCTGGTTGCTATGCCAGAAAGAAAGTAAACGTTGTTAAATCCCTACCTAGTTCTTAAGACTTCCATCCAGAAGTGACACATATCACTTCCTCTCACAATTCCTTGGCCAAAGGAAGTCATTTAACCACAGTTAATTGCAACGGGATAGGAAAGTGCCATTATACCTATGCCCAATAGGTGGATAATCACAAATGTACAGCCAACAGCACTAATATCTATTGCAAACTTCATGAAAAGAAGTTAATGATTGTGGTTGGCATATTTCTCAGGTGGCTCCCAAGACTGTTGCCTGAACCTGTGAATATGATGGATTTTGCTCCTGTGATTAGGATACTTTATAAGACCAAGGTCAAGGAATTTTGCAGGTGTAATTAAGGTCTCAAATCAATGAACTTTGAAATAATCAAAAATGAGGTTATCCTGGCTGGGTCTGACCTAATTAATTTAGCCCTTAAAATGGACAGCTTCCTGAAATAAAAGAGTCAATGCATAAGAGGTATTATTCTGCTGACTTTGAAGAAGTAAGCTTCCATGAGAGACAGCTAAGTGGCTATGATCTCAGGCAGCCTCTTGGAGCTGAGAGTGACCTCCCAGAAAACAGACAGCAGGAAAATAGGAACTCAGTCTTACAACTGGAAGGAATCTAATTGTCTAATAACCTGAGTGAGCTTGAAAGAGGAAACTGAGCTGTAAATGAGAATGCAGCCCAGTTAACTCTTTGATTCTAGTGTGAGACCCTGAGAAGAGAACCTAGTTATATGCTAAGCCTGCACTTCTGATTCATGGAACTGTAACATAAAAAATGTATGTTGTTTTAAGCCACTACGTTGTGGTAATTTGTTGCTCAATGTAGAAAATGAAGACAATTACAAAAGAACAGTTCATAATATATTACATTTTAAAAGCCAAGCACACAAAATATGAAAGACTATGATCCAATTTTGATTAAAAAATGTATATATCTTCATAGGGAAATAATTGTAATATTTATACTGTCAAATATTAACAAATTTTGGTTAATGCTGGAAGCCAATTTGTCCAATATATGTTGTCATATATATAAAATCTTATCTTCGTAATATCCCAAAGATAATTATTATTATCATTATTTATGTCAGTTGGATGATCTTTTCTTTTTTAGACTTTCATGTATTTTCTAAATTATTAGAGTCAACATGTTTTTGTTTTATTGTTAGATAAGAATAAACAAAGACTACTTTTATTTTTAAAATTATTACCCAGATTCATAGAAAAGTACACAGCAATTTATATTAACAAAACACAAAACACACAAATTGTGAATGTGTCTATAATTTAATGTGATCTCACAATAAAATGAGACTACAAAATAATATATCATCTTAATCTAATTAAATAGACTTCCTTGAACTGAACTGGATGGTCTGGTATGGTTCATCAAATTCCTTTCTTCCTCTCTTCTAGTTCACTTGCTTCAACCATATTTCCAAATCTCCCTTGAAGTTTGGCATGACCCTATGCATCCTAGCCAGGAATGGGACTTGAAGTGACTGACATATGTCACTTCCATGCCTGGCACATAAAAGCCTCCCTTTCTTGCTTCTCTATTCTCTTCTATCCCTTTTTAGCTGACTGGGAAGCCCATGTTAAAGATAACAGAGGTTCTATCAACCTGGGTCTCTGAAGACTTCTGGAGGTTAGCCCTGGCTTAGTCCATTTAGGCTGCTATGATGAAAATATTGCAGACTGGATGGCTTAATCAACAAAAAATCTTCGCCCTCACATTTCTGGAGGCTGAGAAGTCCAAGATCAAGGTGCTGGAAGATTCTGTGTCTGGTGAGAGCACACTTCCTGGTTCATAGATGGCCACCTTCTCACTGCATTTTCACATGACAGAAGGGGCAAGGGAGCTCTCTCAGATCTCTTTTATAAGAGGACTAATCCCATTCCTGAGGGCTCTACCCTCATGACCTAATCACCTGGAAAAGGCCTCACTTCCAAAAAACATTATGTTAGGAATTATGTTTCAACATATGAATCCTGGGAGGGACAAAAATTTTCACTTCATAGTTCCCAACCACACCTCACCCATGTGTAACTGCCTTGGAAAGTTATGTGAATGACACACACATTTCTTTTGTGTTGTGTTAATATATATGTTAGATCTATTACAGAAGTGAATTGAGCACTTACTTTATTCCAGACCATCTGCAGGGATTTTATATACATTACTTTTGATCACCATCATTTTAATTTCACACATAATGAAACCAAATCTCATAAAATTTTAGTCAGCCATCTCAGATTGTACTTCCAACTAGTTAATGGCTAAGTAAGGACTGGAAACCAGACATTTCTGGATTCAAATCTATTTATACAAGGCCTCCACAGTATTGCCATAATTTGAAAAGGATAAAAATAAATATGATTGAGTTGATGAAGAAAGAACAGTGAGTTGGAAAGTCTCTAAACATTTCCCTACCAGGAATATTTTAAGAAATCGAAGTTTGTGGCCTAAAGAAGAAAATATCAACTTGAATACTTGAAAGCTTGCTATTTGGAAGTAGGAATAAAGTTGCTTTTTGCAGCAGAAATGGGAGACTTAGAGAAGAATTTCAATTCAGCATAAGAAATTTTCCAATGCCTAAAGCTGTCCAGCAGTGGGATGTGTTGTCTTCATTTATTAAATCTTCCATTAATTCAGCCAACATTGTGCTCACATTACATGCTAGGCATTCTCCTAGGTTAAGATGATACTAAGATGAATAAAATTTAGTTTATGTCATTAATAATATACATTCTAGGAAGGATTTGAAACAGCATGAAAAAGATAGCTGCAGTACAGAACAATAATTGTAATAATCACCTACAGTAGAAAGCAGTTGGCCCTATTTGGCTCTACCAGGGAAACTTTCTAAAGTAGTGCTTTGTAGAATAGAATCTGTCTAATGAAGTTTTTGTGAGTCCAGAATAAAATAAGATAAACAAGAAACATAGACTGATAGTTCCAAGCTGCTAATTTATTCTTTTTATTGAGTTTAATTACATTCTTCCTTTTGAATGTTAAAATATTTTTTATAAGAAATGATGTGATTGTAGCTGGTGGCTTGTTACTTGAATTTTATTTGATGTTAATATCTTCACTTAGCAAAATAAAACTACAGCAACCCTCTGTCGAACTCAAATTTTAAAAATTAAATTTTGCAAGAAGGAACCAAGATGATGGAGTAGAAGGACGTGCTCTCACTCCCTCTTGTGAGAACACCAGAATCACAAGTAGCTGCTGGACAATCATCGACAGGAAGACACTGGAACCCACCAAAAAAATACCCCACACCCAACGACAAAGGAGAAGCAACAATGAGACGGGAGAGGGGCACAGTCACAGTAAAATCAAATTCCATAACTGGTGTGTGGGTGACTCACAGACTGGTGAACACTTATACCACAGAAGTCCACCCACTGGAGTGAAGGTCCTGAGCCCCACGTCAGGCTTCCCAACATGGGGGTCCGGCAACAGGAGGAGGAATTCCTAGAGAATCAGACTTTGAAGCCTACTGGGAATTGATTGCAAGACTTCGACAGGACTGGGGAAAACAGAGACTCCACGCTTGGAGGGCACACACAAAGTAGTGTGTGCATCGATACCCAGAGGAAGGAGCAGTGACCCCGGGGGAGACTGAACCAGACGTACCTGCTACTATTGGAGGGTCTCCTGCAGAGGCAGGGGGTTGCTCTCTTTCACAGTGGGGACAAGGACACTGGCAGCAGAAGTTCTGGGAAGTGCTCCTTGGCATGAGCCCTCCCAGAGTCTGTCATTAGCCCCACCAAAGAGCACAGGTAGGCTCCACTGTTGGGTAGCCTCAGGCCAAACAACAAACAGGGAGAGAACACAGCCCCACCCATCAACAGTCAAGTGGATTAAAGTATTACTGAGCTCTGCCCACCAGAGCAACAGTCAGCTCTACCCCCCACCAGCCCCTCCCATCAAGCCTCTTAGATAGCCTCATCCACCAGAGGACAGACAGAAGAAGCAAGAAGAACTGCAATTCTGCAAGCTGTGGAACAAAAACCACATTCACAGAAAGATAGACAAGATGAAAAGGCAGAGGGCTATATACCAGATAAAGGAACAAGATAAAACCCCAGAAAAAAAAAACTAAATGAAGTGGAGATAGGTAACATTCCAGAAAAAGAATTCAGAATAATGATAGTGAAGATGATTCAGGACCTAGGGAAAAGAATGCAGGCAAAGATCGAGATGATGCAAGAAATGTTTAACAAAGACTTAGAAGAATTAAAGAACAAACAAACAAAGATGAACAATACAATAACTGAAATGAAATTTACACTAGAAGGAAACAATAGTAGAATAACTGAGACAGAAGAACGGATAAGTAACCTGGAATAGAGAATGGTGGAATTCACTGCTACAGAACAGAATAAAGAAAAAAGAATGAAAAGAAGTGAAGACAGCCTAAGAGACCTCTGGGACAACATTAAACACAAAAACATCTGCATTATATAGGTCCCAGAAGGAGAAGAGAGAGAGAAAGAACCAGAGAAAATATTTGAAGAGATTATAGTCGAAATTTTCCCCAACATGGGAAAGGAAATAGCCACCCAAGTCCGGGAAGTGCAGCAAGTCCCATACAGGATAAACCCAAGGAGAAACACGCCAAGATACATAGAAATCAAAATGGCAAAAATTAAAGAAAAAGAAAAATTACTGAAAGCAGCAAGGGAAAAATGAAAAATAACATACAAGTGAACTCTCATAAGGTTAACAGCTGACTTCTCAGGAGAATCTCTACAAGCAAGAAGGGAGTGGCATGATATACTTAAAGTGATGAAATGGAAGAAACTACAACCAAGATTACTCTTCCCAGCAAGGATCTCATTCAGATTCGATGGAGAAATCAAAAGTTTTACAGACAAGCAAAAGCTAAGAAAATTCAACACCACCACACCAGCTCTACAATAAGTGCTAAAGGAACTTCTCTAAGTGGGAAACACAAGAGAAGAAAAGGACCTACAAAAACAAACCCAAAACAATTAAGAACATGGTCACAGGAATATACTTATCGATAATTACCTTAAACGTGAATGGATTAAATGTTCCAACCAAAAAACACAAGCTTGCTGAATGGATACAAAAACAAGACCCATTATATGTTCTCTACAAGAGACCCACTTCAGACCTAGGGACACATACAGACTGAAAGTGAGGGGATGGAAAAAGATATTCCATGTAAATGGAAAACAAAAGAAAGCTGGAGTAGCTATACTCATATCAGGTAAAATAGACTTTAAAATAAAGAATGTTACAAGAGACAAAGAATGACACCACATAATGATCAAGGGATCAATCCAAGAAGAAGATATAACAAGTATAAATATATATGCATTAAATATAGGAGCACCTCAATACATAAGGCAACTGCTAACAGCTATAAAAGAGAAAATCGACAATAACACAATTATAGTGGGGGACTTTAACACTTCACTTACACCAATGGACAGATCAACGAAAATGAAAACAAATAAGGAAACAGAAGCTTTAAATGACACATTAGACCAAATAGATTTAATTGATATTTATAGGACATTTCATCCAAAAGCAGCAGATTACACTTTCTTCTCAAGTGTTCATGGAACATTCTCCAGGATAGATCACATCTTGGGTCACAAATCAAGCCTCAGTAAATATAAGAAAATTGAAATTATATCAAGCATCTTTTCTGACCACAACACTATTAGATTAGAAATGAATTACAGGGAAAAAAAATGTAGAAAACCCAAACATATAGAGACTAAACAATACGTTACTAAATAACCAAGAGATCACTGAAGAAATCAAAGAGGAAATCAAAAAATACCTACAGACAAATGATAATGAAAACATGATGATCCAAAACCTATGGGATGCAGCAAAAGCAGTTCTAAGAGGGAAGTTTACAGTTATACAAGCCCATCTCAAGAAAAAAGAAAAATCTCAAGTAAACAATCTAACCTTACACATAATGAAACTAGAGAAAGAAGAAAAAACGAAACCCAAAGTTAGCAGAAGGAAAGAAATCATAAAGATCAGAGTAGAAATAAATGAAATAGAAACAAAGAAAACAGTAACAAAGATCAATTAAACTAAAAGCTGGTTCTTTGTGAAGATAAACAAAATTGATAAACCATTAGCCAGACTCATCAAGAAAAAGAGGGAGAGGACTCAAATCAATAAAATTAGAAATGAAAAAGAAGTTATAACAGACACCTCAGAAATACAAAGCATCCTAAGAGACTACTACAAGCAACTCTATGCCAATAAAATGGACAACCTGGAAGATAGGACACATTCTTAGAAGGGTATAACCTTCCAAGACTGAACCAGGAAGAAACAGAAAATATGAACAGACAAATCACAAGTAATTAAGTTGAAACTATGATTAAACATCTTCCAACAAACAAAAGGCCAGGACCAGATGGCTTCACAGGTGAATTATATCAAATATTTAGAAAAGAGCCAACACCCATCTTTCTCAAACTCTTCCAAAAAGTTGTGGAGGAAGGAACGCTCCCCAACCCATTCTATGAGGCCACCATCACCCTGATAACAAAACCAGACAAAGATACTACAAAAAAAGAAAATTATAGACCCATATCACTGATGAATATAGATGCAAATATTCTCAACAAAATACTAGCAAACAGAATCCAACAACATATTAAAAGGATCATACACCATGAACAAGAGGGATTTATCCCAGGAGTGCAAGGATTCTTCAATATACACAAATCAATCAGTGTGATATGCCATATTAGCAAATTGAAGAAAAAAAAAAACATATGATCATCTAAATAGATGTAGAAAAAGCTTTAGAAAAAATTCAACAAAGATTTATGATAAAAACTCTCTAGAAAGTGGGCATAGAGGTAACCTACCTCAACATAATAAAAGCCACATATGACAAACCCACAGCAAACATCATTCTCAATGGTGAAAAATTAAAAGCATTTCCTCTAAAATCAGGAATGAGAAAAGGATGTCCACACTCACCACTATTCTTCAACATATTTTTGGAATCAGAGAAGTAAAAGAATCAGAGAAGTAATCAGAGAAGCAATCAGAGAAGTAAAAGAAACAAAAGAAATACACATTGAAAAGAAGAAGCAAACTGTCACTATTTGCAGATGACATGATACTATGCATAGAGAATCCTAAAAATGCCACCAGAAAACTACTAGAGCTAATCAATGAATTTGGTAAAGTAGCAGGATACAAAATTAATGTACAGAAATCTCGTGCATTCCTATACACTAAAGATGAAAAATCTGAAAGAGAAATTATGGAAACACTCCCATTTACCATTGCAACAAAAAGAATAAAATACCTAGGAATAAATCTATCTAGGGAGACAAAAGACCTGTATGCAGAAAATTATAAGACACTGATGAAAGAAATTAAAGATGATACCAACAGATGGAGAGATATATCATGTTCATGGATTGGAAGAATCAATATTGTGAAAATGACTATACTACCCAAAGCAATCTACAGATTCAATGCAATACCTATCAAATTACCAATGGCATTTTCTATGGAACTAGAACAAATCATCTTAAAATTTGTATGGAGACACAAAAGACCACGATTAGCCAAAGCAGTCTTGAGTGAAAAATACGGAGCTGGAGGAATCAGACTCCCTGACTTCAGGCTGTGCTACAAAGCTACAGTAATCAAGACAATATGGTGCACAAAAACAGAAACATAGATCAATGGAACAACATAGAAATCCCAGAGATAAACCCACACACCTATGGTCAACTAATCTATGACAAAGGAGGCAAAGATATAAAATGGAGAAAAGACAGTCTCTTCAATAATTAGTGCTGGGAAAAATGGACAGCTACACGTAAAAGAATGAAATTAGAACACTCCCACGAAAATAAACTCAAAATGGATTCGAGACCTAAATGTAAGACTGGACACTATAAAACTCTTAGAGGAAAACATAGGAAGAACACTCATAGACATAAATCACAGTAAGAACTTTTTTTGTTGTTGTTGTTGTTGTTTTTGCAGTACACGGGCCTCTCACTGTTGTGGCCTCTCCCGTTGTGGAGCACAGGCTCCGGACATGCAGGCTCAGTGGCCATGGCGCAAGGGCCCAGCCGCTCCGCGGCATGTGGGATCCTCCCGGACTGGGGCACGAACCAATGTCCCCTGCATCAGCAGGTGGACTCTCAACCAATGCACCACCAGGGAAGCCCAACAGCAAGATCTTTTTTGATCCACCTACAAAGTAATGGAAATAAAAATAAACAAATGGAACCTAATGAAACTTCAAAGCTTTTTCACAGCAGAGAAAACCATAAACAAGTTGAAAAGACAACCCTCAGAATGGGATAAAATATTTGCAAATGAATCAACGGACAAAGGATTAATATCCAAAATATATAGGCAGTTCATGCAGCTCAATATTAAAGAAACAAACAACTCAATCCAAAAATGCACAGAAGACCTAAATAGATATTTCTCCAAAGAAGACATACAGATGGCCTAGAAGCACATGAAAAGCTGCTCAACATCACTAATGATTAGAGAAACGCAAATCAAAACTACAATGAGTTATGACCTCACACCAGTTAGAATGGGCATCATCAGAAATTCTACAAACAACAAATGCTGGAGAGGGTGTGAAGAAAAGGGAACCCTCTTGTTCTGTTGGTGGGAAGTTAAATTGATACAGACACTATGGAGGACAGTATGGAGGTTCCTTAAAAAACTAAAAATAGAATTACCATATGATCCAGCAATCCCACTACTGGGCATATACCCAGAGAAAACCATAATTCAAAAAGACACAGCACCCCAATGTTTATTGCAGCACTATTTACAATATCCAGGTCATGGAAGCAACATAAATGCCCATCGACAGACAAATGGATAAAGCAATTGTGGTACATATATACAATGGAATATTACTCAGCCATAAAAAGGAACGAAGTTGAGTCATTTTTTGAGACGTGGATGGATCTAGAGACTGTCATACAGAGTGAAGTAAGTCAGAAAGAGAAAAACAAATATCATATATTAATGCATGTATGTGGAACCTATAAAAATGGTACAGATGAACCAGTTTGCAGGGCAGAAGTTGAGACACAGATGTGGAGAACAAATGTATGGACACCAAGGGGGGAGAAACACGGTGGGGTGAGGATGGTAGTGTGCTGAATTGAGCGATTGGGATTGACATGTATACACTGATGTGTATAAAATTGATGACTAATAAGAACCTGCAGTATAAAAAAACAAACAAAAAAATAAAACAGCTAATACTAAACTTTCTTTGTGTTATTTGTATGGAAATATGTTAATATAAATGTTTCAGATATTATATGAAATTTCTAAAAATCTCATATATTCTGCTATAATGTATAAGTCATAATTCTAATTATTACTTTAAAATGTATATCTCAGAAATAACTAAATTTCCTTGTCAATTGCATTATTATGAACTTTCATCAAATCTTTAACCATCATCATTTTTAAGTCTTTTGTCATTTACAGACAGTTCTGGGTGTACTCTGATGCTTTTGCAAAAATATTCCTATAAGAGGGTTTCATCTTCTAGGAATTCATGGCAAAGACCCTGACAAGTACAGGTTTCTGGTAACTGACTATACTGCTGAACTGAATGAATAAACATGTTCAGAACTCTAATGGAAAACTGATGAATTCATTAAAATGCTAACAAAAGATCAAGATAAAAAAAATAATTACATGAGACTGAGTGAACTGATGAGGATGGTTATAATTTTTGTAACTTTCTGTTTGAATAAAAAAAAAATCCCACAAGAACTCAGAGGAAAAAAATATACAAGTCAATTTTCACTGCAAAGTAAAGGAGCTGTTACAATGGAGGATTACTGGACTGAATGTCAATATTATGACATAGTATGAGTGTGTTTCGTGTTTGGTAATTGCAATCATTGTTGCTTTTGTTGTGGTCATCCATTTACAATGCTTGGTGTCAGTTTATTTATCACTTGTAAAAATAAAATACAGTGTGTGTGTGTGAAGAAACAAAAACAAAAAAACAACAACAACATAAAAAGCAAACCACCCAATCAAAAAATGGGCAGACTTAAATAGGCATCTCTCCAAGGAAGACATACAGATGGCCAACAGGCAGATGAAAAGATGCTGAACATTGCTAATTACTAGAGAAACTCAAATCAAAATCACAATGGGGTATTGTCTCACACTTGTCAGAATGGCTATCCTCAAAAAGTCTATAAATAATAAATGTTGGAGAGGGTGTGAAGAAAAGAGAACCTTCCTACACTGTTGGTGGGAATGTAAATTGGTGTAGCCACTATGGAAAATAGTATGGAGGTTCCTTAAAAAACTAAACTAGAGCTACCATATGATCCAGGAAGCCCATCCCTGGATATATACCCAGAAAAGATGAAAACTCTAATTTGGAAAGATACACACATCTCAATGTTCATAGCAGCACTATTTACAATAGGCAAGGCATAGAAACAACCCAGGTGCCCATCAACAGACAATTGTTTTAAGAAGATGTGAGATTATATATATATATATATATATATATATATATAATGGACTATTACTCAGCCAAAAAAAAGAATGAAATATTGCCATTTGTAGCAACACGGATGGACCTAGAGAATATCATACTAAGTGAAGTACGTTAGGCAGAGAAAGACAAATATCACATGATATCACTTACATGTGGAATCTAAAAATTAATACAAATGAATCTATATACAGAAACAGACTCACAGACATGGAAAGCAAACTTTGGTTACTGAAGGAGAAAGGAGAGGGGGATAAATTAGGAGTATGGGATTAGCAGATAGAAACTACTGCACATAAAATAGATAAGCAACAAGGATTTACTCTACAGTACAGGGAACTATATTCAATATCTTATAGTAACCTATAATGGAAAATAATTTGAAAAAATATATGTAACTGAATCACTTTGCTGTACACCTAAAACTAACACAATATTGTAAATCAACTATATGTCAAAAATAAATAAAAAATTCAAAAGATTAAAAAAACAATAAATTTTGTTAGCACACTACAAACTGTAGTCTGTTAAACTAAAGAATTTTGAACTGGACTTTGACAGTTAAGTAGGAATTTACCAGACACACTTTACAGTCTGTGATTGTTACCTGGCAGGTCTATGCAAAGAAAAAAATAGCACTCACATTAGATATGTCTTCTACTCATCTTCCAAAAACATTACTTTTCAGGGTTGTTGCTTTTTTAAAACTTATTTTTAATAGAAAAGATGAAAATAACATGATTCTGCTTATGTCTTAGAAGGAGCATAGCCTTATGTGGAGGCTGAATTGGAAGAGGATAGTGCACTGGGGCCCACATTATGACTTAGAAGCCTGATATAGTAGTGAGTTTCCTGATATTGTGATGATTTGCAGCATTAAGTATATTACAGGGGTTCACAGTCCTTTCACTGAAGTGATCCTTTCAACTCTTAAGAGGATACCTTAATTTCCTTTTTAAAGAAACATAGACATGGAAAAATCGTATATAAAATGGTCATGGTAAAAATCACAAGAGAATGCACTTCAATTTTCGTCATTTCTGTCCTGTTTTCTCTGATCAGACAGACTCCATATTTTCCTGCTTTTCTCCCTAATCTAAACTTAAAAAAAGTGCATAGAACACTTCCTTGATATCATCTGTTTAAAATGTATATTATCTTTGTAAGATAAAACACCGCAAATAATGTACCTATTTCTGTGCAAAACTGACTACATTCTACTACTGGATAGACATTCTTGTCCTAGCTTTTATCTTCCAGGAAACATCTACACTTCAACTTTATGAAAATTCTAACAGCAAAGAAATCTATAAAATAAAATAAAGTCCAGAATCACAACAAGTTGTCATTTCCAAAAGGCTTGTTGAATCAATACTTCGAAATCATACTTGAATTTAAATCCTTGAAAGAATGTGATTTGAATCGAATCAAGCATAACATAGTTATTCCAGCTGAAATTCATATTTAGTCAATACTTTAATATTCCTTTGCTTCATGTGAGTTACATTAAAAATCCTAGCAAAACTGCATCAGACAACACACAACCTTCCTTCAACAAACTGCTTCTTCATTTCTCATACTAACAATCAAGAGGATATTCTAATTAGGTTTTTTAAAAAACAATTCGAATTTCAGTTCCCAGAAATTACTGCCAATTTCTATATTCTACGGTAATGAACATTAATCTCTTGTCTTTTCATCTGTTAGTGGTTTTGTTCACTGAGGATACATAGAAACTATAGCTGACCTTATGATTAACTGTAAAATTCTATTCAACATAGTGAATTCAAGCTTAAAAAGATACCAACAATATTTTTTAGATAAGTTTCTCAGTCAGTGCAACAGTACATTTAATATGGAAGCTCAGACTGCTATTCAGTGTTCACTACATTTTATTTTCAACTTGGGTCTTAGTCTGTGATTTATACCTTTTCAGACCTGGCATATTTAGGCAATGAAAAATAGTATTCATTTTAGACATCTCTTCTATCCACTCTTCAAAACGAATATTTTTTCATGGCATTTCTCTCTTATTTCTAAGTAGAAAAGGTGAAAATCAATGGAAATGTGCGTGGCAACTATTTTCCAAAAATGCAGGATGCATCTGCAAAGGGAGGTCTGACTCAGTTCCATAACGTGCTCACTCTCTTGAAGATCCCAGCATTGTGATAGTAAAATCCTATGTGGAAAGTTCACTGGAATTTCACATTGCGATTCTGTTCAGTCTGTAAATGTTATTTTGCTTGGTGCTTAATCTAGTTAAATAAAGAAGAAATTTCCACAAGAAATTTCCAAATTTCCACCGCATCCAAAACCAACTTTCTCATGTGAGCATAAACATAGATCCAACAGCTCTAAAGGTCCTGAACTTCAGGGTGTGGGATGAAACTACTATGTGTGTTTGTATCTGGTGTTTGCTGCTTTTCAGTGTTTATGAAACAGACTCACCAGCAACCACATGACATGTTAAATAAGCAAAATGTTAAGTTGAAGTCAAAATTTTAAAATTGTTTGAAAAAAATGTCATTTAAATTAAAAATAAGTAGGGCAAATACACGTGTGATCTCAGGTATATACACAAAGAGACTCCAGTACCAAATAAATGTCTACTACGGAGCTTAGTTTTTCTACTTTATATAAACAGCTTTTATTTCTAAATTCACTATGTAATGATATGAGGTAACATATGCAGTCTACAAGGTCATGTTCTACCCATAATCCAACTGCTCTGGTGGCTCCATGGTGGCAAGCTGTACATTTTTTTTTTTAACTTAATGGCCACACATTATACCATTCTGTGAGACTTGAGGTTCATTAGACCTTCTGTTCAAGTTCCTTAAGGCCACAATTTGTTCTGACTCTGCAATTACTGGTGACAATTTTTATATGCAGCCAAATTTTTCAGTCACAGTGGGAAGGTTTGCATAATTTGGGGCTTTTTGCTCTTCTCTCTGATAAGCTCATATTGGAAAAATATTAAAGATGCATTCTGAGAAAGCATTAATGCTTCATGTACCATTTTACTATTTTTCAAAAGAATAGACTCTGGGGAAAGGAATGTAGGGAAATAAAAGATATTAGCACATCTGTTTTTTTGTAAACAGATTGCATTGGCTTGTGATATAGTATAAACTCCAAGAGGAAGGGATAGCTGGTAAACTTCTTTGTTGGATATATTAGGCAAAAGCATCATTTTTCAAAAATATTTAATTCTTTGAAATCTGTTCACGAGAATTTACACCTTTAGGTGAGTTTTCCTGTAGTGCATTTCAAATTAGTCTTGAAAACAACAAACAACCATGAGTTAGTCACTGAGCCTCTTCTATCAGTTTCAGGGGTGCTGAGTGAAAGTCAGTCAGGCAAGAATTTAAATCACTTCTGGCCAAAAACTTGGAGTGAATCCATTACAAACGTGATGGTATGCAGAGACTAATTGGAAGACAAAGATAGATTATTCCTATGCAAGATCCTGGGGTTTGATTTGTAGGTTATCCGTACATGCTGCCCTAGACCAGATTTTACAAGACAGAAAGAGTCTGTGCATTTAAGTAAACGAATGTGAAATTGTGGCAACTCACCATTATTTTCAAAGATTAAAGGCTGAAACCAGTTCATTTCAACAAAAAAGCTCAAGAGAGATCATTTCTGCCCAGGAATCTTGTTGATGTTTGGGTAGGTTAGAAGGACTTGAAGATCAGAGAAGAGTCTGGAAAAAATATGTTTAAACCGAAAAGACAGAAAGAGAGAGAGACCCAGAAATATGAAAGCAACAGAGCAACAGTAAAAGCTTTCCTTGAGAACTGAATTTAAGTTTGAGCAAAGCACACCCATCCTTTAACCTGGAGAAAGAACTGTGTGTTAATAGTCCAGAATTCTCCTGTGTCACTGTGTGGACCTGCAAACCCATAGATGAACAGAACTGATTTATATTGCAAACAACATATTTGTCTTTACTTACAGTAGCAGTTGTGCAGCTGTGTTTCTCTAACACACACCAGAGACCTGGGTTCCAATCTCAGTCAGGCAAGTGACTAGATATACCACTTAGGGTAAATCATTTTACCTTTGTGAACATCAGCTTCCTCAGCTATAAAATGTGGGTAATAATAGTGTGAAAGAATGATTAAATGGAGTCTGTAATGTCGACAGAACACTAAAATGGAGCCAGGAGGCCACTGGGGAAGTGGGGCCTTGGTACTTCTCCACCTAGATGGAGCATGAACTTTGAACTGGGCCACAACATCCTGAAAGAACACTTACACAGTGAACTTTTGCATAGTAACAACCTTAGCAACCAATCATGTATAGACAAGAATGGTTCTTCTCTGCCAGAACCAATCATAATTCTTGCAAAAGAATTTATGTAAGCTTCCTCCTTTTTCTCCTTTAAAAATCCTTGAGTTTTCAACATTTCTCAGAGAACATTTGGGCTGCTACCCAGATCTGTGTCTCCTGAATTGCAATTCTTAAGACCCCAAATAAATGTTTTTGTTGCCTTACAGCACTGATCTTATTTCTTGGTCGACATTAGCTATTTAAAAAGTTTGTGAATAGGTTTAAACAGTATAACTTACGTAACTATTCAGGATTTGTAGTATATATTCACTATACATTTGTCAAATGTTTGTTAATTTTGGGTGGAAATGGACTTTTCTGCGGAGAAACAGCACTAACCAAAACTCTAGTAATCTTCTGTTCATTGGAGGAAACAAAATGGAAGAAGTTAACTCACTAATAACAAACACCACCTGGAAGATAATAATTATCACTCTCTTCCCTGGCTTGGCAGTTTCCCCATCTCAACACTGGCTAGTGCTACAAATTCCTGGAGTTGATTCAGTGCAGAGGTCCTTGTTTCCAAGACCCTAAATAAGTTGCTAGGATACCACTAGGACCTTTTAACACTTAATTGTTCTTTTATCAGTATACTACTCAACAGGTAGGTCCTTTTATAAATTGGAACATAATATATTTCTTAACTTGACATGTAGCAATCTGTAAGATCGAGTTGCATATAACTAGCCATGCTAAATTTAACAATGTTAAGCCTGTTAGATGATCATTGTTGGACACTTTAGACCTATATTATTTAATAGTTTAACCTCTAATATATGCTTAAAACACTGCAATCTGTGCTGTAATCATTTCCTCAAACACCATCAATTAGTGAAAAAAAAATGTGGTACAATAAGAAAATTTCCATGTAAAATCAGCATCATTTTCATGTATGTATGTTCCAAACATTTTAATTATGCTTCAAAAAAGAGATGTAATATTATCCATGTGGATGTATAATGTATAATAAATACACTTTCTAGTTTTCTCTTGAATAATTATCTATGGGTTATCCAGGCTTCACTTTCTGTGAAGGGAGAGAAAGTGGAGTGATCATTTTACTTGGCTGTTGAAAATGTGAGTTGCTCAGCAACGAGGACCACCGTTCAAAAGATTAGGTCAAGGGCTTCCCTGGTGATGCAGTGGTTGAGTCCGCCTGCCGATGCAGAGGACACAGGTTCGTGCCCCGGTATGGGAAGATCCCACATGCCGTGGAGCGGCTAGGTCCGTGAGCCATGGCCGCTGAGCCTGCGTGTCTGGAGCCTGTGCTCCGCAACGGGAGAGGCCACAACAGTGAGGGGCCCGCATACCGCAAAAAAAAAAAAAAAAAAAGATTAGTTCAATAATATCCACTTGAATCCAGTAACACTCAAAGAGCATATCCTTGAGTGTCAAACTACAACCTGCTTCTCAGAGAAAACCTGGATTCTAGAATTCAAATACGTGATCTTTACTGTGTGCTTTAAATAATTTTTTTTTGAGTTAAAACAAAAAGTCATGTCAAAATTATAAAACTAGAATAACTCATAGTAAATTCATTTCCACAGAACCTCAATGTTATGGATTTTCCTCAGTGTTTGGGTTCAGATTCACCTAGGTCTGGCCTACTTACTATTTTACGAAAATAGGAGGAGATGGTTCCAATCTGACCCCCCACAGTGAAAGCACTAATTAAATCTTGTGTTCATATTTGGTTTTACAAGCTATTTTTATGCTGCCACTAGTAGTCCCTTGATGCCCTTCTCTGACAGCCCCTCAGCCTCTGGTTTTCTGTGTGTCAAGTGTTTCAACTTTAGCTCAATTCCCTTGTCCCTCTTATCTAGGAACTCAGCAAGACCAAAGGCAATATAGCCGTATGTTGTGATTCTATATGATCCTAGGGGCAGGGGTGGGATCACACCCATCACTCCAAGAGGAGTTTTAGTACAGTTTCTCCAAGAAAAGTCTCAAGTCCTAGCTAATGTGTCAACTGAACAACTTGCTGAAAAAATAAAAATAGTAAAGATCTGAGGTTTAATGAATAACTATTTGCTAAATAGCAAAGCTGAACATGACTTCATCCTACAGAAACTGAGTCCCAGTGTCTGGGATGACCTCTTCTGGCATTCACTCATGACATGATTTGAATACAGATTCAAAAAGAAGGAAACTTTTAAAATTAATACACAGTGGAGATTCTAGTGGAACTTGTGTGCATTGTGTCAGGAAATCATTCAGCTATCTTTAAATTATACCTTTTCCCCTAATTCCACAACCTTCCCAAACTCACACACAAGCAAAAAGTCAATAGTCAACAAAGCAAGTAAGCTCATGAGGTTTTCTTACCTTATGAAGTGTTCAGGAATAAGGGACAGTTGGAAGAAATAGGAAAACCCTCTGGTTTAGTAGAGGAGTACTGATTTCAAATAAAGAAGATTGAATTGGTTCTAATAGTGAGTGGATTAGGAGATGACAGACTGATATTATTGAAGCTATTTTCCCCATGCCCCGGTACTTTGATATTGAGTCCTGGGTGAAAAATTCAGCTATCCTTCTCTATTTTTTCTCTTTTTCTCTGATTTAAAGGAAAAGAAAAAGGGCAAACCATTTGAAATGAACTTGACAGATAAACCATAATCACAAGTTACAACAGAGTTAAAAGGTCAAGTCCACGTTAGCTACTGTGCTGGTCACAGTCCCCCAGTAACCTGTCCCTGGGAACTCCGGGGACTGCTCTATGCCCTCTTCTGTTTCTCAGTAGTTCTGCTCACAACATATCCTTTTCCTCCTACCCTCAGAAGCTGGACTAGGTCCCATAGGTCCCTTGAGTATCCACATTATAACCTTACCTCATAAACTGAGGCTAGAGTCAAACTTGAGGAACTAGGTCCTTCTGGATCTTTTCCTCATCTTTTTGCTCAGTCTCTTCAACTAACTTATTTTATTATCTCTCTCGCTTACAGCAGTTTTATATCACAAGTGTCCTAAACTATAATTAGCAAGCCAAGTTCCTCAAAACAATTTAATCAAAGCAGCTTGCAGGGAAACACTTTATCTACAGTTTTCTATAACTCCACAACAATTGATATAAGCAGGGGAAATTAAAGATATGTGATTGATTTCATATTGTTCTGTTTCTTGGTTTGGGTTTTTTTTTTTTTTTGCAACAGGGTATGTCAGAATTTCTATAACAAAATAAGCATTGTCCTTCAAGATGGTTGTATCCAGATGTTGAGTGTTTTTTTTCCAACAAAGCTCCTATTTTTCAAAATGTTCTTAGGAACTTCTGTTTTAAAATTACCTTGACTGCCAATTTACAAGAAGTATAAGGAATATCTCATTACTTTATGACTGTACCTCATAAAGGTCATAATTTTCTTTAAGAAAATAAAATGTTGTGCTTTAGACATAGTTAAGGTTACAAGTCTCTGTGAGAAGTGATCCAGTATAACTACTCAAGACAAAGGCTGTGGAAATCTTAGACCAGAACTTTGAGTCAAAACAAAAATAAAGCAAGCTGTGCCTTGTATATATGCTTGAGGCTATGTCTACAAAAAATTTCCACTTAAGAGTAAGATGTTAAGCCAGTTAGTTTGCTATACACTGCCAAAAATCTGATTTGATCTGGTTGTTTATTTTATTTATTTATTTTTTATTTTATGACCAGTTGCTTAAAAGAATTGACCCAGTCAACTAGTTATAATATCATCTACATGGACTCAGTTTCAGAAAGCTCCCTGCTTCAGGTTCAGGCTATAATTATTAAGCTAGCAACACAATCAAAACCTTTCAAGCATCTTTTTGACTTAAACAAGATAATTATTCTAAAATAAATCCTTCATAATCATGATGGTTTATATCATCTCCCTACAAAGTTTACAATGAGTAATATGGCTTTAAACTTCAGATACTTCCACACTTAGTATAAGTAGAATTTCCTGCAACAGAGATTTATGTGAAAAATTGTTTGTTTGGTTTTTTTTTTAGTGTTTAAATATTCAAGTGTTTAGGATATAACAATATAAGTTATCATGTTCATCAAGGGGAGTTAAGATAAAATACTTTTTGTGGAAAAGCCAGGAGGATACAGAATTGAATGTCAAGGTCTAAGTTTTACGTGAATGAAACAAAGCTCTGTGTATTGTAATGCCTTGAGGAACATGGGGCAGTAGTAAAAAAGTATCAATAGAAAAAGTGGCCCATTTGTTATCTGAATTTCAAGGTCATTGTGCTGTTCTATATGGCAAGTGTGAAATTAATTACCCTCTATTTCAGGTTTAACAATAAGAAGACAATAAAGCAGAAGTGGAGGTAAAGATTTGTAGTTCAGTAAATGAGGCCGTAATAAATTGAAACATGATCATGGATGACTATAATATTAAAAATACAAGCATATAAATCCATATATACAGAAAGTGCACATACAGTGTGTAATTTAGAACCTGTGGAATATATTTATGTCATATTTCTTTAAGAAATATTAACCAAAAACACCCTTCAAAGGTAAAATAATCCTTCAATATAAAAAAGTATTCTTCCAAAATAGAAAGTTGAGATTCAGACATTTAAACAAAAATTAAACATTGGAATTTTAGTTAGGTCATACCAAAGTTTCCTGATGGTGATATATACAAAAATTTATGGTGAACACTATAATTTTTCTTCTTGGGTAATGCATCATTATTATTAACATCACTGTTTTATCATCGTTTATGCATGATAGCAGATATCCTATTAAAATAAATTGAGTTTTAATTATTTACAAAGTATTTGAAAAACTGATTCTTTCAAAAGTGATGATAATGAAGGTATGTTTTATTTATTTATTTATTTATTTATTTATCTTAATAATACTTTATTGACTTACACATTTTCGACTTTTGTCTGCTTCCTCTTCCTTATACTCCCTGAGATCAAAATTTAAAAAAATATATGTTGGTTTATTATAGAATGTATAAAAAATTCTTTACACACTGAAATGCAAATTATCTCTAAAATCATATTAATTTAAGGTTTGTGATACCCTTGCTTAGCTTTCTGTGAAAAAGCTGAGTGAGTCGTCTTTCTGTAAATTATTTTTCTTGATAAGTCTCATCTGAAGGAGTCTCTGATTAATTAGCACTCACTTATTAAGTATATGCTATGTATGAAGGCCCAAACCAAATTGAATCCAGTTTTGCCAAAGGAAATCTGGCTGCCAAAATATGCTCCAGTTTTTAATATCTTATAGTTTCATTTTCTAAGTGGACATGAGCCTCAAATAAAGTTGGGTCTATTCTTCAAATGTGAACACTGCCACTCTTTCTAGATTTCATCATCTCTTTGCAATCCAGTGATCCTTCTGTGTGGTATTCTACTATCTTCCATAGTAGAATGAACGCTGAATATGGAGTCAGAACACTAGTTAAAACAGAACACTAGTTAAAACACTAGTTAAATACAACCTTCTAGCTGTGTAACTTTGGGTAACTAACATTTATTTCTCTATTTATTTCCCCATTTCAAAAAATGGAGATATCACCATGTTTGAATAAATCTAGAACAATGCATGGCATAAAGAAGGGATTTGAAGTAATAGTTGCCTTTTATAAAACTATTTTTTCACTAATGATAGAATTTTTTATGTTCTTGAATTTATGCATTCTTCTTATCAAAGTAATATCTACAAACGGCACTGCAGAATCTCTGTCTCGTCTGGTGTCTTTCCATTTATATATATATATATATATATATATATATATATATATATAAATGTGTCCCACCAATTCATATGCTGAAGCCCTCACCCTCAATGTGGTGGTATTTACAGGTGGGACCTTTAGGAGATAATTAGATTTAGATGAGGCCATGAAAGTGGAGCCCCCACGATGAGATTCGTGTTTTTATAAGAAGAGACACCAGAGCTTGCTGTCTCTCTCCACCTTGTGAAAACACAGTGAGAAGGTGGCCATCTGCAAACAAGGAAAGAGCGCTCATCTGGGTACCAAATCAGTTGCTATCTTGACCTTGGACTTTTTGGTCTCTGGAAATATGAGAAATAAATTCCTGTTGTTTAAGGCACCCAATCTATGGTATTTTGTTATGGTAACTTGAGCTGACTGAGAATATATATATATATATATATATATCTTCAACTTTCAAAAGGACATGTATAATTCAAATGCCCAGTACAAATTTAGTCTCCTCAATTTAAATCTTTTTCTACAACCCTTCTCTTGCTGTTTAAAACTTATTATGATTTGTCTCTTCTTGTCACTGGAAACCTCCCCTTGAGTTAGTCACACAGAAGAGGGAAATAATTTTGATTTTATTCCACAGTTAATAAGAAATCACTCTATATACTTGGACAGAGATTTTTTTTAAAAAAAATAAAGAATATTAGTTTGGTTACTCTGTGTAGAATATCGAAGACAGACCAGAGGTTAGAAACCCAGAGATTTAGTTAAAATGGTGAAGTTAAAAATGACGACGGCTAAAATAGCGTTGCGCTTATGGAAGTACAAATGATTGTGTTGACACTTTGGAGTTAAACATGCCTTAGTTCTTGCTTCCCATTATCACTAGTGGTGTGGTATTCAGTAAGTCTCTTGACCTCTAAGTCTCAGGATCCTCTTCTTAAGATGGGATTAATAAAACCGATGTATTTCATGGATGGTGTGGGGATTTGAAGAACCGATAGTGACTAGAATTGATTGGCAGCCAATTCCCAATGGCTGAAATGGATCTGGATCCAAGCAGGCATGGAGATTAAATGAGTTGGGTGATGCTGGGTGTAAGCAAATTGTGTAGCACACAGTTCACACCGTAGTTGATAGTTGTTCTTCATAGAAAAATTGCGAGAAGTAGACTATCCTAATGTTGAAATTGGTTGGATATAGAGCATACAGGAAAAAAAGTTTAGAATATTTTACTTTTGAGATTTGGGTCCTAAATTTAATTTGAATCTGTGGGTACTATTGAGGTTTTAGAATGTGTCAGCAGAAATGTAGAAAGAAGTGTAAAAGCACATGCAAAGTGTAAATGCTTTTCCTTTTTAAGGAAACGTTCTTTATTACATTTATGATCTAGCTGAGAATATTAATGTCACAGATAAAATTTAGGAAGTTGGGGAAATTGTAATGTTATGCCTTCTTGAAATAGAAAATAATAAAATTAGGTTTGATATGTTATATTCCAGGTGACCAAGAGTATCAAGTATTAGCAGGACACACATGGAAATATCTAGCAGAAATTTAAAATATAAGGATATATAAAAAGAAAAATGATTAGAGTCTCTAAATAGGCGATTTTTTTTTTTCCTACAAGAAAGACTATGGTCGAGATGATTTGAAATTGGAGCAAAAAGGCTTAGGAAAATTTGTGCTTTGTATAAGCAGCTTTCTATTTCTTCTTGGATTAAATAATAGAAAACAGTAATCACACATTAAGCGATGTATCATTAAAAAGCATTATTTTCTCACACATTGCTTCTTAAGTCCCACACTAGTTAAATAAATTAAAAATTTAATAACAAAAAATTGTTTAAAAATCATAATAATAGTATTAATACATTGTCCCAGATATGTCTATTATAAAGTCATAATGCTTGATATGGGTTTCAAGCATCATTCATTCATTAATTTACTTTTTCTCTTATATTTAAAACATTTTATTAGGCTTTTTTGTGATACTACACAAACATAATGTCGTGCAAGGATCATCAATCTAATAGCACAAATTAAATGAGGAAAGGGAAATAAAACAGGAGACAATGGAAAATAATCTAAAGATGAAATTCACTTTCAGAATTCAAAAGAAATCATTTAACATTAAGTTTAAATATCTGAAAGGATCTGTAATTTTAAATTAATGAAAGTGAAATATCATTATCTCATGAAACAGTTGTCTTTCCTATATAGGAAATAAATTAGCAAACAAAATTTAATTAGGTAGTAAAATTACAAATATATTTTCAGTTATGTATTATAAAAGAGTGGGTTTGGATATTTTATATGAAATGAATCCACGTTTTCCTTTGGAATATATAAGTTCAGAACATTTAATAAATATTTTAAATGCTTGTGATATAAATGTATTTTCCTTTAGTCTGCCCATGTTAATAATTAAATACTTGCGTGTTGCTGATATCTATATTGGATACATGAGATTTGTCCTTTAACAATGGATGTGAAATTCTATAGACTACAGAACTCAATACACTGAGCAGAAGCATTCTAACTGAACAACCATGCTTTCACCAACCCAAGGTGAGGATTGATGTTTAGAAAACTAAAAAATTCCTTCAAAAATTATTAATTCAGTAACCTTATTGATTTGTCTACCTGATGACCCATAAGAAACAGATGCACAGAATAACTAACTTGCTTCACTGAAAGGTGACTTAACTAAAATTTGCCAGTTGTTAGCAATCACTCATACCCAACCCACATCTTATCTCATTGGTGAAAGAAGAGAGTCCCACAGCCCCTCAACTATTCATTAACTAGTCAAACAACACTCCACAGAGGTTAGCCATTCCTGCTCTCCACTGTCCCTGCATCTATTGTAACATTGGTGCATTTTTCTTCAGTGGTTATGAGGAAAAATATTGGTCACAACCCTTCTGAACATTTCAGGTGTTTATAACCTATCCAACAGGAACACATGCTTTTCATTCCTATTTTTTCATTCCTTATTTCTGTTGAGATTTTCACAATTCCTTTGCTACCCAGTGGCAAAGTTATTGACAACTTTCACTTCCTTAGCTCCCACAGCCAGTTGTGGAATCCTCTCCATCCACCCACCCTATGAAGATGCTCAGATGCTCTCCCTCTGTTCAATTCCTTATTACCTTTCACCGGAGCTACTGAGAAAATCTTCCATAAATATCCTACACAGAATAGTTTTTCCTGGTTTCCTTTGGTTTTCATTATTTCATAGCATTCTATGATCCACCTGGAATCAATTTCTAAGTATAGTGTAAAGTAGAAGTTAAAGTTTACTATTTTCCTTGGGGCTATCAGTTGGTCAGCACAACTGATTGAAAAGACTTTCCTTTTCCAATTAGATTGCTGTGTTATTATTGTAGAGAAATGGAAAGGCTGTATAAGCATGAGTGTATTTCCAGAAGCTCTCTCCTGTTCCATCAAACTATCTGTTAATCCTTATTTTAATACCAAAAAATGTTGACAACTGAATTTTTAGTACTAAATCTTTGTATTCAGTCTTGAAGACAGAAAGTCCACCAACTGTTATTTTTCAAAATTGTTTTAGCTATTTTACATCCTTGCCTTTTCCATATAACTTTTAAAATCAGTTTGTCAATTTAATAGGTGTATATGTCAATAAAAACTGTATGATTTAGGGACTTCCCTGGGAGTCCAGTGGTTAAGAGTTCACCTTAATGCATGGGATGAGGGTTTAATCCCTGGTTGGGGAGCTAAGATCCCACATGCCTCGCAGCCAAAAAACCAAAACATAGAACAGAAGCAAGATTGTAACAAATTCAATAAAGACTTTAAAAATGGTCCACATCAAAAAAATCTTTAAAAAAAACTGTGTGCTTTAAACATGTGCAGTTTAGTACACAATGATGTTTTAAAATATTGAAGGCTTTCACTTCCAGAAAGATGGAATAGATATACTTTTAAAACAACAGTAAAAGATCAAAAAAATCAAATTAGAAAGTATGCAAAAGACATGAAGAGACATTTCACCATAGAAGAGGATATGCAGATATGCAAACATGCACATGAAAAAATGTTCAGTATCACTAGCTACTAGGGAAAAGGAAATTATAACCACCATGATTTATTAGTACATACCTATCAAAATGGCTGAAATAAAAAACAGTGACAACACCAAATGCTGGGAAGGATGTGGAAAAACTGGATCACTCATTCATTTCTGGTGGGACTGTTAAATTATACAGCCAGTCTGGAAGTCAGTTTGGCAGTTTCTTTAAAAACTAAATATTGTGGCTTCCCTGGTGGCACAGTGGTTGAGAATCTTCCTGCTAATGCAGGGGACACGGGTTCATGCCCTGGTCTTGGAAGATCCCACATGCCGCGGAGCAACTGGGTCCATGAGCCACAACTACTGAGCCTGCGCGTCTGGAGCCTGTGCTCCGCAACAAGAGAGGCCGTGACAGTGAGAGGCCCGCTCATTGTGATGAAGAGTGGACCCCACTTGCCACAATTAGAGGAAGCCCTCCCACAGAAACGAAGACCCAACACAGCAAAAATTAATTAATTAATTAATTAATTTTTAAAAAGTCTCCATTCTTTAAAAAAAAAAAAAAAAGAAAAACTAAATCTCTAACTACTATATAACTTAGCAATTGCAATCCTGGGCATTTATCTCTGAGAACTGAAGATTTATGATCACTCAAAACCTGTACATGAATGATTATTCTAGCTTTATTTGTAATAGACCGGAACTGGAAACAACCCAGATGTCCTGCAGCAGGTGAATGGTTAAATAAACTGTGGTATATCCAAGCCACTGACTACTGCTTAGCAATAAAAAGGATCAAACTAGTGATACACACAACATTCTGCATGAAACTCTAAAGAATACTGAGTAAAAAAGCCAGTCCCTAAATATTACATACCATATGATTTCACTTGTAAACATTCTTGACATGACAAAATTTGAGAAATGAAGAACAGATTAATGGTTGCCAGGAGTTAAGGAGGGGATAGAGGTGGAAAAGTGGCTATAAAAGGAAAATATAAGGAGTCACCCTGTTTATGATAATGCATTGGATTTCTGTTAGATGTTATCTTTGGGAGAAGTGAATAAAGTGTGCATGAAATCTCTCTGAATTATTTCTTAGCAACTGCATGTGAATCTACGAATATCTAAAAATAAAAGTTTGATTTTAATAAGTTAGGAATATCACACACAAAAATATTATATTAATGCATGTGAAATTTAGAAACCTTGCTGCTGGGACTTCCCTGGTGGTACAGTGGTTAAGAATCTGCCTGCCAATGCAGGGGACGTGGATTCGAGCCCTGGTCCAGGAAGATCACACATGTCGCGGAGCAACTAAGCCTGTGCACCACAACTACTGAGCCTGTGATCTAGAGCCCCAAGAGCCACAACTACTAAGCCCGCGTGCTACAACTACTGAAGCCTGCTTGCCTAGAGCATGTGTTCCACAACAAGAGAAGCCACCACAATGAGAAGCCCGCGCACTGCAACAAAGAGTAGCTGCCGCTCGCTGCAACTAGAGAAAGCCCGCACGCAGCAACGAAGACCCAACACAGCCAAAAACAAATAAATAAATCAATTTATAAAAACAAACAACAACAAAAAAGAAACCTTGCTGCTATATAGGTCCTTTACTCTTGAAGCTGTCATATGAATCACATCTATAGACTTTACAAACCCCACAATACAATATTACAATTTTTACTTTAGTCATATATATTTTAAAGAACTTAAAAGGAAAACATTGACTTGTATATGTCCCCATATATTCACCATTTCCATGTTCTTTTTTTTACTTCCTAAATATCTGAACATAATAACAGGAACTTACCCAGTCTCTTTCCTTTTCCTAAGTGTCAACAACTGATCCTGCTTTTATTTATGCTGTATATATGTTAGTTTGCTTTTCACATATTGTTCTGAGTTTATATTTGTTATCTTTGGAGTGCTTGGTCTGACAGAAGTTCACCTGACCAGAAATAGAGCCTAGACCTTAACAAGTTTTAACCTTTAGTAACAACCCCCAGTTTCCTAATCTATAAAATGAAGTTTAGCAATAATATACAAAACCTGGGAAATCAGGTGCTCAACAAATGTTAGTGTCCATTGTTATGATACACCCATAAAATCCCAGAAAAAATGGATGGACCACTGTTTCCCCAAATTCTTCTTTTATCCTCTATTGCCTGTCTTAGTTTTTTCCTTGCACCTACAATATCTATCCTCCTAACCATACTCCCATTTTTGCCTACTGTTCTTTTATTAAACAACTGTGTTTTGAGCACTTTTCTGTTCCAGGGACTTATCATTTGGGTTACAGCAGTGAACAGGACAGACAGGTTCTGCCTTCCACACCCACTTCTCTTTAAATGTCACTTATGTAAATCTTACCCTTCCAAAAAAGTTTTCTTCAACCAGCTGTAACTGATTCCTCCAAATCTCCTTAAAATGTAATTCCATTTTGTACTACTGTTACTTTTTATACCTGTCATTCCTCCTTGTGCAAGCACACACACACACTTGCGTGCACGCACATGCACAGAAAAGACTAATCTCCTCGAAGGAAGTGCAACGAGTTCATGATTGGACCTAACCGAGGAGAACAGTGTCTTACCTATAGTAGACACTATAAATTAAGCAATTAAAATAAAACTGATTGACGTGTTTCATCTTTCTCATTTCCAACTAGATTATATAAATTTTTCCATTTTCCCCAATATATTTTAATTATCTCAGATTCGCTCACTTCTTCAAGATCAGAAACATGTGGAGTTTATAATAAAAATTAATACTCTATAGTAAAGTCCTGATCTGATCTGAATATGCCAGGAGAGAGATGATTAAACTGTTGTGCATTATTACTGCCATGCCATACTTCTATGCTCAAGTGCTTAAATATAAAAGAAATATCACACTGTTATGTCAGTTTCTGGTTTATTCTGATCTTCAGATCTGCAAATCTTAGTCTGCATGGTTCTTGAATTGCTATGTGTAAAAGGGGCTAAAATGTTGGAGTAGCTTAAGTATATTTCTGTTCTGTTCTTTGGATCTCCAAGGCAATGTTTGTTATCTAAAATTTAAATAGATTTTGGTTATGATTTTGCACTTCCTATTTATGTGTAATTTGCTGCCACTATTTGAAAATTATGGTGAATTTATGACTTAAAAATTAGCATACAGTCCTATTGAAATAGTACCATATTAAGAAACTGAGTTATAACCGAAGTAGATTGAAAGATGAGGCTTTTGCTGAGTGTACATGTTTGTACAAATAAAATATACAAAGTGATTTCTTTTCTGAGTGAAAGGGCATAAATCTATAATCATTATTAATAAAACATGTCCTTATTTTATTATTTAAATGATGTACACTTCTGTGGTAGCAATATTAGGTAACATTTTCTAGTAGTCAGTGGGTATGCACTCTAGTACTGTGGAAAGGAAACTTATTGTGATGAGGAAAAGTGACATAAGCATAAGATATATATATATATATATATATAAAATACTTTCAATCTTTTAAAACACCCTGAAATGTTTACCTAAGGATTTCTACAGCTCAGAGGTTAAAATCAAGTGAAAGGAAGAAAATATTTATTCCTTGACAAATTAAATTCCATTTAATGGGGCCATCAATAGCAAATATTCTCATTCTATCAAATATCTACCAAATGAAAGGATTAAAATGAAAGACATAAAGGATTCAATCATATGTTTGTATTAGAAATAAGATACTTAAGGGAAACTATCTATACTTGTCCCTATGTCCCAGGCCAGTTTCATTACCAAAGATTTTGACCTCAGGAAGAAATATCCCAAAAAGAAAACCAGATTTTTACATTTAATAGGAACCAGCTATAATAGTATGCACTGGTGCAGGGGTAACCTCAAGATATTTTCTGCCAATAAAAGAGCAACCAAATGAGTGGTACATAAGGAATCTGCTGTGCTTATTCCACTTGGCTACAAATCACCAGTGGATGGTGCCCAAGTGTGTCTTCCTACAACACTGGATAGAGTCAAGCAAGTCAGGTAAACTATTTCTCCAGTTGGATGATAAACAATTAAATTTTTGAAGACTGTTGTGAAATTTTGCTGGCAAAGAGATGTCCCTGAAATGTCTGTGGAGATGTCTGTAAATTACATTTAAAAAAGTAACTTCCAACTTTAACTAATGGAGCAGTCCTATATTTTAAATTACTCTGAGCAAGTAAAATTTAAAGTTTAAAAAATACGTTGGGAAGTGAGTAAACCCCCAGTAATCTGTTTTCCAATGTCTGTTTTAATTACTGTATATGGTTTGAAACAAGGCACACCTATGGTGGAAATTCCTAAAGTTGGAATTAGAAACCTTGCCTTGTCATTTTCCTTTGTGATGCAGAAATTTAAGATTAACTCTATGAAGTGAAAATAAAACTGAACACAATAAAATATGCTGAGAAAATCTCCTAAATCTTGAACTTAGTTTTTAATAAACACAAATTTTTCATTGAGATAAAATTCACATGATGTAAATTTTACCATTAAATGAACAATTCAGTGACATTTAGTACATTCACAATGCTGTGCAACTATAACCCCTATCTAGTCTCAAAGCATTTCCATCACTCCAGAATTAAATTCCGTACTTATTAAGTAGTTACTCTTACATTCCCTCTCCCCCATCAGCTCCTGTTAAACACCTATCTGCTTTCTTTCTCATGGATCTATCTATTTGGGATATTTCATATAAATGGAATCATACAGTATGTGACCTTTCATGTCTGTCTTCCTTCACCTAGTATAATGCTTTTGAAGTTCATACATGTTACATCGTGTATCAGTACTTCATTCCTTTTTGTTACTGAAAATATTTAATTGTATGTATATACCAATATTTGTTTATCCAGTCAACTGTTCATAGACATTTGGGCTGTTTCTACCTTCTGGCTACTGTGAATAATGCTGCTATGAACATTTGGTATCTGTTTTTTTTTGTTGTTGTTGTTGTTAACTCTTTCCAATCCTTTTCAGTATATACCTAGGGGTGAAATTGCTGGATCATAAAGTAATTCTGTGTTTAACTTTTTGAGGAACTGCCAAACTGCTTTCCACAAAGGCTAAGCAATTTACCTTCTCATCAGCAATGTAAAAAGATTCAAATTTCTCCCCATGGTCACTGACATTTCTTTTCTATTTTTTTAGTCATAAATACAAACTTTTGTTGTTTGAATTCAACAATGTGTAATGAAGAAATAAACTTATAGAGCTATTGTTGGTCATGTCAAACAGTAGTCTAAAATCTTTCTATGTATAGTGATATTTGTTCTTTCTTAAAATAGAAAATAGAATTAGATTTTTTTTAAAAAAAAAGACAAGTGCTAATGAAATTGGGAAAATTACACAAAGAAGTTTCCTAATCTTCATGATTATTTATGAAGAGAGTTTATGATAGTTTCTCATATCCAGGTGTAATGATGACTTGTAAAAATAGTATAAATTAAGGAGGATGCTTCCATCTTACAAAACACTAGAGTATAAAACTCAAACAAATTGCCAAAGTTGACATTACCTTTCAGAAGTACTCCTTGGAAACATTTTTTTACATTAATCAGCATTATAATACTCAATATCTACCATTATCTTTTCCTATACTCTGATTGAAAGTCTTTAAAGCATGTTGAGTACCATTCTCCTCCATGCCTTTGTCATCACAGGAAAATATAAATAATGAAATTATTTCAGCACAGATGATCATATCATAGAGGTAAAAGAATAGGAAATTCAGATTCAGAAATGCAAAGGATAAGAAACATAAAAGTGGAATGATTATCTTGCTTGAAACTGTCAATGTGGATTTTTAGCATGGCACTATTAGTATTTTGACCTGGGCAGATCCTCTTATTAGTATCTCACTTAGACACTGGACTCATGAGCCATGTAAAGAATGTAATAAATCCTATCAAATTGTTTCTGATAATTCCTATAGAGGGACTGTAGATCCTCAATTCCAACTCCAAACTGTACTCCTATAGAAGAATTGGGGTTACAATTTGGAGAGATATTTAGAAAACTATATTGCATTTGGAAAGGTACATTATCACTATGCCATGTGGGTCCAGAAGCTTTACATTACACATAAAGAAATGTATCTCTAATTAGACTATGTAGGAAATTTTGTAATTTTAATCTTTATGATATCTCTATATCTAAAATAATAGCTACTGAATATTCCTTTCTGTCCTCTCCAAAACCCCTGTCTACCTCTTAAAATTGCTCCCTAGGCATTTACAATACTTCCTGAGGTGTATTAAACATGCTTTAAGTCATGCATAATACTCAATGGTCTCCTCAGGCTCTTCACGAAATCTGTTAAGTGATCCATGACTTCCTAAGAAGAGGAGGCTCCCTATTACCTTTTACTTTTGGTTGGAAAGACAATAATAGTAAACTGGAGGGAGACTGTAGGGAAAAAGTCATGATAAGAAGATCTTTAGAGAAGCAAGAACTATAATCCTGCAGCCTGTGGGGGGAAAAAAAACACATTCACAGAAAGATAGACAAGATAAAAAGCCAGAAGGCTATCTTCCAGATGAAGGAACAACATAAAAGCACAGAAAAACAACTAAATAAAGTGGAGATAGACAAAAGAATTCAGAATAATGATAATGAAGATGATTCAGGACATTGGAAAAAGAATGGAGGTAAAGGTCAAGAAGATGCAAGAAATGTTTAAAAAGACCTAGAAGAATTAAAGAACAAACAAACAGAGATGAACAATACAATAACTGAAATGAAAACTATACTAGAAGGAATCAAGAGCAGAATAACTGAGGCAGAAAAACAGATAAGTAACCTGGAAGACAAAATGGTGAAATTCACTGCTGCAGAACAGAATAAAGAAAAAAGAATGAAAAGAAATGAAAACAGCCTAAGAGACCTCTGGGACAACATTAAACACAACAACATTTACATTATAAGGGTCCCAGGAGGAGAAGAGAGAGAGAAAGGACCAGAGAAAATATTTGAAGAGATTATAATGGAAAACTTCCCTAACATGGGGAAGGAAATAGCCACCCAAGTCCAGGAAGTGCACAGAGTCCCATACAGGATAAACTCAGGAGAAACACGCCGAGACACATAATAATCAAATTGGCAAAAATTAAAGACAAAGAAAAATTACTGAAAGCAGCAAGGGAAAAATGAAAAATAACATACAAGGGAACTCCCATAAGGTTAACAGCTGATTTCTCAGCAGAAACTACAAGCCAGAAGGGAGTGGCATGATATACTTAAACTGATGAAAGGGAAGAACCTACAACCAAGATTACTCTTCCCAGCAAGGATCTCATTCAGATTCAATGGAGAAATCAAAAGTTTTACAGACAAGCAAAAGCTAAGAGAATTCAGCAACACCAAACCAGCTTCACAACAAATGCTAAAGGAACTTCTCTAAGTGGGAAACACAAGAGAAGAAAAGGACCTACAAAAACAAACCCAAAACAATTAAGAAAATGGTCACAGGAACATACTTATCGATAATTACTTTAAATGTGAATGGATTAAATGTTCCAACCAAAGGACACAGGCTTGCTGAATGGATAAAAAAACAATACCCATATATATGCTGTCTAAAAGAGACCCACTTCAGACCTAGGGACACATACAGACTGAAAGTGAGGGTATGGAAAAAGATATTCCATGCAAATGGAAATCAAAAGAAAGACAGAGTAGCTAAACTCATATAAGATAAAATAGACTTTAAAATAAAGAATGTTACAAGAGACAAGGAAGGACACTACATAATGATCAAGGGATCAATCCAAGAAGAAGATATAATAATTATAAATATATGTGCACCCAACATAGGAGCACATCAATACATAAGGCAATTGCAACACAATAATAGTGGGGGACTTTAACACCCCACTAACACCAATAGACAGATCATCCAAAATGAAAATAAATAAGGAAAGCTTTAAATGACACAATAGACCAGATAGATTTAATTGATATTTATAGGACATTCCATCCAAAACCAGCATTACACTTTCTTCTCAAGTGCTCATGGAACATTCTCCAGGATAGATCACATCTTGGGTCACAAATCAAGCCTCAGTAAATTTAAGAAAATTGAAATTATATCAAGCATCTTTTCTGACCACAACACTATGATATTAGAAATGAATTACAGGGAAAAAAAACACAAACACATGAAGGCTAAACAATATGTTACCAAATAACCAAGAGATCATGGAAGAAATCAAAGAGGAAATCAAAAAATACCTAGAGACAAATGACAATGAAAACACAAGGACACAAAACCTATGGGATACAGCAAAAGCAGTTCTAAGAGGGAAGTTTATAGTTATAAAACCCTACCCCAAGAAAAATCTCAAGTAAACAATGTAACCTTACACCTAAAGGAACTAGAGAAAGAAGAACAAACAAAACCCAAAGTTAGAAGAAGCAAAGAAATCATAAAGATCAGAGCAGAAATTAATGAAATAGAAACAAACAACAGCAACAAAAAAACAATAGCAAAGATCAATAAAGCTAAAAGCTGGTTCTTTGAGGAGATAAACAAAATTGATAAATCGTTAACCAGACTCATTAAGAAGAAGGGGGAGAGGACTCAAATCAATAAAATTAAAAATGAAAAAGGGGAAGTCACCAAAGACACCTGCAGAAATAGAAAACAACCTAAGCGACTACTATAAAAAACTCTATGCCAATAAAATGGACAACCTGGAAGAAATGGACAAATTGTAGAAAGGTATAACCTTCCAAGACTGAACCAGGAAGAAACAGAACATATGAACAGACCAATCACATGTAATGAAATTGAAACTGTGATTAAAAATATTCCAACAAACAAAAGTTCAGGACCAGATGGCTTCACAGGTGAATTCTATCAAACATCTAGAGAAGAGCTAACACCCATCCTTCTCAAACTATTCCAAAAAAATTGCAGAGGAAGGAACACTCTCAAGCTCATTGTATGAGGCCACAATCACCCTGATACCAAAACCAGACAAAGATACTAAAAATAAGGAAAATTATAGACCAATATCATTGATGAAAATAGATGCAAAACTCAACAAAATACTAACAAACAGAAACCAACAACACATTAAAAGGATCATACACCACAATCAAGTGGGATTTATCCCAGGGATGCAAGGATTCTTCAATATATGCAAATCAATCAATGTGATACACCATATTACCAAATTGAAGAATAAAACCATATGATCATCTCAATAGATGCAGAAAAAAACATTTGACAAAATTCAACACCCACTTATGATAAAAACCCTCCAGAAAGTGGACATAGAGGGAACCTACCTCAAAGTAATAAAGGGCATATAAGATAAATCCACAGCAGGCATCATTCTCAATGGTGAAAAATTGAAAGCATTTCCTCTAAGATCAGGAAGAAGGCAAGGATGTCCACTCTCACCACTGCTATTCAACATAGTTTTGGAAGTCCTAGCCATGGCAATCAGAGAAGAAAAAGAAATAAAAGGAATACAAATTGGAAAAGAAAAAGTAAAACTGTCACTGTTTGCAGATGACATGATACTATACATAGAGAATCCTAAAAATGCCACCAGAAAACTACTAGAGCTAATCAATGAATTTGGTAAAGTAGCAGGATACAAAATTAATGCACAGAAATCTCATGCATTCCTATACACTAAAGATGAAAAATCCGAAAGAGAAATTATGGAAACACTCCCATTTACTATTGCAACAAAAAGAATAAAATACCTAGGTATAAACCTACCTAGGAAGACAAAAGACATGTATGCAGAAAACTATAAGACACTGATGAAAGAAATTAAAGATGTTACCAACAGATGGAGAGATATACCATGTTCTTGGATTGGAAGAATCAATATTGTGAAAATGACTATACTACCCAAAGCAATCTACAGATTCAATGCAATACCTATCAAAGTACCAATGGCATTTTTTATGGAACTAGAACAAATCATCTTAAAATTTGTATGGAGACAAAAAAGACCCCAAATAGCCAAAGCAGTCTTGAAGGAAAAAATAGGGCTAGAGGAATCAGACTCCCTGACTTCAGACTATACTACAAAGCTACAGTAATCAAGACAATAGGGTACTGACACAAAAACAGAAACATATATCAATGGAAAAAGATAGAGAGCCTAGAGTTTAACCCACGCACCTATGGTCAACTAATCTATGACAAAGGAGGCAAAAATAATACAATGGAGAAAAGACAGTCTCTTCAATAAGTGGTGTGGTGAAAACTGGACAGCTACATGTAAAAGAATGAAATTAGAACACTCCCTAACACCATACACAAAAATAAACTCAAAATTGATTCAAGACCTAAATGTAAGACTGGACACTATAAAACTCTTAGAGGAAAACATAGGCAGAACACTCTTTGACATAAATCACAGCAAGATCTTTTTCGATCCACCTACAAAGTAACGGAAATAAAAATAAACAAATGGGACCTAATGAAACTTCAAAGCTTTTGCATAGCAAAGGAAACCATAAACAAGTCAAAAAGACAACACTCAGAATGGGAGAAAATATTTGCAAATGAATCAATGGACAAAGGATTAATCTCCAAAATATATAAGCAGTTCATGCAGCTCAATATTAAAGAAACAAACAACTCAATCCAAAAATGGGCAGAAGACCTAAATAGACATTTCTCCCAAGACATACAGATGGCCAAGAAGCACATGAAAAGCTGCTCAACATCACTAATGATTAGAGAAATGCAAATCAAAACTACAATGAGTTATCACCTCACACCAACTAGAATGGGCATCACCAGAAATTCTACAAACAACAAATGCTGGAGAGGGTGTGAAGAAAAGGGAACCCTCTTGCACTGTTGGTGGGAAGTTAAATTGATATAGCCACTATGGAGAACAGTATGGAGGTTCCTTAAAAAAACTAAAAATAGAATTACCATATGACCCAGCAATCCTACTACTGGGCATATACCCAGAGAAGACCATAATTCTATAAGGCACATGCACCCCAATGTTCATTGCAGCACAGTTTACAATAGCCAGGTCATGAAAGCAACATAAATGCCCATCGACAGACAAATGGATAAAGCAATTGTGGTACATATATACAATGGAATATTACTCAGCCATAAAAAGGAACGAAGTTGAGTCATTTTTTGAGACATGGATGGATCTAGAGACTGTCATACAGAGTGAAGTAAGTCAGAAAGAGAAAAACAAATATTGTATATTAACACATGTATGTGGAACCTATAAAAATGGTACAGATGAACCAGTTTGCAGGGCAGAAGTTGAGACACAGATGTGGAGAACAAACGTATGGACACCAAGGGGGGAAAACTGCGGTGGGGTGGGTCTGGTGGTGTGCTGAATTGAGCGATTGGGATTGACATGTATACACTGATGTGTATAAAATTGATGACTAATAAGAACCTGCAGTATAGAAAAACAAACAAACAAACCAAAAAAAAAAACAATTAATACTAAACTTTCTTTGGCTTATTTGTATGGAAATATGTTAATATAAATGTTTCAGACATTATATGAAATTTCTAAAAATCTCATATGTTCTGGTATAATGTTATAAGTCATAATTCTAGTTATTACTTTAAAATATATATGTCAGAAATAACTAAATTTCCTTGTCAATTGCATTATTATGAACTTTCATCAAATCTTTAAGCATCATCATTTTTAAGTCTTTTGTCATTTACAGACAGTTCTGGGTATACTCTGATGCTTTTGCAAAAATGTTCCTATAAAAGGGTTTCATCTTCAAGGAATTCATGGAAAAGACTCTGACAAGTACAGGTTTCTGGTAACTGACTATACTGCTAAACTGAATGATTAAGCATTTTCAGAACTC